>NC_073382.1:50076449-52476449 GCF_028641065.1 Leucoraja erinaceus | reverse complement strand
ACCATGCTTGACAGGGATCCATATCCTGCTACTAAATCACTTGCCTGTAGGTGCCTTACCTCCATTCACATTGTTTTTTTGTCCTTTCACTCTCACTTCAGCTTTCTTCTCTCTCTCCTTTCAAAATTCCCTCTCAAAAACACAACATTTTTACTCTACTACCATTTCCCACAATTTGCCACTGAATGGCCTGATTTGTTTAACCTTAAACTACATGCACTGATTTTCTCAAGAAGACTATTTGTCTCACTTCTTTGCAGGTTCAACGTAAGTTCCAATAATTTGGCAGCCTCAGGACCTTAGTGGTGGAAGACTGGTAGGTTTTTCAGTCTATGGACTGCTGTTAATACCAAAGATCATAGAACGGAGCAAGATAGTCCACTCAATGAAAAAGCCGTGGCAGGTCATGGGTAATCTTCAGCGCCATTTCCGTAACCGGTTTCCATCTCCGCTCTATGATCTTTAGTCATGGCGTCCACATCTATAAGCGTAGCGTACTGCTCTGCTATAAATTGCTCGAATCGCCAATGTAGCCAATATATCTGGCTGGGGCGGCTTTGACAGTCCGGAGTCGCCTTCCAGAGGGAAGTGCTTCAAAGAGTTTGTGGCCAGGGTGAGAGGGGTCAGAGATGATCTTACCTGCTCACTTCCTGGCCCTTGCAGTGTACAGTTCGTCAATGGGGGCAGGCACGGAACTTGCTATCAAAATATGGAGGGGACAGGGGGGACACAATGTTTTGGCGGCTGCGCGCACATGCGCACACTCACACACACATGCACGAGGCTTTGGAGGCTCAATCCAGCGCTAAATGCAGCTCAACTCTGCCTGTCTCGCCGGGTTAACCTACAGCCCTGACTGGACTAACAGGACACCAGCGCTGCTTCTCCGCGCTGGCCATATTTCCGGCAAGCCCAGGCAGAGTTGAGCTAGGTTTAGCGCTGCTTCATTGCGCTGGCTGTGGACCTGGGGGTACAGCTCTCGTCTGACTCCCGACCTATCTGGCCACCCGTGGGGAGGGGGAGGGGGGGTGGGACACTGGGGTGGGGACGGGACAGCGCCGGAGACCCAGCTGGGATCAATCTTGGCTGCGGATGAGGCGCAGGTCTGTGACACGTCTCCCTCCTCCAATCATCACACTCTATCCTCAGTCGTCCCCCCCCCACTCCTCCCTCCTCCAATGGTCGCGCTGAATCATCATGTCCCGCCCCCATTGCCTGCTGATGTCTCTCTCGTCCAATCGGTGCCCTCGATCAGCAGTCCCACCTACACTGTTTTGCGGAAAGCTGAGATTTTAAAACGTGGATGACAAAAACTTGGGGAGGATGTCCCCCACCTCTCAAAACATGGGGGCGAACTGTCCCCTCTGGTCCCCCCCCTGGGTTTTCCGCCCCTGAATGGGACGAAGGTTGCAGCCAACAACCTTCTCAGCTGATCGGACGATTTGCTGCAGCCTCTGGATGTGGTGCTTGGTGGCTGAGCCAAACCAGACCATGATGGAGAGGGTGAGGACAGACTCTATGATGGCCGTATAGAATTGAACTGTGGCAGATTGTGTTTCCTCAGCTGCCGCACAAAGAACATCCTCTGTTGGGCCTTTTTGACTGTGGAGTCGATGGTGGCCCCCCAATTCAGGTCCTTGGATATGATGGAGCCAAGGAACTTAAAAAGACTCCACAGATGTGACTGTGGTGTTGTTGATGGTGAGTGGGGGGAGGGGTGGGGGAGCTCTCCTAAAGTCTACTCTCAATTCCACTGTCTTAAGAGCATTGAGCTCCAGGTTGTTGCGATGGCACCAGCTGTGTCACTTCCTGTCTGTAGGTAGATTCCCCCCCATCCTGGATCAGTCCAATCAGGGTTGTGTCGTCTGCAAACTTGAGAAGCTTGACAGAGGAGTCTGTGGAGGTGCAGAGAGAGTAAAGGAGAGGAGAGAGTACGCAGCCTTGCGGTGCTCGTATGCTGAGGGTCTGCAGATCCAAGATGTGCTTTCCCAGCCTCACATGCTGCTTCCTGTCTGTCAGGAAGTTGGTGATCCACTGACAGAGGGGTTCAGCCAAAGTCAATGTTTGGAGCGTAGTAGCTCTGGCACAATGGTTTTGAATGCAGAGCTAAAATGAACAAACAATATCCTTGCATTGGTCCCCTGGCTGGAGGATGAAGTGCAGGCCAACATTGATTGCGTCATCCACTGATCTATTAGAAACATAGAAAATTGGTGCAGGAGGAGGCCATTCGGCCCTTCGAGCCAGCACCGCCATTCATTGTGATCATGGCTGATCGCCCCCTATCAATAACCCGTGCCTGCCTTCTCCCCATATCCCTTGACTCCACTAGCCCCTAGAGCTCTATCTAACTCTTTCTTAAATCCATCCAGTGACTTGGACTCCACTGCCCTCTGTGGCAGAGAACTCCATAAATTCACAACTCTCTGGGTGAAAACGTTTTTTTCTCACCTCAGTCTTAAATGACCTCCCCTTTATTCTAAGACTGTGGCCCCTGGTTCTGGACTCACCCAACATTGGGAACATTTTTCCTGCATCTAGCTTGCCCAGTCCTTTTATAATTTTATATGTTTCTATAAACTCCAGTGAATACAAGCCTAGTATTTTCAATCTTTCCTCATATGACAGTCCCGCCACCCCAGGGATCAATCTCGTGAACCTACGCTGCACTGCCTCAATCACAAGGATGTCCTTCCTCAAATTAGGAGACCAAAACTGTACACAATACTCCAGATGTGGTTTCACCAGGGCCCTATATAACTGCAGAAGAACCTCTTTACTCCTATACTGAAATCGTCTTGTTATGAAGGCCAACATTCCATTAGCTTTCTTCACTGCCTGCTGTACCTGCACGCCAACTTTCAGCAACGCCCAGGTCTCACTTCACCTCCCCTTTACCTATACTAACCCCATTGAGATATTGGCCTGGTATGCAAACTGCAGAGGGTCCAGCAGAGGGTTTGTGATATTTTTCAGCTTGGCCAGCACGTCTTTCAAGGGTCTTCATGACTACAGAGGTCAGTGCGACAGGCCTGTAGTCATTATGACCAGTAATCCTTGTATTTTTGGGTACAGGGACAATAGTGGAGACTTTGAAGCAGGAAGGGACAGTGCAGGTTTGCAGGGACTGGTTGAAAATGTCTGTGTAGCCAGTTGTTGGGCATAGAGCTTGAGGGTAGAGGGGGAAACATTGTCCAGTCCTGGAGATTTCCGGCTTTTCAGTCTTCCGAATACCCTCTCCGCCTCCTCAATTTCTATTGTTGGTGATGGAGAAGTGGCCAGACTGATGTTGGGCAGCAAGGAGGGGGTGGGTAGTGGACGAGGGCCCAGTCTTTGCAGACTGGAGTCAGGCTTTAAGTGGGTGTTAAGTGGTGATTGGAGGGGGCTGGAGTCAGTAAGCTTGTAAGCTTCCCAAGTGGAATATGAGGTGCTGTTCCTCCAGTTTGCGTCTAACCTCACTCTGGCTATGGAGAAGGTCCAGTGAACCATGTTGGGTTAAAAGGAGTGGAGTTAAATAAGACTGCAAGGCCTCAGTGAGTTTAAAGGAACAAGGAAAACAGAACCAAACCATTTGCTGAAATACCGCATTTTCAAAAAAAATCTGATAATTAATTTTCCTGTATATGACATTAATGTTTATGAGTCAGCGACCCACAATAATTGATAAAGACTGCTCATTGTTCTGCCAATTTACAACATATACACATTATAGAAATGTTTTCTGAAGGAGGGTGTCGACCCGAAACGTGACCCATTCCTTCTCTCCAGAGATGCTGCCTGTCCCTCTGGGTTACTCCAGCATTTTGTGTCTACCTTCAATTTAAACCAGAATCTGCAGTTCTTTCCTACACATAGAAATGTTTTCATTGGGATCACTGAACCAGCAACATGTTGAAATGCATGAACAAAAGGAAGGACGCAAGGATCCTTTAATGCTCCTGGAAATTCATACCTATCGCCTCAATGAGGGCATTTGTCTGTGTAATTACAACTATGTATTTACATGATACAGGCAGACAGGGGGCGCCGTCCTGTACGGGTATGGCTGCCCAGCCTGCAGATGTCCGTTTTTTTCATCTCTTTTTTTAATTTTTAGTTAGTTGAGTTTTTGTTTTCGGAGTTCTAGCCTTTTTTATGTGGGGGTGGGGGTGGGGGAAAACTGCTTTTCAGGGTCCCTACCTGGGCGGAGAGGCGGTTTTTCTCCAGGCTGCACCGACGACCAGTCCTCGCGGCCTACCAGTGGGCCTGGAGCGGCGTTTTCCTGAAGGCTCCGCCAGGAACCTCGGCTTCCGTGGCAGCGCAGCGTGCGGTGCGGTGCCTTGCCCGGGTCCAGAATGCTGAGACCGCAGGTGAAGATCGCGGAGCTGCGGGCGGCGCGCTGACCTTAACATCGGGAGCCTGGGATCTCTCACCGAGATCGCCAATGAGGTAGCTCCGTCCAGCGTGGCCTGTCGGCTTCGGAAGCCACGGTCTCCGGTAAGGAGGCGGCCGTTCCAGGTGTCCCAAGCCGCAGAGAGGATTCTCCCGACGCCGGAGCACCATCACCTGGCGATGAAGGGCTTGTAACATCGGCCCCGTAGCGGCGACTGCGGAGGCTTCAATAGGCCCGACTATGGGTGGACATGGGGAGGGGGACTGGACTGTGCCTTCCCTCACAGTGGGAACCATTGTGGGGGGATGTTTTTATGTTTATTGTTAAATTCTTTAGTTGTGTCTTATCTTTATCTGTGTGCTGCATGCAAGTCAAATTTTACTACAACAATTGGTGTATGTGATAATAAATGTCCTTTGTATCCTTTGTTTGTATACATGAGTAAAACTCCAGATAGTTTAAAAAATGGAACACTACATCATATAAGTGTGAAGGGTGTAAAAGCTGAAGATATGGATAACATAACCTGATACAGACACCTTCTTTACTTTAGAGTTTCTGAGATACAGCGTGGAAACCGGCCCTTCGGTCCATCAAGTCAACGCCGACCACAATCACTCCGTACACTAACTCTATCCTACACACTCAGGACAATTTACAGTTTACAGAAGGCAATCAGCCTGCAAACCTGCATATCTGCGGGAGGTAACAAGGGCGGTCACGGTGGCGCAGCGGTAGAGTTGCTGCCTTACAGCGAATGCAGTGCCAGGAGACCCAGGTCCGATCCCGACTACGGGTGCTGTCTGTACAGAATTTGTATGTTCTCCCCGTAACCTGCGTGGGTTTTCTCTGTGATCTTCGGTTTCCTCCCACACTCCAAAGACCAACAGGTTTGTAGGTTAATCGGTTTGGTAAAAGTGTTAATGTGCGGGAATCGCTGGTCGGCGCGGACCCAGTCAGCCGAAAGGCCTGTTTCCGCACTGTATGTCTAAACTAAACTGAAATGAAACCAGAGCACCCAGAGAAAACCCACACAGTCACAGGGAGAGCATACAAACTCTGTACAGACAGCACCCCTTGTCAAGGTTGGACCTGGGTCTCTAGCACTGTAAGGCAGCAACTCTACCACTGCGCCACTGTGCCTTCTGCCCAGATAAAGGCTCGATGGCAAATAATTTCAGTAACTAATTCTCCACAGCAAGGGATGTAAGGGAACAAAGCTGGTGTCCTTCCAAAAACTCTATTTTGAAAGAAAAATAAACTAGCTGAAGAGATAATACGACTCTGTTGTAGCTCTGTAATGAGGTGCATAATTAATGAGTTTAAAAGACTGAGACTGCCAAGAGCTTAATCTTGAAAGCTAGGCTATGTTCCAACTGTTCGTCCAGCCAAAACCTGTGCTTATGTGAAGGATAGTCATAAAACGCTGAAGCATCTCTGGAGAAAAAGAATAGGTGACGTTTCGGGTCAGGACCCTTCTTCAGACTGAGAGTCAGGGGAAAGGGAGATGGTGATGAAGAGAGAAATAGAACAAATAAGCTGGGGAACAGGAGTTCGCCGGCTCATTTGTTCTCTATGATTCCTGCAACATCTTCTCTCGCTGCACCCCCTCAGTGATTCCTCCTGCTCTTTGGCTCATTTGTTCTATAACTCTCTACATCACCATCTCTCTCTCTCATTTCCCTTTACCCTGTCTGAAGAAGGATCTCGACACGAAATGTCTTCCAGAGATGCTGCCTGACTCGCTGAGTTACTCCAGCATTTTTGTATCTATCTTCGATTTCAACCAGCATCTGCAGTTCCATCCTACACACCTATGTGAAAGATATTACTTCAGAATTGCCAGCTTGTTTATCATTTCCAAATTTAATCACTGTTCTCAATTGGCATTCTTGATTGAAAAACAAGGGCATGCACTTACTTTGTCGTGATGTTCGAATCCAGTACCTTCTGGCTTGGCACGAATGACAAATGGTGTGGCCAGCTTTGATAGAATCCATTGGAAAGTACAGCAAATCTTTGGGGAAGCTATCTCAAAGCAGTCCTGAAACCTCAGAATCGTATGAGTGTCATATTTCAGTTGTTTCCTGAGCCCTTCTCCAAGCTGAAGGATCAACATACTTGGGTCGAACATGAAATGAAATGGGAAAGCACTGCTGAAAGTGTTGATGCTTATCCTTAGATCGGACGGGGAATGCGTTAGTCCCTGTGGAAGCAAGTTCACATTTGTTGCTTCATTATATACTTTGATAATGAAGGTGAGGCAATTGCTCCGGTTTATGCCAGCTGCGGTCAGTTTCTCATCAATATTGTGCACCTGCTCTACGTCTACTTCCATCTGATAAATCTTCTCTGCCGCTGCTTTTATCAGTCCGGGCATTGCAAATCCAACTATTTTCTGTGGGTAAAAGTAATGAAGTTTCAAAGTACCATTGGGTAGTTCCTTGCATAGGAAAGAAGGGGATTCAAACTCATCCTGTTTACTTCTAGATGTTCTTGCGTGCTCCAGCAAAGCATCAAAACCCCCAAAGAATTCCTGCAACGTGCTGCCGACTGCCCGTAGGACTCGTTCATTCTCTTCAAAACAGATGCAGAACAGCTCTTCACCAAATTTTGCTTGCAATTCTTCAAACTTCAAACCTGAAAAGAACAAAGAGATTTGGTTAAATAAATATTATTTTTCTTTTTTGGCTTTAGACTTTGAGAGATACAGTGTGCAAACAGGCCCGTCGGCCCAACGAGTCCGCACAGATCAGCGATCACCCCATACACTAGCACTATCCGACACACTAGGAACAATTTACAATTTTACCCACGCAGACGAAAGAAGAATAGCACAAGAATGTAGGCAAGGAAGGAAATTACAGCATTATTTTTGGAGAGCAAGTGTGGAGGTACACTCTATTTCTACGATTGTTATTTTGTAAATTTTTACTCAGTAAAAGTCTCCAAAGTACACCTGTTTGAATGTTTCTACTTCCCCAATCAATATCCCATTGAGCTCCTCCAATGGGAGTAGAGATTAAACTATTTGTGCCTCCATATTTCCTCCATCCAAAATCCTTTTGTATAATTGTGACCAAAGACAGAAATCTTGGTTCAATCATTTGGATCTGAATTCAATGACAAGTCCATAATAGAAGAGGCCATTCATCCACTGCAGCAACCAACATCCTGTTTAAAACAGAATATGTTGGATATATTCAGCAGGTCAGGCAGCATCTGTGGAGAGAGAATAAATTAACATTTCAGGTGTCCTTCAAGTGAAAGGACAACCTTCCAATGAAAGATCACCAGCCTGAATCGGTAGGCCACAAAATGCTTGAGTAAATGCTCAGTGGATCAGGCAGCATCCCTGGAGAAGATGGATAGGTGGCATTTCCTGTCAGGACTCTTCTCTGTCTGATGACGGGTTCCAACCCAAAACGTCACCTATCCGTGTTCTCGAAGGATGCTGCCTGACCTGCTGAGTTACTCCAGCATTTTGTGTTCTTTCTTGGTAAACGAGCATCTGCAGTTTCTTGTTCTACAACTTGAAGCGGTAACTGTTTCTTGCTCCATGGACGTCAGCAGATCTGCTGAGTATTTCCAGGGTTTCCTGCTTTATCTCAGTTGCAGAATCTGCAGAATTTTCCATTTGATTCTGCAACTATTTGCTTTCTGTGCAAATAAGCCTTGTGTATATTTGTCTCTCCTCTCTTGGAATGCCCTCTACAGAATTTGCCATTAGGAGTTAAAACATTGTAATATGTGACATAATTATGTTTCTTCCAGACCATCAGAGTTAATTTTGAAAAAGATATCTAAAAACTGCAGAATGATAAGTTAAATAAACAACTAAATGAAAGAACAATTACAGACAGATAGATATAAATAACATATCTTCGGGACAAGTGGCCAGCATAAATATATCAAAATTGTCTTGGATGTTATGGAATTTATTTTTAGATTTAGTTCACCCTGTCTTAGTACTGCCAGCCCACAGTTAACAAAATACATTGATTATTTGACCATGGGGTCAAAAATACTGCACAAAGAGGAAATAAAATTTGTTCTGTAGACTGCCTTTGATCCAACCACACCTTGAGGTGATGTCACCAATACATGCATGCACACACTCACAATCTCACACAAACAGAATGGCGAGGCTTAATAAAGCACTGGTCAGACCGCATTTAGAGTATTATGACCAGTTTTGAGCCCCAATTCTGAGGAGGGACGTGCTGGTGTGTGGGATGGTTTTGGAGATCACCATTAACATCTCCACACAGTAAATGGTCCCTTCTCCTCCTCCCCGAGGGTAGGCTGGGTGTTACTTTTAGAGATACAGCGCTATATTAAAGACTATAGTAAAGGTTATAGTGTGTCAGACTAGATGCCTTTACAGAGAGGATATTTACAAAAATGGTACCGAGGGTACTGTGTTTTTTTAGAGATACAGCGTGGAAACAGGCCCTTCAGCCCACAGTCCCTGCCGAACAGCAATCACCCCATCCCCTAGGGCTATCCTACACACTTGGAACAATTTACAGTTTTTTTAATGAAACCAATTAGCCTACGTCTTTGGGGTGTGCGAAGAAATTGGAGCACCTGGAGAAACCCTATGTGGTCACAGGGAGAACAAACAATCTTCATACAGACAGCACCCATAGTCAGGATGGAACCCTGGTCTCTTACACTGAAAGACAGCAATTCTACCGCTGCGCCACTGTGTCACCCTGAGTTGCGGAGGCCAAGTTATTGGGTATTTTTAAGGATTGACAGATTCTTGATTAGCAAGGTTGTCAACAATTATGGGGTGAAGGCAGGAGCATGGGGTTGAGAGGGAAAGATGGATCAACCATGATTGAATGGCGGAGTGGACTCGATGGGCCGAATGACCTAATTTTGCTCCTATCACTAATGAACATGAACAATCATGCATGTGAACTCACTTACATGTGAATACGTATAGACGCAGAATATGTTTGTAAATGCGTACAAGAACGGTTGATATTTCAGTGCTGGAGACAGTTCAGAAACAGATTTCATGTGCTTTCGATTTTTAATTTCTCTCCAGAGAAAATAGATTCTCTATGGTTGTGCTACAATTTCCTTTGAAAATTTTATGACGTCAAACAGATCAGCTTTTAGTCTTCAGCACTGAATGCAACACTGGTTTAGCTGAGTTCATATAAAGAGAGTGCAAGAATGAAAAGATAAATTTATGGAAAGCAATTCTCAGAGCAATCTGTGGGGTTTTGCTCTTTCCATTATTGAAATCACAATAAACCCATGAAGAGCAATGAACCAAGATTGACCAGAACATATTAAACATGACAATGTGTTTCCATAATGGGCAAAAGGGATTTCAATATTGGTATTGATTGTGGAGGAGCTGGGAAACTAAGACGTGCAGCAATTTAATTTAAAATTTAAAATTCTGAAGAATTTTAATAGATCGAATAGAGAAAATGTTTATCGTGCGTTTTCTTTGAATGCAGTCAGCAATATAAGGGTTATTAACTTAAACTTAAACATTAAAGAGTGAACAAGATGTTATGATAATATTTTTATATTGAAAATGCTGCTGGAATATGGAGATCCTTCTGCAGAATGGAGTCATATCAGAAATTATTATTATTTTTAAAACAGAATAGAGAAAAAAAATTGTTAACGAAGACACAGAAATATGAGAGAAAAGGATACTTGCATGCGTAATGACTCAAGCACAGTGACAATGGTTCACTCCATTATAGGAATGATGTGGTGGCTTTGGAGAGGGTGCAGAAGAAGTTTACCAGAATGCTGCCTAGATTAGATAGTATTATAAATAAGGGGAGATTGGACAAACTTGGATAATTTTCTCTGGAATATTGGAGGTTGAGAGGAAACCTGATAGAAGTATAAAATGTTATTAGTGGCATACAGTAGATAGGGTATACAATCAGAATCTAATTCTTAGGCTGGATATGTCAAGGACTAGAGGGTATGGCCTTAGGTGGGAGTCGCAAAGTATATAGGAGATGTGTGGGCCAATTTGTTTTACACAGTGGTGGATGCCTGTAACGTGTTACTATGGATGGTAGTTGAGGCAGATACGATAATGCCATTTAAGAGGCACATGGATATGCAAGGATTGGAGGCTTATGGCACGGGCAGAGGAAATTAGTTTAACCAGACATCATGTTCGGCATGGACATTGTGAAGTACCATTCCTGTGATGTAACATTCTATATTTTATGTAATAATTTCAACGTCAAAAGCCCCATTCCAGAGACATGAGCTCAGGCTTACAATGCAGTACAGATGCAGTGCTGCCTTCTCAGAGCTGATGTCTTTTAGATCAGATGTCAAACTGAAGCTCATACGTCTTCCCTGTCCAATATGTGTAAAGATTCCATGGCATAATTACAAAGAAAATCAAGGGAATTTTCCCCGGTGCTCAAGCCAATATTTATCTTTGAGGCAGTATTACCAAAATAGATTATCCAATTATTTAGTGATGCTTGTCACTAAATAATGAGATAATCTATTTTAGTAATACTGATTCACATCGGCTGCTATGTTCCCCATATTACAATTGCCACCACACTTCAAACGTTTGCTTTGCTGGACAATATCTGGGGATATGAAATGGTGCTATAAAATGCAAAGTCGTGCTTTGTTGGATCAGCCATGATTTTGCACGTTTGAGTGACAATTTGGCCTACTCCAGTAGAAACAAGGAACTGCAGATGCTGGTTTACAAAAAAAGACGCAATGTGCTAGAGTAATTCAATGGGTCAGGCAGCATCCCTGAAGAACATGGATAGGTGGCATCATGTTCTCCAGGGATGCTCGTACAATCATAAGTCATAGAAGTAAAATTAGGCAATTCGGCTAATCGAGTCTACTCCACCATTCTATCGTGGCTGATCTAGCTTTCCTTCTCAACCCCATTCTCCTACTTTCTCCCCATAACTTTTGAAACCCTTACTAATCAAGAATCTGTCAATCTCTTTAAAAAAAAATACCCAATGATTTGCCCTCCACAGCCGTCTGTGGCAATGAATTCCACAGATTCACCACCCTCTGACCAATTAAATTCCTCATCTCCTTTCTAAACGTACAGTGCATTCAAAAAGTATTCAGACCCATTCACCTTTTCCACATTTTGTTATGTTACAGTCTTATTCTAAAATGGATTAAATTCTTTTTTTTTTTAAATCATCAATCTACACACAATACCCCATAATAAAAAAGCGAAAACAGGTGTTTAGAAATTTTGCAACGTAATTAAAAAGACATAACTGAAATATCACATTTACATAAGTATTCAGACCCTTTACTCAGTACTTTGTTGAGGCATCTTTGGCAGCAATTACAACCTCAAATCTTCTTGGGTATGATGCTACAAGCTTGGCACACCTGCAATTAGGTAATTTCTCCCATTCTTCTCTGCAGATCCTTTCAAGCTCTGTCAGGTTGGATGGGGAGCCTCAATGCAGCTATTTTCAGGACCCTCCAGAGATGTTCGATCGGGTTCAAGTCCGGGCTCTGGCTGGGCCACTCAGGGACATTCACAGGCTCTTGCGTTGACTTTCGCTGTGTGCTTAGGGTCGTTGTCCTGGTGGAAAGTGAACCTCCGCCCCAGTCTCAGGTCCAGTATCTGGAGCAGGTTTTCATCAAGGATCTCTCTGTACTTTGCTCCGTTCATCTTTCCCTCGATCGTGACTGGTCTCCCTGTTCCTGCCGCTGAAAAACATCCCCACAGCATGATGCTGCCACCACCATGCTTCACCATAGGTATGGTATTGGCCAGGTGATGAGCGGTGCCTGGTTTCCTCCAGACGTGACACTTGACATTCAGGCCAAAGAGTTCAATCTTGGTTCCATCAGACCAGAGAATCTTGTTTGCCTTTTGGCAAACTCCAAGCGGGCTGTCATGTGCCTTTTACTGAGTAGTGGCTTCTGTCTGGCCACTCTACTATAAAGACCTGATTAGTGGAGAGCTACAGATATAGTTGTCCTTCTGGAAGGTTCTCCCATCTCCACAGAGGAACTCTGGAACTCTGTCAGAGTGACCATGGGGTTCTTGGTCACCTCCCTGACCAAGGCCATTCTCCCCCGATTGCTCAGTTTAGGCGGGCGACCAGGTCTATGAAGAGTCCTGGTGGTTCCAAGTTCTTCCATTTAGGAATGACGGAGGCCACTGTGCTCTTCGGGACCTGCAATGCTGCAGAAATTATTTTATACCCTTCCCCAGATCTGTGTCTCGACACAATCCTGTCTCAGAGGTCTACGGAAAATTCCTTCGTCTTCATGGCTTGGTTTTTGCTCTGACATGCACTGTCAACAGTGGGACCTTATGTAGACAGGTGTGTGCCTTTCCAAATCATGTCCAAACAATTTAATTTACCACTGGTGGGCTCCAATCAAGTTGAGGAAACATCTCAAGGATAATCAATGGAAACAGGATGAACCTAAGCTCAATTTTGAGTGTCATGGCTAAGGGTCTGAATCCTTACGTAAATGTGATATTTCAGTTATTTATTTTTAATTACGTTGCAAAAATTTCTAAACACCTGTTTTCGCTTCTTCATTCTGGGGTATTGTGTGTAGATTGATGATTAAAAAAAAAGAATCTAATCCATTTTAAAATAAGGGTGTAACATAACAAAATGTGGAAAAAGTGAACGGGTCTGAATACTTTCTGAATGCACTGTACGTCCCTTTATTCTGAGGCTGTGCCCTCTGAACCTAGACCTTCCCACTAGTGGATGCTGCCTGACCCGCTGATTTATTCCAGCACTTTGTGTCTTTTTTGGCCTACTCCTGTACTCGTTTCGTATAGTCTCAAAACTTTTATATTCGGGAGTTTACATTCACTTCAGATCACCAGCTTTTGTGGAGAGTTACTGCAAAACACAGACATCTCCCTAGATACTTAAACCCAATGACACTATTATTTATTTCATTTCTCTTTTAAACGTACATTTCTTAAATCCCTTTACTGTTTCTGTGTGTTTCTGTTATTATTAAGGTAAGTCTTTGCTCATTTTTGAGGTTTCCCATTTGATTTACTTCTTTCTTTAAGGTCACTTTGGGGTCTCACAAGTTTAGTCTGATCATAAAAGGCTTTCAGTGCATTTGCCTGCTTCCCTTAAAGGCCTGTCCCACTTGGGAGACCTCCACCGCGAACTCTGGCGGCCTTAAGCGACTAAACAAAATCAAGGTTGTGGTGACCTATGACCTCCTACTAACTTCCTCGACTATGTGTACGACCTCCTACGACTATGTTGAAGACCTCCCTTGACTATGAAGTAGACCTCCTTAGACTATGTTGAAGACAGGCTTCGACCATGTACGTTTTACTCAAGGATGGTCTCTGGCAAATTGGTCCGTGAATGAGCACGACCCCCTTCCACCTCAGAGGACCACACCGAAAACCAACAACGACCAGTGACGAGTGATTACAGCTCAAATGATCACCTGATAAAATTATGTAATGTCTACATTTTTTTCTCACTAAAAAATGCCTCCCAGATTTTTTTTTAAATCATTCTGAACCATGCAAGCAAGGAAGGAACTAGTTTGGAGGATGTTAGTAAAAATACAACTACTGCTGTTTGCAGTAGCCCTTTTGCTTCAGCAGCCTTTTAAGAAAGGCAGAAGGGGAAGAGCAAGGATGAAGAGGTAGCACAAGAAGATGTCTCAATGGGTGAATGGAGATGATGTGATGGACTGTCCCAGTACACCAGATGACTGGAAGAGAGTGGCGCTGGGCTTTGACAAAAGATGGAACTTTAAGCACACATGTGGGCCAGTGGATGGCAAGCATGCCATTCTTGTCCCTGTCCCTGTACCCCTCATTTTCCTTTTCGTACAGGATGGCATTCTGCTGGAACCAAGGTCCCCCTCCTGTTTCCAACAGGACAACGACCCTAGGCCCACAGCGAAAGTCAACGCAGGAGTTCTTTTTAGGGTTGTGCCCTCCTCCTGCGCTGCTGCCTTCTTGGTGCCATCTCTAGAACACATGTCTCCTCTCCAAAAAACTCTCCCGCTATGAATGAACATGCCCTGGAGTGACAGCGATCACGTGCTGCTGTTTACATTACCTTTTTTTCTACTGACCTTTTGTTCAGTAGAAAAAAAAGCTATTACCTTCGACCACCTTTGACTACCTACAACTAGCATCACGACCTACTACGACCGACTTCGACTAGACCTACGACTAAAAAAAATAGATTGTTCCCACGGCGACCTATTTTTAGTCGCGGTCAATTTTTAACATCTTGAAAAATACGCCGCGACCTAGCTGAAGCCTCGACTACGCGGAGACCACTCCCGAGCATGAAGGACAGTGACAAAGACCTCCTACGACCTCCTAGCGACCGCGCCGCGACTATGGGTTGCAGGCAAACTCGCCAGAGGTCACGGTGGAGGTCTCCCAAGTGGGACAGGGGCTTCAATAGTGAACATGCACTAATCTGAGTCATATTCTGGGGAATAAGATGTTTAACTGTATCAAGGATCAACAAGAAACTAATTACACACTGAATGAGTAACCTCTTCCGGGTCCATCCTATAAAATGGTGATTCAAATCAACATTAACCACATTAGAAGCATATTCCACAATGGTTTGTCTTGAGGGTGGCACAGCGGCACAGTACAGCCGTAGAGTTGCTGCCTTACAGCGCCAGAGACCCTGGTTCGATCCTGACTACGGGTGCTGCCTGTACGGAGTTGTACTTTCTTCCTGTGACCGTGACGGTTTTCTCCAGGTTCTCCGGTTTCCTCCCACACTGCAAAGACTTGTAGGTTAATAGGTTAATTGGCTTTGATAGAGATTGTAACTTGTTCCTAGCGTGTAGGATAGTGCTATTGTACGGTGATCACTGGTCGGCGTGGACTCGATTGGCTGAAGAGCCTGTTTCCGCGCTGTATCTCTAAACTAAACTAAACAAGATCAAAATAGTTTCTACTGGAAATCAAACCATGGCCTCGGCCAGCATGGTGGACAGAATCAAAATGACATTCAAGCAACTTCTGACTAACAAAATTATTTTGCAAGAGAAAACAACACTCTTGAGTGACATAGAATATAAAAAAACAATTCTACCAAGGACATTTGCCGAACACTGCAGTATTCCTGAGACGTCTTCCAGCTCCTCACTGACAGAATGATCTGTGTCCTGGTATCTGTTTGATGGCCGCAGGTCTCTTTCTAATTCTCTGCAATTGAAGCAAAATAACAGTTTATAACTCTTGGTGGAACAGACATGCATACAGACAGGAGAACATCCTTAGTATCACAAGACTGCCCTCCACTATCGTATGGTGCTGACATTAAAGATTAATTTGTGGCAAGATTTCTCACATCTGGTTTTAAGTTACATGGTAAGAATGCTAATCCTGCAAAAAACGCAATGTGTAGCTACGCATAAAATCAGGAAAGACTTGTTTGACACCTGAAGGTGCTGTTCAGTGACCTGTTACACTGGGATCTTGCACATTCATCTGAGCAAAATCCATTAGGCATCAGAAAATATCTGCCAGAGCAACTTGACCAGAAAGCTAGATTATCAAATTCAAGCTTTTGGAAAGGGATGCTCTTACCTTGCAAAACTAAACCATTCGTCAGTGGACACAATAAGATTATTATTATGTCCACTTTTATCTCACGATGAATCAACAACCACCAGCAATTGTTAATATCTGCTTTAAGCACCATTAATATTTCAAAATGTACAGTCACGCATCAACATAGCAGGTCCCTGATTTGCTATGGAAGAACACAGAGTTTTGAAAGGACTGATTTCACTGTTCAGGAGGGTACTGGGTGAAGAATTTTTAAATGACCAGAGAACTACCTGAGCTCACCAGCTTCATGTCATCGGGACTATGCAGTATGATTCAACTGATTTCAGCCTCCCAGCTGATTTACAAGGCACAGTGAGGGCCTTCCCTACCACTGGGAGATGTCTCCAACACTGAATTTCACTGTCATTTCACCCAAGCCGGGAATTAAAAAGGTAGGTGACTTGTATGAAATGGGAAATTTATTATCATTTCAACAACTAAAATCAAAATTTAAATTGAATAACAACCAATATTTTAAATATTTACAGGTATGTGATTTTATGAAGAAATATATACCAAGATTTCAAAGTATAATTTTAGATCCACTTGAAGAAGCAATGAATTTCAAGGCGGAGTCACAAAAATTAATATCATACCTATATAACAGTATTTTAAACAGAGAATTACCATCAACAGAGGCAATTAGAGAAGACTGGGAAAAATAATTAATGACAAAAATCTCAAAAGAAACATGGGAAAAGTATTTGATATATATACATAAATGTTCGATTAACGCTAGACACAATTTAATTCAATTTAAAATATTACATAGATTATATTATTCAAAAATTAGGTTGAATAAATTTTATCCAAATATCTCTCCCTTCTGTGATAAATGTCTTTCTCAAAATGCCAATATTACACATTCATTTGTTTCTTGTACAAAACGTCAGAAATTTTGGTGTGATATATTTGATATATTCACAAAGCTATTTAAGATAAAAATGGACTCTAATACTGAAATGATTATATTTGGATTAAGGGGAGATGGGAACAAATTAAATAAACACCAAAACTCATTCTTTAATTATGGGTTAATAATAGCAAAAAAACTTATACTTAAATTTTGGAAAAATGCTAATATACCAACATTTAAAATGTGGATCAGTAATATGCTGGACACAGCGCATTTGGAAGAAATGGGACTCCTCCTAATAGACAAACAAGACCAATTCTTAATGAGTTGGTTCCCATTTATTGATATCTTGGAGTCATGTGGTGCAACAGTATCGTGAAAGTTAAAAGTTTCAGGTATGGGTGAAGGACGATCTAGAACATAAAAAATCATCTCCTTGTGGCGATTGGATAAACTTCCTCCAGCTTTCCCTCCTCACTTATTTCTTTTCTTCACTATTTTCTTTTTCTGCTTCTTACTCACGCACACTAGCCTATCCTTCACTCTTTACCACCTCTTTTTATTTTTCTCTTCTTACTTTTCTCTTTAAAAAAAAAAAAAGGAAGTTGTACGGAGAATGTAATATGTTAACATACTTTTGGGAACCTGTAAAAAGGTACCACTGTAATTGTACTTACTTCTAATAAAATTAAAAAAAAATTAAAAAAATTAAAAAATGTCACCCAAGCCGGAGGAGAAGGGTATGGAGGGAGCCTGAAAAGAATAAGAGAGAGGCTGTATGTTGGGAGGCTGAGGTACCAATAGCCATCTGAGCTCAATGTACATTCAAACAGATTCCAAAGAGAAAAACTGTAAGTTCGAGCAGTTCTTGCAGCAATCGTTGGCAAGCCTGCAAAAGATTTGATTTATTGTTCCAAGGTGACTTGTAGGTAAGTCAATTAATTTTATTTTAATCTGTGTCAACATATAGAACACCATACAACTTATAAAATCTAACACTGTGATTCACGTTGCTACAAGGAACGGCAGATGCTGGTTCATAGTAAAAGGCATAATGTGCTTGAATGACACAAAGTTCTTGACTAACTCAGCGGGCCAGGCAGCATCCCTAGAGAACATGATGTTTCAGGTCAGGACCCTTCTTCAGACTCAATGTGGTGGAGTAACTCAGTAGGTCAGGCAACATACAAAAAAAGGACATAAAATGTTGGACAAACTCAGCAGATACAAAATAAAATGTGCCAGAGTAAAATTTAAAAACGCTGCCTGACCCATTAAGTGACTCCAACACGTTATGTATTTTTACTGTGATACACATTTTCAGTTTATACTGTACTATGCATGGTTGCCTCCTCTTTGACCCAAGCTCTCTTGAAGTTTCCAAATCGGGAGCCTGGAATTAGCCCCACGGTCTAAAATAGGTTCCTTTTTAGGAATTATTTAATGACATATTTCTGTACGTTCTGAACACTTTCTTCCTTGTGCGTGCTCAGCTTCTTCCAACCAGCCTGAACTGGAGATGATGGGCAGAAGACCTCCACACAGTTGTGTTGTATAGATCCACAGCAGGATGTGCCAGACACCAGACAGATCTGACCCTACCTTCAATTCTCAGCATTAAACTCTGGTTATTTTCTTTGTCATAATTTTGGCATTAATTGCCAGAGCACACATATTTTACTAAGTAAAGTTTTATTTTTAATGTTAAAGTAGTTTTATATTTAAACAGATTTTCCATCCATTTAATCTTGTCTCAGTTTCGTGGGAGTCATATTTTCCCATCTGTTTGGGCATGTTTTAACTCATGCACAAAGAATGCGATTAGACAGTGCAAACTAAAATATTTTGCACAATAATATTACCTTCACACTGAGAAAACGATGTGCACATACAAAATTTCCTCCAACCCATTATTATTGCAAGTAATTCACATGAACACTCCCAGAATTTGTAGTTTAGTTTAGAGATATAGTGGATACAGAGATACAGCATGGAAACAGGCTCTTCGGTCCACCTGGTCCACAATTTACATAGGCCAATTACCCTACAAATGTGCACGTCTTTGGGATGTGAGAGGAAACCCGAGCCCCCAGAGGAAACTTTGCGGTCAGAGGGAGAACATGCAAACCCCACATAGACAGCACCCGAATCTGAACCTGAATCTGTAAATAAACTCAATATCCCTGCTGCATTACTTCCAAATTCATTGATATTTTTGGTCAACAAAAATTGACTAAACTCATTAAAAAAACAACATATAGAATTTGTGGCCATCTGTGGGACTTCCAAACTCCTACAACCCTTTAAATGTAACAGCCCGACTCTATGTGCTACCAGCCCTAGACTCAAAAACACTGAATACTCTCTCTGCATCCACTTCATTGGTTTCCCACAACTTCCATCTAATCACCACTTCTATATTACAAAAAATACATTCATTATTTCTGTAATTTCTCCTTAAATGTAACCGTTAGAGCCTCAATAAGTCTGTGATGGAGTCTTCAAATCCCAAAATACCCTTCATTAAATGGTAGAGTGGGAGAGCTAAGCCCAGTGATACTTCACTGAGGAGAGTACAGAGAGAGGGAGAGAAGGATCATAGCTAGGAGAATTGCGTGTCCATGAGTCTTTCAGGACCAATCCATCTCTTCCTGAATCCAGAGCCCAAACGTTCAAAGGCCACGGTTGACAGTATTCTGCCACCTTCAACAGCCGTAGTTACATACGAGTGCCGATGGAATTATGGTACTGTCATGCTGAATTTATTGGCCTCTGGATCATTTCAAGCCAAGGATGGTGATTTATGTCATATTTTGCAACCTACTGCTGCCCAAGATTACGCAGAAGAAATCCACTCAAGGAAAAGAATATTCATGTCTATCTCCTTGATGAAAGAACATCAGGAAGTGTAGAAGCATTTGCACAGATTGTATGCTTCATTAGTACAATGATAAAGCCACGTACAAGTATGCCCTCATCTTGGAGCTGACTTCCTTGTTCAAAACCAACAGCATCAACAAACTCCAATGGTTCACGATGGTATTGCGATTGCAACTTTGTCAGTATCTTTCAGTTAGAACATAGAAATGAACAGTGCAGGAATAGGCCATTGTTGTACAATGTCTGTGCCAAACATAATACAAAGAAAAACTAACTTCATCTGCCTACATATGATCCATACCCCTCTATTTCCCGTATATATATATCTGCCATGTAACTGCAACTTAAATGCCACTATCGTATCTGCCTTCAACACTATCCCCAGCAGCATGTTCCAGGCACCCACCAGCTTGTGTGTAAAATGGATGGATAACATTTTGGGTTCCTAACCCAAGACATCATCCATCCTTTTTCTCTAGAGGTGCTGCCTGACCCACTGAATAACTCCAACACTTTTTGTCTATCTTCCCTCTAGTCCAGTATTTGACGTTATTATTATGTTTTGACAGGACAAACACATTTTTTTATAGTTTCAAAGAGCTCAGATGATAGACTGCCCTTTTCAGTCTTAAACACCACCATTTAATACAAAATAATAATAATAATAATAATGCATTTCATTTGCTGGCGCCTTTCTGGACACCCAAGGACATAAAATCACAATACATTTATCAATATTAAAATCAAGTTGATTAAAAACAAAAAAAAAACAACAAAAATTACACAAAACATTTTAAGTCATTAAAATCAGGGTGAACATGGTGGAAGTTATGTCGGGTATGCTAATCTAAACAGGTGTGTTTTGAGTTGTGGTTTGAATTGATCGATAGTGTCCAGGCGACGGATGGGAGGTGGGAGAGTGTTCCAGAGACGTGAGGCAGAGCAGCTGAAGGCTCTGGCACCCATGGTGCTGAGTCTAAATGTGGGGACAGTTAAAATTGCAGCTGAGGAGGAACTAAGTGACCGGGAAGGAGTGTATGGTAGCAGCAGGTCAGAGAGGTATTGGGGAGCAAGGTGGTGTAGGGCTTTGAAGGTCAGCAGTAAAATCTTGTAGTTAATCCGGTGGTGCACAGGGAGCCAGTGGAGCTGAGTGAGGATGGGTGTGATGTGGTCCGATGATCTGGTGCGGGTGATGATCCGGGCTGCAGAGTTCTGAATGCATTGGAGGCGATGAAGAAGTTTATTGGAGGTGCAAGTGAGGAGGGCGTTGCAGTAATCGATGCGGGATGTGACCAGAGCGTGGATGAGGACTTTTGTATTGTCTTTGGAGAGGGAGGGGTGGAGTCTGGAGATGTTGCGGAGATGAAAGTATGCAGAGCGTGTGATATTGCTGATGTGGGGGCTAAAGGAAAGTGTACTGTCCAGAAATGATGCCAAGACTTTTGACATGGGAGGAGGTGGGTATGGGTGAGCCATCAACTGAAATGGTGAACGGGTGGGTTTTGGAGAGTGTGGACTTTGAGCCAATTAGCATGATTTCTGTTTTATTTCCATTGAGTTTTAGAAGGTTGAGTGACATCCAGTTGCTGATAGCTTGAAGACAGGTGGTGAGGTCAGTTGGGGGAAGGGAGGTGATTGGTTTTGTGGAGAGGTAAAGTTGTGTATCATCGGCGTAGCAGTGAAAATTGATTCCAAAATGACGGAGCATATTGCCAAGAGGTTGAATATAGATGATAAAAAGCAGTGGCCCCAGCACCGATCCCTGAGGAACACCATGGGTGACTGTGGCAGTTGTGGATGTGACTTTATTTCCCTGGATGAACTGTTTTCTGTCGTGTAGATAGGACATGAACCAAAGTAGTGCATTGTTGTTGATGCCGGTGGCAGATAGATGTTCCAGAAGAATTGGGTGGGAGATGGTGTCAAAGGCTGCTGTGAGGTCGAGGAGGATCAGAATGGATAAGTGACTGGTGTCAGCTGCGAGAAGGAGATCATTTGTAATTTTTACCAAGGCTGTTTTAGTTCTGTGATTGTGGCGAAAACCGGACTGAAATGGTTCATAGAGGTTATTGTTTTGAAGGTGGACTTGAAGTTGTGTCGCTACTGTCCTTTCCAGAAGTTTAGTGATGAATGGGAGGTTGGAGATGGGGCGGTAGTTATTTGGATTGTTTGGATCAGAACCTGTTTTTTTTAGAATCGGGGTGACAGAAGCTGTTTTGAGAGATGTAGGGACAGTAGCAGTTGATAGGGAGGAGTTAATTATGGACGTTATGATGGGTGAGATAGAGGGCAGACAGGATTTAACCAGGACAGTAGGAATGGGATCAAGCAAGCAGGAGGAGTTCTTGGACTTGGTGATGAGTTTAGTTATTTCTTCGACTGTTGGAAGCTGGAAAGTAGATAGGGTGGAGAGTGGGGAGTCCAGTGTGGAAGTCCAGGGTGGGCTGTTGCGAGCAGAAGCTGAGAAAGAGTTCAATTGGTGATGAATGCTGGTGATTTTGGTACTGAAGAAGTCCAAAAACATATTACACTGAGCAGTGGAGGTGAGGTGATTCGAGGTTTCAGGAGGCTTAAGTAGTTTGTTGACAGTGGAGAATAAAGTCCGAGTGTTATTTTCACTGTTGTTGTTGCCATAATGCAAAAATAATCTATTCTATCATGTACTCAACAAGTCATTCTATTACAGTTCTTGCTACCAATTATGGCTGTGCACACACCCATCTTGGAAAGGCAGTCCAAACCCAGATTGCTTTGCCCCCTAGGCCTCAAAATATTTTATTTCTACAAAAAACTATCTCCTTTAATTGGAAATGCGACCATTTCCCCTTGACATACAACTCCATAAGAAAAAAGGCATAGTGCTGGAGTAACTCTGCGAGTCATGCAGCATCTCTGGAGAACATGGATAGGTGACGTTTCAGGTCGGAACTCTTCTTCAGACTTTGAAGAAGGATCCCAACCCAAAACGTCACGTATCCATGTTCTCCAGGGAAGCTGCCTGACCCACTGAGTTACTCCAGCACTTTGTGTCTTATTTTGCAAACCAGCATCTGCAGTTCCTCGTGTGCCCAAAATAAATACCTTCATTATAGACCTCAACTAGCCATTTAATTACCAAAGCTCCAAGAGCACATCAGAGATGGGATATGCCGCATAAGGAGACTCCATGAGTTAATTCACAAACACTTCCACCATCTGCAAGGCACAACAGGAATAAAGACCATGGATGTTTTCCTATGCACCATTTTAGCAATCCCTTCAAAAAGGTAATTGATGTTCATGAGGAATGACTTAAGCTTTACGAGTGAATTCTGAAGAATTCAGCAGAAATGTTTTATGGAATGACTGATTATCTTCAAAAAAGAATTGAGCAATTACCTGCTGAAGAATGTGAGGCAAACTGGTGTTTGGATTCCCTGCTCACTTTCATAAAAAGTGGCGCAACAGAAGCAATTTTCCAATCTAAAGAAATGGATCCTAAATCAAGTTACCCTCACAAGATTATAGGCAGGAATCTGCAATAGTCTCATTGCCTTCTTTTAAAAACTGCAATAGAACACTGATCTGGGGATTTGTCATACTTTAATATCAATAACAAATGCTGGGGGTTTTCCTGAGAGGATATTGAGTCAGATGACCTTACACTCTCTGGAGTTTAGAGATGATCTCATTGAAATATAGAAAATGATGAGATAGTTTAATAAGACTTTAAAAAAAAACCGTAATGATCACCTTGTCCAAGTCATTAATGGCATTGTTTTCTTCATCATTTCTATTTTGCCAACATTAATTTTGATGTCACAATGGATGAATCAAGGTTTTCTGGGGAATACCTGTCATGCTATGCTCTTCTTTCATTGGAAATAATGTTTCAAGATAATAGTTCTCACTCTTTTCTTCTTTTCACTTACAAGATAACAGGTTTCAAAGGATCTGTGAGGCTATTGTTTTGTTTGCTCTGTTATCTTTCCATCATCCCTGTTAGTATTTCTTAATAATTGTTTGGTTTCTCAACATTTATGGCCATTTGCATCTTTCCCATCAGTTGCCCGGGTCTGATTTGGTTTTACCCTCTTTTGAATGCTTCATCTTTATGTTTTACTAGACCAATTGCAGACCCGTTGGGTCTGCTCCCCCAATGGTGTGATCCCCCAACCCAATATTCCACCATGCACCCGTCTCCTCCAACGGAACTGAACCCTTTCCCAAATGTAAGATTCCAGCACTCCCCTGCCTCCCTCAGCAGTGGATTTAAAAATAATTCCAATTTCACCTCCCCTGCCTGCTGCAGCAGTTCCAATTGCAATACCAATTGGCCCAACCCCTCCTGTTGAAGCACTTGCTGTGATATTCCATTGAGGTGAAAAGTTCAGAGTGTTCCTGTCTTGCAACTTTGTTTTGAAGTGTGTTGGAAGCTGATAGGAAGGAGCAGTGAATCAAAAGGAAGAAAGGCAGCCGGCAGCCAGACGGATAGTCGTCAGGTGGCAGCCACAGACTTTTATATAATAATAGATGTAAAACCTTACATCATCCATCATTGTGTAGGAAGGAACTGCAGGTGCTGGTTTACATCAAAGATAGACACAAAATGCTGGTCATTCATTGGGTCAGGTCGTGTTTCTGGAGAAAAGGAATAGGTGACGTTTTGGGTCAAGACCCTTCTTTAGACTGAAGAAGAAGTCAGACCTTCTTCAGTCTGAAGAAGGGTCTCTACACGAAGCATCACCTATTCCTTTTCTCCAGAGATGCTGCCTGACCTGCTGAGCCACTCCAGCATTTTGTGTCTATCCTCATCCATCATTGTGCGTTTTTAGGTGTGGTCTTCAGTTTGTTCAGAGTATCAAGACTTTAAACTAGAACGGTTTGGGGGAGGGACTCAAATATAGAAAGCTAGTAGACAGTGTGTGAGGCAGGAGGCAGAGAAGGGAAGCACTCAGACCCAATATGTAGGGGAGAAAGAAGAAAAAGATAATAAACAGAGAATAAAAGGCGGTGGGTTTCTTAAATGTGTATATTTTAATGCTAGGAGCATTGTAAGAAAGGTGGATGAGCTTAGAGCCTGGATTGACACCTGGAAGTATGATGTTGCGGCGATTAGTGAAACATGGTTGCAGGATGGCTGTGATTGGAAACTAAATATTCCAGGATTTTGTTGCTTCAGGTGTGATAGAATTGGAGGGGCAAGAGGTGGAGGTGTTGCATTGCTTGTTAGCGAAGATATTACAGCAATGCTTTGGCAGGAGAGATTAGAGGGCTCGTCTAGGGAGGCTACTTGGGTGGAACTGAGAAATGAGAAAGGTGTAGCAACACTTATAGGGGTGCATTATAGACCGCCTAATGGGGAGCGAGAATTGGAAGAGCAAATATGTAAGGAGATAGCAGATATTAGTAGCAAGCACAAGGTTGTGATTGTGGGAGATTTCAATTTTCCACACATAGACTGGGAAACACATTTTGTAAAAGGGCTGGGTGATTTGGAGTTTGTAAAATGTGTGCAGGATAGTTTTTTTGCAGCTATACATAGAGGTGCCTACTAGAGAAGGGGCATTTCCTAACAGGTCTCATGACCTGTTAGGAAATGAGACAGGTCAGGTGGCGGAGGTATGTGTTGGGGAGCACTTCAGGCCCAGTGATCACAATACCATTAGTTTCAATATAATTATGGAGAATGTCAGAACTGGACCAAGGGTTGAGATTTTTGATTGGAGAAAGGCTAACTTTGAGGAGATGCGAAAGGATTTAAAAGGAGTGAATTGGGACATTTTATTTTACGGGAAGGATGTAGAAGAGAAATGGAGGGCTTTTAAAGGTGACATTTTAAGAGTACAGAATCTTTATGTCCCTGGTCGGTTGAAAGGAAAGAGTAATAATTGGAAAGAGCCATGGTTTACAAGGGAAATTGGACACTTGGTTCGGAAAAAGAGAGAGATCTACAATAATCATAGGCAGCATGGAGTAAATGAGGTGCTTGAGGAGTAAAAAGAATGTAAAAAGAATCTTAAGAAAGATATAGAAAAGCTAAAAGAAGATATGAGGTTGCTTTGGCAAGTTAAGGTGAAAGTAAATCCAAAGGGTTTCTACAGCTATATTAATAGCAAGAGGATAATGAGGGATAAAATTGGTCCATTAGAGTGTCAGAGTGGACAGCTATCTGCAGAGCCAAAAGAGATGGGGGAGATATTGAACAATTTATTTTTGTCGATACTCACCAAGGAGAAGGATATTGAATTATGTGAGGTAAGGGAATCAAGTAGCTATGGAAACTATGAGGATCAAAGACGACGAAGTACTGACACTTTTGAAAAATATAAAAGTGGATAAGTCTCCAGGTCCTGACAGGATATTCCATAGGACATTGTGGGAAGTTAGTGTAGAAATAGCAGGGACTATGACAGAAATATTTCAAATGTCATTAGAAATGGGAATGGTGCCGGAGGATTGGCGTACTGCGCATGTTGTTCCATTGTTTAAAAAGGGGGTCTAAGAGTAAACCTAGCAATTATAGACCTGTTAGTTTGACATCAGTGGTGGGCAAATTAATGGAAAAGATACTTAGAGATAATATATAAAATCAACTGGATAAACAGGGTCTGATTAGGAACAGTCAACATAGATTTGTGCCTGGAAGGTCATGTTTGACTCATCTTCTTGAATTTATTGAAGAGGTTACTAGGGAAATTGATGAGGGTAAAGCAGTGGATGTTGTCTATACGGACTTCAGTAAGGCCTTTGACAAGGTTCCACATGGAAGGTTGGTTAAGAAGGTTCAATTGTTGGGTATTAATAGTGCAGTAACAAGATGGATTCAACAATGGCTGAATGGGAGATAACAGAGAGTAATGGTGGATAACTGTTTGTCAGGTTGGAGGCCGGTGACTAGTGGGGTGCCTCAGGGATCTGTGTTGGGTCCACTGTTGTTTGTCATATACATCAATGATCTGGATAATGGTGTGGTAAATTGGATTAGTAAGTACGCAGATGATACTAAGATAGGTGGTGTTGTGGATAATGAAGTAGAATGAAGTGTGAGGTGCTACATCTTGGCAGGACAAATCAAAATAAGACATACATGGTAAATGGTAGCGAATTGAGGAATGCAGTTGAACAGAGGGATCTAGGAATAACTGTGCATAGTTCCCTGAAGGTTGGAATCCCATGTAGATAGGGGGGTAAAGAAAGCTTTTGCTGTGCTGGCCTTTATAAATCAGAGCATTGAGTATAGAAGTTGGGATGTAATGTTAAAATTGTACAAGGCATTGGTGAGGCTAATTCTGGAGTATGGTGTACAATTTTGGTCATCAAATTATAGGAAAGATGTCAACAAAATAGAGAGAGTACAGAGGAGATTTACTAGAATGTTGCCTGGGTTTCAGCACCTAAGTTACAGAGAAAGTTTGAACAAGTTAGGTCTTTATTCTTTGGAGTGCAGAAGGTTAAGGGGGGACTTGATAGAGGTCTTTAAAATTATGAGAGGGATGGACAGAGTTGACGTGGATAAGCTTTTTCCATTGAGAGTAGGGAAGATTCAAATGATCAGGGGCCATGATTTGAGAATTAAGGGACAAAAGTTTAGGGGTAACTTAAGGGGAAACTTCTTTACTCAGAGAGTGGTAGCTGTGTGGAATGTGCTTCCAGTGGAAGTGGTGGAGACAAGTTCGATTTTATCATTTAAAAATAAATTGGATAGGTATATGGATGGGAAAGGAATGGAGGGATATGGTCTGAGTGCAGGTAGATGGGACTAGGTGAGAGTAAGTGTTCGGCGCAGACTAGAAGGGCCGAGATGGCCTGTTTCCGCGCTGTAATTGTTATATGGTTCTATTAAAAAAAAGATTTCACCAAAAAAATAAGTTTAAAAAATGTGCAAGTGAGATATATTTGGGATAACTAATGCAAATTTTGAACTTAAATATCCCCATTACACATTGAATACAGAGGGGGAGAGAGAGAGGGGGGAGAGGGAGAGGGGGATAGAGAGGCAGTGCTGCCAATTCCCATGCACTGAGCGTGAGAATCACGCATTTCACCAAATTCTCACTCTGATAACAAATTTCTCTCGCTCTGTTGTGAGAAATTTTGTGATCAACGAAAATTTCAAAACTCATATCCACTGCATGGGCCGCGGGTGTTAGAAGCGGAAGCAGCAGCGGGGACAGATGCAGACGAGGAGCGGGGCTGGAGAGTGTTTTTGGGGCTGGCGAGTCGCTCACTGCAACTCCGGCCATGGAGCAGCCTCAGTGCAAGAGTCCCGGGTCATCGGAGGCGTCGAAGCATTGCGCCGCTGCCGTGAGTCTCTGTGCCAAATTCGCCCAGGTGACCGGCATGGATCAGGCTGCGGCTCGGTGCTGGAGTAAGTACCAAGCACTGGGTAGATACGGTGGAAGATAGTGGACTTCAAATGGGGATGGTTGGTGAAAGCATCCTGCTTGCCTGCTAGATTTTCACTTACTGTAACTGCAGGAAAAATGTTCCTGATGTTGGGGGCGCTCAGAACCATAGGTCACAGTTTAAGAATAAAGGGGGGGGCAGTTAGGACTGAGATGAGAACAAAGTTTCTTCACGCAGAGAGTTGTGAATCTGTGGAATTCTCTGCCACAGAAGGCAGTGCAGGGCAATTCACTGGATGTTTTCAAGAGAGAGTTAAATTTTGTTCTTGGGGCTAACGACATCAAGGGATATGGGGAAAAAACAGGAAAGATGTACTGATTTTAGATGAATAGCCATGATCATATTGAATGGCAATGCTGTCTCGAAGGGCCGATGGCCTATTCCTGCACCTATTTTCTATGTTTCTATGCTTGAGTACATGGCAATAAAACTCGATCACTTGATTTTGAAGCATTCATGCATGGTGGAGGTATAATGTAGTCATAGTGATACAGTGTGAAAACAGGTCCTTCGGTGCAACTTTCCCATACCCGCCACATGTCCCAGCTAGACCAGCTGCTTTTAGTCCATATCTCCAAACCTGTCCTATCCATGTATCAGTCTAACTTTTTCTTAAATGTTGGGATGGCTCCTGCCTCAACTACCTCCTCTGGCAGCTTGTTCCTTACACCCATCACCCTTTGTGTGGATAAAGTTACCCCTTAAAAAGTTACCTCTTAAAAATACTTCATACAAAAAACATTGAAATCATACTTCTACAGTGCACTAAAACATGATTTTAATACATCAAATTTCAAAAAGTTCCTACCTTGGGAGGGGGAACACCCTTCTTCCACACCCTCTCCCCACTCGGTTGCTCCACTCCCTCACCTGGTACCCCCAAGGCCAGTGATCAGTGATCGCACAGCCTCCCTCTTTTCAAAAACGCTCCAATCCAATTTAAAGCATATATATTGCATTCAAGGGAAAGTTAAAAGACGCTATACTCCCTCGGGCTTGGTCTCTCGCAATTTCTCACTCCCAACTCTCACCCAATGTTGGCAGCCCTGGTAAAGGGGAAATCATCTCTTATAAAAAGTGCAGTAGAATATTCCCATAAAAGATCGACACAAAATGCTGGAGTAATTCAGCGGGTCAGGCAGTATCTCTTGTGAACAGGAATTAGCAAAGTGTACAGAAATAGTCCACTGGAAAGAGGCACCATATTTTGGGGCCATTTTCAAAGTCCAGTCTGCACTCTAGTTGTTATGAGCGCTGTCCATTCCAGGCAAGCCCTGGGCTGCTGCAGGCATCCGGCCATCGCCTTCCATGTGGATCATCCAGCGAACCAACATCCCGCTCCTCGCCTGTCCGTCTTTGTGCCGCGGGAGTGCATCCCGCAGCCGACCTTGAAGGCACTGTAGGACAGACCCCGGTTCCGTCTCACACTTCCTCTTCTCCCGCCTTGTCCGTCGTCATTGTTGACTCCATCCTCTGGTTTTCAAGGAAGAGCAGGGCCTGTCCTGTAGTTTCCCCCCCTAACGTCTGTGGCCCGCCGGCGAAGACAAGCAGGGGCCGGCTTGGCGGCTTCCCGCCAACAGGCCACAACACAGCCCACCGGGAGCTTCTGCCGCATGGCTCACTGGCACCTTCTGTTTATGTACATGTTGTTTAATCAATATATGCATGCTGATTATAAAGTGATGCTGTAAATATTTTTTTTCATTCGAATATGTTATCTGCTGTACTCACACTTGTTTTACCAATCACAGTGGCACCTTAATGACATGAATATTAGCATGTGAGCAGCTCATGCTCGTTAGAAATGTTCAGGGAAGGTTGAATGAGCAAAGCTGATTTGACATCACCAAGCCATTTTGATGCTCATATTCCAGATATTCCTATTTTAAACTTCCTCAATTGAGCATAAATTCTGCAGCAGGCCAGAAACCATCAACAGCTGACACCTATTAAACAACTTACAGGTTGGTAGCTGGTTATTTCTTCACTAGCTGTTGTTATAGTTATACAGCGTGAATCAGGCCCTTCAGCCCAACTCATCCATGCCAACCAAGATGCTTCATCTAAGCTAGTTTGCCCGCAATTGGTCAATATTCCTCTAAACCTTTCCCTATCTTTGTATTGTCCAAGTGTCTTTTACATGTTGTTGTTATATCTGCCTCAGTTACTTCTCTGGCAGCTCATTCCATAAACCCAACACAACACACAAGGTTCCCCCTCAGTTCCTATTAAATGTTTCCCTCTTTCACCTTAATGCCTGCCTGCTATGCCTGCATCTTTGTAGGGTACGTCGAACAATCACTGTTCCAGGCAAACACTGGCTCTATCCCTGAACTCTAGCTCCGCTACATTGATGACTTTAGTGAACGGGGGTTCCCCTCTTCCATTATAGATGAGGCTCTCACCAGGGTCTCCTTGATATCCTGCATCTCCGCTGCTGCTTCCCCTCCCCCCATTCATAACTAGTCCTCATCTTCCACCCCATCAGCCGCCGCATACAGCATATAATCCTCCAACACTTTCATCACCTCCAACGGGATCCCACCACTGGCCACATCTTCCCATCTCCATCCCTTTCTGCTTTCCGCAGAGACCGTTCCTTCCGCAACTCCCTGGTCAACCCGTCCCTTCTCACCCAACCCACCCCCTCCCCAGGTACTTTCCCTTGCAACCACAGGAGATGCAACACCTGTCCCGTTACCTCCTCCCTCGACTCCATCCAAGGACCCAAACAGTCTTTTCAGATGAGGCAGAGGATAACTTGCACCTCCTCCAACCTCATCTACTGTATCTAACTGTTCCAGGTGTCAATGCCTGTATGTCGGCGAGACCAAGTGCAGGCTCGACGATCGTTTCACCGAACACCTCCGCTCAGTCCGCCTTAACCTACCTGATCGCCTGGTTGCTCAGCACTTTAACTCCCCCTCCCATTCCAAATCTAACCTTTCTGTCCTGGGCCTCCTCCATCATCAGAGTGAGGCCTAACGCAAATTGGAGGAACAGCACCACATATTTTGCTTGGGTAGTTTAGAACCCAGCAGTATGAACATTGACTTCTCTAACTTCAAATAGCCCTTGCCTTCTTTCTCTTGAACAGGTATTTTGGATCCGTCTTCACTAAGGAAGACACAGAGAATCGCCCTGATGTACCAAGAGGATCTAGGGTGACGGAGGAACTGAAGTAAATTCACATTAGGCTGGAAATGGTGTTGCCTTGAATGATGGGATGAAGGTTGATAAATCCCCAGGTCCTGATGGTCTGCATCCCAGGGTACTAAACGAAGTGGCTCCAGAAATCGTGGACACATTTTCAAATGCTCTATAGATTCAGGATCACTTCCTGTGGATTGAAGGGTAGCTAATGTTATCCCACTTTTTAAGAAAGGCGGGAGAGAGAAAACAGGGAATTATAGACCAGTTAGCCCGACATCGGTGGTGGGGAAAAAAATGAAATAGCAGCACACTTGGATAGCAGTAGGAGGATCGGTCCAAGTCAGCATGGATTTACGAAGGAGAAATCATGCTTCACTAAACTTCTGGAATTTTTTGAGAATTTAACTAGGAAAATGGACAAGGGAGAGCCAGTGGATATAGTGTACCTGGACATTCAGAAAGCATTTGATAAGGCCCCACATAGGAGATTAATGGGCAAAATTAGGGCACATGGTATTGGGGGTAGAGTGCTGACATTGATAGAAAATTTGTTGGCAGACAGGAAACACAGAGTAGGGATTAACGGGTCCCTTTCAGAATGGCAGGCAGTGACTAGTGGGGTACCGTAAGGCTTGGTGCTGGGACCACAGCTATTTACAATATACATTCATGATTTAGATGAAGGAATTAAAAGTAACATTAGCAAATTTGCAGATGACACAAAGCTGGGTGGCAGTTTGAACTGTGATGAGGATGCTACGAGGACGCAGGGTGACTTAGACAGGTTGGGTGAGTGGGCAGATGCATGGAAGATGCAGTTTAATGCGGATGAATGTGAGATTATCCACTTTGGTGGCAAAAACAGATGCTGCCTGTCCCGCTGAGTTGCTCCAGCATTTTGTCTACCTTCGATTTAAACCAGCATTTGCAGTTATTTCCTACACACACTATCTATTCCCTTTATGACTTTATACACCTCTATAAGATCACCTCTTAGCCTCCTGTGCTCAAAGTAAAGTCCTAGCCTGGCCAACCTCTTCCTATAGCTCAGACCCTCGGGTCCTGACAACATTCTCATAATGTACATTCTTTCCCATTTAGTAACATCCTTCCTCTGCTGGTTGTGTAGGTCCGTTAGCTGACATTTGAAGAGTCATTTATTGACCATCAACCACAGATATCTGTGTTTGAGGTCAATGAATATATGTGGCAATGCACACAGATCTTCAGAGTTTTAAGCCTGACACCAGTCATCACGGTTATATCCTCACACTGCCTTTTGAGTAGTCTCCTAGATAAACAACACTAGTGATCTTCTTCTTCTCTGCAAAGACCTGCATGTAAACATCACACTCTCAGAGCCAGCTTTTTCCCATATGGTTCCATTTTACAACTCATCCCAGCACAGCGGTAGAGTTGCTGCTTTGCCGCACCAGAGATCTGGGTTCAATCCTGACTACCGGTGCAGTCTGTACTGCAATTGTACGTTCTCCCCGTAACCACGTGGGTTTTCCCCGGGTACTACGGGTTCCTCCCACATTCCAAAGACGTGTAGGGTTGTAGGTTAATTGGCTTCTGCAAATTGTCCCTAATGTGTAGGATAGAACTAGGGTAGGGGTGATCATTAGTCGGCACGAAGACGGTGGGCTGAAGCGCCTGTTTCCACCCTATCTCTAAACTAAATTAAACTATTCATCCTCATGAGCATTACAAACCCTATCTCATGAACATGACAAACTCTGTTTTTAACTTCACACCCCAGACCCTGCACACCCCATTGCCTATTTCAGTAAATATTCCACCACAGAAAAAAAGTATAAGAACGTGTTGACAATGAAAGCAGCATCTCAATTATATGCACTTGTGTCCCACCACCTAACACCCTTAATTAATGCTGAAATGCATTTCTTTCCCTCTGGACGATTAATTTATTTGTTTTCCTCCACAAAGAGGCAAGTGGTTATTTCACAGGAAAGTCTGACGATATACTTACTAAACACCCACATATATTTGCACACACATATCAACTGGGGTCAATAGACAATGATTGGAAGATGAATATCCTCCTGATTTCAGGACCTTCTACTTACCCAACTAACAACAGCTGGCTTGCCACAAGTCATCATTTTGAAGGTTCCATTTTAATTATTATATAAAGAGAGATTTATGTAAACATTGTCATATAATTTATTTGAATGTCAATTATTATAGAATGAATTTTACTTCGGAGTCACGTGAGTGACTTCGTGAAGAACCCCGCTACGGCGCATGCGTGCCATATCGCATACACGCATTGAACGTGTCGGACCTGGGGAGGACGTCCCCTTGAACGGGAGAATTGCAAAGCCGGTGGACGGCAGGTAAGTGACTCTGCATTTTCACCCTGTATAGGAAATGGACAGAGCAACACGCAGAAAGGCTGTGAAGAAGCTGCAGGACGTCAGCGGTGAAGGTGCCGGGGACCCGCAGCAGCAGCCGGCGGCACAGGCAGCTTGTACTGAGACAGCTGTGCCAGATTTAAACCCCGCGCCGGGAAAAACAAATTATAGACCGGGCAGGAAGGCTAATGTATAGCAAGATATAACCTCCATCCAAGTCTGAGGATTACTCACTTGTTGCAAGTTCAAACCAATATAGCAACTAAAACCACTGGTTGATTTCCATTTTTTGCTGCGAAAGTGAGCTCGAAAAGTCGCCGGTAAATACTTACCTATACCGCAATAACGATGACCAGCTGCAGGGCATAGAGCAGCCAGCAGCGACCACATCTGCAGAGCTCGGAAATCAGTACGAGTGGCTGCAGCATGTGGGGCCGTCATCAACATGTGGCGATGAGTACCGGGACGGCGAACAACGGCACTTGGAGCGGCCGGGAGCAACCAGAGCCGGTAGGCATGGGGACCGGCTGCCACAAAAAACCGCGTGCGACTAGTGCCCGAGGGCACGAAAGTCGGCAGGAGCGGTGGGCTAAAAATAAACACCCGCGATCGACCAGTGCGGGAGAGCACGTAAGTCGGCTGGAGCGGTTGTGGGAGGAATTTCTCCACAGTGCCAGGCTCCAGAATATGGATAAAGCCACACAGGCAAAGGTGTAAGTCCCTCAGCACATTGCCAGAAAAGGCTGCTGGACATTTCATCCTCCTCTGAAGAGGGTGTTCAAGGGCTGCCTGAGTCAGACTCTGAACAAGAGTCAGAGCCACGTTCCCATATGGGGGATGAGGGAACACAGTTGCTGGACATGGTGGGCAAATATTTCCAGCAAGAACAGACTGGCAAAGACCTAGAGGCCAGGATGGAAAAAAAAAAAAAAAAAAAAAAAATTTCTCCACAGTGGCAGGCTCTGGGATTGGAGGATAGCCACAGTGGGCAAAAAATATAAGTCCCACAGCAGTTTCCCATAAGGGCTGCATGTAATATCAGACGCCTCTGAGGAGGGTATGGAAGGTCTGACGGGGTAAAATCTGAGCAGGTGATGGAGCCACCTTTCCCCTATTGAAGGGTGGGATAAAACAACCTGCTGAACATGATGAGCCAGTACAGCCAGCAGGAACACACTGAGAATGATCTCGAGAAGGATGGCTGTGAGTATTGAATATATGTCCACCCATCAACTTCAAGCTAATACTTTTGCTGAAGTGTTGGCAAGGCATTTATACCCCGGGATATTGTGGTGCTCTTAATGTAGCCAGTGTTACAGGTGCACTTGCAGACATGTTGGGAAGGCCGTTAGGAGTCGGGATATTAAAATCCAAAATACTCTGAAAGGTCTCATGGCGGGCATAACAGCTTTGGCCCGCATGTTAGAAAAGGTGGACATAATTAGTGACCACAAGGATGCTATTGCACTATTTTTGCAATGTGCAGTTTTGAACTAAATATATTAGAAAGAGGGCCATTCAGCCAGCTCTAGACCCTAAGTTCGCTATACTATGTAAGCAAAGGGCTATTGACCCTGTTATTTGGGGGAGACCTGTCCAAACAGGTTAAAGAATTGGATGAGGAGGCTCGACTTTGGGGCTGATTAGAGCATCCAAAGGATATCTGGGGAAGACATTAACCTTATGTGCATCCTAAGAGAGGTAGCGTTTGTAATTATACTACAAAGAATTGGGCAGAGGTACCCAGCAGCAGCGTCCTGTTTAGGTTTTTTTTGGCCCGGGAGGACCACTGTGGAAGATGCAAAAGCCTCTACGTCAGCATCTACCCTAACCTAAACCTTTAGGCCCTCCACAACCACGAATGAAACCAAGAAAATAACTTGGTTACCACCGATAACCATGGAGGTAGGTGAATTTGGGGCTCCAGCATTAATAGGGAGCACGGAAGTTGGAGGAACATTGCAACTTCATGTTGAAGATTGGTGTAATATATCTATGGACAGATATATCCTTAGCAGTTTTAAGGGATATCTGATAGAGTTTCTACACAAACAAAACCCTCCAGTACAACATAAACCGGACAGATATACATGCTTACTAAAAGGGTAATGGAATAAACAAAACCTGAACAACAGGATTTGTCTCAAACATCTTTATTAGAAATAAGAAAGATGGGGGTTGCTGTATTATTATGGATTATAAACGCTTCACAATGTTGTGCAATATATTCATTTTAAAAATGGATACTTTTAGCAGTACTAAAGAGTTAGTTTTCAGCAGGCTACTTTATGGCAAGTATTAATCTTTAAGATCCTTACTATTCAATATCCAACAGGAGAAAAATTTTAAACCAGCTTTGGGACTGCTGCAACACCAAAATCATAGAGTAATGGCATAGTTGGATGATATCCTTATTGTGGGAATAACTTATGAATTGGCAGGTTAGGTAGTGGTTGCCACTAAACAATTATTTGAACAGCTGGAATTCATTGTCCATCCACTGAAGTCAAAATTGACACCATTAACACATTTAATATGTTAAGGACTTTACTAATAGGTAAAGCCACAGAGTTCAATGGGCTCAATATTATAGAGGCCATTTATTTTGGCCAATGGAGCTAACGATAGAAGCTATAAAAGAATTACAATGTTGGGAACACAATGTTAAGTATTGCTCCAACCCAATAGTTATTCACAACCCGTCTGTGCTATTACAAACAGATGCCAGTGCAATTGGTTACGGTACAACTGATACCATCTCGAGCTATGGGGGAGATGGAATATACAAGAAGCTAACCTACTTAACACTAAGGGTATAAGTACTTAGAAATGTTAAGTGCATTTCATGGGCTAAAAATCTTATTGCTCAGGAATGAAACTGCAGCATGTTAGATGGTAGATAGATAATACCTCGGTGGTGGCATATATAAGTCATATGGGTGGAAATATATCAACATCTTGTGATGAATTGGCAAATTAAATTTGGCAATGGTGTATCCAAAGGAATATTTGGTTATGGGCTACGTATCTACCAGGGATACTTAATTCAGTGGCAGACGCCAGGTCACGAAAATTTAATAAAATACGGAATGGATGTTAGACAGAACGATATTTGCTGAAATCACAGCAAAGTACGCAATGCCGGATATTGATTTTTTTTGCATCCAGGTTAAATCATCAGTTACCAAGGTATATATCATGGGAACCAGATCCTGGGGCAGAAGCTACAGATGCATTCTCACTGCACTGGGGGAAATGGTTCATTTATGCATTTTCCTCCTTTCTGCCTCATCAATCGGGTACTATGGAAAATTCAACTAGACTCGGCATCTGGGATTCTCATAGTACCTGATTGGCCTACCCAACCATGGTTCTCGGTGCTTCAGGATTTGGTGCTAACACCATATATTATTTTAAGACATAGTCCTCAGTTGCTGGTGCATCCGGTGACTGGGGACAGCCATCCTTGCCATAATTATCTGAATTTATTGGTTTGTAGACTCTGAAAGAACCACTTCGGCATATGGGTCTATCTGATAGAACTGTGGACATGATCACAGCAGCACAGAGAACTTCGACTCAAAAAACAGTATTTATGTCATATTAAGAAATGGACTAAATACTGCCTGGATAACAATCTAGACCACAGAAAGATGGATGTTCCAGCTGTGCTAGAATTTCTCACAAGCCTGCACTATGAAGGACTCAGTTACAGCACGGTCAATAGTGCTAGGAGTGCCTTGTCGAGTTATTTATGGGAAGGCACAGAAAGACAGGCTGTGGGCTCACATCCTCTAGTAGTAAAACTGTTACGAGGCATCTTTAACAAAAACCCACCAAGGGCTAGATATAGCCAAATCTGGGATGTGAGTGTAGTCCTAACCATGTTACGGAATTGGTCACCGGCTACAGCATTAACGCTGAACAAACTCACTATGAAAATGGTAATGCTAATGGCGCTGGTCACAGCGTAAAGGGTCCAGTCATTGCAGAAATTAAGATTGGATAACTTCACTGAGGCGACAGGAAGTTTGATTTTCGTGATCCAGGACCTTATTAAGCAAAATAGACCAGGATCAGCGGGTTAGGTCATAGAGTTCATAGCCTATCCGCAGGACGAACGCCTCTGTGTAGTGAAACACATTGTGTTATATATTGACAGAACAAGGGCTATCAGAGGCAATGAAAAGGCTTTTTTTGATTAGCCATAAGAAGCCGTACCATAAAGTCTCGACTCAGACCATTTCACGGTGGCTGATATATTGCTTAATTCAGGCAGGAGTGGACACTAATGTATTCAAATCTCACTCCACCAAGGCTACAGCTACATCAGCAGCTAATCGCCTTGAGGTACCGATGGACAAAATCCTCAGAACTGCAGGATGGTCATCAGAGAAAACGTTTCACAGATGTTACAACAAACCAGTTAGAAAAGAAGAAACGTTTTCGGGCAAAATTTTAAGTTCTATATAATTTATACCTGAAGCTTACAAGGTTTATGAATTGATTTAATAAATATTATTTACCATTTTTGTTTAAAATGTTGGTATGAATGTATTTCTTGAATACCAGTAACAATTTCTCCCAAACTACCAAGGCAGTTGTGAAGCTTGGACTCGTTCCACGGCATGAGGTCACAGAGCTTTGAAATCTTCACGAAGTCACTCACATGACTCCGAAGTAAAATAGTAAGATTAAACGAGAACTTACCAGTTTGAAGTTTGATCTTTATTTTATGAGGAGGAACGTTGAGGGAATACGTGCCCTCCGCTCCCACCCTCATATGGTCATATCTTAAACTGGTATCTCTTTAATAATCTTACTATCTTAGGTCATTATAGTGTATCTGTGACCTCACACCGCTGCTTTGAAGAATGACACGCATGCGCCGTAGCGGGGTTCTTCACGTATTCCCTCAACGTTCCTCCTCATAAAATAAAGATCAAACTTCAAACTGGTAAGTTCTCGTTTAATCTTACTATTTTCGCTGGCATGGTTGCTAAATTGTGATGAACATATATTGTAAGGGAATTATGGGTTGCAAGGCTGAAGGAGGTTACAAAGCTTGTGAGAACTCAGGTCATGACAGAAGTTGAAAAGAGTGTTTTTAAATCAAGATGTGGTAAAATATTGTGAAATATAAATATTTGTCTTTATTTTATAACATACAAAACAAGTTACAATAATAATCGCTAATTCAATCTGAAGAAATGAATGCGTTACATAATAATTTAGTGATATAGAAGTAGAAATGGATGATTCAAATAACTGTTATTTCAGTAAAATATATCAGAAAGATTCAAATGTATCTGAATTTGAAAAGATTTAAGAAATATAACCCAGGGCATGATGCTACTGTTTTTTGGTCCCCATTTCACACAGACAGGCAACTCTCTATTCTTTAATTTGATTCTAAGATGAAGATATCTTCCTGGCCATACCCACACTCCCGTTTCAGACATGACATGTGCGAACACCATGCACTCCTAATTATGGTTAATCTTTAAATAAATAATAATGGCAATCTGTAAAGAAAAAGAAACTTCAGATGCTGATTCATACCAAAGATAGACACAAATTGTTGGAATAACTCAGCGGGTCAGGAGTCATCTCTGTAGAAAATGGATAGGTGACGTTTTGGGTCAGGATCCTTTTTCAGACTGAAGTATGAAGAAGGGTCCCAACCCACAACACAAATGGACACCAAGTGCTGGAGTAACTCAGCAGGTCATACAATCTCTCTGGAGAACATGAATAGGTGATGATTCAGTTCAGGCCCTTTATTTATGTTAGTTTCTCATTTCTCCAATCTATTCACCACAGTAGGGATGGTTTGAATTAAAGCACATTATACTTGTTCTTCCTACTCCTGAAGGATCCTATTATTCAAATGCCACTGAGGTACAACATCCAGCTAGGGTTGAGGAGACCTTGGACGATGCTGCATCTTCTGACACCAGTGAGCAAGTTGTTTCCACGTTCTATGATTCTATGTGTACTATTTGTGTCTCCACCCTCTGTTCTTACTCATTTGTGATTAATGAGTCACCATGTAGAAATGAAACCATCGCACTTACCAAACCCACAAGGTTTAACTATCTCTTCTGGTAGATGGTATACAAGAGTTATGTGACTGTGTGCCCTGAGTGTGAATGTTTACTTCCTCCAAGGAGAAAGAGTCTCTGTCAGCCTTCAGTTTCACCCCTTGATAGATGGTATAGGGCTGTCGAATTGAAAACACAAGTTAGAATTATTGAGATAAGAAGGATGATGGTTTATCATATGCAAGAGATCAGCTTTCACTTACAACAGACATCCAGTCGAGAGGCAGCACGGTGGTGCAGCAGTAGTTGCCGCCTCACATTGCCAGATTCCCGGTTTGATCCTGGCTACGGGTGCTGTCTGTACAGAGTTTGTATATTCTCACTGTGACTGCTTGGGTTTCGACTTATGTAAATTCTGACTTACCTGGCGATTCACAGAACATAGATAGCCCTTATGTAAGGCAGGGAGTGCCTGTATGTACTGCAACATATATCACAAGAGTCAAATGTGTTTTAATGCCATATGACCTGAAACAGAATTTGTCAGTGGATGCTGTTGGATGCACCAGTGTGGTATTTCTAGCGACTATGCAGTCAGATACACTGGCTATCTACATGGTCATCTCTTCAGCAGACATCGCCTACTGACAACTAGAAGGATGATTTCAGTTCTGTCTCTTCTGGGTGTCCTGATGTAGTTCCTCCTGCAAGAAGGAGAAAAAAATGAGTGAGCGCGAGTAAAGGAATATGTTGAATGGATGGATAGGTGAAGAACATTTATTAGTGGTAACTATGAAGGAAAAGCATGATGTTACAAATGACAAGGTTAAATTTCAGTGGTGGCAAGGCAAATGGGGATGATAGCAGTTATATAGACAGGGTGTGCTGGAGTAGACAAAGGGCAGAGTGAGAGGGGTGAATTACTATGCACACAAGTACGTGCCACTGTGCCCACCTTTCCTGAATTGTCATTAAAGTCCATGAGGCACTGAATCCTGGGGTGGGGATCATTCGCCTGTTGCTGACTCCTGCAACGGCATTCTTCCTTCCATCTGCAGAGAACTTAATCTCACCAGCATGACATCCAGCGAGTCATCAATATATTTGGGGTCATCTGTCAATCGGAGGTAGCTTTGGGCAGTCCACTGATGTTTGCAAATGCGCCCGTAATTATCCAAGCTGAGAATCGACTTGTATGCCTCATTATGCATCCTCTGTCCATTTAATTGAGAAAATAGATTACCGGGGCTGCACAGTGGTGCAACGCTAGAGTGGCTGCCTTAAAGCGCCAGAGACCTGGTTTGATCCTGACTACGGGTGATGTCTGTACAAAGTTTCTACGTTCTCTCAGTGACCATGTTGGTTTTCTCCGGGTGCTCCGGTTTCCAGACACGCTCCAAAGACATACAGCTTGATGAGCTAATGGGACTGATTCCACACAGTCTCTAAAACCAAAACTAACAACATTTCCTTCGATATTTTTTCATTAGCTGTTACATCAATGTGCTCATTTACTAAAACCAACTAACACTTACACACTGGCTTTAGGATAAAATAGCTTCATGGTCCCTCACAGTGATACTCAATATATTTCTGAAAATTCTCATGATGAGCTGCAAGAAACTTTAACTAGATCAGACTATAAAGGGCCTGTCCCACGAGCATGCGACTCCATGTGGCAAGCGCGACCTAAAGAGCCTGTCCCACGAGCATGCGGCTCCATGCGGCAAGCGCGAACCTAATGTGGTCGCTTGAGCCGTATGGCTCGCAGGGCCGGTCCCACTTCGATCGCCGGAGCCGTATGGAGTTGTGCGGAGCTGGTCCCGACATCGCGCGGGGGTCCGAAAAACTGACTGTGTTCAAAAATTCCGCGCGGCAACGGCCTGCCGGCCCGCAGCCACCTCGACGCCATACGTCACGCGCAAACTTCCCGCGGACTTCGCTCGAACTTCATGCCACTCACTCGGCCTCCGCGCGGCCCCCAGCTTCTGGTTTGGTCGTGCTTGCCGCATGCTCGTGGGACAGGCCCTTTTAGGTTGCGCTTGCCGCAAGGAGTCGCATGCTCGTGGGAAAGGCCCTTAAGGAAGTGAGGTTGGAAGAATGGAATGATGTGGTTATTGAGAGTTGTTTGGGCTTGGTGACATTTATTTTCGCTTGGCATTTGATCGACATAGCGAACCGATCAGAAGATTCCATAGAATCCATAGGAAAGTGACAAATTGGATTAAAGACTGGTTCAGTGGAAGAAAACAAAAGTAATTGTCAACAGATGTTTAATGCCTCCATGGCTGAATGCACTGGGGCTTTGCAAAGCTCAGAACTCAGATCCCCGATTCGGAATTAAATTTTGAGGCCTTGATTAAAAGTCTAAGCCTAAAACTGTCAGAATGGCCAACTGTGAGGAAGAAAGTATAAGCTGCATTAATTTACTTGTGGACTTGTTAGGTGAGCACAAAAGTGGCAAATAGAATTCAATTGGACGTGTGAGGTACAAGTCCACCGCCAGTTTTCTGGTTTCAGACCCTTTCTGGATTATCCGTTTTGCCAGACCAACAGAGTCATCGATCGGTACTGGAACAGGGAAGCAGAGAAGCTAAAATATCCACCCGCAGATTGGCCTCGGACGTCGGCTATGGGAAATTCAACTCGATGATTGGCTGCAGAGGTTTGTTATAGGAACAGATCTGACTGCTTCAGCAGGGTTGGAATTCCAGAACCCCAGCTGCAGGGGTCAAATTCTCCCTGCCGATCGGCGAGAAAATCCTGATGAGGTCACTCAGTCTAGGTCTCTACTATCTACCTGGCATGTAGGGCAACAACAAAGGTCCTCCACTCAGTAGTGTTGATTCCTTCAGTTGCTGTTTCCATAACATATTTGTTTTACGAGACAGGGTTGTTAGCCCTGTGCTCAACCTCCAACCTGGAGGACCAGTGGATGGATCACTCTTCGTCTCGCCTCTACCCTTCGACCTGTCCAGCATGGGAGACCCTAACAGGAGACGAATCTCCCACTGGTATAGTTCTAGGGGTCACTGAGACACACAAGCTCCCCGACCACGACAAGGTTGCAATCCAACAGGGTCAGTCTAGGTGGGTGGGGGGGGGGGGGGACTTAAATGGGGGATTTCAAGTGCTCTCGTAATTTTGTCTGGATTAAAGGAGGTGCCGGACCACCAGTTGCCGGAAAAAAGGTGGTGAACCTGTATTATATTTGGGAAGAGCAAACAAGGCAAGGGTATACATGATAAATGGAGATTACTACAAGTATAATGAATAAAGAATATAACTTGCAATTCATGTCAATGGATCCCTGAAGGCAACAGGACAGGAGCAGAAGATAGATTTATGCGACTAGGGAAATACTGTAGTGCTAGAATCGTATATAACAATAGATGTGTCACAGTAGACTCTTGTGTGTTATTTTGGTCACCACAGGAAAAATACTTAGCACTCAAAAGGTGCAGTGGAATCTATTAAGTTGTTGCCAAGGCTAAAGGATTATAACAAGGAGAAGATTTTGGCTTGAATAGGATTATTTTCTTTGGAACGAAGGAGACAGAGAAATTTATGAGAAACCTAGATTGGGTGAACAGGATTAACATATGTTCCTTGGCAGAGAAATTAATGATTAAGGAGTGTAGGTTTTAAGTTAATTGGTAGAAGAATCAGAGAGAAGTTGAAGAAAACTTCCCAAACATGGAGAGTAATGAGGTTCTAGCCCCCAAAAAGAAGAGATGGAAATCATTAACCCATTTATAAAATATGTTGATGAACACTTGAAGATTTGTAACCTTCAAGATTACAGACCAAGGGCTAGAAATGGCGAGTAACCTGAATGCTTTTTTGATGGCATGAATATATTTATGAATATGTGCTGCTAGGTTTTTCTTATGATTGATTCCATAATAATGATCATGCATGCACTGATGTTCTGGAAGATAATGAGGTTAAGATGCAGCTCGATAAGATGTTGGATAGGCCTTATTTGGAGTATTACATGCCTCATTGGTCACCCCATTACAGGAAAGATGTTTATCGGAATGCCTGAAGTTGAGGATTTTAACAACTAAAGTTGGATAGACTTGGATTGTTTTCTCTGGAACGTCAGAAGTTCAGGGGAGACTTGATAGTATATAAAATAATGAGAGGCATAGATACGGTAGACATTCAGAACCTTTTTCCCCCAGGGTGGAAATGTCCAACACTAGAGGCCATAGCTATAAGGTGAGATGGGCAAAGTTTATGGACATGTGTGAGGTAATTTTATTTTTACACAGATTGTGGTGGGGGCCTGCAACGCACTGCCATGGGTGGTGGTGGAGGCAGGTATTATAATGCTGTTTAAGAGGCTTTTGGGCAGGCACATGGAAGTGCGGGGAATAGAGGGATATGGATCATGTATAGGCAGATGAGATCAGTTTAACTTGGTAATATGTTTGGCACAAACATTGCGAGCTGAAGGGCCCATTCCTGCGCTGTGCTGTTCATATCCTTATAAGTATAAAACTCTGATCTTGGATGTGTATTTATTTATTTGTTTGTGTATGATCACATCTTCTCGAAAAAACGACGTGGTAACGGTAACATTTTTACATAAAGAGATTTAACCCGTGGTGTCCAAAATTGCCTTTTCTGAAAAATTCATGCATTATTTCTCGTTATTCAACAAAATGTTCAAAAATCTGAAATAAATGAGATAGTCTCGCTGATGACATCACAATGGCTCTGCTCCGCGCCGCCTGCTGTGCTCTGTTCAACGCGCTGCTAGTGACGTCCCCCCCCCCCGACTCGCAGTCCTTTGGTCGCTGCCCGTCCGCCCAGCCCACTCAGTGTCCGCCCCGCTCTCCGAGTTCAAGTCTGCCCCCCTCCATACTCTCTGCCCCCTCCTCCTCTCCCTCCCCTCTCCCCTCCTTTCTCCACCCCCTCCTTCTCCCCCCCCCTCCTTCTCCCCCCCCCTCCCCCCCCCACCACCCTCTTCCCTCTCGCTCCCCCCCTCTCTTTCCCCCACCTCTCTCTCCGTCTCTGCCTCTCTCTCTGCTCCTCTCTTTCTGTCTCGCCCCCCTCTCTCTCTCTCTCTCTCTGTCTCTGTCCCCCTCTCTCTCTCTCTCTGCCCCCCTCTCTCTCTCTCTCTCTCTCTCTCTCTCCCCCTCTCTCTCTCTCTCTGTCTCTCTACCCCCTCCCTCTCCCTCTCTAGCCGCGCCTGCGAGTCTAGATGCGCGTGGGGGTTGGGGACTAGGCATCAGTAGATAGCGCGGGGGGGGGGAAAAAGGAGCGAATGAATAATATTAATATAATATCAAGGTGTGCAATTAGCGAGTGGGGGGGGGGGGGGTGGTTAGTGTGTGTGTGGGGGGTGGTTAGTGTGTGTGTGGGGGGGGGGGAGGGGTGGTTAGTGTGCATGTGACGCCGCAGGCCCCCCCCACAAACGGGGGGTTTAGGGGACGGGACCCAACGGGTCCCACTTGGTCTAGTAACCATTAAAAGTCTGATCTCGAATGTGTATTTGTGTATTATCACATCTTCTCGAAGAAATGACGCGGTAACAGTAAAATGTTTACATATTCTGATAGAGATTTATCGTGTGGCGTCCACAATTGCCTTATCTGAAAAATTCATCCGTTATTTCTTGGGTTATTAATCAAAATGGTCAAAAATCTCAAAATAACTTAGAAAATAAAATGGCTGGCTTTGGCTGATGAAGTGATGATGTCACAATGGGTCTCACACTGTGTTCCACGCGCAGCGAGTGATGTCATCTGGCTGCCCACTGCTCGGAGGCCGCCCGCTCCACTCCCCTCCTCTCTCGCCCTTTCCCCCTATCCTCCTCTTCCCGCTCCTCCCCTCGCTCTGTCTCTGCCCCTCTCTCTCTCTGTCTCTGCCCCCCTCTCTGTCTCTCTCTCTCTCTCTCTCTGTATCTGCCCCCTCTCCACCCATACCCCCCCCCCCAATCCCTTTCCCTTTCTAGGCGCACCTGCGAGTTAGGGACTATGCGCGAGTGGAAAGGGCGGGAATGGAGTAAAAAGAGCGAATGAAAAATATTAATATAATACCAAAGGGGGTTGGTTAGTGTGTGTGTGTGTGTTTGTGTGTGGGTGTGCTTGGGTGTGTGTGTGCATGTGCTTGTGTGCGAGCGAGCATGGGAGTGGTTTGTGTGTGTGTGCTTGTGTGTGTGTGTGTCTGTATCTCTTTGCCTGTATGTCTGTGGCAGTGTGCGTGTGTGTGTGTGTGTGTGTGTGTGCTGTGCGACGCCGCAGGCTTCCCCCCCCCCCCCCCACACACACCGCAACCGCACGTTGAGGGGACGGGACCCAACGGGTCCCCCTTGGTCTAGTGTTCTATAAGATGATACCAGGAATATTGGTAAAAGAGTTTGTACAAAGAGTAAAATTTTACCTCAGCAACTGGAGGGCACTAAAAACAGAAAAGATGACATAGGGAACTGAGATTGAGTCTAAAATGAAGATGAGGAATCACTTTATGCACATTCTGAAGGAATAAAGGTGAGGGATTATTTCAGTGTAACACTCAGGTTGGGATATCGGAGATGGATGGGTAGTGGTTAATAAGTATTTTAAAGGACCATTGGAGAAGAACAGGATAAAATGCTCTGAGAAGAAATACCTGAGGAGGAGGAGGAAAGGAGAACAAAATAACATTTATGGCAAAGGTAACATGTGTAAAGTTTTCTAATATTTTGAGTCATAGTGTGGAAACAGGCCCTTCGGCCCAATTTTCCCACGATGACCAACATGCCCCATTTCTACTAGTCCCACCTATCTGCACTTGGTTCATATCCTATTCATGTACCTGTCTATTGTTTCTAAAAGGTTGCAATAGTATCTGCCTCAACTACTTCCTCTGGCAGCTCGTTCCATGTACCACCTTTTGTGTAAATAAGTTGCCCCTCGGTTTCCTATTAAATCTTTCCCCCCTACCGTAAACCTCCGGTTTTCAATTCCCCTATTCTAGGTAAAAGACTGTGCATTAACCCTATCTATTCCAAATTCAATCTGCATTGAATTTCTCAATCTAGGTTTCACATAAATGAGAAACATAATGGAACCAACCTTGGGCCCTGGTTACAATGCTTAACAATTCCGTCCACTTTGAAATAACTCCTTTAGTAAGTTGCCACTTGTTTTCCTACTGTCAACATCTTATTCTACCTTATTCTTGGATTCACTCTAAATAGCTGATCAATTGAGATAAGCTTGTGGAGTACTCTGTTGAATGCATCTTGAAAGTTGTGGAGTTCACTCAATTGTTAAGCTTTCTACAATGCCCAAATGATCAGTGTTCAGCAAGCAGAATATTTCTATTCAAAATCCATGGCATCTGCTATTTACAGACAACTACTGTCCTCAAATTTGCTACCATTAATCAAGGCCTATTATACACAAAATTCAATAAGACATGAATAACAACATTTATAGTTATCCGATTCTATTTCATCCCTTTTGTGAAAACTGACTAATTGTTGGCATGTTTCCACTCATTTGTTACATCCACTGTGCTAATTCACTCTCTCTTAATCCCATTTCATAACAACTCTTATATTGCTATTCTGCATTTCATAGCAATTCTACATTTAGTTGTTTCGACCTTCCTCCTTTATCCAGGCTTTCACCAAGTTCATTAACAGTCAAATAATTTGAAGGCCCAAATATCTTAAACTTGGAATAAGTAATCATTCAGATCAGGATTTGTAAATATATCTGCAAGCACCAATATTAATTCCCAGACAGTCCGTACATACTTTCATTTGCTGGATTTTGTAAGATTGCACTTTCTTCCTGTAGTGTTTCTGTTTAATTCATCGATACAAGATTACACTTATAAATGCACCTCGTGCTTTTTATTCCAGATTTATAATTCCCCAATGTTTTATCATTTTTGGTGCTATTATATTACATTTGGGCAATTTAAATTCAGCTTTAAAAAAAATGGTTAGCATTCTTTGCCCATTGTCACGTTGTCACGTTCTACAAGACAGACAAAACAGTTGAATGACATTTGAACTTTCAAGTTAGTTGCACGAGAATTAATTTGACTAGGTCAGACAATTCATTTTTGATCAACTAAAATATATCTAAAATAAATTGACAGATATGTGCAAATTATTTATGAACAAAACTTAAGACTACTTATTCAGTACAATGGATTGAATACACACCAAGTTCAAATTCTAAACTTAGAAATATATTTCATTTAATTGTAAAACCTCATAAGCTACATTAGTATTGCCATGTTTTCATTGATTCTTACCTGATTTCATGCTGTTCAAAATAACGCAAGGTCCTCTGTAGAGCCCACTGTAATGTCTGTGGCTGCATTAAAAAGATATAAAAGTAATTGGTATCAAATGGCTATACCTTAAACAATGTAACTAACTACTTCTTAATTACATTACTATTTTGAAGGGAGAATGGCCAATTAAAATAAATTTGTGTTAACAGACATAATGAAATGCATTGACAATCAAAGGATGTGGAATATGTGGATTTACAATACTTTCTTAATTATTGGATTCCAGAAGTACTTTCTTAATTATTGCTTCCAGAACTATTGTGTGACAATTTTTTTCCGCTGTGTGCAGTCAGAGCCATTCACCACAGCAAATTCTTACCTGGCGTCTAAAGAGACTAGTTTTGGCTTACAATCCATTTCAGTGAGCCATCTCATGAGAGTGCCTACTGGTTGGAAGTTATTCCTTTCATTCTTCAGGTCAATATTGTTTGTGCTGCAGATTGCTAGAAGTGCAAGCTATAAACACTTTGTGCATTTGGGACCTTTGTGAATGACTGGAACAACAACATATATCCTCAGCCAAGGAGATGGAAGGCTTTGCAAATGAAAATGAAACAAGGGGTAAAAAAAATAGGTTGAATGCGAGTTAAATTTAATACAGAGAGGAAAACAAGGAAAGAGAATGATTATAGTAAGTGATAGAAAAGAGACTGAAAAATATATTAATAAAATTTTACAGTTTAAAAGAAGCCATTTATACTAGCTACCACCATCTTATAAAGGTGTATAAAATCATGAGGGGAATTGATAGGATGAATATACAGAGTCGTATACCCAGAGTAGGGGAATCAAGAACCAGGGGATCTAGGTTTCAGGTAAGAGAGGAAAGATTTAATAGGAATCTGAGGAGGCATCCTTTTCTCTCAGAGGGTGATGCATGTGGAATGAGGTGCCAGAGGAGGTAGTTGAGGCAGATGCAATACCAACATTTAAAAGACACTTGAACAGGTTTGTGAATAGGGAAGATTTAGAGGGATATGGGCCCTATGTTGGTAAATGGGATTAGCTCAGATGGGGCATCTTGATCAGCGTGGGCAAGTTGGGCCAAAGGGCCTGTTTCTGTGCTATATACAGTGCATTCAGAAAGTATTCAGACCACTTCACTTTTTCCACATTTTGTTATGTTACAGCCTTATTCTAAAATGGATTAAATTCTTTTTTTTTTTATCAGCAATCTACACACAATACCCCACAATAAAAAAGCGAAAACAGGTGTTTAGAAATGTTTGCAAAATAATTAAAAATAAATAACTGAAATATCACATTTACATAAGTATTCAGACCCTTTACTCAGTACTTTATTGAGGCACCTTTGGCAGTGATTACAACCTCAAGTCTTCTTGGGTATCACGCTACAGGTTTGGCACACCTGTATTTAGATCATTTCTCCCATTCTTCTCTGCAGATCCTCTCAAGCTCTGTCAGGTTGGATGGGGAGTGTTGATACACAGCTATTTTCAGGTCCCTCCAGAGATATTCGATCGTGTTCAAGTCCGGGCTCTGGCCTGGCCACTTACGGACATTCACAGACTTGTCACAAAGCCAATCCTGCATTGTCTTGGACGTAAGCTTTAGGTCGTTGTCCTATTGGAAGGTGAACCTCTGCCTCAGTCTGAGGTCCTGAACACTCTGGAGCAGGTTTTCATCAAGGATCTCTCTGTACTTTGCTCCGTTCATCTTTCCCTCGATCCTGACTAGTCTCCCAGTTCCTGCCGCTGAAAAACATTCCCACAGCATGATGCTGCCACCACCATGCTTCACCGTAGGTATGGTATTGGCCAGGTGATGAGTGGTGCCTGGTTTCCTCCAGACGTGACACTTGGCATTCAGGCCAAAAAGTTCAATCTTGGTTTCATCAGGCCAGGGAATCTTGTTTAGGTGCCTTTTGGCAAACTCCAAGCGATCTGTCATGTGCCTTTAACTGAGGAGTGGCTTCTGTCTGGCCACTCTACAATAAAGGCCTGATTGGTGGAGTGCTGCAAATATAGTTGCCCTTCTGGAAGTTTCTCCCATCTCCACAGAGGAACTCTGGAGCACTATCAGAGTGACCATCGGGTTCTTGGTCACCTCCTTAACCAAGGCCATTCTCCCCCAATTGCTCAGTTTGCCAAGGGGCCAGCTCTATAAAGAGTCCTGGTGGTTTCAAAGTTCTATTTAAGAATGACAGAGGCCACTGTGTTCATCGGGACCTACAATGCTCCAAAAAATGTTTTATACCCTTCCCCAGATCTGCGTCTCAACACAATCCTGTATCGGAGGTCTACGGCCAATTCCTTCATCTTTATGGCTTGGTTTTTGCTCTGACATGCACTGTCAACTGTGGGACCTTATATAGACAGGTGCGTGCCTTACAATCAATTTAATTTACCACTTGTGGACTCCAATCAAGTTGTAGAAACATCTCAAGGATAATCAATGGAAACAGGATGCACCGAAGCTCAATTGTGAGAGTCACAGCAAAGGGTCTGAATACTTACGTAAATGTGATATTTCAGTTATTTCTTTTTAATTATTTTGCAAAAATTACTAAACACCTGTTTTCGCTTTTATATTATTTTGCGTAGATTGATGATAAAAAAAATGAATGTAATCAATTTTAGAATAAGGCTGTAATGTAATAAAATGTGGAAAAGGTGAAGGGGTCTGAATACTTTCTCAATGCACTGTAACTCTATGACTCTAAGAGAGGACTGCCTAATATGGGAATGTATGGAAATCAAATTCTCTTCCAGGTTGCCAGTAAGAGAAAACAAATTATGTCTCATTCAGCAACTGCCTTACAATAATATATTTTAAATCAGTGTCAAGAAGAATCCCGACCCAAAATGTCACCTATCCATGTGTACCGGGGATGCTACCTGACCCACTGAGTTACTCCAGCACTCTATGTCCTTCTTTGTAAACTAGCATCTAATTTTTTCTAATATTTTAGTATAAGCTCATTTGATTTAAAAGCACTATTTTGAAAAACAATCTATTTTCAGAATATAAATTTATAAAATAATTTTTAAAGAACAGTATTTTCATGACTGACGGTAGAACAGTATAGATCATTCAGTAGTTTGTCAGGATTTGAAGCATGCTATCAGAACTTGCTTGGGAACTTGTTCCTATTTGATTGGCAACGGAACCATCCTATCAACAACTAGAGAGCTGTCCCGAGTTATTATTTACCTCATTGGAGATCCTCAGACTACCTTTAATTATACTTTACTGAACTTTATCTTGCACTAAATGTTATTCTCTTTATCATGTATCTGTACACCATGGATGGCTCAATTGTAAGCATGTATAGTCTTTCCGCTGACTGGTTAGCATGCAACAAAAGCTTTTCACTGTACCTCGGTACACGTGACAATAAACTGAACTAAACTACATGTCTCTGAATGATTGGCCATCTGTAGATGAATCAGATGAGTGAAGTACATCTGTGAGCAATGATACCAGGCAGCGGGCCACTTCAGCCTGATCTAATCTATGAATTAACAGTAATCAATTATCTCCTCAACGAAGATGGCTGAAAAACCATGGGTTTGTGCAAGCACAAGGAGGTTTTAATTGCTCAATAAATAAAGATTACTGCTTTGGCCTAAAAAATGAATTTTGTGATCTCTTTCCCTCAAAATAATTTATTATAGTGAATTACTCAAAAATTAAATTATAAAATATTAAATTAACACAAATCTCTTTTTTTTTTTAAATCGTTTTTCTCCTTTATCCCTCTCAACTAACCACATGTTCCCCAATAATTATTTTACTTCCATGTTTAATTTGGGAAAGTGCAAGGTCAAATGTGACTTTGGGAGGTCAAATGTGAGGAGAAGATATACTGTTAATGGAAAGCCCCTTATCAACATTGACGTACAGTGTGATTTTGGAGTCCAAATCCATTGCATCCTGAAAGAAGAAACATGTGTAGATAGCGTGGTAATGAAGGCATATGGTATGCTTACATTTATCATCATTGCATTGAGTATAAGTGTCAGGAAGTCATGTTGCAGTTTTACCAAACTTTACAAGTTAGTAGTTGGCAAATCATACAACTTCATATCATTATTCTTCAGTGTCCACCATTAACTGTAAAACTTATAATGATCAATAATCTAGTTTGAAGAATGTTCCTCAAAAGTGGCACATTGTGTAATGATCAATTGTTTCACTGTTCACAGTTTCATTTCAAATTAATAATATACTATCCTATGCATAAACAATGCTAGTCCCATATATTTTGCAGTACTTGCAGTGATAAAGCCCCATCAAATAAATTGTAGTGTTATAAATTAGTTATGTGTACTACAAGAAAAAGCTTGGAGCAAAACCTGAAAGCTGAGAATGCAGTCATGCAAACATTACAGCCCATTTCAAGTGTGAGAACAGACCACCTCAAAATTAAGCATTGTTTTCAATACCCCATGTTTGAATTCATTGAAGAATCTGATGGTAAATTGTGTTTTTTAATTTTAGAGCCACTGCTATCTGAAAAAAAAGTCTTGGCACGTTTATATTTATTATATACATTTTGTGCATTTCAATTAAATAATATTTCAGGCCACAGATAATGAAAATAAATGTCAAGCTTCATTCATTGAGCTGGCAACATCATCTAAGCCTCTTAAAGGATATCATCACTTAAATGAGACCATATTTAAGCCAGTTTGTAGGCTGTTCCTTTTAGCTGAAGGGCCCAGATCTAAACAGCAAAGTATCACAGTAAAATATTAGCCTCTTATGGCAGAAGCCGAGGGGAAATGTATTTTTATAATAGTCAACGCAAACTCCACACTAACAGCATCTGTAGTCAGGATCGGGCCCACGTCTCTGACATTATGAGCCAGCAACTGTACCGCTGTGCTTCTGTGCCACCTTTTCATGTAGAAAAAAGGATTTACCAGATAAAGGGATGGTTGCGAGTGTAGACTTGGGCCAAAATAGCTCAGGTGGTTGCCAGACTAAACTTTTATAGCACTTTCCGATAGTCAGAATATAATACGTTAAATCTTTACAAATTAATATTCTAATCCAGGACTAATGGTTAGCACTTAAAAAAATCAACATAACCATTCCAAATAACTGGAAAGGTTTGATTAGTATTTTACAGCAAATATATATTGATTAATCAACATTACTAAAAGAATGAAGCTCCATATTAATGTGGCAAAGGTTAGGCTTTCCTGAAATGAGAAGAAAAATATTAAAATCAAATTATTGTAAATAAATAAATTTCCAACGATTTATTAATTGGGGACAGTAAAAACATACCAAATATATCAACAAAAATCATTATGTATTAAGATGCCACAAACAATTAATTATTTCATAGAGTCGTAGAGTCATACAGCATGGAAACAGGCCCTTCGGCCCAATTTGCCAAGACTGCCCCATCTACACTCGTCCCACCTGCCTACGTTTGGCCCATATCCCTCTAAACCTATCCTATCCACATACCTGTCTAAATATTTCTTAAGTATTGCAATGATGCAATTTGACAAACAAAATTGAGGACATTCAGAAACAATTCAACAGCTTCTTGTACTTTGCCTTCAATGTAAATATTATTTAAATTGAAAAACTTCAGTTTCATTAACATCCTGTGGTAGAGAAAACTATCAGACAAACTCAAATATACCCCTTTAATGATGCCATCCATTTGCAGGAAAGTAGTTCTTCAACACAATTTCTGTGCTCCATTTGAAAGGAAGTTCATAAAGATATGCAGATACATATTAATCAGAGAGAAACTAGCATGTTTGAAAATCGACAAACTATCCCCTCCTCTTTAACATCACCTTAAGGGCCTGTCCCACCAGCATGCGATAGCATGCGTCTAGTGCGACCAAACGTGGTCGCTTGAGGCGTACGGCCTCACGGGGCCGGTCCCACTTCGATCGGCGGAGGCATATGGAGTTGTGCGGGGCTGGTCCCGACATGGCGCGGGGTTCCAAAAATCTTGCACTGTCCAAAATCCTGCGCGACAATGGCCTGTCGGCCCGCAGCCGCATTGAGGCCGTACGCAGCGTCTCGACGTCGTACGCAGCATCTTGACAGCGTACGCCTAGCGCGTGGCGTTGCCCGATGTCACCGCCCGGCGTGCCGTTGCGTGATGACGTCACCGCCCGACGCCATGTCACGTCCAAATTCAGTCAGCCGCCTCCCAGCTGATTGGTGAGTATGATGTCGGGACCAGCCCCGCACAACTCCATACGCCTCCGCGGTTGGAATTGGGGCCGGCCCCCTGAGGCCGTATGCCTCAAGCCACCACGTTTGGTCGCGCTAGACGCATTCAATTGCATGCTGGTGGGACAGGACCTTTAGTATCTGGGTTGTATGCCCCTGTGCTGGTGGCCACTACATATACGGCAGTGATTGTCACTATTAAAGTGCTGTGTGCCAATAACACTTATCCCATCCCAACCCCTCACCCACTCCCTCCTTCCCCCCTACATAAATATAAGGTAATTCTGAGTATATAAGTATATTTGACTATTTGGTATTAAGGAAAAGATATACATTCTACAACGTGAAACACCCTAAATGTAAAGTGTGGTTACTGTTATAAAGTAGGAATGGCAGCTGTCAATTTGCAGACAACAAGATAGAAATGAGGTAAGAAAAGAAAGACTTGCATTAAAATTGCAACAATCATGACCTCAAGGAGTCTCAATGGTTTACAGTCAAAGAGGAGTTTCTGCAGTGCAGTAATTTTTGTTATGTGTGAACTGCAGCGTCCACATTTTACACCGTAAGATGCCAAAAACACTGATCAGATAAACAGGTGGATCAGTTATTTTAGTGAAATACAGTTAAATATGGCCAGAACACTGGTAGAGTGCAGAAACAAAGAACTGCAGATGCTAGTTAATACACAAAAGGACACAAGAGTGCTGGAGTAACTTAGCGGGTCAGGCGGCAGCTCTAGAGAACATGGATAGGTGATGTTTCAGGTCGGGATCCTTCTTCAGACTAGACGATTGTACCCATTCTTCAAAACAGACAAATTATCCGTTTGGAATCTCGCCTCAAGTACTGCATTTACAACAGTGCAGAACTGATTTAATGCACTGAAGCACCAGCCTGAGTTATGTGTTCTGAGCTCTTGTTGACATCTTACAATTATTATCAAAGCTATCAGTGTGTAAGGATCTACATATGGTTGAGGTGATCCATCTTCTGTCAGCTGCACTCCTACACAGACAAACTCCCACACTCTGCTATTTCATGCAATATGACATCTCTTGATGAAACATCGGAATATGTTATCAGCTTTAGTATATTACAACAATTTTCAGAAAACATTTTAGTTGGATTAAAAATAAGTAATGACTATGCCTCTTCCTACAAGCCCACAAAGTGTACACTGCTCTAACATAATTCAAACTCCTTCACAAAACACCTACAAACTTTTGACCAAAATTCAAGCACGGATTAAGATTGATAAATAATAATAATTATTTTATTTATAGAGCACTTTAAAAACAAACATAGCTGCAACAAAGTGCTGTACATCGCTAATCATTGACAAAAAAGTTAATACACACCAAAAATAACAATCAAAAGAAATAGTAGGAAATGCAATGTAAAATAAAGAAACATCAAAAACACCACAAACAGAAGCAAAGCCTCAGGCATGGTCAAAAGCCAGGGAGTACAAATGTGTTTTAACACCGTTGAAGATGGACAGTGAGGGAGCCTGTCTGATGTGCAACGGCAGGGTGTTCCAGAGTACTGGACCAGCAACAGAGAAGGCTCTATCCCCTCTGAGCCTACGACTAGACCTCGGTACCTCCAGGAGCAGCTGACCAGCTGACCTGAGGGACCGGGCAGGAGCGTATGGGTGGAACAGCTCAGAGAGGCAAGGCGGGGCGAGCCCATTCAGAGATTTAAAAACAAATAACAGTATCTTAAAATGAACTCGAAAGTGCACCGGGAGCCAGTGTAGGGAGGCCAGAATTGGCGATATGTGCTCCCTCTTTCGAGTCCCTGTTAAAAGGCGAGCAGCAGCATTCTGAACCAACTGGAGACGAGCCAGTGAAGAATGAGCAACACCAAAATAGAGCGCGTTACAGTAATCCAGCCTAGATGTAATAAAGGCATGGATTACTGTCTCAGAATGCTGCCGCTCGAGAATGGGCTTCACCTTCGCCAGCTTCCTTAGGTGAAAGAAGCTGGACTTAACCACCGCGCATATTTGGCGATCTAATTTAAAGTCACTGTCCATCCTAAAACCCAGGTTCACAACTGTTGGCTTCACGTACCTTGACAATGGACCTAAATCAACAAATGGAGGTTCACGGCAGCCATTGGGATCAAATAAAATCACCTCTGTCTTCTTTTCATTAAATCCAAGAAAGTTTAGGGCCAACCAGGACTTAATGTCATCAAGACAAGACAGAAGCGATTTTACAGAAAAGGCGTCTTCCCCCCTCAGCGGCAAATAAAGCTGGGTATCATCTGCATAACAGTGGAAAGAGATGCCATGCTTTCTAAGGATGGAACCCAGATGAAAGTCTTTTCAAGAAGTGCCATTGGGAGTGTGACATTCTCAGCCCATTAACCTTTGCACAGTCAAGATGTTGCTCAATAAGGATTTTCCATGGGGACTGCATTGTCTTAATAAAATGCACCATTTCCCTATTAATTTCTCTCTGCCATGGCTCACGCTAGCATTCTTGCCTCCGAGTCAAAAGGGTGCATGTTCAAGAACTGCACTAAAGCCTTGAGCACAAAATCTTGACTGACACTTGAGTGCAGTGCTGGACAAGTGCTATATATTTTTAACAAGACCAGTTGGAGGTGGCTTCTATTAGATGTGATGTTAAACCAGGATAGAGAAGAATTTTTCAGATTGCCATTAAATATTCCACAGAACTATTCTAAAGAATTGAAAAACACCAATCTGCATTTTCTGCCAACATTTATTGCTTAACCACCATCACTAAAAAAAATGGACTTAACATGATAGCATAATTTTTCTGGTACATTTTCTTGTGCAATTTGGCTGTCTTGTTACATGCATAACAATGATAACTACACTTCAAAAGTACTGATGTAAATCAAAAATCTACAGCTGGTGGAAATCTGAAATGACTCAGAAAATTTTGGAAACACTCAACAGATCAAGCGGTAAGAAAAACAGGGTTAGTGTGTTAGGTCAAAAACCCTTCATCAGAAATGGGAAAGGGAGAAGGACAATATTGCAGAGAAAATGGAGGTGGGATGGATAGGACTGGGAATATCTCTGATAGGATAAGGCCAGTGTTGTTGTGGTGATAGGTTGTATAGGTCATCTAGTAGGTCGATGGGTTAATGGGATAATATGGGCAGTAAGAGAAATTTTAAAAAGAAGCAAAAGGCATGAGAATTGTTAAAGGGTGAAAATACAAAGGAATGCAAGAAGATGGGAAACACAGGTCTAAATATCATATGTTTAAGAGGGAACTGCAGATGCTGGAGAATCGAAGGTTACACAAAAAAGCTGGAGAAACTCAGCGGGTGCAGCAGCATCTATGGAGCGAAGGAAAAATCCTTTTTTCCTTCGCTCCATAGATGCTGCTGCACCCGCTGAGTTTCTCCAGCTTTTTTGTGTAACCGTCTAAATATCATGTCTAGTATGTCAGGCTGTGCTAATGTAAAGAGATAAACTGGTAATGAAACTGGTGAAAGACGATGTCTTAGATGTGAAGGCTCGAGGGGTGGAAGACAAAGACCAGGGAAACTCTACCCAGGAAAGGCAGAGGAGCAAGAAATATAACAGATCTGGTGAAGGGCTCAGTCAATGGTAGGTAAGCGCCATTGTTCAAGGAGAGAAAAATATCTCTAGGGCATACCAGTGGAAATTTAGTTTAGTTTAGAGATACAGCATGAAAACGGGGTCCACGCGGAGTCCACGCTGACCATTGATCACCCATTCACACTAGTTTTATGTTACCCTACTTTCTCAACCACTTTAACCTACAAGTCTGCACATCTTTGGGAGGTGGGAAGACACCAGAGCACCTGGAGGAAATCCATGGGCGACAGATAGCACAATGGGCTAAGAGTTCGGCTGGCGACCGGAAGGTAGCCGGTTCAAATCCCGCTTGGAGTGCATACTGTCGTTGTGTCCTTGGGCAAGACACTTCACCCACCTTTGCCTGTGTGTAATGGAATGTAATTACGGCGGCAGGCGCGGGCACACCGCGACGCCCTGTGTCTCCCTTTCAAGGGAGATGCTAAAAATGCATTTCGTTGTCTCTGTACTGTACACTGACAATGACAATTAATTGAATCATTTCATTTCATGTGGTCACAGGGAGAACATTCAAACTCTGCACTGGCAGCACCCGAGTTCGGGATCCAACTCAGGTTTCTGGCGCTCTTGCCATTATAACAAATATGATGACGGTAGAAATGACTTTGAGACTAAAATGATATCCCTACTGGAGACAGGATTGGAGGAAGTACAGTGAAGATAACTGTGGGAATTCTTCAGTGGCATGTGAAGAATATTTGTACTGAGAGTGATATCTATTCCAAATACGATGCAATTCATCGGCATCGCCTTAAATCACCAGTTACAGTCTAGTCTTACATTTACAAAAGAAGAACTTTAATCACCAATGGCCAAGATATCAAAACATTTAATTTACCAAAATATAAGAAATATAAACAAAAATGATGGCTCTCCCGTCAGCTTTTACTAATATTTAAATGCAAAATTTATGATTTAGATGAAGGGATTCAAAGTAGCATTAGTAAATTTGCAGATGACACAAAGCTGGGTGGCAGTGCGAACTGTGAGGAGGATGCTATGAGAAGGCAGGGTGACTTGGACAGGTTGGGTGAGTGGGCAGATGCAGTTTAATGCGGATAAATGTGAGGTTATCCACTTTGGTAGCAAAAACAGGAAGGCAGATTATTATCTAAATGGTGTCAAGTTGGGAAAAGGGGAAGTACAACGAGATCTGGGGGTCCTTGTACATCAGTCAATGAAAGTAAGCATGCAGGTACAGCAGGCAGTGAAGAAAGCAAATGGCATATTGGTGTTAATCAATCACTCAATCAATCAGTTTTATTTGTCACTTGCACATAAAGTGCAAGTGAAATGAATTTGCCGGCAGCGGTATAATGAAAAAGAACACTCAAAAACACAATAAAAATTGAACACAAACATCCACCACAGCATTCATCACTGTGGTGGAAAGCACAAAAATTGCCCAGTCCTCCTCCATTTTCCCCCGAGATCGGGATCTCAACCCTCCGCAGCCGCTGCTGTGAGCGTCCAGATGAGTAGACAAGGTAAAAAATCCAGGTAAGTCCATCATAACAAGAGGAGTTGAGAATGGGACCAAAGAGGTCCTAGCAGTTGTACAGGGTCCCAGTGAGACCACACCTGGAGTATTGTGTGCAGTTTTGATCTCCAAATTTGAGGAAGGACATTCTTGCTATTGAGGAAGTGCAGCGTAGGTTCACAAGGTTAATTCCCAGGATGGCGGGACTGTCATATGCTGAGAGAATGGAGCAGCTGGGCTTGTATACTCAGAAATTTAGAAGGATGAGAGGGTATCTTATTGAAACATATAAGATTGTTGAGGGTTTGGACACACTAGGGGCAGGAAACATTTTCCCGATGTTGGGGGAGTCCAGAACCAGGGGCCACAGTTTAAGAATAAGGGGTAAGCCATCTAGAACGGAGATGAGGAAACACTTTTTCACATAGAGAGTTGTGAGTCTGTGGAATTCACTGCCTCAGAGGGCAGTGGAGGCTGGTTCTCTGGATACATTCAAGAGAGAGCTAGATAGGGTTCTTAAAGATAGCAGAGTTAGGGGATATGGGGAGAAGGCAGGAGCAGGGTACTGATTGTGGATGATCAGCCATGATCACATTGAATGGCAGTGCTGGTTCGAAGGGCCAAATGGCATACTCTTGCATCTATTGTCTAGGATGCTACCTGGTAACTCTGTAGTTTTAAAGCCTTATGAAGCCCGTCCCACTTAGGCGCCTTTTTTAGGCAACTGCAGGAGATTATGCAGTCACCACATGTTCGCGGGTGGTTGCCGGGGAGTCGCCTTCATGGTCGTGTGAAGTTCCCGCATTCTGGGAACTAGTCGCGACCTCATTATGGTCGCCAATTGGGAAGAAAAACAAGTAAGTAGTAGTTTTCAGAAGCAAGGATAACCGACTGGTAATGTTATTGTCCACCGTGTTTCACAGCCGCATATCTCTAGCTTCTTAAAAGTTGTCTCCACTCCTTCTCCCCCCTCTCCCTCCCCCCCCCCCTCTTTTAAAGGACTTATCGTACACTGTGGTTTCGCTGTCTTAATTACAGCGCCAACAGATTCAGATTCAGATTCAGATTCAATTTTAATTGTCATTGTCAGTGTACAGTACAGAGACAACGAAATGCATTTAGCATCTCCCTTGAAGAGCGACATAGCAACCTTCCTGTTCATCGCGATATCACCTTGGCTTTGCACCGTGTGAATTTCACTCAGACATTGCTGCCCCCGCTCGCCCTGTCCCACTTAGCATAACGGGCTAGTGAAGGAAGTCGCCTGAAAAATCGCCTAAGTGGGACTGGCCCATAACTCTGCTGTACTTGATGTGAACCTGGGTTGACACAGCAGCGCAATGGTAGAGTTGCTACCTTACAGTGCCCAAGACCCGGGTTCAATACTGACTACGAGTGCTGAGTTTGTACATCTGCAATTTTCCAACACATTCATCCAAATGGAGAGTAGCACTTTGCATAAACATTTTTTACATTCTTAGGTAGACATAAAATGCTGGGATAACTCAGCGGGAGAGGTAGTATCTCTGGAGAGAAAGAATGGGTGACGTTTCGGGTCGAGACCCTTGTTCAGACTGGTTCTTACAATCTTAGGATTGCCTCATAACCAAAAGTTGAAACTAAAATTATGTATTTTAAATTCATGTAAAGTTAAACTCCATTTACAGTGACATGGTATTGTGGTGCAGTTGGTTATGTAAATATTCCTCAACTCTCCATTTACATTTTTCCTGTTTCTTTCAATATTGAGACAAAACTATGAAATGAATCATGTTAGTCACCAAATCTGTAGAATATCTACACACAGAATACAGAAAGAGTAAAAAAAAAACCAGGTACTTCCAAACAAAATATAAATCAGAGTGAATATTAAAATCAATGACCTGGACTTTGCAGTGAAGCTTTCAACATGGATAGTTATAACTGGGTAAATCTCTCAGTCCTATTCAATCTTACACGTGCATTTAAACATGGAAATCTGGAAACTACTGTCGGCAATTCAGCATTCCTTGCCAATAAACTTAGTATTAAATCACTGTAATAGAGTGAATCAGGGTCTACACCCAACATAGGTTCACACTATTGACAGATTAGTTATGGTTCAGCTATAAACAAATCTTTAAAGTGGTATTTGCAAAAATTACAACTGAACAACCTGAAAATTAAGGTAGTTAGTTTATTATTGTCACGTGTATCAAGGTACAGTGACAATCTTTTGTTTACATGCTATCCACTCAAAGAAAAGACTATCTACAAATACAGCAAGCTATCCACGCGCACTGATGAAGAATAGAACATTTAGTGCGAAGATGTAACATTGAAGTCCGATGAAGTCCAATTAAAGAAAGTTCAAAGGTCTCCAATGAGGTAAATGGGAGGTCAGGACTACACTAACTTATGAGAGTATTTTTTTCATTTGCCTGACAACAGCTGGGACGAACTGGAGTGTAGACTAGGGCGTGTGTACAACTTTGCTTCCTATAGTCAAAACCTATCTCCATTGTCTTGCTGACATTGAGGGAGAGGTTGTAGTCTTGGCACCAAGTCACAATCTTCTCAATCGTCTTTCCCTACTCTGTCTTGTCATTATTCGATAACCACTCACTACACTGGTGTTGTCTGCAAACCTGTAGATTAAGTTGGATTGGTATTTGGCAGTTGGGAGTGTACAAGGAGTATAAAAGGGGGCTGAGAATGCTTCCTTGCGGGGCACCAGTGTTGAGAATTATTGTGGAAGGTGATTTGTCGTCTATCCTCACTGGCTGTGGTCAGTGGATCAGGATGGCAAGGATCCAGTTGCAAAGGGGAGTGTTGACTCTAAATTCCACGAGTTTGGAAATGAGCTTGTTTGGGATAATGGCAATTAAGCAGAGCTATAGTGGTGAATAAGACTCGGATGTAGGTGTCCTTATCCAGGTGTTCCAGGAATGAATGTAGGCCCAGCGAGATGGCATCAGCCAAGAACCAGTTTTAACAGTACCTGTAACAGTAGGACAAGGCTGCTTGGTAGGCTGGAGTTAATATGCTCCATAACTAGCGATTCAAAGCACTTCATGGTGGTGAATGTCAAGGCCACTGGTCGGTAGTCATGAAGGCAGGAGATGTTGTTTTTCCTTGACACCGGAATGATAGTGATTTTATTGAAGCAGGTGGGTACCTCAGAATGGAGTAGGGAGAGGTTAAAGATGGTTGTAAATACTCCTGCTAATTGGTCTGCGTAGGTCCCAAGGATGTGGTCTGGGACTCCCGCCGGGCCAGCTGCTTTTCATGGGGTCAGCATCAGGAAGGTCGATCTTACTTCTACAGTGACCGTGGGAACAGACACACTCGAGTCTGTCAGGGTGGATGTCGTAGCAAGCATAGAATGCATTAAGTTCATCAGGGAGGGACACACTATCGCCAGCAATGCTGCCTGACTTCGCTTTATAACCAGTTTTAGTAATCAAGCTTTGCCACAGCCGACAGGTGTTCAAGCTATGGTGGGATTTAACCTTGGAGAGGTATTGCCTTTTGGCATTCCTGATGGATTTGCGAAGATCGAGGCAAGATGGCTCTGGACCATCTGTGAAAAGGCCATCAAGTAGAGAGGCTTTTCAAATCAACTAGATTAAAGTGCACCCATTGAGAAACATGGACTGAAGGAAGGAAGAAATGCAAGTTATTTTTAAATTGTGAGCAATGTTCAGATTGAGGAGAGAGATGAAAGGGAAATGCAGAAACTGTTTACAGATCTATTTAAAAAAATAAACATACACACTTCACTGTTTTGCTTTTCCCTTTTATCTCTCCTCAATCTGAACATTGCTCACAATTTAAAAATAACTTGTATTACATCCTTCCTTCTTTCAATCTATGTTTCTCAATTACACTTTAATCTGAAAAGCCTCCCTACTCGATGGCCTCTTCACGGATGGTACAGAGGTGGCACAGAGAGTGCCAAATTAAAACAGGTCGGATTAGTAGTGATCTTCGTTGATGATCCTGCAAAATGTCCGAAGCAAATATACATACACAGGACAAATGCCTTCTCCCCATATCCCCTGACTCCGCTATTTTTAAGAGCCCTATCTAGCTCTCTCTTGAAAGCATCCAGAGAACCTGCCTCCACTGCCCTCTGAGGCAGAGAATTCCACAGACTTTTTTGAAGAAAAAGAATCTGCTGCCGACAAGATCATCAGTGAAATCATACAGAAAATGTCCTTCCATGGCGATCTTGTGTTTATTGCTTCCAATTTTCAAACTTCCCACAAGCTAACACAAGTAAAGACATACACGGAAAAATGTGAGAGAGTGATTTTAGCTAACAAAGATCTTGAAGAAATACAAAATATAGCTAAAGTTCTCAAAGGTAGTTGTAATACACAAGATGTCAACATGAATGTAGAGTCTGTAGCTCGTCTCGAGTATGCACCAGTGACCTCAGTTGGGGTAGAAAGAAGTTTTTCACAAGTGAAGCATACTCTGTCTGACAGAAGGCATAGTTTAACACCAGATATTTGAAAAAAAAAATGCTAATAAATTTGTGCAATCAGGCAACTTTGGTCATTTAAGTATACCTTTATATTATTATTTTTAACCATATTTTGGTGGTGGAAGTAAATGCCTTTTCATGCCTTTTTTTGTTAAAAATGCATTTTCGTGCCTTTAAAAAAAAAATTATTATGCCTTTTTGTCTGACTATTTCAGAGTTTTTGTAGTGCCTAAATATCCTGCCTCTAGTCATAAGATAAAAAGCACATATTATTGGGAAAATACATAGTCTAAAATATTGATATTCTTAACCATTGGTTTAATAGTACAGGGTAGTAGTTTCTTCCTTTAAATGCTCATAGTCTTATCACAGAAGAGGATAATTATTACCAGGTCTCAGGAGGCTACAAACAGATCGATCCATATATCCAGTCACAATGTCAATCAGCAATGTTTCGCCAACTTTAGATTTACACACTAAAGCTTGCATACTGAGAAACAGGCCCTTCAGCCCACCGAGTCCGTGCTGACCAACTATCCGCATACACTGCAAACGGGACAATTTACAATTTTACTGAAGCCAAATTAACCTACAAAACTGTACATCTTTGGAATGTGGGAGGAAACCTGTGCACTGGGAGAAAACCCACACAGTTACCGAGAGAACGTTCCAACTCTATACAGACATCACCAGTCAGGAACAAACCCAGCTCTGTGGCATGGTAAAGCAGCAACTCTACCGCTGCGCCACCGTGCCACCCATACTACAAAAGTACAACAAAATAATAAAGAATAGAAAAGGTTTTGAAATCCCTTACACTTTGTGCACAGAGAAAATCATCTCCTTTAAACTGCAATGGAAATTTTAATTCAAATTCTTATTTGGTAATGATTTCTTATTGTCACATTAACAATATACAATGCAAAACTTTGTTTTGCATTTTATCCAGTCAAATCATGATTACATTAGGAAGTACAGAAGAGAAAATAAACAGAGCGCGTAATAGTGTAACAGCTACAAAAAGAGTACAGAGATAAAAATGCAAAGGCCACAATGAGGTAGATTGGAAGATCAGGAAATGTATCCCTATTAAATGAGTGATCCTTTCAAAAGTCTAATAACTGCAGGAAAGAAGTTCTACTTAAATTTGGCAGTGCATGCTTTCACGTTTTTGTATCGTGCCCGATGGGAGATGGGAGCAGAGAAAACGATAGCGGTGTGAGTGGTCATTGATTATGTTGGTTGCTTTCTCAAAGAATAAACATTTTGGGTAACTTGCATTTAGACTCCGTGCACTGTTTCTATGTAATATGTAGTAGTTGTACTTAGGTATGGCAGTATTCATACTGATCAATATGCAAAAACAACTTCACTGTACCTTGGTGCACGTGATAATAAAGGAAGCATTAAACCATTTGGCATCCTTGATTATTTTTGCTATTTTGGTTTGATAGCCATACAACTTTGTAAAGTATCCAGGAATCTTTTATCTACAACAGTGGTGCTATCTAAGCTCTAATTACTTTTGTAGTAAAAGTGTTCTTTTCATCATTTTAAACGAACAAAGAAATATACCAATTCTATTAGAAAACAAGGATCTGGGGGTACTTGTTCATCAATCTCTGAAAGTAAGCACGCAGGTACAGCAGGCAGTGAAGAAAGCGAATGGCATGTTGGCCTTTATAACAAGAAAAGTCGAGTATAGGAGCAAACAGGTCCTTCTGCACTTGTACAGGGCCCTAATGAGACCACACCTGGAGTATTGTGTGCAGTTTTGGTCCCCTAGTTTGAGGAAGGACATTCTTGCTATTGAGGGCGTGCAGCGTAGGTTTACAAGGTTAATTCCCGGGATGGCGGGACTGTCATATGCTGAGAGAATGGAGCGGCTGGGCTTGTACACTCTGGAGTTTAGAAGAAGGAGAGGGGATCTTATTGAAACATATAGGATTGTTAAGGGTTTGGACACACTTGAGGCAGGAAACATGTTCCGATGTTGGGGGAGTCCAGAACCAGGGGCACAGTTTAAGAATAAGGGGTAAGCCATTTAGTACGGAGACGAGGAAACACTTTTTCTCACAGAGAGTTGCGAGTCAGTGGAATTCTCTGCCTCACAGGGCAGTGGGGGCCCGTTCTCTGGATACTTTCAAGAGAGAGCTAGATAGGGCTCTTAAAGATAGTGGAGTCAGGGGATATGGGGAGAAGGCAGGAATGGGGTACTGATTGGGGATGATCAGCCATGATCACATTGAATGGCGGTGCTGGCTCGAAGTGCCGAATGGCCTACTGCTGCACCTATTGTCTATCGTCTATAAAAGCATCAGAACAAATATTACAAATTAGTTAAACAATCATCACAAAGGTAAATAGCAATACAGTTCAACAGAGATGTCCAAATTACTCAAGAACATGGTAGAATCAATAATGATATCACGGAAGAATTTTGTCTCAAAGCCTTCAGTGTCAGGTTCATACAAGGTGGATATAGCCCTTCAGCCCACCAAGACTGCACTGAACATCATGCACCAATTTACACCAATCCTCTATTATACTCCACACATTCCTATCAATCCCCACAGATTATACCTGTCACCCCCATACTTCGTGCACAGATGGATTTATAATGACCAAGCAACCTGTACACATCTTTGAAATGTGGGGATAAAATTGAATACCCAGGGGAAACCTATTTGAACACCTGGAGAACATGCAAACTGCACACAGTCAGTATCAGAAGTCAGAATTTAATCCAGGGGAGGCAGCAGTTTCATTGGCCGAAATATTGTGCTGACTGCTCAAATTAAAACCTGCCGGGTTTTTTTCCACTAGATCAAGAATATGTGAAATGCCCTTAGTTCCATTTACGGTTGCTCAGAATTCTCATACATATCCTACATTGGATGAAATACACTCTGGAAGAGACACTGTATGGAGAAGATTTATTAGATTCTGGCATCAGCAATCCCCACGATTGCTAATTTTCTTCATAAATCAGCCCTTCACACATTTAAAAAAAGAACCACATTTTTCAGACACAATGCTGAAAAACAAAGAATTAATAGGGTTTATCTTTGCTATCATGGGTTCATACTTTAGCACCATCAGTTCAAGCTAACCGGTGCGCAGACATTTTAGTAGAATATTCTCCAATAGATAATGGCTACTTCTGCTTTACTACAATGTTTAATAGATTGTGCAGCAACTGCTCAACATCACCATTCAAGACAGATGCCAAACTTAATGATGCTGCAACAAGGGAACATTTATGTAAAATATTAACTCACATTCTTTTATCATTAGGACTGGAACAGAAAACACAAAAGATGAAAAACACAAACATCAATATTTCCCTTAATGATATCTCGGATACAGCTAGTAGAGATGACTACAGTAGTGTCATTATGTACTGAGTGTGTAAACAGAATGTGGTTTCAACCAAATGTTTGATGAGTGTGTATGGACTGTAAAATTCATACCTGCAGTTTTCATTAAATAGAAACTAAGGAGATATCAACCAGCGAGCATTGCCATGGTACTAAATTAGGAAAAATAGATATTTGTGCACTAATATCAACCCAAATTTACTTTCCAGACTGCACAACCACGGATAATTTTTGTCAGTAGTAATAATAAAGTAATATAGTTACACTGGTCACAATCAAATCTTTATGAATTACTTTATTTTCATTAAAGTCCTTCAAATATGGGTAGCACATTGGTGCAGCCAGTAGAGTTGTTACCTTTGAGCGCCAGAGGCCTGTGTTCAATCCTGACAACAAGTGCTGCCTGTGTGGAGTTGGCGCGTTCTCCCCGTGCCTCAAATTCACTTGGACCATCTCCGACATCCCTACCGTTTCTATATCTCACCGTTTCCATCACAGGAAACAGACTATTAACCAACATCTACTACACACCCACTGACTCCCATAGCTATCTTGACTACACTTCTTCCCACCCTGCTTCCTGTAAAGACTCTATCCCCTATTCCCAATTCCTCCATCTTTGCCGCATCTGCGCCCAGGATGAGCGGTTCCATACCAGGGCATTGGATCATTCTTTAGGTAACGGGGGTTCCTCTCTTCCGTTATAGATGAGGCTCTCACTAGGATCTCTCCGATATCCCACAGCTCCACTCTTCCACCCCCTCCCCCCATTCGTAACAAGGACAGAGTCCTCCTTGTCCTCACCTTCCACCCCATCAGCCGTTGCATACAGCATTTAATCCTCCAACATTTTCACCACCTCCAACTGAATCCCACTACTGGCCACATCTTCCCATCTCCGCCCCTTTCTGCTTCCCACAGAGACCGTGCCCTCCGAACCTCCATGGTCAACTCGGCCCTTCCCACCCAAACCCCAGGTACTTTCCCCTGCAACCGCAGGAGATACAACACCTGTCCCTTTACCTCCCCCCTCGACTCCATCCAAGGACCCAAACAGTCTTTCCAGGTGAGGCAGAGGTTCACCTGCACCTCCGCCAACCTCATCTACTGTATACGCAGTTCCAGGTGTCAACTTCCCTACTTCGGCGGGACTCGGCGATCGTTTCACTGAACACCGCCGCTCAGTCCGTCTTAACCTAGCTGATCTCCCGGTGGCTCAGCACTTCAACTCCCCCTCCCATTCCCAATCTGACCTTTCTGTCCTCAGCCTCCTCCATTGTCAGAGGCCCAGCGCAAATTGGAGGAGCAGCACCTCATATTTTGCTTGGGTCGTTTACACCCCAGCGGTATGAACATTGACTTTTCTAACTTCAGATAGCCCTTGCTTTCTCTCTCCATCCCCTTCCCCGTTCTCCCACTAGTCTTCCTATCTCCGACTATATTCTATCTTTGTTCTGCCCCCTCCCCTGACATCTGAGGAAGGGTCTCGACCTGAAACGTCGCCCATTCCTTCTCTCCGGAGATGCTGCCCCACCCACTGAGTTACTCCAGCATTTTGTGTCTGCCTCCCTGTGACTGTGTGGGTTTCCTCCAGGTGCTTCGGTTTTCTCCCACATCCCAAAGACATGCAGGTTTGTAGATTAATTAGCCTCTGTAAATTGCCCCTAGTGTGTAAGCAGTGGATGAGAATGTGGAATAACATAGAACTAGCATTAACTGGTGATCGATGGTCAGCATTGACTCCATGAGCCGAAGAGCCTGTACCTTTCAATCAACCAATCAAAAACTTGCTAGAAGAATATGCAAGTAAAGATCAGAATATTTTTTCTGGGCCAATTTCCACTTTCAGAGCCCCTATTACACTCATCTCACGCCTTGAACAGGTAATATTGTTTTCATGCTAAATGACATATTCCCAAACAACCACTTAATTCTCTCTACATCATCATCTATATCTCGTTTCCCCAATCCCTAACCAGTCTGAAGAAGGGTCGCAAACTAAAACGTCACCCATTTCTTCTCTCCAGAGATGCTGCCTGTCCCACTGAGTTACTCCAGCTTTTTGTGTCTATCTTCCACTTAATTCAATGCTCTATCATGTGAATAGATTCCCTGGTGGATAAAGGAAAAGGTTCAAAGATGTGCTCAGAACTACCTTAAAAAAAAAACGGTAACGTTCTGACTGTGTCCTGCGAATCTTTGGCATATAAACTCTTATCCCGCATTGGGAGCATTCGGGATAGTATAGAGATCCTCTGGTCCTTGCACAGGTCTGGATAAATAGTGAAAGGAGCACCTGACCTTACAATCTATCCACCCCCTACCAAACGGGCATCGCTTGCCTCATTTTGAGATGTTTGCGATTCCCACATTGGACTTATCAGTTGCCCATTAAACTGGAATGGGAGCAGTCACCAATGATCCGGAGGATGTTTTCTTTGAAATGTATAATTTCTTTCATTTGAGTTACTTCAATTCTAACTCTTTGATTTAGGTCCTGCACCTTCTAATTATGTTATCATTAACGGCCTGAAATGGCACCCACGCCTTTATAGTTTTTGCTTTAAATGTTCTTCTAGTGTTGACCAGGGATCAAGCAATGGAACGTTATGCTTTGATAAATCATGATGTATCAAGTAAGATTTAGCACCAGTCATGAACATTTATGCTGCCTAGACTGTACAATCAAGAAAGATGAAGTTGCTACTGTGACACTTTGAATTGTTTATGTTCAGTATTTCAAAAGATATATTATACATTGATTCTGGAAGCCACCTTTTCTTCTAAAACATGTGGTTTATATTGATTAATTTTGAATTAATAAATTTTACAGATGGAGGATCTGTATGGACGCTAGCAATTCTCAACTTTGTGTTTTGTACACAGAAACATAGAAAATAGGTGCAGGAGGAGGCCATTCAGCCCTTCGAGCCAGCCAGCCATTCATTGCCATCATGGCTGATCCATAACCAGCAACCTGTGCCTGCCTTCTCTTGATTCCGCTCGCCCCAAGAGCTCTATCTCACTCTTTTAAATTGATCCAGTGAATTGGCCTCTACTGCCTTTTGTGGCAGAACATTCCACAAATTCATAACTCTCTGGGTGAAAAAGTTTTTTTCTCATCTTAGTTTTAAACTGACCAAAAGGTGCCAGCACAATAACCTGGCCCTCAACGCCAGCAAAACCAAGGAACTGATTGTGGACTTTGGAAGGGGAAGATTGGGGAGCCACAGTCCCGTTTATATCAACGGGTCGATGGTGGAAAGGGTCAAGAGCTTCAAATTCCTGGGCGTGCATATCTCTGAAGATCTTTCCTGGTCCAATCATAAAGAAAGCACATCAGCGCCTCTACTTCCTGAGAAGATTACAGAGAGTTGGTATGTCAAGGAGGACTCTCTCCAACTTCTACAGGTGCACAGTAGAGAGCATGCTGACCGGTTGCATCGTGGCTTGGTTCGGAAACTCGAGCGACCTGGAGCAGAAAAGACTACAAAAAGTAGTAAACACTGCCCAGTCCATCATCAGCTCTGACCTCCCGTCCATCGAGGGGATCTATCATAGTCGCTGCCTCAAAAAGGCTGGCAGCATCATCAAGGACCCACAGCATCTGGGCCATACACTCATCTCCCCACTACCTTCAGGTAGAAGGTACAGGAGTCTGAAGACTGCAACGGCCAGGTTCAGGAACAGCTACTTCCCCACAGCCATCAGGCTATTATACTTTGCTCGGACAAACTCTGAACATTAATAGCCCATAATCTGTTTACTTGCACTTGATCAGTTTATTTATTCATGTGTGTATATATTTATACAATGGTATATGGACTCACTGATCTGTTCTGTATTTGTGCCTACTATGTTCTGGTGTGCTAAAGCAAAGCAAGAATTTCATTGTCCTATCAGGGACACATGACAATAAACTCTCTTGATCATGAAATGGCCTCCCATTTATTCTTAGACTGTGGCCCCTGGTTCTAGACTCCCCAAATATTGGGAACATTTTTCCTGCATCTAGCTTGTCCAGTCCTTTTATAAGTTTCATAAGATCCCCTTCATCCTTCTAAATTCAAATGAATACAAGCCAAATCTTTGCAATCTCTCCTCATATGACAGACATGCCATCCCGGGGATTAACCTCATAAACCTATGTTGCACTCCCTCAATAGCAAGGATGTCCTTCCTCAAATTAGGAGACCAAAACTGCACACAATACTACAGATGTGGTCTCACCTGGGCCATGTACATCTGCAGAAGGACCTCTTTACTCCTATACTCAAATCCTCTTGTTATGAAGGCCAACATGCCATTAGCTTTCTTCACTGCCTGCTGTAACTACATGTTTACTTCCAGGATTGGTGTACAAGGACACCCAGGTCACGTTGCACTTCTCTTTTTCCTAATTGGACACCATTGAGATAATAATCTGCCTCCTTGTTCTTGCCGCCAGAGTGGATAACCTCACATTTATAAACCTTTTACTGCATCTGCCATGCATCTGCCCACTCACTCAACCTGTCCAAGTAACCCTGCAACCTCCTAGCATCCTCTTCACAGTTCACACTGCCACCCAGCTTTGTGTCATCTGCAAATTTGCGAGTGTTACTTTTAATTCCATCATCCAAATCATTAATATATATTGTAAATAGTTGCGGCCCCAGCACCGAGCCTTGCAGCATTCCACTCGTCACTGCCTGCCATTCTGAAAGGGATCCGTTTATTCCTACACTTTGGTTCCTGTCAGCGAACCAATTCTCTATTCATGTCAATACTCTACCCCCAATACCATGTGCTCTAATTTTGCCCACTGATCTCCATGTGGGACCTTATCAAAGGCTTTCTAAAAGTTCAGATACACTACATCCACTGGCTCCCCTTCATCAATTTTACTTGTCACATGCTCAAAAAATTCCAAAAAATTTGTCAAGCAGGATTTCCCCTTCATAAATCCATGCTGATCGATCAATCCTTTTACTGCTACCCAAATGCACCATTAATACCTCTTTAATAATTGACTCCAGCATTTCTCACACCACCGATGTCAGGCTCACTGGTCTATAATTCCCCCTTTTTCTCGCTCACTCCATTCTTGAAAAGTGGGATAATATTAGCTACCATTAAATCCACAGGAACTGATCCTGAATCTATACAACATTGGAAAATGATCAACGATTTCTAGAGCCACCTCCTTGAGTACCCTGTGATGCAGACCATCAGGCTCTGGGGATTTGTCAGCCTTCAGCCCCATCAGTCTACCCAATAATATTTCTCGCCTAATGCAAATTTCTTTCAGTTCCTCCGTCTCCCTAGATCCTCTGCCATCTAGTACATCTGAGAGGTTATTTGTGTCTTCCTTAGTGAAGACAGAACCAAAGTACCCGTTCAACTCTTCTGCCATTTCCTTGTTCCCCATAATAATTTCACCTGTTTCTGCCTTCAAGGGATCCACATTTGTCTTTACTAACATTTTTCTCTTAACATTCCTAAAGAAGCTTTTACTATCCTTTATATTATTGGTGAGCTTACCTTCATACTTCGTCTTTTCCTCCCATATTGCCCTTTTTGTTACCTTCTGATGTCCTTTGAAGGTTTCCCAATCCTCTGGCTTCCTGCTTCTCTATGCTATGTTATACACCTTTTCTTTTAGTTTTATACCATCCCTAAATTCCCTTGTCAGCCACAGTTGCCTCTTACTCCCCTTATAATCTTTCTTCCTCTTTGGAATGAAATGATCCTGCATCCTCTGGATTATGCCCAGAAATTCCTGCCATTGCTGTTCCACCATCAATCTGCTAGGATGCTTTTTCAGTCGACCTTGGCCAGCTCCTCTCTCATGCCTTCATAGTCCCCTTTGTTCAACTGCAACACTGACACTGCTGATTTAACCTTCTCCCTCTCAAATTGCAGATTAAAACTTATCATATTATGGTCACTACCTCCTAGCAGTTCCTTTACCTTGAGTTCCCTTATTAAATCTGGTTCATTAGACAACACTAAATCCAACATTGACCTCTCTGGTAGGCTCCAGTACAATCTGCTCTAAGAATCCATCTCAGAGGCACTCTACAAACTCCCTTTCTTGGGGTCAAGAACAAACCTGATTTTCCCAGTCTACCTGCGTATTGAAATCTCCCATAACCACAGTGGCATTACCTTTGTTACATGCCAATTTTAACTCCTGCTGCAACTTGCACCCTATATCTAGGCTACTGTTTGGGGGCCTGTAGATAACTCCCATTAGTGTCTTGTTACCTTTACAATTCCTCAATTCTATCCACAGCGACTCTACATCGTCGGTCCCTATGTCACCCCTCGCAAAGGACTGAATTTCATCCCTCACCAACAGAGCTACCCCACCTCCTCTGCCCACCCGACTGACCTTTCTATAGGACTGAATATTTGGTTCCCAGTCCCGATTCACCTGCAGCCATGTCTCTGTAATGAGACAATGTCATATCTACCAATCTCTAACCGAGCCTCAAGCTCATCCACTTTACTTCTTATACTTCGCGCATTCATATATAATACTTTTAATCCATTACTCACCTCACCTTTCACATCGATTCCAATTTCACTTGGCCATGCTCTCATGTCCCTTAGTGAGCTTTCTGTCCCATTAATTCTGGTGTCTTTCTTAACTTTTCCTATACTCCCTTTCCCTTTAACTCCATCCTTGTATTTCCAATTTTCCACGGGTGTGTGACCCTATTAGCCTCCTTCCTTGGCGGAAGGGACGATCAGATTCCTAGGCAACTGGCCTGCGGGATGTTTCCAATCAACGCGCACACCGAGGGCTGAGATACTCTGCTCATGGGACTGCAACTTTAGACGGTTAAAAATCAAAGATGCTGCATGGAATAAGCAAAACTCGGCTCCGTTTGCAGAAACAAGGAACTGCAGATACTGGTTTACAAAACAAAGACCAAAAAGTGCTGGAGTAACTCCGCGGGTATGACAGTATCTTTGGACAACATGGCTAGGTGACGACTTGTCCACCACTTGTATCATTAATAACCCAGCTATTTCAGCAGTTGGTTTGGTGACTATGTCTCCATTAAATCCGAGCCAAACAATGGAAAAATACAAGTTCAACCCTTCCTAATCAGCAATGCTAGATGATCTCCCGCCAGGGCACACTGGTGCCAGCATTTGGTTTTGCATTTTGGGTCCGCATGACGAATGCTCGAAACGAAGTGTGAAAAGACGCAAATCGTACAAGACTGGGTGCAACGTTAATTCAAATTTCCAATGTCAGCAGCAGTAATACATCAGGTTGTTAGTCCATTAATCCATACATCATTGTTAGTTCCTGCCTCATCTCGTCTGTCTCCAACTGTGAATTATTTCAGAGTTTATCTTCATAAAGATAAACGCTGAAATAATCCACACACAATGTGATGAATGAACTATTTAATCAGAATCTAACTTTATTTTACTCGAACACATTCTAAAAGCTGTATTTGTTGCATATCACACAAAATAGCCGAGGAGCTTAAATAAAATGTAGAGAATAAAGTAATACGATAGGCACTGGTTTACACCAAAGATAAACATTTAAAAAAGCTGGAGTAATTCAGCGGGTCAGGCAGCATCTCTGGAGAAAAGGAACAGGTGATGTTTCGGGTCGAGACTCTTGTTCAAACTGGTCTGAAGAAAGTTTTCGACCCGAAACATCTCCTGATTCGGCCCATGGATCTGCTCCACCATTTGATCAATGATCTGATCCACAGGTGCATTTATTGCATTTCCAACTAATTCCGTTTCGAGCTAGGAGCGAAATAGCATAAACGAGTGAACCCATTCGTTGGGGTTAATGGTACAGCAGGTGCAGGTTATTATTGATAAATTAAGGAGAGTTATGGAGATAACTGATTTAAAGACGAGGCTTCATTTGATAATGCCCTGCAATAACAGCGCAGCGCTTAGATAAATGACGACGTTCTCTAAATTGATTAGACGGTCAAAAATCAAAGATGCTGCCTGGAATTAGCACCAAAGATTACATTGCCAATCAGACTTGAGTTGGGGGTGATACTAAATAAAAGTTATTCTGAAGCATTAGTTATGTCAGTGCACTTAAATGGAAAAGGCGAACTGTACTCCGGACACTCAATACGTCAAGGTGATCAACGTGAGATTGCACAGAACTGGATGTTAAATACAGCTAAACACACAAAGTGCTGGAGGGACTCTGCAGCATCTGTGTGTGTGTGTGTGTGTGTGTGTGTGGGAGGGGGATTGGACGGGCGACGTTTTGGGTCGCGACCCTTCTTCAGATCTCATCTAATATCAGTATCGTTAATCATGTGCGTGAATTTGATGACTAGGCGAAGCCTGAAAGCTTCTTAAAAGATCGCGGGTTATCGCTATTTCTAAAAATACCAAATCTCACATCGAGTTTAACTAGAAAAGACTTGCCTCTATAACTTGACGGGGTCGGGTCTCAAATGGTCAACAATAAAGATATCTCAGACTTTTCCCCGTACGAAATAGAGGCACTGAGTCATATATTACGGAAACAGTCCAACTGGCCCATGCCTACCAAGATGCCCCCTTTGTCCTAAAGGTCACATTTGCCCTAGGCTTGAAGAAGGGTCCATTCTCTCCAGAGATGCTGCCTGACGCGCTGAGTTGCTCCAGCACGTTGTGTCCTATGTTTTTGTAAACCGGCATTTGCAACTCCTTGCTTCTACATTTCCCCAGTTGGTCCATTTCCTCTAAACCTTCCCAGTCACTCACTGTACATGTATAGTGACAATAAATGGCATATCTATATCTATATCTATCTATCTATATCTATCTATATCTATCTATCTATATATATATATCTATCAGTCCATGTACCTGTCCAAGTATATTTTAAATGTCGTTATAGTGCCTACCCCAACTACCCCTTGTGGCAGTTAGTTGCAGATAGCCACCGATTAACAAAAGACAGACACTAACAGGCGGTCACTCGTCTTGCCCAAAGTGAGCCTGAAACATTAGAGGTTGTCAGGCACCCGAGAGGTGGAATCGTTTGCACAGAATAAATACACCTCTGGGAACATTCAGAACATAACAGCGGCAAGAGGGGTTGCCTGGCATGTAAAGTGAGAAAGATGAGGCAGTGGTGGAATATGTATCGTGTTCTTTACCGTGGGAAGGACAAGTTTCCGGATGCTCGCTCCTAGACAGTCCAGGTTAACGCGCCGCCGGGCTGCCGATCTGCTCCCCGAAACCGAGCTCTTCCCATTCAACAGCCGCGAAAAGGGACAGCCGGCGTCCTCGGGGCTCTCGGGGTAATCCGAACTGGTGGAGCTGAACGATTCGGACGAGATCTTCCTGCCAGACATCCTGGTCAATGGTGCACATCAGCGTGTCAAGGCGTCGAACCCGAAGCTGCGCCGTGCACCGCTGGTGTCGCCGGTTCATCGCCCGAGCTTCAGAGTGGCCAGCGCCGATGCGAGCGAGCTCCCAAATCCCCTTCCTCTCCTGCTTTACTCTCCCAGAACAAACATTTTTAAAGCTCACGGTCGCTGCGATCACGTGTTTTCAGACGTCGTTAATGCCGCCCCAAATTGCCCTTAAAAGCCGCGGTGACAAGGCTTAAGGGACAGCGGCCGAGCCTTGCCTTGTAAATATTCCCCACATCACATGGAGGGCCCCTCTCGGCACTGGCCCCCACACACACACACACACACACGGGCATCGGCGGACCATGCCAGGCTCTCACAGTGTCACCCAATACCAACACATTACTTTCCTTCCACGTAGGTAGGGGGTTGTTTGATGTGCCATTAATAACAACACCATAAAACAGAGATGCGGCACCCAGCGGCGATGCTTTAGAGGAAGATTGGCGAGCCGTCAAAATGTAGAAACAAGGAACTGCAGATGTTGGTTAAACACAAAAGGAGTACACAAAGTGCTGGAGTAACTCAAGCTTTGATGTTGATTTTAACGTCAGTGTTTACATAGTAGGCGGGAGAGGACACTGGATGTAAATTGAAGATAGATACAAAAAGCCGGAGTAACTCTGCGGGTCAGGCAGCATCTCTGGAGAAAAGGAATAGGTGACATTTCGGGTCTCTTTTCTCCAGAGGTGCCGCCTGACCCGCTGAGTTACTCCGGGTTTTGGTATCCATCTTCGCTGTAAACCAGCATCTTCAGTTCCTTCCTACACACTGGATATACATTGTTATACAATGACAATGGCTCGTCTTTAGGGGGTAGTGACATAGAAAGGATGACTAATGCCTGATGGGAGCGAGAATTCTTGTACAAATCGCTTCGCTGCAGGGCCCTGAGAGATCGACCCTCATATCTTTGGCGGGGTGCCTTTGATGAAGTGGACACTTCATGGAAGAGTTTGGGGAAATGTTTCACTAAACTATTCTCTCTGGCGTGGAGCCACTTCTGGAGTCATGTTGCTCCGATGGATATTTTAAACTCGCCGAGTTAGTTAAATCGGTTAGATTTAATTTGCTTAATTCCTTAAATATTATTATGAAGCCGAGTGCGGACAAGGTTAAACAGATTGAGGTGCTATGATGGGTAAATAATTCCTAAAACGTGGCTACAAATGAGAAATTCCTTAAATAGGAAAGAAGCGGTGTTGGATATACAAGAAATAGCAGATGCTGGTTTACAGACAAATAAAGTGCTAGAGTAACTCAGCAGGTCAGACAGTATCTCTGGAGGACACGGATAGACTACGATTTTGGGTCGGGAAATCGGAGAAAAAGAGAAGACTATCAAAGAAGTGGAGGCCCAATTAACAAAAATAGTACAGATTTGATCAGTGCAATGTAAACATATTTTCTAACATTGTTCACAAGGGAATGAGATGGAGTAGAGATTTAGGTAAGATAATATCAAATAAACATATGTAAATGATTTGGCTTCAATGAAAGGTAACAGTGCACTCAGTCATCGTAGGTTGCTGAGAAAAGCTAGGATAGAGATAGAATATGACTAATCCTCCTCAATGCAGAAGTGATGCCAAAGAACTTGATGAATGCTGATTAAAATCATGGTGAGAGATAAATATAACTAAATGCTGATCAAATGAGTCAGGAATGGTAAAAATGAATAGAAATCATTGTCATGAACAAAATCCATTCTCACTTTGAGAAGCACGAGTTAATATGGATACCAAGGTTGAGAGAATTCATTTATGTGAAGTGTTGGAGAAATTGAGATTGCCCTTTGCAGAAAAGTGTTTAGGAAACCTGATGTTTGAAATTATGGCTAATAGAGCATGCAGGGAAAAAACGATTTCCTCTGGCAAGTAGGTTAGTAACTAGATTTAAAATAAAGTAGGGAAAAGAGTAAAAAGTAACTTCACACAAAGAATGAATACTACTTTAAAGAGTAATTGGATCTGATTCCATAAGAACTGTCAAAAGGCAATTTATCATGTGCAGTACTTGAAAATAACTAATTTGCAGGGCAATGGGGAAAACCTGAAGTGTAAGCCAAACAAGTTGTTCAAAGAAGGACTTGTACAGGCAGAATACACTGAACAGCCTCCTTTTTTTCCCATTGGATTTTTAACGAGGAAAAGCAAATAGACAATAGGCAAAAGGTGCACGAGTAGGCCATTCGGCCCTTCGAGCCAGCACCGCCACTCAATGTGATCATGGCTGATCATCCCCAATCAGTACCCTGTTCCTGCCTTCTTCCCATATCCCCTGACTCCGCTATCTTTAAGAGCCCTATCTAGCTTTCTCTTGAAAGTATCCAGAGAACCAGCCTCCACTGCCCTCTGAGGCAGAGAATTCCACAGACTCACAATTCTCTGTGAGGAAAAAGTGCTTCCTCATCTCCGTTCTAAATGGTTTACCCCTTATTCTTAAACTGTGGCGCCTGGTTCTGGACTCCCCCAACATCGGGACCATGTTTCCTGCCTCTAGCGTGTCCAAACCCTTAATAATCTTATATGTTTCAATAAGATCACCTCTCATCCTTCTAAACTCCAGGGTATACAAGCCCAGCCACTCCATTCTCTCAGCATATGACATCCCTGGAATTAATCTTGTAAACCTATGCTGCACTCTCTCAATAGCAAGAATGTCCTTCCCCAAAACTGCACACAATACTCCAAGTGAGGTCTCACTAGGGCCCTATACAACTCCTCTTGTTATAAAGGCCAACATTCCATTCGCTTTCTTCACTGCCTGCTGTACCTGCATGCTTACTTTCATTGACTGATGAACAAGGACCCCCAGATCCCATTGTACTTCCCCTTTTCCCAACTTGACACGATTTAGATAGTAATCTGCCTTCCTGTTTTTGCTACCAAAGTGGATAACCTAACATTTATCCGCATTAAACTTCATTTGCCATGCATCTGCCCACTCACCCAGCCTGTCCAAGTCACTCTGCATTCTTATAGCATCCACCTCACAGTTCACGCTGCCACCCAGTTTTGTGTCATCTGCAAATTTGCTAATGTTACTTTGAATCGCTTCATCTAAATCATTGATGTATATTGTAAATAGCTGCGGTCCCAGCACCGAGCCTGTGTTGTAGAGTTGATTGTTTTTTTCAAAATCAAACTGCAGTTCCTTTGAAATTGTTATCAGCAAGGAATAAATTGTACACTTTGAAATAATACATTAGTATGCCGTGCAAGTATTATTAAAGTAATCCGTGTTTGCAGGCAATCTGTACTCGTATGTTTGCAAGGACTTGGTATCTTCCTAATGATCAGGAAGGTGTAAAAAATGAAGACGAATTTCAGTGTTACCAAGTTATATAGCTTCAAATTCCTACCAGAAAGGCACACTCATCTACTTTCTCGAAAGTCTAAGAAAACTTCAGCATGTCTGCAATGGCTATTACCAATTTCTACAGATGCACCATAGAAAACATCCTATCCACATGCATCACAGTTTGGCATGGCAACTGTTCTGCCCAAGACCACCGGAAGTGGCAGAGAATTGTGAACAGTCCATCTCACAAACCAGCCACCGCTGATCGACATTGCCTTGGGAAAGCAGTTGACAAAATTATGGACCACGAATGCTCCATTCATTCTCTCTTCCCTCCTCTGCTATCAGACAGAAGATACAAATGCTTAAAAACATGGACAAGATTCAAGAACAGCTTCTTCCCCACTGTTACCAGACTCTTGAACAGACCTCTCATTCGCTAAGGATGAATGCCCAGCCCATGCATCTTCCTTTTATCTGCACTTTTTCTGTACCTATAACATTATATTCTGCACGCTTTATTTTCTCTTTTGCATTATTTGATGTACACTTGTGTGTTACAACTTGCCTGGATACACAAGGCAAAGCTTTTAATTGTATTTCAGTACATTGGACAACAGTAAACCAATCAATCAATCAAGTATTTGGCCAAAGCAATTAGTTACATCCTAGACATATGTGAATAGGATTGAATGAAATGAAAATAAATGTGAAAAGGCATTGATTTCATTTCATCAAATATTTGTCATGCACATTTAATTTGTATGTGTGCTGATTCACAGTAATTAACATTGTGTCAGTGTTGTTATCCACAAAGTATGATTTTGCTGACGTTGTAGCCATGACTGAAGCCTGGTTAAGGGAGGGGCAGGACTGGCACTCAATGTTGCGTGGTACAGGAGCTTCAGGAGAGACAGGGGTGAGGAAAAAAGAGGAGGGGGAGTTGCATTGTTGGTTAAGGAGGATGTCATGGCTGTGTTCAGAGGTGACATTAAGGACAGGTTGTCTAGTGAGGCTATATGGGTGGAGCTGAGGAACAAGAAAGGGATGATCACCTTGTTGGGGGTGTACTACAGACCCCGAATAGTCAACGGGAGTTAGAAGTGCAAATGTGTCGGGAGATTGCAGACAGCTGCAGGTCAAATAAGGTTGTTGTAGTAGGGGATTTCAACTTTCTCAATATAGACAGGGAAAATCATAGCGTGAGGGGTTTCTCAAAAATGTTCAGGAGAGTTTTCTTAATCAGTATGTGGAGGCCCCCACACGTGAGAGAGCAATGCTGGATCTAGTATTGGGAAATTTGGAAGGGCAAGTTAATGAAGTGTGTGTGGAGGAGCCTTTTGGGGCAAGTGACCACAGTTCGATTAGGTTTAAGATAGTTATGGATCGAGATGGAGAGGGACCACATGTTGAAATGCTCAACTGGGGTAAGGCCAACTTACCTCAGGTATGCTAGAAGGTCTCGCCCAAGTTGACTGGAGCTGGTTATTTGAGGGGAAAGGAACATCGTCCAAGTGAGATGTTTTTGAAAGTGTTCTGAAGAGAGCTCAGGATGTGTACGTCTCTGTTAGAGTAAAAGTTAAAGCAGGCAAATGTAAGGAAGCTTGGTTGACGAGGGATATAAAGGCATAAATGGGAAGTGGTGGCGCTGCCTTAGCAGCTGAGGCTCGCCTGCGGTCCGTCTGTTTTTTCTTTTTTTTTTGTTTTCTTTTGTCCTGTTTTAGTTAATTTTAGTTTATTAGGTTGAGTATGTGGGGGGGGGGGGGGGGGGGGGGGGGGGGGGGGGGAGACACATGTTTTTGGTCTCTTCCTTCGGGCGGATGGGACTTTTTCTTGTCGTATCCCCCGTCTCCGTCTCAGTCTGCACTGAGGCCCAATGGCGCAGCTGGCGGTCTCGGGGTTGTGGCGGCGTTCAGGTGGCGGACCCGACTTCAGAGCTGTGGTGGCATCCGGCGGTGGCAGCGACCCGACTTCGGAGCTGTGGCGGCGTTCTTGCGTCCTCGGGGTTGTGGCGGCGTTCAGGCGGCGGATCCGACTTCAGGGCTGTAGTGGCGTTCTGGCGGCAGCGGCCCGACTTCGGGGCTGTGGCGGCGGCCCAACTTGGGGCTGTGGCGGCATTCCAGCGGCGGCGACCCGACTTTGGAGGCTCGGCCGCGGGCCCAGTGGACGACATCATCGGGAGCTCGCAGGTCACAGGTTGGTGACCTGTTTTTCCGGAGCTCCCGCAACAACAGCTTCGTCCGCTGGACTGGAGGGCGGCATCTTCGGCAGCTTCGACCACCCCGGGCGTTTGAAACGGTCCGTTCGCGGAGCTCGGATTCAGCAGCAGGACTGACTTGCTTACCATCACCCGGCGGGGTGACAATATCGGAAGCTCGGATCGCCTCAGCACAGAGGGAGAGCAAGGAGGGAAGAGACAAAGGCTTTAAGACTTTTGCCTTCCATCACAGTCTGGTGAACTCACTGTGGTGGATGTTAAATTTGTGTTTATTTTGTGTTTTTGTTATTTTTATTATATGTATGACTGCAAGGCACGAAATTTCATTCAGACCAAAAGGTCTGAATGACAATAAAGGTGCACCCTGTAGAGTTTCGGGAACAAAGGAGAAACTAAAAAAGGGAGGGGGAGAGGGCAAATAGGGACCAAGAGATAGAGAGGTGGCTGGTAGCATAAAAGGAGATCCCAAAGATTTTACCAAGTGCAGAACCGTTGGGGAGGGTTCCCCCAATGTGCGGTTGGGGGAGGGGGGGCGGCATGCAGCATGGACACACACATAACTAGGGGTGTGTGGGAGGGCACTCACGCTATTTACCCCCCTTGATAATAATTAATATTATTAATATTATCCTTTTACCCCATAACCATCCTATCTACTGACGCATAGCCCCCAACTTGCAGAGTCACATCTAGAGAGGAGGGGAGAGAGGGGGGGTGAGAGGGAGGAGGGAGAGGAGGAGAGGGATGAGAAGGGGGCAGAGAGAGGAGAGAGAGGGGCACGAGGGAGAGGAGGGGGGGCGAGGAGGAGGAGAGGGAGGGGAGGGGAGAGGGAGGGAGGGAAAGAGGGAGGGAGGGGAGGAGGAGAGGGGGGGGGAGGGGGGGGGAGGAGGAGAGGAGAGGGAGGGAAGAGAGGAGAGGGGGGAGAGGGGAAGGAGGGGGGGGGAGAGGAGGAGAGGGGGGGGGGGGGAGGGGGGGGGGGAGGGGGGAGAGGGGAGGGGGGAGGGAGGGGGAGGGGGGGGGAAGAGAGGGGGGGGGGGGGGGAAGAGGAGAGGGGGAGGGGGGAGGGAGAGGAGAGGGGGGGGGGGGAGGAGGGGAGGGGAGGAAGAGGGGGAGAGGGGGAGGGGAGAGGAGGTGGGGAGCAGGGAGGGGGGGGGGAAGGGGGGAGGGGGGGGGGGAGGGGAGGACGGAGGAGGGGAGGGGAGGAGGGGACAGAGGGGGGGGGGGAGGGGGGGGGAGGGGAGGGAGAAAAAGAGGAGAGGGGGAGAGGGGGGAGAGAGGGAGGGGGGGGGGGGAGGAGGGGGGAGGAGGAGAGGGGGGGAGGAGGAGGGGGGGGGAGGAGAGGGGGGGAGGAGGAGGGGAGGAGGGCAGAATGGGGAGGGGAGGAGAGCAAGGGGAGGAGAGGGGGAGGGGGGGGGGGGGGGGGGAGAGGAGGAGGGGGGGGGGAGAGGGGGGGGGGGGGGGGAGGGGGGGGGGGGGGGGGGGAGGGGGGGAGGGAGGGGGGGGAGGGAGGGGGGGGGGAGGAGGAGGGGGGGGGGGGGGGGGGGGGGGGGGGGGGAGAGGGGGGGGGGGAGAGGGGGGGGGGGAGGGGGGGGGGGGGGGGGGGGGGGGGGGGGGGGGGGGGGGGGGGGGGAGGGGGGGGGAGGGGGGGGGGGGGGAGAGGGGGGGGGAGAGGAGAGGGGGGGGAGAGGAGAGGGGGGGAGAGTAGAGGACGGGGGAGGGGGGGAGGGGGGGGGGGAGAGGAGGGGGGGGCGGGGGGAAGGTTTGGGGAGTGGAGAGAGAGAGGGACGGGGAGGGAGGAGAGGTTGGGAAGGGGAGAAGAGGGAGACGAGAGCAGTGGAGAGAGGAGGAGAGGAGAGGCAATGAGGGGTAGGTGGAGAGAAGGGGGGTGGAGGGGAGAGGAGAGAGGAGAGGGGAGAGGAGAGGGGGGAGGGGAGAGGGAGGGAGTGGAGAGGAGAGAGAAGGGGAGGGAGAGGGGGGCAGTGGAGAGGAGAGGAGGGGGGGGAGAGGAGAGGAGAGGAGGGGAGGGGGGGGAGGGGGGGGGGGGGGAGGAGGAGAGGGGGGAGAGGGAAGGGGGAGAGAGGGTGAGGGGGGAGGAGAGGGAGGGAGAGAGGAGGGAGGGGGGGGAGAGGAGAGGGGGGGAGAGGAGAGGGGGGGGGGGGGGGGGAGAGGAGAGGAGAGGGGGGGGGGAGAGGAGAGGAGAAGGGGGGAGAGAGAGTGCCTTTTTATTTCAACCCAAACCCCCCCAAAATAACCATTTGCAGGCAGTGCATTTTTTACTTTAACCATATTTTCATTTTCAGACCACATTAAGGGTACTTACTCACAGTTGTGTGGACATGTGTTCAGTATTATTCCCAGCTCAGAGAAATGTGACCCTCTGCCTTCCTCCAGCTTGCAGACTAATTGAGGCACACCACTTCCTGGTTTTATAGTCCATCCCCCCTGCCGCCAGCAGGGGCAGCAGAGAGAATGGGGAATTTTGTAAAATCATTAATATCTCTGTCATTTTTCATTGACTGGAAAAATCCTCGGCACACATGTGGCGGAGGGGGGCTCAGAGCGAAGTGGCCAAAAATGACGGCCATAGGTGGCGGCGTTCTCTCGGAAATCGCAGTACAGGTCGCCAAAACCGGTCAAGAACAGACTTTTAGTAATATAGATTAGGGGGGAAAGGGTAACTAGAGAGAGAGAGTGGGATCTCTCAAGAATAAAAGCAGTCACCTCTGTGTGGAGCCACAGGAGATGGGCAAGGTCTTCAATGAGTATTTCTCCTTGATAATTACTGAGGAGCCAGTACCTTCATCAGCCATACATGTCCAGGCCATAACACCCTAATCACTGAGTTTCATAGATGAGGTGGTATGCTTTGGATCTTGGGCAGTTCCTTCTCTCCTCCATACTTTGCTCTTGCCATCACTCTGATATAAGTTAATCTTCGTTTCATCTGTCCACAAGACCTGTTTCCAGAACTGTGGTTGCTCTTTTAAGTACTTCTTGGCACGCCTTGAAGAAATGAAACTCCGACTAATAGATAAATATGACCAATTCTTAAGGAGTTGGTTTCCTTTCATCGACTTTTTGGAATCATGTGATGCAGCAGTACCGTAAGGATTGCTGATTTCAGTTCATGACGCGGATAGATCTACATCTCCGAATACAGATTTGAAAAATTCTCTTTTAAGGGGCCTTCTCTTCTATTTCTACTTTCCACTTTCTCTCTTCTTTTTTTTATTTTTTATATACACACTTCACGTTTTTTTCTATCATCTTTCCACTTTTTCCCTTTCTAGGTTTTCTTTTTATTGGGCTTAATTCCTTCTATAACATATAGAGGTTCTTTTGTCATCAGCTGGATTACGGATTACTTAGTTGGCTGCTAAAATAGGTTCCACTTTGTTTTGTAGTATTAACTTCTAATAAAATAAACAAAACAAAAAAAAAAAAGTACTTCTTGGTAAACTGTAACCTGGCCATCCTATTTTTGCGGCTAACCAGTGGTTTGCATCTTGCAGTGTAGCCTTTGTATTTCTGTTCATGATGTTTTCTGCAGACAGTGGTCATTGACAAATCCACACCTGACTCCTGAAGAGTGTTTCTGATCTGTCAGACAGGTCTTTGGGGAATTTTCTTTATTATAGAGGGAGTTCTTTTGTCATAATGGAGGTCTTCTTGGCCTGAGTTTTCGATTGTAAGCACCAGTTCTTTGGTCCTGAATGATGTTCCAAACTCTAAGGTTGATTTTTCGTAAACAGCTAATAAAGTTTTAGTCTTGCTTCTTAATAGCTTCTTTGAAGGTGGACTTTGGTCCTCAAGATAAACATGGAGGTTTCCAAAGGTGATGGAAAGACTGGAGGAAAAACTAGGTGCTGCGAGCTCTCTTATACCTGGATTAAGGAGGCATTTAAACACACCTGAGCAATTACAAAAACCTGTGAAGCCATGTGTCCCAAACATTATGGTGCCCTGAAGTGGGGGGACTATGTATAAACACAGCTGTAATTTCTACGTGGTGAAACCAAAATGTATAAAAATACCCATCAATAAAATCTGACAATGTGTTCTTTAATCACGTGATTTTTTTCTGTTACAAATCTCAAGTTGTGGAGTACAGAGGCAAATAAATAAATTATGGGTCTTTGTCCCAAATATTCCAAATAAGCTGCAACTAGAATAAGAATAAGTAGCTTTGGAAGATGTGCTAAATGTTTAAAGAAATGAGGTGCAATCTAACTTTCTGTAAAACATGGACCCATACTTTAATTTCACATTTATGAGCACGTCCATATGATCATTACCTATGCACGATTGTGAGCTGTATTCCTAAACAATTCATTTTTCTCTACCATATAATAGAAAATAAATAACCAGGAACTAATCATTCATTATCAATATATTTGATATAATTACATTTTCTTGCCTTTTGCTCTTTCTTTCATATTTACCATCATCATTTCCCTCCTAAAATGAAATACTTGGGCCCCTTCTTGGTCCCAAATAAAACAGGCCATGCTGGAAATACTCAGCAGGTCAGGCAGCATTTCAGGGCAGAGAATTGGAGCCAACATTTCAGGTTACTGACTTATCAATATAGCTAAGACTTAGGATATACAACATGGTTTGGTGTCGACTGAAGAAAAATGAATACCAAAAAGACTATTGGCAGCATTTTTGTGTACCACCAAAAAGACTATGTTGCCTGCTGAGGGAGGGTGGCAAAGGTTTGGCTAAGGCAAATCATTTGCCCTGAGGAGATGCAAATTGAAGTAGATGAATTAAAACAGGAGAGAAAAAAAGGAAATAATAATTGAATTGTGAAAGATAGCAGAGAAGCAAAACACTGCAGATGTTAAAAATCTAACAAGGAATTCTGGAGTTACACAGTATGTCAGGGAGCATCTCAGGAGAGAGAACAGAGTCAAAATTACAGGCTGATAATTAACTGAGTTAATTTTTCAGATTCATGACATTTCATCAGAACTGGCCAGTTCTTATGGAAGGGCTTGTTAACTGAAATTGTTGAATTCAATGTTAAGTCCTGTAGGTTCTAATGTGCCTCATGAGAAGATAAAATGCTGCTCCTCAAGCTTATAATAGACATCGTGAAATAATGTCAGAGCTAGAAAAGAGAGAAGAGAGGATTGGAAAATTATAGGGACAGACATGCTCATGGTCACTTTTTTAAGACTAAGCACATGTATCGGCAAGATAATTAATTTCACTTTGTTTTTCCAATACAAAGTACCAAATGCAGTACCAAAGTGGAAGATGTATACTTCCATCTCTCTACATGTCAACTTTCTTTGGAGACTTATTTGGTTCAGGTTAAATTTCAGACCCACATCCATATCATTATTAGGACCATTTTTTCTCCATATCAGTATTGTTTCCTAACTCTATTTGTAACTTGTTTCCCCCAACTCTATGCATAACAGTTCAATAGTTATAGGTTCCCTTGATTATGCCTGTTCACTGCTACACTCAACGATTCCAATATATTTCTAGCTGAGGTCATCCGAAGGTTGCTAACCATCTTGTCTGGCTCCGTTCCATATCCTTGTATCTGCCGACCGACTGAGACTCTCAACTCAGCAATGCCCCAACTTTAAAATTCTTAAATGGTGTGACCATTTTATACCTTTATAATCTCCTCCAACCCTGTAACCCTCCAAGATTCCAGATCTCTTCTACTTCTGCTTTGTTATTCCAGAATGTAATCACTCAGGGTGGCACAGTGGTACCGGTGGTGGAGCTGTTATACTTAGGCCGCAATTCAGTTTCAGATCCCTAACTTTACTTCCAAGGCCCTAACGTGAAATTCTTCACTAAACATTTCTGCCTTTCATCCCCGTTAACATTTCCATTAAAATCTACCTCTTTAATCAAGTTTTTGGTCATTTACTCTGAATCCTTTTGAGTAACCGCACAAATTATGTTTAATAGGGCTCATCTGAATCCCCATGGAACATTTTTATTGTGCAAAATGAAATTATATAATTGAAAGTTCTTATTGTTGTTGCTGTTAGTGGCTGTAATCCTTTTTTCCCAAGAGATGGATTCTGCTCAATTTGTTGCTTCGCAGACTTTACTTTACTTCCATGAGTATCACTGTAAAGCAGGTCTGATTGCTTGGGTCAATGTGGTATTAGAGAGAGAAATGTCGGGGAACCATCAATAAGCAAGGAACTTACTTATTCTGCAGGCTACACAGAAGGACCGTCGGGCCGCGCAGCCGTACCCCGGCAGCAGGGCTGGCCCGTCCACCACAGACCAGGAAACTGGAGGGAGACGCCGAGCCCAGCCCTCGCTCGTCTCTGTGGACTGGATAACCGGAGAGGAGGTGGGAGGGACTTGGCCACTGCGGATGCAGGAGCAAAAGGGCCGTTAAGAGGAACTGGGGCCTATCTTCTGCACATTCAAAGTCAGCTGTGAGAGGCACCCCTGGGACATAAAGGTGAATGTTGGCCAGGCAAGGAGAGGGACAAACAGTTTGCTGGATGATCTAGATTGAGGCGATGGCTGCAACGGGCCTTTATGGTCAGCTGCAGTTTAAACTTTGAGTTAAGTTGAGTTTAGATTATTGTCACGTTTATCAAGGTACAGTGAAAAGCTTTTGTTGCATGCTAGCGGATAGACAATACATGATTACAATTGACCCATGGACAGTGTACAGATACATGATAAAGGGAATAACGTGAATAACGTTTAATGCAAGATAAAGCCAGTAAAGTCCAATTAAAGATAGTCCGAGGGTCTCCAATGAGGTAGATAGTAGTTCAGGACTGCTCTCCAGTTGTTAGTAGGATGGTTCAGTTGCCTGATATCAGCTGGGAAGAAATTGCCCGTCAATCTGGAGGTGTGCGTTTTACACTTATTTACCTTTTACCTGATGGGAGAGGGGAGAAGAGAGATTTAGCAGGGCGCAACGTCCTTGGTTATGTTGGTGGACTTGCCTAGGCAGCGTGAGGTACAAATAGAGTCAATAGAAAAAAGGTTGGTTTGTGTGATGGTCTGGGCTGCATGCACAATTCGCTGCAATTTCTTGCGGTCTTGGATGGACCTGTTCCCAAACCATGCTGCAATTCATCACAATAACATGTTTTCCGCGATGCATCTGGAGAAATCGGTGAGAGTTGTTGGGGACATGCTGAACTTCCTAAGTCGTCCAAGGAATTAGAGGCATTGGTGTGCTTTCTTGGCCATTGCTTCAATATGGCTGGTCCAAGAGGATTTGTTGGTGATATTTACTTCTAGAAACTTGGAGCTTTCAACCATCTCTACTTCGGAGCTGTCAATGCAAACTGGGCTTTATGTACCACTTCGCTTCCTCGTCGATCACCATCTCCTTTGTCTTGCTAACATTGAGGGAAAAGTTGTCTCCACAGGTCTCAAGGTTCTCAATCTCCTTTCTGTACACGCTCCCTCATCTTCAGTCCATCTCCATTCATTTTGATGATTGTGCCAAAATCTGGTGACTCATGTATGTGGGCTATTTCTATATGCTTTGTACTTAATCTGGGATTGTCTTTATGTATAGTAATAAACATGGGATACAGTACATGGGATATACTGGTATTGAACCATTGAACATACATGTATATAGCACCAACCAAGTTGTATACCGAAGCATTTGATGAAATATTAACAAAGATACCTAGTGACTTGGTCAAAGTGATGAATTTTAAAGAGTATCACAGAAAAAAGTGAGATGCCAATGACAATGTAATTCTGAAGAAGGGTCCCGTTCAGAAACATGACCTATCCTTTATGTCCAGTGATGTGTATATCTCCAGCATTTTGTGTCTATCTTTAGTTTGTCTAGTTTGCTGAACGTGTGAAAGGAACAAGGTCACTGTGGCCGGAAGAGACGTTGATAAAACTTAAAATGCTGGAGTAACTCAACGAGCCCGGCAGCATCTGTGGAGGGAATGGACAGGCGAGATGTCGGGTCCGAATCCTTCTTCAGACTCGGTCCCGACCCTAATCGCTGCATGTCCATTCATTCCACAAACGATGCTTGACCCTCTAAGTTACTCTAGCACTGTTTTGTACAATCACACTTATCCCGTGTATATTTACCTTTCCGATCAGACGTGTAAAGCACTTTCTGGCTGCCGGTTAATACCAGGAGAAACCAGCATCTGCAGTTCCATCCTACTGTAAAGGTGGGTCCACTCCGCGCCACTTCACAGCCAGGCCTGGAGGTGCGTAAAGTTGTCCCCCACCCCCGTTGAAAATAAACGCACCCGAAGTTATGCAGCCTTTGTAAAACTAGAGCGGGTTATTACTTTTCCCAAAGCAGCCACGGACGACAGGACGATGCGCGAGTCCACGTCAAGAATAGCTGGTCAATGAATGTGACATTAATGGCACATAACTAAAGATGCGTGGTTATATATATGCCCCGCGGCGTGTAACATCGCATCCTCCATCCCAACTGCTGTCATGCGTCGACACCGTCCAGTTAAAGCGCCCCTAAACACTGCAAGGCATATATTAGTAATTACTACCATTAAACAAAGAGGTCAAATGTCTGGCGTAACACGATAATGGTTGGTTTTACTGAGATTAAACTACTTTAGTACTGTACGTTGTTCAGTGCCGATCTTAATTTACGATTGTGTGTTGCTTTGTAATATGCATCTGCATCTGCAGTTCCTTCTTAAACAAATGGCTTTGTAATATGCCCGTTATTATCCCGGGAGGGCAGAGAAATAGCATCGCCCTTACATTTCCAAATGAAACCTGTGGAATTAATAGAAGACCGGCAAGCAACCGGGGATCAATAGCAAAACAATGAACATAGAAACATAGAAACATAGAAAGTAGGTGCGAGAGCAGACCACCAGGTCCATCGAGCCCGCACCGCCATTCGCTCATGGCTGAACACTAAACAGACACACTTACCCACAAACAGTAGACACAAGACACAGAACACAAGACCCTACCCTCCCCTTTATACCGCTATCACCCCTCTCCACCCCAAGAACCTCGTGATCTCCTGGGGGAGGCAAAAAACCGGATAAAAACCCAGGTCCAATTCGGGAAAAAAATCCGGGAAATTCCTCTCCGACCCCAATCTAGGCGATCGACACTTGTCCAGGAGATCACTCAGGTCTTACTATACTAACCATACCTAGGTCCAGATAGAGAGGCCCTCTCCCCGTAGCCCCTTATCCCCTTGGCAGCTAAAAAAACATCTATTTTAGTCTTAAATATATTTAAAGTTTCTGCTTCCACTGCTCCCTGGGGCAGTGAATTCCATAAATTAACCACCCTCTGGGTGAAGAAGTTCTTCCTCATCTCAGTTTTAAAAGAGCCCCCCCTTATTCTGCAACTATGTCCCCTAGTTCTAGTTTCCCCGATCATTGGGAACATCCTCGGTGCATCCACCCGATCAAGGCCCCTCACGATCTTATATGTTTCAATGAGATCGCCTCTCATTCTTCTAAACTCCAAAGAGTAGAGTTCCAGCCTACTTAACCTTTCCTCATATGTCAATCCCCTCATTGCAGGAATTAATCTTGTAAACCTTTGCTGCACTGCCTCCAGGGCTAGTACATCCTTTCTTAAGTATGAAGATGCTCTCCGTTACAAAACAAAAGATGGATACTTCACAACATTAATGTCCCAACTCGATAAGGACTTGGCTCTTAACAAGGTTTGGATTCATGTGCAGGACATCTAATATGACCATACAGAACATCCACGACTAATTTGGGTAACCTTGTTGAAAGCTCTAGTCGACGCGCTTGTTCTTTACTCGCAGCGCCTGCCGCAGGGCTGGCAGGACTCAGTGTACTTGGACAGCAACAATGGCTACAATCCCATTGTGACTTCACAACTGTAAGCAGGGAGAATTAGCAGGGTGTTTTTTTTTTGCAAATTTCTTCAGATAGTTGAACATTTTGAGTAATCTCAAGAAAGAATGCATGCATTTTTCAAATAAGGCAATTTTCGACTTGACGGGATAAAACTCTACAGGAATATGCAAACATTTTACCATCAGAGCGTCGTTTATTCGAGCAGTATGATTATACACACACACACCCACATCCAAGATCAGCCTCCTAATAGTTACTAGACGATGTGGGACCCGTGGGTCCCATCCCCTCAACGCGCGGTTGCGGGGGTGGGTGGGGTGGCCTACAGCATCACACACACACTAACCACCCCCCTTGATTTTATATTAATACTAGGCTAAGTGAGACACGTTGGGTACCAGCATCACACTGGAGCGCTGGTTCCCCCAATGCAATATTCCACCTCTCCACCAATTCCAATATTGGTGGCCGGTGGAGGGGGGGGGGAGGGGGGAGTGGCTTTCTGGAGCTCTAGTATGGGTGTTGTGGGCTGAAGGGACTGGTTTCCAGAGGGCTAGTATGGATAATGTAGGCCGAATGGATTCTTGGGCTGGCAGCTCAATCATTCAAGCCTGTTGTGCTGGCAGCTCACTCAATCACGGCTGGTGGGCTGGCAGTTGACTCACGGCTATTCCTAGAAATTCCATTTCAAGCAGGATGCAAGGCCACCAAATTCAAGTGCAGTTTCTTACCACTTCAAGCAGGGTGCAAGGCCACCAAATTCAAGTGCAGTTTCATACCATTTCAAGCAGGGTGCAAGGCCACTAAAGACAACAAGTTGTGACCTCTCCCTCCTCCATCTTGCAGAGACTGAGCCATGCCCACACCTGGGTTTATAGTTCCCCCCCCCCCTCCTGAAGGGGCATGACCGTCATGGCGTGATTGACAGAAGAGAGCATCTCAACATTTTTTAAACACTAATAACTCTTTTATTTTTCATCAATGGGAAAAATCCTCGGCACCTGATGAGCGGAGGGGGACTGAGTAAGATGGCCAAAAATCAAAGCCAAAATCAATATAAAGTGCAAACAGGAAGCGGTCAAGATTAGACTATTAATTATATAGAAGGCAAGACAACTTTAATTACGTACGGCAACTTTAATTAGGCAATTAGGCCTATGCTTTAGCATTTCCAAACCATAAGCAACACAGCTTTAGCATTTCCAAACCAAAGGCAACACAGCGTTAGCATTTCCAAACCATAGGCAACACAGCATTAGCATTTCCAAACCAAAGGCAATACAGCATTAGCATTTCCAAACCAAAGGCAACACAGCTTTAGCATTTCCAAACCAAAGGCAACACAGCTTTAGCATTTCCAAATATATTTTCAAACCACATTAAGGGCACTCACAGTTTAGTAGACATGTGTTCAGTGTCATTCACAGCTCAGACTGAGAGACGGTGATCCTCTCGCTTCCCCAACTTGCAGAGACTGACTGAGGCACTCAACACTTCCGAGTTTTATAGTACCTCCGGAAGGGGCATGGCCTTCAGGAGAGAGACTCAACATTTTTTAAACACTAATAATCGATGGGAAAAATCCTCTTGTCCTGCGCAGTGGAGGGGGAGAGGGGGGGACTCTGAGGGGCACACAGAGGGGGCAACGAGAGAGAGAGAGGGACAGAGGAGCAGAGAGTGAGGGGGGGGGGGAGTAGAGAGAGGAGACAGGAGAGGGAAGAGAGAGAGAGAGAGAGAGAGATGAGAGAGAGAGAGAGAGCTGAGAGAGGAGACAGAGGAGAGAGAGAGGGACACAGAGAGGGGCACAGAGAGCAGAGAGGGGCACAGAGAGGGACTCAGAGAGGGACACAGGCACAGAAGGGAGGGGGAGGGTGGGGGGCAGAGATTCAGAGAGGGGGGTTAGAGCTTGAGGGGTTTAGGGGGGGTGGAGGGCGTCGTCAGAGGGGAGGGCTGGTTCCCGAACCTCGCTCCCGGCTTCAGGCTGCAGTCAGGGCCCGAGGACGGGTTGTTGAGGGGGAGGGGGGGGGGGTGATGTCACTCGCAGCACGAGCAAGAAGACAGCGTTTTTTTTTCAAAGGTCTTGCGAGCGGCGCGGCCGGGCGACGTGACTCGCAGGACGTGAACACAACGTGCAGCCATTGTGACGTCATCACGTCACCAGCCAAAGCCAGCGGTTTCATTTTCTAAGTTATTTGAAACATTTTGATTAATAACTTGAGAAATAGTACATGAATTTTTCATATGAGGCAATTTCGGAATCCACGGGATAAACTCTACAGGAATATGTAAAAATGGTACCGTTAGAGCGTCGTTTTTTTCGAGCAGATGTGATTATACACACACACATCCAAGATCAGAATTTTAAGTATTTGGATATGATAGATAGATAAATGTCCCAAAAGTACAATAAAATACAATACAACAATACAATACAATTTATTGTAATTTGAACCTCAAAAGAAGTTCAAACAAAATTTGATTTCTGCAGTCATACAACAAGAAAAGAGCCAAAACACACAGCCAACACAGTTTACACAAAGATCCATCACATTGAATCTCCTTCTCACTGTGATGGAAGGCAAAGTCTTGTCTCTCCCCTGTGTTCCATTTCTTCTCCCGATGTTAAAGCCCCTGGCGGGCGATGGCAATTCCCGCGGCCGTTAAAGCGGGAGAAGTTGCCGTTGCGGGAGCTCCGAACGCGGTCTCCCACCTGGGACCCACGAGCTCCTGATGTCACCGTCCACCGGACCTGCGGCTGAAGCCTCCGAGCTCCGGAGTCGGGTCACAGCCACTCGCCACCACAGCTGTCCACGCTCCGAAGCCAGCCAGCCCCACGATGGTAAGTCCGCAGCTCCGCAGGCCCCAGGTCATTCCGGTTGGAGGCCACTCCACAGTGCTAGGCCCCAACGACAACGGAGACCCAACAGGGAAAAGGTCGGGTCACACATACAGAGATTAAAAATTCCACCCCCCCCACCGCTCCCCACATATACACAGATAAAAACAATACAAAAATCACAACAAAACTGTACATTCAATGGGGGGACAAATATTTAAAAAAGACAGACAGACTGCAGAGGCCGCTACAACGTCGGCCGCGGCACCTAGACAATTACATTCTTATTTCCAGCAGCACAATAGGTATGTAAACATATTACTATGTAAAACTCAATAAACAACAAAAATAGTTCAATATATATAAAAAACAACACAGACAAATAAATGGATGATAGTAGCACAAAGTCAAAATAATGTACTCAAATCTATATACTGTAGTTGTGAAACTATTTGGAGGTTGCAGTGTTTACTAGCCTAATGGTTATAGAGAAGAAACTGCTTCGGAATCTGGACATTACAGTTTTTTTACCTTTACCTTCTTTACAGTTTTTAACTTTACCTTCTTTACAACTTTCAGACTCTACCTTCTTCCCGATGGCATGAATGAAATGATGGCAGGAGTGAAATGAGAGCGTGGTCGGGGTGATGTGGGTCTCTGATGATGCTGGCTGCCTTTTATGAGGCAGCGATTCCTGTCGACCGCTTCGATGGTAGGGAGGTCAGTACCCATGATAGAAACATGATAGAAATTAGGTGAGTAGGCCATTCGGCCCTTTGCTGCACCGCCATTTATGATCATGGCTGATCATCCAACTCAGTATCCCGTACCTGCCTTCTCTCCATACCCCCTGATCCCCTTAGTCACAAGGGCCACATCTAACTCCCTCTTAAATATAGCCAATGAACTGGCCTCAACTACCCTCTGTGGCAGAGAGTTCCAGAGATTCACCCTCTCTGTGTGAAAAAAGTTCTTCTCATCCCGGTTTTAAAGGATTTCCCCTTATCCTTAAGCTGTGACCCCTTGTCCTGGACTTCCCAACATCGGGAACAATCTTCTGCATCTAGCCTGTCAACCCCTTAAGAATTTGTAAGTTTCTATAAGATCCCCTCTCAATCTCCTAAATTCTAGAGAGTATAAACCAAGTCTATCCAGTCTTTCTTCATAAGACAGTCCTGACATCCCAGGAATCAGTCTGGTGAACCGTCTCTGCACTCCCTCTATGGCAATAATGTCCTTCCTCAGATTTGGAGACCAAAACTGTACGCAATACTCCAGGTGTGGTTTCACCAAGACCCTGTACAACTGCAGTAGAACTTCCCTGCTCCTATACTCAAATCCTTTTGCAATGAAAGCTAACATACCATTCGCTTTCTTTACTGCCTGCTGCACCTGCATGATGGACTGGGCCGTGCTTTTTGCAATCTTCTTTGTTCCTGGACGTTCGAGATGCCGAACTAAACCGTGATGCAACCAGTCAGTATGCTTTCTACTATACTCCTGTAGAAATTCAAGAGAGTATACGTTGACATACCGAATCTCCTCAATCTTCTAAGGAAGTAAATGCAATTTCAACAATGCCTCAGTGCTAATATTTTGTTAATTAGTTTGTACGTTTTCATTGTAATATTATTTGAGTATAAAAACAAGGATGCCTTGGTGGACCACATCTGGAGTATAATCCACCGTTTCATTCATGGAGGGAGTGTAACAAAAGTTACTAGACCTGTCCTTGAGATGGCAGTACTTACACGAGGAAAAATCATAGCTGTTAGGTCTACATTCACTGGAATGTAGAACAAGAAGGATCTCACAGAAACCTATAATATTTAACAGAATTAGGCAGTTTAGATGCAAGAGTGGTGCTTCCACAGGCTGGTGAGTTGAGCACCATGGTACTATCTTAGATTGTGGGGTATGCCACTTAGAACCCATCAGAAAGAATTCCTTCACCCAAAGGAGAGGAACCTATGGTTTCCAAATCACAGAAGATAGCAGAAGCAAATTCATTAAATATCTTCAAGAAACCTCCATAAAATTCTTGCCTCTAACAATAAACTGTGATTGCAAATTCCACTCGATAGACCTTGTACACATTTAATTATATAAAACAAAATAGCATTTAAATAACAATTTAAGATATATTTAAAGCAATAATGATTGCATTGAATTTGGTGCAAGATCAAACACAGCACAGTCCACAATCTGTCAGGTTTTGTGTACCAGATATCAAAATATAATGCTACGCATCAGGTTTACTCAAGAACACGTGATGATCAGCCATGATCACATTGGTTATGAGTTATGCATGGCTTGTCAGTCAGTGTGTGCCAAATCCTTTATTTTCATTTATTTTCCCTTTTTTGCTACAAATCCACCTCATTGTTCATTCTATGTATATCTATAGAGCTTTAGTAGATTACCCTTTATACTTTGTTTTACAGCTAAATGCAGCACCGGAGAACCGGGTTCGATCCAGACTATAGGTGCTGTCTGTATGGAGTTTGTACTTTCTCCCCATGATCTGCGTGGGTTTTCTCCGAGATCTTTAGTTTCCTTTCACATTCCAAAGACATACAGGTTTGTAGGTTAATTGGCTTGATTAGTTGGCTTGATAAATGTAAAAATTGTCCAGTATAAAATTGTCCAATTTCTAGTATAGTCCCTGGTGGACTCTTCGGAAGGTACAAGGTACAAGGTACTTCCATTTAGTACAATGCTGATTTTCAATATATATAACTTTAATCGCATTTGGTAGATCCTTAGTCCAGTGATCATGAGAATTAGATGTCTCAACTTAAAAATACAGTACTACTGTTCATTTAATCTGATAATATTCTGTATTCAGATGCTCCTCGATTTACTTTAAAGGCGACTTACGTAAACTTACGAAAGCAATTCTTTAAGCTCACTGTGCCCACGTGGTCCCCACGTCGGAGCTCCCCCCTGGTCTCCGTGACAGAGCTTCCCCGTGGTCTCTGCGTCAGACCTTCCATGTGGTTTCCGAGTCACAGCTCTCCAATGGTCCCTACATCAGAGCTCCCCCGTAATCCTTACGGACGAGCTCCCCCCTGGTCCCCGCGTAGGAGCTCCCCCCTGGTCTCCGCGTAGGAGCTCCCACGTGGTCTCCGTGTCAAATAGTCATTTATGCGTGCGCAATAGCACTTCCATTTCAGGATTACTTAACATCACACCTATGCAAAGTGTCCGCGGGTTGTAACCCTTATACAAGTAGGTATATCAGTCCTTGCAGGATTTTTATTGCAGCATAGATAATGAATGACAAAGGCATTTCCTGCAAATAAATATTGGGATGACTTAAAATAGCAAGATTAAACGAGAACTTGCCAGTTTGAAGTTTGATCTGTATTTTGTGAGGAGTTACGATGAGGGATTACGTGAAGAACCCGTTCAGCACGCATGCGCGACATACTTCAAAGCAGCGGTGTGGAATCACAGACGGACACAGTTATTGAAATAAACATAGTAAAAAAAAAGGAGACCTCAGTTATCAGTTTGACCCATATTATTGAGGGTGCGAGCGGAGGGCACGTAATCCCTCATCGTAACTCCTCACAAAATACAGATCAAACTTCAAACTGGCAAGTTCTCGTTTAATCGTACTATTTTACTTCGGAGTCACGTGAGTGACTACGTGAAGATTTTAAAGCTCTGCGATTTCAAACCGTGTAACAGTTCGCACTTCACTCACTGCCGAAGTCCTTGAGGGAGGAAGTGTGTTATCGTAATAAACCAATGAATCTGTTCGTAAAAACAATAATGGTATTTATTAACAATAACAACAAAAGAAATTAAATTGCTCCCCTGGGCTTAAATTAAATATTTGCAGACTGTAAAAAAATGTCTGCAAATAAAGCAGGTTTTGCCAGCGGCTTATTATAGAAAGTTTGGAACATTCTTTCCCCCGACCACCCTGCTGTAGCCAGGATGTGGTCTATTTGCACGTCCATTCTTTTGGCCGCCGACGTGGGTGCTGCCCTGGTGGAGTGAGATTTGTACATGTTAGTGTTTATACCAGCAGCTTTCAGCACCTGCTTGAGCCATCTAGAAATGGTTTGGCTCGTCACCCGACCATAAGGTTTTTTGTGACTGACCCATAAGGCTTTTTCACTCCCTCGATGTATTTTGGTTGTGTCTATGTAGGACAGTAGGTGGGTCATGGCACATAACCGTGGTTCTGGCGGGTAAGCCCGGAATTCCATGACTGGGTTAGGTGTTCCTGGTCTGCTCTGTTTGACCAGTCCCTGGATAACGAAAGAGACCTGGTCTGGAGCTATGATCATGTTGTCCAATGGTAGAAGGTATAATGACTGGACCCTTTGAGCTGATACAAGTGCCATCAGCATGATAGTCTTGAGCGTAGATTGTTCCAGGGTGAGGGACCTGGCTGGTGGCCATCCCCTGAGGTATGTCAGGACCACAATGACATCCCAAATTTGGGTGTACCTGGTTCTGGGGGGGTTAGAGTTGTAAATTCCCTTCATGAGTTTGACCACCAGCGGGTGGGACCCCATGGCCTGTTGTCCTGGTGCCTGTGTTAAATAGGCAGACAGAGCACTTCTAGCTGTGTTGATGGCACTGTAGCTGAGTCCTTCACCGTGGTGAAGGGCTGCAGGAACTCCAGTACATTGGTAACTGTTGAGGTTAAATAGGTGGTTCCTGTATCCAAGCAGTACTTCTCCTACTTTTTGATGCTGGACAAGTACTGTTTTCTTGTGGATACTCGGTGGGATGCTGTCATGGTGTTGATGGTGTTTTCTGGCAATCCCAGTCCCAGTAATGGTCTTTTCAAAATCTGCAACCCAGGAGTTTGATTTTATCATGGCATGGGTGGCTTATGCCAGATACTGGGTGGGTTAATAATTCTGGGTTACTGGGAAATATCATAGGGGTTTCAACGACCATGTCGTAGAGTAATGGGAACCATGGCTGTGTACGCCAGTTGGGTACTATCAAAATACCTGAAGCAGAGTCCATTTGTATTTTACATAGTACCCGACTGATGAGGCAGAAGGGAGGAAATGCATAGAAGAAGAAATTTCCCCAATCCAGCGCGAACGCATCTACCGCTGCTGCCTCAAGGTCTGGTTCCCAAGCAACATACATAGGTACCTGGTGATTTAGTCTTGATGCAAATAAGTCGATATCTGGCGTGCCATATTGCTTGATAATTTTAACAAATACTTTGGGGTTTAACATCCATTCGGTGTTGTCATTAAATTTACGTGACCTGGTGTCTGCCACTGTATTTAGCTTACCTGGCAGGTAAGTTGCTGATAGCCAAATATGTCTTTCGACACACCATTGCCAAATTGTGTTGACCAATTTGTCGCATGATATCGATTTTATGCCGCCCATATGGTTAATATAGGCCACCACCGTAGTATTGTCTATTTGTAACCGAACATGCAAGTGATGCATATTTGATGCATATGCTTTTAAACCATAAAAGGCACCCAACATCTCTAGATAATTAATGCCCAGTGTAGATAGTAACGATGACTCTGGGTTAGTCCATCTACCACCTGTGCTGGATATGGAGTTAGTTGCTCCCCAGCCTTGAGCACTGGCATCTGTTTGGATAACTAAAGTAGGGTTAACGATGATGATAGGGCTGGGACTATTCAGATTCAAATCAGATTCAATTTTAATTGTCATTGTCAGTGTACAGTACAGAGACAACGAAATGCATTAGGGTTAGGGTTAGGGTTAGGGTTAGGGTTAGGGAACTATGCCAAATGTTTTCTGCCCACCACTGTAGCTCTGATATTGCTTCAGTGGGTAATTTCATGATACTGTCATAATGACCTGCATGTCGTTTTAGTGCCTGTACCTTTGCTCTTTGTAAGTTTTGATAGTGCAAAGGTCCAAATTGTGTAGCCGGAAATGCTGCTACCATTTTCCCAATTATCCTTGCCACTTGTCGAATAGTTGGTCGCTCCTTGACCTTTAAATTGTTACATGATTGTGCCAATTCAGTTGTTTTATCTTTTGGCAAAGTTACAGACATGTGGACTGAGTTAATTGTAAAGCCCAAGTAGTCCATGGTTGTGGATGGCTTCAACTTAGATTTATCTGGATGTAAGACAAATCCCAAGGTTTCAAACAATTGTTTGGTAGCTGACACAGCTGATATAGTCAATTCCATGGTTTTGCCTACTATTAAGATATCATCAAGATATGCCATGACAATATGTTTTTGTCTTCTTAATATTGCCAGGGCTGGTTTTAGTATCTTGGTGAATAATCTTGGGGCTGATGTTAACCCGAGGGGTAATGCTTTAAACTGCCATTGTTGCCCCATCCAGGTAAATTTCTGGTATCTGCGATGATCCTTATGAATGGGTACTGAATAGTAAGCATCTTTGAGGTCATTGCTTGCCATGAAGTATCCTTTGGAAATCAGTTGTTTGGCAGTTATAAACATTTCCATTTTGAAATGTACATACTTAACAAACATATTTAGTGAAGTTAAGTCAATGATGATGCGACATCCACCATTTTTTTTAGTTTTAGTGAATATATTAGACACAAATTCCAAGGGTTCATGTTTCGTTTTTTCAATGATACCCTTAGTGATTAGTCTCACCAGTTCAGTTTGTCCCTCTCGATCTTCTTTAACTGAGAGGGAAAAGACCCTTTGGGGTGAATGCTGAACTGGTGGCAATTTTTCTAGTGTAAATTGTATTTTGTATCCACGAATGCTATTGAGTATATACTTGTCACTCGTGATAGACTCCCATGCTTGCTTAAACAGGTGTAATCTCCCCCCTGTTAGTATAGCGCCCCTACTTTCTATATGCTGGCAGGAACCAGACCCACCTACCTCCATGATTATTGGTGTTTCTTTTGCTTCTTTGTCGGATGATGAGTCTTGTGTGTTGTCTGACGTGTTGCTGTTGTTTGGGGGTGGCGCATTTTCCATGGGATCCGCTCTGGGCCTTGGCCTAAAAAAAGGCTTCCGGTGGTGATATGCGGACCCCGAGCTTTCACCAGTCCCATAGAGTAGATGTCGACTGGTGGATGCGATGGGGTACTGCAGCTTGGGTTTAGTTGTTTTGGTTTTGCTCATCCCGGGGCCTGCCCGCATGAGGCCGAAAGTTTTGGAAGCCTCCTCCATGTCTTTGACTTTTTTGGTGAGGTCCTTGCCAAAGAGCAGTGTATCTGGCTATCGTTGGAGTTTTGCACAACCCCGCGAATTTCAGGTTGAAGGCAGGTCTTATAATCTTCTTGCGGAGGTTATTTATTTCAAATTGAGTGTTACACAGCAGTGCGAGGGTGTCCTGCTGGTTTGTGGTAATTTCTGTTCCATCCACGGAACGAGCAAACGAGGTGATGGCCGACGTCAGGAGCCTGAGGATCCACTGAAGTTTTAGTTCCTGATTACGTATGTTCGACCCAAACGTGCCCCTAGATTTGGCTGTTGACAGCCGGCACTTTGAGCGATTCGCAATTTTCAGGAGCCGAATATTGCTCTAAGACCTCATTAACCACCTGTTCCTGTAGGGGCCTGTTGGATAGGTGGTTAATGCTGGCCGCTAGTTTTAGCTCTAATGGCCGTCCTTCACGTGGGGTTGCCACGTAGCGGTCTACCACACCCAGCAGCTCTTCCTGTTCCTGTACCCCTGGCATACTCCCGACTTCTTCAGCCATTGACCCCTCTTCTTGACCAGCCCAGCCCTGGTCGCCAAGGCTGCCCTCGGATGAGGGGGAAGCGATGGCCAGTGCACGAGGCACTGTGGAGGGAGTGCCTGAACTCCCTCTGCGAAACTGCTCCTCACGAAGCAAGTCTCACTGGAGCATACGCTCCACGAGCCGCTCCAAGCGGCTCAGGCGGCTGTCTCTGCCCCGAGCGGGCGGTGAGACGTCCCCGTCCGACGAATCGGAAACCACCGGCCGGATGGTCTTCCGTGTGGCTTTACATCGAGTCCACTGCTCAGGCGCTAGCGGGACTGAGCTCGGCTCGGTGTCGGGGATGGCGGATCGCTGTGTTAGCGGTCCTACCGCCTCCTGCCCCCCACTGATGGAACGCTCCTCCGTTGGAGTCGAACGAGGGGCAGGCTTCTTGGAGAGCCTTGTTCTCTTCATTTTTTCTCTGTTGGAACAAAGCAAAACTCTTCTTTTTGCCAGGAAAAAAAACCTCAGAGTAGACTTACCTGACGGTCCGTCTTTTTTTAAACTGTAGCGGGAGCGCCTGACTCCCGCTGCGTCGCTGTTGCACTGCGTGAAAGCAATGTCGCGCATGCGTGCTGAACAGGTTCTTCACGTAGTCACTTACGTGACTCCGAAGTAAAACTACTGTCTTCAATCCCCACCACATGATTGAAACCTATCTATTCCTTTCTCTGGCAACAGAAACTAAACCACTGTTCATAATCTTAGTGCTATACAGTACTTGAACGGGATATGAGATTTCTACCATATATCAACAATGTTAGTAAAGGGCCTGTCTCACTGTACAAGGTAATTCAAGAGTTCTCCCGGGTTTTCCCCTGATTCGAACTCGGAGAATGTCCGTAGCGGGTCCGTAGGAGTTTGTGGATGTCTCGTAGCGGCTCGTATAAGTAACAGTAGGTGCTCGGGAAATCCGGTAAACAAATGACGTTTTTTTCAACACTGTGAAACATGTCCACAAGTAAAAAAATACACGTGATGAAACAAATAGTTACTTTTTACCCTTACGAACCGCTACAATGGGACATGCCCTTTAGTTTGTCATATCTCAACTACGTTAACATTGCCCTCATCCTCTCCTACCTGATAATCAATTCCTTGGACTTCTTTGGTCTAAGACTATACAACAATAGACAATAGATAATAGGTGCAGGAGCAGGCCATTTGGCCCTTCGAGCCAGCACCGCAATTCATTGTGATCATGGCTGATCATCCACAATCAATACCCAGTTCCTGCCTTCTCCCCATATCCCTTGACTCCACTAACTTTAAGAGCTCTGACTAGCTCTCTCTTGAAAGCATCCAGAGAGCCAGCCTCCACCGCCCTCTGATGCAGAGAATTCCACAGACGCACAACTCTCTGTGTAAAAAAGTTTTTCCTCATCTCCGTTCTAAATGGCCTACCCCTTATTCTTAAACTGTGGCCCCTGGTTTTGGACTCCCCCAACATCGGGAACATGTTTCTTGCCTCTAGCGTGTCCAAACCCTTAACAATCTTATATGTTTCAATAAGATCTCCTCTCATGCTTCTAAATTCCAGAGTACACAAGCCCAGCCGCTCCATTCTATCAACATATGACAGTCCCGCCATCACAGGAATTAACCTGGTGAACCAACGTTGTACTCCCTCAATAGCAAGAATGTCCTTCCTCAAATTGGGAGACCAAAACGGCACACAATACTCCAGGTGTGGTCTCACTAGGGCCCTGTACAACTGCAGAAGGTCCACTTTGCTCCTATACTCAACGGTTCTCGTTATGAAGGCCAATATGCCATTCGTTTTCTTCACTGCCTGCTATACCTGCATGCTTACTTTCATTGACTGATGAACAAGGACCCCCAGATCCCATTGTACTTCCCCTTTTCCCAACTTGACTCCATTTAAATAATAATCTGCCTTGATGTTTTTGCCACCAAAGTGGATAACCTCACACTTATCCATATTAAACTGCACGTTTCGCTGGCCCAGGGCAGCCGGCAGCCTGAAGCCACGGTCTGCACAGCTTCAGCTGGCGCGTCATCTACAGCCCATCTGGACGTGGAGGGTGGAGGTCCCGACCACGGGGGAAAATGGAGGAGGTCTGGCCAAGTGCTGTGCCTTCCACCACAGTGATGAATGCTGTGGTGGATGTTTGTGTTACATTTTTATTGTGGTTGTGTGTTCTTTATTATTGTACCGCTGCTGACAACCCAAAATTCCACCGACCCTGGTTGTGTGGCAATAAATTCTATCAATTCTATCAATCAATCAATGTGCCGTGCATCTGCCCACTCACCCAACCCGTCCAAGTCACCCTGCATCCTCATAGCATCCTCTTCACAGTTCACACTGCCATCCAGCTTTGTGACATTTGCAAATTTGCTAATGTTACTTTTAATCCCTTCATCTAAAGCATTAATGTATATTGTAAATAGCTGCGGTCCCAGGACCGAGCCTTGCGATACCCCACTAGTCACTGCCTGCCATTCTGAAAGGGACCCGTTAATCCCTACTCTTTGTTTCCTGTCTGCCAACCAATTTTCTATCCATGTTAGCACCCTACCCTCAATACCATGTGCTCTAATTTTGCCCACTAATCTCCTATGTGGAACCTTATCAAATGCTTTCTGAAAGTCCAGGTACACTACATCTACAGGCTCTCCCTTGTCCATTTTCCTAGTTACATTAGTCAAGATTAATCAAGCATGATTTCCTCTTTGTTAATCCTGCTGACTCGGACCGATCCTACTACTCCTATCCAAATGTGCCGCTATTTCATCTTTTATAATTGACTCCAGCATCTTCCCCACCACCGATGTCAGGCAAACTGGTCTATAATTCCGTTTTTAATCTCCCATCTTTCTTAAAAAGTGGGATAACATTAGCTACCCTCCAATCCACAGGAACTGATCCTGAATTATAAAACATTGGAAAATGGTCACCAATGCATCTACAATTTCTAGAGCCACTTCCTTAAGTACCCTGGGATGCAGACCACCAGGCCTTGGGGATTTATCTGCCTTCAGTCCCATCAATCTACCCAACACCATTTCCTGTCTAATGTGAATTTCCTTCAGTTCCTCCATCACTCTAGATCCTCTGGCCACTAGAACATCAGGGAGATTATTTGTGTCCTCCTTAGTGAAGACGGATCCAAAGTACCTGTTTAACTTGTCTGCCATTTCCTAGTTCCCCATAATAAATTCACCTTTTTCAGTCTTCAAGGGTTCAAATTTGGTCTTAACTAATTTTTTCCTCTTCACATACCTAAAGAAGCTTTTACTATCCTCATTTAGTTTCTTGGCTAGCTTACCTTCGTACCTCATCTTTTCTCCATGTTTTGCCTTTTTAGTTATCTTCTGTTGCTCTTTAAAAGTTGCCCAACCCTCTGGCTTCCTGCTCATCTTTGCTATGTTATACTTCTTCTCCTTTATTTCCTTTACTTCCCTTGTCAGCCATGGTCACACGTTACTCCCCTTGGAATCTTTCTTCCTCTTTGGAATGAACTGATCCTGCACCTTCTGTATTATTCCCAGAAATACCTACCATTGTTGCTCCACTGTCATCCCTGCTAGGGTGACTTTCCAGTCAACATTGGCCAGATCCTCCCTCATGGCTCCATAGTCCCCTTTGTTCAACTGTAATACTACTGACATCTCTAATTTACCCTTCTCCCTCTCAAATTGTAGATTAAAACTTATGGTCATATTATAATCATATTATGGTCACAACCTCCTAATGGCTCCTTTACCTCGAGTTCCCTTATCAAATTCGGTTCTTTACACAACACTAAATCCAGAATTGCCTTCTCCCTAGTAGGCTCCAGTTCAAGCTGCTCTAAGAATCCATCACAGAGGCACTCCACAAACTCCCTTTCTTGGGGTCCAGTACCAACCTGATTTTCCCAGTCTACCTGTATGTTGAAATCTCCCATAACAATCGTAGCTTTACCTTTACGACATGCCAATTTTAACTCTTAATTCAGCTTGCACCCTATATCCAGGCTACTGTATGGGCGCCTGTAGATTAGTCCCATTAGGGTATTTTTACCGTTATAATTTCTTAGTTCTATCCATGCTGACACCACATCTCCTGTTTCAATGTCACCCCTTGCAAGGGACTGAATTTCATTCCTCACCAACAGAGCTACCCCAACCTCTCTGCCCACTTTCTGTCTTTTTAATAGGACGTATACCCTTGAATATTCAGTTCCCAGCCCTGGCCTTCTTGCAGCCATGTCTCTGTAATTCCCACAACATCAGACTTGCCAATTTCTAACTGAGTCTCAAGCTCGTCCACTTTATTTCTTATACATTGCGCATTCATATACAACACCTCGACTTTGGTATTCACAAGAAGACACAGCAACGCCTGTTCCTGCTGAGGAAACTCCCCCCCCCCCCCCCCCCCCCAATCACACCGATCTCTATTGGCCCTGACCTTACTCACTTATTATCCCTTCTCGAACGTTCTTTCCCGTTAATTCTTGAGACTATTGTAACTTTTCCTGTACTGCCACTTCCCCTTTAACTCCATCTTTATACTCCCAATTCTTCAATCCTCCCCCCCCCCCCCCCCCCCCCCCCCCCCCCGCTATTTAGTGTAAACCTACACGTGTTGTAACAGGTGGTGTTTCTCAAACCTTATAGTTTTTTGATAGATAAAGGCCATTTTTATACCTGTAGAAATTGCAGCCGTGTTTATCAATTTTTCAATCCCCCCCCCCCCCCCCCCCCCCCCCCCCCCCCCCCAGGTTTATATGCTCTGCCAGGCCTGTGTTGCAGCCATCTTTAGCTTATGCTTGTTTTGGGGGCTAGTCCCCTTCAGCTTTCTTTTATAAAAGGCATGCTCAATTCGGTTCAGAATGGGTGATTGACTTGGCCACTCAAGAATTGACAATTTTTTACCTTTGAAAAACTCCTTTGTTGCTTTAGCAGTACGTTTGAGATCATTGTCTTGCTGTAGAATGAACCGCTGGCCAATGAGTTTTGAGGTATTTGTTTGAACTTGAGCAGATAGGATGTGTCTATACACTTCAGAATTCATTATTCTAGTACCATCAGCAGTTGTATCATCAATGAAGATAAGTGAGCCAGTTCCTTCAGCAGCCATACATGCCCAGGCCATAACACCCCCACCACCGTGTTTCACAGATGAAGGTGGTATGCTTTGGATCTTGGGCATTTCCTTCTCTCCTCCATACTTTGCTCTTGACATCACTCTGATATGTTAATCTTCGTCTCATCTGTCCAGAAGACCTTTTTTGAGAAATGTGGCTGCTCTTTTAAACACTTCTTGGCAAACTGTAACCTGGCCATCCTATTTTTGCAGCTTACCGGCAGTTTGCATCTTGCAGTGTAGCCTCTGTATTTCTGTTCATGAAGTTTTCTGTGGACAGTGGTCATTGACAACTCCACACCTGACTCCTGAAGAGTGTTTCTGATCTGTCGGACAGGTGTTTGGGGATTTTTCTTTATTATAGAGAGAATTCTTCTGTCATCAGCTGTGGAGGTCTTCCTTGGCCTGCCAGTCCCTTTGCGATTAGTAAGCTCACCAGTACTCTCTTTCTCCTTAATGATGCTCCAAACTGTTTATTTTGGTAAGCCTGTTTGGTTGATGTCTCTAACAGTTTTATTTTTGATTCTCAGTCTCATAACGGCTTCTTTGACTTTCATTGGCACAACTTTGGTCTTCATGTTTATAAACAGCAATAAACATTTCCAAAGGTGATGGAAAGACTAGGTGCTGAGAGCTCTCTTATACCTGCATGAAAGAAGCAATTAAACACTCCTGAGCAATTACAAACACCTGTGAAGTCATGCGTGCCAAACATTATGGTGCCCTGAAATGGGGGGACTATGTATAAACACAGCTGTAATTTCTACATGGTGAAACCAAACTGGCCTTTATTAAAATTTGACAATGTGCACTTTATATGATGTCTCTTTGTCCCAAACATTATGGAGGGCACTGTAGATTCTTGATTAGTACAGGTGTCAGGTTATGTGGAAAATACAGGAGAATGCGGTTAGGTGGGAGAGATAGATCAGCCACAATTGAATGGCGGAGTAGACTTGATGGGCTAAATAGGCTAATTCTATTCCTATTCCTTATGTCCTTCTGAATCTTATATTGGACCATATCAAAACCTCGCAGCAGGTTATGGACATATAGATCAGAACCAAGTGTGATAATGATTTAAAGTGGGAGTGAGAGTGTTTCTCAATTTATCATACCTGTAATTGCTTCTGAAGGTTAAAACAGGCCCCACGGTGTGATACATCCTGATACGTCACGTGTTCTTTTGTAAAGGCACTATTAAGTGAGAACATTTATTTTAGTTTGGTCTACAGTATACAAAATGAAAATAATTGGATCTGATTTGCTTGGTTCTGTAGTACAAGCTCAGTTATATCCAGTACTCAGTTGGAGATAAACATCACCATTTACGTGTCAGTAATAAAAGCCAAAAATAACATACCAGAGTTGAGAAAGACATTGTGGAGGTTAGAGCTTTTAGTAAAACAGTAAACCAAACCTAAGCTTTTGAGTGATATTACATATTGAGTGGTGAAGCGTATTTTAATATAAATATTATTATTATTGAACGCTACCTTGAAATCGAGATGATTATAAAATTTCAAAACAAGCAAATTTCTTGTATCAGAAGGAAAAAGATTACATGGACATGTAGGAGTAGAGTATACAAGTAGGCAGTATTATATTGGAGAAGGGAACTTAACCCAACTCATTAATATACAGAATGCAAATTTAAAATCTTTATGAGTCCTAACATTTTTCTGTACATGTGAAAGAGTTTAAAAAAGTGTGCCACGACTCACTGTAAACATATATACCATCCTAATAAGATGCAATCTGGTTGAAATCTGATTATGGACAGCCCAGGTAACTCAATTTGCAGTGTGCACTCTCTTCAATCAGGCTTGTCAATGTATGAAGAAAGATCCCAACCCGAAACGTCACCTATCCATGTCCTTTAGAGATGCTGCCCTACCCACTGAGTTACTCCAACACTTCTACGAATCGATCCAAAGAAAGCTATCAGGTGATCTACAGAATTCTGGAGTACCCTACAGTTCATCCTTGCAACGCCACAGGTTGAGGTGAGATGGGTTGGAAGTATATAAAATTCTGAGAGATTTGGGTAGGATAGACAATCAGAACCTTTTTTCCCCAAGATGAAAATATCAAAGACTAGAGGACATAGCTTTACGGTGAGAGGGGCAAAGATAAGATGAGATACACAGAGAAAGCACTGTGGTGGAGGAGACTGATATGATGGTGATGTTTAAGAGGCTTTTAGATAGGCACATGGATATGCAGGAAATTGAGGGATTGGATAATGTGTAGGCAAATGAGAGTAGTTTATAATATATATTAATGATTTAGATGTAGGGATTACAGGTAATTAGCAAATTTGCAGATGACATAAAGCTGGGTGGCAGTTTGAACTGAGAGGAGGGTGCTATGAGAATGCAGGGTGATTTGGACTGGTTGGGTGAGTGAGCAGATGCATGACAGATGCAGTTTAATGTAGATGCATGTGAGGTTATCCACTTTGGTAGCAAAAACAGGAAGGAAGATTATTATTTAAATGGTGTCAAGTTGGGAAAAGGAGAAGTACAACAGGATCTGGGGGGTCCTTGTTCATCAGTCAATGAAAGTAGGCATGCAGGTACAGCAGGCAGTGAAGAAAGCGAATGGCATGTTGGCCTTCATAACAAGAGGAGTTGAGTATAGGAGCAAACAGGTTCTTCTGCAGTTGTACAGGGCCCTAGTGAGACCACACCTGGAGTATTCTGTGCAGTTTTGGTCTCCAAATTTGAGGAAGGACGTTCTTGCTATTGACGGAGTGCAGCGTTAGTTCACCAAGTTAATTCCCGGGATGGCTGGACTGTTATATACTGAGAGAATGGAGCGGCTGGGCTTGTATACTCTGGAATTTAGAAGGATGAGAGGGGATCTTATTGAATCATGTAAGATTATTAAGGGTTTGGACATGTTCCCGATGTTGGGGGAGTCCAGAACCAGGTGCCACAGTTTAAGAATAAGCAGTAAGCCATTTAGAACGGAGATGAGGAAACACTTTTTCACACAGAGAGTTGTGAGTCTGCAGAATTTACTGCCTCAGAGGGCAGTGGAGGCCGGTTCTCTGGATACTTTCAAGAGAGAGCTAGATAGGACTCTTGTAGATAGGGGAGCCAGGGGATATAGGGAGAAGGCAGGAAAGGGGTAATGATTGTGGATGATCAGCCATGATCACATTGAATGGCGGTGCTGGCTTGAAGGGCCGAACAGCACCTATTGTCTATTGTCGATTTATATTGGCATAATATTCAGCATGGACATTGTAGACTGATGGGCCTGTTCCTGTGCGGTACTGTTCTATGTTCTATATTATATATATTATATCTTGGTTGGTGAGGTCTGTACACACGCAATTAACAAAGGTGCCAGTCTATTGTACTTATTCATCACTTCTTATTATAGCAATCTTAGGAGTCATTCAAAATTTATATATTTTGGAAAGTAGACCCTTACATGATTTAAAGCGACTGAGCAATGAGAGATCTTAAAATTCAGCCAAATATCTGAGAACTATAACAACTTGAATAAAAATAGAAACTATTATTAGGCATCGTAGGTTGAGGGACATGCAGTTAATATTTCAACAAATGTTCTTTCATTGACAGAAGATGTTTTTCTCTCTCTGTAAACACTCTTGAATTTGCTGAATACCCTACTGAATCCCAAAGGAACAATGGAGAAAGCCACAGACAGGCAAGCCAGAGTGGAAATGAAGTAGTGAATGAAAGAATCAAGCCACGGAAATGTAGGTTCACCCCTGTGGAGTGAACGGATGGGTTCTACAAAGTGGCCACCCATCTGCATTTGATTTCTCCAGTATAGAGGCGACCACATCATGAACCTTGAATACAGTACATTAGATGGGAAGAAACGCATGTGAATTGCTTTTCAATCCAGAAGAACTATTTTCCTGGGTAGTGGGAAAGGATGAAGTAAAGAGCAGGAATTATATCTCATGGTTGTCCAAGAAAGTGTTATGAGAAGTGGTTAGCGGAGATTGAATTCTGAAAGGAGATGGGAGGGAATGATGTTTCTTGTAGTAGAAGCCTGTTGGACGTGTGAGAAATTGTGAAGTATGATCCGTTGAATGTGGTAGTTGGTGGGGTGGAAGGTGAGGATCAGAAGATCCGTTTCCTTGCATGGCCTGGATAAAAGAGAATGAGAACAGTGGGGTGAGATCAAGGTAGTGAAGCCTCAGTTAAGGAAAACAGATGACATGTGTTTTGTTGTACTTGTTGTAAAGTTTTATCACCAGAACAGAAATGATGGAGGTAGAAGGGGAGGAACTTGGACTATGGAATGGACTCCCTTGAGAAAATAGAGTAGGAGGAAATATTGTCACAATAGCTGTGTAAATCTGTGAGCTTGTAATGTGTACTGGTTGCTAATCTACCACATTAGATGGAGAAATTTAGGAAGGGAAGAATCAGAGATAGATATGAAATTGAGAGCATAATGCAAGTTGGCAGCAAAATCATTTAAGTGGTTGAGTTGTACATGAGTGCAAAATAACACCAATACAATGATCAATGCACTATGAAGAGTTCAGGGAGATGGGTAGAGTAGGTTAAGCTTGGCCTCGTGAGCTTTCATGACCAGACATTTGATTTGGAGAAAACTAGAGGAGATGTTCAATGTGAGAATGAGTTCAAGCAGGATGGAGGTGTAGAGAGACTCCATGTATGGTGGAGTTGGTTGGGGCTAGGAAACTAGAAATTATTGAGCTGGTGGAGGGCATTAGGAGTATTATGGTGAGTAAGTAGACAAGAAAGGCAACGTAAAAAAACAAAACATTTAGTGCGACAAGAGCAAGGACAGTCCTATATGTACATTCTAGGGAGGAGATAGAAGCAGTCTGTGCCAGTTTGAGGGTGGTAAAGTTGGAAACTATGGACAGCTCAGGAAATGAGGTAATTGGCTGCCTAGGTAAATAAAACTTGGTATTCAATGGTGAGTACCAAAACGAGGCATATGCAAGCTGAAATGTAGCTTTTTATGAAATAGGGGCTAGTTTGCCAAATCACAACAGTATCACACTTGTAAGTGGGTTTGACGACAATATTAGGATTGGCCCTTGGTGAACAAAGTGCTGCAAGTCCTGAAAGGGATAGATTAGGACTGTAACTGCGTATAAGACTGGTGCTGTCAGAAGGGTCGGAAGGGTCCTGACCCAAAACATTACCCATCTGTGATCTCCAGAGATGCCACCTCACCGACTGAGGTACACCAGCACTTTTTTTTTGTAAACCAGCATCTGCAATTCATTGTTTCTACATTGTAACTGCTTATGCTTTGTAAATGTTTGTTAATTTATTGTTTTATACTGTGGAAGATACATAGAAACATAGAAAATAGGTGCAGGAGTAGGCCATTTGGCCCTTCGACCCAGCACCGCCATTCAATATGATCATGGCTGATCCTAAATCAGTACTCCTTTCCTGCTTTCCCCCCATATCCCTTGATTCCATTAACCCTACGAGCTATATCTAATTCTCTTGAAAACATCACAGTATTTTTAAAAATTGAAGGACATGCTACAGCTATCCACGACAACTTACTTTGAAGCCAACTTCTGGAGAATAGTGAATCATCTCCAGAATTGTTTTGGCATAATTGAGGTGTTTTAGGCGTTTGTGAGGATACATGACAATAAGTGAGGATACATGACAATATCTCCTTCACAATAACATTCAATATCAATGCCCCGCAAGGTTGTGTTCTCAATCCCATACCATACTCCCTTTGGACTCACGTCTCTGGGGCCAAATTCGGCTCTAATTCCATCTACAAGTTTACAGATGACACCACTGTGGTGAACCAAATCACAAACAACGATGAGACGGAGTACCAGAGATTTTAGCGACATGGTGTCACAACCATAACCTCTCCCTCAATGTGAGCAAGAAGGAGCCAGTTATTGACTTCAGGAAGCATGGTGAGTACATTCCCCAATCAGCAACAAAGGTATGGATGTGGAATTGGTTGAGAGCTTTATGGTCCTTAGCAATAACATTACTGATTATCTGTCAAGACCGACCATATTTATGTGACAGCCAAGAAGGCACACCAACACCTCTACTTCCTGAGGAGACTGAGGAAATTCAGTATATCTCCAATTACTTATACTTCTACAGATGCTTGAAAGAAAGCATACACAGCTTGGTTTGGAAATAGCTCTGCTGAAGAGCACAAAAAATTGCAGAAAGTTGTGGATGCAGCTGAGTCCATCACACAGACCAGACTTCCCACCATTGACCCCATCTACATTTCATGCTGCCTCGGAAAAGAAGCTAAGGAACTGTTTGATTCACCTCTACCCCATTGTAGACATTGGACTTTGTCTAAGAAACGGATGCATTACAAAGCTTAGAATCATATTCAACACTTATTTATTCCTCTTTGCTCTATCTATTATATATATATGTTTGAACTGATTGTACAGGTATCTATGTAGTCCAGTCAATCTAGCAAATTTAAGGGGGTTACCCACCACTAATTGCAAAATAATTTATTCTATTGCAGAACATTCCAGTATGGTCCTCTAAACACCATACTAAAAGTCCTGAAAAATCCTAGCATGGGAAAGTGGTGTAATTTGCATAGTATGCAAATTAGCTTCCGCCATTAGAGAAAATTCATATTTCATTATTTATTTTATAAATTCAGGAATATGGCAACTTGTTTAACTGGTAGCAGTGGTGCTCCACAGTTCAGTCCAGATATCAGACAATTTTTATTTTTTCTGATTGAAAAAGCTAAATCATGCAAGTTAAACATAATATGAACCTGTGAATATGTTCATTATTTTCACAGATCATGAAAACATGGTTTTTGATACTTGAATTTTGCTTATATTACAAATAACACTGGAAATTATACATTTTCGCTAATGGCGGAAGCTAATTTGCATTTTAGGCAAATTACGCCACTTTCCCATGCTAGAATTTTTTGGGATCTTTAGTATGGTGTTTAGGGGGACCGTACTGTAATTCACTGCATTAAAATAAATTATTTTGCAATTAGTGGTGGGAGAAGGCACTACTTTGACTGGACTAATGCATGATATATCTGACCTGTTTGAATGGCATGAAAAGCAATGATTTTCACTGCACTTCGGTACATATGACAAAAATAAACCTAAACCTATCTGTGACCACCTCCCTACCTATTGTCTCCACTGCCGTGTGGCGAACACACAATTTATCCTAACCACAATATATTTTATCAGTTGAGAGAGAGGAAGTCTTCTTGAACAATGTGAGGTATGGTGTGGTTGGGTATAAAAGCACCCGTATTCAATGAGGATGAATAGTTGGTTGTGTTCCTATTTGCTGTCTGTTGTTAACCTTATGAATGGTTGAGAACATTGACTTTGGAGGAGATGTCAAAGAAGCGTCAATTTATTCTTAACTACATGTTGTACATCTTTACTACATGTCTAACTACATGTTGTAGTTAGCACACATTGCAGCTGCAGTGCATCAGTGGCAGAAAAAAAAATAACTTTTAGGATGGAGGATTAGATACCAATCAAGTGAGGTACTTTTTCATGGATAGTTTCATTTTAGTTTACATGGTATTGGGGGTAGAGTGCTGACATGGATAGAAAATTGGTTGGCAGACAGGAAACAAAGAGTAGGGATTAACAGTTCCCTTTCAGAATGGCAGGCAGTGACTAGTGGGGTATCGCAAGACTCGGTGCTGGGAACGCGGCTATTTACAATATATGTTAATGATTTAGATGAAGGGATTACAAGAAACATTAGCAAATTTGCAGATGACACAAAGCTGGGTGGCAGTGTGAACTGTGAGGAGGATGCTATGAGAATGCAGGGTGACTTGGACAGGTTGGGTGAGTGGGCAGATGCATGGCAGATGCAGTTTAATGTAGATAAATATGAGGTTATCCACGTTGGTAGCAAAAACAGGAAGGCAGATTATTATCTAAATGGTGTCAAGTTGAGAAAAGGGTAAGTACAAAGGGATCAGGGGGTCCTTGTTCATCAGTCAATGAAAGTAAGCACGCAGGTACAGCAGGAAGTGAAGAAAGCGAATGGCATCTTGGTCTTCATAAGAAGAGTTGAGTATAGGAGCAAACAGGTCCTTCTGCAGTCGTACAGGGCCACACCTGAAGTATTGTGTGCCGTTTGGTTTCCAAATTTGAGGAAGGACATTCTTGTTATTGGGGGAGTGGAGCGAAGGTTCACAAGGTTAATTCTCAGGATGGTGGGACTGTAATATGCTGAGAGAATGGAGCGGCTGGGCTTGTAAACTCTGGAATTTTGAAGGATGAGAGAGGATCTTATTGAAACGTATAAGATCATTAAGGGTTTGGACACACTAGAGACAGGAAACATGTTCCCAGTGTTGGGGAAGTCCAGAACTGAGTCAAGCACTGGACCACTAAATTTTATTCTTTCAAACAATAACAAACTCCCTATACAATACTTAACCACCACGTCAGCGCGTGTCCGCTTCACGCTGGAAGTCGATGCCGATCTTTAAAGTGCCTTTCCAATTTGGACCCTCAGCAACGACACAGTGCTTCACCTCTTAATACTGCACCGACCCTGTCCTGTATATTAAGATATCCAGCCAATCGGATATCCCAGTCCGGCCCCAACCCCTCACCTACTCTTTTGATGTCAGGCCAACTTAATGATACCTGACTTTTGTATATTGCAACAGCTGTTGACTAATTCTGAAGGGCTAGGACACCCTCAGTGCTTGCTAGACTACTGGTCTCAGATCTCGTTGGGAACCCCAACACAAGAGCGTGAATGATCGATCCGCTCCGACTAGCGAAGTGGAAAAACCGATGAGGAAATCGCACAGTGGCGCCGATTTCTCCCCTCGCAATCTGGAATGGCTCAGCATCCCAGTCGCAAACTTATGTCTGGGGGTCCGTTGAGATGCCAGATGAGCCCCCAATGTAATTATGCTCCTAGAGCTAACCCCCCTTAGTCTAGCTCAGTAAAACACTGAGTCAAGCACTGGACCACTAAACTTTATTTTTCAAACAATAACAAACTCCCTATACAATACTTAATCACCGCGGGTCCGATCCTTGCCTCTGCTCATTCAAGCTCTTCAGCCTCATGCAAGCAGGCACCTCCAAAAGGTTACGCAGTCCCAAGTGCTCCTCCAGAAGATCGATGACGATCCTTGTGGGGATCACTTTTTATAGGTCATCGGACCCTGGTGCGCGAAACTAGATGGGGGTGACAGCCCCTACAAACCAATCACGAATATCGATTACATTATATGGCTATTGACAGTTCACTAACCCAATTACAAAGTACCCCATTACAATGTTTCTACAGAAGCTTCTGGAAGGAAGTCAGTTAACTAAGTAATGCAACATTTTCCCAGGTTGTATAAACAAGTCAAACATGAATTTGCACTTCAGCCAATCATCAAACAGCAGTACAAACACCCTGCAACATTATTAACAGCACATTACAACTCCCCTTTAGTTGGCCAATCCTGATCATGTATTTGCAATACCTCTGAGCTCCTTTGCAAAGCCCTCATACATTTTAACAATGGAGAGGACATCTGGATCTTACCTTATTCTGCATATTAATCTGGGGTTCAGACTATCTGCTCACAGCTTGCAACTTTTCACAGACAGAAGCCAAGCAGGCCTTGCAAATGCAAAGATCCTCCATTTTATAATACCTCTAATTTGACTAATATTAACAGAACCAGGGGCCACAGTTTAAGAATAAGGGGTAAGCCATTTAGAACAGAGATGAGGAAACAATTTTTCACACAGAGAGTTGTGAGTCTGTGGAATTCTCTGCTTCAGTTGGACCCCGGTTCTCTGGATACTTTCAAGAGAAAGCTAGATTGGGCTCTCAAAGATAGCGGAGTCAGGGGGTATGGGGAGAAGGCAGGAACGGAGTACTGCTTGTGGATGATCAGCCATGATCACATTGATGGCGGTGCTGGCTCGGAGGGCCAAATGGCCTACTCCTGCACCTATTGTCTATTGTCTACAGCATGTAAACAGGCCCTTCAGCCCACTGAGTCCACACCGACCGGCAAGCACCTGTACACTAGATCTATCCTACACACTAGGGACAATTTAAAGAAGCCACTTAACCTACAAACCTGCACGTCTTTGGAATATCGGAGGAAACCATAAAAAACCCGCATGGTCACAAGGAGAATGTAGAAAATCTGTGCAGACAGCACCCATATTCAGGATTGAAACCGGGTCTCTGGTGCTGTAAGGCAGCAACTTCACTGCTGCACCACTGTACCGCCCAGTGTGAGGCCCTTGGAGTATTTTTGGATCTGCCCACAACCATCCAAGTGAACAACTCCTTCTGCATTGAGTCACACAGTTTAGAAACAGGTCCTTCGGCCCCGCTTGTCCACTCCGTACACTAGTCCCACCTGCCTATGTTTACCCTATATACCTCTAAACCTATCCTTTCCATGTACCTGTCCAAAGGTATGTTAAACGTTCTGATAGTACCTGCCTCAACTATTTCTTCTGACAGCTTGTTCCAAATATCTATCATCCTTTGTGTAAAACATCTTTCCTATGAGGGTGACCAAAACTGAACACAATACCTCTACTCTAAATGTGGCCTCGTCATGTGGTTTGTAATATATATGAATTACTTGGATATACACATAGATGGGATGGTTAGTCAGTCTGCAGATAACACCAAGATTGCTGGCGTTGCTGAATGTGAGGAAAGCTATAAAAGTAAACAGTGGGATATGGATCAGCTACAGAAATGGGCGCAGAAATGGCAGATGGAGTTTAATCCAAGTGTGAAGTATTGCACTTTGGAAGAGAAAATGTAAGGGAAAAATATACAATTAATGGCAAGACCCTTAACAGCATTGATGTGCAGAGGGATTTGGGGGTCCAAGTTCATAGCTCCCTGAAAGTGGTAATACAAGTAGATAAACTGGCAATGAAGGCATATAATATGCTTGCTTTCATAGGTTGGGGCATTGAGTATATGACCCAGGAAGTCACAATGCAACTTTATAGGACTTTGATTAAGCTGCTTTTGGAGTATGGTATGCTGTTCGGTCACACCAATACAGGAAGATGCTGTTCGGTCACACCAATACAGGAAGGATGTAGAGGCTTTGGAAATGATGCAGAGGAGGTTTATCACAATGCTGCCTGGATTAGTGGGTATTAGTTACAGGGCAATGTTGGTCACATGGATTGGTTTCTCTGAAAAGCCAGAGATTGAGGGTAAGACGATAGAAATGTATAAACTTGAGAAAAGATAGGGTGGACAGTCAGGACCATTTTCCCGGGATGGCAATATCAAATACCAGAGGGCATAGCTATTAGGTGAGAGGGACAACGTTTAAAGAAAATGTAAATGGCAAGTATTTTGTACAGAGGGCGGTGAGTGTCTGCAATGCACTGCCAGGAGTTGTGGTAGGCCTTGAAACAATAGTGGAATTTGAGAGATTTTGGATAGGCCCATGCATATGCAGGAAATGGAGGGATAAGGATTATATTCAGATATATAAGAGTTGGTCTGGGCATCATGTTCAGCACACATACTATGGGTATGTTCCTGTATAGTCTTGCAGGACTTCTGCAAATAGACGATATACCTGCAACAATCACAACTATTTTCACTTGTGCATGGCATGACTCCAGCCAGCATAGAATTTAACCAATGGTTAATCTCTTTATTCATAAAGGTAAATTATTGAGAAATACAAGTTTATGTAATTGAAATGTTTGAATAAAATATAGTGGCAATGTTTTCATAGAAAATATGAATGTATTAATTGATTTGTAATACCAAATACATCTTTTGATGATATTGGTACAATTTGTACAGCTCAAATCCAATTAAAATGTAACATTTTTGCAGTATGTCAGTTTATATGCTAGAAGAATGTTGAATTCATTTTGCTGATGTGTTATGATGAGGTTTAGATTGTGTACTTGTAAGGAGCTAAATGTTTAAACATCAGTTATGTAATAATTAAAAGTGACAAGCTGGTGTTAAGGGAGTTGTTTTCTCTGATTCTCAAAAACTAGTCAAATGTTAAGAGATAGAATAAAAATTTAAGTTACTGGTGATTAGGGTCCGGAGAAATATGTTGATGGGATAAAGTACATGCTGAAAAATCGCCAAAAGGAATTTGTGGGAAAGATTTTCAGTACAATTACAAATGAATTAGGGAGATGTGCCTCACTGTTTGAGATGATAAGTCTGGTTGTTAGTGAAAATGAAGATCCAGTGTTTTCATTTTGATCCACAAAATAATGAATATTATTTAGAAGCAATAGATTTGTTGATCAATTCAGCTGATTATTTTTTTAAAAGCTTAAATTATTAAATAATGGCTGTATTTTAAAGGGGAAGGAAATATATATTATGTCTGATGAAGGGTCTCAGCCTGAAATGTCACCTATCCATGTTCAGCAGAGATGTGGCCTGAGATGCTGAGTTACTCAAACACTTTGTGCCCCTGTATATATTGCAAATGCATATAAACCACTGCCATCCGCAAACTCAAAACTATTTCCACAGATGATGCTCAACCTTGCAGAGTGATTTCCAGCATGTTCTGCAGTTGCTTGAGCTCCGGTGGTGAAGAGTTGGCCAACCCCACCCGCCTCGCGTCAGGTACTCGCGGTTCACCCCCGCCCCCGCCCGCGCCGTTTCCGTTGGGCTGGGTCGCGCGCGGCGCCGGCTCCCTGTGACCGCATCGCCCGCCGGCGCGCGACCCAGCCCGCAGTGCGGACCCTGGCGCGCGCGAGCGAGCGAGCGAGGCCTCCGGGTTGCCGTTACCCCGCACGCACGAGGTGGGCGAGAACGCGCGCGCGCGCGCCGCCTGACTCTCCTCCCTCCCTCCCTCCGCGGAAGGAGCGGCCGCCGCCAACGACCAGGATGATGCGCGGAGGGGGAAGCGGCGGATAGTCATCGCTCTCTATATCTCTCCCTCCCGACGCCGGCTCCAAGACCAGCACCATGTGGCTCCTAATGGCCGTGTTGTCGGTGTTGCCGTTCGCTTTTTTCGACCTGTGGTACTTCATGCGCGGGGCGCTGGTATTACTAGTCGCATCTTTCGACACCCCGGTCAAGGATATTCTGAGGGACCAGACAGTCCGGGGTAAGGAAGACCGCTCGCCGGGCTCCCCTGCAGCAGGGGTGCAGAGGCTCGGCCTGGGCTCACTTTCATTCATTTTGAACCGGCCTTGGAGCTGCGGTCACCTCGAAGACTGATGACCCAGTTACCTTGTCGACACTACTACCTTGCCGCGTTTCTTTCCGCTACGTTAAATCATGTGGTCCTGGCCATTTATTGCAGTTCGTCGGCGATGCAATGGTATCGCATTGACGGGAAGCCCTGCAGGGCACAATCTGTGGTTGAAACCAACCCACGTTTGCAAATTGAAACCAGGGCAGATTCTTCCAAAGGTATTAATACATTCATTTGTGTTGGAACTGGCCAGCATTTATTGTTCATCTTTATTTGCCCTTGAGAACACGGTGGTGAACTAGCATCTTGAATTGCTGCAGTCCTTCAGATTCCAAGAGTGATGTTGTTTAGGGTGTGCCAAGAAGAATGCACAGTGTGTTTGCGAGGATATCGGGGCCTGAACTAAAGGGAGAGATTGGACAAGCTAGGACTTTATTCCTTGGAGTGCTGGAAGAGAAGAGGTGATCTTATAGAGGTGTACAAGATCATGAGGGGAATAGATAGGGTAAATGCAGAGAGTATTTTATCCAGAGTAGGGGAAATCAAGAACCAGGGGTATAGGTTTAAGGTGAGAGGGGAAAGATTTAATAGAAATCTGAAGGGCAACTTTGGTATATCTGGAATGAGTTGCCAAAGGTGGTTGCTGAGGCAGGTACCCGAACACCATTTAAAAGACCTTTGGATAAGTACAAGGATAGGAAAAATTTACAGGGATATGGGCCAAACGCAGGCAGGTGGGACATCTTAGTCGGCATAGGCAAGTTGGGCAGAAAACCCTGATTCAGGCAGGTTGAGAGTATTCCATGGTGTTGTAATTTACTTTATCCATGTGCCATTTAGATCTTGGGATGTGACGAGATGAGTTATAGGCCACAGGGTCCCATCATTTGATCTGTTGTACGCAAGTATTTCTCTTGCTGGTTGAATTGAGTGGGCATACAAGAGACTGCAGATGTTGGAATCTTGAGCAATAAACAAACCACTGGAGGAACTCAGTGAGTCATGCAGCTTGTGGAGGAAATGGACAGACAATGTTAAAGGTCGGGACCCTTCTCGAGACTGGTCCTGACTCGAAATGTCATATGTTCATTTCCCTACACAAAGGTAAATGGGCCTCGGCAATAAGCTGAACATAGCCAGGGTCAGCCTATTGGAAGAAACATGGTGTAGGAAGGAACTGCAGATGCTGGTTTAAACCAAAGATAGACACAATATGCTGGAGTAACTCAGCGGGACAGGCAGCATGTCTGGATAGAAGCAATGGGTGATGTTTTGGGTCAAGACCCTTCTTCAGACTGAGAAATGTGACCCTGGCTCTGCTGTATCTGCCACTGAAGAACAACATTCTCATTCTTTACTGCACAATACTGAACAAGTAGAGAGGTTCGCATCTGAAATGTCCTCATTCTTCAGGGAACGGGGATTCCCCTCCTCCACCATAGATGAGGCTCGCACCAGGGTCTCTTCCATACCCCGCAACACTGCTCTCTCCCCATCCCCGCACTCGCAACAAAGGCAGAGTCCTTGCCTTTCACCCCATATACATGCCGTCACATACAACAAATAATCCTACGTCATTTTCGCCACCTCCAACGTGACCCCACCACTCGCCACATCTTCCCATCCCCCCCCATGTCTGCCTTCCGCAAAGACCGCTCCCTCCGCAACTCCCTTGTCAATTCTTCCCTTCCCTCCCATACCACCCCCTCCCCGGGCACTTTCCGTTGCAACCGCAAGAAATGCAACACCTGTCCCTTTACCTCCTCCCTCGACCCCATTCAAGGACCCAAGCAGTCGTTCCAGGTGCGACAGAGGTTCACCTGTATCTCCTCCAACCTCATCTACTGCATCCGCTGCTCTGGATGTCAGCTGATCTACATCGGTGAGACTATGTGGAGGTTGGGCGATTGTTTCGCCGAACACCTCCGCTCGGTCCGCAAGAACCTACCTGACCTCCCAATGGCTCAGCACTTCAACTCCCCCTCCCATTCCGACCTTTCTGTCCTGGGTCTCCTCCATTGCCAGAGTGAGCAACACCGGAAATTGGAGGAACAGCACCTCATATTCCGCTTGGGGAGCCTGCATCCGGGGGCATGAACATTGAATTCTCCCAATTTTGTTAGCCCTTGCTGTCTCCTCCCCTTCCTTAGCCCTCGAGCTGTCTCCTCCCAGCCCTCGGGCTCCTCCTTTTTCCTTCCTTCTCCCCGCCACCCCCTATCAGTCTGAAGAAGGGTTTCGGCCCGAAGCGTTACCTATGTCCTTCGCTCCATAGATGTTGCTGCACCCGCTGAGTGTCTCCAGCATTTTTGTGTACCTTAGATTTTCCAGCATCTGCAGTTCCTTCTTGAACACGAGAGGTTCTCATCACATTGTTTTACAATTCTGTGTTTAAATGCCTATTTCTCAAATAGATTTTTTTTAAAAACAGGTGTCACGTGTTCAAATTGTGTGGGCAAGTACAGCATTTTTTTTTTAAAGCAGTGGCTATCCTCATGAATGCCAATTGTATTCCATTGGGAATTGAGGAAAGACACTACTTGTTTTTGCTAGTTAAGTGTTAATTATGCTCAACAGTTCCAGGTACCTGGGTTTAATCCTGACTTTGGGTGTGGTCCAATGTAGTGTTTGCATATACTCACTATGACCATGTGGAGTTGTTTGGTTGTTCCAGTTTCCATGAGGCCTGCTATTAGGTTATTTGCCAACTGCAAATTACCCTGTAATGCAGGTATATGGCAAAAGGAGAATTGATTAGGGAGAAAATAAATTGCAGGTTTACAGGCAATAAGAGGAACTGGATTGCTCTTTTGCCCAAATGGCCTCCTGTATTGTAGAAAGTAATGTGAATACAATCATAGATCATAGGAATAAATTGGGAAATGTTCAAGAGGAAAATGGTAATGTCACAATTTTAACACATTGGTACAAGGAGGTTTTATATTGACTGCTGTTTGACTGATTAATATACTAAAATAGCAGAAATTAGGGTTACAATAAAACTCTACTCATCTGGCCTGTTCAAGACTTTGGTTGTGCTGGACTAGCAGATTCCCTCGACTCAGAAAAGCTGGCAAATGCTGGAATTTTGAGCAAAAAACAGTGCTGGAGGAACTCAACAGGCCAGGCTGCCTCCATAGTGGGAATGAACTAATAACATTTTGTATTGGGTCCTTTCTTCAGATTGGATGAGGGGTCCCAACAGATGTGCTCTGGCCCTCAGATTTTCCGGGCTATTGGTTATTGTTACAATTAATACTTCAGCACACTTTTACTTCATTTTGTTTTTAGTTGTCACACATCAATACAATCAATTTTCCAGTGAACATGGTATGTTTAATGGGAACATTAAGAACAGAACTGGTGAGTTTCAAGGGAATGCAGAACCAGGGTAGACCTCCACAATCAACACCAATGAGCTAGAACGAAATTTCCAAACAATCAGACAGTGAATTGTTGGAGTTTTGCTCCACTTACAATGCCCCATTTTCTTCCCTGCACTGTACTTGAGACTTACCTACAACAATTTCATCTGTCTATTGAAAATAGAAACATAGAAAATAGGTGCAGGAGTAGGCCATTCGGCCCTTCGAGCCATTCAATATGATCATGGCTGATCATCCAACTCGGTATCCTCTCCATACCCCTGATACCTTTAGCCACAAGGGCTATTGTCTTTTCCTCTGAAATCCTGTTTCCAGGCTGAAGCTCTAAACTAAACAATTCCACAGTTATTCAATTTGGTCTGAGTGTGGAGTCAATTTGACTAATATTATCCTTTATATTTTTCTGCTTCGCTTTCTTTTTGCCTTTCTATTCCTCTATGTTGATCTGCCCTTTGAACTCAAAAATACTTTGCTACCTACCACTCCAATTCTATTGGTTCTGAGATGGCTGACATTGCCAGTGTGAGAAGTACAGGCTCGGCCAAGTGGCACAATGGTTGCTTGATGGTGGGGGGGACGGGGACGGGACAGTTTCCTTCATTTACTTTGGGGCCCCTGCATGCTCCTGCTGAATGGAGCATGCTATCTGAAATGTTGCTTCATTTTCAGTGGTCATTGGCTCAGGATTCGCACATATGTGAAAATCTTAGATTTTCCTGGGAAAGCATTGAGATCATCCTTTTAATTTGCCCCTCTCCATCTAGTAAGTCTTGCCATGAAGTAGCCTGGAATAGAGTGCTAGTTGTGGGTGTGTGGTTTCAGGCTAACTTGCCTGCACATCGGAGATGACTGAGTAATAACCAAGTAATAGAACCTTACTATGGAGACTGTTGGAATAGCAGAGGACAGTAACCTTGGTTTTCTTATCCTGCCAGTAGATTGAGCCGATTTTTCACAGGCAGCTTTAATATTTGGAAGTGCTTACTGAAGAAAGATCGTGTATCAGAAGCATGCGGGACTTTGGGGATTACTGGTAACCAGATACGTTATACCTTATTTGAGGTCTTGATCTTACCCAAGGTGAAATGTTGTCAAGCAAGGAAACATGTATGCTCAATAACTGGAAGTAATGTATACATCAATGTATAAAAGTTGCTCTATTTTGTTCCCAGTACATAAATGATTTGATCTTTGTTTCTGGAAGTATGTACTCTTGGCACCTGCTGCTTTACTGATTTATTGTCACTCCGTGTCTTTAAGCATTGAATCAATCATCAAAGTTTATCCTGGACTCTTCTTCCTCCCTCAGTTCGAGGGACTTACATTTGCAAGATTTACGTTTGCTTCATTCTGAAGGCATGTTGTGAAATGCATGATTTTATCCTGGAAATGACTAATGTCACAATCCAATTATGTTAATGAGATTTTAAAGACATTTCAAAACTATTACTAATATTGCGTAAGCAACACTTCCCAGTTTTCTACTTTTGACAGTGTGTTACATTCTGTATGTCAGTTTTATCTTCTCTGCAAGTGTTAGGACGTGATTCTATAATGCAAAATGCGTGGCAGTTTTATATTTACCAACCTTTGGTGCTAGGCCCATTTTATGCCAAGAATAAGGGTGATTTCTCCAAGTGGTTTCTTATTTTGTTCCAATAAATTGCCTATGCGGATAACATGCTTTAGATTGTAATTGGCTTATACTAAATAAGGGAACTATAATCAGCTTATGAAAAGGGAGGTCATTTAGGATTTTGTCAATACTTTGTCTTGGATATCTTCCTGATAGTGGGAGACAACAGGAATCTATCACTTAGCTTACCATGATAATTCAGAAATTTGCATTACCACAGTATAAAGAAATCAAAATAAAAACAACTAGAGATGATGGAAATCAAATAAAATACTGGAAACACAAAAGATCAGTGGTCAGTTTCTTGGAAAGAGAAACATGTCAGAATTGGGGAAAAAAGAAGACAAGTTTTCAGTTACAGAGAAAGAGGAAGGAGGGGGAGGTTATGGAACCAAAGGAATATCTGTGATAGGATGAGACCAATTGGTATCATAAAGGGTTATCAGACCAAATGGGGCTTCACGGTGTTTATAATATGTTTTTTTTTTTTTTTAAGGTTATTCTAGCAGTAATTTTCATGTTTTTGCCTTCCCTTATCATTGTAAGCTTTTTTTAAAAAAAACAAACAATTTAAACAATGTATTTAGGCTGCTGTTTTCCTAACTACGCCATATTTATTCTACCATCTGCATTTTAGGCATTGTGCTCTTCCAAGACATTGACTTCCTGGGCCACATGAATAATGCACGATATTTGCGGGAATGTGATTTTGCCAGGTAATTATCGTTTACGCTATATTAACTGGGTTTGTTTCAGAACCAGGGATAGCAAGCGTCAGTCGTTCCACATGATGCAAATCTCATACTCTAGGCGAGAAAAGTTAACCCTGGAAACTCCTTTGTGAAATCAATCAACCATCCACTAGAGCCAGACCCAAAACTGATAATACTGGGAATATCAGAGGCATGTGTTAATTTAACGGTATTTCAAAGACGTTTTCTTGATTACGGTTTAATATCTGCAAAAAAACTTATATTTAAATTTTGGAAATAAACATCAGTCCCCTCAGTGAAGATGTGGATTACAGAAATGACAGAGACACTACATCTAGAAAAAAAATAGGTTTGTCTTGACTGACAAACCAGATCAATTAAAAAAAATATTGTCTCCTTTTATTGAATTTCTTGAACAATACAATGGTTGAACACAAACTCAAAACCGATTGTAAGGCTGGGTGAGCAGGTGCATGGATGGGTTGACGGATATCTCCTCTTCTTACTCTTTCTTTCAATTTTTCTCTTTCCTTCTCTCTTTCTTTTTTCAACTTCCCTCTTATCCTTAAACTGTGACCCCTAGTTTCAATAAGATATCCTCTCATCCTTCCAAATTCTATCAACATATGACACTCGCGCCATCCCGGGAATTAACCTTGTGAACCTACGCAGCATTCCCTCAATAGCAAGAATGTTCTTCCTCAAATTTGGAGACCAAAACTGCACACAGTACTCCAGGTGTGGTCTCACTTGGGCCCTGTACAACTGCAGAAAGACCTCTTTGCTCCAATACTCAACTCACTTGTTATGAAAGTGTATAACCTCCCATTTATGCACATTAAACTGCATCTGCCCACTTACCCAATCTGTCCAAGTCACCCTGCATCCTCATAGCATCCTCCTCACAGTTCACACTGCCACCCAGCTTTGTGTCATCTGTAAATTTGCTAGTGTTACATTTAATCCCTTCATCTAAATCATTTATGTATATTGTAAATAGTTGTGGTCCTAGCACTGACCCTTGTGGTTCCCCACTAGTAACGGCCTGCCATTTCTGAAAGGGACCCGTTAATCCCTACTCTTTGTTTCCTGTCTGCCGACCAATTTTCTATCCATGTCAGCACCCTACCCCCAATACCATGTGCTCTAATTTGCCCACTAATCTCCAATGTTGGACCTTATCAAATCTATACATAACTATAACTTGTTATCATCTGGTTTGCAGTGTTTTTTAATTTGTGCAAAAATGGTACGCGATAGAGCTACGATTTTTGGCCACCTTATTTACCGTTGTCCTGTGCTGCAAATGCACCGTTTGTTCCGATTGGTAGTATATTTTAAAAGTTATTAAGGTTTAAAAATCCTGTCTGTCACAGCCGGGATGGCGACACCCCTTCTTGCACCATCGCCGCACTGATTGACCGCCTCCGTTGTCAGTCATCGGCCGCAGCCCAACTTCCTGCAGGCGCGCCTTCCCGCCGGCGCCTGCCTGTTTGCCGGCCCTTCCTGCTGGCGTCAACCTTTCGGCTGGTGCAGCCCGCCAGTTTGTCTGCCGGCCCTTCCTGCCGGCGCCCACCTTCCTGCTGGCACGGCTCGCCTGCCTGCCTGGTGGCGTGGCTTTCTTGCCGGGGTTACTAAAGCCTGGGCGCTGAGCCTGGTTCTGAGGGCGCCGAAGGCTGATGCTCCTCCAGGGCACGCAAGAAGGGAGAGGAGCGACAACCTCAAGATCCTGGGGAGGTGAGGAGGGAGATGGGGGGGATTGAGGGAGAGGAGGGGGTAGGGAGGGAGGGTAAATTGGGGGAGGTGTGGAGAGGGAAAGGGGGGGATATAGAGGGAGAGGACCTATGGAGGGAGTGACAGGGTAGGGGCAAGGAGAGGTAAGGGAGGGCTTGTGGAAAGTTAGGATGAGAGGGGAAAGAAGAAGAAGAGGAGGAGGAGGCGAGGGCTAGCGGGGGGGGAGTAGGGGGAGGTAGGGAGTGGGGAATAGAGGGAGAGGGCAGTGGGGAGGTCAGGAGGGATGGTGGGGGGGTTAGGGGAAGGTGAGGATAGGAGGGGGTAGAGTGAGGAGTTATAGAGGGAGCGAGTGACGGGGTCGGGGAATGGAGAGGGAGGGATTGGGGAGGGGAAAGAAGAAGGGGAGGGAGTGTTGGGGAATGAGAGGAAGTGAGCCGTGCCTGCGCAGTTGGGGGCTGTGCATGAGTGGTGGAATATTGCCTTGGGGGAACAGGTGAGTGGTGGAATATTGCGTTGGGGGAGCAGACCCAACGGGTCTGCACTTGGTCTAGTGCTTTCTGAAAGTCCAGGTACACTACATCCACTGGCTCTCCCTTGCCCATTTTCCTAGTTACATCCTCAAAAAATTCCAGAAGATTAGTTAAGCATGATTTCCCCTTCGTAAATCCATGCTCTCGGACTGATCGTGTACTGCTATCCAAATGTGCCGCTATTTCATATTTTATAATTGACTCCAGCATCTTCCCCACCACCGATGTCAGGCAGGCTAACTGGTCTATAATTCCCTGTTTTCTCTCTCCCACCTTTCTTAAAAAGTGGGATAACATTAGCTATCCTCCTATCCACAAGAACTGATCCGGAATCTATAGAGCATTGGAAAATGATCACCAATGCTTCCATGATTTCTAGAGCCACTTTCTTAAGTACCCTGGGATGCAGACCATTAGACCCTGGGGATTTATCAGCCTACAGTCCCATCAATCTACTCAACACCATTTTCAGCCTAATGTGAATTTCCTTCAGTTCCTCCATCATCTTAGATCCTCTGGCCGTTAGTACATCAGGGAGATTGTTTGCGTCTTCTTTAGTGAAGACGGATCTGAGTACCTTGTGTTTAAGAAGGAACTACAGATGCTGGAAAATCGAAGGTACACAAAAAAGCTGGAGAAACTCAGCGGGTGCAGCAGCATCGATGGAGCGAAGGAAATAGGCAACGTTTCGGGCAAAAACCCTTCTTCACTACAGAACAGATCTAAAGTACCTGTTCAACTCATCTGCCATTTCGTCCAACTAGAGTTCTGATCTTCACACACTCTTTTTCCTGCTATCGACTGGTGTGGGAATATTGATTGGCTGCTACCTACTGGCCACTTATGACATATTTATTCTTTATCGCGCTATTAAAATCTAGGTAGCTAGGTTCCAATACAGTTTGTGTTGGGTGGCAAACTTCATCAGTCTGCATTTTATTAGTGAGCTAAATTGGCCATCCAGCAGATTCCGCAAAACTTTGATTTGTAATTCTTGTTTGTTTTGTTTAACCATTTGGGCGACAAGAGAATAATTCTTAATACCATCTCTGACGGGTTTCTCACCAAGTCTCAGGTCATCCTGACTTGGAAATGTACCACCATTTCATCATTGGGTTTAAATCCTGGATCTCCATATCCAATAGCATTGTTGTAATACCTTCACTCAAAGACTGCAATGGTTCAAGAAAGTACTCACACAATGTATTTCAGGGCAATTAGTGATGAGTAATAAAAATTGTTCATGCCAGTGATACATCTTCAAAAAAAAATCTAATGCATTTTTCAAAGATTTAAGGGAAGTATCTTTTATCTCTAGTGCTGGGCATAAGGCCTATATATATAATGAATTGTAGTTTACAAAATTGCAGAAAACTGCTTATGAAATAGCTCGCATAGGATAAGAAAGTTGCGGAAGAGATCTTTCCCTCGCCTTGCTGAGTATAATTAGAATACTTTGGCTCGAGGTCTCTTGCAATTTAAATTGTATTTTGCTTCAATTTTATAAAATGGTGACTATTCTTGAAAGACACCATGTTAGGGTATGCTCTGACTAAATACTTGTGCAATCCTAAATGCTTGGATGAAAAGTATTTTAAATGAATAGTTCCTTGTTCTTAGGTAGACACACAATGCTGGAGTAACTCAGCGAGAAGGAATGGGTGACGTTTCGGGTCGAGACCTTCTCTCCAGAGATGCTGCCTGTCCCGCTGAGTTACTCCAGCATTTTGTGTCTACCTTTGATTTAAACCAGCATCTGCAGTTCCTACACAGTTCCTTGTTCTTGTTGGTCTTACTTTAACAGAATTGTTGTTTTCATTATTTCAGTGTCGTAAGAATGATTTTCTAAATTTCATGGTGTTGTTCTTTGGAGTTTTACTAATTTACCTGGTCAATAAAATAAAAAAAATTAAAAAACTGCCTCAATTCATTTCATATATAAACCTTATGTCCAGCAAGCAGAGGTAAAAAATAATTAATATTCTGTTATATTTTTACTGGTAACAACAGTATTTATTACTCATCACTAATTGACCTGAAATAATTTGGCCATTGTTGTGGGCTTAACTGATGTTGGTAAAGCAAAACATTAGATCTATATTTCCATGAAAATCTGAATATAAAATGGTTGACTCCGTAACCTCTAAGGCAGCAAGATTTTGTTTGTATAAAATTACTATTGGAGAATATATTCTGTGGCTAAGAATCATATGAACCCGCCACTCGAAATTTTAGGAAGCTGTGCCATGTGCTGACGAAAAGGTATTTTGCCTGAATGTATTTTGATTTTTGCAGCTATATGGCTGGAGAAAGTATCTCTTAGATTTTGACTAATGTCTGTCCCGTTTTTTTCCCCCCCCCCCCCCCCCCCCCTCCTCCTCCTCCTTGTCTGTTTTGTGCTCTATATTCATGTATCTTCAATGTGCAATATCTGGCTTAAAGTAAAACATTTATCCAATTTTCATTCACTGGTTTGCTTGTGTTGTGCAATTTTAAAGCACAAAATGTTTTAGGACTTTTTAATTAAGTTTATTGTCATTACTTGTCATTAAATGTGCTGTGCTGCTTTGTGTTGGAAGAAAGGGAACTTAGCCTGCAGTCTATTTAAAAACTGCCAATTCCAGTTGTCACATGCAGCCAAAGCATAAAAACTCTTTTCCCCCATAGGAAGAGAGGGAAAAAAGCATGTCAGTTTTGTGACTGAGGCCAAAGATCAGATTCATTTCCCACACTCAACAAATTAATTTAAGGAGATGAGAGAAAAGAAAATCAAGAAGAGAAGCAAAAATTGACTATGTTAAAAAGAAAAATGTATAATTTGGATCTGGAGTTTATTTTTACAGGAAGTAGCAGAGATCAGTAGCTTTTGTAATGAATGGGTTGGTAAGGGGAAAGTGTAGAATTAAAGACATTTATAACTAGTACTGGATCATGATTTGTCCAAATATAAAAGCCAAAGTGCAAAAGAGATGACCGGTTCTTAAGCCTCCATGATGTGATGCCCCAAGGAAGCAGTAGTAGTTTGTAATTTGGACAAATCATGATCCAGTACCAGTTATACTAGTAGCATGGACTTTGTAATTAAACTTCCAGCCATGCAGTAAGAGTTAAGAGCATTGCGTAGTGTCAGGATCCCTATTGGTACTATATGATAGCTGTGTGAGCACAATGTATTTTATAACTGACGACAGATAAATTATCACTCGGAACCTGACAAAGATGATTATTGATCCAGTAAAATGTGACAGACCATAGAGTCATTAGTTTAGTTGTGCCGTCGGCAACTGAAATAATATTTTTAGACTTTAGAGATACAATGGGGAAACAGGTTCTTCGGCCCACCAATTCCACGCCGACCAGCACAGCACTATCCCACACATTAGGGACAATTTACAATATACAGAAGCCAATTTAACCTACAAACCTGCGGGTCTTTGGTATGTGGGAGGAAACCGGAGCACTGGGAGAAAACCCACCTTACCTAAAGTAAAGTCTAATGTCTACTTTGATAATTTGAAGTAGTATGTCTATCAGGGATCGACAGCCGGTGGCGCTGTTGCTAGCTGCCTCCGCCCACGGTCTGGCATTCTTTTTTTATTTTGTTATGTTTAGAGTGTTTTTTTGTTTTTTTCAGTATTTTATGTGGGGGGGGGGGGGGGGAAGCGGGTATGGTAAGGGGGAAACCGTCCTTCAGTCGCTTCCTGGCGAGGATGTGGCTATTATCCGAGACACGTCCTCACCCCCCTCCCCCCGCCCCCTCACCCCCGCGGCCTACCAGCTGGATTGGCGTGGCCTTTCCTGCCGGGACAGGACTAGAGCTTCAGCAGCGGAGGTGAGGCGCTGGAAAAATCGCGGAGCGGGCGAGGCCTTCCTGGGATCGCCGCATGGAGCTCCGGAGTGCTGGGCCTCTGCTCCAGCATCGCGGAGCTCCCAAAGCGGGTGGCGCTGACAGGGCTCTCACTTAACTTTTTTTCTCTGTTGCCAGCCGGGCAACCTAGGCAGCTTTTCAGGTTGCCTAAATGACAGTTTACGTGGTCGTTTAAGACGGCTTGCATGACGCGTTGCGATAATGTGCTTGGACGAAGTGCGTAGTTACCATTTAGAATTATGGTCAATGAAGCATTCAAATATTATTTCTGCTTCAAATAAAGTCTCAAACTAAACATATTCACCAATCAAGACATGATATATACCACAATGACATGCAACAAAATTACAATACAGTATCTCAACTCTTTTTACACGTTGCAATGAATGCAATTTCTATTATTTCTTTCCACTTCCAAACAAAAATCTGGTTGGATTATTCAACGTATGATCAACCTCGGTGAGACCAAGTGCGGGCTTGGCGATTGCTTCGCACAACACCTCCACTCAGTTCGCAATAACCAGCCTTATCTCCCGGTGGCTCAGCACTTCAACTCCCCCTCCCATTCCGAATCCGACCTTTCTGCCCTGGGCCTCCTCCATGGCTAGAGTGAGGCCCACCGCAAATTGGAGGAAGAGCACCTTATATTTCGCTTGGGTAGTTTACACCCCAGCGGTATGAACATTGGCTTCTCACATTTCAGGTAGTGCTTGCTTTCTCCCTCCTTCCCCTCCCATTCCCAGCTCTCCCACGGCCTACTGTCTCCGCCTCTTCCTTTCTTTTTCCGGCTGCTCCCCTCCCGACATTAGTCTGAAGAAGGGTCTCGACCAGAAACTTTGCCTATTCCTTCGGCCCACAGATGCTGCCTCACCCGCTGATTTTCTCCAGCTTTGTCTACCAACGGGATCCCACCACTGGCCTCATCTTCCCACCTCCTCCCCTGTCGGCTTTCCGCAGAGACCACTCCCTCCATAACTCCCTGGTCAATTCATCCCTTCCCACCCCCACTTTACCTTGCAACTGCAGGAAATGCTACACTTGTCGCTTTACCTACCCGTTGACTCCATTCAAGGACCCAAGCAGTTGTTCCAGGTGTGGCAGTGGTTCACCTGCTGCAAGGATTTCAATGTTCTAAGTGGGACGTGAGAGAATAAAACACTCTTGACTTGCGTCACTGATGTGTGGGATTGAACTAATGTTTGGGTGATCGGTGGATGGCATGGACACTGGGCCGAAGGGGCTGTTTCCACGCTGCTTCTTTAAATTAAACTAAAAACACTAAAACAAGCAGTTTCTAAAGAAGGGTCACTACCCGAAACATCACCCAATTTCTTCTATCCAGAAATGCTGGCTGCTCCATGGAGTTTGCCCCCCCCCCCCCCCCCCCCCCCCGCTCAATTATTTTTGCATGGACCAGTCTTCACCCTACCATAGTTACCCAACCAGACGCAACTAAACTTAAGGCAGCTCTTTTTTCCCCAAAAATCCTTTTTTGCTAGTCCAAATCAAGAGTCAAGAGGATAGATAGGACAATGAAATTATTGCTTGCTGCAGCACAACATAATATATAACGGGTATGGTGAGAAGGCAGGTACGGGATACTGGGTTGGATGATCAGCCATGATCATATTGAATGGCCATATTGAATTCGAAGGGCCGAATGGCCTACTCCTGCACCTAATTTCTATGTTTCTATAATACAGAACAGGAGATAAAAGTTCAGTGTGTTTATATACCATAGACCATATGTTTACACAATAAATAAACAGATAATGTGCATTTGGAGTTTGGTGGTGGAAGGTCCATTCCAGTTTAAATTCCATTTGGAATATTTTTGGAGAACCAGGAAACCAAGAAGCAAGAGTTACTCCAGCTCCAGGGAGTGATTCTGCGTTGGTTTTCAGCGGTCGCCCACAATGGTGGTTTTCAACAGATCTCCCACAATGCAAAGGGAGGGAGAACGTGCCCGGCGCCGGCCAGTTGCCATGGAAGTGCGCATGTGCAGGGCGGCTGATGATGTGCTGGCCGTGGTTGTGCGCATGTGCAGGGGGGGGATGTGCGGGCAGTGCGCATGTGTAAGGTGGCCGGCCATGCCAGCGGATGAGGAGCGAGCTGAGACCCGGTGGCCTGATCACGGATGGTGGGCGGAGAGATAGAGGGAGGGCCCCCCGCTCAGAGTTGAACGATAAGTGGCCTGGGTGCTTGCCAAGCCGGGCAAAATGGCAGGCTTTTAGGTTGCCCGGCGGGACTTTAGGTCGCCATTGGCACCCGGGCAACCGTTAATTTCGAGCCCTGGCTGACTAACATCGCGGAGTCCTGGGACCCTTAGCCGGGGGTCACCAGCGCGAATCTCCGCTCAGCGCAGATGTGGACATCGGGAGCCGCGGACTCCGGTGGAAGGTGGCTGACGAGAGGTTTCCGGTGAGAGGGCCTGAACATTGGGCTGCCCGTAGCGGCGACTATGGGGTGCTCGGGAAGCCCCGACCACGGGTGAACATTGGGGAACATCGGCGAGGAGGTTGACTGGACTTTGGTTCCTTCCCTCACTGTGGGGAACTTTGGTGCTGCTGTGGGGATGTTTGTGTTGTGGACTACTGCATTTGTGTTTTTTTTTTTTTTAATTCGTATGACTAAGGGGAAAAATAACTTTGTTGTCTCTTAGACAATGACAATAAATTAAATCATATCAAATTAAATCTCACTTATTACTGAGCAGCCAGGCATTTTAAAAACACTGACGAAGTGATCCACCATTGTTGTTTCTCAAGGTGGCAAAGCGAATTAAGATGGGTAAAACTTGTGGGAACATTTGCATGGAGGGTGAGGCTGCAAAATTGTAGGAGGCAGGGAGGGGAATGAAAATGAAAGTTAAAAGGGGAGGGATTCTCTTGGTGAAATTTTGCTGGATGGCAATTAGCGTCTAGGGTTCAAAGTTAAACAGTGGTGATCTTTGGCTTACTTCATGAACCACATGCAAATTGGCATAGTTTATTATAGTTTTATTATGTGTACTGATATAGCAAAGATCTTTGTTTTGCATGCTATCATAATACGCACAGGAACATGTGTCAGGTGGTACAAAAGAGAATATAGAGTGCAGAATATAGTTGCAGCTTCAGAGAAAGTGCAGATTTAATTTTTTTTTTTAAACCAAAGATCACAATTGGAATATCCTTGGCATATGAGAGGAACATTCAAGAGTCCGATAACAGCATGGATGAAGCTATTCTTGAACCTAATGGTAGGTGCTTTTAAGCTTTTCATCTCCTGTCAGATGGGAGAAGAGAGAATGACCAGGTGTCCAGCATTCCTTGATTTTATTGGCTGCTTTCCTGAGGAAATGAAATATAGATGAAGTTGATTGGGGAGGGAGAAGGCTGATTTTGTGTGATGGACTGGACTACATTCACAACTCTGCAATTTCTTGTGGTCTTAGAGCTGTTCTTAAGTGGTTGGACAGGCTAGATGCAGGAAGATTGTTCCCGATGTTAGGGAAGTCCAGGACAAGGGGTCACAGCTTAAGGATAAGGGGGAAATCCTTTAAAACCGAGATGAGAAGAACTTTTTTCACACAGAGAGTGGTGAATCTCTGGAACTCTCTGCCACAGAGGGTAGTTGAGGCCAGTTCATTGGCTATATTTAAGAGGGAGTTAGATGTGGCCCTTGTGGCTAAGGGGATCAGGGGGTATGGAGAGAAGGCAGGTACGGGATACTGAGTTGGATGATCAGCCATGATCATATTGAATGGCGGTGCAGGCTCGAAGGGCCGAATGGCCTACTCCTGCACCTAATTTCTATGTTCCTATACCAAGCTGTGGTGCACCTGGATAGGATGCTTTCCATGGTGCATTTGTAGAGATTGGTAAAGAAGGGAATGGACAGATAGTGTTTTGGGTCAGGATTGAAGAAGGGTCCCGACCTGAAACATCGCCTGTTCATTCCCTCCGCAAGTGTGACCTGACCCATGGCATTCCTCCAGCATTTTGTGTTTTGCTCAGTATTCCACCTGTCCTTTTACTATTTTGAAGTCTAATCACATGAGATAAACCACAGGCGCTTTCACAAAGTTCTTGTTCATTATAGTTGATTATTCTTCAATTGTCTGTTTCCTTTATTTTCTTCTAGTCTAGCCAAGGTTATTCGTAAAATGTCTGGATTATTCAGGATGCATCCCTTTGAAAAAAATGTATTTGAATCTTAGTATTTGAAATTGTTGAGATCAACATTTAACCCGGAATTTTGCACATATATGAATAAAGATGGGATGCTCTTACCATGTTCTGGAGACTGTAATGGTATTTTGTGTTTTTCAGGTTGTCCCTTTATATCCGCAATGGTCTGTTACATACAACAAGGAAGTTAAAAGCTAATATGGTGGTCGGTGCTGCAACCATACGGTATAGACGATCTCTGCATTTGTTTGAGCAATTCAGGATTAGGTCTAGAGTAAGTTGGTACTTTGTGTACATGGGACAACAAATAATTGGGCAGGGTTGCCATTTTTTATTTTCATAGTTGATAAGTAATTAAGTGGCAGACTAAAAAATGGGTGAGTGAGCAGAGATCAATAGAAGTTTGAAATACAAACATTGCTGGAAACATTCAGCAGAAATGTTAATCACAAAAACTGAAACAGTAAACTGTTCAGGTTCAAGACCCTTCGGCAGAATTGGACCAATGCCTGTGACATTAACTCTATGTCTCTCCATGTTTAGTTTATTATTAGCATGTGTACTGAGGCACAGTGAAAAACGTATTTGCATGCTAACAAAACTGATCAGATATACTATTGGCAAACTCAAGTACAGTAGATGGATCAAAGATAGCTGCTACATTACTTGTAGGGTGTTTTTATTTCATATTTCCAGCACCTGCAGTTTTTGTTCCAATCTAATGGGCGTTATTAGATTCCCATTAAATAGATTTGGGAGGATGGAGACAACAAATTTAAATGTTATGAATGTCAGAAAGTTATTTTCCTTGCCAGCATAAACTCCAAACTCCCATTTCCTTGAATTCCTTCGAGCAAAAGTTATACTGGTTTCCTATTAGAATGGAAATCCTTCCTGACAAAATATAAGGACTGCACAAATTGTGTGTGTTTAGAAGGTTCGAAAAGGAATTTCCTCAGATATTTTTCCCCCAAACTGATTTGTCATCTTTATCTGGCTTTTACCCTGATATAAATGGTGATTCATTATGTTTTACAGTTAAACATGGCAGATTAGATGAATCAGAGAAGCTAGCCAAGTTGATATTGTATGTTCAATATTTCATAGTGTTCAAGCTAAATCAGGATATTTGCTTTTGGATAAGTGCTTCATAATGCATTTATTTCTGTATACTTTCTGTTATATACTTACCTGATAAGCTTGTTGTAAAAGTGATTTATCCCTTGTACAGGCTTGTTCAGTACAATGCAAGGATAACCAGAAGAAAATCACTCTTAGCTTAGAAATCTATTGCAAATGTAATGAAAATGTTGTATTCCTGTCACTGAAGAAGCTTTGTGTGAATGTACTTTCAAAGAACTAACCAAGGTTTCAGGAAGCCACGCAGGTTATGAAATTTTGATTTGATATCCATTGGAATTATGAGTGCACATATACATACAACCCTGTCACTGTTGGTGAAGAATACGAGGTGTTCTCTTTCAAGCATATAATGGGTATATTGGACAACAGTAGGAATATGTGGAATCAGAATTGATTACCTTTTCTTTGTGATGGCAAATCAAAATTGAGATTTTAGTGTAATCTTACACCAAAGTCAGTACAAGATTTCAGGCTGGTGGTTGACTGCTCTTTCACCCTGTCTGTTGACTCACTTATCCCTGTTTCTGTGATCCATTGTAAAATGCATAATGTACCCTACAAGTAAGATGTGGACATGTTTAAGATAATCTGACTAAAACAGTTACAGTTTAATTGTTCAATTAATAAAGTTTCTAAACTGAAAGGTGTTTTTGAATATCCAGATCAGGCAAAAAGGCTCAGTGATTTTATTTTTAGTTGTAAATACATTTGACACCTTACTGCATGACATCTTAGGTGTGATGACTATGCTCAGAAGTTCTATTGGGTGGATTTATCATAAGAACAAATGTTTATTTAGAGCCTTTTCATTTCTCCCTGGACATTTCCATATTTTCTATATCCTACGTTACCCATATAATAAATTGGAAACCCAGTCCATGTTTCTGGTTAGGGGAATGTAATTTTAGACCTATAAGATAACTGAGCAGCTGATCTTTTGATTATGTTAAATTAGTGGGGGATTAATGTGAGTAACTGAACACGCAGAAGTTGTCCACATTTCAATCAGAACACCTGACTAGAGAAACTGCAGCTTATTTTGTGTCTTATCCAAAATGCAGTTCAGTCATTGTGTTTCTATTCCTTGGTTGTCTCCTGATTAACTTAAACTGAGTTTGCATAATTTACCATTTTACAAAAGTTCATAATCCATGAACATACCATGATCCACACAAATGTGTAAGTATTAAGTACAGGACTTCATAGCATCTGTCAATACATTGAATAGCTTTACCTGTCTGATCTCGGATGTGCTGCATCACAATATAATGCATAATCTCATGAGTACAGGGCAAGGTTGCAGTTGTGAGGTTCAAGGAAACGTTCAATTCAGTTATAGCTCCCATGCTGTGTCATATGTATGTAAAAAAACAAACACTAATAATTGCATCTGAATGTGCTAATTTTGTGCGTGGTGGTGGTGGTGTGTGGGTGGGTGTGTGTTAGGAGGAGTCTGTGATACGGGCTGAATAGGAAGAGTCTGAGATACGGGAGAAGTGGAATTGGTGCGGAGATGTGGCGAGGTGGGAGTTAAGTACTCTTGGCAGCAGTATCATGAATAATTGAGCCATTGGGAGGAGAAATGCATTCAAAATGAGTATTGTTCATGGATTTCAAATGTGACCACTCTAGCATCTCATCTGGGTTTTTTGTCTACCTTCGATTTTTCCAGCATCTGCAGTTCTTTCTTAAACAACTTGCATCTCATCTGTTCCTTTCAATGGATCTTGGTCTCCCATCTCAAAGAGTAGGTTGCAGATTTTGCAAGTACTGATTCCATTCCGACTTACAAAATGAATGCACCACATTCTTCCACCAACAGTAACATACCCATATCCATAACTGCTTCAGCCAGGCATTACATAAAAAAGCAGTAAACAGGAGCCCTTCTATTTGTTTCAGGCCCATCATGGCTGATCAGTCACTTCACTGCCCTGTTCTTGCATTGTCGCCATGTGTTTACCATTTAAAAAATGTTTTCCTTTCCCTTATATAATGTTATGAATGTTTATTACATTAAATGTTGTAAGGAGTTCTCTCAGGCAGAAATTTGGACAGAAAGAATCTAATCTTTGGCTGGACAATGCATTCACAGTTCCAATGAGCATCAAATAGAAATGTCATCACATTATGGCTTTCTGAAACACTGATTAGTTATTTGATATTATGTTCATACAGCTATAGCTTCTACAATGAAAGAAATACAATCATTATTACATTTTCAGTAGATACTAAGCTAAATGTGATCTCATTCTGACCATGCTTGTATTGTACTGAACAATGAGCCTGACTTCTATTGTGTAAGGTGTGAAATTTTCTTTAACAAGTTTTTCAGATGAGTCATTACTGGAAGTAACAGAATCAAATCTTGGTTCACGGTCTTGTCAGACTGGCCAAAAATAACTAAATTGTTAGTCTTTCATCTTGATCCTACCATTTGATTTGAAATCTCATTGAAAAGGAACATTACAGAGATGAACATTTTATTGTCCCTGTCTCTGTTTTGGTTACAATCTTCTAAAAAACATGCTTTGTAATGGCAGTTCATTCGCGTACAGGTTGTACATGCTCTGCTTGGGGAACAGATAAGGCAATAATAGGGTTTCTGCTCTAGTGCCTAAATTATGCAAATGTATATTTAAATAGCATGGACAGTTATCAGGGAAAGTTCTTGAGCACAAATAACAATTACCTTATTTATAATAAGTGAAATGAAAATTTTCCACCCACAGGCAGACCAAGCAGCACATATCACTGACCAGAACATTTAACATTGACACTTTGACTTCCATCAATTTCATCTCTTTAAATATTTGGTAAAAGAGTTATTTCAGTATCTGATTACAAGGGTAATAATAAAAAATAACATCAATGTAAGTAGGTCATCACAGTGGCACAGCAGTAGAGATGTTGCCTCACAGCACCATAGACCCGTGTTCGATCCTGTCTACGGGTGCCATCTGTGTGGAGTTTGTACGTTCTCCCCTCGTGGGTTTTCTCTGGTTTCCTCCTATATTCCAAAGACATGCAGATTTGTAGTTTCTTTAAATTGTCCCTAGTGTCTAGGATGGCATTGCATAGAACTAGTGAGTGCGTGATCGATGGTCAATATGGACTTTGTTGGCCAAAGAGCTTGTTTTCAAGCTGTGTCTCTAAACTAAACTAGGTGATAAATACTGTGGGTAGATGAAAATGCTGGAGAAACTCAGCAGGTGAGGCAGCATCTATGGAGCAAAGGAAATAGACAATGTTTTGGGCCAAAACTCTTCTTCAGACTGTTTGGGTCTACCCATTCACCCTTCTAAATAATGTGTTTGGGTCTACCCATTCACTCTTGCTACAGCCAGCTGAAGTATATTCATGTAATTGGAGTGCTTTCCCTGCCTAGGTTCTCACGTACACTTCTACTCAGCACTTGCATTTCAACCTCCATATCATCAGCTTGTCTTTCTGCTCGTGAAGCTTTCTTGTCCAAGTGTTTCTGAGATTATTTCCCATCAGTTGTTTCTTCTTATCCATGTGTCCATTACAATTGTTACTGAGCTTTCTTGCTTGCCTACTACCTATTCGGATGCTTCCTGACCAAGGAGTTAACCCAGAGAAAGAAGTGAAGAGTGAAAAATGGAGGACTATTAGTGAAATTTGAAGAAGAATGCACATAGTGTGCCCTCCATAATGTTTGGAACAAAGACCCATCATTTATTTATTTGCCTCTGTACTCTACAATTTCAGATTTGGAATAGAAAAAATCACATGGTTAAAGTGCACATTGTCAGATAGAGATAGAGGTCAAGAAATGGTAGGGAAGTGCGGAAATGGCCTAGGTGTATTTGAGTGCCGGATGGAAGTTAGTGGTGAAGAGGATGAAGTCAGTGAGTTGTGTGTGGGTGCAGGAGGTAGCACCAAAGCAATCGTCGATGTAGCGGAGGTAGAGGTCGGGGATGTAGCCCTGGTACGCCTCGAACAAGGATTGTTCGACGTACCCGACAAAGAGGCAGGCATAGCTGGGGCTCATGCCCATAGCTACGCTTTGTATTTGGAGGAAATGGGAGGAGTCAAACGAGAAGTTATTGATGGTAAGGACCAACTCCGCTAGGCGGAGGAGAGTATCAGTGGACGGGGATAGATTGATTCTCCGGCCGAGGAAGAACCGGAGGGCTTTGAGACCACCCTGGTGGGGGATGGAGGTGTAGAGTGACTGGACATCCATGGTGAAGATGACGGGATGGGGGCCTAGAGAATGGAATGCCCCGAGACGACGGAGAGTGTCTGAGGTGTCTTGAACATAGGTATGGAGGGATTTAACCAGGGGGGATAGGATGGAGTCAAGGTATGTGGAGATAAGTTCAGCTTGCCTGTGAATTGTACTTGTTCATTTTCCACCGATTTCCCCAGATTAAAATGTGTAATATACAATTCTGAGCACTGTAAACTGAATATCCATCAGATTATAACTCAATTAGGAGTTTATCCAGTAAAGCACTACAGGTGAATTACAACTACCATTGCAGCAGGTGCTATTGCGTTCAACTCGAGGCAATGCGTCTCAAAGGCAGGGAGGATAAATGAATCCATAGTTTTTCCCATCAAATGTGATAACAAGTTTCTGCTGTCAGTCAGACTTTGATTTTCATCCACTTTATCTCATGTTGATTCTCTGTGCTTCGTAGCATTGTACTTTCATAAAATTATCAAGTTTATCAGTTTTTAATGCAGTTGCATCGTGTAATTTAAAAATTAACTCCTTAAAAGAGATTTTATCCTCCAGGCTGGAGGGGAAAAATCAAAAAATCACAAACTGCAGATGGTGGGAATCTGAATGGTTGGGTCTGACATGCTGGAAATTCTCAGCACATCAGCCAGAGAGAAGCTGAAGTAATGAAAGGTAATTGAATATAAACGTTTACTCTCTTTCTCTCTTCATGTTACCCAACCTTCTGAAAAAGAAAAGGAATTCCACAGCGGTTTTCTGAAAAGTTAGTCAAGACTGATTTCAAGAATATGTAGCTTTTCACTTTCTATTTTATTGACATTTTAAAATCTGTAATTTTCCTATTCATTCTGCTGTTGGTACACACAATTAGATTGTCCATGTCCTTTCACCTGGCAAGATACTTCGTATTCCATGCATTGAATTAAACCAATACCACTGAACATAACATTGCATCAGCCTCTACCTTTAGTCCATATCCCTGGCTGTTTTTTAAAATTTCCCAATTAGTTTTAGAATCCAGAAAATCTATCTACCTGGGTCTGAATATATCGAACAATTAAACATCCACATTTCTTTATGGAGAACTCTGAAGATACAGAACCTTCTGAAATTCCTTAAAATTCAAAGTATCAATCAATCAAAGACTTTATTATCATTCAAAAATGCACTAATAAATGCAAATCTGAACGAAATTTTGTTGTATCTGGCTCACCGTGCAACATAAAATAACAAAATGATAAAATAGATAAAAAGACAAAATAGATAATTGTGGTGGCACATTACATGGAATTCAAGAGTCTGATGGCTCAGGGGAAGAAGCTGTTGCAAAACCTGGCCGTTCTGCTCCTTGTACTACGATACCTTTTGCCCGAAGGCAGCAGAGTGAACAGTCCACGATGGAGATGGGATCTTTTATAATGCTGTTGGCCTTGGACAAGCAACGTTTGCACGCAATGTCCCGGATTGAAGGAAGAGAAGTCCCGATGGTTTTTTCAACTGTCCTCACCACTCTCTGAACGGACTTTCAGTAACTTCTTCTCCTGACACTGACCCCCTAGTTCTGGACTCTGCAGTCAGAGGAAATAGGATCTACCTTCTGAAAACGATTATTTTTTTTTATTTCGAGCAAGTTGCATCTCATTTTTTTAAATGCCTATATTCTGTACCCATTCCCTCTTCGTTCTATGCCATTCAACCTCATATCCTCGGAATCAATGTTACACCAGGGTCTTAATTTTCTAGCACATTATCAGATTTGAAATATAGACTCCATGACAAATTGAACAGCCTGCTCAGTGCTGATTATTGATTTGTCTCACCAATTCTGTGCTATATTTCAGGCTGTCGCTGTTGATGCCAGTATAGATTTTACATTACAATGGTTGAATGTAAAAAGTGATACCATAATAAAGGTTGAGGGTTGAAGTTAAAGCTTGATTTTGAACTGAAAACCAATCCTGGTCTAGTCTCACTACGATAGGATACCAAAACTATTCTCTTTTAAAATTAGCTTTTAAAGTAAATGATAGCTGACTTTCAGGTCATTTGCATTTTTTTGAAGACCAGCAATATGAAAATCATGTCATTCCTTTGAAAAATTGCAATATTAAGTAGAGTCATTAAGAGCTTTCACCCACAGTTGATTTTTAGATCACCTTGCGTAGCAGATATAGAGCAGCACCAGATAAAACTGTGACATTCATAGTAAACATTGGAGGCAGTGTTCTAGCCAGAACTATACAATCACAAAACTATTGGATCAAATGAAAACTTATTTAGCTTTGACACACTTGCTCTTGAATAGTGATGGCCAATTAAACAGCAACCACCAGGAGGAGGCTCTATTAACATCCCCATCCTTTGACGTTTGAGCACAGTGGGTGAATGCATTTGCAACTATATTCTGCCCCATGAAATGAGTGAATGATTCATTCAGCCACTTATGGTCAAAATCATCACAGAAACAGTCTTCAGTCAGTTTAGTTCATTCTGCCCTTCAACAAATAACTGAATGCATGGGTTACAGCACCGTCCCAGCCATGGTACTAAAGATATGTCTTGAAGAACCAGTCACATCTCAGCCCACTTTTCCTGTACCGCAAAGGCGTTTTGCAAAAAAGTGGGAGTTTTGAGATGCATCCTGTCTACAATGAGCAAGAATGCATCAATGTAATTACTACATCTGTTTACTGTCAAAAATCTTGTGATGGATTATTGCCAACAATGCTATCAAATGGCTCCTGTCAGTATCCTGCTCACTGATGCCCACTTGGCTTCTGTTTGAACCACACAGCCCCAGACTACATCACAACCTTAGTATATAATAAAAAAGCTAAATTCCAGAGGCAAGATGGGACTGATTACACTTAAAGCTATAGCTGATTGTGAATGATTGCAAAGAGACCGACTGATGATTTCAGAGTCCGATTGTAGTTAATGGGAATAAGGGGAAACTGAGCAGGAAGAGCTAAACAACATTCAACTTTGGCCTTACAAGTGTGCAGGCAATGACCACCTCTCATAAAAGAAAGTGCAAGTATCTCCCCAAGATATTCAAAGGAATTACCCATTGTCATATTCCTGCCCTCTTTACCTCTGTCAATATCTTTGAAGGAAGTGATTGAGCCGGGTGCAATGACAACATTTGGAGGACGTGGATATAAATGGAGAGGGTTTAGAGGGATATGGCCCAGGTGCTGGTAAATGGGTCTATTATTGATGGGGCATCTTGGTTGGCATAGACAAATTGGACCAAAGGGCATATTCCTGTGCTATATGACTACGGGGGATGGTGGTGTGACTATGGAATAAAGTTTACCAGAACTTTAACTGAATCAACCACATGAATAGCCATGATATGAGAGGAGATCAGAGGCTCGGTATTGTGTAACATAGACCAGACTTCCCAATGACCATACTAAAGTTGTCAAACAACTTATATTTGCCACAATGAGTACAACTTCAATTACACCCAAAGCAACTTGTTTGATTGGTACACTATCCATTATTTCAAACATTTCCTCCCTCCACCAGTGACTACACCATATTTCCTGCAAAATACACTTTGGACAAAATTTATTCAGCAGCATTTCCCAAATCACCCTGAAAATGAAGGGCAGCAGGCATGTGGAAAGCCACCACCTGCAAGAAGACAGCATCAAGACATGTCACAATTACTATTAACCTGTACCAGCTTACGAAATGATAGGGGCACTAGCTGTTGAAAGGTTTCACAATATAAGGCAAATTTTAATCTAGCTAGTTAAACCAAGTCGAGAATGTTTAATTGTCTTACAGTGCATTCAGAAAGTATACAGACCCCTTCACTTTTTCCACATTTTGTTACGTTACAGCCTTATTTTAAAATGGATTATTTTTTTTTTGTTATCATCAATCTACACACAATACCCCAGAATGAAGAAGCAAAAACAGATGTTTAGAAATTTTTGCAAAGTAATTTAAAAAAAAGAAATATCACATTTACATAATTATTCAGACCCTTTGCTATGACACTCAAAATTGAGCTTAGGTACATCCTGTTTCGATTGATTATCCTAGAGATGATTCTACAACTTGATTGGAGTCCACCCAATTAAATTAATTGGAGGGACACAAAAAAGCTGGAGAAACTCAGCGGGTGCAGCAGCATCTATGGAGCGAAGGAAATAGGCAACGTTTCGGGCCGAAACCCTTCTTCATGTAAATTAATTGGACATGATTTGGAAAGGCACACACTTGTCTAATATAAGGTCCCACAGTTGACGGTGCATGTCAGGTCAAAAACCAAGCCATGAAGACGAAGGAATTGTCCATAGACCTCCGACAGGACAGGATTGTGTCGAGACATAGATCTGGGGAAGAGTATAAAACAATTTCTGCAGCATTGTAAGTCCCGAAGAGCACAGTGGCCTCCGTTAACAACCCGATGGTCACCCCTGACAGCTCCAGAGTTCATCTGTGTAGATGGGAGAACCTTCCAGAAGGACAACTATATCTGCAGCACTCCACCAATCAGACCTTTATGGTAGCGTGGCCAGACGGAAGCCACTCCTCAGTAAAATGCCCATGACAGCCCGCTTGGAGTTTGCCAAAAGGCATGGGAAACAAGATTCTCTGGTCTGATGAAACCAAGAATTAATTTTTTGGCCTGAATGCCAAGCGTCATGTCTGGAGGAAACCAGGCACCGCTCATCATCTGGCCAATACCATACCTACGGTGAAGCATGGTGGTGGCAGCATCATGCTGTTGGAATAGTTTTTCAGCGGCAGGAACTGGAAGAGGGGGAATCAAGGGAAAGATGAACGGAGCAAAGGAAAGAGAGATCCTTGATGAAAACCTGCTCCAGAGCGTTCTGGACCTCAGACTGGGGCGGAGGTTCACCTTCGAACAGGACAACGACCCTAAGGACACTGCCAAGACAACGCAGGAGTGGCTTTGTGACAAGTCTATGAATGTCCTTGAGTGGCCCAGCCAGACTTGAACCCGATCGAACATCTCTGGAGGGACCTGAAAATAGCTGTGCATCGACGCTCCCTCATTCAACCTGATAGAGCCTGAGAGGATCTGCAGAGAAGAATGGGAGAAATTACCCAAATACAGGTGTGCCAAGCTTGTAGCGTCATACCCACGAAGACTTGACGTTGGAATCGCTGCCAAAGGTGCCTCAACAAAGTACTGAGTAAAGGATCTGAATACTTATATTAATGTGATATTTCAGTGATTTCTTTTTAATTACTTTGCAAACATTTCTAAACACCTGTTTTTGCTTTTTTATTTTGGGGGATTGTGTGTAGATTGATGATAAAAAAAAAAGAATGTAATCAATTTTAGAATAAGGCTGTAACGTAACAAAATGTGGAAAAATACTTTCTGAATGCAGTGTATTTACCCGCAACAGAACAATGGAATTCTTACTTGCTCCATCTGAACAGACTCATTAATACAATAACTTGCAAATATATGGGTGTTCAAACTGGATCGACATAGAGTCATACAGCACCGAAATAGACCCTTCTGTCAAACTTGTCCATGTCGACCAAGATGACTGCAGTCCCATTTGCCTGTATTTGGTCCATATGCCTCTTAATCTTTCCTATCCATTGTGTAGAGGGGTAGAGTGCTGACATGAATAGAAAATTGGTTGGCAGACAGGAAACAAAGAGTAGGGATTAACGGGTCCCTTTCAAAATGGCAGGCAGTGACTAGTGAGGTACCGCAAGGCTCAGTGCTGGAACCGCAGCTATTTACAATATACATCAATGATTTAGATGAAGCGATTCAAAGTAACATTAGCTAATTTGCAGATGATACAAAGCTGGGTGGCAGTGTGAACTGTGAGGAGAATGCTATGAGAATGCAGGGTGACTTGGACAGGTTGGGTAAGTGGGCATATGCATGGCAGATGCCGTTTAATGTGGATAAATGTGAGGTTATCCACTTTGGTAGCAAAAACAGGAAGGCAAATTACTATCTAAATGGTGTCAAGTTGGGAAAAGGAGAAGTACAACAGGATCTGGGGGTCCTTGTTCATCAGTCAACGAAAGTAAGCATGCAGGTGCAGCAGACAGTGAAGAAAGTGAATGGCACGTTGGCCTTTATAACAAGAGGAGTTGAGTATAGGTCCTTCAGCAGTTGTATAGGGCCCTTGTGAGACCACACCTGGATTATTGTGTGCAGTTTTGGTCCCCTAATTTGAGGAAGGACATTATTGCTATTGAGGGAGTGCAGCGTAGGTTTACAAGGTTAATTCCAGGGATTTACAAGGTTAATTCCTGTCATATGCTGAGAGAATGAAGCGGCTGGGTTTGTAATCTCTGGAGTTTAGGATGAGAGGGGATCTTATTGAAACATATAAGATTATTAAGGGTTTGGACACGCTAGAGGCAGGAAACATGTTCCCGATGTTGAGATGAGTCCAGAACCAGGGGCCACAGTTTAAGAATAAGGGGTAAGCCATTTAGAACGGAGACAAGGAAACACTTTTTCTCACAGAGAGTTGTGAGTCTGTGGAATTCTCTGCCTCAGAGAGCGGTGGAGGCCGGTTTTCTGGATACTTTCAAGAGAGAGCAAGATAGGGCTCTCAAAGATAGCGGAATCAGGGGATATGGGGAGAAGACAGGAACGGGGTACTGATTGGGGATGATTAGCCATAATCGCATTGATTGGCAGTGCTGGCTCGAAGGGCCGAATGGCCTACTCCTGCACCTATTGTCTATTGTGATGACAATGCTAATAACTATAAAATACAGTAAATGTTTCACTAAATTACTGAAAAGACTAAGGAGGACATGCTGGGCTGGTGGAAGATGCCTTCAGACTAGACAGTTGTGCAAAAAAGTGGCAAATGGGGAGGTGTGAATTAATACAAGGAATCCAAGGGAATGTGTCATGAAAGAGATAGGAAGTTTAATTGTTATATGCACTGACACTGGAACAATGAAATTCTTACTTGCAGCAGCATAACTTGCCTGTTAACACAATACTCATAACATAATAAACAAAACAAAAATCAATACATTAAAGACAATGTTAGTGCAACCAACAGGATAATAACAAATGTGGGTTACAAAGGAAACTGTCTGCATTTGATGGTATGATTCTTAGACTCAACTTTATCATTCTTATTATGGCTGTGATTGCCATTGAGTCTTCATTGCTGGTGTGGAATTTGTTATGTGGATTTCTAACATCTAACCATTTGCAACATGTGATGAAATACCTGGGCTGCCTCTAAAAACATTCTACATCCATCACTACAGCTATAGTAGCATTCAGTTACTTGACACAAGTCTTAAAGAGGTAGCAGCCTTCAAGCAATAACTATTGTTCCCAACCAATGTTGTATACATTTTGCAGACATTGGTTTCAAATTGTGCAGCCAATTACATGGGAGAGTTGTTGGAACAGAGAGATTGGTAGTTTACAAAGCTCTGAGAATTGGATTGCTGCTTTCGATATGGTTCTCAGGCAATGTTGCATTATATTATCACTTATTATTGCAGGAGCAAGTGTGAGACCTACAGTGCTGCAGTAGCAAGACTTAAATATCCAAATGCCTCTCGCCTTCTAATAGACTTTGTGACTCTCTTTGCACACCATTGCTTCCCAATCCTACAATTCAATCCTCGGAGTTAATTGGAGACACAAGGAACTGCAGATGCTGGAATCTTGAGTAAAACACAATGTGTTGTATTAACTCAGCAGGTCAGGTAGCATCTGTGGGGGGAACAGGTGGGTGATACAGGTTTGGAGGACTTTTGATTGGCAGATGGGTAGAAAGGCTAATGTCAATGAGATTTAATTGTGTGATTTGAGTTATTTTGCATCGTTATAAACAGCTGTTTATCAAGATTATTCCACTTACAGCTGATGGACATTTGTAATGATTTTGATTACAATTGTAGTTTGGTTCAGCAAGACTTCTCTTCACAGAGCATCTTTGGTCATTGCTTTCAGGGACCTTGCAGGAAAAAAAACTCCAGACCATGTTTTGTTTAAAATATCTCCAGTCCTTAAGATTAATCGAACACCTTTCATTTTGATCTATTGTTTTCCTTAACTAAAGGGAAGTTTGAATCTGATGCTTAAATCTGCACTGAGTTGAAGGATTAGTAACAATGTTCTGGCCTTATCTTGAGTTAAACTTGAGTCCACCTTGCGCGAGTGGAATCATCCCTCCTGTGGCAACACCATCACTATTTTCTTGCTGAAATATGTGTTCTCTCTCCAACAGATCCTTTGCTGGGATGAAAAGGCATTTTATATCGAGCAGGAGTTCATTTCCTGCAAGGACAGCTTTGTGTGTGCCACCATGCTGTGTCGACAGAATGTACTGTACAGCACCCCAGATAAGTTACTGCAGCTCCTGTGCAAGCGGAAGGTAGAATGCCCAGATTTTCCGGACGAGGTACTGTTATGGACTAAGTACAACCAAGCCAGCAGTGCAAGGCTAAGAGCGTAATGATGTCTTCAGCAAGACCAAACAGTTCTAGGCAAGGAACCAAGGATGGTATAGATATCTAGTGATAATAGCAGTGGTGTATCACTTTAATGTTGACATTCTGCTCTAGGAATTTTTTTATCTTTTAAGCTCCTGACCAAATTATTTATTTTATGTTTCAAGGGAAAGCTTGGATTCACATGCGTGAATGTATTATAAATCAGTGACACTGGATGGCACATATCTTTGAAATTGTATTTATGCAAATTTTGTTTTATGAGCTCTTTATTGTTAAATGCATTAATGTAATTTATTGACGAAATTATATTCATATTTGTTTGATGGAGATGATCATCAATATATAATTAAAATAGTTGTATCTGGCTCATCTTCCCTCAGAGTCCAGTGTAATCCTTTTGCCTGTGATGTCTGCCATCGTTGTTGTGACTTTTCACTAGAACAATTACATCAAATGACAGTATAGAGAGAAAGTGCATCAAGTGTCATCTGAATACTTTTCATATCAGTTCAACCACCTCATTTAAACTTTCACAGACCTGGCCACCCCTGCCATAGATTGGCTATTTAAAATTCAGTTAGTAGATCCTGGTTTACAATTATAAAGTGCCTCCAACATATTTGGCAGTTAATTTTCATCGGACACTGTAAGGCGAATCCTGCAGGATTTACTGCAGGCCCCATGGGAGTAGGTAAACCTTTAAGTTTTTGGTAAGAACTTTATGGACCCAGGAGACACACTCACATGCACATAAATTGTTCTCTAGGTGTGATTTAGTTTAGAGATACAACATGGAAACTTGCCCTTCGGCCCACTGAGTCAATCACCCGTTCACACTTGTTCTATGTTATCCCACTTTTGCATCCACTTGGGGCAATTTACAAAGGCCAATTAACCTGTAAATCCGCTCGCGTTTGGGATGTGGGAAGAAACCGCAGCCACTGGAAGAAATCATAGGGAGAATGTGCAAACACTACAGACAGCACCAAGTCGGGATCGAACCCAGGTCTCTGGCGCAGCAGCTCTACCAGATGCACCATTGGGCTACCCCTCTACCTGTTTAATGTTCTGCTGTACAAACCGTGTAACTTGCACAGGTACCCAATTGGCTTGTGAGCTGAACCTGAGAGTGACCCTGTGACATGAAACCATCAGACTGTATGTTTAGCCAAAAGCTTAAAAACCACTTTGTTGAAAAAAACAGGACTTCAAAATTGTATGTATGCAGTTGCCCTGGAAAATTGCCACCATCTATTCCATCAATGCGTCCAATTACAAAGTCAAACATTATGCTGGTCTTTGCCATAATAATACTTAACTACAAGAGTGAAGTCCCTTTCCCACTTGGGCGACCTCCACCGCGACCTCTGGTGAGTTTGCCCGCGACCCATAGTCGCGGCAAGGTCGCCACGAGGTCGTAGGAGGTCTTCGTCACTCCTTCATGGTCGATAGTGGTCTCCGCGTAGTCGAGGATTCAGCTAGGTCGCGGCGTATTTTTCAAGATATTAAAAATTGACCACGACTAAAAATAGGTCGCCGTGGGAAAAATCGATATTTTTTTTGTCATAACAAGATGTTTTATAATAATATAGATGTTAAGCTTATATCTTATCTTAATGTTTGGTAACAAAAACAGGAAGGAAGATTATTATCTAAATGGTGTCAAGTTGGGAAATGGGGAAGTACAACATGATCTTTGTTCATCAGTCAATGAATAAGCATGCAGGTACAGCAGGCAGTGAAGAGTTGAGTAAAGGAACAAAGAGGTCCTTCTGCAGTTGCACATGGCCCTAGTGAGACCACACCTGGAATATTGTGTGCAGTTTTGGTCTCCAAATTAGAGGAAGGACATTCTTGCTGTTGAGGGAGTGCAGCGTAGGTTTACAAGGTTAATTCCCGGGATGGCGGGACTATCATATGCCGAGAGAATGGAACGGCTGGGCTTGTATACTCTGGAATTTAGAAGGATGAGAGTGGATCTTATTGAAGCATAAGATTATTAAGGGTTGGACACGCTAGAGGTAGGAAACATGTTCCCGAAGTTGGGGGAGTCCATAACCAGGGGCCACAGTTTAAGAATAAGGGGCAAGCCATTTAGAACGGAGATGAGGAAACACTTTTTCACACAGAGAGTTGTGAGTCTGTGGAATTCTCTGCATCAGAGGGCGGTGGAGGCCGGTTCTCTGGATACTTTCAAGACAGAGCTAGCTCTTAAAGATAGCGGAGTCAGGGGAGATGGGGAGAAGGCAAGAACGGGGTATTGATTGTTGATGATCAGCCATGATCACATTGAATGGCCTAATCCTGCACCTATCATCTATTGTCAGTTTAATTGATGCAAAAATATAGTAATCCAAATACAGAAGTATTGTCTATTTTCTATTCTCGAGGTTGTGCCATTGTGGCACACCAGTTCTCAGCAGAAGAAGGACATTTGTACAAAAACAATTTATATATGAATTCCAGCTTGACATTTGATGCCATTAAGTGGAATATAAACCATTTACTTCACAGCTTATAAAACAAACACATTCCAAACAAACCTTAATCAAACACAGATTTGCAGAAGATACAAGATAAAATTAGACTTTTGTACACATTTTATGCATACTGAAATATCAACAAATGCGAGAATTAAGAGACAGGAGCAACAAATGATAGGTAAATAACGATTGTTTCACCCACATACACTTGATATAGCCCCTTGGAAGCCAGACCAAGTCTGCAAAAGTCAAGGAGATGGCTGCGGTAGAAAAAACATTAAGATAAGATATAAGCTTAACATCTATATTATTATAAAACATCTTGGATGTTTACTTGTGGGTTTGCTTGCTTGAACTTTTTCTTTGATTCACATCTCCTCGAAAACACGACGCAGTAACGGTGAAATGTGTACATATTCCAGTAGAGATTTACCTCATGATCTCAAAAATCCCCTCATCTCAAAATGTGATTTATTATTTCCCGAGTTTTTTACTAAAATTGTTCGCCAATCTAACATCTTTTTAAAATCTAACGTGCTGAAGCGAGCTGGATGACGTCACAATGCCCGTGGTGGCCGTCACAGGGGACGACCTCCTCTCCGTCTTCCCCGCCCGATCGTCTGTCACGTTGGTGGGTGGGCTTACCCTCATGGAAGCCATGATCGGCCAGCCTTCCGCTGCTTTTCACCGTCCTCAGATCGCTCCGCGCTCACTCTGGTCCACGCCGACTGCAGCCTATCTCGGGAGGATTCTGCTCTATGATCTGGATCCGGCTCTATGACGCTGGCTGCCTCTATCCGCTCCCCCTCCCTCTCTACCTACTCCCCGGGGCAGAGAAAGAGAGAGAGAGAGATAGAGGGGGGGGTGGAGAAGGGGCGAGAGGGGAGAGGGGGCCCTCCCTCTCTGTCCCCCCCCCCCCCTCCCTCTAGGGAGTGGTGAATATTGGGACCTATGGGTGAGTGGTGAGTATTGCGTTCGGGAACCAGCCCTCCCCTGTGACGCCACACCCCCCACCACCCCTCAATCTCTACCCCCCTCCTTCTCCCTCTCTGCCCCCCTCTCCCTCCCTCTCCACTCCCCCTCCCCCACTCTAGCCGTGCCTGCGCAGTAGGGTGTTATGCGTGAGTGGATAGGGCGGGAGATGGGGTAAAAGAAGGGAGTGTATAATATTAATATCATATCAAGGGGGGGGTTAGTGTGTGTGTGTGACGCCGAAGGCCGCCCCCCTCGCAACCACGCTTTGAGTAGCAATGTTACAAAATTTTGAGATTTAAAAAATCAAGTCTGCAATTTATCCCATCAGATAAAGCATAACAATAAGTTTAATTTGACACCAAATTCACTTTCATATCTCAAGTATTAAAAAAGTTATGACCATTTTCATACTCGGAAATTAGCATCTTGTTCCCTATTGATTTTCAATGGACATTACAAAAAAGCTGTGATCTTGGATAGTCAAACGCCCATTTCTTAAGGAAAGATTAACATTTTTAAATAGCCTAAGTGTCTAAAGATTATTCACAAATAATTCACAATATAACATGATTTTTATATCTAATTTACATTAATTTATAGGCCAAATGGAAGGAATTTAGTGTTCAATTGCTGTAAATAAATGCCCATTTAAATCGGCTTTCTAGTGGGTTCATGTGGAACGCGCTGGTTTAGAACGTTGACATAGCGCTGGATTAGTGCCCTCAAATGCCGAGAAAAATACTGCGGGATATAAAAAGCCCAAAATGAGCTACTCGCTATAGATAACTTTAATTACAGGGTTATATATATGCCCCATTTAATGTAAAAATAAGGTACATACCTTTAATTGTTTGCTCTATAAAACCCTGGGGCTGCGAGAGGTTGCGGAATCAGACAGTAATTTTAAAACTATTAGAACTATATTATCGAGGCCTATAAAACTAATAATACCTTTTGCGACCGGGTCTTGCAGCGATTTTTCGTTAATGATTTACTAGGCTGAACATGTGCGATTAGTACAGCCTAGTAAAAATCGCGTTTTAAACCCGCCCCCTCCAAACAGCGCCAAAATCGCCGACATGGCTGAGGGCAGATTCCTAATGACGATTCAGGTAGGTTTTGTAACATACCTACTTTGAGGGGACGGGACCCAACGGGTCCCCCTTGGTCTAGTATATCGTAAAACGAAAGTAACTCGTTATATTTAGCATTCAGACTTCTTTAGCCATTCTTCCATCGTCACCTTCTAGAAGCAGACATATCTTGGTTATTGGTCTTTTCAAGACATTGTTCTTAGTCGGATGTCGTACTGTATGCACCAAACCTTTAATGTCTGGCATAATCTCCAGTATCCTTCCCATCAACCTCGTGGTGCAGTAGAATCAACCACTAAAACAATATCACCTGGAATAAAATGTATTCTTACTTTCAACCATCGTTGCTGTTCTGGGATTAGAGGCAAATATTCTTCTGTCCACATTTTCCAAAAAAGATCTGTCATATATTGTACTTGTCTCCATCTGCATCTCATATACAAATCTTCCTTCACAAAGAACCCAGGTGGTAGCATTGGATTGCTTTTCAACGAAAGAATATGATTTGGTGTAAGTGCTTCCAGGTCACTCGATCATCAGAACTCTTGGTAATGGGTCGATCATTTAAAATTACCTCAATTTCACAAAATAAAGTTTGCAATCCTTCATCGCCCAGAACTTTTTGTTTAAGGACAGAGCGTAACACATTTCGAACCAGCGGATCAACCGTTCCCAAACACTGCCGTGATGAGATCCCGCTGGGATAAAATTCCACTTTATCCCATTCTGATGCATAACACTCTGGATCATATTCTGATTTAAGCTTTTAAGTGCTTCTCTCCATTCTCTTTCCGTTCCAACAAAATCCGTACCATTATCTGATCTTAATGATGAAACTTGACCTCGTCCACAGATAAATCTTCGTAATGTTTGAATGCAGGAGTCTGTGTCAAGTGTAAATGCAACTTCAAGATGTACCGCTCTGCTCGCCATGCAAGTGAAGATTACACCATCCCTTTTTATCTTACTTCGTCCTCTCTTAACCTCGCCAAACCTTCCTTTCTTTGAAAAAAAAACCTTGTGTTTTTTCATTTAAGTAACCAAAATAATCTACTCCTACATCTGTAAATGGAGGATTATCAGGTTGAATCCTCTCCAGAGGTAAGTCCGCCACTTTTTGTTCTCCTACTTTTCCATGCTGTCACCTACATTCAACACTATTTTTTTATTATTTCATGCAGCAGAGTTAGCTTTGACAATCCAACATTTCTTACGAAGTTTTGACAACATATAATTTCTTCCTCCATGTCCGATCTGTTCATGGATATGTCGTAATATGTAGTAATATTGAAATATAAAAAGTCCTTCAAGAGAATAATAGGATGCATAACCTCTTCAGGCATTGCTAGTCTATTCAGGTAACCACCTACTCTAAAAAGTCCTTCATCCAATACCGGATCAAGCTGTACAAGAGACTGTAATTTTGACACCATGCACTCCGGCTTCTAATGTCAATATCTCTTCTTTGTATCTTTGTCTTTGACAGAAAGAGATAATTACGTTTTCTGCTCTGAGAAGATCCTCAAGATATATTCCCTATACGTGGTACAATGCCTTCAATCCATCGTTTCATTATATTCCTTCCTTCTTACATTTTTGACACCACCTTATGGTGTGACCAACCTCATCGCATGTCAAACACAAACCTCATGGCTTAATGGCAGATGCGTCTCTTTTCTTCTCACTGTTGTTTCTACAGGTATTACAGCGGTAGCAAAACTGCTTTCCTTAGGTCCTAACCTTCCTTTTGTTTTACTAAAAGTAGAACCTTTGGCAGTTGCAATTAGTTTAGGATCTTGAATATTCCCATGGCGTGGATCTGACATTAACCGTACTTCCATGAAATTCACCTGGTCAGGAAGCATGGCTGGCTGACTGTGGTCTTCCTGTATCTGACCTGCTCTATCTCTCCACCTTTTTCTAAGCCTATAGGACAGTTTAAAAATGATAGTTCTCATATTACAAACAACATTTATTTCTTCCATGTAGTTGAGATTTCTCATTGAGTTACAACAACCCCTATATATATCGCAAACTCATACAATGCCTTCACATCTTCCGCCTAGATTAGTGGGCAAAATTGGGGAACATGGTATTAGGGGTAGAGTGCTGACATGGGTAGAAAATTGGTTGGCAGACAGGAAACAAAGAGTAGGGATTAACTTTCAGAATGGCAGGCAGTGACTAGTGGGGTAGCGCAAGGCTCGGTGCTGGGAACGCAGCTATTTACAATATACATCAATGATTTGGATGAAGAGATTCAAAGTAACATCAGCAAATTTGCAGATGACACAAAGCTGGGTGGCAGTGTGAACTGTGAGGAGGATACTATGAGAATGCAGGGTGACTTGGACAGGATGGGGGAGTGGACAGATGCATGGCAGATGAAGTTAAATGTGGATAAATGTGAGGTTATCCACTTTGGTTTCCAAAACAGGAAGGCAGATTACTATCTAAATGGCGTCAAGTTGGGAAAAGGGTAAGTACAATGGGATCTGGGGGTCCTTGTTCATCAGTCTTTGAAAGTAAGCATGCAGGTACAGCAGGCAGTGAAGAAAGCGAATGGCATGTTGGCCTTTATAACAAGAAGAGTATAGGAGCAAAGAGGTCCTTCTGCAGAAGGACAGTGCCCTAGTGAGACCACACTTGGAGTATTGTGTGCATTTTTGGTCCCCTAATTTGAGGAAGAACATTCTTGCTATTGAGGGAGTGCAGCGTAGGTTTACAAGGTTATTTCCCGGGATGGCGGGACTGTCATATGCTGAGAGAATGGAGCGGCTGGACTTGTACACTCTGGAGTTTAGAAGGATAAGAGGGGATCTTATTGAAACATATAAGATTGTCATATGGACACGCTGAAGGCAGGAAACATGTTCCCGATGTTGGAGTCCAGAACCAGGGGCCACAGTTTAAGAATGAGGGGTAAGCCATTTAGAACGGAGATGAGGAAACACTTTTTCTCACAGAGAGTTGTGAGTCTGAAATTCTCTGCCTCAAAGGGCGGTGGAGGCCGGTGCTCTGAATACCTTCAAGAGAGAGCTAGATAGGGCTCTTAAAGATAGCGGAGTCAGGGGATATGGGGAGAAAGCAGGAACGGGGTACTGATTGGGGATGATCAGCCATGATCACATTGAATGGCAGTGCTGGCTTGAAGGGCCGAATGGCCTACTCCTGCACCTATTGTCTATTGTGTATAAATCTCATGTTATGGAGTATAGAGGCAAATAAATAAATGATGGGTCTGTTCCAAACATTATGGTGGGCATTGTGTATCCATCTGAGTGTATTTTATAACTATTTACATGATTTATTATTTGAATCATGTAAATCATTATTTACATTCTGGGATCTGCACACCTTTGAAAATTTCCAATTTCTACCATGCTGGTTCAAACAGAATATTGGACGAGTTTAAAGCTCAGCTTACAGTCTTAGAACATCAGTTTATGCCTGCATGAAATCAGATCAAATAAATGTAAATGTGGATGACTTGGTCTTGGTCAAACATGCCAGACAGCATACTTGCTACTCAATGAATATTTAATAGAAAATTAAAATAATAAGAATTAGTAGCATCAATCTGCTTTCAAATTGAAGTGCTGAATATTCAGTGGCATAAAATAATTTCCTTTTGTTTCTGTACATGACAGGTTTCCTAGTCTGCATGACTTTATTCGCTATGAAAAAATATTAATAGCAATGTTACAACATTTTGAGATTTAAAAAATCAAGTCTGCAAATTATCCCATCAGATAAAGCATAAAAAGTTTAATTTGATACCTATTTCAAGTTCAAGTTCAAGTGAGTTTATTGCCATGTGTCCCTGATAGGACAATGCAATTCTTGCTTTGCTTCAGCACACATAGTAGGCATTTACTACAAAACAGATCAGTGTGTCCATATACCATAATATAAATATATACACACATGAATAAATAGACCGATGAAGTGTAAATAACAGATAATGGGTTATTAATAATCAGAGTTTTGTCCGAGCCAGGTTTAATAGCCTGATGGCTATGGGTAAGTAGCTATTCCTGAACCTGGTTGTTGCAGTCGTCAGGCTCCTGTACCTTCTACCTGAAGGTAGCGGGGAGATGAGTGTGTGGCCAGGATGGTGTGGGTCTTTGATGATACTGCCAGCCTTTTTGAGGCAGCGACTGCGATAAATCCCCTCGATGGAAGGAAGGTCAGAGTCGATGATGGACTGGGCAGTGTTTACTACTTTTTGTAGTCTTTTCCTCTCCAGGGCGCTCAGGTTGCCGAACCAAGCCACGATGCAACCGGTCAGCATGCTCTCTACTGTGCACCTGTACAAGTTAGAGAGAGTCTTCCTTGACAAACCGACTCTCCGTAATCTTCTCAGGAAGTAGAGGCGCTGATGATCTTTCTTGATAATAGCATTAGTGTTCTCGGACCAGGAAAGATCTTCAGAGATGTGCACGGCCAGGAATTTGAAGCTCTTGACCCTTTCAACCATCGACCCGTTGATATAAACGGGGGTTTGTCCCCATCCTACGCCTTCCCAAGTCCACAATCAGATCCTTGGCTTTGCCGGTGTTGAGGGCCAGGTTATTGCGCTGGCACCATATGGACAATTGCCCGATCTCTCTTCTATACTCTGACTCATCCCCATCAGTGATACGTCCCACAACAGTGGTGTCGTCAGCGAACTTGATGATGGAGTTCGCACTGTGACCGGCTACGCAGTCATGAGTATAGAGTGAGTGCAGCAGGGGGCTGAGCATGCAGCCTTGAGGTGCTCCCGTGCTGATTGTTATCGAGGCTGACACATTTCCACCAATACGAACAGACTGTGGTCTGTGAATGAGGAAGTCGAGGATCCAATTGCAGAGGGGTGCATAGAGACTCTGTTCTGCGAGTTTGGTAACCAGCTTAGAGGGGATGATTGTGTTAAATGCCGAGCTGTAATCGATGAATAACAGTCTGACATATGAGTTTTTGTTGTCCAAGTGGTCCAGAGTGGAGTGGAGGGCCAGCGAGATCGCATCCACCGTTGATCTGTTGTGGCAGTAAGCGAACTGCAGTGGGTCCAGGTTTTTGTCGAGGTAGGAGTTGATTTGCTCCATGATCAACCTCTCAAAGCACTTCATCACCATTGGCGTTAGTGCCACTGGTCGATAGTCATTGAGGCACGTCACCTTACTCTTCTTGGGCACTGGTATAATTGATGCCCTTTTATAGCAGGTGGGGACCTCAGACCTCAGAAGTGAGAGGTTGAAAATGTCTCACTTTCATATCTTCAGTATTAAAAAAGTTATGGCCATTTTCGTACTCGGAAATTAGCATCTTTTTCCCTATTGCATTTCCATTGACTTAACTCAAAAGCTGTGATCAAGGACAATCAAAAGCTCATAACTTTCTTAAAAATTAAGAGAACTGAATGAAATTTTCAGTTATTATAGATTGAAGCATTCTGAAACAAATATGAAATAATCTTACTTGGATGACCTGAAATTAAAGCATATAATTAGTTAGTTACCTAATTGTAGCTAATTACAAAATTCAATTACTAGATCTAAACATCTATCAATTTCTTAAGAAAATGTTAACATTTTTAAATAGCCTAAGTGTCCAAATAACATTCACACAAGAATTCACTATAACATGATTTTTAAATCTCATTCTCATGAATTTATAGGCCAAATGGAAGGAATTTTGTGTTTAATTCCCGTAAATTAATGGCCATTTAAATTATCTTGCGAGTGGGATTTTGTGGAACGCGATCGATTGGAATGTTGCGGTTGCAGTGAATTTAAACCCCATATCAGCAGAAAAACACTGCTGGTTCAGATGGGTCCCAAGTCATCTTCTCGCAACCTGAAATTTTGATTAAAGGCATCTTAAGAAGCACTTTTTAACAAAGATCTTAGAGCAGAGCAAGATGGGTTACTCTCACGCAAAAGTGTAGTACGCTCATGGGCGGATTCATGGGTGATTATAGGACCCAATTTAGCGACCAGTCCCCGCCATCTTGTTCCGCCATCTTGCTCCGCCATCTTGTTCCGCCATCTTGCTTCCGGCCAAAGATCGGATCTTTGTTTCCGCAGGGGGGAGAGGGATTGAGCGGCCCGGGGCAGCGGGGAGAGGGAGTGGGGGGCAGCGGGGAGAGGGAGTGTGGGGCAGCGGGGAGAGGGGCATAGGAGGGGGGGAGACATTGTAGTGTGGGGCAGGCAGTGCCGAGGGAGGGGGCCGGTGGGGGGGGGGGGGGGGGGGGGGGGGGGGGGGGGGAGAGTTGAGGGGTGGGGATAAGGCCTAGTGTGTGTTAAGTTGCGGGGAGGTTTACAATGTTTCTTATTTAATGTTCCTTGTCTAGTCTGAAATAAAGTTCATCATTGGATCAGAAGAAAGTATAATTGTGTGTGTTATATGATTATATACATTTATATCACATTCATGTATGTGTGTTTATAAACATTTTATTCTTCAACAAGAATTAACAGAATTATGAACTAACAGAATTATGAATCTAACCCTATATCACACACAAAAACTTCCCCCGCAATGTCAATCACCCTGCGAGTCGGGTCGGTTCCGGTTACTACAAAATCAACTCAAACACTGCTTGTGAGCCATTTAAAAAGAAATGATTTAAAAAACATTAAAAAAGGCAATTACCAGAGTCAAATTTTATTCTTGACAAGAAGTGTAAACTGACAGAATTATGAATCTAACCCTATATCACACACACAAACTGTTGCCCCGCAACATTGATTACACTGCGAATCGGGTCGGGTCAGGTAGGCTCCGGTTGCCCAGGATCCCCTCCGTAGCGTACTACACGTCAGCCCATTGTATTTCGCAGGAGTAACCCATCTTGCTCTGCTCTAAGATCTTTGCTTTTTAATGGAAAAATAAGCGGCGTACCTTGCCTTGTCCCCTACGTGAGATCCGTCCCATTGTCGGCGTTCACGGCTTTAGAAGGTAATTTTTAATTTACTCTAGCAATTAAATCATCCAGCGCAGTTTAAAAATAACTCCAGAGAACGAATGTCGGAGCGATTTTTCTTGAGCAACTAAACAGGCTGACGAACATCGATTTGAACAGTCTGGAGAAAACGGCATTTTAAACCCGCCCCCCTCTCAAAGGCGCCAAAGTTGCAAACACGGGCAGTGACAGAACTGCAGCGCCTCTGAAGGTAAGATTTGTAACATACCTAATATTAATTCAAGACCTTGCCCATCTATTGCGGCTCCATATTTAGATTTCTACTTTGGTATCTGATTACCATACTTACCTTAATATATTCACAAAATCTTTTTAGATTCTCCTTAACCTGATCTGCCAGAGCTATCTCATGCCCCCTTTTTGGCCTTGTTTTCCTTCTTACATATGATCCACAACCCGCTTTACTCAGGGATACATTTGATCCCAGCTGCCTATTCCTGACCCATTGCCTCTTTTTTTCTGACCAGACCCTCAGTTTCAGTTTCAGTATTCATCAACAATATAATCATATGAACTTTTAATTTTTGTCTTCCAAATATATATGACCAGCCCTAGATTAAAAATGTAAACTGATATTTTTAACAGAGTTTTAAGTAGATATGTGTTCCTCACAGCCGTTAGACTCATACAAGTTAGACTATACAATCATAAATTCCTTCATTCTCGTTAACATAGCATATGCATTTTTGCTCTATGCTCACAACCCAATTCCAAATAAACTGCCTTCAAGGACATTATCCATTATTGTTAATATTTTAAAACAAATTAAACATATTTCTTTCTCTGATCAGTCCAGAAGATATTCCTAAAATAAGTTGCACTGATCCATAGGTTGATGAATGGAGTGACAATTTACATTAGAAACTGTAATTTTCAATAACCTACTGCAAAGTATCCCCAGCTTGTCCTGAAATGTTCCTAGCCCTCCTGTACAATGATGATATCTTTCTATCCCTCATAGCATTCATCCTGTACCTGCAGGAAGCCTCACAATGTTGGCCTGGACTTGCAGCAGCTTCATATCACGGGGCACCCAAACCCCCTTTATCTACTTAACAATACATTAGTCTACTTGAATTATGAAGAGTCTCCAAACTGCTCAGATGAACCTTCCAAGATTAATTTCACCGAGTCCTGTGAACAGGGAAAAAGTTTAAGAAAAAAAACAAAGTTTCAGTGAAGATTGTACTAATGGCTACAATGAAAATTACTATTTATTGAAAAAGTCAAACATAGACCTTAAAAATTCTCAACACAAGAAAGGAAATGTATACAAAAACAATTTGTATTTGAATTCCATTCTGAACTGCCCGTGTGGAATGTAAACCACTTATTTCAGATATTAAAACAAGAGTTGGCTCTAATTCTTAATACATACAGTACTAGCAAGTTCATTAACATATACTGTGAACCAGAGTTAACTGTAGTACATACATAAAATTGGTTATTAGCAGTCATTTCTAATGGCGCCAAAGGTTACAGGGAGAAGCCAGTGGAATGACATTGAGGGAAAAATAGATCAGCCACAATTGAATAGTGTAGACTCGATGATTCTACATTTCTAATCCAATGTCTTATGGTTTTGCAATTTTATAAATGTACCACTAATAATTGTTTGCAGACACAAAATGCTGGAGTAACTCAGCAGGACAGGCAGCATCTCTGGAGAGAAGGAACAGGTGAAGTTTCGGATCTCGGCCTGAAACGTCACCAATTCCTTCTCTCCAATGATGCTGCCTGTCCTGCTGAGTTACTACAGCATCTTGGGTCTACCTTCGATTTATACCAGCATCTGCAGTTCTTTCCTACTAATAATTGCTTCATGTGACTAGGCTGCCACAATGTTTATTGTGGAAAGCTATAGTAAGAATGTTCCCTGACATTGTAAGCTTTTCTTATATTTAACCGATATATAAACTATCTACTATCTACATTACTAAAACTCTGTTCTTGACCGCTTTTGGCCATCTGTGCTGCGATTTCTGAGAGAACGCCGCCACCTATGGCCGTCATTTTTGGCCACCTTGCTCAGAGCCCCTCTCCGCCGTATGTGTGCCGAAGATTTTTCCCGTCGATGAAAAATGACAGAGATATTAATGATTTTACAAAATTCCCCATTCTCTCTGCTGCCCCTGCTGGCGGCAGGGGGGAGGGACTATAAAACCAGGAAGTGGTGTACCTCAATCAGTGTCTGCAAGCTGGAGGAAGGCAGAGGGTCACGTTTCACTGAGCTGTGAATAACACTGAACACATGTCTACTCAAATGTAAGTGTCCTTAGTGGTTCTAAAACGCTTGCAGAATGTGTCTATTGGTTCTAAAATGTTTGCAAAAAGTGTTTATTGGTTCTAAAATGTTTGCAAAAAGTGTCTCTTTTGGTTCTACAATGCTTGCAGAATTGTCTTTTTTGGTTCTAAATGCTTTTTAGGTTCTCCCCCCTTTCCTCTCTCCCCCCTCCCCCCCTCTCCCTCTTCCTCCCTCCCCCCCCTCCTCTCCCCCTCCTCTCCTCTCTGTCGTCCTCTCTCTACCCGTCTCTCCGCCCTCCCCCTCTCCCCCCCCCTTTTCCTCGCCCCCCCCCTCTCTCCCCCCCCCCCTCCTCTCCCCCCCTTTCCTTCCTCCCCTCCTTCCCTCTCCTTCCTCCTCTCCTCCCTCACCCCTCCTCTCTTCCCCTCCTCTCTTTTTCTTCCCCCTCCCCCCCACAATTTCTCCCCTAAACCACCTCCCCTCCATACCCCTACCCCCTTCCCTCCCTGTTCCCTCTCCCCCCCTCCTCAGCACACCCTCTCTCCCCTCCCCTCCCCCACCCCCCCCTACCCTCCCCCCCCTCCCTGCTCCCCACCTCACCCCCTCTCACTCTCTCTCCTCCCCCACCTTTCCCCCCTCACCCACCCTCCCTCTTATCCTCCTCTCCATCCCTCTTGCCCCTCTCTCTGTGTCTCTGTCTCTCTCTCTGCTTCTGCCCCTTCTCTCTCTGCCCTCACTCTCCCCCCCCCCCCCCCCCCCCCCCCTCCTCTCTAGATGTGACTGCAAGTTGGGGGCTATGCATCAGTAGATACGGTGGTTATGGGGTAAAAGGACCAAATTAATAATATTAATATAATATCAAGGGGGTAATTAGCGTGAGTGTGGGGGGGGGGGGGATAGTTAGTGTGTGTGACGCTGCATGCCGCCTCCCCCCACAACCGCACGTTGGGGGAACAGACCCAACGGGTCTGCACTTGGTCTAGCAAGTTATATAATTTAAAACTGGTGGTCATCGGCACGTATTCGCTGTTTATTATCTGATTCAACAAGCAGTAATGTTAGATTTGTTGAAATATTATAGCATTGATGGAGGTTGTTTGTATTGGAGTAGAATTGTTGAAATATTACAGCAATGATGGAAGTTGTTAAGCTCGCACTGGTTTTTATGAAATCCAATTAATCCTATTCAGTGGCTCTCCCTCCATCTCTTCAACTTTGCCCACTTCAAGTACGAAAGCAATTCCCTTTTGAAAGCCAGAATTGAATTGGCTTTCCATCACACCTCAAGGCTGCGTACTCAGCCCCTGCTCTACTCATAGAAACATTGAAACTAGGTGCAGGAGTAGGCCATTCGGCCCTTCGAGCCTGCACTGATCATCCACCATGGTATACTCACGACTGTGTAGCCAGACACAGTGCTAACTCCATCTTCAAGTTTGCCGACAGCACCACCATTGTTGGGTGAATTACAGATGATGATGAGTCAGAAGAGTATAGAAAGGAGATTGATCGACAGACCAGATGGTGCCAGTACAACAACCTTGCTCTTAATGTCAGTAAGACCAAGGAACTGATTGTGGACTTTGGAAGATGAATGATGAGGTCCCACAAACCTGCCTATATTGACGAGACAATGGTGGAGAGATTCAAATTTGAAGCTTCTGAAATTTGGTGTACATCTTTGAAGGACCCAGCATACTGATGCAATTATGAAGAAAGCCAATCAATGCTTCTACTTCCTGCGAAGATTGTGGAGATATGGTATGTCAGAGAGAACTTTCTTGAACTTCTACAGGTGTACAGTAGGAAGCATATTGACTGGTTACATCACTGCCTGGTTTGGCAACTTGAACGAAAAGACTGCAAAAAGTGGTGAACATTGCCCAGTCCATCATGGGTACTGCGTTCCCCCACCATTGATGGGATTTACAGGAGTCGCTGCCTCAAAAAGGTTAATTGGCTTCGGTAAAATAAAATTGTAAATTGTCCCTAGTGTATAGGACAGGGCTAATCTAGGGGGTGATTGCTGGTGGGCGCGTACTTGGTGTGCTGAAAGATCTGTTTCCACGCTGCATCTATAAAATCTAAAGTCTAATGAAACAGCTTAAAGAGAGCAGGTGAAATGACAGAAATTCACTACTGTTCAGAGTATCAAATTTTAATTTGCTTTCATACACTTTAATTGACTTAGAACTAAGGGACAAATTAAAAATATGTACATTAGGCTTTTTTATTTTCTATGATACAGACTTAAATATTCTCAAAATGGCACAATTTAAATTTTACATTCTTGAACTGTCTTCACAATAAAATGTAGAATTGTGAACTATTTCAGTTGTTCTACACAGTTATGGTTGATTAGAGAATCAATGTAAAGAAACATCGAACTTGTACACACAATGCTTCTAGAGAGTAACTATGTTCTGTCAGATGACGCCATTATTCTTTGTATTTGCTATTGGTACAGTCATATGGCTTCCACCACTGCGAAAACTGCAGCACTTTCTTCCTCTGATCGTCAAAGTTTTCTCTGAGTGGTTTCCGCCATCGCCGTGGCTCTAGGTCTAACATGCCACCAACAATTTCCTTTAAAAAAAAAGGCATAGATACGCTGATGTCAATAATTTTTATGTAAAGTAAAATAAGATGTTATTTCTGTTCCCTGTGTTATTTCTGTTTCACCTATTATCCCACACACACAATCTCCTTCCTCTGTGGGGAGAGGTTGTTGGGACAAAGAGGTGTGTTTTCCAATTATGAATTCTGACTTCCTCAGTTAGTTTCTAATATTAAAACAAAAATTGTATATTTTGTCCAATGTTTTCAATTAATTCTGAGATTTAAAAAAAAAATTGTTCTTCTATGACACTTCTGAAGACTGTTTTATATTTACATTGCCTTCCTTGTGCAGCTCTATTATTTTAGTGAATTGCAATCTAAATTCTGGTCTCACACTCAAGATGAGATTAAAGAATTTCATTGCACCTTGGTGTTAATGAGAATCAAATAATCTGAATCTGAATCATCAGACCCGGCAGGGTAAGCATTTCAAATATCATCATTGGTATATTACCTCCGGAGGTCGAGTCAAGACATTAACCATTTAATGAGTTTTTATTAAACTACTAGACAAAGTGGAACCCGTTGGGACCCTGTCACAGGGGAGGTCTGGTCCCCCAACGCAATCCGTTACCCCAACGCAATATTCCACCACTAACCTGTAGCCCCCAACTGCGTAGGCTCGGCTCATTTCTCCTCATCCCCCAGCACTCCATCCCTCCTCTTCACCCTCCCTCTTCTTTCCCCTCTCCTCCTCCCTTCCCTCCCTATCCACTACCCTCAGTCACTCCCTCACCTCCCCCACTGCCCTTCTCTCCCCTACTTCCTACCTCCCCCTCTCCCCTCTACTCCCTCTATTCTCCCTCCTCCCTCTTCTGCCCTCCCCAATACCCCTCACCTCTCCTTTCCCCTACCCTCAGTCACTCCCTCGCTCCCTCCATACTCCTCTCCTCTCCCCCACCCCCCCTCTTCCCCCTCTATCCCCCCTCCCTCCCTCCTCACCTCCCCCACTTTCCCCTCCCTTTCCCTCCCTACCCCGTCCTCTCAATCCCCCCACCCTCCCTTCCTCACCTCCCCAGGAACTCAAGATTGCCGCTCCTCTCCCTTCTTGCATGCCCCGGGGGAGCATCAGCTGTCAGTGCCCTCAGAGCCAGGCTCAGCGTCCAGGCCTCGGGATCACCGCAGGAAGGACGCGCCGACAGGCAGGCAGGCAGGTGGGTCACAGCGGCAGGCAGACGGGATGCGCTGGCAGGAAGGTGGGCCACGCCGGCAGGAAGATGGGCGCTGGCAGGAAGGTGAGCCGCGGCCGGTGACTGACAGTGGAGGCGGCCAATCAGTGCGGCGACGGTGCAGGAAAGGGCGTTGCCGCCCTGACTGTGACTGACAGGAGAGGAGACCAATCTGCGCATACGTGTTTCTTAAAATTTTTAAACCTTAATAACTTTTAAAATATACCACTGATCGGAACAAAACTTGGTGTATTTGCTGCACAGGAGAACGGTGGGTAAGGCGGCGAAAGATCGTAGCGCTACCACGTACCGTTTTTGTTCAAATGTGAAAACAATGCAAACCAGAAGATAACAAGATGAGAGTTTTAGTTATGTATGTATAGATGAGATAACTTAAAGAAGAATCACATTCACTGCTTGTGCCACTCCAAAGCAATATCAGTCATCAGCAATTAGGTTACCTTTCCAAAATAAAATGGAAACTTGTCCTCATTTTCAATGATGTGAGCAAATCCACCTTGAAGACCAAAGTCCACAGAAAAATAAGGAAGACCTTTAGGTACCTGAAAACAAAACAATTATTATTAATACTAGTCGGCATCCTTAAATGCTGTTGATTTTACAATGTGTAGTTACCAGTATCTAATTTAGTATGGGAGTCAAAAGGGAAAAGGCAGGAGAATGGGGTTGAGATGGAAAGACATCAGCGCTGATTGAATCGTGGAGTAGACTTGATGGGTCGAATGGCTTACTTTGGCTCATATGACTTTCGAACTTATGAATAAATAAAAAGCACTGTAAGGAAACAAATGCCTAAGCGTGGACCCGTTGGGTCCCCCTCCCCCAACGCAATATTCCACCACTCACCCATACACAAGGCTATGATCAATAAAAATGGTGATCCCGGCCTGGCAACCCTCCCCCAACTGCGCAGGCACGGCTGACAGGTCCCCATTGAAATGCCGGAGATCCCCATTGTGATGTGAGTCCAAATGGCCCGGCAACCCTCCCCCAGCTGCGCACGCGCGGGCCGGCAAGTGGGAGCGCAGCGGGCCCGGGGGGTAGAAAGCAAATTAAAGTTTTTAAAGGGAATTACTTTGTCACATCGACGAAACTTGCTACTGCACACCCCAGGCGAATGGTAAGGTGGGCCTAAAATTGTAGCACTATCATGTACCGTTTTGGCTGTATTTTGGGCATATACACACACACACCCATATACATATATATATATATATATATATATATATATATATATATATATACACATATATACATATATATATACAAGATTAAAAATATGTGTATATGTATATTATATATATCATATATACATTAATATTTTTATTATAAATATTTCAGCTTATACACACACACACTGGACTATATATATTATATATAATATTTACAAATCTTTCACTGGCATTTTGTATAATGTTTAAAACATTAGTTAAAAACTGCTCTTTATTTTTAAGAGTTCTCAAGAGATATTACAATTTACTGTGTAGGAAAGAACTGCTGATGCTGGTTTAAATCGAAGGTAGACACAAATGCTGGAGTAACTCAGCGGGTCAGGCAGCATCTATGGAGTGATGGAATGGGTGACAATTTAGTGACTGGTTGATGAGCCTTCTTGGAGATACTGTTGTTTCTAGAGGCTGGTGATTGATTAGAATTGATGTCAGATGAAAATAAATCCTTGTTTCTGGATTCAGTTTAGATCCATAACTATGACGCATTAGGAAATATCACGTCCATGTGATTAAAACATAAGCAAAATCTGAGTGCCAACCCTTCAGCTTCTTTTCGCTTTCTTGTTCTTTTCACAAGTGAAATATCAGAAGATGTCAGTTCGATTATAGTAATCTATCAATACAATTTATTTGGGCTTTTCGTTTTTTCAGTCAGAATTTTAAAACACTATTTACCAACTTTCTTTCTTGGATATTGTAGAATATACCAGGCAGTTTTCCTCCTGATTTGTTATTTATTCCTTCTGCTTCCTTACCCAACTATTTTAAGCACGGTGATTTCCTTAATGAAACTCATTGTTTATATGGAAAAGACAAAAGTTCTACTTTGTCACATGGGTCAATAATAAACCGAAACAAACACTAAAAACAAATCTGGAAATTCAAAGCTCTTCTCAGCTGAATGCAGCTTGAAATTTGAGTATTCCTGTGCATTGTGGAATGAAAATTCCACAATGCAGATATAGTTGCTTAAACTTTAGCAATATCCAGCTGCTTTATTTAATCTTAAATATATTTATTTTATAAAAAATAACTTAATTCAATTATTTCATACAGATATTTGCAGAATGTTTAAATAACTGTGATAACTACTTACAGCTCTGCGAATATCCCTGTTGGAGATGTCAACTAGCTTCTTATTCATGGCCCACTCTTCATCTGCCTCCATTATAGCTTTCTTTTATAAATTGCACAAGTAATAAAGAAATATAGTTACATTTAGAAAAAGCAATACATCATTGCCATTTTCCTTTTATTGTCCTATTGCTAGCTTTTTTACAAGGAAGCCATCCATTACCATTTTATGAAAAGTTAAACACTTTTAATGATCTACACAAAGTACACAATATCATTATCACAGGCCAAAAAAACTGATGACTGTGTTTCAAATCCTTGAAGTTACCAAGTATATTTTCCCCACACAATTTTGTATTTACATTTTTTTAAACTTATCCTTTATTGACTGAAAGATATAACATGGAAAGAGGCCCTTTGGCCCACAGTTCGACCATCAAACGCCCGTTCACACTAGTTCTGTGTTATCCCACTTTTGCCTCCACTGTCTACACACTGGGGGCAATTTATAGAGGCCAATTAACTTGTAAACCTGGACGTCTTTGGGATGTGGAGGAACCTGGGGCACAAGGAGGAAATTGAACGTAGTCTCAGGAAGAAGATGCATACAAGCATAAAAGTAATTTATAATGTAGGCCTGAGAGAAAGATAAATTAAGTTTTAATATTGTAGGATTGAACCCGGGACTATGGCGCTGTGAGGCAGCAACTTTAGCAGCTGCCCTACTGTGCAACCCTGTACTTGGTAACTTCATAGATTTGAAACACAATGTCATCAGTTTTAATTAGTAGCAGCAAATGATTGCACCCAAGTTAAAAAAATGTGCCAAGCTACTGTAAAGTCCAGAAAAAAAAAATATATATATATATTTCCTTCTTTAAATTGGTTGGTCCTCAGAATTTCTTATATTTGATTTAAATTAAAGCGTACATGAAGAGCGATGGGAATTATCAATTTGTAGACAGGAGTTGCACTTGAGCATACAAGCATAAAAATAATTAAAATCATACACCCTAGAAATGGAAAAAATATTTTTTAACAATCTACACTATATTATACGATAGCATATTTTCCCTTTTATAGTTACTAACATAAACTACAGTTAAATAATTCCTACTTTTCTAAGGGAGAATTATAGTACAGCAGAACATTCTTACTTATCATACTCTTAGCTCTCGCTAAAAAAGATTAATTTGTTGGCTGTAGCTATATGAATATTCAACCTTTAAGATGTGATAGATCCTAGAATTGCATTTAATTGTCAATGAGAACCTCCTTCAGAATAATGGGAATAGTTACTTTGGGGCAGATTATTCATTACTTCAGGGTAGATTACTCATTACTTCGGAGAAAATTATTCATTACTTCGGGGAAGATTATTCATCACTGACTGCTGATACAAAACAATTTCCAACCCTCAGTACTGGGTATTTTATGTCATCTGCCTTATCTCAGACTGCAATGTTTTACATTTCTATTGAAAGGTTGCTTACAAAATGGCTTAACTGTTCATTAGCAAGCAATTTTCTACTTAAAATAGACGTTGTAATTGAAACAGCAATTCCAAAAGGCAGTGTGCTGCGCTGATGCTGTTATTTTTTACAAAGGTGAAGTTCAATGGTAGGCTCTTAAACTGAAAGATGTCTAGGGATTGTGCTGGGAAACTGGTGGTAATAGCGATGAAGGATTTCTAACTACGCAGTAATCTATCACCTGTTTCTTTTGAAAATGTTGATCGATCTGTGTTTTTAGCACTTCTTGTTTTAGTTCCTATTCCCTCCATGATTCTTCCTTCTGTCTCCTGAACTGGCCGTTAATTGGGTTCATCTTGATTTTAAATGTCTTTTGTATAATTAATTCTTCTTTCGTGACCTCGAAGATCTTCAAATTGTGACCTCAATAAAAAAATCAGATTTTATCTTCTTTCTAATATTTATGTACCTTCCCCTAACTGTGCCAGAACTCGACACACCTGACTTCCAACTAGTGGTACATGGCTTCCTCACTTTAATATTATAACTGGGCTCACTTAACCTCGTTCTGATGTGAGGTGCTACACCTTGGCAGGACAAATCAAAATAGGACGTACATGGTAAATGGTAGGGAATTGAAGAATACAGTTGAACGGAGGGTGGAATCTCATATAGATAGGGTGGTAAAGAAAGCTTTTGGTATGCTAGCCTTTATAAATCAGAGCATTGAGTATAGAAGCTGGGATGTAATGTTAAAATTGTACAAGGCATTGGTGAGACCAAATCTGGAGTATGGGGTACAATTTTGGTTGCCAAATTATAGGAAGGATGTCAACAAAATAGAGAGAGTACAGAGGAGATTTACTAGAATGTTGCCTGGGTTTCAACAACTAAGTTACAGAGATAGGTTGAATAAGTTAGGTCTTTATTCTCTGGAGCGCAGAAGGTTAAGGGGGGACCTGATAGAGGTCTTTAAAATGATGAGAGGGATAGACAGAGTTGATGTGGACAAGCTTTTCCCTTTGAGAATAGGGAAGATTCAAACAAGAGGACATGACTTCAGAATTAAGGGACAGAAGTTTAGGGGTAATATGAGGGGGAACTTCTTTACGCAGAGAGTGGTGGCGGTGTGGAATGAGCTCCCAGTGGAAGTGGTGGAGGCAGGTTCATTGGTATCATTTAAAAATAAATTGGATAGGCATATGGATGAGAAGGGAATGGAGGGTTATGGTACGAGTGCAGGCAGGTGGGACTAAGGGGAAAAAAAATTGTTCGGCATGGACTTGTAGGGCCGAGATGGCCTGTTTCCGTGCTGTAATTGTAAAAAAATAATTAAAAAAAAAAAAAAAAAAAGGAGCTACAACTAAATTGGAATTTGTTTTAATAGGAATACAAGCCTTTCTTTGGGAAACTTGGCTGAGCCTGCAACTGTCCAAGGAGGTACTGAGGCTTTGTGCATCACAACCTTCAATTCAAGTGAGTGTTACTGTTATCTACCATTGGCAGAGTTCAGATCAGAAAGAGAAGTGCAAGTCTAAATTTTCTATCTGTCTTTGCTTTATAAGAAAATAATGCACTAAGTTCCTTCAAAATCACATTTCCTAAATGTAAGACTAATTATCTAATTATATTAAAAAGGAATAAAATATCTTGCTACCATGCCAATGTATTGAAATATCCCTAAAGATTAGCAATTAATTTGTTTTCCTAATCAATGAAATGTCATTACTGCATTGGAAACCTATTCTAGGGGTTCTTCGATATCTATTTTTTAAATTACCAATGCTTCGATCATTTCTGCGCGCATTCAGAACTTACCTTAAAGTAGATAGGAGCCATGTCTCCAAGTTCTTTTGGCAGTGGAATACATTCATACACCATATGAAACCGTTTCTTCAAACTCATATGTGTCTCAAAAAAGACACAGTCAAGACCTTTATCTGCTAACATTTTCACCAAGGTTTTTCGGAAGAGCTGTCAAAGAGACAGAACGTAATCCCATGACTAAAAATGAATCACATGACAGTATATTCCCAGCCATCTGATATCCATGGGAAGTGAGGGTAACAATTACCTGAACATGTCATTTGTAAGAGAATTATGAGAAAAACTATCACACACTAGCATTCAATGCATGAATTTTTAAATAAATTGCTGAATATTTGTCGCCGTGTATTGCACAGCAGGGCACCTGGAGGATACCCATGTGGTCATGGGGAGAATATGCAAACTCCACACAAACAGCATCCAAGGTCAGGATCGAACCTGGGTCTCTGATGCCGTGAGCTGCTGAGAGGCAGCAGCTTTTAATAAGTAACATTTTCTAGTACATTAGTTGTACAAAACCCATGCCATGTCCGATAATTTAGATTTTTGGTTTATTTAAAAACTGCAATATTTTAATCAAGTACAAAACTGATTTACAGTATTAATCTAACCTGCATTTCCTCCCAGATATCTTCATCCAATATTGTAGCAGCAGTATGATGCTGGAGAGGCACTATTAGGCAGTGACCTTCTGTCATTGATTGGTAATTGGGTAGGCACAAATATACCTGGGGACGAGAGGATGAATTAGGATGAAAAGAAAATGGTTACTTCCGCTACTTTAATATATTTTAAAGCCTAGTTTAAGTTGTAGTTTCTCCAATGTATAAATGCAAGCGAGTTGTCTCATATCATGTTTTGATTAAATCAAAGCAAATTCTGAAGTAGAATGAAAAAAAAAGGTAGATTTTGCTGTGATATTTCCTAATAGCTATCCATAACCGGTCAATAGTAAAATAGTTAGATTGTAAAGTGTTTTGATCAGTAGGGTGGTTATCATATTAGTGTTTACATGTATTGTACACCATTTTACTCAGCTCAAGTAAGACAAGATCATCACAAGATGGAACAGAAACATATACAAACATTTTCAATGAGACTAGGCTTGACAAGGGGGAGAGTAATGGCAGAAACTGTAGACACAAATCTCACACCACAAGAAGGGAGATAATAGCGACAATTAATGCCAATTCCCTCATGCACGAACTGCTCATCACTGCTCCACGAAACACAATAACTGGATCATGACAAATAACATGTTGAGCACATTCTTGCCATTGTGTTCTAATAGAGCATTCAGTTATTATACATCTGTGCAATGAAGCTATTACTCCTTGGGGAAAATTAGGTAATTCTTAACTATTGGTCAAATAGTCTTTGGTCCATCACAAAACTATATAATGAATCATATTAAATAATAAAGAATCAAAAATATAATTTGTTAATAATGTAGGGTTTTCCTTTTGACTAACTGGCAGCAATGGCCCTTAGATGAGTTTTCAATTCAGGACAATTTTAGGTGGTTGAGAACACGAGATTAAATCAGTACAGGGAATGCAAAGATCATTGTTAACAGTTTGTTCATTTGCAGTGACTTTCAAAGGGTTATTTACCGACCTTTACACCAATAGCAATGATAAGGTGCTTTGGAAGTTCAGGGTTATCAAAGCAATACCGGCATTTCTCCATACGCCCAGCCCAATGTTTGTGCTCGTGTATAGCCCTGCTCCGTTGCCTTTCATGTTCACGGCCTGGCTGCTCTTTCTTGGCAGCTTGAGACACAAACATGTCATCCAATGTGTAGTAATCTCTATCCATCTTCTCCATAAACTACAGAACAATAAAAATGAACAGATGAAAATACAAAACAATTGCCTTAAAAATTGATTCTCGATCTTTATGTCACACACCGAAATAACCTTCAGGCCCAAAAGCAAGTCACATAAAAGCTGAAAAGAGATTTATTTATTTTATGGCATTTTACTTCCACAAATTAGATTTTCACTCATTTTACAGTGATTGTAGTTAACATTAAGGCCAACATCATGAGGTGGAAAGTAAAAAAAACAGGGTATTTAAATATTTGGGGTTTATTTCAATGATCATCAACAATTTCAACATCATTTCATCTCCAACCAAGAAATTCCTAGTACAAGTTTATCTGGTTATGGAGCAAATCTGTTTTCTCATCAGCATAATTTGAAATTTAAATAAAATGTTGATTAAAATAATTCATTAGATGCCATTCCTTGTATTAATCAAATGCAACCTCAAGTACATTATCTAATTGTGGAAAATATGATGAAGTTATTAGTTCTGCTCTGTAACTTTTAGCCATTTAGTAACTTTTAGCCATTTCTGTTATATTCAAAAACTATTAGAAAATGGCATGTTAACCATTTCTATATGTGGAGAGTTAATAGTATTACTTTTCTTGTCCATGCATACATCTGGTTAGATTATGCTGCAGTCCTTCCCAGCATAGAACCTCTCACAGCCTCCCAAAGCACTTGCATGTTCTGCAATACGTTATACAGTCTTAAATATGAAACTGACCATGGAAGCCAAAATGAGCAAATATTACTATTCTGCACCACATGTCACACTAGCATTTACAATTTCAGTACAGATCAGATGCTTGCATTGTGGAAGCTCAAAGCTGCTGACTTTTAGTTTTTTTAGAAATGCAGAACAGGCCATTTGGCCCACCGAGTCGGCGCCGGCTAGCGATCCCCACTCACTACCACTATTCTACACACACTAGAGACTATTTACAATTTTACCAAAGCCAATTAACCTACAAACCTGTGCTTCTTTGGAGTGTAGGAGGAAACCTGAGCACCCGGGGAAAACCCATGCAGGTCACGGGGAGAACTTGCAAATTCCGTACTGACAGCACCCGTGGTCAGGATCGAACCCAGGTCTCTGGCGCTGTAAGGCAGCAACTCTACTACTGCAACACCGTGCCGCCCCATCAACTGTGGCAGCAAGATTTTTGTTCAACATTGTCAACCTCCACTATCCTTTTGTTAAGCTTTGTTCCTCCTGATCACCTGCAGTGCTTTGAATGTTTAAGACTTTCTTCAAACAAAAATAAGATAGAGATTCTTAGTGTAGAATACTCAATGGACACATTTGAGCATTTACATTACCCTCGACATACCATTTTCTCAAATAAGATCATTTTTTAGAAAGGAAGGTAGGTATTTCTTCAAGATGTGTACTATATCGATTGATGGACCAAAATGGTGCTGTGCTTTGGGAATTGAAATAGTAATGCAACTATATATCTAGCAATCTACATCTAGGTTAAACACAACTATTTTATGGGCCTTAGGGGTATGGAATGTATCCCGAGTTTATGAAAGACATTCAACTAATGCAAAATTATATTTTTTGGCTGTAACCCTGTATGAATAAAGTTGATGAATCCAAGATTTTAATGTTGTTATCTTGTACTAGATACTGCTTATAGCAATCATTTTTTAAAATAGTAAAATGTATAACATAGATCACATTGATCTATGTTATACAGTAAATATTATATTGATCCATGATCTAACTTCTTGAACATTTTAAATTATAACATGTTCTAAGAATGCTGGAAATTATGCAATGAGTAGAATCAATTAGTTATTGAATTTTTAATTCAATTTGATATATGACTTAAAATGGGGTATTAAATACTTCATTGAGAAATATATTCTTTTTAAGTGAATATTTCAGAGGACAGTGAGAGACAGTAAGGTTCGTTGATATATAAGTTGAAAAAGCAAATTTAACTCAAAGTTGCCAATATATTTTACAGGAGCAATCTTCAACCGATGTTTGACATCATGCCACATAGAACAAGGGGATTGCGATGTTACCACACCAGAAGTCAACAAGCACACCAGCAATGGGTGAACAAGACTAGGAGAATGTTATGTTGTGCAAAACCTAGATTTGAATGAGCATTCAAGAGTGCAAAATGGAAAGCTTTTCAATAGAATAATTGATCACTTGAAAAGATTACAAGAGCATTTCTGTGCTTTCGGCACGAGATGAGCTGATTAGTACAATGAACGAGGCCCACTCAAGACCATGGTTACAAAAAGGCTACAAGAGAATTATACAAGAGGCTATAATGAATTTAAAATAATATCCTAATTACCCACTGTTATAAGATGAACTTACAATACGCTATTCAAAGATTATAATGGGTAACTAGCTAAATTACGCATGTACAATAGACAGCACTATCCTCTGTTCCTGAGTTAACTCACTGCTGAGTATTTCCAGAATTTTCTGTTCTAGCTGCACTATTGCAAATTCACCGACAAGATACCAGGTTTTAAATAAAATAATCTTCAAGATAGTTTTAAACATATGTAAACAATAATCTTTTGGCTACATTATACATGTCATAAGACTACATTATACATGTTATTTCCACAAATATTTAAAAACAATAATAACACCATTTATTACATTTAAGAGTCCATGTCTTCTGTGTAAATATTATCATTGCAAGGTTCTACATCTATAAACTTTTGATTTTGATACATATGTATTTGAAATGGACTTCAGGACCAGAATATTAACTGGACCACTGAAGATTAACATGGTATGCTCAGATTTCATACAACAAAGGAAGTTATATAGCTAAGACTTTGCAACATAACATTTCAAGAACTGTAATCAAGAGCACTGAAACAACAAGACATCAAATCATTTGACTGGATGAATGTTAAACTGTAACAAATATTAAAATTAAAAATTTAATTTTAATTTGTCCACTAAACTTCTGAGAAAACGGAACTTAATGAAACATTTAATGGAGCCAATGTTAAAAATTACATTGACCTAGTAAAATAAAATAACTCAGTGCCTAAAATCATCACTATCATTTACTCAAAATCTCCTACTGTTGTCTATTAACAGTTAATGTCTTCCTATTTAAAACCTATATCACATTTATCCTCCGACCCCTTTATGGGATATTTCAGATCATTTCTAGACAGGCTGAATTAGTTGCCAATCTAGGTAAAACTGGCCTGATGAATTGTTAAGAAAGTTAAGCAATACGATGTTGATTTCAGCAGCCCTCTGTAGAAATTTGTATGCTAAGACATATATTCAGAATTAATAAAGACACAAGAAACTGCAGATGCTGATTCACAAAAAAAGACACAAAGTGCTGGAGTAATCAGCAGATCAGGCAGCATCTCTGGAAGTCATGGATAGGCGATGTTTCAGGTAGGAATTCTTCTTCAGTCTGAAGAAGGGTCCCGACCCGAAGCATCACCTATGCATGTCTTCCAGAGATGCTGCCAGACCCGCTGAATTACTCCAGCACTTTGTGTCTTTTTTTCCAGAATGAATGAGCCAGATAACTAAACTCCTTTAATTAAAGCTGGGAATAGGAACTCAAAGGCTGTGACCAGGGACTCGCAGCTGGTGCAGTAAGGGTGTGTGGGAAGAGGACCTTGGTGGAGAGGCAGACCGAGGCATGTGGAGTCTGAAGAATAGTGACTTGGCTAGATTAAGAGTTTAGAAATGTTTTCCCCTGAGTCACTCATGTATATCAGTTTAATTTAAAATTTGAGATTGATAAGAATTATCTAAAGCCAGCAAATGGTTTATGGGGGGAAAAAAGCAGCATTGAATTAGATAACAGGCTGAATCGGTCTGAAGATGGGTCCTGACCCAAACATCGCCTCCCTATGTCCTCCAAAGATGCTGTCTGTCCTGCTGAGTTATTCCAGCGCTGTGTTGTTTTGTGTATTAACCAGCAACTGCAGTTCTTTGTTTCTACCTAGTTTTAAGGTAATTCCCACTAACGTAAAATCTTACTTACATACGGGTTTATGGAACGTAACCCTTATGCAAGTCGGCGAGTGGCTGTACAGTACTCTTGTCCTAGACAATAGCAACAAGAAATCACAAAGCTACCTAGCTCCATGTTCCATGTATGTTCTATGTACAAAGCTCCAGTATTGTACAGCATAACCAAATCGTGGGGAAAAACTATAACATAATGTGTTGAGGGCTGGCCATCCTAAACTAGATTACAAGAATCATTTATTTAACTTGATTCAAATAAAAACTTAGTTTACTTGCTTGTTATTTTGTGTATTTTGACCTCTCCTCTGCAGAGAAGGAATAAAAATAGTAAGCAAAATATTTCAATGTTGTTTCAGCTGGAACGGGAGCATGGGAATGGGCACAAATGTCACCATCTAAAAGGTTGTCTCTCCACTTAACTAGCGATATGTCACCAATTGTTTCTCTCCCTCCAGCAACCTGCTCATGTTAAGAAAACTCACAAATGCAAACACCCATCAACAGTAATTCGACAGATGTTTAAAGACAACAATTACCTATAAAACCGCTTACCTGCACAGCAGAAATAATAAGTCAGCAAACATGGCAGAATAACAAGAGCAGAAACAAAGAGAAAAGGGACCTGGTTTCCGATGTAGTCAGGGTATTGCATATTGTGTACATTTGCACAAAATAATCTAATTTGGGCGAAGTAGCAAGGAGGCAAGAGGATGTTTGATAGATTTTACACGTCAAAATTGGCTTAAAACTAGGTAGAAACAAAGAATTGCAGATGCTGGTTAATACACAAAAGGATACCAAGTGCTGCAATAACTCAGCGGGTCAGGCAGCATACAAGAAAAGTCCAGTGGTGGGGAAATTATTGGGGGAACATTTTTAGGCAACGGATTTACTTGCATTTGGAAGCAGGGTGCTAGTGGGGACAGTTATCATATTTTGTGTAGTGGAGATCCTGTCTCACAAACTTGATTTCAGTTTCTTGAGGAAGAGATGAAGATGGTTGACAAGGGCAGGGCAGTAAACATTGTAGGGTTGTAAGCATTTGGCTTACAGCCCTGCATCCCTAATGGTAGGCTGGTCCACAAGATTAGTTACATGAGATCCATGGTGAGCTGGTGAATTGGCTTGGGACACAGAAGACTGGTGGAGTGGTACCAGGGTGTTTTTTCTAACTGAAGATCTATGACCCATAGTGTTCTATAAGGATGATGTTGATCTCTGTTGTTTGTAATATATACTAAAGATTTGAATGAAAATGTAGGTGATCAGATTAGTAAATTTACAGATGACATGAAAACATGGTCACCTGTGTTGTTTCCCAAACTTGCTGAAAACGACACAAAGCACAAGAAGCAGGAGAGGCTTGTGACTGGAGTCCACAAATTGTACAGTTCATGGGTACAATGTTGATACCATGGAACTAAGTAGTTTGTTCTCTTTTTCCACATTTGTGTCTCCTTCCAGAGGTTAACTTATGGGAACTTGTTTGTGTCTGTGACAGAAGAGTCTGAATAAGAGTCTTAACCTGAAACGTCACCTATCGAGTCTGAAGAAGGGTCTCGACCCGAAGGTTCACCTATCGTGTCTGACCCAAATCGTCACCTATCCATGTGGTCCACAGATGCTGCCTGATCTGCTGAGTTACTCCAGCAGAATGTGTCCTTTTATGTATTAACCAGCCGCCACAGTTCTTTGTTTCTGCTTGATAGGCATTCTGGCTTTATTTCCTATGAAGGGCCTCAATGTAATGATTGTCACATTCGCCATTTAGTCACAAGAAATGTTGTCTTCTAATGTACAGATAGTATTGCCTCGAAACATCTCTTCCTTCCTAGGAAGCAGACATAAGCTATAATTCATCTTAAATAATAGATCTTGTAGTTTTCATTTAAAGATTCATAACTCACAAAGTTGTTTTCTGCTGACAAGAGTATCTATGGAGAGTCTATGCCAGGAGGAGAAGGAGGGGATTTAACTTTTTAATTTGCTGACCACAATGCTAGAGAACAGTCATCATCATTGGAAAAGAAAACATTAGCAAAGCATCGAATAATTATTTTGGGGAAAGATGGAATGTACACATTCTCCACAATAATCAAATAGTTTTCTGCAAAGTGGAATAATGGAGGAATATGTTGTAAATAAATCTGCCAAGAAAGGAACAGTTCCCCCATGAAACTTCAAGCATGGCTTCCACATATGACCAGGATTATGGCTGCAGAAATTTCATATGTCTTAAGATAGAAAATGTTGATTTAATTTTTAGTCTTTAATTAGGCATTCTGAAGACAGCACTGAGTTTAGCAATTGCAGTGAGTGAACATTTTCAGCATCATTATTCCAGCTCTCTCGTAGAGTGATAAAATATAAATTCTACATTTCGCCTATTCTATCCTTTTGTTACCTTGCACTATTATGCAGCAGGATTATGGAATGACTTCCAGCATTCCTGTTTTCATATCATAATTGAAGCAACATCAGAATATTGTTTCTGCAGTTCGTTTATTCGGGGGATGAGGGATGAATCATGCACCCAGGTATTAAGAAATAAAACTAGGTCAAGATATCACTCTTCAGCCAAAATGGGCAAGTAGAATAACATCCAGTTACCAGACTGCACTTAGATCCCACAGTTAATGAATACCCCTCCTTATAAGGAAATAACATTGTAAATAAATAGAATTATAGTCTAAGTAATGTACAAGATGGTAATATTGCGACTGAAATTCAAGTTGACAGATATTCTGATATTATACGTTGAACAAAGCGGATCCTTACTTTAGAAGCCATGCGTGAGAACCTTTCATTTTGATCCTCCGCAGTCGTCATTTTCTCTTGTCTAACCAAATCCTGCAGACTCAGATTATCATCATCCTGAAAGTACCTAATCCGCTCTCCTGCATGGTGAGTCTCAATCTGAAACAAACACATGTTTTATTACAATTGCACCAGTTTTTAAAAAAGCCACCGAGTGTCTCCGTCAATCCATCTTAGAAGCAATATTACGGCATTATTAAAACTCAGAGCTTCATGCAAATTGTCTGAGGAAAACAAATCATGGATAAGAGAATAAAGTAATATCGTTGCAGAACTTCCTGTTTATGACGCTTTTTAGCATCATGACCTCATCGACCTTCACAATAAATCAAAACCAAAAGAAAATAATGATGCCAATTGACCCGTCAGGCCTGCCAGCTATACCCCAACATTAATCTGTCCTTGCATAGATCTTGAATCACCCATTGAGTACTTCCACAGTTCTCCATTTTTATTTTAAAATAACTTGATTTTTAGAAACTACCTGCTCAGCTTTATCTTTCATTCAAGTTAAAGAGGATATGGGGCAGGGTTATTTTTGGGTCAGATATTCTGGTAAAGCTTTCTGCTGACAATGGTCAGTATCTTTTGTATGTACGTTTTCTTCTTCATGAATGATACATCCATTAGGTCTCATCTGCGTTTCAATCTTTACTTCTTTTTTTTTAAATGATGTATTATAATTTTCCCTTTCACTATTGTGCTTTTGACCTTCACATTTTATGCCAAACTTTTCTCCTCCATTCTCAAAGGCTGCTGTCCTTTTGAGCTTTCTTCATTATCCCATTGGTGTTTATTAATGCTTGTTTTATTTATGTAGCTGCAGATTATTTAAGTAATTTATTCTTTTTTTTTTTAATTTTATCGTTTTTCTTTCACTTTTCTATGCCTCATCTTCGATTTTGACTGATGGCTGCTTATCTCTTAGCTTTCAGTATAATGAAAGGTATACAAAGAAATGGCTTGTTTATAATACCTTTAATAACTTTAGTACAGGTACCTCTAAAATCCCAAAGCATCCCATGGGACTATTATCAAACAAAATTGAGTCAGAGCAATGTAAAGAGATGCTGTTGCAAATGGCCAAATGCTCAGAAACAGAGATATGACTGTAAGAGAGAGATTTGCAATTATCATATTTCAAGATTTTTGGGCATCTTAAGGGCTTTTCAGCTGATGTTGTACTTTTTCAGCACTGACATGCAGTAATAGACGAAACTCCCACAAACAGCGATATGATAAAGACCAGATGTCACCCTTTACAATGATGCTCATTCAAATAAGTATACTACTTTGAATGACTGCTTTACTAATCAACTGGTATAATAATTTTTAATCAGTCAATTATTTACTGCCATTTTATCTCTGGAAAGTACCTTAATCTGGTAGTCACTAACAAACGTCAGATTTTTTGTCTACATTACAGGAAGGATGTGATAGCAGCAGAGAGAGTTCAGAAGAGATTTTAAAAAATGGTGTCAAGAATAGAAAACAGACTGGCTCTACTAGGGAAGGGCAAGTTTAAAATGGTAAAATGTCTAATTAGGTTAAAGAGAAGACCCATTTCCCTTCCATAGAATTCAGTAATGATGGATCACAGATATGGGTAATAGGTGAGATGATTTGAGGAGAGGGATAATATTTTTGATTCAGCATAAAGTTGAAAGGGGATGTTGATTCTGTGGGTCTAAAACTCAGCGAATAATAATATAGACGAAAGAAACAACCACAAATACCCTGAAATTAATTTGAACTGGAATCTTGACAATTTGCAAGAAGCCCAGCCTACATCTTGGAAGCAATTACTGACATTTTGACGAAGTAATAATCATTAATCATTATAAAGATGATGTACTATTTACCGTTTGTCTCTTCTTTTTTCCTTCTGTGTGGATCAGGCTATCTGCGGATGCACCAACAGGCCACACTCTCCCCGATGGATCAGTTCGAACAAGTACCACTTCATGATTTTCATCTATGGGCTGGATTTATTTATTTTTAAACAAAAAGACATAACCACCATGTTAAATAAATACATTTCCTTCATTATTTATCCTGTTCCAACTTTCAAAATCATTGTGCAAAATGACAGGAATTGCATGCACATTTTCAGACTACGTGATAGGCAGAAAAATGACGATAAAGCTAGAGATCAAGACATCCATGATCTTGCTGACATCTAAGCAGGTTTGTGGGCCATATGTCCTTTGTCTGCACGTATTTGCTATGTTCATCTATTTTATGACATTTTGCATTGGATCATAAGACAGAGGAGCAGAATTAAGCTATTCAGCCCATAAAGCCGGCTCTGCCATTCGATCATGGCTGATCTATTTTTGCCTCTCAACCCATTCTCCTATCTTCTCGCCAAAACCTTTGCCACCCTCACTAATCATTGATCAAGTGTGGTGCAAAGTTGCCAATCAAATATGGGGCACAGACCAAAAGAACTTTGGCAGAACAGATTGCAAGGACAGTCATTAGTTTGAATACACTCTTATCTTTCAAACAGAAAGCATGCATAATTATAACATAATTCATAAATAAAACTCCAATTTAACAGTGGACCAAATCTGCACCCAATCTATGAAAAAGCAAACAAACATTAATTGCGGATGCGCTTATGCATGGCAATACTCTTCAGTAATTTCACCGTATGTTTACACTTCACACACGTGACAATAAAAGCACCATTGAACCAATTCTGTCTCTAACATCTACCCTCCCTACTCGTTGGCAATTAAGAAAAAGTACATTTTCCAATGCCACGATGGACAGTTCTCAGAATAGGGTGGGGCCTGATCTGCTGTAGGCTGCCAATGTCAGCAATATCGAGTTAACCTTTCTGCTCTTTGTGATCACCTCATCATTTTATACGCTACGATCAGATCTCATCAGCCTTCTCTTCAAGAAAACAGTCCCTGCCTCCCTCATTTATATCACAACTCTCTTATCACAGGAACAATTGTCATAAATCAATCCTCCAGTTGATGCTGTACCAGTGATTTATTTTACCAGGTGCTCCAACTATGTCGATAAGCCTGTTCTGCAGCTCCTTATCTGAGCCTTCTGGAAGTCAATGTACACTAATCAATTGCATAATCTTCACCAGTTCTGTCCATTACATTGTCAAAAAATTTCCATCAGATTGGTTCAACATGTTGTTGCCATATGGGCAGTTTGGAACAAGCTGGGCCCATGAAACAGCTGTAAAATATATCATGTGGCTAAACCATGCCACCAGGCTTAGCTTATTGTTACATCTGTCCAAGACACTTAAACATTTAACTCTTAAAATTCAATTAAACAAATAAAAATGAAAGCCAGAAAATTATTAAAATACAAAAACATTTTGAAACAAAACATTTACGTACTCTCAATTAATTATTTTATTTCTTGCAGTCAATCCCTGTAATTGAAGTGAGTGCTCCTGTCTAACTTGGGGGATTAAACACTGTAACAAGTTCCTGCTTGGATCACATTACTCCATGGGGAGGTCAACAGCAGAATGTAGAACACCACTTTAGCACATCCTGTAAGTCTGGGACTAGGAGGTTCATGTGCAGATTCGAGTAATAAGACATCATACTGCTGGCAGTTCAACACCAAATTACTGGCAATTCCCAACAAGTTTTGGCTCACTGTCCAAAGCAGGAAGTTCACTTCATTAACATTGTTGGATTTGCAGGAAAATGACATCGCTGTTACACCGATTTTTACAACATGCAGGTTCAAAGTAGTTGCTATATAATTAAATATATTTTAAGAATGACATGTATTCAATCCTTTCCCCTTGATTAAAAAATTAATACACAAATACACAATTTAAGATTTGTGTAGTTGCAACAAAATCCACACAATTTATGTAGTGTAGATTTCACTACACTAGTGAAGTTTAATTTACCACAACATTAGTGAAGTAGTACAGATTTTAAGATCAAAGCTAAACGCATCTAAAATTTTAAATAAGATTTTGTAGTGAATGGGCAAAAATACATAATAATAATAATCAAATTTTGTTATATTGAGATGAAAAAAATGACAAACAGGTAACATTTCGTTATCGAGATTCATTTATCCAAACTAACAGATTGACTGTCATTTTCTGAAACACTAATATGTTGCGTCGAATGATGTTGGCAGGTTTAGCTGGTAATTTCAATTTCATACTCAATGTCAGGTTTAATATAACATGCTTGATTTATTATATAAGCTAAGTTAGAGATTTTCATTAGGGAAAAAAGAGCATTTGTCCCATGAACTTGACCTTCGACCTTAAATAGTTAATAGTTCCATGTCTCTCGAGGTGACTTAATAGCATTTATTTCAAAAATAAATTATGGATAATGCAAATTAAAACTGACAAAGATATATTGCGTAAATTGCCAAGAAAGTATCTGTGCACTGAACAATTCCAGATTAAGATATCTCTGCTCTTTTTATGGAGCTACATCCATGATAACAGATCAAAATGGAATTATCATCAAAATCATGAGCAGAAGTGCATCATGACATAATTTATTAATAGCCGGTCCCACTTAGAAGCGCGAAGTTGCTAGTCCCGACCTCAACGGGGCTCCGAAATTCTTGCAGTGACCGAAAACCTTCGCGCGCCAACGGCCTGTCGGCACACAGGCGCATTGCGGTCGTACGCAGCGTCTTGACGGCGTACACCTAGCACGTGGCGTTGCGTGATGATGTCACCGCCCGGCGTGGCGTGATGACGTCACCGCCCGATGCTATGTGACGCCCAAATTCAGTCGGCCCGCCTCCTGCCCAGCCGATTGGTAAGCGTGACGTAAATGACATCACGCGCGTACTTAGCGCGAACTTCACGTGGACTCCGCTTCCGGTTGGTCACGCCAAACGCACGCAATCGCATACAAGTGGGACAGGCCCTTAATGCTTTTGGCCTTGCTAACAATCTAGTGTCTCCTGCACTCTGTGGCCCATATGCCCTTCTGCTGATGATGCATAGTTGCAGAATTATGGCAATACCCTAAAAATAGCTTTGCAATCTGCGAGAACATCTCACAAATATATTGTATTTTTATAAAGATGAAGCAAAGATGGAAGTTGAAACATGGGTAACAGTTTTTAAAACGTTAATGCAGAACTGGCAGTATGATTCTAAAATGGATATGCCAAAATAGATGGCACCCATTAGTAATCCTCACAGAGCAGGGAGAGGATTAAAGAAAGCTATGTAAACCAACGTCAATGTGATCAGTTTGCAAGTCGCAAAATGTAATTTCTCATAAAATATTCAAATTTGATCTCTATATTTATTATTTTAATCATTAGCCCTGTAGCTAGTATAAACAGCTGACCTAGGCCAATTATCTGGGGATCTGTTATAATTCTGAATTTACGAAGACCTGTATAAACACGGCACCAAGAGATTGATTTATGGTAACAAGATATTATCGCAGTTTAATGGTTTCCACGTAGATTGGTGCACCATTGACACAGGACTTTCCCAAATCACTTGTGAATGCTCGCTTACCGCACTGTCAGTCCTCTTTGGTATTGCAGTTGCTGTAATACGACTTTTTCCTTGTATCTGCAACTTTCGAGCCTCCTCCAACCGAGCCTTGAGTTTCAATGCCAGGTTCTTAAAAAACAAATTAAAAACTTACCAGTAAAAAAGTGTTTTTTAAATTATTTTGAATGCCCTGAGGTATATTTCAGTAACTGTGATCCAGCCAACTTTATTAACAGCAGCTTTGCCTTTGTCAAACAAATTCAATTATACAGACTCTTCTGAATCTTACCATGTTTCCCATCAGCTCTGCTTTGATGACCTTAGCACCCAATTTATTCATTTCATCCTCATTGAGGGGCTGTATGGATTCTTCAATTGTAGCAACAACTCTGATGGAAATAGAAGTATTACTTCCATGAAAGAAGGGATAAATCCCATCTGAAGAAAATGTGAATAAAGTTTATCCATATTCGCAAATACCATTAGAAACACGCAACGTTGCACAAAGTTTGTACTATGCACTAAAGTAAAATCCTACATATTGACCATTTTTATACTTTTTTTTTCCATATAGATTGGCAATATCATACTGTAAATATGAATTGGAAAGTAATATAACAATAAGGTCAATACTCATTGAAATTCTTTGATGAAATAATGATGAAAGGTGCATGTGGCTTAGACCACCATTATATTATTTATCTAAATTTAACCTCTGGACCCGCATGGTTTGAGTTCCTATTTATAAATTTCAGATTACTGTTGATAAATAGGAGACACCAATAATGCTGTATTTGCAGAAAGAGATTGAGTTAATATTTCAGGTTTATGACCTTTTCTCTGAATCAAACAAATTGTTGTAGATAAAACAAGTTCTAAGGTGCAAAGATATGGGGGAGAAAAAAGAGCAAAGAGGAAAGATTAAACAACAGATGCAAGGCAAACGCATTATAGAATAAACCGTCAAAAGAATGATTTGATTGAAGTCTAAACGGTAGCCGCAGAAAAATGATCTGCAATTTTAAACTCAAGGATGAATCCAGAAGCCTGTGATGTACTGGATCAAAGGATGAAGTCTCCTCACATTTATATTGAACTCCACTGGAACAGTATCGGAAACAAAGGACAGAGTGTGCTTGAAATGGGGAATAAAAGTGACTTTGCTTTTATTTTGAATACTTTGTAAAATATATGACTTTCCCATATAGATCCCAAAGTGACGTATTTATTAGTCAACTTACATCGCACATTTTAGAAATATTTTTCAGAGATATCACTTCAGAATTTTCTGCATTCATAACAAATATGCAAAGATGCACATTTTCAGCTTCGGATAAGCAGAAAACTGCGTACTTTATGCTTTTCATGCCCTTTAATTGCATTAAAGCCACGGTAATTCATCCACATGTCATTTAACAATTTTAAGAGCAGAATATAAACATTTATGTGGTGTCTCCTATGAACATGCGCCAATCTCCCACCTCCCACTTTATTGCCCACCCTCCAGTCTACAAGAACACAGGAAATTGTTTACTGGCTTTACTTAGCACTAAACGCTATTCCCTTATCATGTATCTACACTGCGAATGGCTTGATTGTAACCATGTATTGTCTTTCTGCTGGCTGGTTAGCATGCAGCACAAGCTTTTCACTGTACCACAGTACATGTGACAATAAACAAAACTGAAACTGATGTAGCAGAAAGACACTTGTCCCCTCAAACCTGCAATATATTCAATATATGAAAAATAAGAATGATATGAAGAGTGCTGTCATTTTGAGGTAGGCTACAATCAAGCCTCATCAAAAATTGGTTTTAAATAAACTACTGGTATAATTTTAAAATGGTGTCTGCACTTTCATTTTATGTGCAGCATGAACAGAACTTCAGCAAGGAAAGACATTATTAAGACGATTATGTGCTAAATTGGCCTAACCTGGATTTAGACTCCCTCAATCCCCAACACCCAAATTTCAACATGGGTCACGCGCTACCTTATTTCCCACTTCAATTCAGAAAGTTAAATATAATTATCATGTCTCTCTCCCTTACATTTTAAATACAAGTTGTGAATTTCTAATCAACGTTATTAACCTATGCAAATAAAGTTGGAACAGATGAGTGTTTTGTACACCCATGACGCAGTGAAGCCTTCATTCAACATATTCATTAGCAGTAATTAGTTAATTGGAAGTTATTTAAACCACAATATCTGATTCCAGTGGGTGTCATTAGCCCTGACGTGCAGACAGGAGTATACTGCAACAACCGATAACAAAATAGCTGTGTTCAAAAGCAATCGGACGACACAGAATCAGATTTATTAACCATCCAATTCCAAAAGTAACATCTTCAGGTCATCTGTTTTATTATAATTGTGACTGACATAATTTAATTTACAAGTAACAGGTTGGTACATGAGGATTCATATTCCTATTATCTCAACAGATGAATAAAGGTAAATTTGTCATGTTAGCAGACCACAATAGGAAGATCTATTCAATATCAGATTATAGAAAAAGTTAAATTAACCTCAAACTATGAAAAAAAAATTAGATCTACTTTACTCATAATTCTATCATGCAAATGAAGATTTGCAAAGTAAAATAATATATATCCAACCATCTCAAGTATTTTATTAATGAGTGGAATTTAAAGAATAAAATATTTCCCAATGTTTATATTTGAAGGTGGTGTCAGCTCCAGTGTAAAACAACCATCCACCCACTAAGCTTTGCAGAGGGGATATTGCGAAAGGATGGAGGTCAGAACTCCGCATCCAACACCGTAAGAGACCCAACCCTGACCCCAGGCTCGTGTATGATCATACACAGCTATACACCTATGCTGGTGTATGACAGAGCCACCAATCCTACCGCCAAACTGTAATCACAATCACTTACTTCTATCTCCACAACTTATCCAATTTATCCCGTTATCATCCATACCAGTCACTTCAAGGCTTTAAAAAAACACCAAAGCTCTTCATGAAAAAAAAAATCCCGAATTGAATACCTATCAAGTATGTGTTTTTAAAGTGCAAGCATTGAATAAAAATCATGGAACAAGGACATTTGGCCTACTATTTCCACACAGATTATTTGTAGAGCAAACCAGTCAATGGAGAAAGTCACCACCTGAGCCGCTAATATTCAAATAGCGAAGCTAACACGCATTTATGACCAGTATACTAACAGTGGAAGAACATCCCAACTCATATTTTATGACCCTTTTATATGACCAAACGTATGAGAAAACAATACAAAATACTGGAGTAACTCAGCAGATCAGGCAGCATCTTTAGAGAACATGAATGGTCGAGACCCTTCTCCAGCATGAAGGAGTTGCCCACCATTTTACATGCTCTATTTCCAACATGTGAGGTTGGTGCTGATTTTACCAAGTCACTGTGCCAATTACAGGACAACAACTTGAAGAAACTGCATGAGCATACAGCAGAGTTTCACCATTATAGTGTATCGTGTTATATATATAGTGCTATATTTAAGAGAGAGTTAGATGTGGCCCTTGTGGCTAAAGGGATCAGGGGGTATGGAGAGAAGGCAGGTACGGGATACTGAGTTGGATGATCAGCCATGATCATATTGAATGGCGGTGAGGCTCGAAGGGCCAAATGGTCCACTCCTGCACCTAATTTCTATGTTTCTATCAGAGTTTGTTATTTCTGTAATATATCCTTCCTAATTAGCAGTAGTTTAAACTATTAAATGAGTACCTAGGAAGATGTCTTAAATCAATTCAATGGTCTCTAGGATACTTTCTGACACATCACAAACCATACAATATCAGTATGAAACAAAATAAATGCTCTGAAGCTTGAAAGTTTATTAAAGTACACATACCTGGTGCTTGACTTGTGTTGGTCTTCAGAATCTGCTATTTGCACAGGACTGTTTTCCCCAGGCTTGGTCTCTGTCCGTTCATCTGGTAGATTTGGCATTTCTTCAATTCTCTGTTGTGGCATTGATGTAGGTTGTTGTGATGAGCATTCCCCACTATTAGATCTGCTCCAAGTTGATATATTGTCACTACTGTGATCCGGCTTTTGAAAACTACTACTGTGGAAAGGTTGTGATTCTGACAACCGATTAGAACAGCTTGGAGACCTGATACCCCATTTGCTGTTTTTACTTTCAAAATCCTCAGGCTTCATAAACTTAGATTTTAAATCAGTGAAGGGAAAAGATTTATCTTCCCTTCTTTCATGGAAACAATTACTTCCTGAACCTCTGGCATAACTATTTTTTTGTTGTGTCTCCTTATGTTTCTCTTTGTGGATTCTGGATTCTCTATATTGATCTTTATCATGCTCAATTTCCACCTCCCTTTCACGAGATTTACTTTTGTCTCTACATCTATTGGCCAGTTCATGTCTTTCTTTATCCTTTTTCCATTTGAATTGATCCTGAAAATGTATTGCTGTTTTTTCTCTTTCAACAGTACTGTCACCTTCCCCATGTCCAACTTTGCCTCTAATTTGTCCCCTTCCATAATCATTTTTTCTCTTTTCGCTGTGATCAGAAGTCCAGTTCCTTGGTTTTTCCCCAGAACCTCTCCAACTCCTTTCAGTGCCTTTTTGACGTTTTGATGCTACGACTTTTTCAGCAGCTTGTAGCTTTTCCTGGAATATTTCCACAGACTAATGGGGAAGGAGAAAATAAGAAATATTCACAATTACCAGATCTTTCTATTTGGATTACGTTTATCATTTCAATCTAAAACCAAAAGGCTTTGCAATTAAAATATTGATCCGATTAAATCAATTTTACCCATCATAGCTTCAAGCCCATGAATAATAATAGAGAACACACTAAACGTCAAGTCGAGTCAAGAGAGTTTATTGTCATGTGTCCCAGATAGGACAATAAAATTCTTGTTTGCTGCAGCACAACACAATATAGTAAGCATAAATAAAGAACAGTTCAGTGTGTCTATATAGCATAGACCATATATATACACATAAATAAACAGATAAAGTGCAATTGGCTGTTATAATTCAGAGTTTGTTTGATAGAGAATTTAATAGCTTGATGGTTGTGGGGAAGAAGCTGTTCATGAACCTGGATGTAAAAGGTTTCAGGCTCCTGTACCTTCTACCTGATGGCAGCGGAGAGATGAGTGTGTGACCAGGATGGTGTGGGTCCTTGATGATGTTGGCAGCCTTCTTGAGGCAGCGACTGCGATTGACCTCCCTACCATGGTAGGGAGATCTGAGCCGATGATGGAATGGGCAGTGGTCACAACTTTTTGCCTTCTTTTCTGCTCCTGGACGCTCAAGTTGCCGAACCAAGCCACGATGCAACCAGTCAGCATGCTCTCTACTGTGCACCTGTAGAAGTTCGAGAGAGTCCTCTTTGACCTACCGACTCTCCGTAATTTTCTCAGGAAGTAGAGGTGCTGATGTGCTTTCTTTATAATTGCATCAGTGTGCTGGGACCAGGAAAGATCTTCAGAAATATACACGCATAGGAATTTGAAGTTCTTGACCCTTTCCACCATCGTTCCGTTGATATAAACGAGATTGTGGGTCCCTATCCTACCCCTTCCAAAGTCCACAATCAGTTCATTGGTTTTGCTGGTGTTGAGAGCCAGGTTATGGTGCTGGCACCATTTGGTCAATCTCACTTCTATACTCTGACTCGTCACCATCAGTGATTCGTCCCACAACAGTGGTGTCGTCGGCGAACTTGATGATGGAGTTCGCACTATGTCTATGTCATGAGTATAGAGTGAGTAAAGCAGGGGGCTGTGCACGCAGCCTTGAGGTGCTCCCGTGCTGATTGTTATCGAGGATGACACATTTCCACCAATACAGACAGACTGTGGTCTGTGGATGAGCAAGTCGAGGATCCAATTGCAGAGGGATACGCAGAGACCCAGATCTGAGAACTTGGTAACCAGCTTGGAGGGGATGATCATATTAAACGCCGAGCTGTAGTCAATGAATAACAGCCTGACATATGAGTTTTTGTTGTCCAAGTGGTCCAGAGCGGAGTGGAGAGCCAGTGAGATGGCATCCACAGTTGATCCGTTGTGGCAGTAAGCGAACTGCAGTGGGTCGAGGTTCTTGTTGAGGTAGGAGTTGATATGCACCATGATCAACCTCTCAAAGCACTTCATCACCACAGACATTAGTGCCACTGGTCGATAGTCATTGAGGCACGTCACCTTCTTGGGCACTATCATTGATGATAAACGTTATTCCCTTTATCATGTATCTGTACACTGTGGACGGCTCAATGGTAATCATGTAAAGTCTTTTCGCAAACAGGTTAACACACAGCAAAAAGCTTTTCACTGTACCTCTGTCCACGTGACAATGAACTAAGTTCAAACTAAACATCTATATTTGTTGAAAATAAGCATGTTTCATATACACCATAGAAACTTGTAAAAAAGTAAAACAAAAATGAGAACAATGAAATACTACATTTGCCAAAGCAAATAAAGTCAATATAATCTGTTAAATCCAACAGCATTTAAGGAGAACATTTGCAGGCTTAAGGGAATTCTATAAGGATAGAATCCATCAGAATGTGGTTTCCCATCTAAATATGCAGAAACTGAGGCAATATTTAAAAATTGGAAATTAAAAGCTGAAGGTTAAAAAAGCAGAAACAAATCATTTTAATTAGTTAGATTAAAAAGCTCTTACTCCATATCTCTCAGCAATGATATCCTCCAGTTGACATGATTTCCTCTCCGCCTGTTCCTTCATGCGTTGAAAGGAACGCCTCAGCCAACTTAGTCCACCATCTTCTATTAAAGCAGCTATTGGTTCAAAAAGGTTGGAAATAAATATTTAAGTTCAATTAAATGAAAATGTTATGTACAAACTAACTACAATTTTATTTAAATTTGCAATATTTGAGACCAGGATTGTCTACTAATCTAAAATACTATGCTAGAATGCTCTATATATGATAAATCAAATAAATACTAATTGATAAAAAATTCTCAGCAAAATGGGATGGTGTTTATCACCATTTCCCAAGGCACCTCACCTCTTTTTCCCATCCAAAATTATTTTTCCTTAGTTCACACATCCCTCTGCATCTAAAAGCACTACACCAGTGAGAATAAGCTATCTTAGAAACGGCTCTTCAGATAGCTGTTGAAACAAGCCAAACTGCGCTCATTTCAGGAGGAAAGGTAGTGAGGAAATAGGGTGAGGAGTTCCTCATTATATGGACAAAATCCCTAGTTTAATCCATGCCGAACATCGTTCATCCATTCACAGTAGTTCTATGTTATCCCTTTTTCATCTGCTCCCTACACACAAGGACAGTTTACAGAGCACAATTAACCTTGAAACCTGCACGTCTTTGGGATGTGGTCAGAAACAGAAGCAGCCAGGGGAAACGCATGCCGGTCAAAGGAAGAATGGACAGCACCCGAGGTCAGGATCAAACCCAAGTCTTTGGTGTTGTGGGTCAGCAGCTCTTCCAGCTGTGCCATTATGTGAAGTACAGGAATGAAGATACCTTATTGCAATTGTATAGGTCCTTAAATAGATCACACCTGGTACTGTATGCAGTTTTGGCTTCCCTACTCAAGAATAAATGTGTTTGCTTCAGAGGGAGTGCAGTGCAGATTCATTATACTGGTTTCAGGAATGACACGTTTGACATATGAGGATAGGCCAAGTAAATCTAAGTTCTCTAGTGTTTTTTGAGATTCAGAAAATTGAGAGGAAATCTCATCTGAACATTAAAAAATCTTAAAGGGTTTGAAAGGTTAGATGCACAATGTGTCTCCTGTAGTTTTGTAAAAGGATTAGGGGAAACTTCTTTACTACAGAAGACTGTACAAGCTCAGTTGTTGTGTTCATTCAAACACATAAATACACTTCTGAACAAGACATAGAGAGAGCGCAGGTAAATATAAGAGATGGAAGATCACTCGTGATCTTCATGAATCTTAATGACACTTCCTTGTAAATCTTCTCTGCACTGTTCCAGCTTAATGGCATATTTCCTGTAGCAGAGTGACTAAAACTGAACACAATACTGAACACATTGTGTCAAATATCTCTCTGCTAAATTATTCAGATAACAAAGAAAACTCATGGTTTCTTTTCACCAAAGTGTTGCCTTAAAACCTTATCGCTCGTCCCCCTCTGGCATTGCTTTCAAGAAGTGCAAGAGGCATATGGATTTAAGTTTTGCAAGTATACTAAGACCATCTGGTCAACTGGCTCTATTCTTTCTTGTGCTTACATTTCCTTCTGATACGAAATTTTGCCCTCTCCTTCCTAGTCCTCTCTTGCCCGTTAACCAATTTGTCCTCGTGTTTTACCCATGGAATCCTTTGTACTGTAACATGGTTCATAGTGTCCAAGAGATGCAGCTACAACTCCTATAACTCCATTCACACAAAATGATGATAAATTAACCTCCTTTCCGGAACCTAATATTATTTACCTTATAAATCGACCATGCTCCTCAATCTTTCAATCTACTTATTAAAAACAAATTGTTATCAATGTCACTGAGAAGGCCACAACTTTGCAAATGAACAAGGTGCACATTGGCATCTAGCTGCAATTAAAATATTGCTCAAAAATAAATTGAGTGAAATTCAAATTTACCTTTTTGAGTTTCTGCTGAGTCACTCGGTGCAGATGGCAAGCCTGATCCTCCATTTTTCCAAAATGGATTTAATTCTCTTTTGTCTATTTCAGCCTAGAAATAAGTAAAATCAATTAATTAATTCGATACATATTTATAATTAATATAATGAAAAATAGTTTGAATTCCTCCAGTTACTGTTGTATATAAAAGGGTTCTTGGAAAAATGAGGCACAGATACCCAGAACTAAGAACTAAAATATTTATTAGAAATACATTTTGAAACCACTCAACAAGTCAAGCAATATCTGTGAAAGAAAGGGTGCTGAGCATACGTCAGAATTGTTTCTGGAAAAAGCTCTCGTCTCTTGATACTAGGCTATGACTTTACTGTGCTATGTAAGCAAATTTAAGTGTTCATTTTTTTTAAAGCTGGTTAATATTACACAGAATAGTATATATGAATATAATCAATACAATTTTTGATTAGCAATTTATTAATAATGATATAATAGATTGAAAATTTATCTTGTGAAAGTTACTTAATTACCCACAACACAGAAACTAAGAGTCACATGGAAGTTTGAAATATGCAAACTGGTACAGGACTAATTGATCTAAGCTTATAGACAAGTGGGGGTTAATGTTTGTCTATTGCTTTACAATTGTTTACTTATGTTTGGTTACTTCATATATGAAGTTTGTATGTGTATAATAGTTGTATGTATATATATGTCTGTAGGTATTATGGGAAATTGCCTGGGGTAGTATTATTATTATTAATTAATTGATTTTTAAATATGGTAGAAGTGTTGGGGAAAAGGGGTGAGATTTAATGTTATTCTTCTTCTCACTCCTTTTCGAGCTTGTACAGACACAGAGTTGGACATTGGAAATTTGATTTTCGTTCTTTTCATTGCTTGTAAATATTGATTGTAATGTCCAATTGTTTGATAATTTCGATTTTGTTACTATTAATGTCTTTACTTGTTCGGAATAAATAACATAAATAAAGAAATAAATAGACAATTATGGGGATCATATACATTTAAGCAGAGCTGCAGAGGGTCTCTTCCTGCAAATGTAGTTGTCATGAATACTTCTCCCTCATCTACCTATTTTTACAGGAGAAGTAGAGCACTCCACGTCACATCACTCTCATGATAATAAGCTTTGCAGCTGCTTCTGCTTTCAAAAGTGGACAAAATATATTTTAGTTTGGTTTAGAGATACAGCGCAGAATCAGGCCCTTCGGCCAAGCAGCGATCCCCTCCCCCCACACTAACACTATCCTACACATATACCAGAGATAATAAACAATTTTAGTGAAGCCAATTAACCTTCAAACCTGTACATCTTTCGAGCGTAGGAGGAAACTGGAGCATCCGGCGAAAACCCAGATAAGTCACAGGGAGAACATACAAACTCCATACAGACGGCACCCGCGGTCAGGATCAAACCCGGGTCTCTGACTGTATTCAGATATTCTATTTTTTTTAGGTATTCCAACAATATTTACAACTGTCTATATTGTTATATAGATTCTGTAATTACATTAACAACACTAAACTCTACGTGCATAACCTTCAGTTGCAATATTTTTTCTCTGTCAGTAGTGTGGAAGAGTCAAATCAGGCCAGCACTTCAAAACTAATGTAAGAAATTTAAGGTGCCGTGAGCAGAAAGATAGTTCTAACCAACATTTGGCGCCAGTTGACAGATCATTATATTTTGAATTGTGTTAATACAGTTGCAGTGATATTATCCAGCATGAACAAAATTATTATTTGACAATATTATGTCTTTATTTATTGGTTGCCTTGGGCATGTTTATTTGCGATTAATTCCATTACCTGTTCAATGGCTTGTGCTCGCTCTTGCTTTATTTCTTTTTCCTTCTGTTTTCCAGCTCGAATTTCCGAAGTGGATATGGACTTTAAGGACATGAAGTCTAACGTCATCCATTCTTCCCTCTAGTACAGAATGAATACATCACAGAATGCATTTGCCTCATAAATTAAGATATCCAATGTACAAGAAATGTTCTGCAGGTGACTTTTGACGGAGAATGGACCCTTTCTCTTGGTTTCTTGGAGCGACAGCCTATTTATGCTGACAATATATTTTTTGGAAAGGACATTTGCTCAATTCTCCGCAGTGTTCTAATTAATTCTAAGCCCTGCAACAGCCAACATTGTTTTTGGTTGTACAATCTCAGATATCATGACAAAGTTGTCAATATTCACCTCCATTATCTCAAACTGTTAAGCATCTTCCAGAAAATGTAAATATGCAATGAAATCCAGAAGGTATATCAATATTTGCCTGCTCCTTCATAGGGAATGCTTTTTGCTGCGATCATCAGCATGTTCTTTAGGAATCAAAGATTGATTAGAAATTCTGATATTAATTGAATTTCCTAAGAAATATTACATCTTGTTTCATTAGATGTAAATTAATTTTTAATAATGACCTGAATCATAATTACTTTTCCCAAATTTCTGGCCCTTTATTTAAATTAATTTTCAAAGCGTGGATTGTCATTCGTTTAGATAACTATTTCAAAAAATGAATTTTAAAATTATAAAAATATTTTAACGTTGCCCCCTCCATTTCATATATATATATATTCCAATTTATATTTTCAAATGTTTAAAATTTAAATTTCCATTAATGCTGTCTTTGAGAATTTTACTGTGATTGATTACAAAGTCTAACTGGTCATATGCTGGACTCCCAAGAACTGATATCAACGGCAACCGAAGACAAAAGAAACAACCGATAAGGGAAACCTAAGACACGGAGATCAGCTTTGAGAATTTAATTAAAATGTAAAAACAATATTAAACCATTAATATTTATAACAGCACATATATCACAGGACCTATCCCTGATACACCACTGGTCACAGATTTCCAATCACAAACACAACTTTCCACCCTTACCTCCTATTACCAAGCCAATTTTGAACTAATTTGCTAACACACCCTAGATGTTTAGTTTAGTTTATTATTGTCATGTGTACCAAGGTACAGTGGAAAGCCTTTGCTTGCGTGCTATCCAGTCAGAGAAAAGACTATACATGGATACAAACAAGCCATCTACAGTGCACAGATAAAGGATACAACATTCAGTGCAAGATACAACTGAAAATAATTTAGATATATAGCATGAAAACAGGCCCTTCAGCCCACCAAGACAATGCCCACCATCGATCAGCTGTTTTCACGCTCTATGTTATTCCACTTCCTACAAACAAAGGACAACCGGAACACCTGGCGAAAACCCACGCGGTCACAGGGAGAATGTGCAAACTCCACACAGACAACACCCAATGTAAGGATCATGCCCAGGTCTCTGGCGCTATGAGGCAGCAGCTCCACCAGCTGTCACTGTGTTGCAATGCCTCCAGGTTTTGGAACAATTGTGCATGTGAGACCTTGTTAAAGGCCTTAATGAAGTCCATCAAGATTATATCAACCCCACTGACCTCATCAATACATCTTTTAAAAAAAAGTTAAAAACAAGACCCACATGCCCCATCTATACCTGTCCCACTTGCCATATCCAGAGGCCCATAAGCCTCTAAACCTAACCTATCCGTGTACCTGTTCAAATGTTATGATAGTACCTGCCTAAACTACCTTCTCCAGCAGCTTGTTCCATGCACCCGCCACCTTTTAAAATGTTTTGCGAGTTTTCCTTAAATCCGTTTTACTTATTTTTAAATTATAATATTCCACAATCCTGAAAAGTTCTTTGTTACCTGAACAGAGTCTGTTTTTTCTGAAGAACATAATTGTTCTTCCTTGATTTTCCAGGGCTTCTGAATGTTGTCAGGAAGCGAACCAGTAGATTCAACCCATTTTAGCTCAGAACTCTAAATGAAAATAATCAATTGAAATATATTTTGTTAACAATGACAAACACATTAATAGCATTTAATAGACAATAGATAATAGGTGCATGAGTAGGCCATTCGACCCTTCGAGCCAGCAGTGCCATTCAATGTGATCATGGCTGATCATCCCCAATCAGTACCCCGTTCCTGCCTTCTCCCCATATCCCCAGACGCCGCCATCTTTAAGAGCCCTATCTAGCTCTCCCTTGAAAGTGTCCAGAGAACCGACCTCCACCGCCCTCTGATGCAGAGAATTCCACAGACTCACAACTCTCTATGTGAAAAAGTGTTTCCTCATTTCTGTTCTAAATGGCTTACCCCTTATTCTTAAACAGTGGCCCCATGGTTCTGGACTCCCCCAACATCGGGAACATGTTTCCTGCCTCTAGCATGTCCAAACCCTTAATAATCTTATATGTTTCAATAAGATCCCCTCTCATTCTTCTAAACTCCAGAGTATACAAGCCCAGCCGCTCCATTCTTTCAGCATATGACAGTCCCGCTATCCCGGGAATTAACCTTGTAAACTTACGCTGCACTCCCTCAATAGCAATAATGTCCTTTCTCAAATTAGGGGACCAAAACTGCACACAATACTCCAGGTGTGGTCTCACTAGGGCCCTATACAACCGCAGAGGGATCTATTTGCTCCTATACTCAATTCCTCTAGTTATGAAGGCCAACATGCCATTCACTTTCTTCACTGCCTGCTGTACCTGCATGCTTACTTTCATTGACTGATGAACAAGGACCCCCAGATCCCATTATACTTCTCCTTTTTCCAACTTAGAAACATAGAAATTAGGTGCAGGAGTAGGCCATTCGGCCCTTCGAGCCTGCACCGCCATTCAATAAGATCATTGCTGATTATCCAACTCAGTATCCCGTACCTGCCTTCTCTCCATACCCTCTGATCCCCTTAGCCACAAGGGCCACATCCAACACCCTCTTAAATATAGCCAATGAACTGGCCTCGACTACCCTCTGTGGCAGAGAGTTCCAGAGATTCACCACTCTCTGTGTGAAAAAAGTTCTTCTCATCTCAGTTTTAAAGGATTTCCCCCTTATCCTTAAGCTGTGACCCCTTGTCCTGGACTTCCCCAACATCGGGAGCAATCTTCCTGCATCTAGCCTGTCCAACCCCTTAAGAATTTTGTAAGTTTCTATAAGATCCCCTCTCAATCTCCTAAATTCTAGAGTATAAACCAAGTCTATCCAGTCTTTCTTCATAAGACAGTCCTGACATCCCAGGAATCAGTCTGGTGAACCTTCTCTGCACTCCCTCTATGGCAATAATGTCCTTCCTCAGATTTGGAGACCAAAACTGTACGCAATACTCCAGGTGTGGTCTCACCAAGACCCTGTACAACTGCAGTAGAACCTCCCTGCTCCTGTACTCAAATCCTTTTGCTATGAACTTGACACCATTTAGATAATAATCTGCCTTCCTGTTTTTGCTACCAAAGTGGATAACCTCACATTTATCCACATTAAACTGCATCTGCCCACTCACCCAATCTGTCCAAGTCACCCTGCATTCTCATAGCATCCTCCTCACAGTTCACACTGCCACCCAGCTTTGTGTCATCCGCAAATTTGCTAATGTTACTTTGAATCCCTTCATCTAAGTAATTTGTTTAAATGTAAAGATAAATTATTTAACTTCCATGTTGATCATGCATTGCTTATTAAAAAATGTCATTCAATGTTTCATTACTAATATACTTGATGAAACAGCAATTACCACGTTCTTTACCTTTAATTTCACCCCGCAATTCTAATTGGCTCATCAATGCCAATCTTACAATTGCTGGACAAACTTGGTGGATCAGTATCTGTGGAGGGAAATGGACTTAGCCATTTTGACCTCGCCCATGGGCAGCCTCACTAGGCGTCATAAAACACAGTTATAAACAACTACAAAATATTTAAATAATTCAAATAATTGTAAGTAATTAAATAAATAGAAATCACTTAAAACACCATTAATTGGCATGCGAGTGCCAACATTACAGTGCCGTGGAATGTATCCCAATCTCTTTAATTCTCTAGCCTGTCCATACTGACAATCAGGGAAAAATAGTATCCAGAAAATAAAAGCCACGTTTACAGTTTTTAAGCAGTCACATTTATGTTTTCCCCCCATTTCAAATGTTATTTTGCTAAATGATACCACACTTACAGAAGAACTGTCACTGAATGTATCATCAGTCTTTTCTTTTGACTTGTTCCTTTTTTTCACTTTTTTGTCTTTCTTTGATTTCTTTTTTTTCTTTTTTGATTTAACAGAATGTTCCTATATGAAAGCACAATTAGTAAGTAAGTAAGTAAGTAAGTAAGTAAGTAATTTTTATTCATATAGCACTTTTAAATCAAATCACTTTGAAGCCAAAGTGCTTTACAGAGAAGAAATTAGATTTCCATACATCCATATAAAATAAAAAATAAAAAAGACACAGTACACTATAGGATTCAACATTAAACATCCCCCCACAGCAGAATCCATTGTGAGGGAAGGCACCAAAAAGTCCAGTTCTCCTCCTCCTCATAGTCCACCCAAGGTTGGGGATTATTGGTGACCTCCTCAGCCAGTCCGATGTTTTCAGGCCCTCTTGCCGGGAAGCTGGAACTCCGGTATCGGGTGAACACTCCTCAGCGGCTTGGAATGTCTGAAGTGGCCGCTCCCTCCCCGGAGACAATTCAAATATTTAACAAAAACAGAACTTTACTACTCTTGTAAATTACTCATGGAAAATATGGAGCCTTAAACTAATTTAATATGCTTCTAAACAGCCCATTAACAGACTATGACTGCACAATTTAACTAGGTTTTACTGAACCCACTACAGTGCCAATATCAACTTCTTACAGGTTATTAATACATACAAATGTAAAAAAAGGTTAACGCAGATCAGCAATAAGAGAACATAAGATTGGGAAGTGCAACATATACAACAGTACCACACAACACATGACAATTATTTGTGCCAAAACAGCATTTCCTAATGCTTTTCAAGGGAAGGAAACCTTACAAGTTGTTAATCTATTTCAGTGTTTTTAGTGGGATACATATTATGGGTGTAAATCTGTAAAGCTATTTTATGACATTGTGAAATGATAAAGAACTACATGGAGTCACATTTTCATGTCTAATGCAATATAATTCTCCTATTGATTATTCATAAAGTGCTTTTAAAGTGCTAAAGCATTTGACAACTGTGTTATTTGGGACATAACAACACAGATCGTATCAGGACAAGCAACTGAAAGGTTTAAGCAGTTAAAAAGGAGGGAAGAAGAGTGGCGAACAGGTTTTCAGAAACAATGATGGTGTCAAATTATGACATGGTGCCTATTGATTGGCAAAATTTAGAAGAATTTTGAGATCTTGGGAAATTATAGGGATGAAATTTAGGGATATGCTAGGACATGGCTATTTAAGGACAATGTAAACAACTTAAAGATTTTTAAACTCAAAGATTTGCAAGACATGGAGGCAAAACAAGTCAGCATGTTGCAGACTGTGACATTAACAAGATTGCTTATTTCCACTTTGTATTATTGCCTAACTTTGCTCTGCCTCATCCTATCCACTGCTGAAATCCTCTTACAAGCCTCTGTAATATCTAGATTATCTATATGAGTATTCTTAAGGACATCTTCCAAGTTCCACTACATAAAAATAAAGCTGGCTTATATTGAGGAAACACAAAATATCTTGGAGGGAATAAAAGACACAAAGTTCTGGAGTAACTCAGCAAGTCAGGCAGCATCTCTGGCGAACATGAATTGATGACATTTCAGGTCGGGTCGGAACTCTTCTTCAGTCGGAAGAAGGGTTACGGTCTGAAACGTCACGTTCTCCAGAGATGGTGCTTGTTAAGTTACCCAGCACCGTGTGCCTTTTTTTGTTACCCAGCATCTGCAATTCCATGTTCCTATACTTTGGAGGTTTTTCAGATAGGAGAAATAGATAAGAAAAGGTGAAGGCAACATTTGAAACAAGAACACTAATCATGCAATTGAGCCAGAAGCTTCAGGCTGTCCTAAACTCTGTTTTCCAGATAATGACTCTAAATTGCATTCACCCATCAGCGGATGTCCACTGATCTGCCATTTATACAACATCTCATTTTCAAAATGATCACAATCGCAAATCCACTGCTTCAAAGTTATACTGAAGTGTACAAATGCATCACTGTTGCTTCTGGTCAAAAGCCCTGAACTTTCAACCACAGAGCAAGTACCTCCATTGCTTCTATTATACTGCATCAAAAGTGAAAACAATAATTCTCTTCAAGATATGTTGGAAATGGCTGATAGCCAAGAGTTGAAAAGATTAACTTCCTACACAAATCCTTAACTACGTCTTGATTCCTAATTTTCATCTTTCACTCCACAGTAGTATGGGGAATGGCTTTATTACACAAAACCTCTTACCTTCAACATTTTTCTTGATTCCTTGGTATGTTATTTGAGGAGCCTCTGGTCTACATTGCTCACTTCCATGTGAATATGAATACCTGGTTTCTATTCTGTCCCTTTCAGCTTTTTAATCAATAGGTCAAACAAGTAACTAGTTTATGTGAGAGGCGGGTTACCGTCAGTTCTCCAGATCTATTTTCTACAGAATTTTACTTGTAGGTCAAATAATCAAATATATTTATTTCCACACTTGTCTGATACTCTTTTTTCTCATTCCCATCTCCAACAGCTGGCAGAATTTTCTCAGGATAATATACATCCCCACCTGGCACCCTTTGAGCCTCTGTTCTCTCATTCACAAGGAAGATAGTCAGCAAGAGAACACTGGTCCACTACCAGAAACCAACTTTGACATTACAACAGAAACTCATCCTATTCCTTTAGATACCACAACTCCCTAGTTTAGTTTAGAAATAAAGTGCGGAAACAAGCCCTTTGCTCTACCAATTCCGTGCTGGCCAACGATCCTGGTACACTAATACTATCCTACACACTATTTACAATTTTCACCAAAGCCAATTAATCTATAAACCTCGACGTCTTTGGAATGTGGGAGAAAATCGGAGCACCCGGAGAAAACTCCTGCGGTCAGATAAAAACTCTGTACAGACAACACCCGTAATCAGGATTGAACCCGGGTCTCTGGCACTATAAAGCAGCATCTCTAACGATGCGCCACCGTGCCGACCCTATCTTACTATGAGAATATCTTCTCTAGTAAGTCATTCATAAAAACCTTTTCCTCACTCATTACTAAGTTCATTACTAAATTCAACTATTTCAGATTTTGCCATATTTATTGAGTTATTTAATCTGCAGCAGGCAAATCCTTCTTTGAACTGGTCTGACCACAAACAATTGACAAAACAAGCAAATATTTTACCCATGTACATTTTAATTTTTTATTAAAATAATTATAAAATTGAATTGAATTGGTTTAAAGGTTCTCAAAGTTAGCCCAGCGTTAGATTTTTTTTTGTTTTTTGTGCTTTTTAGTGAAAGTAGAATGTTAAATATGGTGTCTTGATAACCAGGTGTAAGCCTTAAATTGAAGACTTCTGAACAACACTGCAGGTCATATTATAGAAGTATGCACTTTTGCTCTTAAATTTGTGTACATGTCACTTGGACGTACATGGATAGAAAAGGCTTAGAAGGATATGGATTAAATGCAGGCAAACTGGACCAGCTGGGGCATCTTGGTCGGTATGGGCGAGTTGGGCCGAAGGGCCTGTTTCTATGACTATGCTAAAAAATGTGTTAAAATAGAAGATGATGAAATGATGAGAAGAGGCTGACTGCCTATGTTTTAAAATACCAAGACAAGATGAAAAAAGCTTTTGAGCAACTCTTCAAACAAAATACCTTTACCACATGAAAAAAAACCAGCTCTGTGGCTCACAAGGGATGAGAATTACTAAATTTAACAAAATTAATTTATATTGTGGCAATGTTACAATGCCTACCTTCAGCGGTGCTGCAGTTCTACCACTGGCCGTGTGCGCGCCTTTGAGGGGGTGGGGGAGGATTAAAATGCAGATTTGTACCGCTTATCGGAGAGGGATTTCCTCGGTCTGCGATTCGATGAAGAAAAATCGATCGGACCTCCGTTCCCGTTTTTAAATTTTTTAATAAATTGCTGTACAATTTAATAGTTTGATTAAAATTAAATGTGACTTCCAACCCCTCAACGCTTACAATGTGACGGATTGCAAGAACGGGACAAAACAATGGGTAAGTCGTTTATTTTACATATAATCTTGCTTCTTGGGGTGGCTTTAATCTAATTTTAGGTTGCGAAAATGTGATTTTCGTCTTTCCTCTCCCACCCCCTCACAGTGTCTTTCCTGCCGATATGGGGTTCAAATTCCCCGCAAATGCCATGTTCCAATCCAGAATCACCCACTCGCAAGATTAAAATTCTCTTTTTTTTTCGACAATCGTCATAAGAACATCTAAATCGTCTATATTTTGTGTAATTGTATAATCAATATTTTTATACTAAATATACACAACAGCTTTAGCCACATTTATTGTGTAAACAATAATAATTTACATTGAAAGTAGATGTTTCTAGATTAATTTATTGGAATTAAAAATTAAATTCCTTCCATCTGGCATATGTTCATGACAGTGAGATTTAAAAAAGCATGTTATATTGTGAATTCTTGTGTGAATGGGATTAGTTTGTTATTTGGATACTTAGGCTATTTAAAACAATTATCATTTTCTTAAGAAATGGGATCAACAGGACATTCTTAATGGGAAAGTAGTGGGCAGAAAGGCATGTCGCGTGGCTTGAAGAGCAAAACCTATAGTTAATAATGCCAAAATTGAAATGTTGAGGAAAAACAAGGTGTACAGAGTTGCTTATTGGTTACAATCTGAGGAGTATGATGATGCTATTGATTATGATATGCCAATGTATCAGATAGCAACTGATCTTCTCCATAAATACTTGCTCTATTGCTAGAAATTGTATTTTACCTGTTACGGACTTACAGCATATAATACAATAATATTAAAGTTCTGATCTTGAGAATATCACATTTTTGAATTTTCAAGGCAGTCTGGGTGTTTATTACTATTTCCGTCACAATGGTCAATTTTGTAATTAGCTACAATTAGACAACTAACTAATTACATGCTTTAATTTCAGGTCATCCAAATAAGATGTTTTATATTTGTTTCAGAATGCTTCAATCTACAATCACTGACAATTTCATTCAGTTCTCTTAATTTTTAAGAAAGTTATGGGCTTTTGACTGTCCTCGATCACAGCTTTTAAGTCAATGGAAAAGCAATAGGGAACAAGATACTAATGTCTGAGTATGAAAATGGCCATAACTTTTTTATGAAGATATGAAAGTGAATTAGGTGTCAAATTAAACTTCTTTTTATGCTTTATCTGATGGGATAAATTGCAGACTTGATTTTTAAAATCTCAAAATTTTGTATCATTGCTATATATTATATGGTACAAAGAGTGTGAGAGACCAATGAGGGTCTCTATCAATTAGGAATCAGAAGTTAAAATAAATATGGAACATGTCATCCAGGCATAACATAAATTATAATAATCTGCTGCTGGTGAGACTTTAAAGCAGTTTGTTTAGATGTTCTCATGGAATTCTAGATATTCTGAAGAAACTCTGTTGACAAAACATAAGGGGGAATCGTGCGATAGGGGTTTCACAATCACGAATGGATTGCAAAGTAAACACTTGTTAGAAAGATTCTGTAGAGAAATTAAGACAGCTAGTTTATCCAGGATACAATTAATTTATGGTGTCTGTCAGCCTTCCTAAACAATAGAGAAGGTCAATGCGTCCAAGGTTGTTACAACTATAAACAGGATGGAAGTCTGCACGTGAGATATGCACAACTGTAGTCAAAAGGTGCTACAATACAAAGATGCAGTCAAACACAGGCGGTGGATAGATAATGGAACCCCGTACAAGCATTGGTTTAACAATCTGCCTTGTTTTAAGATGACCAAACAACCAACCAGCCATCTGCCAAATCCTATTTTTTGGCTGTGTTGCCAGTTTGATATTAGTTGTTCCACTGACTAGTATATGACAATTGTCATTAATTATAACCAGGATTCTAACATTTTACACATCTCTCCATCACACGAGGGAAGATTCCTTTTTGATAAAGGTTGCCGTCTAGGTTGGGTTGTGTAAAGCCAATTATACATCAGAAGATCAACTTTGAAAATATCTAACCATATTTCTCCTTTGTGATTTATGAATAAGCTACAAAATGTCATTACATGTAATATTTAAATTACTCTTGTATTCTTGCAGATATTTTTACAGGATATGTATATGTGACAAATCAAACTGTCCTTGGGATAATTGAAGAGATATTGTGCACTGTTTTTACTATAAGCAGAATGCAACACTGTGAAACTTGCTTTGTACATCTTTGTTACTCAATTCCCCAAATTAAAATCCTCCTTAAAATTAACCTCTTTCTTTACTCACTGTTAACTTTCATTCTTTGATATTTACTACTTTGTAATGAGTGCACTAGAAGAGCAAGTAACTATTGCTCATTGAATAATCATGAACTTTAATGTAATGCCAAAGGAATTTAAAAATAAATTTAGTAGGTCAAACCACATTCTCTCACCAATGAGATTTATTTTTGAGTAATAAATGAGCAGAATCTCATTACCTTAATTAACGCAGGAAGAAAAAGTATAAAAATTAAATGTCCATTACCTCTGAAAGCTCATCTATTCGTTCATTAACATCTGGTAACATCCATGTGTCCTCACCACGTAAACGTTTGAGCTGCTTCTGTTTTTCTTCTTTCTCATATTTTGCTTGAGCCTTAAATGGGAAAAGATCCATTAGGATGTGAAAGTCTACAAATGATCTTTTTATTCCATCTTTTTATTAATGGAAAGCTACATAGCACATGGATTATGGTAATATAACTTTGGAACTGAAATGATACTTGTTACCAAAGATTATAGAGGAGCCTAAAAACTATTCCGTAACAACATTTAAAAAAAATAATTTAGAGCATATAGCCAATCTGTCACAGAATAACAATTTTACATTTTAGAAATATATGCACTTTTTAGGATAACACTCCCATTAAATAAATTTAAAAAGCACATCTTTTCAGTCACATTTGTTGGACTAAATAATCATCCAATTGTTCAGGATCTTTTTTATTGTTGTTCAAATATAACAATCTTTGAATGTGCGCCTACTGAAGACATGTAGATTGTTTCCATGATGAACTATTGAATTACACTCAGCTCATCTTGCTCATGGAGGATCACTTTGAGGTGGAGTGGTGTCGTAAAAGGCATTCTCTTCTATATCCTGTTCTATTTAAACATTGAACCACAGTTGACCACTCAGTTAACAATGGCAGAAAGGTATGAGGATTAGCTGTTGACTAATAATTATCCAATAATTAACAAATGTAAATAACACTTTGATACAAAAAGAAATCAGAGTAATTTTTAAAAAGGGAGCAGATTGGTACAAGAATATAAAAATCTCAAAATATTTTCCACTGTTAAAGGAAGTACACCAATTCAGTTATTAAATTTGCAACCTGTGACTCTGCATTGAAGAATGTAGAAGGTTATTGGCATGCCTCAAAAAGATTGGTTTCAAACTCTTCTATAAATATGATTACCAGCAGTTCTATAACTAACCTATCGTACGGGTGATCATTGTTTGACGGGGACTCGGTGGGACAAAGACTCTGTTTCCATACTGTATCTCTAAACTAAATTTAAAAAAGCTTTAGTTTTGCAACGGGCTGCTTCATACATTACTATAATGTAATGCAAAACAAAATGTGTTGTAAAATATCTGAATTAATTGCAAGCAGCACTTCTGATTATGAATGCTCACATCATTCATTCTTTAACATCATCATACAAGCTGAAGTTTAATTTGAATGATCCACCACACGAAATGGCTTATTACGTTGATTTTGATCTGTGATCCAAAGCCTTTCCATATTTTCTGTGATGCTGCATCAAATGCAAATCACCACGGCAACACTTAAAGTTGTCATACTTTGAATACTTTGCTTGATTTTGTCAGCATGCCATGGAATGTTTCGAATGATGTTAAACCAAACATACTAGAGGAGCAAGATAGACCACTCGATGAAAAAACTGTAGTACGGTCATGGGCTCAGGGCCCAGAGACCTTTCATTGCGCATTGTTGCTCATTTTGTACGCAGTTTCACTTTAAAAAATTTTTTTTAAAGGAGCACCTTATTTATTATAAAAAGATAATAATGGTCTAAGAGATCAAGATAAACTGCAAAATCCAATGGATTGACATGGATTCAACTGCGAGAGGCTTAACAGAGATCGGGGTCTTATTCCTAAAATGGCAGAAGTGACGTTCCGTTGCGTTCTGACGCGTACTACACATCAGTCCATTGGATTTCACAGGATTGGTCTATCTTGCTCCTCTATAATCTTTGGTTCAAACTGTTCCTTAATATTAGCCATTAGATTTTCTTATTTTCTTAGTACCAGACTCAATACCATCACTTATGTGGGATTTTTAATTTAAGTTTATTAAAGGATTGTGAAATTATGATAAAACGTTACCTATCCATGTTCTCCAGAGATGCTGCCCGAACTGCTGAGTTACTCCAGGAGGCATTGGTGAGGCCAATTCTGGAGTATGGTGTACAATTTTGGTCGCCTAATTATAGGAAGGATGTCAACAAAATAGAGAGAGTACAGAGGAGATTTACTAGAATGTTGCCTGGGTTTCAGCAACTAAGTTACAGAGAAATGTTGAACAAGTTAGGGCTTTATTCTTTGGGGCGCAGAAGGTTAAGGGGGGACTTGATAGAGGTTTTTAAAATGATGAGAGGGATAGACAGAGTTGACGTGGAAAAGCTTTTCCCACTGAGAGTAGGGAAGATTCAAACAAGGGGACATGACATGAGAATTAAGGGACTGAAGTTTAGGGGTAACATGAGGGGGAACTTCTTTACTCAGAGAGTGGTAGCTGTGTGGAATGAGCTTCCAGTGAAGGTGGTGGAGGCAGGTTCGTTTTTATCATTTAAAAATAAATTGGATAGTTATATGGATGGGAAGGAATGGAGGGTTATGGTCTGAGCGCAGGTATATGGGACTAGGGGAGATTATGTGTTCGGCACGGACTAGAAGGGTCGAGATGGCCTGTTTCCGTGCTGTAATTGTTATATGGTTATATGGCATGTCTGGAGAACGTGGATAGGTAACGTTGTATCTATTTTCACTGTATAGGCCTCATCCTGAGGCCCGCCCTTAGTTTTGTCAGCTTGTTAATTGAGGTTTCCAGGTATAAATCACCTGTCACAACTTTCAAATGTCTGCAAATGTCAGTGAAGCTTGTGGACATTCAAAATCACATCAGTATTTAAAAAATAATCATTCTAATAGAAACATGTATATGTCATTAACTCAATTCAAAGAATGTATATCTATCTATTATCTATACATAACTAAAACTCTGATCTTGTGCTCTTCCAGTTTGCGTGGTTTTTCTATCTTGCGCAAAAATGGTACACGATAGCTCTACAATTTTTCGCCACCTTACCATTCTCCTGTGCTCGTGCAACAGGTTTTGTTCCGATCCATAGTTTATTTCAAAGGTTATTATGGTTTAAAAATCTTAAAAAACGCGCATGTGCAGACCCTGTCAGTCGCCTCCACGCAGATTGGTCTCCTCTCCTGTGTCACCCGGGACGCCGACGCCCCTCCCTGCGCTGCCACAGCCTCTCCCGCTAACTCCTCTCTCCCCTCCTCACAGTAACTTGTCTACCGTCTCCATCACCACTGGCGGCGGGGTGGTTCAGTGCAGGCCCTGGTCCCATCTCTCTTTCCCTCACTCACTCCTCTCCCCCGCCCACCCTCTGCGTCAATGGCGGTCCCGGGTGAATGGCTGTGACCATCCGTCTCCTCCATCGCTGCGATAACTCACCCTCATGGCCCTCTCGGAGGAGATGTTCTCCACCAGCTCGTCGAAACTCGTGATGAACACCAGCTCCATTGCTCCCCCCACCGTGGCACAGCCCAGCGGTGGCAGCGAGCAGGCAGGTGGGCAAGGGAGGGACGGGCCGAGCGGCAGCAGAGGGTGCGCAGGCAGGGCGGGGATGGGCTGAGCGGCTTCTGAGCCGGAGTGGGCAGAGGGAGGGAGGGAGAGTCGGGTTGCAGGGTGGCCATGCAATTTGCACGGAGTTTGAGTAACTCACTCATACACACACAATGCAAACTGGTCCAATCGTCAAGTCAAACCACAGCTAACAATGAATGACCTGTGGAGGAAGGAACTGCAGATACTGCTTTATATTATAGGGAGGGAGTGACTGAGGGTAGGGAAAAGGGAGAGGGAGGGAGGGAGGGAGGGATTGGGGAGGGGAAAGATTCTGGAGAGGTGAGGAGGGAGAGTGGGGGAATTGATGGAGAGGAGGGGGTAGGGAGGGAGAGGTGGGGATGTGAGGAGGGAGAGTCAGGGAGGAGGAGGAAATAGAGGGAGAGGACAGTGGGGGAGGTCAGGAGGGCTAGTGGGGGGATAGGGGAGGTGGAGTGGAGGATAGAGGGATAGGATGAGGTGGGAGGGAAGAGGAGTTATGGAGGGAGTGAATGAAAGTAGGGGAAAGGAGAGGGAGGGTTAGGTGAGGGAGGGATTGGGGAAGGGAAAGAAGAGGGAGGGTGAAGAGGAGGGGGGGGGGGGGGGAGGAGTGCCGGGGATGAGGGGAAATGAGCCACACCTACGCAGTTGGGAGCTATGTGTGAGTGGTGGAATATTGCGTTGGGGGAACAGGTTGTGTTGGAGGAACGGGTGAGTGGTGGAATATTGCATTGGGGAGCAGACCAAACGGGTCTGCAGTTAGTCTAGTTATTATTATTATTATTATTATTATATTACTAAAACTCTCATCTTGTTTGTATGCGTGTGCGTGACATTCCAAAAGCCCGCCAAAACGGTAAAAGATAGTGTTACATTTTTTGGCCCGCCTTACTCACCATTGTCCTGTGATGTAAGAGAAACAAGTTTTGTTCGGATTTATGTTATATTTTACAAGTTATTGACATTTTAAACTTTACAACAAACTCTTTTCAAACCACTTTTCCACTTGCCCTGTCCTTCAGCCGCGTTTGACGTCACAATGGGATCCCTAATCTCATATACATTAAAAAATCACGATTTAAAAAAAACAACTCAGTTTTAATCAAATTATCCCGTTTCATTAAGGGCAGTGGGGGAGGTGAGGAAGGAGAGTGGGGGTTTGGGATAGGGGGGAGGTGGAGTGGGGGAGCAGGGGGATAGAAGGATAGGAGGGGGGGTAGGTAGGGGAGAGGGGTTATGGAAGGAGGGAGTGACTGAGGGTAGGGGAAAGGAGAGGGAGGGAGGTGAGGGAGGGAGGGAGTGGGGAGGAGAGGGGAAAGAAGAGGGGTCAGGAGTGCTCGGGGATGAGGGGAAATGGAGGAGGATAGGGGTAGGAAGAGGGATGGCGAGTTAACGCAAGAAGGGAGGGGAAGAGGGAGGAGGGGACGGCAGGGAGGAGGTGAGAGGAGGGAGCAGAGGAGGGTTGGTGGAGGGTGGGGAGAAGGAGGATAACGGAGGATTGGAATAGGGGACTGAAGAGGGAGAGTGGGGTGTGTTCACATTGATCATATTTCACAGGTTATTGCCATTTTGACCTTTAAAAACATCGCAGTCGCGCTTGCACTTGCTGGCCACATCTGCGCAATTGGGGGAGGGTTGTCGTCACTCACGTCACAACGGGGATCTCTGGTGACACAACGCCTGCACAGTTGGGGGTTATGGGTCAGTGTTGGAATATTGGCCACACCTGGTCTACACCCTGGTCTAGTTACCTGTAAAATGCCCCTCCTGACTGCCTTAACTGCCCATTGAACTGCATACACAGTGGCACCGTATCAACAGTCGAAGCTTGCGATAAGATTTTTAAAATAGTGCACAATGTTGGCTGCTTCTGATTAAACCACAACAACAAAAAGTACTTTGATCATCCAGCATATTGGCTACAGGGGGGCTACTGCATAATATATTCACTGACTTATGAATCTCATTTGCTTTTTAAAGAATACTTTGGGATTTTTATTGCATTTGATCACATGTATAAATGTACTGATACTACAGAATGGTCACAGTTAAAGACTTAGAGAAAAATTCAAATCACATGCCTCATAAATGACAGTTAAAGTTAGCCCTTAATCTTATTCGCCAAGAATATTGATTTCATCTTTAACAAAAATAGATGGGAGTTTAGCAGAATGATGTAATATAAAATTAAACCTTGGTTTCAATCCGGACATGTTTTATTTAATAAATATAGAAAATGGCCTTTTCCACATTTGCAGAACATGCCTCTCTGATAATATAATCCTCCAAATAACTTGACAGTAAATGACAACATCAATATTGCATTGGACGATGGTAATAGATATTTCCTCATTCCACTGATAAATTATATTTCTGCCTACTATTTAAATAAACCAGTGAACAACATATGAAAAATAATTCTTGTATGTGCAATTATTTAGATCTTGGATATTCAAGAATTACAACTTTTAAAAAGACTTGCAAATAACCATATAATAGCCATAAAACAATTACAGCATGGAAACAGGCCATCTCGACCCTTCTAGTCCGTGCCGAACACGTATTCTCCCCTAGTCCCATACACCTGCGTTCAGACCATAACCCTCCATTCCTTTCCCGTCCATATAACTATCCAATTAATTTTTAAATGATAAAAACAAACCTGCCTCCACCATCTTCACTGGAAGCTCATTCCGCACAGCCACCACTCTCTGAGTAAAGAAGTTCCCCCTCATGTTACCCCTAAACTTCTGTCCCTTAATTCTCAAGTCATGTCCCCTTATAATTATTATCTTATTGTCATAAAGTCATAGAGTATTACAGCGGTGAAACAGGCCCTTTGGCTCAACTTGCCCACATCGGCCATTATGTCATATAACCATATAACAATTACAGCACGAAAACAGGCCATCTCGACCCTTCTAGTCCGTGCCGAACACATAATCTCCCCTAGTCCCATATACCTGCGCTCAGACCATAACCCTCCATTCCCTTCCCATCCATATAACTATCCAATTTATTTTAAATGATAAAAACGAACCTGCCTCCACTACCTTCACTGGAAGCTCATTCCACACAGCTACCACTCTCTGAGTAAAGAAGTTCCCCCTCATGTTACCCCTAAACTTCAGTCCCTTAATTCTCATGTCATGTCCCCTTGTTTGAATCTTCCCTACTCTCAGTGGGAAAAGCTTTTCCACGTCAACTCTGTCTATCCCTCTCATCATTTTAAAAAACCTCTATCAAGTCCCCCCTTAACCTTCTGCGCTCCAAAGAATAAAGCCCTAACTTGTTCAACCTTTCTCTGTAACTTAGTTGCTGAAACCCAGGCAACATACTAGTAAATCTCCTCTGTACTCTCTCTATTTTGTTGACATCCTTCCTATAATTAGGCGACCAAAATTGTACACCATACTCCAGAATTGGCCTCACCAATGCCTTATACAATTTTAACATTACATCCCAACTTCTAGACTCAATGCTCTGATTTTTAAAGGCCAGCACACCAAAAGCTTTCTTTACCACCCTATCTACATGAGATTCCACTTTCAGGGAACTGTGCACAGTTATTCCCAGATCCCTCTGTTCACCTACATTCTTCAATTCCCTACCATTTACAATGTACGTTCTATTTTGATTTGTCCTGCCAAGATGTAGCACCTCACACTTATCAGCATTAAACTCCATCTGCCATCTTTCAGCCCACTCTTCCAACTGGCATAAATCTCTCTGTAGACTTTGAAACTCTACTTCATTATCCGCAACCCCACCTGTCTTAGTATCATCTGCATACTTACTAATCCAATTTACCACACCATCATCCAGATCATTGATGTACATGACAAACAACAAAGGACCCAACACAGATCCCTGTGGCACCCCACTCGTCACTGGCCTCCAACCTGACAAACAACCATCCACCATTACTCTCTGGCATCTCCCATTCAGCCACTGTTGAATCCATCTTGCTACTCCACCATTAATACCCAACCATTGAACCTTCTTAACCAACCTTCCATGAGGAACCTTGTCAAAGGCCTTACTGAAGTCCATATACACAACATCCACTGCGTTACCCTCATCAATTTCCCGAGTAACATCTTCAAAAAATTCAAGAAGATTAGTTAAACAAGACCTTCCAGGCACAAATTTATGTTGACTGTTCCTAATCAGACCCTGTTTATCCAGATGCTTATATATATTATCTCTAAGTATTCTTTCCATTAATTTGCCCACCACTGACGTCAAACTAACAGGTCTATAATTGCTAGGTTTACTCTTAGACCCCTTTTTAAACAATGGAACAACATGCGCAGTACGCCAATCCTCCGGCACTATTCCCGTTTCTAATGACATTTGAAATATTTCTGCCATAGCCCCTGCTATTTCTACACTAACTTCCCTCAATGTCCTAGGGAATATCCTGTCCGGACCTGGAGACTTATCCACTTTTATATTTCTCAAAAGTGTCAGTACTTCCTCTTCTTTGATCCTCATAGTTTCCATAGCTACTCTACTTGCTTCCCTTACCTCACATAATTCAATATCCTTCTCCTTGGTGAATACCGAAGAAAAGAAACTGTTCAATATCTCCCCCATCTCTTTTGGCTCTGCAGATAGTTGTCCACTCTGACTCTCTAATGGACCAATTTTATCCCTCGTTATCCTTTTGCTATTAATATAGCGGTAGAAACCCTTTGGATTTACTTTTACCTTACTTGCCAAAGCAACCTCATATCTTCTTTTAGCTTTTCTAATTTCTTTCTTAAGATTCTTTTTACATTCTATATACTCCTCAAGCACCTCATTTACTCCATGCTGCCTATAATTATTGTAGATCTCCCTCTTTTTCCGAACCAAGTGTCCAATTTCCCTTGAAAACCATGGCTCTTTACAATTTTAACGATTTCCTTTCAACCGAACAGGGACATAAAGATTCTGTACTCTTAAAATTTCACCTTTAAATGTACTCCATTTCTCTTCCACATCTTTCCCGTAAAACAAACTGTCCCAATTTACTCCTTTTAAATCCTTTCGCATCTCCTCAAAGTTAGCCTTTCTCCAATCAAAAATCTCAACCCTAGGTCCCGTTTTGTCCCTCTCCATAATTATATTGAAACTAATGGTATTGTGATCACTGGACCCGAACTGTTCCCCAACGCATACCTCTGCCACCTGACCCATCTCATTTCCTAACAGGAGGTCCAGTACCGCCCCTTCTCTAGTAGGTACTTCTATGTATTGTTTGCAAAAAACTATCCTGCACACATTTTACAAACTCCAACCCATCCAGCCCATTTACAGAATGTGTTTCCCAGTCTATGTGTGGAAAATTGAAATCTCCCACAATCACTACCTTGTGCTTACTACTAATATCTGCAATCTCCTCACATATTTGCTCTTCCAATTCTCGCTCCCCATTTGGCAGTCTATAATACACCCCTATAAGTGTTGCTACCCCTTTCCAATTTCTCAGTTCCACCCAAATAGCCTCCCTAGACGAGCCCTCTAATCTATCCTGCCAAAGCACTGCTGTAATATCTTCCCTGATAAGCAATGCAACACCTCCACCTCTTGCCCCTCCAATTCTATCACACCTGAAGCAACTGTCCCAGCCACACTAGTCCCACCTGCCAGTTTGGTCCATATCCCTCCAAACCGGTCCTATCCATGTACCTGTCTAACTGTTTCTTAAACATTGGGATAGTCCCTGTATCAACCACCTCCTCTAGCAGCTTGCTCCATAAACCCACCATCCTTTGTGTGAAAAAGTTACCCCTCAGATTCCTATTAAATCTTTTCCCCTTCACCTTAAACCTATGTCCTCTGGTCTTCGATTCACTTACTCTGGGCAAGAGACTCTGTGCACCTACCCGATTTATTCCTCTCATAATTTTATACATCTCTATAAGATCACACCTCATCCTCCTGCGCTCAAAGGCATAGAGTCCCAGCCTGCTTAACCCCTCCATATATCCCAGGCCCTTGAGTCCTGGCAACATCAATATCTGTTTATTTATTTGTGTGTGTATATATTTATTCAACGGTATATGGACACATTGATCTGTATTTATGCCTATATTCTGTTGTGTTGAAGCAAAGCAAGAATTTCACTGTCCTATCTGGGACACATGACAATAAACTCTCTTGAATTTTGAACATCCTTTCAAATCTTCTCTGCATCCTATCCAGCTTGACAACATATTTCTTATAACATGGTGCCCAGAATTGAACACAATACTCTAAATGCGGCCTCACCAATGTCTTACACAACTGCGACATGACCTCCCAACTTCTATACTCAATGCTCCGACTGATGAAGGCCAATGTGCCAAAAGCCTTTTTGACCACTCTATCTACCTGTGACTCCACCTTCAAGGAACCATGCACCTGCACCCCTAGATCCATCTGCTCTAAAACACTCCCTAGAGGCCTACCATTCACTGTGTTGGTCCTGCCCATGTTAGACTTCCAAATTGCAACACCTCACATTTCTCTGTATTAAATTCCATCAACCATTCCGCAGCCCATTTGGCCAATCGATAATGATCCTGTTGCAATTTTTCACAACCATCTTCACTATCTGCTTCACCTACTTTTGCATCAAAATCACAAATCAAAGTCACAAATTGCTGGAGTAATTCAGCGGGTCAGGCAGCATCTCTGGAGAACATGGATAGGTGATGTTTTGGGTCAGGACTTCAATCACCACTGGTGATCTCCAGTCCCGCACTGCCTGCTATTATCTCCATCCATAAATACATAAACAGGACCGCCATAACAGATCAACGGTTTCAGCCCGCTCCTGCCCCACAGCAGTCATCTGCAAATACCTCGACTCCATCCTAACCCTTCTACCTCTTGAATCAAAAATGCCAGAAGAGGCCATACTCAAATCAATCAGCTGTTGGTAATCCTGAAAAAGTGCACAATATGGAGGAGAAAGCATAAATGAGTCAATGATTGGTAGAGCTTCCGCCTCTCAGCTTCAGTGACCTGTGTTTGATCTGGTTTTGTGGATTTTGTACGTTCTCCCTGTGACAATATTGATTTCCACTCGATGGACTAGTTTCTCCCAATATCCCACAGACATGCAATATGTTACAGAGCTAAAGTATATATAGGAGAATGTATAACCTGGGGGGAAGTTGATCAGAATGTGAGTAGAATAAAATGGGATTAGAGTACGATTGGAGTAAATGGGTGCTCGATGGTCCATACGCACTCAGTCTGCTGAATGATGTTTCCCTTCTGTGAAATATAAAGCTTAATCTAAGGTTTGGAAAAATCGACCAGAAACCAGGCTCATAATCTTGATGTAAACAAGGGAATAAACTAATGTTTTAGATCACAATTCTGTTGGTTTTCTGACCTCAAATTTTCAGCAATCCCAGTTTTTACTTTCTAAATCAGCTGCATTCATCACATTGTTGCCTTTACGGACGGGAAAGCGTTATGACATTCAATTCATGAAGCTTAGTTTAAGAGTAACAGCCTGTAACAAGTTGGATTCTTACTTAAGATAGACATATAATGCTTGCTATATATAGGATCTTTGGTTTAAATGTGATGGGTTTCAGGCCGCAAACTCTGATCATCGCTCACATGGACCATTTAAAATGCTGCTTCGTGCACATTTGCGCGAACGCCGCCGAGTAAATACCTTGGCCACAACCTCCTGCCTTGATCTCCGTTTAAATTCTCTCCCTTCCTCGATTGATTTCTGGCTTTCAAATCTACCTCCGTACTCCGCCATGTTGTAGCCGCCGGCTCCGCGCACTTTGCGACAGACGCGCAAGCGCGCAAGCGTCGCGAGGAGACGGTGCTCGCGGGCGCCCCCGGGTGTCTGGCTGAGTCAGTCATTCAACCATCGTGCAGGTCCGCTACAAATACCTGAAGCATTCGCCTTGGCTTGACTTAGAATCATTTCACAGCAATTGCAACCCATTCAACTCACTTAAGAGTCAAAAAGCATGGAAACAGGCACTTCGGCCCAATATACTACCCCTCCGCGTTTGGTCCATATCCCTCAAAACCTTTCCTATCCAGGTACCATGTAGCACCACCGACCTCGGGTGAACTAGCTAGGGGGAGGGGGACTGGACTTTTGGTGCCTTCCCTCACAGTGGAAAGTGTTGATTCTGCTGTGGGGGGGATGTTCATGTCGAATCTTATAGTAGATTGTGTCTTTTTCTTCTTTTTTATTTAATATGGATGTGTGGTAATCTATTTTTTTTCTCTGTAAAGCACTTTGGCTTCAACATTATTTGATTTAAAAGTGCTATATACATTAAAAATTACTTACTTACCTGTCCAAATGTCTAGGTTTAACAACAATTTACATTAACGAGTCCCCTGTGGGGTCCCTCATCCCAAAGGCATGCAGATTTTTAGATGAATTAGCCAATGTAAATTGCCCCAAGTTTGTAGGGATTGAACACTGGAATAACAGATCTGTTTGAACTGGTGATTAATGGTCAGCATGGACTCAGCTGGCCAAATAGCCCGTTTCCTTGCAGTATCTCCTAACTAAATCCAAATTGAACTAAGATTATATCCAAGTACTAATGTAAATATATTATTTGGACTAATTGAATACTTCTAATTTTGTAAAACTTCCCAAAGTTTTTCACAGGCACAAAATTTGACAGGGACACTAAAGTTTGTTCTGCTTTGGGAAAGATTACCAAAGATGGACGTGGGCGGGTTAGAGTAAAAAAAACAGTTGAAATAAGAGAATACTGATGATACTGATACTTTATTGTCACATGTAGCCAGGTACAATAAAATTCTTTGTTTTTGCATATAATACAATATATCTGTGCCGACAAAGTTTACAAAAGTTCTTTAACTATACTGGAAATATTCAGCAGGTCAGGCAGCATTGTTTCTTTACATACATGTACCCTGATCTGTTGAGAAAGCTTAATTTATTCAAGAATGAATACACAATTTATACACGAACAACAGCGATCACCTACGGCTAGATAAAGTGGGGAGAGGCTCGTTGTGGCTTGTTGAATTTATTTCTGAGATGTAAATGTTATGCAAAATCTCTTTATTCTCTGCCTCCTAGCAACCTTTTTAAATTAATGGCTCCCCAATAGCAGGAACAGTCTGGCTTCTTAAATTTGCAGGAAAATAAACTAATCTTCGGGAGTTATCTTTTGTTTGATAACTTGACTATCCTTTCATTCATGAGCTCTCCAAAACTATTAACTGTTGCCTCTGCATTAAAAACAAATCATGAATTCACCTGACTTTTTCAACCCAAAAACACCTTGCAAATTCAGATAACGTGTTAATGAATCCACAAGACTCAGAAAGAGCTCTCTGGTCTTGCCACAAGAGTAATGTTTAGTCAAGACACAAAGTGCTGGAGTTACTCAGCAGGTCAGATAGCTTCTCTGGAGGACATGGGTGGGTGATGTTTGTACATGTTTAGTCTTTGATTTTCCTCTAAATTTACTACCCTACGCTTAACCACTTCAAATAACCACTGCCATTGGTTCTCTCTGCAAACCTGTTTCCATCTAACTGGTGTTTTACATATCCAGCAACTGGTTTTATTGATGCTTTTACACTTCAGAAGCTGAGCCGCACCTGCTAGGTGAAAGCTTATGTTACATGATTTTCAACTTCCAGTAATTTCATTATTTCCTGCATCAAAAAATTAATAACCACAATTATCTGGCTGCACTGCACTGCATTATGACTGATAAGACAAAATGTGGCGCAGTGGTAGAGTCGCTGCCTTACAGTGCCAGCAATCCAGGTCCGATCCTGACCATGGGTGCTGTCTGTACGGTGTTTGTAAATTCTCCCTATGGCCATGTGGGTTTTCTCTGGGTGCTGGAGTTTCCTCCCACACTCCAAAAAGATAGAGGTTTGTAGGTTAATTGGCTTTGGTTTAAAAAAAAAAATTGTAATTTGTCCCTAGCGTGCAGGATAGTGCAAGTGTATGTGTCGAAGCTGATGGGGCACGCGCACAGACCAACAAACAACGCTTTGAGATTACTCCAATTAGTTCCAGACTGATATACAGAGAACAATGGAATAGTAAACGTTTCTTCTGAAATCAGCTCATCATGTAAAGTTTTTTTTTCATGTTTTCATGTTGTACATTAGACATCCAGAAGGCGCTGATGCAAACAAGCATTTCAGATGTGAATAGCACTGGCTTCATCAATATTACCTCTTTATTAAGTAGTTTAACTTTTAAAAAATCTGTTACAATTATTATATTTCCTTGGGCGACAAGTTACAAAATTAAATCTGACGTTACATGCAAGTTACAGCATTTTAGCATTTTTCAATGATGACACACCAATTCCCTTGATCATAATAACTCTGCACTATTCTAATATTCGATATATCTCTACACAAGTTTTCTAATTCCCCATCAGAGAAAACGTGATAAAAACGGTGGTAAACAGCATGCTCTTTGACCTCAGGTGGGAGTGCTGAGACACCATCAGCGTTATGGTGACTTTTAACTCCTCTTAAATGCCAAGGAACAAGTAAATCTTGTGAATCAAAGTTAGTTCTATTTGTGTGCACAGGAAGCTTTGCATTGTTTTGTTTAACTGTTGAATCCTTGGTAACATCTGGTAGTTGCTTCAAACAAGCTAAATCCATTTTATTGGCATCTTGATTGATGTACGAGAAATCATTTCCTGTTTGTACCGTGACACAATTTGCTTGAGGTTGGATACATTTTCCTTTTCTTTCTGCTAGATATTTAGATTTTACTTTCTTGTGTTCCTGTTCCATTGCCCAAACATAAATAAGTCCCTTGCCTCCCAGCCGTAGTAGTCTCACAATCTCTTTGACAGCCGACAGCCTCCTTTCCTGTAATTGAAAAATATGTACTGAACAAACTTAATCTAAATGAAAACAGGGAATTTTGTTGATGTTGAAATTACCAGTTTACAATAGAACCTGATATTTTAATTTCTTAAAAATGTTTAATTCCAAGATGCTGTCCACTTTAGATTTTCTCGTACTACATACAACACCACAGGTAAATACTGGATAGGTAGTTTCTTAAAATAAAGTATACAGACTTTAACTCTTCACCCCAATTAATTTCTACTAAGCATTGATTATTTAATACATCAGGACTAGTTTCTCCTCCTGGAAATGGTGTTTCATTTTATTTATTATTATAAGACTTAGATAGGTTGGAAGAGTGGGCTGAGAAGTGGGAGATGGAATACAGCATGGCAAAGTGTGGAGTTGTGCATTTTGGTTGCAGGAATGAAGGCGTAGACTATATTTTCTAAATGGGGAGAAAATTCAGAAATCGGGAGGTGCAAAGGGACTTGGGAGTGCTGGTACAGGATTCCCAAAACGTTAATTTACAAGTCAGAGTCGTGAGTCTGTGGAATTCTCTGCCTCAGAGGGCGGTGGAGGCCAGTTCTCTGGATACTTTCAAGAGAGTTAGATAGGGCTATTAAAGATAGCAGAGTCAGGGGATATGGGGAGAAGGCAGGAACGGGGTACTGATTGGGGATGATCAGCCATGATCACATTGTATGTCGGTGCTGGCTCGAAGGGCCGAATGGCCTACTCCTGCACCTATTGTCTATTGAATCAGTAGTATGGAAGGCAAATGCAATGATAGCATTTGTTTTGAAAGGGCTAAAATCCAAAAAACAGTGATGTAATGCTGAGGCATTAAAAGGCACTGGTCAGACCGCATTTGCAGTATTGTGAGCAGTCTTGGGCTCCATATCTGAGAGGAAGGATGCGCTGGCGTTGGAGAGGGTCCAGAGGAGGTTTACCAGAATCATCCCAGGGATGATTGGGTTAACATATGATAAGCGTTTAACGGCACTGGGCCTGTACTCACTAGAGTTTAGAAGGATGAGGGGGACCTCATTGAAACTTACCAAATAGTGAAAGGCCTGGATATAGTGGATGTAGAGAGGATGTTTCCACTGGTGGGAGAGTCTAGGACCAGATGCCATAGCCATAGAATAAAAGGACGCACCGTTTATTAGGGGATGAGGAGGAATTTCTTTTGTCAGAGGATGGTGAATCTATGGAATTCATTGCCACAGAAGGCTGTGGAGGCCAAGTCAATGGATATGTTTTAAGGTGGAGATTGTTTGGTTCTTGATTAGTAACGGTGTCAAGGGTTATGGATAGAACACACAGCCAAGCTACTACACCATGTGACTGTTGCCTTTTCGATCCAACTGGAATGCAAAACAAGAAACTATTCATTATTTTATACAAATAAAACTTTTTTTTCTTATTAAATATGCACTGGTGGTTCAAACCAACCATCCACAAATATAAAGAAACACATTCCCATCCTTGGCACATTACCATATAGAAATCAAGTTTATAGTTACCTCTGTTGAAAAGTGATGAACAACTGCTATAGAAATACAAGCATCACAAATGCCACTGCGCAAGGGCACGAGTAAGCCATCACAGATGAAGACCTCAAATTGTTTCTCTCTGCAAATATCAACAAGATTTTTGCTGCGATCACAACCAATCTGGTAAATGAGAATGGGAAAAACTGCTACAACGGGGCATCTTAAAAATGCAAATTTTGCAATCACAAAGTACTAAAATCACTGTTAACAAATTGCTATTTATTGAATATACAATGTAATGTAATTTAATGAATGTAAAAGATGGCGCCTGCTTGTGGTGACATTTTGCCAGCAACAGAAGAGGATTATTTACAGCTTCAATCAACTCACCTGGATTAGAAAAACGGCAGAAATCAGCGCCGTAACGGACAAGCTGCTAGTGCACTAGTGCACTTGATACCGCGATCTCCCGCTATTGCGGGAGACTCCAACTGCAAGCGTTCCCTCGATCGCTGGAGAACTTCCGACCCGACTGGGGATCACAGGTACTGTACCTGGAAACACAGAGAAGACCTCTGGAGCTGATGGGCAGGATCTCCCAGCAACAACGGAGCTGGAGCTGCCGACTGTGAGGGAATCCCCGATCGCAACGGAGCTGGAGCTGCCGTCTGCAAGGGAATCCCTGTTCCAGCGCAGGTTCACAGAAACTGCAGGTACAGTAGGAACAGTACCTGGAAACAATGGAGAGGTCTCCATTGTGTCCGGAAATGTGGCCTACAGGCAGGACTTCAGGTCAGACTGAAGCGTAGAGGACTTCGACCCCCTCTCCCTACCATCCTACTGGCCAATGTACAGTCCCTTGAAAACAAAGTGGAGGACTTAATGGCAAGGCTGCTTTAACAAAGGGAGCTGAGGGAATGCTCTGTGTTCTGTTTAACAGAGATATGGCTCACCACCGGCTCCCCAGACTCAGCTGTCCATCCTGAAGGTTTCTCCATCCATTGCATGGACCGTACACTGTCATCTGGGAAAGGGAGAGGAGGGGGCGTCTGCCTCATGGTCAACTCTGCGTGGTGCTCAGACGTGGCAGTCCTATCTAACTCCTGCTCTCCGCACCTGGAACACCTGGCTGTGAAGTACCGTCCCTTCTACCTACAGAGGGAATTCACCTCCATCATCCTGACCGCGGTCTACATCCCACCCCAGGCTGATGTCCATCTGGCACTGGGGGAGCTGCATGCCGTGGTCATCAAGCACCAGACGTCTTACCACAAGGCATTTACCACCATAGCCGGGGACTTCAACAAAGCCAACCTTAAGAAATCGCTCTCTAACTTCTACCAACATGTCTCCTGTAGCACCAGAGGACCAAACACCCTCGACCACTGCTACACGACCATCAAGGATGCCTATCGCTCGATCCCTCGCCCTCACTTCGGTAAATCCGACCATACCGCGGTGCTGCTTCTTCCTGCCTACAGGCAGCAATTGAAGAGCGTATCCCAAGAGAAGAGGACTGTACAGAGCTGGTCGGGGTGGGGGGGGGCGCAGAGGAACAACTCCAAGACGGTTTGGAGTCTGTAAACTGGGCAATGTTCAGAGACTCAGCAATGGGCCTGAATGAATATGCCACAGTCGTCACAGACTTCATTAAGAAATGAGTGGAAGACTGCATCCCAACAAAAACCTCAACACCAGCAAAACCAAGGAACTGATTGTGGACTTTGGAAGGGGTAGGATAGGAACCCACAATCCCGTTTATATCAACGGGATGATGGCGGAAAGGGCTTCAAGTTCCTGGGAGTGCACATTTCCGATGATCTTTCCTGGTTCGAGCACACTGATGCAATTATAAAGAAAGCACATCAGCGCCTCTACATCCTGAGAAGATTACGGAGAGTCGGTATGTCAAAGAGGACTCTCTCGAACTTCTACAGGTGCACAGTAGAGAGCATGCTGACTGGTTGCATCATGGCTTGCTTCGGCAACTTGAGCGTCCAGGAGCGGAAAAGAATGCAGAAGCTTGTGACCACTGCCCAGTCCATCATCGGCTCTGACCTCCCTACCATCAAAGGGATCTATCGCAGTCGCTGCCTCAAAAAGGCTGCCAACATCATCAAGGACCCACACCATCCTGGTCACGCACTCATCTCTCCGCTACCATCGGGTAGAAGGTACAGGAGCCTGAAATCATGTACATCCAGGTTCAGGAACAGCTTCTTCCCCACAGCATTAGGCTATTAAACTCACCAACAAACAGACTCTGAACTGTAACAGCCGATTGCACTTTATCTGTTTATTTATGTCTATATGTGTGGTCTATGCTATATAGACACACTGAACTGTTCTGTATTTATGCTTACTATATTCTGTTGTGCTGCAGCAAGCAAGAATTTCATTGTTCTATCTGGGACACATGACAATAAACTCTTTTAACTTGTCTTGTCTTGATATACAATGATGTTTCAACTATGCGAATTCTGTGAATCGCTGGTAGAGCCGATGCTTCACAGTGCCAGAGTCCCAGGTTTGATCCTGACCTCGGGTGCCTTCTGCGACTGTGTGGATTTCCTTTGGGTGCTCCAGTTCATTAGTTGCAACGGTAATGTAGGAGGAAAGATAAAAATACTACAATATTTCTAATCTACACACTGTGAATTGGTCCTAGTGTGCAGGATAGAACTAGTGTATGGGTGATCGCTGGTCAGCACGGACATGTGTTTCCATGCTATATCTCTAAATTAAACTAAGCTAAAATGGTTCACAAAACAGTATTGAAATGTGTAATTCTCCAAAATATTTAGAACACTTATTAGTACAGTAGTAGAAGCAGCAACACTGATGTATATGCCTGTGTCTTTAAAACTAAACTAAGATTTGCTCCATTCACCTAGAGGTAATTCTGTGAAACAACAAACAGATTCAGTCTACTGTAACCAAAATCCATTAAAAAGAGGTCCATTAAAACAGGGGTTTACTGTAATTCGTTCCAAAGAAAAAACATTAAATTTTATTTATAAGCCTAAATTAATATTTATGAAAGCAAATACTAATATTTGGGATTTTTTGATTTTAAACAACTGTCAATGTGGACCAGTAACCTCTAAATATAGCAGGTGCGTCATGGGAATGGAGGAAGTTCAGCCATTACATTTATTAGCCTCAAATGAATCAAACTAATAGCAACCTCTCATGAAATCAGATGCAGATTCATCCCCCTATTCATTTGTCATTACCTTACTTACATCTCAACTTTCTTATTGGCAATTGTAAAGTTTACACAAGTTTTACAATCTCTCAACTTACTCTTTACAGAGTATGTCCAAATTTAGTTAATAACCATAAACATTTATACAATCTTTAGGAATCAGATAGATGTGTAAATGTAAAGATTGGCAACAATCAAATAATACATTGCTTTGCTGTTCAGCAGAATTTATTTATATTGCTTCCAATTTAGGCAGTCCAAAGAAACAACCAATAAAGAGACATTTTACATTTTAAGAGAAAGTTTTACAAGAGAGCATGGAAATACAATAAAATGAGTGGTAATAAAAGAAAATATGGGCGCATAGGCCACATATTTTTCCACGTTCGTACATTTGGGGTCAGCAGATAATTTGTTTGACACAGCACTGACAAAATGACCTTCAGCTTGCATGGGATTACACAATTAACATCATGCTGGCAGCAATGGTAATAGCCTTTCTGTATTCAGAATACATCAGACAATTACACTTGTTGAACAATTACAACAATGCACCTTTCTATATCTACAAATCATTACCCTCTTCCGCACTATTTCTCCTTCTGTAACATCTTTCCAATTTCAACTCTATTTGTTTTAAAATATTTCAATTGTGGAATTTCAGTTTTTATCCTCCATTCCTACATTATTGCAGGTTAAATCTGTCCCTCTCACCTTAAACGTATGTCCCCTGGTTCTTGATTCCCCTTACTCTGAATAAATGTCTTTGTGCATTCACCCTATCTATTCTCCTCATGATTTTATACACATGGTGGGAGCTGGGTAGGTTTACTGCTGGAAGCACTAATCATAAAAGGCACAGGAAAGGAAGCAATTGCCAGCTCAAAAAAGATGGACAAGAGACTCAGTAAAATCAGAGTGAATTTAAGAGAAGATAGACACAAAATGCTGGAGTAACTCAGCGGGACAGGTAATTTTTTTTTAAAGTCTGACTGTGTAATGAATGCTGCACTGAAGAAAGACAGATTAATGTATGTGGTAAAGGAAAAGAGCAGATGATCAAAGATGTAAAACTCCTTAAAACGTAAATAAGCCATATTAAGTTAGCATGGCCAACAAGAAGGTTATGTCTGAAGAAGGGTCTCGACCCAAAACGTCACCCATTCCTTCTCTCCAGGGATGCTGCCTATCCCGCTGAGTTACTTCAGCATTTTGTGTCTACCTTCGATTTAAACCAGCATCTGCAGTTCTTTCCTAAGGCAACGGAGATTTGGACGGTTTGAAAATGGGTGTAAAGTTTAAATGGATACTTTGAAGGCACATACAACGAGGAATGAAAAACAGAAGTAGATGTGATATTTCAGAGAACGTGGCAGAATATAACATTGCCGTGAGGTAAAATATAAAAGAGTATAGCAATTTATTTTGAGGACCCATGAGAGAGTTCAATTTAATAATAGTTAAATAGTTATGTATCCATATTTATTAAAAATTAAGAAATATATATTTACCATGAACAAGTCCTTGTTAACTCCCAGGTATTTACCATTTCCACAGCCAACATCAGCCACCAATGCTCCATCTGGCAGTGTTTTGAGGAATTCAACCACCTTCGGCCATGGGGTATGCCTAGTATCGCTGAAATGGCAAGCAATCTCATCATAAACATCGTGTACATACTTGTGTTCCAGCTTTGAGGCATCCCCATCACTGGCTGGGACTGAGGGAGTAGGATTTGTGCATTTACAATCAATTTGACTGTCACAGACTTCTGGATAAGCTATAGATAAAAGTAAAACATTTTTTCTTCTTAAATATAATTTTGTATTAGAATAACAATAATACAAATATAAAACTTTTGTATTCGTAAAAAATATAGTTTCAAAGAAAACACTGCATTATGAGTATAACTGAAAAGCAGAATTTTACTTTCAGACTTTTTCCCCACAAATCTTGCTTTTAATTAGTGCAGTTCCTCTGGCTACATTGTTTGCATGATTGAAAGACAACTTCCACCCTATGCTAGTACAGGTCCTCCACAGGTCATGAACTCCCAACTCATGTTCAGTCCATATACATGAATAAGCATTTTTCTGCTTTTTAAGGATACAAATATCCATTTTGTTAGGAAGTTGTCAGCATTCGTGGTCTACTACTCTGGAGCATGGGGTTGGAGATTGCAACCTTCACGTGGTCCACCCTGTTTCGACGAATGCAATCAACCTGGCGTGCACAAACAGAAGATCAAACAGAACAAGTTGTCTTACAAATTTAGGCTGTGCACGCCATACGCAAGAAGAAGAAGATTCTAGAGCATAGTTCTTGACTGAAGATGATTAGCTAATGATATATTGTGCATTGAATTGTATTGATTCACGGGTGAAGAATTTGCAATTATCTTGTTTAGTTTAGTGATAAAGCACAGAAACAGGCCCTTCTGCCCACCAAGTCCGTGCCGACCAGCGATCCCCATACATTAACACTATCCAACTGGGACAATTTGCAATTTTACCAAAGCCAATTACCTACAAATCTGTACGTCTTTGGAGTGTGGAAGGACACCGGAGAAAACCCACGCAGGCCACGAGGTGAACATACAAACTCCGTACAGGCGGCAGGGTCAGAATCAAACCTGGGTGTCTGGCACTGTAAGGCAGCAACTCTACCGCTGCGCCACGGTGCCTTTCATTTTTTGCGTGTACAGATGTTTAGCCTAATACAACTGAAATAATTTTATTTTTCAAACTTAAAATAGGAGGATGTGCATCTTCCATAGTTACATTTTGAACTCAAGATGCGGCGACAGTTACTACCCTTCTAATCAAGGGTGAGCAAGAGTGACTTTAAACAACAACAGAAAGTGTTGGAAATTGATTAGCAAATCAAGTAAAAACTACTGGGAGAGAAATAAAGGTTACATTTCACACAAGTACCTTCTCCCCACTTATGTTACTTAACATGCTGAGTGCTTCCATCATTTTCTGACTTCAATGTTGTACTAAAATTGGAATAAACTGCAATCGAGGAAAATACCCAGCGCAATTGAATTCTAATTGCTAGAGGTCATTTACGTCAACCTCAGAAAATTGTTTTATAAGTTCCTTACAGCGGTGATCTTGGGTCAACTATTTAAGGAAATATGTGGATATTGATGACAATGCTGAGAGCTGGCAGAGACTCAAAGGACTGCATAGCCTCCTTCAAATCATATGGAAAATACAAATATAAAATTTGGAAGTGAGGATATTTCCTAACACTTGGTTGCAGTTTCCTGAGAAAGTGAAGTCTTCAACCATCCAACCCAAAGCGAGAACGATTTATGCATTCAAGCTGAGCATTTTCTCTTAAAGCAGTGTATTTCCTGCTCCACCTTAAATTTTTATTCCCACTGCTGGTAGTATAGTACGGTCGTAGTGTAAATCTAAACTATGTATTGCAACAACTCAAAGCTTCTTCAACAGCAACTCAAATCATTGACCACTTATATCTACAAGTAATAAAGACCAACAGGAACCATTATTTTCAAGTCACACATTATCTTGGCTTGAAAATATACATATCCTCCTTCACCATTGCCAACTCAAATTCTGGAGTTTCCCCATCTAACAGCACTGTGGGAGTACTTTCATGTCATACCAGGAATTAGACAACAATTCACCAACACCTTCAAGTTAGATATGTGGAATGAAGGCTGTTCCTTGCAATGGTATTTACTTTCTGGAAACAAAAAATCTAAAATAATAAATCTTGTCATATCTTTGGGAGCTCTGGAGCAAAATTAGAAAAGGAGAAAAGTGGACAATAACGTGTTTTGAGTCGAACTTCAAATAGTTTGATAATTGGCTTTGATATTTTTATCAAATCAGTAAGATAAACCATGATATAGAAAAGGGTTCTAAAACATTGGGGGAAAAAATACACTTACCACAATCACAGGGTTTCTTTCGGACTTTTCGAAAGGTAAAACTGGTCCTTGTTCCCCTCTTATTCAAGGTCAAGTTACTAGCATCAGCACTGATAATTCCAGTCTTTGGCATCTCTGAGGCTGGCACCACATCAAACTTTCTAGGGGTAATTCTGTTAAATATATAAAAAAGACAACGATCCTTCCCCATTTACAAAAGGCTGTAAGCATAGATAAACACAACATGACCAACACAGAACTGATAAAAGAAAGAATATTTTTTCTGTGAATTTACAAGTACATTACGCTATCCTCGCAAAATAAATGTTAAACAATAGGTATTAAACACGTTTATCTTTTGGAATGACAGCTGGAATGACTAGATAAATTATTGCAGAATTGTTTATTTAGAAAGTTTCCTATGCTCAATTTTCTCGAATGATATTGTTGGTAGGTTCAAGTGCGATTGAATTATGTATTTACAATTTCGTGATACAATGCCATTTCCTACTGTTTAACTTTGAATGGTTTTTTTTTAATCCCATTTAATCTTTCTGCAAACAATCAACTGTAGGAATATATTTAATTCCACAAATGTCACTGACAAGTTAAAAAAAAAAACACTGCACAGGTAGATGCATTGCAAGAAAGAGGAAAAACCGTTGGCATAAGCTGCATTTATTTCAATGCTAGGGGCTCAACAGTTTAAAATGGACAACCTCAGGGTGTGAGTTGGTTTTAGTGAATGGAATATTATAGCCAAAGCAGAACGGAATGCTCCAGAAAAATGATGCTACATGCGTAATAGAGTCAAAGAGTCATGCAGCACAGAAACATGCCTTTTGGCGCATATAGTTCATGCATCCAAGATGCTCCATCTAAGCCAGTCTTAGCTACCTGCATTTGGCCTACAGAGGTACAGGAGAGAGACGAAAGGGAGTTGCCTTTTTTAAATCAGGGAGGACAGAACTACTATACTTAAAGAGGAAAGAATCACCAGTTTGTTACCTGGACTCGAGTTATAGGGAGAAGCTGGATAGGCCGACAGTTTTCTCTTTGTAACGTAAGAGGTTGAGGCATATTATTGAAGTATACAAAATAATGAGGGACACAGAAAATGAACACTCACAGAGTAGAACATTCTAAAACTAGAAGTCATAGGCTTAGGATGAGAAGGGATGGTTTAGAGGTACCTCTGGGGTAACAGTTTTACTCAGAGGGTAGTCCATATCTGGAATGAGCTACCAGAGGAAGCTATAGAAGTGGACTTTCAAAAGATAGTTGGACAGATATATAGATAGAAGGGTTTAGAGGGATATGCCAAATGGTACAAGCCAAGAATGCCAACTCAGTTGGTAAGGACAAGATGGGTGTAAGGGCCTGTTTCAATGCTGTGTGGCTCTATGACACTGCCTTATAACTAACAGATAATACAGACCAATAGCTAAGGAAATAACCAAGTCTTTAAAAAAAACACAAAATATTCATTATTTCTTTCAAAATGCTGGGTTAATATATGTTTTAAAGTCAGCAATTACTTTAGCTGTAACAAAGAGTTCAACATTTTTTTCCCCCTCTTTCTATTCATGGGCCCGATATATCCTTTAGGTATTTTTCAGATTGCAGTGCCTTTCTTTACATTTTGGTGAAGCAGGAATACCATTCAATACAGATATATTGAGCAGAATAGGCATGAACCTAGTGCTGGCAGGAAATATACTGCCTGTGGCATAATACCAGTAAATCATAGCAGTTCTCTTAAAAAGACCTCTTTCTAATTTTTCCTAAGGCGCTCATCACAAAAAGATCCCATATCTTACATTGTTCAGCCATTTATTTTTAAATTCATGTAGGATTTTGGTTCTTCGTAAATGCTTATCACTCACCCATGACTCCATAAGTATCTACATTCACCAGTCATCACCAACAGACTACGAGGAGGTAACATCACTGGAACACTGTGGCCGCCTGGATGTCTAAAATCCATCACTGTCTACAGGTTCAAAAAAAGTCCAAAGCAACTATTAGTTTAAAGCTTAAATATGTGCAATTTTATAGGGAAGTTACTGGAGCTCTTCTTCAAAAGTATTCATAAGGCTGTCATCACCCTATAAGAGAAATATATATTCTTAATAAATAAGAGGAAAAGGAGGAGTCGGCAATACAGAGATAGACTTAGAAGTCATTTCTGCTATGAGCTTATTGAATGCAGAGCAGGCTTGAGGGGCCTCGTACCCATCACCGTTCTTAATTCCTAATCTGCACTGAATGTCAGCAAAGCAGGCCATAACAGAGTCCTCAGGTTACCTCAATGTCATCTATTCCAGGATGGACCTTACATGTTCCTACAGTGATCATTGTAAACAACTTAGCACTTCAGGAATTTATGTAATGCATCTTTAAGCAACATAGGCACCCCCCTCAGGTAACTGAAATTCACCCTTGCAGAATTCAAATTACTGTCCAATTTTAGGAATAACATTTACTCTCATAATTTTGGAATAAAAGCAAATAAACAAACTCCCCCCCCCCCCCCCCCCCCCCCCCCCCCCCCCCCCCCCCAAACTTATTTATTGATAAATGCACAGGGGGGGAAATCACAATATGGACTTTTTTTTAGGAAGACAACCCTCTCACCCCCATAATGCAGGGATCATATGTACAGCAATTATGCAAAATCTGCAAACAACACATTGTGAAATGGAGATGTCAAAAGGACAATATTTTGCAACTCTAATCCAGAGCACCATCTAGAGATGAAAAAGCAGAAACTGCATGCATTGGAAGTTCAAATAAATTGAATTTCCATTCAAAATGCAGCCAAATATAGCAAGTCAGTACAGTACTTAAAGGATACAGTTAAACAAAAAATGCTTGTCACACAATATGTAAAGTACCTTTCTACAAAGGGAACAGTCTTGTTCCAACGGTGAAAATTTAGTTTGATGGGCATTTAATATAATGAATGGACTGACAGAATACACAGATAATTCTCAACAGCCAATTATCTTGTTAAACAACTCCCATACCACCACCCCAACCATCCTGAACTGCAACATTCCAATATTTCACTTTGTCTCACTTAAGATTGAGACAATAAGTTCCGTTATCTTTGCTTGTCTTTCATTCCACCCCCACCCCTCTCCAAGCCAGGCCTGCCCAGAGTTTTCCATCTGCTACAGTTTGCAAGCTCGAGCCCTTCTTTAGTAGGTTTTCCATCTACCCTCATGATGTTCTCAACTTAGCTGGTCCAAAAGGCCACCATCCTATTTCCACAATTCCCAATACATGCTAAAACTTCCCTGCTTCTCTTCCTGGCGGCATGCTAATTAGTAATATTATTTTTTATTTTGTTCAAATCCAAGTCTCAAGAGAATTGACAGTTTGAAATTGACAACGAATTTCATCCAATTCCATCTTGGTTTTGGCTTGGGTGGTATCTAGTTTGCTGACAAGATAGAAGAGACAAATTCCATCTCATTGAAAAAGGAAAACCACTCTCAAAAGTTCAAGATACAAATAGGTCAGTCATTTAAAAAGTACCATCTCTGAGTAACAATATACCATTCTGCTAATTAGAGATTCATAATGTAAATGCTGAAACTAAAATAATTTCACTGTATCTAAATTTTATCCTGTTAGATATTCTAATCGATATTAGGAAATCAAATATTTTCTATTTGTTTGGAAACAAGTCTAAAATTACCTCTGCTCCAAGGCTCAGGCAGATAATCCCATCTTCAAATGGTGAATGTGTATCAATGTGGGGAGGAATTCCTGTCAGGAAGTGCAAATGTTATATAAATATTAATCTTGTTCTGAAAAAAATTAAAATCAAATTAATTTAGTTTAGAGATACAGCGCAGAAACAGGCCCTTCATTCCACCACGTCTGCACTGACCAGCGATCCCTGCACATTAACACTACCCTACACACACAAGGGACAATTTTACATTTATACCAAGCAAATTAACCTACAAACTTTTACGTCTCCAGTGGGAGGAAACCAAAGATCTTAGAGAAAACCCATGTGGGTCACGGGGAGAACGTACAAATCAAAATACCCATATGGTTATCTTTGTTCACATCAAAATGCCAGATAAACTAATACAATGCATATTCTCTTTCTTTTTTTTAGGCAGTGCCTCAATGCTTCCATTTCATTTCTGTGTCGATTTAAGATTCTGTGGGGGATGCAGATCACCAGAGATGGAGTATGCAAGTTTATGGGTAGGTTATTTGGGAGATTTTATGTACCCATCTGCCATTTTAGTTTTGTTTCTATATGCTGCTGAAAAGTCTCAAGATGCTTGCTGCTCTCTCATGTATAATTTATCAATTTTTTAACTATTGCAGGCCAGAAAATCTCAGGAGTTAAAAGGAATATTTCATTTTTTCAAGAATATTTTGAGAATGTCTGAGGTATTTTCTCTGAAAGTACTTCTGTGTATCTCCCGCCGCAGTGGAGCTTGGAGTGTCTGATCTGCAGTCCAGTTTCACGATTTGTTTGAGCGTTATTCCAGCACTCACGCTGGGAATGTCAATTTATGGGAATACTGACGATGGTCTGCTTATCATGCCATTGGCTTTTGGAAGATTGTTTAAATTCAGTATCAGATAAGATTCAGATTAGTTTACTGTGATATGCACCAGGGTGTAATGAAATTCCTTGAGTACATAAACCTCAGAGTAAACAGTATAGCTGATGTGATAGAAACAAAAATTACAACAAATGCAAAATAGCAGAATGTAGTGCAATCTGAAAATGCGATAGAAACCCAAAAGCAGAATAACGAATAAGGTAGAATTAAGAGTAAGAGTATGTAGCAGCATCCACTGGAAGGGGCAATTGGTTCAGGAGTCAGATAGCAATGGGGAAGAAGCTGTTCATACTGTGCCCTCCATTGTGTTTGGGACAAAGACCCATCGTATATTTATTTGCCTCTGTACGCCACAATTTGAGATTTGTAATAGAAAAAAAAAAAAATCACATGTGGTTAAAGTGCACATCGTCAGATTTTAATAAGGGGTATTTTTCTACCTTATGGTTTCACCATGTAGAAATTACAGCAGTGTTTATACATAGTCCCCCCATTTCAGGGCACCATAATGTTTGGGACACATGACTTCACAGGTGTTTGTAATTGCTCAGGTGTTTAAATGCCTCCTTAATGAAGGTATAAGAGAGCTCGCAGCACCCAGTCCATCACCTTTGGTAACTTTTATTGCTTTATCGACATGAGGACCAAAGTTGTGCCAATGAAAGTCAAAGAAGCCATTATGAGACTGAGAAACAAGAATACAACTGTTAGAGACATCAGCCAAACCCTAGGCTTACCAAAATCAACTGTTTGGAACATCAATAAGAAAGAGCACTGGTGAACTTGCTAATCGCAAAGGGACTGGCAGACCAAGGAAGACCTCCACATCTGATGACAGAAGAATTCTCTCTATAATAAAGAAAAATCCACAAACACCTGTCCGACAGATCAGAAACACTTTTCAGGAGTCAGGTGTGGATTTGTCAATGACCACTGTCTGCCGAAGACTTCATGAACAGAAATACAGAGGCTACACTGCAAGAACCAAACCACTGATTAGCCGCAAAAATATGGTGGCCAGGTTACAGTTTGCCAAGAAGCACTTAAAAGAGCAACCACAGTTCAGGAAAAAGGTCTTGTGGACAGATGAGACGAAGATTAACATATCAGAGTGATGGAAAGAGCAAAATATGAAGGAGAGAAGGAACTGCCCAAGATCCAAAGCATACCACCTCATCTGTGAAATGCAATGGTGGGGGTGTTATGACCTGGGCATGTGTGGTTGCTGAAGGTACTGGCTCCCTTATCTTCATTGATGATACAACTGCTGATGATAGTAGCATAATGAATTCTGAAGTGTATAGACAGATTCTATCTGCTCAAGTTCAAACAAATGCCTCAAAACTCATTGGCTGGCAGTTCATTCTAGAGCAAGACAATGATCTCAAACATACTGGTAAAGCAACAAAGGAGTTTTTCAAAGCTAGAAAATTGTCAATTTTTGAGTGGCCAAGTCAATCAGCCGATCTGAACCCAATTGAGCATGCCTTTTGTATGCTGAAGAGAAAATCGAAGGGGACTAGCCCCCAAAACAAACATAAGCTAAAGATGGCTGCAATACAGGCCTGGCAGAGAAGAGGCCAGGTAGATTATGAACTTAGTTCCTAGTGATGTCCCAACTTTTAAATTGCAGCTCAATGACGAAGTTGGAATCATCTTGATCATGGAGTGGTTGTGATACAACTTGGGACAGTTTCCCATATGTCTGAAGATTAGCTCAACGCCAGTGGGGATTCGGTTAGAAATGAACAGGGTGGCAAGGAAGATTGAGAAGGTTGGAGCATTGGCACAGGCTTACTTGACCTTGGTGTGCAATGGCATTAACTCCAGTGGATTATTTTATTATAATCACAATTAGTATGTCATCACAGAGCAAAGAGAGATGGATTTATAAGAGCAACAAATTGTCAACAGGATTCTATATATTCCCTCATTTCACTTAGTCAAAACATTTTGTGATGTTAAAAATAGCCACATGATGCTGTCTTCTTGTACATCTTTTTTGGAATTGTCACATGGTGAAAATCATGTTTGAATCCATCCCACAAATGACATCAGTTATTTGACCACTAGGAGGCAGGTTTTGATCATAATCTATGTATGGATTTCCTTGCTGCATACAGCAGATTTTACTCCACAATTACTGAATTGGATTTGTCTAATTTCTTGAGTCACTCAAGTTTAATTGTCACATGAATCATAATGAAACAATGAAATTCTTAGTTGCAGCAGCACAACAGGCATGTATGCACAGTACTCAATAGATAACAACATTTATGTTTAATAAATAAAATCCCAACATAGTGCAAAACAAAGCTCAAAGTCATTAGTGCCGTTCAAATTTGAGTTGGAGTTGTATTCTATATCATGACGGGACAGAGCAAGTAGAATAGGGGATTGAGCACAAATCCTTGAGGTGCCCCTGTGCTGATAGATATCCAGGAAGTAGTGTTGCCAATTTGAACTGATCGTGTTCTGTTGATGAGACTGGGTTCTCCGAGTTTGGTAGCAAGTTTGGCGGAGATGGTGTTGAACGCTGAGAAATAGTCTATGACAGCAGTCTGATACATGTGACAAGTGAAGAGTGCAGAGTGGAGAACCAGCAAGATTGCATCCCCCTGTTTATCCATTATGGCAGTAAATAAATTGTAGTGGGTCTAGGTTGCCGCCCTCACTGTGCGCTTGTTCTGAGATTCTGGATGTCGAAGGTCCTCAGAAGAGAAAAATACACGCAGGCTGGATAATTTCAGGTTATGAAGCATGTCTCACCAAAAAATTGGAGGGGCTGCAGCCCCCCCCCCAACTCCGCAGCCCATGTCACCTTTCGGTAGTCATAGAGGCACAACACCACACTAATCTTAAGCACTAGTATTATTGATGCTCTTTTAAAGCAGATAGGAATCTTGGACCTCAATAATGAGAGGTTAAAGATGTCCACAAAGCTCATGCCCGTTGGTCCGTGCAAGTTTTCAGAATGCGACCATGTAGATCATCAGGTCCCGACACTTTCCAAGGGTCCACCCTCCTTCTGAAGTTGGCCTCAGATATTGAGATTGCAATGCCATCAGGGGTTATGGGGGCCCAAGAAGGCAGTGTTCTCCCTATCGAGCTTGCCCAGGAGTGATGACGCACTGTCGCTTAAGCTGCCACTTGGTTTCATCTTGTAGTAAGTGATGATTTGCAAGCAGTCACAGCTGCCAAACATTCGTCTCATCCTCCAATTTAGAGCAAAAGTCCCTGTAGCCTTTTTTACTCCATTATCAAGGTTGTACCTGGACTTCTTACATAAATCAGCATCACCAGTAAGTCCAAGGTCTGGGCCTCAGAAGATAGCGGACTCCTGGTTTATCCAAGGCTTCTAGTTGGGGAACACTTGGATGGTTTTCGTGGGAACGCACTTCTCCACACATTTCCTCATGAATTCAGTAACAGACGTGGTGTATTCATTTAGGTTCATTGCCGAGTCCTTTAAATTGCTCAATCTACTGACTCCAAGCAATCCCAGAGTCGTTCCTGTGTCTTCCTTGACCAGCTCTGTGCAGTCTTCACTGCTGGTGCTGTGCTCTTCAGTCGCTGAACATACATAGAAAGAAGGAGCGCAGCCAGGAGGTCAAATTTCCCAAAGTGAGGATGAGGGAATGGAGCAATAGGCATCTTTGATGGTGAAATCAGCTGTGATAGAGGACATTTGATCCTCTGGAGCCATAGGTCGTGCTGGTGGTAGTTTGGAAGTTATTTCTTCAAGCGGGCCTTTCTTCAAGTTCCCTGGCTATAATACAAAAGTAGTCAAGGTACACCTTCTAGCGTACAGCTCCTCCAGTGCTAGACGATTGCCTGTCATGATGGGTTAGATGTGTCTCATTTCTTGAAAATTGTTAAAAATTAATTATAGATCAACATCAATCCTATTGCAGTATAATCCTCAAATATTCTTCTCATACTGTTGAAACAGAATAGAATAGTAGAATAGAATAGAATAGTTTCTTTATTGTCATTGTAACATGAACCATGTACAACAAAATTTTAAAATGTCAGCCAGTCAGTGCACCATTCAAACATTTCTAAAAGCTAACGATACATACAAGATAAAATATTAAAAGATAAACTACTAAAATAAATATCATGAAAATAGCACGCATAAACACCCAACCCTCCATCCTTCTGTTGATTTCACAGTGTACCACAGAACACCTACATTTATTGAATAATGAATTTGTATTTTGCTGATCAGTGATCAAAAATATTTCTTTAAAAATGTTTAACAAATTAACAGTTGTATAAGGAGGTTGATATCAAATAATTTCTCATTACAAGGCGAATCAGGCATATGATCCTAAATCAACAAAACTGTCACAGGAGAGATTCTCTCAGAGTCCCTGTGCATTCCTCGATTATCTTGCCCACACATTGAATAGCAGCTCAAAATACAATGTGAAGAATGTATCTCACCTTGTCCAGGCTCATACTGGTTTATGGTCAACTGATCAGGTTTAAATTTCACATAACCTTTTTCCATGGATTGCTCCAAAATGTCACCACATATTTCAGGAAGACCTAATATTAGAAAAAAGAAGACAATAATGATTTAAGAAAAAACATCTATATATCTAAAACTCTGATCTTGTTGTCTTCCGATTTGGCAGTCTTTCTATTTGTACTAAAACAGTTTGCGATAGCGCTACGATTTTTTGCCAGTTCACTCACCGTTCTCCTGTGCTGCGAGTGTACCAAGTTTTGTTCCGATCGGTTCAATGTCGTAAAAGTTAGCGAGATTTTAAAATCTTAAAAAGCGCGCATATCGATCTCTTCTCCTGCCAGTCAGCACCGCGCCGATTAGTCTCTTCCCGTCACTCCCCAGGACAGTCCGCCCCTTCCTGCGCAATCTCATCTTTACTGGTGCCGAGGATGGCTGGCGGAGGTTTCCAACCGGACACATTTTTCAGAGGGACCCCAAGCAGCCCCGCATTGGAGACCCGACCCAACCCAGCATGGGAGACCCAGCCCAACCCAGAGTCGGAGACCCAGCTCAGCATCGAAGACCCAGCCCAGCCCGGAGTCGGAGACCCAGCCCGGAGTCCAGCCCAGAGTCGGAGACCCAGCCCAGCCCGGAGTCAGAGATACGATACGATATTACTTTATTGTCAGAGCAAGTCTGAAATTTGTTTTGCATTACAGCAGCTCTATTTACAGCATCACAGAAAAGACAAAAGAGACGAGAGAAGACAAGCATTAAGACATCAGGACAGGACCCAAAAATACATACATTCAACATAACATTACAATAACAGAAGACAACATTTAAGGCCCATCAGCATTTGATCTGGGATTAAGCGCCGTATTTTGTTCGAGGATTGACTGGTGCACAAAAGAATGCTTCAGTCTAGCCTTATTAAATTTTGGAACCCTATATCACCGATTTGATGGTAACAAATTGTGCTCACTGTTCAGAACGTGGTTGGGGTCAGAAGAAATGTTGTTGGCCATCCTTAGTATGTTTTTATGGTAGGATGATTCATGAAAGATTGCCATCCAATTTCTGAAGTGGTTGACCTGCAATCTTTGAGCAGATTTCTAATTGTTGGAGCAGTTTTGATTTTGAAGTAGCAGACAAACTCTTGTACCATGTAGTGTTACAGTACTGTAAAACTCCAGAATGTTTGTTTTTGAAAGGCACTTTCCTTGTATTTATTATGTTTTTTATGTCCTTAGTTACATATGATTTATTGTTGGGATAGATTTTAATCTCCTTAATGGGGACAACCAACCGTACACAAAAATCAATATAATCGTTTGTAACTATGGTTATTTCATCTAGTGAACCCATCTGAAAGGTTTCCCAGTCTGTCAATTCTAAACAGGCTTTCAGTTGTTCCCCATGTTCATTTGTCCATGTCCTTATCACTTTCTTTTCTGGTTTACTTCTCTTAAGTTTGGTCTAATACACTGGAATCATGTGCACAACATTAGGATCAGAATTCAATATTGGTGGCTTACACTTGGATGCATTAGCACCTTTGACATTTACAAAACATTTGTCCAAGATGTTGTCTTTTCTGGTTTTGGCTTTGATGTACTATTCAAATCCAGGGAACAGTCTCCAAACGACACTGATTCAAATCCCCAAGCACTAATGCCGGTGCGTTGGGGTAGTTGAGTTGTAATTCATGAACGCAGTCCGCTATTGTCCCGGCCGCCAATGCCGCTTTGCCACTGGGAGGCACGTATACAACAAACAGCAAAATGCACCCAAATTCTCGAGGCAAATAGAAAAGGTCTTAACAACATGCCGAGAATTTCTACATTGGGGTCACAGATCTTATATTTCACTGAGTGCGCACGGCACCAAACATCGTTTATGTATACACAAATGCCGCCTCCCTCAGTTTTTCCAGAGTCAGCTGCATCCCTGTCTGCATGCACCAAGGTGAATCCGGGCACTTCAAAGAGAGAATCGGGCATAGTCCATTGCAACCAACTTTCCGTGAAGCACAATAAAGATGCCTCACGAAATTCATTACAGTACCTTGTGTATGTCCGTATCGCGTCCACTTTGTTGTTCAAAGAGCGCAGATTTGTAAGGATGATAGATGAGAGGGGAGGCCGATTGAATTTCTGTCGTAGGCGGTTCCGAATGCCCCCTCTTCTTCCTCATTTCTTTTTCCTTTTAGTTTAAATCAGTTCCTGAGGGATGTTATCCAACATCAAATGGTAGAAGTGGCTTGATGACCCCCCGAGTCAGCTTGGGTTGTAGCTCCAGAAAGGCGCTCGACTGTACAAACGAACAGGCCGTGGCTCCTCGCCACAACTGTCCGTGACGCCACTCAGCATTTGCTTGCACCGACAGATATCATCCACAAAGGCCAATAATCCACAGAATCAGAAGCATAGTTTTCAGGACACAAATCTCATACTATGCACATAGGCAGATTTTACAGATGGGACAGGTTAGACGACATTTAAACAACATTTAAACAAGACACAAACGGAGCCGACTGGGACGCAGTGCGCAGCCGAGCACCGCATCCGTTGTCACCGATGTCGCCAAACGGAAAGCGGAAACTCTGATCCCGGCGGAGGAGAACGACCAGCGACCGCTGTGAGTCCCCATCGCACCGCCAATTCCAGCCACTACCCCATCTGGTCCCCCTCGCTGACTGCTCCCCTCTCCCCCGTGATGGGTTGCGTTGGGGGAAACGGGTGAGTGGTGGAATATTGCGTTGGGGAATGGGTTGTGATGGGGGACCAGGCCTCCCGTGTGACTGGGACCCAACTGGTCCCACTTAGTCTAATGACTACTAGCAACCATACACAAAATAAATCAAGAGTCATGGATAGTAATAAACAAATTAAACTCTGGATTTCTATCATTTCCGTGCTATTGAGTACAGGGATCCCACATTACAGGGGGGTGGGTGGTCTAGCCTCAACTGTAGACAGTAGTTTGTAATACTGGTTGCTCAATTATAGGAAGGATGTGAAGCCAATAGAGGGGAGATCATAAAGGAGGGGGGCATTCAAGAGGGAATGGAATACATAGAGTCAGAATCTGCATGGTCATCATGCACCAGTTCAATATTCTAGCACCCAGTTCATAGGCTTATATACTGTGGTATTTAAACTGCTCTTCTAAAAACTTGTTAAATGTTGCAAGACTATCCGATTCCACCACGCCCAAGCAGCGAGTTCCAGATTTCACAAATTTTCAAAGTATCACAAATTCTTCTTCTGCATCTCCAATGCTCAGATTGTTAATTTATACACCAGCAAAGATCCCAGCATTGACCCCTCATTGCATCACTGGTTTCTGACTTACAAATAACACAAAATAAGACCACCTTTGACCAACACCCTGTCGTCTTCATGGGAAAGGTTTGTCACATGGAACTGGAAAGCCAGCCAAGGACAGCCCCCTTTTATTCTGTAATCTATCTATGACATCCACTAGAAAGCATTGCTGGATCATCTAACAAGAAATAAGCTGTCTAGGGGAGGCGGGGGGGGGGGGGGGGAAATAAAAGCACCACACAGGCACAAGCGATTACATCCCCACACACAACACAGGTCAGAATTGAAACCAGGTCACTGGAACTGTGATAAAGTAAGGTTACCTGTTGCACTCCTGCATCTCCAATGAAAACACTGGTACAACTAAATAAGCACATAACGGAATTGAGGGATATGGAAATGTTTGGATTTTATGATAGAATCACAGGCTGAAGTCCAAAAACAAAATCTAGATTATGCAGAACCCATATTTGTCAGAAACACACTAGCACAGTTCCCACAGTTAATGTGGCCAGATATTTGCCACTCGTTTTGAATCTAAACTAAATATATACTGTAGAACATCTACTTAATTGTAATTCCCAGTTTAGTAAATGGATTATTTAAAGTCAGTTAAAACCATAAAAAAGGGCAATCTTCATCATTCATAATAAATGTCAATGTTAATAGTGTTTTTCTATAATACTTTCAAAATACTTATTACATCCAAAAACAAACAAAAAATACACAATTTAGAGTACCTCCTGGTAGAGGCTTATCCTTGTCTACGTTATTGTTGTCATAACGAAATTCATATCCATAGTGCTTTACTCTTCGATGTTTCAGAGACTTCTGGACTATAAAGATAAAAATATTTACAGAAAACATTTTGCAGACTGCATGTAATAGTTGTATGTTTAATGTTATTTTCTTGTGCATTTTAAAATAATTACCGTATTTCCCGGCATTGAAGACACTATTTTTTACTCTAAAATAAGGCCCGAAAATTTACCAGCATCTTGGAGGCCAAAGGCTAAATTATTCGCCAAGAAAGATAGACTTGGGCCAAATAGCTTTTAAAACATGGGAGCTAACACAGGGGTCGGCAACCTAGGGCTCGGATCCGGCCCGTAACCCAAACTCAAGCGAACCCCAACCGAGCCGACCTGTGAACTGCAGCCATTCACGGGGCACGCAGCCGACCTGGGGCAAGCGAGCCGCCGTGGGAACTGCAGCCATTCGTGGGAAACGCAGCCGACCTAGGTGTCACAGCCTAGGGGCAAGTGGACCGACATGGGCGCTACAGCCAGTCCCGTGGCACGAAGCCGACCTGGGAATTGCAGCCATTCCCGGGGCACGGAGCCGACCTGCGAACTGCAGCCAGACCTGGGGCAAGCGAGCCGACCTGGGAACTGCAGCCATTCGCGGGGCACGCAGCTGACCTGGGTGTCACAGCCAGGCCTGGGGCAAGCGAGCCGACCCGAGCGCTACAGCCAGTCCCGTGGCATGCAGGCTTTGGAGGTGTGTGGTGGTTGTCGGTCAAGTGAGAACAGAGAGAATAAGAATGCTGCTGCATTGTCAACAGACGCACACAAAAGCAGTTGGTATTAGTTTTGAACTTATCGCTATCCCTATTTTTGACCTGGTTCGGAGACCGGACAATGAGGGGTCCAGCTCAAGAGCAAAGATCATAGAGCGGAGCGGGTTAGCGGGTGATGGATAACAGGACAGCGGGCAGTGGAGCTTACTCCCATGTCAGCTCGAGTAACCTCAATTGGTCCCTTGAACTAGTATTGTCATTCAATAACATCACAACTGATTCAACTTGTGCTCCCGTCTTTCCCACCATCTCTCCACCTGCCGTCACCCTCCACCCCCCAACCATTCAGTCATTCAGAATGGAGGAGATCTGGAAGCCTTGGGCAAAATGAATTGTTACTTTCTTTATTTTTAGATTTTATTTTCTAATTTATTTGAGCGTGAGAAATTCTATGTCCCGCCAGCCATTTTTCAAAATTTAGCGACTCAAAATGGGGGTGCGTCTTCGGCGCAGTTACGTCTTCATTGCCGGGAAATACGGTATTTATACACACACACACACACACACACAAAGGTTTGCTTTATATGCTCCTAGTGGAAAAACTAAGTAAGTCACTTACCATAACGGTAAGAAATATTAAATACCAACAGGCAATTTTACCACTGTATTTTCACTACATTCACTCCGTTTCACAACTTTCCATTTACAACGATACAACAAATTACTTACGTAATCACATGGTGCTTACTGTAGAACAAGATATGATCAGAAATATAGAGCTTGATATTAAAATAGGTCCAAAAGTAGGTCACTGCGCACTGGATAATCCGAACACAACCTACTGTTTTCCATCCTAGTGTACTGCTCACCATTTTCTTTTGTCACGTGTGTGTTTCCATCTGCAAACGCCAAAAGTCTTTCCTCACACTCAAGAGAAATAAATTCTTCAATCACCAGCAGGCCTGGTGGCAGACTCAAAGGAGGAATTTCTTCATGAACAACTGTAAAAATAAATTAAAAGTGTTTGTATTGTATAAAACATTTTTATTTAGCACAAAATGATATGGTTCTCTGTTCATTTTTGTTGTTAATATTAATTCTGCATAGATAATTAAACATTTATTCCTGTATGACTAAATACTTTTGGATACTAAACCTAAAAGTATTTTAAAGTTAGGAAATGAAAGATAAAGGAAATAACAAGTTATCATCTGACAACATACCAAAGTGGCTTTAGAGTTTATGTTGATGACGGGGAATCTAATTCTTAGTGTTCAGAAATCGATACCGTTCTCTCATAGAATCGCCAATTAGTCATGTACCAAATTTATCTATTAAATGATTTTTCTATCACAACCTGAAGCCAGGTAGCATTGAAACAAAACTTCAAAGTACTACCAAAAAACACATTGCATTTAAGGAGGCGCATTTATATCTACTTTTCTTTGATTTCTGCCTCTTGTACTTTAATTCTATGAGAATATGAAGAATGGTTGGCACATGATTTCACAATTAAAAATATATCTACCACAGCAACAAAATATAAAGCAGCAGGAATCAAATATTCCATTCCACATGGATTAGATTTCAAGAAGTAATAATATCCTGAAGTTATGAAGCGTTATGGAAATACAAGTCATGATATTTTTCCATTTTCTGCCAATCTAGATCCCTCGTAACTCGCATACAGGAAAACTAATTATATGGAATACGCCCTCTCTTGCTTTACATTGAGCTCTGGATTACCATGACAACAAGAACACGCGTTATGATATCATTAAATGACCACAGAGCCTTCAACGCCACTATGCGGAATAAATTCAACTACAAATTTCTGGTCCCTTGCCTTGGGCCTCCATCTGCAACTGGCTTTGACTTTTTAAAAAGGCAGACAGACTTCAGTTGGTTTGAAATGGTCATAACATTTCCTCTACTCTGATCCTCAATGCCACGCACTCCTAGTGTTGCATGCTCAGTCCCTTACTCTATTCCCTGTATACCTATGACCCAAGTACAACACCAACTAAGTTCACTGATAATACCATTGTTGTCAGGTATATCAACAGCAATAAGACAAAGTACATAAAATGATCTTATGCTATCAGGTAGACAACCCAGCCCTCAATGTCAACAATATATAATAGTTGATTGTTGACCTATGGCAGTGATGGGGTAAACATGACCCCATCCTCATCAATGGAACTGCTGGAGAAATGGTCAATGTTTCAAATACCTAGGCATCCTTATCATGAGCAACCCAACCTGGTCCCTTCATACTGATCCGGTAATTAAAAAAATAATGTAAATGTATTAATTTATTTTGGCATCTGAGAAGATTCAGCATGTCCATGAGGACTCTCCCAAACACTAAATAAGGTTGCCATAGAAAATATTCTGACAGATGAATATCAGCCTGGCCTATCAACTGCTCTTTTCTTGATCTCCTGCACCTGCAGAGTGGTGAATATAGCCCAGAGAGACACAGGCTGGTCACCTCCTATATGGTGCATTACATCAGGAAGTTTGGAAGCATAATCAAGAATATCTACCACCATTTTCTCTCTTCTGGGAGAAGATACAGGAGCGTGATATTTCAGACATCCAGAGTTAAGAACTGCACCTTCATCACACTATCAGACTTATGAACAAAACACCTCTTTCATAACCCATTCCCAGAGGGGCTGCCACATGCACTTACTCTTAACACCATTTCATTTAGTTATCCTGTTAATGTACTTTAATTTTTCTCCACTATTTCAGATTGCACTACAATCCTGCACTGTTCTGCTGTTTAGCACCATTGTTTTTTAATCATTATGTATGTACAATGTGTACTTTAGGAGATTCATATGAACAACGAATGTCATTGCATCCTGGTGTATATGACAATTAACTTATTTGAATCTGAAGATCATCATAAAATGGAAATGAACTTACCTTTCTCTACAAAGTTCACATATAAAGTGATTGGCTGAGAACTTCCATTTGTCTTTAAATCTTGTCCATTAAGGCCTTTGTGTGCTTCCCTGGCTTCTTGAATTGTACGAAATGTCACCAATGCATGTGGTTTATTTGGAGACATCAGAAGGGTTTCAACTGTTCCAAATGTCTGCAACACTTCAAGCAGTTGTTGTCGACTGACACCATTACCCAAACCACCATTGGCAATGACTAAATGCTAAAGGATACAACAGAAATTAACTTTACTGTTAAAGTAGATAGTTACATAAATTTCTACACATCATGGGTATGCTTGATAAAAGCAAATTTAAATAAACACTAAATTTAAACTGGTCTCTAATTTAAGACAAGGTTTTTCAATTGTCAGTTGCATGACCACAATTAAACATTTGCCTGCAAAAGTTAGGTTACTAGCCTAGGCTATTATCATTTACCACAGGTTATGAGTTTATTTATCATGTTAGAAATTGAAGTGCTTGTTTACAGCATGTTGCAGAATGCTAACAATTAATACCTCCCGTTCATTAAAGAAAAATACTAGACCATCAAAACAGACATGGTGAATCTGAATCACTACAATTTCCAATGCACCTTAACAATTAGAATTCATTTTACCCATTTAATTCATACATTTTGATCGTTCAAACTTTGACAGATTTGAACTGTCAAATCGGTTGAGTTGAGTCGATATTCGAAGGGTTAGTTAGCAGTCTTGTTGTGCGTGGCCCCTAAGGAGGGATCTTATAGAAACTTACAAAATTCTTAAGGGGTTGGACAGGCTAGATGCAGGAAGATTGTTCCCGATGTTGGGGAAGTCCAGGACAAGGGGTCACAGTTTAAGGATAAGGGGGAAATCTTTTAGGACCGAGATGAGGAAAGCGTTTTTCACACATAGAGTGCTGAATCTCTGGAATTCTCTGCCACAGAATGTAGTTGAGGCCAGTTCATTGGCTATATTTAAGAAGGAGTTAGATGTGGCCCTTGTGGCTAAAGGGATCAGGAGGTATGGAGAGAAGGCAGGTACAGGATACTGAGTTGGATGATCAGCCATGATCATATTGAATGGCGGTGCAGGCTCGAAGGGCCGAATGGCCTACTCCTGCACCTATTTTCTATGTTTCAACTTTGAAGAGAGAGCAAAGAGGAAAAATCACCACCATTTACTGTAATCCTAACCCTTTAAAGTTGTATGGCAGGTCTTGAACATAAATTTAGCATATAAAATCAAGAGGGGAATTGATAGGCTGAATGCAGAGTATTTTAACCAGATCAGGGGAATCAGGAACCAGTTTGTATGTTTAAGATGAGAGGAGAAAGATTTAATAGGAATCTGTAGGGCACCTTTTTGCACTTAGAAGAGGGTGGGAATATGGCATGAGCTGCCAGAGGTAGTTGACACAGGTACTATAACACATTTTAAAGGACACTTGTACAGGTACATGGATGGGAAAAGTTTAGAGGGATGTGTGTCAAATGGGACCAGCTGGGACATATTGAGCCGAAGGGCCCGTTTCCGTGGTGCATGACTCTCATGACGAAATCGTTTAACGGCGATTGCAGCACCGACACCAACTTTCCGAAAATAAACTCCCAACAACAGTAACGGACTTACTTCAGTCGGCCCGGACACCGTTGCGATGCCGTCGTTCTTTCGGAGAACGTGCTGCGCTTTAACTTGCTTTCTCAGCATCTTTTTTTGTCCTTTGGACAACTTCACGCTGGTGGGACTCGTGGCCGCCATGTCAGCCCGGCGGCACCGCGTTACCGCTGGCGGACTGAGCTCCACACGGCGCGGAGCTGCCCGCAACGTTACCGCTGGCGGACTGAGCTCCACACGGCCCTCGGCGTTACCGCTGGCGGACTGAGCTGCACACGGGCGGAGCGGAGCTGCCCGCAACGTTACCGCTGGGGGACTGAGCTCCACGCGGCCCTCAGCGTTACCGCTGGGGGACTGAGCTGCCCGCAACGTTACCGCTGGGGGACTGAGCTGCCCGCAACGTTACCGTTACTGGATCTTTGCTCCACACACAGAACCACGGCTCCCTCCCTTCAGCCCGAGTCCGGTGGCCGCTTCCGGCGCCGGCTGCCTGTACTTCCGCCGCAGTCTCTGCCATGGTAACAGCGTCACTCCAGCCAGCCGCCTGACTGCGAGTTGCCGGGCCCGCCCCGCCTCATGAAGGCAGGTGAGTGTCTCTCTCTGTGCCTTTGGGTTCGCAACCAAGAAGGGAAACGAGTACCAATGGCCGGGACAGGTTTAATGTTGAAGGGATGGGTGGCGGTGGGAGCCGCATCCCCTCCTCCAGGCCCGCAACCGGCGTGTCCCCTCCGCTCGCCACCATCCCAGGCACCTGGCGCATCCCCTGCTGCTGGGAGCAAAAACAACCTGACAAATGATAGATGGACGATTATTTATATTCCACGTTCTCCCTTTGCAGTCATTCAAATAAACAGGGTGAAGAAATCCTGGGTGTGCGGCGGGTAGATGTTGAATTTCCCCAATAATACCATTGCCTGACGGCTCGGATCAGGTTGATGTAGGGTATGAATATATTTATCGTGTGTGGGTGTGCAATGGTGGGGATCCTTCACATCCATCGTTCAGGGTTTACAAATATTCATTGAAAGCATTCAAAGGTTGATTCAAACAATTTAATGTGGAATTCATTAATACGTAGCACTGCCGCCTCCCTGCCAGACTGATTGCAGTGGCATTCTGCGGCCATCCCCTCTGCTGTACGTGCCTTTAGTGCCGACAGCTCACCGAGGTGCAGCAAATGGAGTCAGGCAGCATCCTCCCAGCACCACATAGTATGAGTTAACACGGACAAGACAATAATTACGGCTTACAATCCACATTTAGTGTGCTTTAAAAAAAAATGGAATTGATAACAAAACAAAAATACCAGCCTTCGTTAAATACATCGCGGGAAATTGAAACAATTACATATTTAGTCTACTACACATGATTCAATTGTTCTTTGAATTGGATGTATGGTTATGAAGATATGTTTTCGAGAGACCAATTTAAAATTATGAATTCGTTTCTAAAACCTTAATGGTATATCTTTATACCACCTGAATATTAAGTGACGCCCCGGAAACGAGACTAAATCTGTCGTATTTTAATCATTCAAGGTACATATTGTCACAACCTCAATGTTATCACGTTTAGCTATTAATGTCATGTGTTGAACGACTTAATGTATATGTTCACATGAGTTTAAAGCCATGTTATCTCGTGTAAACGGATATAATAGTTTTGTTGATATTCTTATGGATGAGATATGAAGCACCGTTACTGAAACAGAATATTATTCTATTCCGGTAAAATCAAAGCCGTTTTAAACAAATAATTCAGGTTGCCTTCATTAGAATTGCAGTGCCACCAGGAATATGGGTTCTGCATTATTTTAGAGTCAAGGACGATTAATTGTCACATATGTAGACAGTAGAACAATGGCATTCTTATTTGCTGCGGCTTAACTCAGATAATGTGTACTAATGAAAAATATAATAAATTAATAACCTTAATACAAGGTAACTATAACAGTGGAAAAAAAATCAAAGTCTGTAGTGCAATCAAAAACACTGTCCATAGACGATCATATGTTGCTGAGATTAGAGTTCTGTAATGTTCAAGAACCTGATGGTTGCTGAGAAGACGTTGTTCTTGAACCTAATGGCCACAGTTCTCAGGCTCCAGTACATTCTTCCCGATGGCGTGAGTCTTTATAAATATTGCCTTTTTGATGAATGTCTTTTGATGGCAGAGAAGGTAATATTTGTGGTGGAACAGGCAGTGTCTATCACTCTCTTTCGTCTCCTTCATTCCTGGACTTTCGGGTTGGTAAACAAGGCCATGATGCAACCAGTCAGTATGCGCTCTACCATACACCTGTGGCAGTTTGATCGAGTAATAGTCAGATATAATACCAATCATCAATCTTCTAAGGAACTGAAGGTGTTAATGAACATTTTATAAAATGTTAACAGGTTAAAAAAATGGAATCTAAAACATAATATATCATAAAATATCACAATGTCATAAATGATAGGAGTAGAATTAGGCTATTCGGCCCATCAAGTCTACACCATTCAATCATGGCTGATCTATCTCTCCCTCCTAACCCCATTCTCCTGCTTTCTCGCCGTAACTCCTGACACCTGTACTAATAAAGAGTGTATCGATCTCTGCCTTAAAAATATTCATTTACTTGGCCTCCACAGCCTCCTGTGGCAAAGAATTGCACAGATTCACCACCCTCTGGCTAAATAATTCCCTCTTCATCTTCCCAAAGGAACGTCCTTTAATTCTGAGGCTATCACAGCTGGTCCTAGACTCTCCCACTAGTGGAAACAGCCTCTCCAAATCCACTCTATTCATGCCTTTTACTATTTGCTCCACATCCACTCTAGTCCAGCCTTTCACTCTATGACTATAAACAGTTTAACTCTTTGTAAAAATCTATAGCTATCATTGATTTCGCAGTGACATTAAAAAGGGCAAAACCTAAAAGATGACTATGATTTAAAATTCTAGAGTTGGGTAAGGCTAACATGCATGCAAATAACATGTTGGGTATCCACTGCAGAATAACCAGCATGTTAACAGGGTAAACCATAAGCTGGACATGCTGAGCAGCAGTTTATGTCTTACAAAGTAGCATATCTCTTTCACCTTTAGTTAACAAATAAACTCTTGGCGATGGAGATATTTCTTAATTGAAAGATATGAGTAAAGGTTGGCTATGGGAAATTGGGCTACAGATCAAATATGCATTTATGGAATAGTGCAATAGGCTGGAGAGGCTAAATTCTTAATTAGTTCCTATGTTGTTTTTGTCACAATTGATTTAATTTACATAATGAACATGAATTATTACTGTAATTAGTAATTGACGGCATAGTCATTATACCTGCATCAAGGGTAGACTTGGGAAGTCAGTGGGAACTGCTAAAATAATATAGCTTAATTCTGTTCTCCACCTAGCAGAGCTAGTCCTTGGCCTCAACAACTTCTCCTTCGACTCCTCCCACCCCCCATATCCAAGGCGTATCTATGGGCACTCGCATGGGCCCCGGCTATGCATGCCTCTTTGTAGGGTATGTCGAACAATCACTGTTCCAGGTGTACACTGGCCCTATCCCCAAACTCTGACTCTGCTACATTGAGGACTGCAATGGTGCTGCCTCCTGCACCCATGCATAACTCACTGACCATCAACTTCACAACTAATTTCCATCCTGCACTCAAATTGATTTGGACCATCTCCGACATCTCCCCACTGTTTCTGGATCTCACCATCTCCATCACAGGAGACAGACTATTGATCGCCATCTACTACAAACCTACTCACCACCATAGCTATATAGACTATACTTCTTTCTACCCTGCTTCCTGTAATGACTATCCCCCTTCTCCCAATTCCTCCGTCTACGCGGCATCTGCGCCCAGGATGAGGTTTCCCAGACTAGATCATCGGAGATGCCCTCATTTTTTAGGAGACAGGGGTTTCCCATTCCATTATAGATGAGGCTCTCACTAGGGCCTCCTCGATATCCCGCAGCTTCGCTCTTGCTCCCCCTACCCCCATTCGCAACAAGGACAGAGTCCCACTTGTCCTCACCTTCCACCCCATCAGCCGTCGCATACAGCATATAATCGTCCAACACTTTCACCACCTCCAGCAGGATCCCATTACTGGCCACATCTTCCCATCTCCACCCCTCTCTGCTTTCCGCAGAGAGACTGTTTCCTCCGCAACTCCCTGGTCAACTCGTCTAGCCTGGACACCTCAGCTCAGTCTGCCTTAACTTACCTGAACTCCCGGTTGTACAGCACTTTAACTCCCCCTCCTATTCCCAATCTGACCTTTCTGTCCTGGGCCTCCTCCATTGTCGGAATGCGGCCCAGTGCAAATTGGAGGAACAGCACCTCATATGTCGCTTGGGTAGCTTACACCCCAGCGGTATGAACATTGGCTTCTCTAACTTCAAATAGCCCTTGCTTTCCCTCTCTCTCCATAACCTCCACTTTTCCAGTTCTCCCACCAGTCTTACTGTCTCCAACTACATTCTATCTCTGTCCCGCCCACTCCCCTGACATCAGTCTGAAAAAGGGTCTCGACCCGAAACGTCACCCATTCCTTCTCTCCAGAGATGCTGCCTGTGTTACTCCAGCATTTTGTGTCTATCTTCGATGTAAACCAGCATCAACTACACATATTAGTTCTCAGTATATTTAGTATGGCACAACACACCAACATATAGTCTGCTTTTCTTTGTAATAAATGTAATATAGTGAATAAAATCATTTTCTATCACAATAGTTGATCTATAAATTATTTGGCTAAAAACAAGAGTTTTTATTTTCTTCATTTATAATCCTCTCCCATTTCCTCTGCTCTGAAGATGTGATGCGGCTGCGAGCACTAAAGGCTCCCTCAGTTTCTCATCCAAATTGACACATAGTGTAACTGTGTTAATAATTATAGAAGCTTCAGCATTGACCCCAGTTCTATTGCTCTTCATTTTTTATATATGTGCATCGCAGTAAAGATTGTTGAGTAGCAAAAAAGAGCAAGAACTCTTTTATTTGCCTGTCCCTAACAAAAGGCAGTAAGACCAGTTCTATTAACAGCTACCTTAGCAGAGACTGAAGATGTAACAGGGTTTATGGTTGAAAGGGGATAACTCTTTCAAAGATTGGCACAGGCATAGTGAGTATAGATGTAGGGAGGTCATGTTGCAGTTGTATATGACATTGGTGAGAAAGCATTTAAAATATTGTGTTCCGTTCTGGGCACCATGTTATAGGAAAGATATTGTCAAGCTTGAAAAGGTTCATTGTGTCAGTTAACACGGACAAGACAATAACCACATCATTGTCTCCAGCAGGGTGTCAGCTTGCGACTTACAATCCACATTTAGTGTGCTTTAAAATAAAATGGAATCGATTACATAGAACAAAAATACCAATCTTTGTAAAATACATCGCGGGAAATTGCACCAATTACATATTTAGTCAACTACATATGATTCGATTGTTCTTTGAATGGGATGTATGAGGATATATTTTCGAGAGAGCAATTTAAAATTATGAATTTGTTTCTAAAACCCTAATGGCTACGGATATGTTTATACCACATGAATAATAAGTGACGCCCCAGAAACAAGATTAAATCTGTAGTAGAAGTCTTTTTAATCATTCATGATTTGTCACAACCTCAATGTTATCACGTTTAGCTATTAATGTCATGTATTGAACTACTATATGTTCACATGAGTTTAAAGCCATGTTATTTTCTGTAAACTGATATAATATTGTTGATATTCTTATGAATGAGATATGAAGCACTGAAGCATAATATTATTAGTGGAATTACTCAAATATTTGGGTATATTTTATTCTCTTTAAGTATATCTGTCCTTGTCTCTAAATATAGGAAATGAGTGAGTTACAGAATTGTGGTGGTGGGCATGAGATGGTGTATGACAAGCAGGTGGTTGTGGGTGGTAATCTAAATGAGATCTCCAGGGATAACATCAAATGTGAATTAGGACGTGGGATCCCAAACAATGCCATTTTAGCTATTGATAATATTGGTAATATTCTGAGGCAGTCTTGTTGAAACAAAGATATCTGATGAACTGAGAGTAAAGTAACTTTTTACATATCTAACATTCATTCCTGGTTAAATTGAAAACAAATCTTCAATATGGATTATAAGTTCTTAGATCTTAAGTGAAGGATATTTGATAATTTGTTAAAGTATTTTATATCTGGAGCTGTTTCTTCTGAAATTGTATTTAATTGTTTGACTTCAGGATGTTGGTCCAACTGTGTTGGTACTTTTACTGCACCTGTCTGTGGCGTTTTCTCAAGTTTGCCTTGAGAAAAATAACTGGAAAATGTGAATTGCAGAGAATCTGCTACAGCAGAAAGCCTGGAGCTCAAAGGACACTGAAAATAGGTAAGCTACAGATTTTAATTTTTAAATCCTGTGACTGAGAAAAGCGGATGCAATCCATTTTCAGATTTTTGTTGAAGTCCTGAAGCCAGCCACAAGCTATTTCTTACTCCAAGAAGCATTTTGCTTTTTTTAAATTTGTCTTACACGTTATTTTCACTATGAGGAAAATGTTGCAAGGGCTTGTCACCCTCCCCCAAACCAAAAAGGAATCTGATTTGCAGAATGAAAATATAAATCTTTAAACATAACTATACTCTTCTTGTAATATTGACTGCATTATTATATTCTGAAAGTGCAATCCTGCTGTTAAAGACACAAATTGCATTAAGGCAGTTAGTAAGTCCCCCCACAAAACTTTATTAAACAATAACAATCACTTTAAGCCCCATGCAATTAAGTTAATTTACTATTCCAGCTTAATATGAATTGTTGGATTTCCTTGATTGCACAGTAGAATAATTTCATTTCTGTATTTTCCTGACAGAATCATCGTTAAAATCCTCCCGGAATGAAGTAAGTAGAATATTTGGTACTCTTTATGATTATTAACAAAGTCCAAACAGTATGGACATGCATTTCGTCACCAAATATGGCCTAAAAATTAACAATGTGACAATACCAATATTTCTAAGTGAGAAGCTGCTCTATAAAACAATGTTATGGCTGATCTTTTAAACCATACAAATACTAGATTTGGAATAGAATAATGTGAGTAATTTGTGATCAGTAACAATGCAACCTTTCACCAATTACGTTGCTCTCTTACCAGGGCTCCAGCTCTCCGCATTCCCTTTGAACTCACTCAGGATCTAACACCAGGCACTTTTTAAAAAACTCACTAGGGACCCCGCTCCCTTACACACCCTTTTAATCCCACCAGGTTTTATGGAATGAGAATTTATCATTCTAATGTGCAAAATCATTTAAAAAACAGTTAATTAAAATTATGTCAAGTGTATAATAGAAAAAACTTTCAAAAGTCTGGAAAATCTGCACATCGGTTGCACACGAGTTTAGACTAAGTGTTGCTGAACATAAATGCATATTTGTTTCTATTTCTTTCAAACCCAAAATAAACACAAAAGAGCTACCGATTCAGATGTTCATTTTCTAATTATCGCTAAAGAAGTAATTAGATAAAATGTCAAAATCTTTTCTCTTTTCATGGACTTATGTAGATCACAAACAATTGCAATGAAGTGGGTATACTTAAAGTAAATAAACACTTAATGGTTTTACCAAAAATATTCTCAAGCATTAACAATATGCCACATGCAAGCATTGAAAAGACTTCAATTGTCCTGCTCAATCACTGTTATGTTAAATGTCTATTCTAATCTCATTCGTTGCTTCTCATCTGCCCTTCTTTTCACCTCTGCTCCTTCTTCATATTAATGTTATTTTTCCATATGTTATCGATACTTTTACACTTCAATCTATGGGATTATTTTAACCAATGCTTGCAATATAATTCTATTGTAATTTTATATTTTTTTACTTATAAATTTAACAAGTTTGGTAAATTAGGAAAACTATTTAATTTTTGGACCTAGCTTTTTAATTGATGAACTCAGATGCTAAATCCACCATTAGAAATTGCCCTTTTCGACCAATGTACAGTTATAATTTCAAAAAGATAAGTAATCTGTTGGTATAAAGCTCTGCATTAAAGCATTTCATTAACCTAGATAATTGAAATCTTGACATTTCAGAGCCATGACATTTATTTTTGTATGAACATTATGAAAATTTGACCTAATGCCTGTGAACAGGTTAAACTGTTTTCTTTCTATAATTTTACAGGAGTGTGAATGGGCAGTGTAAACATTTATTCATAAAAGTTTTCATAAATCACAAAATTATGTATGAATTTTCTGCTTTTTTTAAACCAACAAAAATCGTTAACAGCTTATTTCAAGAAATTAAAATGCATTTTTCCATTTTGGTATCCATTTTAATTTAACCTTGCACTAAATTGAAACCCAGAATTGTCTTTCATTCTTGTGCACTTTGAAGAGCCACTATTTTAAAACTATCATTGTTATAATTTGACACCAATTTTCAATGTGAATATGTAAATAGTTATTTTGGTTCCTTGTTACACTAAGCTATATATTTCAACATAAGAATAGCCAAAGTCATTATTTATTATTGAAATGCAAGAAAAAAATCAGCAATTAAACTTTGCAGAGAACACAAAATGATGAGTACTGTATCTTCTTTAGTTTTCTACATTGGCCCTGCTACATGCAAAAGGTACCGTAAGATTGGAAAACATGAGTTACTTTTTCTAACTATCAGTGGTTCTCAGTCACTCACTTCATTAGGGTTCCCCTCCCCCATTGCAATCCATTCCCCTTCGACCACTACATTAAATTTGAACCGTGCCTCTTCTCACTTCTTAGCTTTGAGAGTATCGATATCCAACTGAAATTCATTCATTATTTATACGTAATTAATCTTGATTTATCCTCATTGAAGCAAAATTAACAGTTGTTTCTTATTAAAATAACAGTATTTCTCTAATTTTTCTCAGATTGCTTCTTATCTTTAATATAAAAAGCTTTCCCTCTAGAAACAATCCTTTGGTCCTGATCAAAGATCATAGATCAAATATCTGCTCTATCTTTGGTCCTGATGAACTCAAGCATCATCTGGGGTATAAAGGAAATAGAAGCAGGTTATATGACCCCTTGAGGCTATTCTGTCATTCAGTAAAAGCATGGCTGTACTTTTCTCACTAGCTCGAATACCTGTTCTGTAAAACCGTCCTCGGAAACCATTGGTGAGTATCCACTGCTCTCTGGGCAACAGAATTCCAAAGATTCACAGCATATGTGAATACATTTTCAAGAGATTCAAGAGTATTTATTTGTCATATGCGTAGGATATAAACAATGAAATTCTAGCTGCAGATCTACAGGCACATTAGATACAAAACAAAAATGAATGTACAATAAATTATTTGATATTGTAAATAAATTAGACATGAAGGTGCAAAAAACCCAGCATATACTGCAACCATATACTGCAAAATCAATAATGGTTTAGCGCTTAGGTGAGCTAATGGGTGGAGTTAAGTAGGGTGGTTGAAAAGCTTGATGGTTAATTTCAGATAGCAGTTTTTGAGATGGAAGGAACTGTTCTCAGGGTCCTGTACCTTCTTCGGATGATAGAAATGAGAAAAGAGGTGTGTCTTTTGATATTAGCTGCCTTCGAGGCTGAACAACCTGTCGATCCCTTCGATGGTTGGGTTGTCAGTCCCATGAAGGACTTGGCATTGTCCACCACTTTCTGCGGCTTTCTTTATTCTTGGTGGGAGTAGGCCGAGATTTAAACAATCAGTATGCTCTCCAGCATATACTTGTAGAGGCTCAAAAGCGTATTTGCCGATGTGCCAATTCTCCTCAAACTCTTGAGGAAATAGAGACATTGGTGAGCTTTCTTTGTGATTGCATCAATATGCTGGGCCCTGGATAGATCATCAGAGATGTGTACGCTTAGGAACTTGAAGCTGTTGACGCACTCCACTGCTACCTCGCCATTGAAGACAGGTGATGGTCCTCGCTGCATACCCTTCCAGTTTCAACAATCAGCTTCTTGGTCTTGCTACAGTTGAGAGCAAGATTCTGGCACCATTAACCAGCTTATCGATCCCCCTCCTGTACTCTATGAGTTGTGGTATCAATGGGAAATTAAAAAATAGTGTTAGAGCTGTGCCTGGCTGTAGTTATGGGTATAGAGTGAGTAGGGCATGCAGCCCTGAGGTGCCCCTGTGCTGATGATCAGCAAGGAGGAAGTGTTGCCAATCTATACTGATTGAAGTCTGCCAATGAGAAGTTGAGGAATCAGTTTCATATGGTGTAGAGCCCCAGTTCTTTGCGCTTGACAATTAGTTTGTAAGTGATGATAGTGTTGAATGCTGAACTGTAGTCAAACAGCCTCACATACATGTTCCTATTATAAGGTCATGTCAAAAGGTCAAGTGATAGGAGTATAATTAGGCCATTCAGCCCATCAAGTCTACTCTGCCATTCAATCATGGCTGATCTATCGCTCCTTCCTAACCTCATTCTCCTGCCTTCTCCCTTTAACCTCTGACTCGTGTACTAAAGAAGAATCTATCTATCTCTGCCATGAAAATATCCACTGACTTGGCATCCACAGCCTTCTGTGGCAAAGAATTCCACAGATTCGCCAGTGCACTGGACTTTGTTGGTCTGTCAAAACGGATAATCCCGAAAGGCTTTGGAACCAAGGGTGCCGGAAAATTGGTGGTCGACCTCTATTAAATTTAGTTTTAGTTTTAAAGATACAGCGTGGAAACAGGCCTATTGGCCCAACATGTCCACGCCGACCAACAATCACACTAGTTCTATGTTGTCCCAGTTTTGCATTCTACACTCTAGGTGCAATTTACAGAAGCCAATTAATCTACAAACCAGCACGTCTTTGGAAAGTGGGATAGAACCCACTCAGTCACAGGGAGAACATATAAACACTGTAAATGCAGCGTCTGAGATCAGGTTCGAACCCAGGACACTGGCACTGTAAGACAGCATTTCTACCGCTTCTCAATACCTTTTGCTTTTTAAATCTGTACTCAACTGAATATTTTTTTTTAAATCTCTCCACAATTTACTTGTTAGAGGTCTCGAATAACATAATGTTAAATCAGGTTGCTTCAAACTTATTTTTAGTTTAGTTTAGAGAAACAGCACGGAAACAGACCCTTCGGCTCACCAAGTCCGCATTGACCAGCGATTCCCGCACATTAACACTATCTTACACCAGGGAAAATTTTTACATTTTATATCAAGACAATTAACCTAAAATGTCTTTCAAGTGTGGGATGAAATCAAAGATCTCAGAGAAAATCAACGCGGGAGAACGTACAAACTCTGTACAGACAGCACCTGTAGTAGGGATCGAACCTGTGTCTCAGGCGCCGTATGCGCTGTAAGGCAGTAACTCTACCGCTGCACCACTGTGCCACTCTTAAATTTTTGTTGAAGTAGATGCTGTTTGTCTATTGATTGGTTGTATCTTGCATTGTATTTGTATGGCAGGTACTCCAGTCTGCTGTGGTCGCCCATATGGATGATATAGAGAAGACTGTTGATAATATAATGCAGCTGAAAAAGATTAATCCTGACACCAATCCACAGTAATGACATTTAAACTTTCCTCTATGTATTCTGGTCACGTATTACAATTTACTGTAATTTCAAATGTAAATACAAAATATGTGATGATAATTAACCTTCCACACATAGAATATGAAAGTGAATCTGTCCACGATGATTTCATATTTATGCCGTTCCTGCTGAAGTGTTGTTCATATTAATGTTTAACGTGTATTTAATAAACATAGAAATTAGGTGCAGGAGTAGGCCATTCGGCCCTTCGAGCCTGCACCGCCATTCAATATGATCATGGCTGATCATCCAACTCAGAATCCCGTACCAGCCTTCTCTCCATACCCCCTGATACCCTTAGCCACAAGGGCCACATCTAACTCCCTCTTAAATATAGCCAATGAACTGGCCTCAACTACCCTGTGTGGCAGAGAGTTCCAGAGATTCACCACTCTCTGTGTGAAAAAAGTTCTTCTCATCTCGGTTTTAAAGGATTTCCCCCTTATCCTTAAGCTGTGACCCCTGGTCCTGGACTTCCCCAACATCGGGAACAATCTTCCTGCATCTAGCCTGTCCAACCCCTTAAGAATTTTGTAAGTTTCTATAAGATCCCCTCTCAATCTTCTAAATTCTAGAGAGTATAAACCAAGTCTATCCAGTCTTTCTTCATAAGACAGTCCTGACATCCCAGGAATCAGTCTGGTGAACCGTCTCTGCACTCCCTCTTTGGCAATAATGTCCTTCCTCAGATTTGGAGACCAAAACTGTACGCAATACTGCAGGTGTGGTCTCAACAAGACCCTGTACAACTGCAGTAGAACCTCTCTGCTCCTATACTCAAATCCTTTTGCAATGAAAGCTAACATACCATTCGCTTTCTTTACTGCCTGCTGCACCTGCATGCCTACCTTCAATGACTGGTGTACCATGACACCCAGGTCTCGCTGCATCTCCCCCTTTCCCAATCGGCCACCATTTAGATAATAGTCTGCTTTCCTATGAATATGAATGGAACAATTGACAATATAGATGAGATATTTGAAAACTTCCAGATTCCATTGCATGTGTATGAATAATAATCTGTATCTCAAAATAAATGTGCTGAAAATGCTTTTCTATTTTGCCAAGGTTTGGGATTTCTCTGCAGGCCTGCCTCCAACAGATTGTAGGATATACAAGATTGATTGCAGAAGTGGAAAAACTCCGCAAAGATCAATATGATTCAGAAAATACACATCATGAAGAAATGCTGTTGAAGGTTAGTAGACGATAAAACTAGCAGTAAATGCAGTAATTATATTCTACATCCCACTGCAGTCAATATGAGATGAACATTTTAAAATAATTAGTTTTTTACTGAATCTATGGCATCGAGTAATGTGGTTTAGTCTTAGAGTCACACAGCACAACCCGTTTCCATGCTGTATGACTATTTTTAAAACTAGGTATCCTCCTTGGTGATAGGAACAGAGATCATTTATTATATCAGAATTAAGCTAATCTTGGTTGTCCCTGTGAACCAACATTTGTCTTGTCTCACTATATGTCCTTGCAGCTGCATGATATGAGGCCAACTTCTTCCAAGTGAACAAAATTATTTTTGAAACATCTAATTGTTTTTCTAAGCGACCCTGCTTGGCAGACAACTCTGTTTGAGCTGACATGTCTGTTTAACCCTTATATTACCTTATACCAATCATCCCCAATATACAGTTGATAGAATGATTTCCTTCTAGCTTCATCATCACCACGTTTTTTTTGAAGTGTCCTGAAATCCTGAATTGTCCCCAGCTGTGGCCTTCCCATCTGGGATTCTGCCAGTCAGTCATCAATCCAGGAGGCAACTGGTTTGGTCATGGAGACAGAAGAAATAAGAATAATTTCTGAATCAGAGTGCATTCCTCAGTTTTCTAGGTTTCAATGCTCCAGTGTATTACCACGGTTTCCTGTTCCCTCATCAGTTCCTAAAAGGAACAATGTCTATTTTAACAACAGCAGCTGCACTGCACTGACCCATTTTATTCAAAACTATTACATACATTAATCCCATTGATGATTGGAGATTGCATTTGAATTCTAATTATTTACCTATTATAATTTCAACAGATTTTTTTTCTCTCTGCTTTCTGTCAGCTGTGGACCTCCCTTCGCCCTGATGTAACGTTGGATGGCCGAATTAGTAGGCAGTGGTGTGAAATAGGTTTCCAAGGTGATGACCCAAAGACAGACTTCAGAGGAATGGGGATGTTGGGGTTGTATAACTTGGTGTAAGTATACATTGTGAGCAGGCCTTACACATTGTCTTTTCTATTGTTCCCCATCTGCTCCTTTGTGTGTTTGTGTCTCCTTTGCGAATAAAACACAATGTCATCTTCCTTTTCTGTTCAGATTTTTTGCAGAACATGATAATGCAACTGCACGCCGGGTTCTTTTTGATTCTCACCAGCCAAAATATAGGTAAGTGGACCATATTCAGTCAAAATTCTTTATTTAGAATGTTGTCATTGCATCTGGATCAAATTTCAATTAGGAAACTTTTTTTGCTCCAGAACTGGAATTATACTTATTATCTATAACAATACAAATCCTCACTACAACTGCTACATTACACTTAAAACACAGCATAGAATTCTCCGCCTCACGAATGTGATAGCATTGAAGGTCACCTCCAATTTTACTCCTAACTAGTCTATTGTGACATCTTACTGAAAAGTAACATAAAAATATTTTTTTTTAAATATGAAGTACAGGTGCACAACCTTTTATCCGAAAGCCTTGGGACCAGACACCTTTCGTAATTCAGAATTTGTCGGTCTTTGGAATGGAAATTTTTTTGTGCAGATTTTAATGGCTGGCTCAGTGGTAGAGTGCTCGGCTCATATCCGCAAGGTCGCGAGTTTGCGCCTTGATCCCGGCAGAAGAAGTTGGAGCGGGGCTGGGCTGGGCTGCTGCTGGCTGTGGGTCTCTGGGATCTCTGTGCTTGCGGTGGGCCTGGTGGTCGACGTCCAATTGGTCCTGACGTCTCCGGTGACTGCACTGACCTGCAGCCATCGCCGTCGTGAAGACAGTACAAAGCCCCCACGCTGGTGCAATGAGCGGGGAGCTGGAGAGGGGAGGGAAGGGGTCACACACATGGCCGGGAAGCAGAGGGGTGTAGGTGGGGTGAAACTGAAGGGAGCGACAATCTGCTGCTGCCTGCACGCTGAGTTTAAAAGTTCCCACGCAAGACTCACGATACACTGTGTATCGTGTCTACCGTGGGAACTTTTTAACTCAGCGGGCAGGTAGCAGCAGATTGTCAATTATTAACCCTCCCGCGCAATATACTCTCACCTTCTCTTTTATGAATGGGGATTTAGTTCCCCTTTCTTCGAGGACCGACCGGAGGTTCCGCTGTCACCTCTGCGGGCCGCCCTCGGTGAACGTCCTGTCTCCCTGTCCCTGGGATAGTAGGGGGCGATCAAACAGCACAATACCCCCCTCCCCCTCCAACTCCAGAGGAATCCGCTCCCCGATGGGCCGCTACGGCGACAAGTGGCAGTTCGCCCACAGCCCGAGCTGCGCGACCCCAAGAACAAGAAGTACCTTCCACACTATCAGCTTCTGCCCATACACTGCGTGTTCCTCTGAAGTTGGAACGGGGCTGGGCTGGAGTTGCTGATCTGGGATCTCCGTGCTTGCAGTGGGCCTGGGGGTCGGTGTCCCGATGAGAGGGCGCAGCTCGGGCTGTGGGCGAACTGCCACTTGTCGCCGTAGCGGCCCATCGGGGAGCGGCTTCTGGTGGTCCTGACGTCTCCGGCCAGTTTGCAGTTTTCCTCTGGAGTTGGAATGGGGCTGGGCTGCTGCTGGCTGTGGGTCTCTGGGATCTCCGTGCTTGCGGTGGGCCTGGGGGTCGGTGTCCCGTTGGTCCTGACGTCTCCGGTGACTGCACTGCGCTGCTAGAATCACCGACGTGAAGACAGTGCAAAGCCCCCGCGCCGGTGCTATGAGCGGGGAGCTGGAGAGGGGAGGGAAGGGGTCACACACATGGCCGGGAAGCAGAGGGGTGTAGGTGGGGTGAAGCTGAAGGGAGCGACAATTTGCTGCTGCCTGCATGCTGAGTTAATAAATTCCCACGCAAGACTCACGATCCACTGTGTATCGTGTCTACCGTGGGAACTTTTTAACTCAGCGGGCAGGTAGCAGCATATTGTCAATTATTAACCCTCCCGCGCAATATACCCTCACCTCTTTTATGAATGGGGATTTAGTTCCCCTTTCTTCGAGGACCGACCGGAGGTTCCGCTGTCACCTCTGCGGGTCGCCCTCGGTGAACGTTTTCAAGGACCTTTCTTCAAGGACCGAAAAAATGTCGCTATTCGGAGGTTTTCGTTATTTGGATCGTCGGTTAAAAGGTTGTGCACCTGTATCAGCAACTGAAAATGAGCAGTTGAGGATCGGAAGATCTAATTTGGAGGTGAGCGATTAAACAATGCAAGTTTCTGTTTCAGACATTGCATGGAAAAGTTAAATTGATTCCACCACTGAACAGCAATAGAAGGATTATTTCTCTCGTATTTATATTCCTCAGGCATTCAATGACCGCACCAACATAATATTGGCACCCTTAACTGCTGAAAGTGCTCATATTGATAAAATAAAACATAGGCATGAACTGAATCACAAAGAATTGCTCCTGCAGGTTTCCTACTTTAAACAAACCTACTTAACAAGTGAAGACCAAGAAAAATGTGGTGTGCACATCAGTGTTAGATGATCAGTGACAGATTTCTTTTTAAGTAACCATTCTCCAAAGTTTACACCGGCGCACTTCAATGTGTACAACTTGCACATACAGGTGCACAACCTTTTATCCGAAAGCCTTGGGACCAGACACTTGTCGGATTTCGGACATTTTCGGATTTCCGAATGGAAGATTTTTAGCGTAGATTAGGTAGGTAGCGCGGGCGGCTTGAAAAGTCTGGAGCGGCTGCCTCCTCCCCGGAGACTGGGGAATCATTGTAAATCATTGCATAAATGTTAGTCAGTTAGTTTGGAGGGATTTTATGTGGTGGTGGTGGGGTGGGGTGAAGGGGGAAACTTTAATTCTTAGTCCCCTACCTGGTCGGCGACTCCCAACATCGTGGAGCTGGGGGCTCCGTCCGGCTGCGGGCGGCGCCGGTTGTAGCTCCGACCCCGGAAACTCTACCCCTGGCTGCGCGGCGCGCTCCAAATCCAGCGCCGCCCGCAGCCCCAGCTCCTTGAATGTTGGGAGTCGGCGGCCACAGCGCTCCGGAGCTTACCGCACGGCGACCCGGTAAGGCATTGCCCGCTCCCCGCTGGTATCCCAGCGCTGCGACGCCGCCAACTCCCAACATTCGCGGAGCTGGGGCTGCGGGCATCCGGCCGCGGGCGGCGGTGGATTTGGAGCGCCGCGCAGCCAGGAGTAGAGTTGCCAGGGTCGGAGCTACAACCGGCGCTGCCCGCGGCCGGACGCCCGCAGCCCCAGCTGGGAGTTGGCGGCCACAGCGCTGCGGAGCTTACTGCACGGCGACCCGGTAAGGCATTGACCGCTCCCCGCCTCTCCGACCAGGTAGGGGACTAAGAATTAAAGTTTACCCCTTCACCCCCCCCCCCCCCCCCCCTTCACCCCCCCCCCTTCACATAAAAGCCCTCCAAACTAATTGACTAACATTTAAGCAATGATTTACAGATGTTTAAGTGTCTCCCTGGTCTCCGGGGAGGAGGCAGCCGCTACAGTAGTACAGACCTGGGTTGACTGTGGGTCGTTTCGGGTCAAGTTTGGCGCCAAACGCGAGCTTTGGTGTGCAGACGACATCCTGGAAAAAATGGCCGGTTTTCGGAGTTTTTCGGTTTCCGGAACTCCGGATAAAAGGTTGTGCACTTGTACATGCAAAGGACATCGGGGTGGATGGGGGGCTTGTGTCATGACATTAAATGATATTTTGAAAACTGTGATTGCACTATTTCTTCTGAAACTTTATTTTAATAGCAGAAATTCAGAGCAGGGACCTGTACAATTACATTTTTCCCTTTCAGAATTTAACATGAATGAACAGTTGGAAAAGCAGCAGGCTTTTACTTACGCCAATATGTCTTATTTTGTTGTTAATAGTTTGACCATGTATATTGAGGGACTCAATAACTGAAACAGGTCCAAACCGGAGGGTTGAAACCTGCTTTAGTAATAGAGCCATAACAGGAAGTCCGTAGAATCAATTTTCTGCAGAGGTAGTTTTGTTCTTTAACTTTAGATTGTTAATTATTGGGCCATCCCACTCCTCTTCCCATCAGTATCCTCAAGCTCCTCCTGCCCCAGTCATCTCTTTGATTGACTAACATAGCCTTTCTCCTCACCGGTGGTCTTCCGTTCCTCTGCACCTCCCACCCATCCATCCCCAATCGAATGTCAATCACTTCACAATCTCCACCCTTCTTCATGGCAGGAGAGCGAAGAAGGGAATCTCTTTATATACATTTGTACATATAAGGTCAATTTTACCTTGTGGAACATTTGCTTCGGTGCAGTAAAATATCTGTGCAATGACAGACACCAGTTACACACTTTTCATGTAAGTTATTGTCACCTCATTTCCATCCTGTGCATTATATTTACTTTTATTATAAGTACCAATGCCATCTTAGTTCAGCATTATATTATTTTACTTTCATCCTTTTCTTTTAGGGAACTAACTAAGGAAGATGTAAGGTACTTTTTAATCGTATTTTATTTTAATTCATACGAATCTTTATATTAATAGCTCAATAGGCCCGAATCTGGTTGGACAAGAGGATGGGGATTGGACTTTGTGCCTTCCCCCACAGTGGGAATTACTGTGGGGGGATGGTTTTATGTTTTAATGTTAAACTTCTTGAATGCTATGTTTTTATTAGTGTGCTGCAAGGACATCTGAATTTCCCCTGAATAAGGGGATTAATAAAGTAATTCTAATTCTAATTAAGCACATTGTTTAATAAGCATTTTCATTAATCAATCGTTATAAAAGGTGCTAGTCATAGAGTGATACAGTGTGGAAACAGGCCCTTCGGCCCTACTCGCCCACACCGGCCAACAATGTCCCAGTTACCCTAGTCCCACTTGTCTGCGCTTGGTCCATAACCCTCCAAACCTTTCCTATCCATGTACTTGTCCAACTGTTTCTTAAGTGATGGGATAGTCCCAGCTTCAACAACCTCCTCTGACAGCTTGTTCCATACACCCACCACCCTCTGTATGAAAACGTTACCCCTCGGATTCCTATTTAAGAGCCTGTCCCACTGGACGAGCTAATTCAAGAGTTCTCCCTAGTTTCCCCTGATTCGAACTCGGAGAATTACGGTAATAGCCGCTCGTAGGTACTCGGGGCTCTCGTGGACATTTTTTAAACATGTTGAAAAATCTTCACGAGTCTTCACGAGCTTACCGCGTTTCCCGAGTACCTGCCGTTAACGTTACGAGACGTCCTGAGCTCCGACGTACCCGCTACGTACATTCTACGTGCTTACCACGAGTTTGATTTTTTTTAAACTCGGGAGAGATCTTGAATTACCTTAAATCTTTTGCCCTTCACCTTGAACCTATGTCCTCTGGTCCTCGATTCCCTACTCTGGGTAAAAGACTCTGTGCATCTACCCGATCTATTCCTCTCATGATTTTGTATACCTCTATAAGATCTCCCTCATCCTACTGCGCTTAATGGAATAGAGAACCAGCCTACTGAACCTCTCCCTATAGCTCACACCATCTAGTCCTGGCAACATCCTCGTCAATCTTCTCTGAACCCTTTCAAGCTTGACAATATCTTTCCTATAACATGGTGCCTAGAACTGAACACAATATTCTAAATGTGTTCTCACCAACATTTTATACAACTACAACATGACCTCCCAACTTCTATACTCAATACTCTGACTGATGAAGGCCAAAGTGCCAAAAGCTTTTTTGACCACCTTATCTACCTGCGACTCGACCTTCAAGGAACCATGCACGTACTCCTAGATCCTTCTGCTCAACAACACTACCCAGAGGCCTACCATTTACTGTGTAGGTCCTGCCCTTGTTTGACATCCCAAAACGCAACACCTCACACTTCTCTGTATTAAATTCCATCAACCATTCCTCCGGGGTGGGAGATTGCAACCTTCATGTGGTCCGCCCTGTTTCGACGAATGCAATCAACCCGGCGTGCACAATCAAATAAGATCAAATGGAACAAGTTGTCGTACAACTTTAGGCTGTGCACGCCATAAGCAAGAAGAAGAAGAACCAGTCTTCCGCCCACCTGGCCAATCGATCCTGCAGCAATCCTTCACAACCAACTTCACCATCTGCAAGACTACTAACATTTGTATCATCAGCAAACTTGCTCATCTTGCCTTGTATGTTCTCATCCAAGTCATTGATCTAGATGACAAACAGTAACGGGCCCAGCACCAAACTCTGTGGCACACGACTAGTCACAGGCCTCCCACTCTGAAAAGCAACCTTCTACCATCACCCTCTGCTTCCTTTCAGGGAGCCTATTTGTTATCCATTCAGCGATCTCTGAATATCTCTGTATATCCTCTCCCTCAGAATACTCTCCAGTAACTTACCAACTACAGATGTTAAGTTCACCGGCCTATAGTTCCCAGCATTTTCCCTTCTTGAAAAGAGGCACAACATTTGCCACCCTCCAATCCTCTGGCACCACTCCTGTATTTAAGGACGACTCATAAATTTCAACCAGGGCTCATGCAATTTCCTCTCTAGTTTCCTGCAATGTCCTTGGATATATCTGATTAGGCCCCGGAGATTTGTCTACCTTCAAACACGACAGTACCTTCAGTATTTCCTTGACGGTAACCCTGACTGCTCTCATGACAATTCCAGTCACTGCTCCAATTTCCTCCATCCAACTGTCTTTCTCCTCGATAAACACAAAGGAGAAATACTCATTGAAGACCTTGCCCATCTCCTGTGGCTCCACACAGAGGTGACCACTTTTATTCCTGAGAGGTCCCACTCTCTCTCCAGTTACCCTTTTCCTCCTTATGTATTTATAAAATATTTTGGGATTATCTTTTATGCTACCCACCAGAGCTATCTCCTGGCCCCTATTTGCCCTTCTGATCTCCTTTATTAGTTTGCTCCTTAGTTCCCGCAACTCCTCCAGGGATACACTTGATCCCAGCTGCCTATACCTGTCCCATACATCCTTCTTGTTTTTGACTAACGTCTCAATTTCCCTCATCAGCCAAGCTTCCTTACGTTTGCCTGCTTTGCCTTCACTCTAACACATCCTGAGCTCTCTTCCGTACACTTTTAAAAACATCCCACGTGGCCAATGTTCCTTTCCCCTCAAATAACCTGCTCCAGTCAACTTGAGCTAGACATTCACTCATACCCTCAAAGTTGGCCTTACCCTAGTTGAGCATTTTAACACGTGGACCCTCTCCCTCACGATCCATAACTATCGTAAACCTAATCGAACTGTGGTCACTTGCCCCAAAAGGCTCCTCCACACACACTTCTTTAACTTGCCCTTCCCAATTTCCCAATACTAGATCCAGCGTTGCCCTCTCATGTGTGGGGGCCTCCACATACTGTTTAAGAAAACTCTCCTGAACACTTTTAAGGAATTGCACCCCATCTAAACCCTTTCACGCTATGATTTTCCCAGTCTATATTGAGAAAATTGAAATCCCCTGCAACAACCTTATTTGACCTGCAGCCGTCTGCAATCTCCCGGCATATTTGCTCTCCTAACTCCCGTTGACTATTCAGGGGTCTGTAGTACACCCCAAACAAGGTGATCATCCCTTTCTTGTTCCTCAGCTCTACCCATATAGCCTCACTAGACAAACCGTCCGTAATGTCACCTCTGAACACAGCCGTGACATCATCTTTAACCAACAATGCAACTCCCCCTCCTCTTTTTTCCTCACCCCCATCTCTCCTGAAGCTCCTGTACCCCGCAACATTGAGCTGCCAGTCCTGCCCCTCCCTTAACCAGGTTTCAGTCATGGCTACAAAGTCCCAGTTGCTCGTACCTAGCCATGCCCTAAGTTCATCTGCCTTACCCGTCAAGCCCCTTGCATTAAAAATACCTGCTGTTTAAACCAACCCTTCATACTCACTCTCTGGCTTTTTGCCTATTCTGTCCATTAATCTTTCCCACACCACCCTCCATACCAACGTCTAGCCTCTCCTGTGTCCAGCACGAGATCCCACCCCCCTGTCCATCTAGTTTAAACCCTCCCGTGTAACATTAGCAAACCTTCCCACAAGGATGTTGGTCCCCCTCCAATTTAGGTGCAACCCAACCCTTTTCTACAGGTCACCCCTGCCCTGGAAGAGATCCCAATGATCCAGAAATCTGAATCCCTGCCCCATGCACCAACTCCTCAGCCATACATTCATATCCTCTATCTTCCTATTCTTGCCTTCATTAGCACGAGGCACTGGAAGCAATCCTGAGATCACTACCCTGTAGGTCCTGCTTTTCAGTCCTGCCCAATTCCATAAAATCTTGTTGCAGAACCTCCTTCCTCTTCCAACTTCTATCATTCGTGCTAACATGCACAACAACCTCCGGCTGCTCCCCCTCACTCTTGAGGATGTCGTGTTATTCTATTTCTCAAGCCCTCTGGGGAATATAGTACTTTCCCGTTTTCAGTTTTTCAACCTCGGGGAACCTTGTCATGCTCCGATCCTGCTTTGAATGTTATTGCAGTCTGACCATGAATATTTAGCAGGAAAAAGGACCACACATTAAATTCTGTCTGGAAAGAACTCATTCTCAGTGTAAGGAAGAGTGTAGTATAAAAGAAAGTATAGGAAAACATGCTCAGTAATATTAATTTGCTCCTCATCGAATGCTACAACCCCTTGAAGAATAGAAATAACCAGGCAAAAAAAAGCAAATCCTGGAAATCTGAAATAAATTGAGAAAATGTTGGAGGTATTCAAATGGCCAGGCAGCGGACATGGAGTGAGAAATAGAATTAACATTTCAGGTCCGTAACTTTTCATCTGTAACATTTTCTACTTTTACACATAATAAGCCAATCATGGTTATGATACGACTCAAAGATATCTAGAGGGAGTTGATTGGGCTGAAGTGGCACCTAATCTAAATTATGATTTCCATCAATACCAGGTGAAAGTTAACTAAGTTCTTTAGAACAACATTATGGGAGGATGAATTCACTCTGGTCTTTCAAAGAACAAGGTATTGGGGGTTCAGTATTGATGTTAAAGCACACGGTATTATCTAAATGGTGGCCGATTGGGAAAGGGGGAGATGCAGCGAGACCTGGGTGTCATGGTACACCAGTCATTGAAGGTAGGCATGCAGGTGCAGCAGGCAGTAAAGAAAGCGAATGGGTAGCTTTCATTGTTGAGTATAGGAGCAGGGAGGTTCTACTGCAGTTGTACAGGTCTTGGTGAGACCACACCTGGAGTATTGCGTACAGTTTTGGTCTCCAAATCTGAGGAAGGACATTATTGCCATAGAGGGAGTGCAGAGACGGTTCGCCAGACTGATTCCTGGGATGTCAGGACTGTCTTATGAAGAAAGACTGGATAGACTTGGTTAATACTCTCTAGAATTTAGGAGATTGAGAGGGGATCTTATAGAAACTTACAAAATTCTTAAGGGGTTGGACAGGCTAGATGCAGGAAGATTGTTCCCGATGTTAGGGAAGTCCAGGACAAGGGGTCACAGCTTAAGGATAAGGGGGAAATCCTTTAAAACCGAGATGAGAAGAACTTTTTTTCACACAGAGAGTGGTGAATCTCTGGAACTCTCTGCCACAGAGGGTAGTTGAGGCCAGTTCATTGGCTATATTTAAGAGGGAGTTAGATGTGACCCTTGTGGCTAAGGGGATCAGGGGGTATGGAGAGAAGGCAGGTACGGGATACTGAGTTGGATGATCAGCCAAGTCAAGTCAAGTCAAGTTTATTTGTCACATACACATACGAGATGTGCAGTGAAATGAAAGTGGCAATGCTCGCGGATTTTTTGTGCAAAAGACAAACAACAAAACAACCAAACACAATCATAACACACATATTCTTTTGCATAATAAATAATTGCCATGATCATATTGAATGGTGGTGCAGGCTCGAAGGGCCGAATGGTCTACTCCTGCACCTAATTTCTATGTTTCTATGTATTGGGGGTTCAGTATTGATGTGGATAGAGAACTGGCTTGCAAACAGGAAGCAAAGAGTAGCAGTAAACGGGTCATTTTCAGAATGGCAGGCAGTGACTAGTGGAGTACCGCAAGGCTCAGTGCTGGGACCCCAGCTATTAATGATTTGGACGAGGGAATTGAATGCAACATCTCCAAGTTTGTGGATGACACGAAGCTGGGGAGCAGTGTTAGCTGTGAGGAGGATGCTAGGAGGCTGTAAGGTGACTTGGATAGGCTGGGTGAGTAGGCAAATGCATGGCAGATGCAGTATTATGTGGATACATGTGAGGTTATCTACTTTGGGGGCAAAAACAGGAAAGTATACTATTATCTAAATGGTGGCCGATTAGGAAAAGGGGAGATACAACGAGACCTGGGTGTCATGGTACACCAGTCATTGAAAGTAGGCATGCAGGTGCAGCAGGCGAAGAAAGCGAATAATATGTTAGCATTCATAGCAAAAGCATTTGAGTATAGGAGCAGGGAGGTTCTACTGCAGATGTACAGGGTCTTGGTGAGACCACACCTGGAGTATTGCGTACAGTTTTGGTCTCCAAATCCGAGGAAAGACATTCTTGCCATAGAGGGAGTGCAGAGAAGGTTCACCAGACTGATTCCTGGGATGTCAGTACTTTCATATGAAGAAAGACTGGATAGACACGGCTTGTACTCGCTAGAATTTAGGAGATTGAGGGGGGACTCTTATAGAAACTTACAAAATTCTTAAGGGGTTGGACAGGCTAGATGCAGAAAGATTGTTCCCGATGTAGGGGAAGTCCAGGACAAGGGGTCACAGTTTAAGGATAAATGGGAAATCCTTTAGGACCGAGATGAGAAAAGCATTTTTCACACAGAGAGTGGTGAATCTCTGGAACTCTCTGCCACAGAAGGTAGTTGAGGCCAGTTCACAAGACAAGATACAAGATGAATTGGCCATATTTAAGAGGGAGTTAGATGTGGCCCTTGTGGCTAAAGAGATCAGCGGGTATGGATAGAAGGCAGGTACAGGATACTGTTGGATAATCAGCCATGATCATATTGAATGACGGTGCAGGCTCGAAGGGCCGAATGGCCTACTCCAGCACCTATTTTTCTATGTTTCTATAGGCAAATGAGATGTGTTTTTAAGAAGTTTATGATTAGAAATCAAATGGAATAACTTAATATAGCCTACTGTTCAAAACTAGGGGGGAGGACAAATCTACCAGATTCCCTTTCGAAATAATCTGCTATAAGGAATTTATGATAATTAAATCAGGCTCACTGATTCAGAATGAACATTGTAAAAGCTAGGAGGTTAAACTCTCTTTTTCACCAGAATGAAGGTTTTGGTACTTATCATCAACTAGGATGCAGTAAGGCAAGTAGTTGCTGACAATAGAATGTGCATGAATGTAGGGAGAATCTCAAAACTTTCCTGAAATTCTTTGTAGCCAATTATGTATTTTTTGAACTGTGATTATTGTAATACAGATCATTTTTATCAAGTATGGTCAGGTAAATGTCTGGTTTATCAAGTCTGATAGATGTTAATCGAATTAATCGAATTTTATCGGCAAGAGTAATAAGACTATTCCAAATTACAAAACAGGAACATTTTGAGTTTGGTGACAAGCCACATAAACTTTTAGCTCGCCAATTGAAAAAACAAGAAAGGGAAAATACTATAACCAAAATTAAATCAGAGAAAGGCGAATTACTAATATTACCTAAAGATATTAATAATAGATTTGCCCAATTTTACCAAAACTTATATACATCTAAAATTAAAATAGAAGATAGTAAAATAAAAACATTTCTAGATAACTGTAATCTTCCAATACTGGACCCTTTGGAACAAGAGGAACTAGGAGCTCAAATTACAATCAAAGAAATAAGTGAAACAATAAAATCGCTGAAAAATGGTAAGACACCGGGACCAGATGGTTTTAATAATGAATTTTATAAAAAATTTCAGGAGATAACGGCCCCTTATTTATTTAATTTATACTCCCATGCTTTTAAAGAAAACAAACTACCTGAAACACTAACAGAATCAACTATTACGCTTATTCCAAAAAAAGATAAAGATTTAGAAGATCCGGGCTCGTACAGAGCTATATCACTTTTAAATACAGATCAGAAAATTTTAGCAAAGATTTTAGCAAGTAGATTAAGCAAATATATTAGTAAACTGATAAACCCTGATCAAACGGGGTTTATACCTAAAAGATACTCATTTAATAATCTGAGACGTCTGTTTAATATAATGTACTCGCATAAAGTAGAGGAAGAAGATATATCAATTATTTCTTTGGATGCAGAGAAAGCATTTGATCAGGTAGAGTGGCAATATTTATATAAAGTACTACAAAAATTTAACATGGGAGAGAATTTTATAACATGGGTAAAATTATTATATGATAAACCGATGGCAAGAATTTTAACTAATAACATGTTATCTCAAAAATTTCAACTATCAAGGGGTAATAGGCAGGGATGTGCACTATCACCCCTGCTATTTGCCCTTATGATAGAACCTCTGGCTGAAAGTATAAGAATTCATCCGAATATTCAGGGCTATAATACCAGGGACTCAAAGAATAAAATCTCATTATATGCAGACGATATACTTTTATATATTACAAAGTCACAAACGAGCATACCAAATTTATTAAACTTAATAGAGGAATTTGGGTCTTTTTCTGGATATAGAATAAACTGGAACAAAAGCGAAATCATGACATTAAAACCTCAAGAACCTACACACTTACTGAAGTTCCCCTTTAAAATCGCAACAGAAAAATTTAAATATTTGGGTATTCAGATTACTAGAAAATATAAAGCATTATTCAATGCTAATTTCATACCTTTATTAAATAAACTTAATACACAGATTAAATTTTGGAAAACACTTCCCTTATCATTATTAGGTAGAATAAATGCAATAAAAATGATCTTCCTACCACAATTACTATACCTATTTCAGTCTATACCGGTATATATACCAAAATATTTTTTTAAAAAATTAGACTCTAACATTACAAATTATATTTGGGACTATAAATCACATAGAATCACAAAAAAACACTTATGTAAACCAAAAGAGGTCGGGGGACTTTCACTTCCGAATTTTATGTATTATTACTGGGCAGTGCATATTAAGAATATGATTTATTGGTTGGATAGTTCTACACAACAGACAGAATGGATAAAAATGGAGAAGGAGGATTGTCATCCTTGTAATATAGGAACGATCCTCTTTTCCCCCAAAAAACTGAATAACACAATATATAAGAAGAACCCAATTATATATGGTACAATAAGAATTTGGAAACAAATAAAATTATCTTTAAAATTAAGAAATCTATCACTGTTAATGCCAATTGCGAATAACCCTTTATTTAAACCATCTCTTATTGATAAGACATATAACCAATGGGAAAGTCTCGGAATTAGAAGGATCAGGGATATGTACGAAACAGGAAACCTACTATCATTCCAACAACTACAATTAAAATTTAAATTGAAAAACAATCAATATTTTAAATATCTTCAGATTTGCGACTTTGTGAAAAAATATATACAAGGATATCAAAAAGTAACTCCTGACTTATTGGAAGAAGCAATGAATATTGAAGCTGACTCACAAAAATTAATATCCTATTTATATAATAGTATTCTAAATATAGACCTACCATCGACAGAGGTACTTAGAGAAGAGTGGGAACGGGAATTAATGATAAAAATTACGAAGGTTAAATGGGAAAAATACCTGATATATATTCACAAATGTTCAATTAATGTAAGACATAATCTAATACAATTTAAAATTGTACATAGATTATATTATTCAAAAACAAGATTGAACAAATTTTATCCAAATATATCCGCCACTTGTGATAAATGTCTAGCCCAAAAGGCAACTATAACACACTCCTTAGTTTCCTGCATAAAACTTTATAGATTTTGGAATGATATTTTTGAAATACTTACAAAATTATTCAAGACAAGAATGGAACCTAATACTGAAATGATTATATTTGGTGTAATGGAAGATGGGAATAAATTGAACACATCTCAAAATCTATTCCTTAATTATGGTTTAATAATAGCAAAAAAATTAATACTTAAATTTTGGAAGGGTACATCAATACCAACGCTTAAAATGTGGATTGCAAGTATGTTGGACACTGCTCATCTTGAGGAAATGCGATTCCTCCTAATGGATAAATCAGACCAATTCATAACGAGTTGGTCTCCATTCGTCGTTTTTTTGGAATCATATGGTGTAACACAATTGTAAAAAATAACTGTTTCAGGACTGGACGAGGGTTGGTCAAGACTATAAATAATGATCTCCTTTTCTTTTCACTATTTTCTCTCTCAACTTTCTTCATTTACTCGTTTTCTTTCTTCACACACTATATATTTCACATTTTTCTATCCTTTACTATCTAACCTCTTTTTCTTATTCTCATCTTTTTTCAATGTAACAGAAGTTGTACATAAAATGTATTATGAAAATATATATTAAGCACTTTGGTGCCATATGACTGTGCTTACTTCTAATAAAATAAAATATAAAAAAAAAAAAAAAAAAAAAAAAAAAAAAAAAAAGTCTGATAGATGCATCGGGTAAGAGAAGCCATCCTTCACACTCAGTTCGGGTTAAGCATGTAAGGCAATCTTCGAATGAAAACTGATCCTGTATTCTGTTCTTTAATGAATTATCTATATGAACCTTAACTGATTCACTGGAAAAATATATTAGAATACATTTTAAATCAAAAAGTCAATTCTAGGTTTGTTGGAATAGTAATAGACCAGCACCGCAAAAGTTGCAGGTGTTTTACTGTACTTACAGAGTTACGGTCCCGGAGCTGGCCCCTGACCCGACCAATACAAACAACAAGTTGACCCATGCAGCTAGGCATATCACTGGCTTTCAGAAACATTTCAAGAACTGAAATGGGAGGGAGAGGAGCCAGAGGTCATGGTACATATAGGTACCAATGACATAGGTAGAAAAAGAGAAGTCCTGAAAGGAGAATTTAGGGAGTTAGGAAGAGGGTTAAGGAGAAGGACCGCAAAAGTAACAATCTCAAGATTACTGCCTGTGCCACGCGACAGTGCGAGTAGGAATGGAGTGAGGTGGAGGATAAATGCATGGCTGAGGGACTGGTGCGGAGGGCAGGGATTCAAGTTTCTGGATCATTGGGACCTCTTTTGGGGAAGGTGTGACCTGTACAAAAAGGACGGGTTGCACTTGAACCCGATGGGAACCAATATCCTGGCGGGGAGATTTGCAAAGGCTACTGGTGTGACTTTAAACTAGAACGGTTGGGGGGGAGGGACTCAAATAGAGAAAGCTGGTAGACATTGTGTGAGGCAGGAGGCAGAGAAGGGAAGCACTCAGACCCAACATGTAGGGGAGAAAGAAGAAAAAGATAATAAACAGAGAATAAGAGGCGGTGGGTTTTTTAAATGTATATATTTTAATGCTAGGAACATTGTAAGAAAGGTGGACGATCTTAGAGCCTGGATTGACACCTGGAAGTATGATGTTGTGGCGATTAGTGAAACATGGTTGCAGGAGGGCTGTGATTGGAAACTAAATATTCCAGGATTTTGTTGCTTCAGGTGTGATAGAATTGGAGGGGCAAGAGGTGGAGGTGTTGCATTGCTTGTTAGGGAAGATATTACAGCAGTGCTTTCTTGGTTCTTCTTGGTTTCTTGGTCCTCCAAAATATTCCAAATGGAATTTAAACTGGAGGTGGTGAAGGGAGGGCTTAAACCAGAAAGGGTTATTCTTTGGCAGGATAGATTAGAGGGCTCGTCTTGGGAGGCTATTTGGGTGGAACAGAGAAATGGGATAGGTGTAGCAACACTTATAGGGGTGTATTATAGACCGCCTAATGGGGAGCGAGAATTGGAAGAGCAAATATGTAAGGAGATAGCAGATATTAGTAGTAAGCACAAGGTAGTGATTGTGGGAGATTTCAATTTTCCACACAAAGACTGGGAAACATATTCTGTAAAAGGGCTGGATGGTTTGGAGTTTGTAAAATGTGTGCAGGATAGTTTTTTGCAGCAATACATAGAGGTACCTACTAGAGAAGGGGCAGTGCTGGACCTCCTGTTACGAAATGAGACGGGTCAGTTGATGGAGGTATGTGTTGGGGAGCACTTCGGGTCCAGTGATCACAATACCATTAGTTTCAATATAATTATGGAGATGGTCAGAACTGGACCAAGGGTTGAGATTTTTGATTGGAGAAAGGCTAACTTTGAGGAGATGCAAAAGGATGTAAAAGGAGTGAAGTGGGACATTTTGTTTTATGCGAGGAATGTAGTAGAGAAATGGAGGGCATTTAAAGGTGAAATTTTAAGAGTACAGAATCTTTATGTCCCTGTTCGGTTGAAAGGAAAGAGTAATTATTGGAAAGAGCCATGGTTTTCAAGGGAAATTGGACACTTGGTTCGGAAAAAGAGAGAGATCTACAATAATTATAGGCAGCATGGAGTAAATGAGGTGCTTGACGAGTATAAAGAATGTAAAAAGAATCTTAAGAAATAAATTAGAAAAGCTAAAAGAAGATATGAGGTTGCTTTGGCAAGTAAGGTGAAAGTAAATCCAAATGGTTTCTACAGCTATATTAATAGCAAAAGGATAACGAGGGATAAAATTGGTCCATTAGAGAGTCAGAGTGGACAGCTATCTGCAGAGCCAAAAGAGATGGGGGAGATATTGAACAATTTCTTTTCTTTGGTATTCACCAAGGAGAAGAGTATTTAATTATGTGAGGTAAGGGAAACAAGTAGCGTAGCTATGGAGACAATGAGGATCAAAGAAGAGGAAGTACTGACACTTTTGAAAAATATAAAAGTGGATAAGTCTCCAGTTCTTGACAGAATATTCCCTAGGACATTGAGGGAAGTTAGTGTAGAAATAGCAGGGACTATGACAGAAATATTTCAAATGTCATTAGAAATGGGAATGGTGCCGGAGGATTGGCGTACTGCACATGTTGTTCCATTGTTTAAAAAGGGTTCTAAGAGTAAACCTAGCATTTAAAATCCTATTAGTTTGATGTCAGTGGTGGGCAAATTAATGGAAAGGATACAGAGATAATATATATAATCATCTGGATAAACAGGGTCTGATTAGGAACAGTCAACATGGATTTGTGCCTGGAAGGTCATGTTTGACTAATCTTCTTGAATTTTTTGAAGCAGTGGATGTTGTCTATATGGACTTCAGTAAGGCCTTTGACAAGGTTCCACATGGAAAGTTGGTTAAGAAGGTTCAATTGTTGGGTATTAATAGTGGAGTAGCAAGATGGATTCAACAGTGGCTGAATGGGAGATACCAGAGAGTAATGGTGGATAACTGTTTGTCAGGTTGGAGGCCGGTGACTTGTGGGGTGCCTCAGTGATCTGTGTTGGGTCCACTGTTGTTTGTCATATACATCAATGACCTGGATGATGGTGTGGTGTGAATTGGATTAGTAAGTATGCAGATGATACTAAGATAGGTGGTGTTGTGGATAATGAAGTAGATTTTCAAAGTCTACAGAGAGATTTAGGCCATTTGGAAGAGTGGGCTGAAAGATGGCAGATTGAGTTTAATGCTGATAAGTGTGAGGTGCTACATCTTGACAGGACAAATCAAAATAGGACTACATGGTAAATGGTAGGGAATTGAAGAATGCAGGTGAACAGATGGATCTGGGAATAACAGTTCCCTGAAAGTGGAATCTCATGTAGATATAGGGTGGTAAAGAAAGCTTTTGGTGTGTTGGCCTTAATAAATCAGAGCATTGAGTATAGAAGTTGGGATGTAATGTTAAAATTGTACAAGGCATTGGTAAGGCCAATTCTGGAATATGGGGTACAATTCTGGTCGCCAAATTATAGGAAAGATGTCAACAAAATAGAGAGAGTACAGAGGAGATTTACTAGAATGTTACCTGGGTTTCAGCACCTAAGTTACAGAGAAAGGTTGAACAAGATAGGTCTTTATTCTTTGGAGCGCAGAAGGTTAAGGGGGGGATTAGATAGAGGTCTTTAAAATTATGAGAGGGATAGACAGAGTTGACGTGGATAAGCTTTTTCCATTGAGTGTAGGGAAGATTCAAACAAGAGGACATGATTTAAGGATTAAGGGACAAAAGTTTAGGGGCAACATGAGGGGGAACTTCTTTACTCGGAGAGTGGTAGCTGTATGGAATGAGCTTCCAGTGGAAGTGGTGAAGGCAGGTTCGTTTTTATCATTTAAAAATAAATTGGATAGGTATATGGACAAGAAGAGAATGGAGGGTTATGGTCTGAGTGCAAGTAGATGGGACTAGGGGAAAGTAAGTGTTTGGCACGGACTAGAAGGGCCGAGATGGCCTGTTTCCGTGCTATAGTTGTTATATATATACACTATGTTACTTTGGAAAAGTTAATATACAAAATGAGAAAAATTCAAAAAATTGCCATCCGAGCCAATCCCTCTTTTCACTGCTGTCATTGAACAGGAGAAGGGTCTTGACCCGAAACAACGCTCTTTCCTTCTCTCCAGAGATGCTGACTGTCCCACTGAGTTACTCCAGCATTTTGTGTCTTATCATTGGACAGGAGGTAAAGTCCCGCACCACCAGGTTCAGGAACAGCTACTTTGCTACAGCCATCAGGTTCTTGAACCAAATTATACAACTATAATCCTATCTTGACAACAGAACACAAGGGTCCACCTCTTGTACTACTTTGGACATTTTTTTCTTTTTGTGTTATTGTGTTTTTGCATCTAGATTTTTGTGTCATCTTCTTTTTAGAATCTTTGTATAAATTTATTTTGTGCATTTGTCTTGCCATGTGCCTGTGATGCGGTTGCAAGCAAGATTTTTCATTGTATCTGTACTTCACTGTACTCGTGCACGTAACAATAAGCTTGGACTTGGATTTTGGTACAGGCATAATGGATTGAACGGCAGAGCAGACGCAATGCCCAAATGACTTACTTCAGTTATTTCTTATCATTTGTCAATACAGATTTTAATATCCACTGGAACTTTCCTTTAAAAGGATTAAACATTCTAAAAGCAGACTACATTTTATTAGGATTGATTTCCTTGCTGCCTTAGTTCATCTCATCTGGGATGCAGACACAATCTTTCACTTTGTAAAGTGTTCAGTTGTTTGTGACTAAAATCCAGTTGACGTGGTTACAGTATATAATAACAGTGCAAACTTATCATAAATGACCAAGAACGTTGATCAGAAGAAATTCATTTGTTTTATTTAATTTCTTTAAACAGTAAATTGAATAAAAAGGAGTTGGAAAAGAAAAAGTTTGATCAGGCAATAGGGTGAGTATTTCACTTGCAATCTGCCATTGATAATTCTAATTACACTGTTCCTGACCATGAATTATGACGTCCATGTCCGAGGTGAACTGAATTATAGCTTATGATCTGCAAAAAGAATAACTGTTTAGAACTACAGAGGCTCAAGAGCTGGTTGGGTGTTCATCTTTTGGATGTGCCTAGTGGTACAAAGATAAAAAACTAAAACGGATAATTTTACTATTAAAATCAAACAAATTAATTTATTAGTATTATATTCAAGCTGTCACTTGCATATATTATCTATGTTTTTAAATATGGAAGTTAACTATCTTTGTGATTTATTTAAATATTTGTTGTGAAACAGAAGTACTTGCGCACTTTGTTCTCAAGTCAACTAGAAATGTATTTATTTAATCAGTCTTTTACCTTGAGGAGGGAGAGAGACCGTTCACCCTATTGGTTTGGTGCACACATTCTCTCCCTTATCATGCTGTTTGTTCCATTTATCACTGGCCTTCAGGATCAGGTCCTGCCCATTCGTTTTTTATGTTTTTTTATTGAACAAGCGCTCATTCAGGAACTCTGGTCTTAATGGTCATATTCCTTTTCTATGCTTTATTTTACTAGCTGGGTAATTACAATTTGTTTAATTTGCTGGCTTCTCAGGTATGATCTCGTTCTAGGTAGGAATAGATCGCTGATTTGCATCAAATATATGGGTGATATTAAAACTATATTCACTCAAGCATTGCTGTGGGACCAGAACATGTCCACTCTACAAGACGATCCTGCACCCTATGCCAAATATCATGGCGCAAGGGGATCGCTCGTACAAATCTATAGTCATATAGCCAATCCAGCCTTGCCTGATTACTAAAATACATTGTTTCCAAGACACATTCTGGAGAAATTCCTTTGCATTTATTTCACATCCTTCCTATAATGTGATGATCTACACACAGTTCTCCAGCTATGACCTAATAAGTGTTTTATAAAGTTGTACTAAAAACTCCTGACCCTTGTATACTATACCCTGGTTAATGAAGGCAAGTATCACATATGTTTTCTTCACCACATCATCTACTATGCCTTATTTTCCTGGATCCAAGAGTTGTACACTAAGGTCCCTCTGTTCCTCAATATTCCCTGAAGCCCTAACTTTCGTTGTCTATATCTAACCCTCATTTGCCCTCCCAAACTAAATGAGCTCACACAAAGCATCACCCTTCAAAGAAGTAGATATTTTATCTCAAACAAGTAACCATATCAGTAAGTTGGTCTCTCACTCCTCAAAATGAAAGATTGGTCAAAGAAATACATTTCTATCTGACCTGAGAGTGATTTTCTTCCTTCAGCTCAAAATAATTTGCATGTTTTGTCTTTTAAGAGACTGCTTGCATTTAGAAACCGTGAATGCTATTCTGAGATATAAGCCCTGCTTTGTAATACAGCAGCTATTTCACTTGTTAACAGTTAAGAAGTAATCCATTGCTCAATGTATTAAACATATGATGTTGTTATGTATCTGAACTAAAGCAATTCAAACAAATTTGCTCTGGACAATAAAGAAGCAATGTTTTTTTTCTAACATAATATATAAGACAGAATATATTAAGACAACAGTTTAACCATTGTTCATTAATTATAACCATTTTATTCTGTTCATCCACTGATGGAATAAAGTGCATTTCAAAACTGCATTAATTTGGATTTAACTTTCATAATTATTAGTGATTTATTATACAAAGTAAATATGAGGAAAGTGTACAGAATTCATATTTGTAATATATTCATCAATAAACCTTTGCTTAACAAAAGTAATCTCTTTCCTGCAACATTAATATAAAATAAAGCTATCATACTGTAGACACAAAAAGCTGGAGTAACTCAGCGGGACAGGCAGCATCTGACTGAAGAAGGATCTCGACCCAAAACATCACCCATTCCTTCTCTCCAGAGATGCTGCATGTCCCGCTGAGTTACTCCAGCTTTTTATGTCTATCTTCAGTTTAAACCAGCATCTGCAGTTCTTTCCAACACACTATCTTGTACTGAACTGCCAGTAGCCCAATATTTATATTGTGGTTACCATTTTTACCACATGGAATTTAGAAGGATGAGAGGGGATCTTATTGAAACATATAAGATTATTAAGGGTTTGGACACACTAGAGGCAGGAAACATGTTCCCGATGTTGGGAGAGTCCAGAACCGGGGGCAACAGTTTAAGAATAAGCGGTAAGCCATTTAGAACGGAGATGAGAAAAAGCTTTTTCACACAGAGTTGTCAATCTGTTGAATTCTCTACCTCAGAAGGCAGTGGAGGCTAGTGGAGACTCACCCAGCCGCTCAATTCTATCAACATATGACAGTCCCACCATCCCGGGAATTAACCTTGTAAACCTTCGCTGCACTCCCTCAATTGCAAGAATGTCCTTCCTCAAATTTGGAGACCAAAACTGCACACCATACTCCAGGTGTGGTCTCACTAGGGCCCTGTACAACTGCAGAAGAACCTCTTTGCTCCTATACTCAACTACTCTCAATATGAAGGCCAACATGCCATTCACTTTCTTCACTGCCTGCTGTACCTGAATGCTTACTTTCAGTGACTGCTGAACTCGCTGTACTTCCCCTTTTTCCCAACTTGACACCATTCAGATAATAATCTGCCTTCCTGTTTTTGTCACCAAAGTGGATAACCTCACATTTATCCACATTAAACTGCATCTGCCATGTATCTGCCCACTCACCCAAAGTGTCCAAGTCACCCTGCAACATAGTATCCTCCTCACAGTTCACCCTGCCACCCAGCTTTGTGCCTACCCATATCATTAGGTGTCCTGTTATATTTGTGGCAGTGTCTACAATTCCCACATTGACATCATTAGCCATCTCAAACCCCATAAAATATAAATGGAAGCAAGTTCACCTTGATCCCAAAGGACTGCCTCACAGGAAGAAATAACCGGGTAATTTGCCCTTTGCATCATTACTGCCCCCATTAGATCCATTTGAAAATTCTACCAAAATATATATATTTTATTAACTATATGCTGAATAGTTTTGTCATATTATTTCAATTTAATCACATTTTTACCTGTGCATTTATTGCTCTCTAACTTACAGGTTTTCATTTGCTATAGTGGGAATTAATATCACTGACCTTGCATACTCTCTGCTTATAAATGGATCATTGAAAACTCATTTGTATAATGTTGCTCCTGAGGCGCCATCCCTTGTCCAATTCCACAAAGTCTTCTGTAAGTTGATTCCGCATATAAACTTAAGTATCCTTTTCGTGAAGTGATAGCTGTTGAAATGTTGTTTTGGTTTTCCAGCATTAATGTTCCCTGAAAGCTTGGGTATAAATATATAGTAGCAGTTATAGTTTGTTGTTTATCTATTGTTTGAGTTTGGATCCAAATATGCAAAGTCTGGATGCTCTAATCCCTGTTCAGATATACTGTAATTTATAGAACCAGATTGTCCGAACACGTACCCTGATGCAATACTTTTTTTACTGTAGTGTAAGATTATTTTCAATTTATTCAATCACCAGTACTAAACTTGCCAAAGTATGCTCTTGCTACAGTTGCTGAAAGCTTGACCTCTTCTTATCCTGTTAATATAACACATCCTGCAACTCAGTAGATCAAATGTTTCAAGTTGCCTGGCTTTCATTTTAGAGATCTAAGTCACTGAATAATTCAAGGTGCATTGTTGTAAATTGCATTGTTTACTGTTCTGTCCACATTTTAACTTTCAAGATGATAAATACTTGTTTTCCCTATGATCATGCAGGCTACCTGATGTACGAGTTTCACAAATTCTGGATTGAAGAGGATCCTCTTGACATAATGGAATTTAATCGTGTTCGAGAGAAGTTCCACAAGCGGATTATAAAGCAACTTCAGAACGTGGACATGACCCTGTGCCCTCATTTTGCAGCCTCAGAAAGTCTGATGAATATGTAATCATCCTTCCATTTGTCATATCACTGCCTCACGTCCGTACAAGTCTGTGAGTTGATTTTAAGAAACTGAATTTAAATCACAGCATTGATCACAACCAGCATATCTAATGACCATGGTGACTGTATGCATGCTTTATTTTAAGTATAATACTTCTCTATTTGGAACAGTATAAAGTACTACACATGCTATACATTCACGTGAACAATGGAGATTGTCTCCATAAACATTTGCTCATATTGTGGCAGCATGGAGTGTTACATTTTAATCATTCGAAGAAACCTTTTGCAATGTTTACATGCATAAACGCTCATACACTGCTCCTCTCTCATTCTGCTTTGAAATGTTGTAATCTGTAGTTCTGTAGTCCTTTGATTTAAAATCCTTTAATCATGATTTGCACAAAATTACGAACAATATTTATTGTTGAAGAATGTATTTTGATCAAATAATTTGTGAATATACATAACTACACACATTAATGGCATTTTATGGAATTTAGGTATATATTTGGTAACTTTAGCATCCCAACAAATATAGATGTGTACGTTTATTGAAATTGTACTTCAGTATGTATAAATTAGAGCAAATATCTTTTTGTTTTGATAGATCTGTTCTTCAAGTTTAGTCGCAAATAGCTCGTACTGTCTGTCAAAAAATCTGAGTTATCTGTTCTCAGCATTAAATGTAATTAGCAGTTTGGCACTATATGACATTATTAATCTTACTTACTGATTTGCAGACTAGCTATTGGTGCATGTGAATGTACAGTAGACTCCACACATTTGTTTCTAAGTGTCTTTCTGGATAATAAACAGGTAGTTTTGTGAATTATCACACCAGTGCCATATTTACGAACAATGACTGCTTGAAGATTTAATAACTTTTTTTAAGCATTGTTAATCCCTGCCATGGCATATGTACACATAAATGTATGTTACTGTTTAAGAAGCAATAGATGATGAGTTTATAGTTAAAATATTGTAGTATAAGAAGGTCATTAAAGGAGCATCACCAAGATGAAAATGTGTTTATTAACACAACAAATATAAAAGTATATATTGTATTTAATTGCAACAGCTTGTCATTTGTGCAGATCATCTTAAAGTTAATGCATACTTTTTCTTCTCAATCTTTGATTAATTAAGTTGATGGTCCGCAAATTATCCAGAACTTATTTTTAAGCAAGCTGTATACTTTTCATTTTGTATTTTTCATTGGTGTTAGTATTGTAATGAAACAAAAAGTACAAGATTTTTAATGTAATACTATAAATGTATTATTCTTTGCTTTAATACCTCACCTCCCTCAAAATATGTGAAGTTTAACATACTTGAGCATACTGGATTTTAATGTTGCTTAATTTAAGTATAGTAATGTCATTATCATAGGATCCTCCAGATTTTGTTAAAGAAAAAAATTGTAATTGTAACTTCTTTGAACATTGCCTTAGTATCTGTAAGGATCACTGTATTAATTGTGCTTGTTTAAACAAAGTATTCTGATTTTTTAAGAACAGCATGAATCATGCATATTTTCACTAATTATCAAATGTATCTGCAGTTAATGAATTTCTGAACTTTTGCAAGATAGTTATGTTTGCTTGCCTAAATTTATTTTTCTCTCCTCTGCAATGAAAAAAATATCTAAAAGGAATATTCCTAAATGCATCCTTTGTAATAAATTTACTTCATAATGCATTTTTTACCTCTTAGATGGAAATATTAAGACTTTTTTCTTAATTTACTAAAAATATGTGGGAAAATGTGAAGGTATCAATTGTGGGAGGAATAATAAAGAAGTATATTGTCCAAATGGTGAGCAATTTCGGAGCGCCAAAATGCAGAGTTCTGTCATTCTAAATCTTAAAAGGCTAATATGTAGTTGTGGCATAATTAGGAAAGCTTTAAGAATTACTTATTGCTAGGGAATTGACTATAAATATAGTTTCAGTTACATGCTACATTGGTATGACAACTTCTGAGTACACTATTGGCCTCCTTATTTACCTAAAGATCTTAATGCAATGGAAACAGTTTGGAGGTACAGGTATAACATTTTGAGGGGTCTTGATAAAGTATGTGTGCAGAAGATATCACAGAGCTCTGCAATCTTTCACCATGGATATAATATGATGTTTAATTCATCCTGCCAAATGGACAAGTTCACATCTTCTCACATTTTTAATCAGCGACCCCAATTCTAGATTTTAGATACATAAAAACACTTCCTCCCCGCATCCATCCTGTCAGGTGCATTTGTCATATCTTTGCCCACTCACTTAAGAGATCTATATCCCTTTGCAACTGTCTTATATCCTTTTCACAGATTATTTTCCTACTTCATATTATTAGCAAATTTGACACCATGCCTTCATCCAAATCATTTACATAAATTGTAAAATGTAGAGGCCTGAGTACGTGTTCCTTTGGTGCACCACTTGTTACATCTTGCCAGTCAGAATGGACTCAGTTGTGCCTATTCTTTGTTCCTGTTAGGCAGCCAATCTCTATCTTTGTCAATATGTATTCTACCACAGAATGAGCCTTTGTTTTCCACAGTAACCTTTGATGCCGTCTCTTTATCATATGCTTTCTGGAAATCTAATAATAGTATCCGCTGGTTCCCTTTTATCCAATAGCACGTGTTACTACTGCAAAGGATTCCAATAAATTGGTCAGACCTGATCATTCCTTTCACAAAAATATGTTGAATTGCCGTATCAGCTTGAATTTCCTTTAGTGTACTGCTATGACATTGTTAATAAAAGCTTCCAATATTTTCCCTGTGACAGAAGTTAAGTGGCCTGTATTTTCCTGCTTTGTGTTTCTATTTTTGAATAGAACAGTTATATTTGTTATATTCCAATCTAAAGGAATGGTCCCCAAATCTGGAGGATCTTCGAAAATTAAAACAACTACCAATTATTTTTAAACCTTTGGAATGAAGAGCATCTGCATCCAGCAGCTTGTCAGGCAACAGCTGCAACAGTTTGCTCTGGAATAGTTCCCTGGTGATTGTAATTTTCCCGAGTTCCTCCCCTCTCCCCCCCATGATTTGCAACTATTTCTTGGATGTTACTGGCAGACACACAAAATACCGGTTCTATTCTGCCATCTCCTTGTTTTCCATTATTAATTCCGCAGATTCACCTTTTATTTGGACCAATGTTTGTTTATCTTCATTTTGCACTTGAAATATATTATTGCAATTTTACTTTTACTGAATAGGCACACTTTACTTGAGTAATGAATATATCTGGTTATGTCACAATTCAAATTAAATACTGCAATAGTTAAGATCTGGCATACCAGCACATTTACAATAGATAATCTACTATCTACTCTTCTAATGTAAGAACAAAGTTCCATTAGAATATCTTTTTAAGGACTGAACTCCTCTAAGTGGTTAGAAATGGGAACATATTCTTGCATATGTTTAATTTAAAATTATATTTTAAACAATTGAAATAACACTGGTTGTTCTACTTGAGTGGTACTATTGTTTAATGGCAAAATAAAAACTAATACATTATTAGCTATAAAGGAACAATGAGAAAACTAGAGAATGCAAGGGAAAGGAAAAGAGAACACAATTCTTGAGAATTACGCCAGTTTACATCATAGATTTCAATTACATAAAATTAAGTAAGGTGTAACGCAGGCAGTGGGGTCTCACTCATAAGATAAAACCACTCTTCCCTTTCTGAATAACCACCACCTCAGCAGAAGAGAAATGTAGTTTAAACATAATGTCCCTGAATATAGAGCCAGCAGGACAGTTATTTTAAGTTTTTTTCTTTGCCACTACATTTTCCGAGATTTTTTAAAATTGAGTAAATAGAAGGAATAGACATTTTAAAAATAAAGTTTTGTATATCAGTCAAGGCTCCTTAATTCTAATAATTATTTATTAGTGTTTTATTTTATAAAATTGTGGCAGAGTATTGTTGAATAATGTATTAACTTGGATCTTTGGACATGATCTCCACACTTTAAAATTTTTAGTTCATCAGTTGCTTTCCCTTGAAACCTGCAATATTTAAATATGGCTGATCATGTTTGCCGCACATCACCATTTGTGTATATATATAAATAGATCATATATTCTTTAAAGCATCAATTTATTAATTATACGTATATTTTGCACTCAACACCCATTCCCTAAATGTTTAAATAAATATGATGTTTGTGTGTATTTATTCCTGAAGTTCATGAAGTACTATGTTTACTAAGTTATGTGAAAAGGTGTGCATGCATTTGGGTTTCACAGTGTGCAATAGCTTGTTCTAAATGCTTAGGACTTTGTAACAGACTTAAATCTCAGCTTTAATAATGAAAAAGTTAAATATGTTATTCTTGAATTCCGTTTAATCTTTCAAACAGACAAACCATGCCCCCCAAGTTGTACCTATAATCTTTGCTGGACTTTGCTATGTAGAATGTTCTAAAATTGATAGTTCATTATTGAAATAAAAGAATACCACATTTAAATTTTAATAAAAAATGCTGTTTACACTTTTTTCCTCTGCTCCTTTTTAAGGTCAACTAGGTCTATTTTATTGTTTCAATGGCTTTACATTCATTTTTACTGCAAATGTTATCTATGGTATAATATTTTTGTTAAGTAGAGAAAATATTTTCTCCTGTTAGTGAAAAAAATCAGATCCAAATAATTTTCCAAGAATCTGACTGAAGTACAATAATGTGTATTTCTGTTAGAAGTGCAGCTCTTCACACGTCCCATTAAACCTCTTATTCTAGTGTATCACGGTGATGGGTAAATTTTATGAGATGTGTCCTATGTTATTATTTGAAAAAGACTAGAGTTATAGTTATACAGCATGAAAACAGACCCTTCAGGCCAATGTCCATGCCGATCAAATCCATTTTGCCTATTTTTGCTCAATATTCCTCTAAACCTTCCTTAACCATGTACTTGTCTAAATGTATTTTAAATCTTGTGATTGTATGGTTCCCAGCAGAACACAAGACAATTCAGCATTGTGATAAGCTCGCAACACAAATTGTGGCTGCTGTGAGGCTGCTGTGGAGTGGGGGGGGGACTCCATGGTTTACTGCTAGGGAGGCAGAAGTCTTAATAGAAACATAGAAATTAGGTGCAGGAGTAGGCCATTCGGCCCTTCGAGCCTGCACCGCCATTCAATATGATCATGGCTGATCATTTTCAACTCAGTATCCCGTACCTGCCTTCTCTCCATACCCTCTGATTCAACCCTTAGCCACAAGGGCCACATCTAACTCCCTCTTAAATATAGCCAATGAACTGGCCTCGACTACCCTCTGCGGTAATGAAGTAGAGTTTCAAAGTCTACCGAGAGATTTATGCCAGTTGGAAGAGTGGGCTGAAAGAGAGTTTTCCAGAGATTCACCACTCTCTGTGTGAAAAAAAGTTCTTCTCATCATCTCGGTTTTAAAGGATTTCCCCCTTATCGTTAAGCTGTGACCCCTTGTCCTGGACTTCCCCAATATCGGGAGCAATCTTCCTGCATCTAGCCTGTCCAACCCCTTAAGAATTTTGTAAGTTTCTATAAGATCGCCTCTCAATCTCCTAAATTCTAGAGCGTATAAACCAAGTCTATCCAGTCTTTCTTCATAAAACAGTCCTGACATCCCAGTCTGGTGAACCTTCTCTGCACTCCCTCTATGGCAATAATGTCCTTCCTCAGATTTGGAGACCAAAACTGTACGCAATACTCCAGGTGTGAAAGAGCCTCAAAAGAGGTAGCTGACATGGTCTTCTCCAGGAGTCATAATGATGGACCAATGCCATGAGAAATGTTATTAGCTCACAAGAAATGCCACAGTAAGCTGAACACCACTGAAAGTATTGCTCTTTTATACATTCACACTTTGACACAAAGCTGAAGCATACAAATACTGCTATTCTGTCCACAACTCCCACACATCGAACTCTCCTCCGTCATCTCTACCCACACTCACAATTGAACTTTACGATCCTCCATCCCCACACAATCAAGCCGCCAAAGGTGGGATAATGTAAAGGCCCAAGTCGTATATATCAACTTCTTTTAGTTGAAAACATTAACTTCTGGTGGCGCTATGGTGGAGTAGAGGCACGCGCCAGCTAGCTCTATGCTTAAAACCCGACTAAAAACGGGAGGAAAAAAACGGGACTGACTTGCAGAGAACGCACCGGCAGCCTGTATTGAGGGTGAGTGACGTCGTCAGACTGCGACTTCGGTGGTTCAATGTCGGTGCAACATACTCCCCCAAAAGGACAGGCAAAGAAACCCGGTAAGACTAAGCCACCGGTGGAAGAAGTAGGCCCGACTGAAGCCTTGGGCTCAATTTTAAAGTCGTCCCAGGAAGACAGTCCAGAAGACAATCTAAAAAAACTGAAATGGAGGAACTTCGTATTTTTATCTAATTGGAGTTCGCCCAGGACATTGAGAATTCAACTGATGATTGAACAATATTCCCATGATGTCATCATCTTGCAGAGAACAAATGGAACTTTTAATTGTTATACTTAAGGACTAATGAGAGTTGATAATGATAGTCCAGCAAATTTTCTTGCTATTGACTTACAACCTTTATATTTTAGTACTAATTACTACTAATTATTACTAACTATTATTAACTAGATTTACTTAGAATTAGTTAAAAATATGAACTGTAAATAACATTTTTTTTTTACATTTGACTAATATTTGATTAATATTTTTTCAGGAGAATAATAATTTTTCATTATTGGATTACAAATCCTTCGGACCTAAAAATGTTTTTTCCCCTCCCCCTTTTATAAATTGTTTTTATTGAAATTTTCTTTTTTATTAAAGCATGGAGCTAGTAATAAAATGTTTTTAAGGCTACCGAAGTCTTCAGATGGTTAGCCAAGCTAGTGTGGCTATCACTAACTACACTGTAGATGTAGTTTTTTTCTTTTCTTTGCACTCTACTAATCATTTATTTTTTCACTTTCTTTATTCTTTACTTAATTATAACTTTAATATTGAATTTAATCATAAGTTTTATTTAAGGAGATATGTCCGGGAGGAAGACTTATTAGATCTAAAATTCATCTATCTTGTGTTCGGGTGAAATGTCGGGTTTAGTGTGTTGAACCATTTGGTCTTTTATAGACCACCTTACCCATAAGATGCAAGATGGTAATATGAAAATTGGGGGTGAAGGAATTACATTTTGTAGTTGGAACGTTAAGGGTATTAATGAACCAATCAGAGAGGTAAAGTATTAACACATTTAAAAAAACTCAAAGCAGATATAATATTTCTTCAAGAAACTCACCTTAAAAATGAAGCGCAACATAGATTGAAAGCAAAATGGATTGCCAAAACGTATCACTCCTCATTCTCTCATAAGTCCTGAGGGGTTGCAATTCTAATCCATAAAGCTATACCTTTTAAACATATATCAACTATCGCAGATATTGATGGTAGATATATTATAATAGTGGGTGAATTATATTTTTTTAAAGTGATTCTTCTTGACGTTTATGGACCAAATTTTGACAGCCCTTTGTTTTTCAAGAAAACACTTAATACTAACCCGGAACTTACACAACATAATTTAATAGTTGGTGGAGATTTAAATTGTACATTAGATTCTTATCTAGATAGATCATCAAGACAAAGGAAAATAAAATCCAAGACAAGTGAATTACTAAATTCATACATTAATACTACTAATATCAAAGATGTCTGGAGAATCGAAAACCCATCCGGACGAGAATATTCATTCTACTCACGGTACATAAAACCTTTTCAAGAATAGACTACTTTTTAGTAGACTATAAACTTATCCCATTTGCTTATAATTCGAAATATCATAATCTTTTAATTTTGGATCATGCACCTTCAACATTCATGATTAAACTAAATGGAATGACCGAGAAGAAGACACAATGGAGACTTAACATTCAAATTTTAAATGATAAAGCATGTCACGAATATCTTATTACACAGATCAATATGTTTTTCGAGTCCAATGACTGCCCTGAAACATCTGCCTCCCTTCTCTGGGAAACATTCAAAGCATTTTTCGGAGGAGCGTTAATCCCCTCACAAGCCTTTCATAATAAAGATAATCGTGCTAAACAACAGGTATTGGAAATGAAAATAAGGCAATTAAATATAGAGAATGTGGCCATGCCCTCTATGATATAAAAAAAAATTGCTGCATAAGTTAAACCAAATATATTCAGATCAAATCATAAAACTTTATCAACGTGCTAAACAACTACACTTTGAATTTGGTGATAAACCACAAAACCTATTAGCTCGTCAACTCCGAAAACTGGATGGGGAAAAAACAATTTATAAAATTAGATCAGATATGGGAGAAATACTAACATTGCCCAAGGATATCAATGACAGATTTTTACAATATTATCAAACACTTTATTCAACCAAAACAAAAGAGCGTTCTGCAAGAATGGAATCATTTTTACAGAAATGTAATCTTATAGGTTTAGATCTGAAAGAGAGGGAATTATTAGGTGCTGAAATATCAGTAAAAGATATTGAAGAGTCCATTAGATCTTTAAAAAACAGAAAGGCCGCAGGCCCTGATAGCTTAAACACTGAATTTCATTAAAAAAATTATGACCTGATTTCTCCATGCCTACAGACATTATATAATTACGCCTTTACTCAACAGAAACTGCCAGAAACTTTAAACGAGTCAACAATAACACTTATACCAAAAACGGATAAGGACCTTGAGGACCCAGGTTCATATAGAGCAATTGCTCTCTTAAACACTGATCAGAAAATATTAACTAACATTTTAGCCCATAGATTAAGTTTAGTGATTCATAAATGAATACAGGTTTTATTCCAAAATGTTATTCATTTTATAATCTGAGACGATTATTTAACATTATATATTCAGTTAATGTTGATTTAGCAGTCATCTCGTTAGATGCTGAAAAAGCATTTGATCAGGTGGAATGGCCCTATTTATTTGTGGTGATGGAAACATTTCAACTGGGCAAGAAGTTCTGCATATGGGTTAGCTTTTATATACTAACCCAACAGCTAGAATATTGACAAACCAAATGTTATCACCTAAATTTAATTTATCTAGGGGTTTGTAGACAATGATGCTCATTATCTCCATTATTATTCGCCCTTGCTATTGAACCACTGGCAGAAAGTGTTAGAGTCCACCCAGAAATATATGGGTATAATACTAAAGATACATTTCTTTATATGCAGATGGTGTAATACTATACATTACAAATCCAGAAATCAGCATTCCAAACTTGTTAAATCTTATAACTCAATTTGGCTCATTTTGGGGATATAGAATTAATTGGAACAAAAGTGAAATTATGCCAATAACGGAACTTAACCTACATACATTGCAACAATCTCCTTTCAAAATAGTCAATGAAAAATGTAAATATCTAGGAATTTATGTGACTAAGAAATATACTTCTTTTTTAAATTAAAATTTCCGCCTTTACTTAATAAACTGCATAAGAATATTCAGTATTGGAAAACACTTCCCATCTCAATGCTCGGTAGAATTTATGCCATAATAATGATTTTTCTTCCGCAATTACTGTACCCTTTTCAATCAATCCCGATATATCTCCTATTGTCACAAGTTTTAATTATAAGAACCATAGAATAAGTTTAAAAAAATTATGTAAATCCAAGAGGATTAGTTTTACCAAATTGTTTATTTTCCTTTTGGGCAGTTAATATTAAAAATATGAACTTCTGGTTGGAAGATATGGATCAGCAACCAGATTGGTTAAAGATGGAAAAGGAAGATTGTTTGCCATTTGAAATTGGCTCGATTCTGTTAGCTTCCACAAAACTGAATAAAAATCCTATAGTGAAAATCCTATAATATATAGTGGTATACGAATTTGGAAACAATTAAAAAAGACTTTAAAATTGGATAATTTATCACTCTTTCTCCCCATTGTAAATAACCCTTCATTTAAACCCTCTGTGTTGGATAAAGGTTTTGTACAATGGAAAAATTATGGAATTTAAAATGTGGGACATCTTTATAGAAAAGGTATTTTTCTTTCATTTCAGGAGTTACAACAGAATTATGGACTACATTCAAATAATTTCTTTAGATATTTACAACTTAGAGATTATGTTAAATCATATACACAAGAATATAGAACTAGAGAGCCAGAGATTCTTGATGAATGTTTGAATAAACATCCTAATACAGATAAATTAATATCTCAAATTTATAATATTCTTTTAGATAATGAGGTCCCGTCGACGGAATTATATAGACAAGCATGGGAAAAAGAATTAGCTCAAACTATAATTAAAGATATCTGGGATGAAAGTCTACAACATATACATCAATGCTCGTTAAATGCCAGACATGCTTTAATACAATTTAAAGTACTACATAGACTCTACTTTAAAGTACTACATAGCATTACTCTAAAACAAAAAAAAATAGAATTTTTCCAAATATCTCCCCTATCTGTGACAAATATCAATATTCAGAAACTAATTTAACTCATACTTTTGTAAATTGTATAAAAATAAAAAATTTCTGTACGGATATTTTTAAAATTATTTCTGAAGTTGTTAATATCCAATTGGATCCCGATCCAAAACTAATAATATTAGGAATATCAGAAAGCCTAAAACTTACAACAAGCCAAATAAATTGCCTTGATTATAGTATAATAATTAGAAAAAAATTAATATTAAAATTTTGGAAAAACCCAACAACCCCCACAATCAAAATGTGGATTATGGAGATGTCGGAGACCTTACATTTGGAAAAAAATAGACTTGTCTTAATTGACAAACCAGAATTATTTGCTAGAATCTCCATTTATTGATTTTCTGAAAGGGTAAATTGGTCCAGCACGGAAGCCTGACTGAAACCTGAATCCAAGATTAGATGAATAGTTATGTTTTATAATTTACGGACCTATCTCCAAAACTGTATTATTGGTAATTTATTCTATTTTTTTTTTCTTTCTATCTATAAAAAAAATTAACAAATAGAAGCTGTGTTAATATGTAATTGATAAACAGAAACATAGAAATAGGTGCAGGAGTAGGCCATTCGGCCTTCGAGCCTGCACCGCCATTCAATATGATCATGGCTGATCATCCAACTCAGTATCCCATCCCTGCCTTCTCTCCATACCCCCTGATTCCTTTAGCCACAAGGGCCACATCTAACCCTCTTAAATATAGCCAATGAACTGGCCTCAACTATCTTCTGTGGCAGAGAATTCCACAGATTCACCACTCTTCGTGTAAAAAATGATTTTCTCATCTCGGTCCTAAAAGACTTCCCTCTTATCCTTAAACTGTGACCCCTAGTTCTGGACTTCCCCAACATCGGGAATAATCTTCCTGCATCTAGCCTGTCCAACACCTTAAAAATTTTGTAAGTTTCTATAAGATCCCCCCTCAATCTTCTAAATTCTAGCATGTACAAGCCGAGTCTATCCAGTCTTTCTTCATATGAAAGTCCTGCCATCCCAGGAATCAGTCTGATTAACCTTTTCTGTACCCCCTCTATGGCAAGAATGTCTTTCCTCAAATTAGGAGACCAAAACTGTACGCAATACTCCAGGTGTGGTCTCACCAAGACCCTGTACAACTGCAGTAGAACCTCCCTGCTCTTATACTCAAATCCTTTTGCTATGAATGCTAACATGCCATTCGCTTTCTTCACTGCCTGCTGCACCTGCATGCCTACTTTCAATGACTGATGTACATGACATCCAGGTCTCGTTGCATCTCCCCTTTTTCTAATCGGCCGCCATTCAGATAATAGTCTACTTTCCTGTTCTTTATTATACATTATACTGCATCTTCCATGCATTTGCCCACTCACCCAACCTATCCAAGTCACCTTGCAGCCTCCGAGCATCTTCATGAACATCTGTGAACAGAGATGCAATTTTCTCAAACAGAAACTAGCTGCAGCCTGACAGGTATGCATTCACCAAATTGACTCTTAGCACGTGGGGGCTGTCCCATGAGAAATCACTGGACCTGAATTCTCTTGAACTTAGAAAAACAAGCACTGATTTCATCAAAGCACAGAAAATTCTGACAACGTTTTATAGGGAGATTGCACGTAAGGTCATCGGGTCAAAGGGCGTGATGCATCGAGCAGCTTAATCTGTCTGGAGGACATGGCAGCTTCCGGCTTGCACTGTTAACACACGAAACACGTACTTTCTTACCTGTTAAAAACTGCCGAAATGGTCAATTTTTGCACTGTAAATAATTGTGTAGGGTGACTGAACCAAATGCTCTAGTATGTTTGCTCTGAACCCGAGCACCAAGATGTAAACGGCCGAAGGAGCGCACCCCTCGGGACAGCCCCCACTCTCCCCCTGGGGTCAGCGCTGTCCGGCCAAGGCAGCCCTCTCTGCCCCGTCTCCTCCTGTGGGCCGCACTGTCACGGGCAGTGGGACGGCAGCACACACACACGGGGCCAGTTGGAGCGGGGTTGCGGATCCGGGCAGCGGACACATGGGGATGAAAACCCGGCAACGTCCCTGTCAACTGCAGCAGAGTTGGGGACAGTCTGGTCCCTCCATCCACCCAGTCACTGACCGCGCTGCACAGGCACCCTGACACCTGAGAAAGCGACCCCGAAGAAAACGATCCTCGAGAGAAAGCGACCCACAAGCGTCTTTTGAATAAATATCGGGAATTATCGCGTTTGCTCGCTGAATTTCATCAAAAGTAAGGCATTATTGACTTACTTTTGATGAAATTCAGCGAGCAAACGCGATAATTCATGATATTTTGGACCTTTAAATCTCCACGGCAAATGTCCGCTGTTCACTTCCGCTGGATTGGCACCTTCAGCTCCCTCTTTAATTTACCTTAGTTTCTATCTTTTTTTTTAACTGTAAATCTAGGTAGCTGTGCCTCACGGTCACCCTGACTGGCACAATAAATTGCAGATCAAAACCTGGCCGTTTTCTATGTTTTTAACGGGTGAGAAAGTGCGTGTTTTCCCACCCACTAACATGGACCGGATGTCTAGCATGTCCTCCACTTGAGATTTTCGGTCACGTGGGTGCAGATCTACGCTCCAGTGACCTTTCGTGAAATCACCCTATAGGGAACAAGATGCTAATTTCCGAGTATGAAAATGGCCATAACTTTTTAAATACTTGAGATATGAAAGTGAATTAGGTGTCAAAGTAAACTTATTTTTATGCTTTATCTGATGGGATAAATTGCAGACTTGATTTTTAATATCTCAAAATTTTGTAACATTGCTACTACATGAGTCTTGATTTAAGCCTACATGAGCAAATGATACTAAGACAGGGCCTCTGCGTTAGCGAGAGGAAGGGTAATCTAGTGACAGCAACCCAAATCTGCAGTCTCCGGAATATAATCAGACATTAAAGTGCGGTGCAGATACTATAACCTTGCACTCGTTAAGTAACAGCCATGGCCCTCATCACCAGCCAGCCCACTTGCCAGGCGCCCACTTGCCAGGCGCACTCGTTCAGTAACAGCCATGGCCCTCATCACCAGCCCACTTGCCAGGCGCACTCGTTCAGTAACAGCCATGGCCCTCCATCACCAGCCCACTTGCCAGGCAGCGGCTGCACCTTCTATCTGTCCTCAAGATGGCGCCTGCCATCGTCACAGCCGCCCTGGGCGCTGCGCACCCGCCTTGGTCGCTATGGCAGTGAGAGCCGCAGCGGTGAGGGCGGCGTCGTGCGGTGAGTATCAGGCAGAACATGAAATGCTTCATCCATTTATATTGGAGGTGTCACATCAAACATGCGGACATTGACGCCGCGAAGTAAAGCCAGGTGGTGCGGGTTTGAGTGGCGAGGTACCCGGGGAGTGAGTGAGCGGCCGCAGCCCTGGCGCAAGATGAAGGGATGCGGGGGAATTAACGCAGCCATCGCCTGCGTGTGGCCCCTTGAACGTCTCCGAAATATAGAACTCGTTTAGAGCTTTGGTGAAAATTCAGATCGTTTGTTCTTTCTAGAATTTTGCGTCCAATGTACATCGAGGTAAAATGAGAGATTCCCAGTCTTACTTAAAGGCTGCGTAGGGGGGTTGGAGGGGGATATCCAAGTTAAAAGCGGTAGTTTGCTGGAGGATCAGACAGCATCTGGTGCAGAATGGAAGGGGGACCTTTCCTCCATCTGTGCTCTTGGTGCTTTATTTTGGTATTCGGGCCTAACCCTATCCACAATGGATATTTGCACTGTAATCCTGTTTTGTCATTTAAATACTTGAATAAGACAAGTAAATCAACCTTTACCGCTATTTTATTTATTGAAACAATGGCGATACGTGCAGAATTAAGCAATTGAAAAATCAGGACCAATACACTGCAGTTGGAATGATTGATCTTCCCAGTTGCCATCGAATCCAGTATTAGTCGTTTTTGTTTTATCTTTCAGTTGGTTGGTGTGTTTGTATGTTGAGCGTTGTCACTTAAGTAAACAAAACCGCTGGGTTTTATTTTTAAACACAATCGTTTAAGTTCATTTCTAAATTACTTGTGAAAGGAACGTATAAATATCGCTGCCTCTAGATTACGATAGTTTTAGCGAATCAATGTTGTCAAAAAGCAGTAACTAGTGAAATATTCATTTCCTTTTCTATGATTTTAGATTAAAATACTAATCAGCATTTTTTTTTCAGAGTAATGTTAGTATTGCAGAAGAACACATTATGTAGCCAGTGAGAGGAAAAATAATATGATTATTACGGCCATAACCAAAGAACCTAGAGGAGCTCCTCTATAATCTTTGGCCATAACCCTTGCACAAACTAAAGTTGATCTGATTGGTTCTTCTCGAGTAAGATTACTGCCTATTTCAGTGTGTGACCAAGCATTTATTGTAAGAAACAAGGTGACCATACAACCCAATTTTGTTTTGTTTGAACTCCCTAATTATGAATATTCAGTCGACATGCAAATAAATGAATACAATTAAAATTAACATTTCAACAGTACACAAAATACCTATTTCTATATGGCCAAACATTTCCTTCACATTATTAGTGACCTGAATGGGTATGATTTTTATTATCTCTACATAACTTGCAATGGATTTTCTAATATGCTGATTCTCCCTTCTCACTGCCATGAAAGGCAAAAACCAGGACAAGTAATTCAGGTTCACCAAGAATATATTAAATTGAACAATCTAAGAAAAGATTTTTAGTACATAACATAAGTGAGGCTCTTAAGTAGTGTATATTTACGATGGAGTAACTAAACAAAAGGAGGCAAAGAGAAATATCAATGGCAGACAAGATTAAGAACAATTGCAAGTCACTCTATAAGTATAGTAAGAAAAGAGGGCAACCAGAGAAAGTGAAGGATTTATTTAAAGAGGCAATCTATTTGTGGAGTCAAAAAATATGGGTGACTGCTTAAATGAAAACCTCATTTCTATTCACCTACGGAGATGCACATTGGAGTTGTAGATTTCAGAGAGGAGTATGAGATAGTCCAAAGCATGCTAGCATTTTTAAAAGGAGATGCAATAAATGTTTTCGAAATGATAAAGGAGGATAAATCCTTAGGGCCCAATAAGACTACCCCAGACTGTTTTAGGAGAGATGATTGCCATGACTGATTAAAAATTTTTTTTGTCAGATAGCTGAAGGACAGCAATGCAGGGATATGTGAGGTAATTACAGGCCAGTGCATTTAATGTCTGTAGGAAATTTAATGGAAATAATTCAGAGGAACAGGTGCATGTGACAATGAATGGAACTTGAACTTGAATCTCAAATGGAAAGACGGCGGTTAATTTGGGAAAGTCAGCATAGCTTTGTTGCGAGATACCATCAAAATCATTTGATTGACTATATTTCTTCAAAAGATTTACATTGCTGTGTAGCCAGGTGCACTTCAATAAGCTCTTTGACATGGTCCCAAGGCTAGTCCAAATGATTCAAATCCATTGGATCCAAGGTTAGTTGGAAAATGTGTTTAGTTAGTTAGGTGTATGTGTCCGGGCTTTCCTTCATGTGCTTGAATGAATCCATGAAAAAGTTACTTGAGCCTCAGCTAATTACTGCATGTGAGGATCTTCCTCGACAATGTGTTTCACTGAACACTTGTACTTGGTCCAAATGGCCTGGATCCCCTGGTTGCATTTTAACTCCTCTTCCCATTCCCACATTAATCTTTGTGTCCTGGGATCTATTCCAATGCCAGAGTGAGGTGAACAACACCTCGTATTCCACCAACAATATGAATATTAAATTCTTCGATTTTCTCCAATTCTACAAAACCTGTCCCCCTCCCTCCTTTCTCCTGTGCCACACTTGGACTTGCACCTATTTCTCCCCTCATGCTCCTCTTCCACTTACATTCCTTCCTCTAGGTTCAATTCTTTCGATCACACCTTCTGTCTTTTAATCTCTGGCCTTTGTCCAACCATCTGCCTATCAAAAATACTACTATCTGTATCCATCTATTACTTGCCAGACTTTGTCGTGCCCCTCCTCGCTTCTTGCTTTTTTTTCTTCCCCCCCCACCCACCCCCCACAATGATCAGTCCAAAGAAGGGTCCCTACCCGAAAGGTCACCTATCCATGTTCTCCAGGGGTGCTGACTCACCTGCTGCGTGACTCAAGCATTTTTTTTTTAGTTTCTTAGCCAGGTGAAATCACATTAATCTGAAATGTTAATTAAGTTTATCTGTCCACAGGTGCTATTTAGTGCTAAGTATCTCCTGCATTTTCTATTTTTGATCATGAACTTCTTGAGAGTATTTTTTCAGATATAATTTATGAAATGTTTTATCTTTACAGATTAGAGAAGTAAACCTAGTCAATCATGGATTCCGTTTCTAGGGCTGTTTGCAATGGAGCGACTGAAAAGAAAAATGTTTCTCTGCTGGCTGAGACTCATGGAAAGCAGGTTTTGAATGTGCTTCAGAACTTCCGGGAGCAAAACGTATTCTTTGATTTCACTATATTTGTCAAAGGAGAAAAATTCCCATGTCATAGGTGTATTCTTGCTGCATGTAGTGACTTCTTCAGGTAAGTTTAAAGAGACATCATTGGAATACTGCTTGTATTATTAACTACAATATATGCTTATCAAAGGTAGACAAAAATGCTGGAAGAACTCAGCGGGTAAGGCAGCATCTATGGAGAGAAGGAATAGGCAACGTTTCGGAAGAAGGGTCTCAACCCAAAACGTCACCTATTCCTTCTTTCCATAAATGCTGCCTCACCCGCTGAGTTCCTCCAGCATTTTTGTCTACCTTCGATTTTTCCAGCATCTGCAGTTATTTCTTAAACATATATGCTTATCAATGTTCTTATGGTACAGGATTTTATATCAAATACTAAGAAGGGGTTGAAAATCAAACAACTGCAGATGCTGAAAATCTGTAGAAAACAGATAATGCTGGAAACATTCAGCAGGTAAGGTAGCATTTGTGGAAATAGAAACTGAGTTAACATTTGAGCTTGAAGACATTTTTGTCAGAATTAGAAATGAACAAAAAATGCATAGAATTTTAAACTTGCAGAGAATTTCAGGAGTGACGGACAGATAGGTCAGAGTGGGTATGGGATAGAGAATTAAAGTGATATTCCAAACTGGTGTACATAATTCATTGCTGCAATGTGGCCTCCTCTACAATGAAGAATCCATGTAAATTGGGGTTTCCATTTTGCAGAGCATTGTGTTAATCTGTCAGTAGTAGTCCTGAGTTTGCAGTTCCCTGTTCCTCCAATTCCACATATCACTCCAATTAAAAAGTACAATAAAGAAGCACAACACAAGTTTTTGGAACAGCATCTGATCTTCTGTCTGGGCGTGTTGTAGCCTTTTGGACTGGATATTAAATTCAACAGTTTCAGAATATTTCCTTTAATTTGTGTCAGAACTGACCATTTATGAAAAATGTTGTCCTTTTAGGTTCTCACGCTCTTTTTTCTTATTAAACTACTAACCAGATAACTCAATTGACAGCTTATCAACCATTGCTATCCTGGGCTTGGAAATATTCCTTATTCATCCTTGCCCCTTTCTGTCTGCATCTTTAGTCTAACTTCTTTCTTCTCTCTTTCCCAGTTCTTAAGAAGGGTTTTGATCTGAAACGGGTATATCCTGAGGTTATGAAAAACATCTGTATAAAACAAGTGCTTGAAAAGTAGTTTATGCAAATTAGGTGTCTTAAATGGAAAAGTAATTAAAAGTACAGGTAGTAGATAATTTAGTCCTTCGAAGATGCTCTGTCATTCTCAAAATATTCGTTAATCTTTTATTTGAGCACCATTTTGCTGCACAATCCCCTGATTTCTTTTTAAGTAAAAAATAATTAAGCTGTTTTAAGATAATGCAATAACTGAACCTCCACAGTTCTCCAGGGTAGTTAATTGTTAGGACTCATCACCCTCTTCGTGAAGACATTTCTCCAATCCCAGTATTAAATAACTTGGCTTTTCTCAGCCAGAGCAAGTATCCTTCCCCTATATCCATACTATTGAACCCTGTAAGAATCTTGTGAATTTCAGTAAGAGTTCTCTCATTGTTCTAAGCTATACAATGGAGTCCTAGATTTCTCAATCTCATCTGAATCCTAAGGTAAATCCAAAATTCCTGGAATCAATCCAGTGAATCATTGCTGCACTCCCTCTTTGACTGGTATGTCTTTTTTTAGATAAGGAGACCAAAATGTGCACAATACTTCAGGCATAGACTCACCGAGGCTATATTATAGGAAGGCACCTTTGATCCTGTACTCACATTCTCTCACTATAAGGCCCAGCATGCTATGGATGCTGCATCATGCAGTTGTGATTCATCATTGTGCTTGTTCCAAATAGATTTGAAATTATTATCATTTCAGTTTTCTGTATGAACTGGAAAAAATATTGCTGTATATTTAAATTTCTTTGACCATAGGTTGAAATAAAATATTGATGTTTGTGAATTTGTATAAAACCTGACCAAAAAAGTGATTTGAGAAGTTGTGAAGTATATTGCAAATTGTGTTAACTTAAAAACTGCATTTTATGTAAGAAATGGTTGGGGTTCACAGTTTTGTTATGTCCTGTTAAAGGCAGTAGTTATGTTATTCTTTCCCTTACAGAGCCATGTTTGAAGTTCACATGAGGGAAAGGGATGATGGAAGTGTAAAAATCTCTAATTTATCTCCGGAGGCTATGAGGGCATTTCTGGATTTTGCTTACACGGGGCATGCAGAAATATCTGAGACCAATGTTGAAATGTTCTTTCAGATGTCTTCATTTCTTCAAGTGTCCTTGCTAGCTAAAGCCTGCAGTGATTTTCTTATCAAAACCCTCGATCTCATCAATTGCTTACAACTGTTGTCTATATCTGAGAGTTATGGGTCTACTGCTTTGTACAATCATGCTTTGTTATTTGTGGTGCAACATTTCTCTCTTCTGTTAAAATCAAGTGACTTCTTAGAAATGAATGCTGGGCTGCTGGAAAAATGCTTTGAAGCAGCAGATGGATTGAATGTCCCTGATGAGGATACTGTTCTAAATGCTCTTCTTCTCTGGACTCAATATGATATTGATTTGAGAGAAAAACATTTTCCCCAGTTGATTAACCTCGTACGGTTGCATCAGCTACCCAAAGAAACCCTGGAAAATGTTATGGAATCTGAAAGTTTATTATTGAACAATCCCAAATGTATGGAATCCATCAATGATGCTCTGAAGAAACTTAAAGAGTTTAATGGGCTCTTTCCTGATGCAAGACCATCCACAACAGAGAAATACATATTTGTTCACAAAACCGAAGAACCCAGTATGCTTAAGCATACATTTTGTTACAACATTGAGAGTGATACCTGGAAGGAATTGCCTGCTATAAATATTATTGATTTTCCAGGATCAAGTTTGGTCAGCTTTGGTGAAAAAATATTTATTACTGGAGGATGTAATATTAGTTGCAGTAGATCAATACGACTTCATATTGCAGAAAGATACCATGATGCAACAGATCAGACATGGTGCTACTGTCCAAGGACCAACAATTTCAATGAGGTTCCATCAATGAAAAATTCTCGATCCATGCACACAACTGTTATCGCAATGAATCAGCTTTTTGTAGTCGGAGGGAAAACAAGGGGCGCAAGAGAAATCAGGAGCCTGTTAAATGTTGAATCCTACAATCCTCTTACCAAAAAATGGAGATCAGTGAGCCATTTGCCAAGAGGAATTTATTACCCAGAAGCAACTGCCTGCAATGATATTATATATGTCCTTGGATCTGAGGTGGAAATAGCTGATACCTTCAATCCATCATTAGATTGTTTCTTCAAATACAATGTGTCTTCTGATCAATGGTCTGAACTAGTTGCAGAATTTGGACAGTTTTTTCATGCTACTTTAGTGAAAGCTGTCCCAGTAAATTGCACTTTGTATATTTGTGATCTTTCTACTTATAAAGTCTACAGTTTTTGTCCAGATACCTGTGTTTGGAAAGGTGAGGGTTCATTTGAATGTGCAGGTTTCAATGCTGGAGCTGTTGGGATAGCAGATAAAATCTATATTTTGGGAGGGGATTATGCGCCCTATGAAATTACAGACGAGGTCCAAGTTTACCACAGTAGTAGATCTGAATGGGAGGAGGTATCACCAATGCCCAGGGCTTTAACAGAGTTTCACTGTCAAGTGATTCAGTTTAATAGATATCAAGATCCCTGGAAAATTCAATTCTAATGCCTATTGTTAATTGACAATAAATTATTTAGTCCAAATATTTATTTTATTTCTATTTTTTAATTTAAATTCTACTTTTCATTTTAAAAATAATAATTTCAGGCACACCCTACAATTTACCCCCTTATTTATTTGTCTGTCGGTGAAGAGCACAGGTAATGGCATTGATATACATTCCTATGTGACTGAAATGAGGATGCAATTAAGAGCCAACTACATTAAGACGCTTAGGATCAATTAGGATGGCAAATTTCCTCCAATCCCCCACCTTCCCGCACCCCGCACGAACACAATCAAAGAGAAGTGAGCGAACCAAATGGGTTTTTGTGACAATTCTGTTCTTTCATAGTTATGGTTACTAAGAAGAGCTTCTTAATGCATGATATTTTTATTGGCTCCTTTTTCTCTTTCTCTGCTGAGCTGCTAAACTATGCAAACCACAGTATACAAATAGTGTAGGTAGTCTTTGTGGTCCATGTAAAAGAAATGCATAGTGTTCTATCTTTGTACTGAAAATGCTGCTTGAGCACGACAGTTGGCTGTTGTTTTTTTTGCTATGGTGTTCCTTACGACTCTTTTCATTCGGACAATAGTGTTCCTACCAAGAAATGTTTGAAGAATTTGTACAAAGGATCCCCTGGTTTTTCAGTAACAATGTGCTTTTCATCATGTGGATGGTGGATTGACAATGTTATTGTGCATCATGTTCACTTCCATTGGTACTTCATAAGTTCATGTAATTGGAGCAGAATTATGCCATTCGGACCATCAAGTCTACTCTGCCATTCAATCATGGCTGATCTATCTTTCCCTCTTAACCCCATTTTCATGCCTTCTCCCCATAACTTCTGACATCCTTACTAATCAAGAATATGTCAATCTCTGCCTTAAAAATATCCTTGACTATTCTTACAAATAGATATTAGAATTTGGATAACGCTGACAAGACCAGCATTTACTACCCTTTCATTATAGCTCTGGAGAAAGTGGTGATGCACCACCTTCCTGAATAACTGCAATCTTTTTAGGGAATGTTGTCCCACAGTACTGGTGGATTTGCACCAGGTTATCGTGAAAGACTGGTATATTTTCAAGTTGGGATGGTGTGTGATTTGGAGGGAAACTTGCAGGTAATGCTGTTCTCGTGTATCTGCTCTCATTTATCTTCATTTTAACACCTCGTAGGTTTGGAAATAGTTGCTGGAGTGGCCCAGGCGACTAAATGTGGTCTATTTTGTATATAGTGCACATTGCAGTTACTGTACAGCATAGAGAGAATGAATGTTTGAGTTAGTGAACGGGTGCTATTCAAAAGATCGTTGAGCTTATGTTGTTGAAACTGCATTCATCCAGGGAAGTGGAGAGTGCTTTGCCGCTCTCTTGACGTGCTCGCTTCTCCCAATTACTTATTGAATTTTACTTTTTGCTCCGTATTTTAAACCAAGGATGTGATGAGATCCTGAGTTGAATGGTCCTCTGAAACCCAATGAAGCATTAATGAGCAGAAATACCTGCATGAAGCCAACTTATCAAAAGGTTTAAATATAGATTTGCAGAACTTGTAGCAGACACAACACAATGGTAGAACATTGAACGTAGGGAACATGGTTAAAATAATTTGAAGAAAGGTAGAGATATCAGTGGAGTAGAGGAGGCCACAGACATATAGAGTGGTAGGGCTGAGGAATGCTTTGAAAATGAGATAATTTTTAAATCAAGGCAACTCTGGATCAGCAGCTAGGTTGGAATGGCGATAATAGAAGTGTAAATTAGGACGGGCTCAGACTTTTGATGATCTCGTTTACTGAGGGTGTGTATCAATTTGAGTGGAATCGTAAAAATCCTGCATGGTAAAAATATCCTATTTCCAAATAGTGGTCTATTTTATCATCATAACTTGTAGAATGTATGAGTACATGAAAAATGAACAAACAACAACAATAATTTAATTTAATTTAATTTTCACTTATGGAAATTTGTCTTAAAGACTGGCAGTCAAGGAGAAAATCGCATGAGAGTTATTGGGAAGCTATCATAAGTTTTTCCCCTCTCTTGTGAGAGGTGAACAATAACCAACTGTAATTTTGGTTGAAATTGTTGCTTGGAATTTTCATGTAATTTTATAATTTTACTGGAAGCCTGAAAGTTAGTTTGTTAATAGCCTTCCAGGCCACTTCTCTGGGCTTTTCCCAACGTACACTGGAATATCCAGCAACCCTGGAGGTAGCTGAAATTATCATAATAGAACCAGTTGAAAATGACAATCACAATTTTCAGCTTCATGTTTATAATGTGTTGCAGAGACTATACTTGATGTTTTTTTTTTTACGATTTGACATCTGCACAGTGTCCACTTAACTGAATGCAATCCTGGTGCATTGTCTTTTGATAAATTACTACAACAATACTGGAAGAGAGCTGAAAAATACATAAAGGACAATGTAATTTTGTGCCCACCAGCAGTAAGCATTTAACAGTGGATGCCATAGTAGGGAAGCTAGTAGAGCTATTGCTTTGTACCTCCAATGATCTGGGTTCAATTCTGATGTTGTTCCCATTCTGTTATTCCTGTGATTATATCAGTTTCCCTTAGTGTTCCAGTTTCTTTCCATATCCCAAAGACATTGATTGGTGAATTGTCCCATCTGTGTAGGTGAGTGGTTAAAAACCAAAGGGAGTTGATGGGAATGTAGCAAATAGGTTACTGACATTGACTCAATGGGCTAGAATCAGCTCTTGTGTTGTAAAGAAATATAGGAAATGCGAAATTTCTATATAGTCGTGACTTTTTCACTTTAAGGTTAAAAAGGCCTGAGAGGCCTTCGATACTGACACAAATTTTATTTGATTGACTAATATATTTTAGTGCTTATATGCATGAGGTTTTGAACCATAATAATCTGGGATCTGAGAAAATATTTTACCTTGTACCACTGCACAGCAAAGCCCATTTTTCTACTTTATAAAATAGGGCGCTAAGAATTGTGGGGAAAAATAGCAATTCTAAGCAATATTAATATTTCATTTCAATTTACTTTGTGTATTTTGAAAGAATGTAAAATGAAAATCTAACCATCTATGCCAATGTAAAATGAATTTGAAACTAAAATTGGAAACTGAAATAAAATGCAGTAATTATACATATGGGGTTTTGAGAACAGTGAACAGCTCTTGCATCTATACACATTATAGTACTGGACATATGAATGTTATTTATAGTAGCAATAGCTAATAATTTTATAATCTTATAAAAAAATGCAAGCTCAGGTTAATGTCTCTTTTAGAAATGTAAAACGGCTAAGCAGTTTAAAGTGATACTTTCTGGTAGAATTTTATTTGTTATAAGCAGAAATTGTTTGTGACGTTTAAATGCAATTGCAGGTACAGAAATGCTTTTTTATAACCCACTATTAAATCACTGCAACACAATTCAAAGGGTTATGCTACTACTTTCCTTAAGGTGACATTTAGCAATGAGTTTCCAGATGAAATATTGAATTGACTACTGTATGAACACAATTTGTTTCACCTAAATTTGCAAGACTAAATGCTCTAGTGAAGTCGCCTTTAGATAAATATATATTTATAATGAATGTTCCTAGAAATTCCATCTGACACAAATGTACAGTGATACAACACAATTTAAATAATTTTTGCTAACACTTCTGAAAAGTGCTTTGGGATGTACATGCTATAAGTTGATACAGTTACCTTTAAACTGAAGTTAGACACAAAATGCTGGAGTAACTCAGCGGGACAGACAGCGTCTCTGGAGAGGAATGTGTGATGTTTCGGGTCAAGACCCTTCTTACTGGATTTTTTAGATAAAGCTGAAACTGAAAATAATCCAAAATGTAGTTTGTGCTGAAAGCCATCACTAATTTTTCCAAGTAAAAGTGTAAAGAGCCTCAACAAAGTGCTAAAATCCAATGATAATTAAAAACTAACATTTTAAACACATTATAAGAATTGTCATTGTTTTATATTCCCTCCCTCCACTCTTGCTCCACACTCCCACAGATAGTGTAATCCTGCTGCTCTCAGGCTAAGTGGCAGGTCATTCATTTCAATAGGCTGGAAAAATACATGTTTATAATTCCTTCCTTCCATATATCATGGCCGCCTTCTGACTGTTAAAACTTTACTCAGTTAGCTTCACTCATGTCAATTCTAAATAGTAGGGACTAGCACTCAGCTTGATAACCTATAGGTGATAGTGCTATAGGGATCACTACTGGAGCCCTACCAGTTTACAGTATATATTTTTGATTTAGAGGAAGAAATAAATATATATTGTGTTGGAAAGAACTGTAGATGCTGGTTTAAACTGAAGATAGACACAAAATGTTGGAGTAACTCAGCGGGACAGGTAGCATCTCTGGATAGAAGGAATGGGTGATGTTTTGGGTTGAGACCCTTCTTCAGACTATTATATATTAGCAGATTTACAAATGCGGGAGGAAGCCAGGTAGAGAGGAGGATACAAACCACTTTTACAGAAAGGAAGTAACAGGTTAATTGAGTGCGCCTAAAGTAAGCAAATGGAGAACAATGCGAAGGAATGTGAAGCTCTTCACTTTGGAAGGGAGAATGATAAAAAGTTTAAATGACAAAAGACTGCAGAGGCCAGTAGCTTAGATTTAGGACTCCATTCAAACTCACAGTTGCCATACATCTGCTGCAAGTTATCAGGAAGGTTAGGGGAATGCTGGTTTCCATTTCAGTGGAGATGGAGTGTGGAATTAAGAAAGTCTTACTATCTTGCACACGGTACTAGTACTACATCTGGAGTATTATGCAGGGTTTTGGTCTTGTTATTAATGGAAAGATCTGTGGCACTTTACCAAAGCTTAAAACAGGATATCCTGAGCATCCTCTTATGAGGAAAGATTGGGTCTATATTCATTGGTGTAAAAGAGGGGGATCGACAGTGCAAATTCTAGGAGGTTCATTTTCCTCATGGGAGAGTCTAAAAGCAGAGGGCATAGTCTTGGAATAAGAAAGTACATGTTTAAGACACTGATGCCAAAAAAATTATCCTCTATTGTACCTTTGGAATTTCTCGTCCCAGAACAGCATGGAGGCTGAATCTTTAAATGTATTTGGAGAGATTTTTAATCAGAAAGAATTATGGGTGTAGACGGAAAGTGGTCTTGAAAAGTTCTTAGTGGTGAATCAGCTACAAGGGGCCAAATGGCCTGTGTTTCACCTTCAGCAGATCCAAAGGTGTGAAATTGGTGGTTATGGTACAGGTATGGTACAGATTTTGAGGTGAGGTTCAGAGACAATGGTTTTGGGCATCCCAATATTTAATTAAAATAAATATCTGCTTATCCAGTATAGAATATTAACTTCTTCTTGCGAATGAAACGTAAACCAAAGGAATAGTTAGATCTCAAGCTGGGTGTTGAGCAGCCAGGTTGTTGTCTCTGCGTCAATGTCTGCCAGGCCCTGAGCTCCATTTGGTGGGTGGTAGAGCGGGCACCCAGAGATGACATGGTTGACTGTGTTGTTCTGCTCCGCATTCACAGTCTTGGCACTGGCGGAGCCCCCATCTCCACATGCTGGCATTGAAACGCCCAACTCCAATACGAAGTCTGTTGAGCTTCACCCTTGCACCTCTGGGGAGGTCAGATCCTGGACAGCTTTTATCTGGCGAAGAGATGTAGCTGTGTAATGGAGATGAGGTTGCCTTCCACTCCTGAGACCACTTGGTGGCTATCCAGTGTGCTTTTGTCTCAGTTGACTGGATGGATGCTAGGGGTTGTTTTCCATGTGGAGCAATGGGGTGACGAGACTTCAGTCGGGGTGGCCTCTGCTCTCTGCTGATAGCTTGATGGAGGAGGTGATCTGGGTCTCATGGCACGACGAGATAGTGCCAGAGTTGCTGCTTGCCTTCGGATCCCTGCTTGCAGAATGCCTGCAAGTATAGGGAACTGCTCGACTGGAGTAGGTTGAAGGCACCCAATGATGGTTCGCAAGGTGCTGTTAAGGCTCATGTCTACCAGGCTAGTATGTCTACTCTACTCCATAGGGGTGCGCAACACTCAGCTGGAGCATACACAAGAGCTAAGGCAAAGGTGCGAAGAGTTGCTGGACTGGCTCCCCAACTTGTTCCTGCCAGGCGTCGGATGAGGCCGCTACGTGTTATGACCTTGTCGCAGAGACCAGCCAGGTGTTGACGGAATGTAAGCGACCTGTCCAGCTTTATGGCGAGGTAAATGGGTGTTTGTTGGAAGTCCAAGCGCCTGTTGTTAACAAAGACAGCTAGCTCTCGCTTAGCTTCCTTGTAGTTTAGTTGAAATGCTGTTGGCACTGTTTTGCCTTCGCTCAGCTTTAGATGCCACTGTCGTAGGTATACTGCCAAAGTCCCCATGTCTTGACTCAAGGAGCATGTCTGTCTGCACTCTTTGTGTCTCATCAGGATGGCTAGATCGTCAGCATACACATATTTTCCAGCGATGGTCTCTGGGAGGTCATGGATGTACACGTTGCAAAATAGCAGAGCGAAGACGGATCCCTGTGGGATGCAATTCTTCAGTCTACGTAGCCTATTCTGCTGTCCATCACTGGTCTTAAGCACAAAGCTGCGGTTTGATATCAGCTCCATGATGTAGCGTACCATGCACCTGTCTGGCAGCACCCAAAGTAGCTTTGCAGTTAGTCCCCGGTGCCACACAGTGTCATAGGCAGCTGTCAGATCTATAAGAACAGCTCCTGCATTCTCATTTGCCTCAAAGCAGTCCTCAATGTTTCGGGTGAGGACGGTTACCTGGTCCACAATTGATTGACCTTGGTGGAAACCAGCCTGCTCGTGGGGTAGTTGAGGGTCTATGATGGGGTTGATACGCCTGTGGATCAGCCTCTCAAGGAGTTTGTATGGGATGCAGAGGAGCGAGATGGGCTGGTAGCTTTTATGATCATCCTTTGGCTTGTTCAGCTTCGGGAGAGCGATGACTGTTGCACGACGCCAGATCTTTGGGATTTGCACTTCTCCATGCAGGTCGACATGGAGAACTGTTCATTGTTCCATTTGGATTCAGTTGGTAGCAGCATCTCCAGAATGTAGTAAAAACTGCTGTCAGATCCGGGGGGGGGGGGGCTTTCCTGCTTTCAACATCTTGAGTGCTGTGGCCATTTCCTCGGTGAAAGCCATTGTTAGGTCCGTGTCCACTCTGTCACTTTTCAATGAATCGGCCACCTCTTTGCTCACTTCGCGCGAGAAATCATGGTCATAGTTTGTGAAGTTGATGAAGTCCCTGAATTCTGCATCCTCCACAGATGCTGTCTGACCCGCTCTAGCATATTTTGCCTTATTCAAGACTCCAGTATCTGCCGTTTCTTTGACTCCACATTTCCTCTTTATGATAAATTCTGACATCACTCAACTCTTTGATTTAATCCCTTCTCTTTGGCTCCTACTCTGGCCATGCCTGCTCAAGATCATCCTGAAGAAGGGTCTCGACCCAAAATGTCACCTATCTCTCCAGAGATGCTGCCTGTCCCACTGAGTTACTCCAGCTTTTTGTGTCTATCTTTGGTTTAAGCCAGCACCTGCAGTTCCTTCTTACACAAGATCATCCCCACTATCTGGTTCGTTCGTTCACTCGTGTGTCAGACGACGTACAGCTCGCTGTTGGCTTCTGTCATTGTCCAATATGTTGATAGAATTGGTCGCCTGAAGTATCACAGAGTGCATCGTGTCTTTGGTTCTGGGGATCGTGATGAGAAGGCTTCCGTCATGATCCCCATTATCTGCTTAGAATGGTATTTAGATTACAGGAAACTCGTGAATTATAGAGATAGGGCAGGGAAGTGGAACTGTGGTTAAAGATAATTCAATGTTGAATACCAGATATAAGGAACTGCAGATATGTGTTTACAAAAAAAGACACAATGTGCTGGAGTATTTCAGCAGGTCAGGCAGTAACTCTGACGACTTCAGGAGAAGGATCCTAACCCAAATAGTTAAGAGCCTGTCCCACTTGGCGATTTTTTTGGCGACTGCCAGCATCATTGACTGACGTATCAGGTAATCGAAAAATTCACGGCATTTTTTAATCGCCAATGGATTTTGAAATATTCAAATCTTTTGGTGACCCTAATATGATGCCAGCAGTTGCCAAAAAAAATCACCAAGTGGGACAGGCCATTTACTGTCCATGATTTCCAGACATGTTGCCTGACCCACTAAGTTATTCCAGCATTTTGTGTTTTTATATAGACATAGACCAAGTGGGACCAGTTGGGCCTCGTTCCCCCCCCCATGCAATATTCCAGTAAACTGCGCAGTGTGGCTGACGGGTTCCCATTGTGATGCCAGAGACCCCATTGTGACGCAAGTCACGGCAACTCTCCCCCAACTGCGCAGACACGTCCGGCAAGTGGGAGCACCACTGCGACGTTTTTAAAGTTCAAATTGGCAAGAACCTGTAAAATATAAGATGAATGTGAACGGAGGTGGGAGATTACAACCTTCACGTGGTCCACCCGGTTTCGACGAATGCAATCAACCTGGCGTGCACAAACAGAAGATCAAACAGAACTGTCAGTCTGAAGAAGGGTTTCGGCCCGAAACGTCGCCTATTTTCTTCACTCCATAGATGCTGCTGCAACCGCTGAGTGTCTCCAGCAATTTTGTGTACCATCAAACAGAACAAGTTGTCTTACAAATTTAGGCTGTGCACCCCATACGCAAGAAGAAGAAGAATGTAAACACATCTGACTCTCCATCTTCAGTCCCCTATTCCCCTCCTCCATTATCCTCTCTCTCCCCACCCTCCATCAACCCTCCTCTGCTTCCTTCCCTCACCCCTCATTCCCCTCCCCTCCCCTCCTCCATTACCTCGCTATCCCTCTTCCTACCCCTATCCTCCTCCATTCCCCTTCATCCCCAGCACTCCCTCCCCCTCCTCTTCTACCTCCCTCTTCTTTCCCCTCTCCTACCCTATCCCACCACTGTCCTCCCTCCCTCTCCTTTCTCCTACCCACAGTCCCTCCGTTCATAACCCCTCTCCACTTTCTACCCCCTCCTCTCCCTCTATCCCCCTGCTCCCCACTCCTCACTCCCCACTCCTCCCGTTTTTACGTAAATATAGGTATAAACCAGACAAATATAGATATAGAAACGAGATGAGTTTTAGTAATATAATAGACCAAGTGGGACCCGTTGAGCCCCGTTCCTCCATCGCAATATTCCACCACTCACCCATATCCCCCAACTGCGCAGGCTCGGCTCATTTCCCCTCATCCTCCAGCACTCCCTACCCCTCCTCTTCTTTCCCCCTCTCCTCCTCCCATCCCCACTCCCTCCCTCACCTCTCCCCCCCCCTCTCCTTTCCCCAACCCTCAGTCACTCCCTCCCTCCCTCCATAACCCCTCTTCCCTCCCTACCCCTGTTGGCGTCATTGTGAGGTGGAAACTGCTGTGTTTTTTATTTTATGTAACTGAGATCCCATTGTGATGTCATGGTGGAATGCTGCAGTGTTTTTGAAAAAAGTGTTTTTTAACATAAATGAGATCCCATTGTGATGTCATTGTGGGGTGGAACACTGCTGATGGGCAGTTTATGTAAATGAGATCCCATTGTGACGTCATATGCTGCTAACTGCCAGTGCAGTTGGAAGAGATTTTTCTCAAACTGGTTTATGTAAAGTTTAAAATGTGAATAATTTGTAAAATATACCAGCAATCTGAACAAAACGTATTTTTTGTACATCACAGGACAATAGTGAGTAAAGGGCCTGTCCCTCTGCGGCGACCTAATTTGCGAGTTTAGAAGAGTTTGCCCTCGACTAATACTCGCAGCATTGTCGACACGAGGTCCTAGGAAGTCTTTCTTCTGCATGACTCTCCTTCATGCTCGAGAGTAGTCCCCGTGTACTCAAAGCCTCAGCTAGGTCGCGGCTTTTTTTTCAACATGCTGATAAATGCCCGCGAGTAAAAAAAGGTTGCCATGGAAAAAAATCGATATTTTACCGTACTGTGCCAGGGGTCTTTTACCTTCTTGTTCGTCGCGGGTGTGAATTTCAGACAGGGCTCCCCGCTTTCCCTGGCCCCCGCCTTTGCGATGTGTTTGTGTGTGTGTGTGTGCAGACGGTCAATCCGGCTCGCGGTTTCATCACTGATGGTCGATCCAGCTCAAAAATTTTCAGGCAAGTGCCCTCGAGCTTGAAGACAGTCACTGAAAGGTTGCGTCAGTGGGACAGGCCCTTAAGGTGTTGCAAAAATTGTGGCGCTATCATGTACCGTTTTTGCACAAATATAGGTACAAACCGGCAAACAAACAAACAAACACCAAACAAACGAAAGAAGAAAGAGAGATTGTTAGTAAGAGATAGATAGATAGACAGATTTAGGCTGTTCAATTTGTCACTAATATCTTATTACATGATAAAGAATGTACCCATCATGGAGGTAGTAATCCTCTCACGGTTTAATGGAGTGGACAAAATATCATTCCATCAGTACTGAGGCTTGGCAGTTTTACCTTAAGGCTAGTTTGAGCAATGAATGTGACTTCATCAGCTGATAGTATTCATGTTCTTTTTTCCTTTATGCCATCCATAGTTGATCTATGGTAATCCAGGGCAAAAAAAATGCAGGTGCTGGATAAATGAAATAAAAGCACTGCAAATAATCAGCAGTCAGGCAATGGCTATGTAGAGAGAAGCAGAGTTTTTGTTTCAGGCTGGTGAAACCTCACCATTGACCAGAAACACTACCTGAACTACTGAGTATTTACAACATTTTCTATTTCTCAATCCTGGAGGAATACTGATTTATCATTGGAGAAAAAAAAATCTGAATCTCTCTTCTCTCTCATTTGAGTTTAGTTTGTGCCAGATGAGCTTGAACAGAAACAGGGCAAGACCAATTTGTATTAGGGTTGCTCGGGTGGTGGGTTCCATTATTTTATGTTCATGCCTGTTTCTTCATAGAGACACATAACAATCATTTACCACAGATTCTGAACTTTGATTTCTCCAGAGTCAGTCACATAATGTTTGACTGGAATTATAGTAGGGTAGGAGGTAATAGACTCGCTAAAAGACAGAAGGAGGCCATTCAGCTTAGTCATTAGTCTGACACTCCCCCTCCCTGCCCTTATTTCCCTGATGCCTCTGTAATTAAGTCTCTATCATTTGCCCATCAACTCCCCCCATATTGTTTTTTTAATGACTTACCCCCCAGACGATTACCTGCATATGCACCAGGGGTAAATTACAGTAACTGATTAATGTTTCAGCACATGAGGATATGGGAGGAAACCAGCGTACTCAAGAGAAACCCATATAAGTCACGGGGAGAACCTGAGGAGAGGAGCAATTCCATCCTAGAGCTGCAAGACAGCAGGACTCAATTCTGAACCATCTGTCCCTGGAAGGATTAATAATATGATTGGGCTTCAATCTGTTGTGTAGATGCAAATAAGACATTTTATTAATCGGTTTTGAGACGCTCTTGACAATTGAACAAAGAAATCTGGAATCCAACGGTTGATTTGCTATAAATCATTTGATTTATTGAATTACATTTCACAACTGTGGGAGTTGTGTACAGGCCACCTAACAGTAGTAGTGGAGTTGGGGATGGCATCAAACAGGAAATTAGAAATGCGTGCAACAAAGGTAAAACAGTTATAATGGGTGACTTCAATCTACATATAGATTGGGTGAATCAAATTGGCAGGGGTGCTGAGGAAGAGGATTTCTTGGAATGTATGCGGGATAGTTTTCTAAACCAACATGTAGAGGAACCAGCGAGAGAGCAGGCAATTCTAGACTGGGTATTGAGTAATGAGGAAGGGTTAGTTAGCAGTCTTGTTGTGCATGGCCCCTTGGGCAAGAGTGACCATAATATGGTTGAGTTCTTCATTAGGATGGAGAGTGGCATAATTAATTCAGAAACAAGGGTTCTGAACTTAAAGAAAGGTAACTTTGAGGGTATGAGACGTGAATTGGCCAAGATAGACTGGCAATTGATTCTTAAAGGGTTGACGGTGGATATGCAATGGAAGGCATTTAAAGACTGCATGGATGAACTACAACAATTCATCCCAGTTTGGCAAAAGAATAAATCAGGAAAGGTAGTGCATCCGTGGGTAACAAGAGAAATCAGGGATAGTATCAAAACAAAAGATGAAGCATACAAATTAGCCAGAAAAAGCAGCCTACCAGAGGACTGGGAGAAATTCAGAGTCCAGCAGAGGAGGACCTAAGGCCTAATTAGGAAAGGGAAAATAGATTATGAAAGAAAACTGGCAGGGAACATATAAACTGACTACAAAAGTGTTTACAGATATGTGAAGAGGAAAAGATTAGTTAAAACAAATGTAGGTCCCTTGCAGTCAGAAACGGGCAAATTGATCATGGGGTACAATGACATGGCAGACCAATTGAATAACTACTTTGGTTCTGTCTTCACTAAGGAAGGCATAAATAATCTGCCATAAATAGCAAAGGACCGGGGGTTAAATGAGGTGGAGGAACTGAGTGAAATCCAGGTTAGCCAGGAAGTGGTGTTGGGTAAATTGAATGGATTAAAGGCCGATAAATCCCCAGGGCCAGATAAGTTGCATCCCAGAGTACTTAAGGAAGTAGCCGCAGAAATAATGGATGCATTAGTGATAATTTTTCAAAACTCTTTAGATTCTGGAGTAGTTCCTGAGGACTGGAGGGTAGCTAATGTAACCTCACTTTTTAAAAAGGGAAGGAGAGAGAAAACAAGGAATTACAGACCAGTTAGTCTAACATCGGTGGTGGGGAAAATTCTGGAGTCAGTTATTAAAGATGGGATAGCAGCACATTTGGAAAGTGGTGAATTCATTGGACAAAGGCAGCATGGATTTATGAAAGGTAAATCACGTCTGACGAATCTGATAGAATTTTTCGAGGATGTAACTAGTAAAGTGTATAAGGGAGAACCAGTGGATGTGTTATATCTGGACTTTCAGAAGGCTTTCGACAAGGTCCCACATAAGAGATTAGTATGCAAACTTAAAGCACACGGTATTGGGGGTTCAGTATTGATGTGGATAGAGAACTGGCTGGCAGACAGGAAGCAAAGAGTAGGAGTAAACGGGTCCTTTTCAGAATGGCAGGCAGTGACTAGTGGGGTACCGCAAGGCTCAGTGCTGGGACCCCAGCTATTTACAATATGTATTAATGATCTGGATGAGGGAATTGAATGCAACATCTCCAAGTTTGCAGATGACATGAAGCTGGGGGGCAGTGTTAGCTGTGAGGAGGATGCTAGGAGGCTGCAAGGTGACTTGGGTGAGTGGGCAAATGCATGGCAGATGCAGTATAATGTGGATAAATGTGAGGTTATCCACTTTGGTGGCAAAAACAGGAAAGTGGACTATTATCTGAATTGTGGCCGATTAGGAAAAGGGGAGATGCAACGAGACCTGGGTGTCATGGTATAGGTATGTTACAAAACGTACCTGAATCGTGGCTGAGCATCTGCCCCACCCCTTGTGTGTGATTTTGGCGCTGTTTAGAGGGGGCGGGTTTAAAACGCGATTTTTACTAGGCTGTTGCAATCGAAAATGTTCAGCGGAATCATTAACGGAAAATCGCTGAAAGACCCCGTCGCAAAAGGTATTATTAGTTTTTATGGCCTTGTAAAATAGTTAGAGTAATTTAAAAATCACTCTCTAAACTCGCAACCTCTCGCAGCCCCAGGGTTTTATAAAGCAAACAATTAAAGGTATGTACCTTATTTTTACATTAAATGGGGCATGTATATAACCCTGTGTATAAAGTTTTCTATAGCGAGTAGCTCATTTTGGGCTCTTTATATCCCGCAGTATTTTTCTGGGCATTTGAGGGCATAAATCCAGCGCAATGTGAACGTTCTAAACCAGCGCGTTCCACATGAACCCACTAGAAAGCCGATTAAAATTGACTTTAATTTACAGCAATTGAACACTAAATTCCTTCCATTTGGCCTATAAATTGATGTAAATGAGATTTAAAAATCATGTTTTATCGTGAATTATTTGTGAATATTATTTGGACACTTGGGCTATTTAAAAATGTTAATCATTTATTAAGAAATGGATAGATGTTTAGATCTAGTAAATTGAAGTTTGAAATTAGCTACAATTGGGTAACTAACTAATTATATGCTTTAATTTCAGGTCATCCAAGTTAGATTATTTTATATTTGTTTCAGAATGGTTCAATCTATGATAACTGAAAATTTCATTCAGTTCTCTTAATGCTTTTGACTGTCCACGATCACAGCTTTTTTGTTATGTCCATAGAAAATCAATAGGGAACAAGATGCTAATTTCCGAGTATGAAAATGGCCATAACTTTTTTTATTACTTGAGATATGAAAGTGAATTAGGTGTCAAATTAAACTTATTGTTATGCTTTATCTGATGGGATAAATTGCAGACTTGATTTTTTAAATCTCAAAATTTTGTAACATTGCTACATGGTACACCAGTCATTGAAAGTAGGCATACAGGTGCAGCAGGCAGTGAAGACAGCAAATGGTATGTTAGCATTCATAGCAAAAGGATTTGAGTATCAGAGCAGGGAGTTCTGCAGTTGAACAGGGTCTTGGTGAGACCACACCTGGAGTATTGTGTAGAGTTTTGGTCTCCTAATCTGAGGAAAGACATTCTTGCCATAGAGGGAGTACAGAGAAGGTTTACCAAACTGATTCCTGGGATGGCAGGACTTTCATATGAAGAAAGACTGGATAGACTCGGCTTGTACACGCTAGAATTTAGAAGATTGAGGGGGGATCTTATAGAAACTTACTAAATTCTTAAGGGGTTGGACAGGCTAGATGCAGGAAGATTATTCCCGATGTTGGGGAAGTCCAGAACTAGGGGTCACAGTTTAAGGATAAGAGGGAAGTCTTTTAGGACCGAGATGAGAAAATCATTTTTTACACAGAGAGTGGTGAATCTGTGGAATTCTCTGCCACAGAAGGTAGTTGAGGCCAGTTCATTGGCTATATTTAAGAGGGAGTTAGATGTGGCCCTTGTGGCTAATGTGTTCAGGGGGTATGGAGAGAAGGCAGGGATAGAATACTGAGTTGGATGATCAGCCATGATCATATTGAATGGCAGTGCAGGCTCGAAGGGCCGAATGGCCTTCTCCTGCACCTATTTTCTATGTTTCTATGTAACTTACCATGGTTAGTAGGCATGATTCCTGGAGTGTTAGTCCACTACCACAACCATTAGGGTACCATACACTAAAATAGCCATTATGTGAATGAGATTGATGACTGTTTTTAAATCATCTTTAATGTGATGTCATAAAAGCTTCATGTTATCATCAGGTGTATATTGTGACATCATGTTAGAATTGATTTCCTCCAACAAATGTAATAATTTTATTGTTGTCTTTAGTTGCAGAAAAAACATTCTTCGTGAACATCTGACTCATTTTCTATATTTTAACTAAATTGAGGTAAAGTTTCATGTGTTCATTCTTTTTTTTTACTGATTTTATTAGCTTTTAAAAATATTTCCCAACCTTCTTTTGAAATAATATAACCATAACATTTGTTTAAAAATGTCTATCTTTATTCATATTTCACTTGCAGTGTTCTTCAGAGAGCCTGGTCTGGTCCATGCACATTTCGTCCATGCTAACTCCATCAGCTTTGGCCTAAACAACATAGCAATAGCATGGAAAAAATTGCAATAAAAGTGCATGCTGAGACTTAAATCCAAAATTGGATATTCCAAAATGCTAATGTAACACATGACTAGATTATTACCAAAATTTTACTATGAGTTAATGAAGCCAACTGTTTCCAATTGTGACCAATTCCAATTGTATTTTTGCATTAACAGCTTATAATAATATAACACCTTGCATGGAGTAAAACATATCAAGATTGTGGAAATACTGGAGGTTTACTCAAATTGGAGATGTTTGAAAAGCATCAATTACATAGAGATAGGATGTACTCTAGGGATGAACTCAAAAGATATAGAAGCTTAATGGAAATTGTAATAGAAATGTTCAAACTCCTGGGAGAATACTGCAGCTGTTAGTACTACTGTTTCAGAAGTCTGGGGACCAGAATTCAGTTCTGACCTTGAATGTTCTTGATTTCTTCTATCTGCTGCAATTTCCTCTTAAATTTCAAAAGTATGTTTGTTAGTTAATTTTGCTGCGGTAAATTACTCCTTAATGTTGAGAAGCAATAAAAGAACCAATGCGGATTGACGGGCACATAAGACAACGAGTGGCAGAGTTGCAAGCCAATGGGACAGATTGGATTGCTGTGCTGGGAACCCAAATGGGCTTAATGGCTGATGAGGAGGAGGAGGAGAGATGGATGAAGAGCCTGTCCCACTTGCATGCCATTGCATGCGTTTGGCACGACCAAACGGAAGCGGAGTTCACGCGTAGTTCGCGCTAAGTTAGCGCGTGACGTCATTTGCGTCATGCTTACCAATCAACTGGGCAGGAGGCGGGCCGACTGAATTTGGGTGTCGCACGGCGTCTGGGGGTGATGTCATCACGCAACGCCACGCCAGGCGGTGACATCATCATGCAACGCCACGTGCTAGACATACGCCGTCAAGATGCTGCGTAAGCCGTCAAGACGCTGCATACGACGTCAAGAGGCTGCGTACGCGTCAAGACGCTGCGTACGATCGCAATGCGCCTGCGAGATTTCGGCCACTGCAAGAATTTCAGAACCCCGCGCGATGTCAGGACCAGCTCCGCATAACTCCGCACTTCTAAGTGGGACCGGCCCCGCGCGGCCATACGGTGCCTGTAGGCCTCAAGCGACCATGAGGTCGCGTAATTTGCGAGCCAAGGTCACGAAAGTGGGACAGGCCCTTAAGACTGATGTTGAGGTATTAATGATGATGGGCTTAATTACTTTTTTGCTGTAATAATTATGTTTTGACCAAGTAGATTACACCACAATTTACATATTTCCAGATATTCCACCTTGTGTCACTGAGCACTTAGCGCTTGTCATAAATGTACGTCGTCTCTTTTACAGAATAAAAATGATGCATAATTGTAGATAGCAATGACTAAACAGTGAAGTATAGGTACAGATATATCATTTTATGGCCATGGAAGAGACACTGTGTAATTGGATCAGATATTGATGAGACTCTGGTCAGTATTGGGGTGGGTGGGGTGAATAATAGAACATGACAGGTCTCTCAATATCCTTTTCACATTCCGCTTCTCCTTCATCTTGCGATCTTCTTATTTACATGAGAAGGATGGTGAGTGCACCCTTTCAAAAAAGTGGTTTAAGAAGGTGGTGCATTGGTTCACACCACCTTCACAAGGGTACCTATGCTGCCCCTACAACTAACACCACTTCCAATAAATGAACAAATAAAAATTAGGTATCTTCCCTCTCCAACTGGCACTGCCACACTCGCTACAACATAATATATTAGTTCTATTTTTTTTTTACAGTTGAATGAGTTATTCTAAGGCTTCGTCCTCCACCATGATGCTCAGCCTGCAGAGTTCCTCCAGCAGATAGACACCAAATGCTGGAGTAACTCAGCGGGGCAGGCAGCATCTCCAGATAAAAGGAATAGGTGACGTTCCAGGTCGAAACCCTTCTTCAGACTTCCACAAGCAGCTTGTTTTTTTTGCTCCAGAATCCACCATATGCAACTCTTTTGGCCTCATGTGCAGACGTATTGGTAATGGCCAACTTCTGAATTAATGGGGAAAAAATTAACCTACTGGCAAAATCCCATTGTTAAAATTCACACCAATCTTGCTAATTTCATTGAACATTAATCACTTTACCCCTAAGCTAGTGTTCGCGGAACACACCTAAATGCACTATTATTATTATTTCCACGTATTTTGCAAGCAATATACATGAGATAATTAGTAATAATTTCAAGACAATGTTACTTTGAATTCCTAGCGCTTTTCTGCACCTAAAGTTTGAAATCATGTCAATTGAGTAGTATTGGGAAAAAGATGTTTAAATCTTATTATTATGTCCCAATTTTCTAATTTAGGAATTTTGCACGTTATAGAGAGTAAGCAGTTTTATTAATTTCTTGCAGAAGATTTGATCTCCACACCTCCCAGTTCCATGTTCATATGCCTTACCAACGTTTTTCAGACTTCATGGAAAATCATGTGAGAGTTGCATCGAGGAGGAACAGTCACTGTTTGCTTAATACTATCTCAACAAACGAACAAGAACAACATCAGAGGGTGAAAAGATGCTCCAGCTCTCCCTCAAAACAACCCCCAACATTAAACAACAGCAAGCTATCTACTTTGCATTTTCAAACCTCGAGTTCTCAGGGGGACACGAAGAACCATCAATGCTTAATTAAATCAGTTCAGCAAAATGCAGTAAGGAATTTGGTGAAGGAACACCGTGAAATGACCAAATTCCAAAAGCCAGAATATCCCTTTTACCTCACTGCACAGAATGTTGTAGAGGAAGTGAAAAGTACTTCTCATTCCAATTTCAGGAATTCAGATTCCACCTTAACCCTACCTGAAGTGAAATATGTAAGTGAGGAAATGACTACCCCACCAAGCAGCTCTTCATATATATCTTTAACAGAGAGTTTGTTGCTCTCAGATCCTGTTGGAAACCAGCTGTCTGCCAAAGTGAATGAGGAGGTTTATTATCAGATGAAACAACTCCAACAAGTGACACATCATATTGAAAAGCTTGGGGAAATGGTAAGGAATACAAAATAAATGTGCCATCTCTCACCATTTAGATAATATGTGTTTTTAAACAAAATTGGCTGCTAATGTGGACCATTTCCTATTTTTCCACATTATAAAACTCTTCCCCAGGTTGCGAGCACCCAATCTATGTAAAGCCTGTACATGTGAACGAGTGTTTGCGAGACTGGTGGGATGGATTTGCAAGCTGCTGTGGGGCTGCAGATATTTTCTGCTATGTGGGAACTCAGTTCATGGCACTATCTTTGCAACTTGTAGAGAAATACCAATGGTTAAATTAAATGCTCTGGTTTACCTATATGTTGACCTTGGTTGGCCTAAGATTTTGTTTAAATACATTGACTGATAACCGCATTTACAACCTGCGAGTTGTTCGGGTTACGACAGGGTTTCATTCTTGAGAACTGCCCATAACCCAAACAGTTTGCAGAATGGAATTCTGTCATAATCTTGGGAGGACCTGTATTTCACGTGCTAATTCTTTGCCCGCTAACTTAAACCATCTTTAGTAACCTCCTTCTATCCTCTTAAAAATGAGCTGCTAATCTGCGAAACTACAAGATAGGCCAAGGGTAATATTGGTGCCGGAGACATTCCATAGTTGTGATAATATTTCTGCTGCTGATAGACCCGAGTGCCTTGTAGATGTGCAATTCTAAACCAGATCTATCTGAATCCACCGTTTTTTGCACAGTGATAGCACTGGACATCACATTGCAGTGTGCTTTCATTATAAACAAGACAAACAAGGGTGCTTGAGTGCTCACATGTCTTTGTACTATCATAGACCGATGCATCCGTAATAAACAAAGTGATGAGAATGAAGCTTTAGGTTTCTCAAATACCTCACTATTATGTCCATGTTGATGGACAATATAGTTCCTTATCCAGAGTGCAATTATTGTTCTCTGTATGTGGACGCAAAATGCTGGGGTAACTCAGTGGGTGAGACAGCATCTCTTGAGAGAAAGAATGAGCAACGTTTTGGGTCAAGACCCTGCTCGACCCGAAATGTCGCCCATTCCTTCTCTCCAGAGATGCCGCCTCACCTGCTGAGTTACTCCAGCATTTTGTGTCTACCTTTGATTTAAACCAGCATCTGCAGTTTTTTCTTACACATAGTGTCCTGTATAATTCTTCTAAAGAATCATTGCAATGCAGAAGGAGGCCTTTTGGCCCATCAAAACAATGTTGCTCTTATAGCGAGACACGTGTTGTGAAACAAAGTGATCTTTATTGTGTTATACAGAGAACAGCTCGCACGCTACTGGGAAGGGTTCTCCCAGGGTTCTATATGTATGTCAGGGCACACCCCTAACCCACGTGACAACTTCTTCCCGCCAAACAGTCACATGACTCTGCCAGTCCTAGGGCCGAGGGTTCACCCAGTAAGTGGCCTAACCACCAGGTGGTGCCACAGGACCCCCCCCCCCCCCCCCCCCCCGCCAGAACCAGAGGCCACAAAATGGCAGACTGAAGAGGCGCTGTCCCCTAACATCCACCAACAGGGATTGAGCCCGGAGGAAATCGGCGCCCAGCAACGGCTGGGAGATGTCGGCAACCGTAAACAGCCAGGTAAAACGACAGGAGCCAAAGATGAGCGGGACCGTGCGAATCCCATACATCCGTATGGAGTTGCCATTTGCTGCGGTTAACAAGGGACCCCGCTTTCCGGAACGAGTGTCGACCCCCAATGGGGGCAAAACGCTAACCTCCGCCCCCATATCAACAAGGAACCACCATCCCGAATGTCGATCCCAAGCATAGAGACGGTGTATCTGGCCGACCACTGCAGCGATTACTGGTGGCCGATTCTGGCGGTTCCTGGATACGAGCAGGGCGGGCGGAACTGACGGGCCACGGAACCTCAGGGTTGATGATAGTAACACCACTTCCCTTTACCGGCTTCTCCCGGGACTGGCGGTGCAGCAGAACTCCCGGTGGATACAGGGCCTGGTCGCTGGGCCTTCCAAGGCACCAGCGACACACGATCGAGCGAACCGCCGCCCTAATGCTTGGACTGCCGCAGCTCGTCCACTAGCTGCAGGGGCTCTTCAAAATTCTCACTCGCGAGGAGCAGGCGGATGTCATCCGGCATCTGCTCCAGAAAGGCGTGTTCAAACATGAGACTGGGCTGATGGCCGTCCATCAGAGTAAGCATTTCACTCCTGCGCACCGATGGCTTGCGATCGCCGAGCCCGCCCATGTGCATGAGCCGTGTTGCTCAATCACGGCGGCTGAGCCCGAAGGAGAAGCACTTTGAGGCCCTCATACTTATCCTCAGCCGGCGACGCACGTAGGTAAGGACCAAGTGACCGGCCGTCTCCTGATCCAGCGTGCCGACCACATAATAGTACCTAGTGTCATCAGCCGTGATGCGTCGAATATGGAACTGGGCCTCAGCCTGCTGAAACCACACTTGGGGTTGCGATGTTCAGAACACAGGCAGCTAAAGAGCGACAGCGTTCTGCTGGGATGGATTGATGGCAACTTTGGGTTGGGTGTTGGCTGCATCCATTATTCAAATCCAAAATAACCATTTTGGATCATCGGGGTCACCAATATATGATCATAGAAACATAGAAACATAGAAATTAGGTGCAGGAGTAGGCCATTCGGCCCTTCGAGCCTGCACCGCCATTTAATATGATCATGGCTGATCATCCAACTCAGTATCCCGTACCTGCCTTTTCTCCATACCCTCTGATCCCCTTGGCCACAAGGGCCACATCTAACTCCCTCTTAAATATAGCCAATGAACTGGCTTCAACTACCCTCTGTGGCAGAGAGTTCCAGAGATTCACCACTCTCTGTGTGAAAAAAGTTCTCCTCATCTCGGTTTGAAAGGATTCCCCCCTTATCCTTAAGCTGTGACCCCTTGTCCTGGACTTCCCCAACATCGGAAACAATCTTCCTGCATCTAGCCTGTCCAACCCCTTAAGAATTTTGTAAGTTTCTATAAGATCCCCTCTCAATCTCCTAAACTCTAGAGAGTATAAACCAAGTCTATCCAGTCTTTCTTCATAAGACAGTCCTGACATCCCAGGAATCAGTCTGGTGAACCTTCTCTGCACTCCCTCTATGGCAATAATGTCCTTCCTCAGATTTGGAGACCAAAACTGCACGCAATACTCCAGGTGTGGTCTCACCAAGACCCTATACAACTGCAGTAGAACCTCCCTGCTCCTATACTCAAATCCTCTTGCTATGAAAGCCAACATGCCATTCGCTTTCTTTACTGCCTGCTGCACCTGCATGCCTACCTTCAATGACTGGTGTACCATGACACCCAGGTCTCGCTGCATCTCCCCCTTTCCTAATCGGCCACCGTTTAGATAATAATCTGCTTTCCCGTTTTTGCCACCAAAATGGATAACCTCACATTTATCCACATTAAACTGCATCTGCCAAACATTTGCCCACTCACCCAGCCTATCCAAGTCACCTTGCAGTCTCCTAGCATCCTCCTCACACCTAACACTGCCCCCCAGCTTAGTGTCATCCGCAAACTTGGAGATATTGCCTTCAATGCCCTCATCCAGATCATTAATATATATTGTAAATAGCTGGGGTCCCAGTACTGAGCCTTGCGGTACCCCACTAGTCACTGCCTGCCATTGTGAAAAGGACCCGTTTACTCCTACTCTTTGCTTCCTGTTTGCCAGCCAGTTCTCTATCCACATCAATACTGAACCCCCAATGCCATGTGCTTTAAGTTTGTATACTAATCTCTTATGTGGGACCTTGTCGAAAGCCTTCTGGAAGTCCAGATACACCACATCCACTGGTTCTCCCCTATCCACGCTACTAGTTACATCCTCGAAAAATTCTATAAGATTCGTCAGACATGATTTACCTTTCGTAAATCCATGCTGAATTTGTCCAATGATTTCACCACTTTCTAAATGTGCTGCTATCCCATCTTTAATAACTGACTCTAGCAGTTTCCCCACTACCGATGTTAGGCTAACTGGTCTGTAATTCCCCGTTTTCTCTCTCCCTCCCTTCTTAAAAAGTGGGGTTACGTTTGCTACCCGCCAATCCTCTGGAACTACTCCAGAATCTAAGGAGTTTTGAAAGATTATTACTAATGCATCCACTATTTCTGGAGCTACTTCCTTAAGTACTCTGGGATGCAGCCTATCTGGCCCTGGGGATTTATCGGCCTTTAATCCATTCAATTTACCCAACACCACTTCCCGACTAACCTGGATTTCACTCAATTCCTCCACCCCCTTTGCCCCGCGGGCCCCTGCTATTTCCGGCAGATCATTTATGTCTTCCTTAGTGAAGACGGAACCAAAGTAGTTATTCAATTGGTCCGCCATATCCTGGTTCCCCATGATCAACTCACCTGTTTCTGACTGCAAGGGACCTACATTTGTTTTAACTAATCTCTTTCTTTTCACATATCTATAAAAACTTTTGCAGTCAGATTTTATGTTCACTGCCAGTTTTCTTTCATAATCCATTTTTCCTTTTCTAATTAAGCCCTTCGTCCTCCTCTGCTGGTCTCTGAATTTCTCCCAGTCCTCCGGTATGCTGCTTTTTCTGGCTAGTTTGTACGCATCATCCTTTGCTTTGATACTATCCCTGATTTCCCTTGTTATCCATGGATGCACTACCTTCCCTGATTTATTCTTTTGCCAAACTGGGATGAACAATTTTTGTAGTTCATCCATGCAGTCTTTAAATGCCTTCCATTGCATATCCACCGTCAACCCTTTTAGAATTAATTGCCAGTCAATCTTGGCCAATTCACGTCTCATACCCTCAAAGTTACCTTTCTTTAAGTTCAAAACCATTGTTTCTGAATTAACAATGTCACTCTCCATCCTAATGAAGAACTCAACCATATTATGGTCACTCTTGCCCAAGGGGCCACGCACAACAAGACTACTAACTAACCCTTCCTCATTACTCAATACCCAGTCTAAAATAGCCAGCTCTCTCGTTGGTTCCTCTACATGTTGGTTTAGATAACTATCCCGTATACATTCCAAGAAATCCTCTTCCTCAGCACCCCTGCCAGTTTGATTCACCCAATCTATATGTAGATTGAAGTCACCAATTATAACTGCTTTGCCTTTGTCGCAAGCATTTCTAATTTCCTGTTTGATGCCATCCCCAACTTCACTACTACTGTTAGGTGGTCTGTACACAACACCCACCAGCGTTTTCTGCCCCTTATTGTTTCGCAGCTCTACCCATACCGATTCCACATCCTCCAAACTAATGTCCTTCCTTTCCATTGCGTTAATCTCCTCTCTAACCAGCAACACTACCCCACCTCCTTTTCCTTTCTCTCTATCCCTCCTGAATATTGAATATCCCGGGATGTTCAGCTCCCAGCCTTGGTCACCCTGGAGCCATGTCTCCGTGATCCCAACTATATCATAATCATTAATGGCTATCTGCACGTTCAACTCATCCACCTTATTGCGAATACTCCTTGCATTGAGACACAAAGCCTTCAGGCTTGTTTTTACAACGCTCTTACCCCTTATACAATTATGTTGAAAAGTGGCCCTTTTTGATTTTTGCCCTGGTTTTGTCTGCCTGCCACTTTTACTTTTCACCTTGCTACCTATTGCTTCTACCTTCATTTTACACCCCCCTGCCCCTCTGCTCTTGTACCCATCCCCCTGCCACATTAGTTTAAATCCTCCCCGACAGCAGTAGCAAACACCCCCCCCAAGGACATTGGTTCCATTCCAGTCCAGGTGCAGACCGTCCTGTTTGTACTGGTCCCAACTCCCCCAGAACTGGTTCCAATGCCCTAAAAATTTGAATCCCTCCCCCTTGCACCATTTTTCAAGCCACGTATTCATCTGCAATATCCTCCTATTTCTGCTCTGACTGGCCCGTGGTACTGGTAGTAATCCAGAGATTATTACCTTTGAGGTCCTACTTTTAAGCTTATCTCCTAGCTCCCTAAATTCATCCTTTAGGACCTCATCCCTTTTTTTACCTATATCGTTGGTGCCAATATGCACCACGACAACTGGCTGTTCACCCTCCCCCTCCAGAATGTTCTGCAGCCGCTCAGTGACATCCCTGACCCTTGCACCAGGGAGGCAACATACCATCCTGGAGTCTCTTTTGCGGCCGCAGAAACGCCTATCTATTCCCCTGACAATTGAATCCCCTATTACTATTGCCCTTCCACTCTTTTTCCCCCCCTCATGTGCCGCAGAGCCACCCATGGTGCCATGAACTTGGCTGCTGCTGCATTCCCCTGATGAGCAATCTCCCTCAACAGTTTCCAAAATGGTATACCTGTTTAGGAGGGAGATGACCGCAGGGGACTCCTGCACTACCTGCCTACCGCTTTGCTGACTATTGGCCACCCGTTCCCCTTCCGTCCTCTTACCTTTTACCTGCGGTGTGACCAACTCACTGTACGTGCTGTCCACGACTTTCTCAGCGTCGTGGATTCTCCAGTATGAATCCAACCGCAACTCCAATCGTTCAATGCGGTCTGCCAGGAGCTGCAGCTGTACACACTTCCTGCAAACATAGTCACCAGGGACACCGACCATATCCCTGATCTCCCACATGTTGCAGGCTGAGCAAACCACGGGGCCAATCTCCACCGACATATCCTACCCCCAATTTAACTATATTAAATATTAAAAAACACAAAACTTTATCTGTTAAAATTTACTAATAAATACTGTACCCTTAACTCCCAGAATCCTTACCTCCCAGAATCCTTACCTCCCAGAATCCTTAGCCTAAAGGCAAAAATGTAAAAATGTAAACCAATCAGAGGCTTCCTCTGAACCAATCAGAGGCTTCCCCCAGACTCCTTCTCTGGAACGTTGGCGATTTGGTCGCAGGTTACAGCGCAGGTACTCCTCCCCTCTCACCAACGGCTCCCTGGGCCTCCCTGGGTCTCTACCTCTCAAGCGTATTGCGTGGTCTCCTCTCCTCAGCCTCCTCTCCGAAGACTCTCGAGCCAAAGACTCACACTTTTCTCACAGGGCACTTCACTCACTGCCGCTCGCAAAGAGCTGCCCTGCTTAAATTGACTGATAAATTGCCTGATTTACCAATTTACACAGCCAATTCCTCAGTTTTCAACTGTTTTCACCCCTCTCCTCACACTTGGGCTAGAGCCAATCAGTGGTATCTCTTGCTAATCTGTTGCTGCTGTTGTTCCTCCCAAATCTACAGCAGTACTGAACAAAGACGGTGCGTCCTTGGCCTTTTAACTGTTTTCAACTGGTTTCACCCCTCTCCTCTTTATTGTGCTATACAGAGAACAGCTCACACGCGACTGGGAAGGGTTCTCCCAGAGTTCTGGGCACACCCCTAATCCACGTGACGACTTCTTCCCGCCAAACACAGTCACGTGACCCTGCCAGTCCTAGGGCCGAGGGTTCGCCCAGTAAGTGGTCTAACCACCAGGTGGCGCCACACTCGCTTTAAATAAATCTGGTAAAGCAAATTCCTCACATTTTCCATTTTAACATAATAAATTGTTTTTCCTCATGCCTATCCAATTTCCTTTTGAAAATCCTGATTGGCTGTTCTACTACCTTACAGACTTTGAATTTCAATATTTCTTTCACGTCCCCGGATCCATAAACCATTTGTTAAAGCACACCATTTGTTTCTATTTTATCTAAAACTTTCATGATTTTGCATCCCTCTTCTCAAACATCTTTGCTCCAAGGAAAAAAACTCCAGATATTTTATTCTGGCCTTGCAGCCAAAATCCTTTATTCCAGCAAAATTCATCATTGCATCCTCTCTTGTAGCTTCATATTCACAAGCATCTATTAATGCAATTCACTCCTTATGGGCCTGTCCCACTTAGGCAAATTTTTAGGCAACTGCAGGAGACTCTGCGCTCGCCACATGTTCGCTGGTGGTCTCTGGTGAGTCTCCTTCATGGTCGCGAGGAGTTCCAGCATTCTGGAAACTAGTCACGGCCTCAGTATGGTCGCCGCAAATTTTTACATAGCTCTTTGGCTGTGACAAACAATGTTTAATGTTCGTGTTAATTAGTTCTAAGGGCAGAATTAGGCCATTTTGCCCATCAAGTCACCAACCCCATTCAATCATGGCTGATCCATCTTTCCCTCTCAACCTTATTTTCCTGCCTTCTTCATGACAAATAGTGATTGTTATCCAGTCAAGTGAAGAATGATTATTACTGACAAAGCTCCTCAACTCTATCAGCAAAGATTGCAATCCCTTTGACTCGCTGTTTCCTAAGGGGGTGGGGGAGAGGAAGGAGTAGTGGAGTGGAACAGAGAGGGGGATGTGGGGATGAGGGAGGAAGTGGTGAATAACAGGGACCTGAGATGCATAAGAGAGAGTGGTCATGGAAAAGAGAATAATAACTGAGAGTGAAGGAGTGGGACAGTGAAAGTGATTATGTCAGGCAGTTGTATGACTCTTTTATTGGATTTCAGAATTTTAACATGCTTTTAGAAGCTAATGAGGTAAAGGATTAATTGGGCTGGGTTTGCTTTTGTTGTGTGCAACACTTGTTACGAAGCTAATACTAGACGTTCTCCCCAGTATTTTTTTCTTTTCATTGTTACAATAGATCGATGCAATGGAGTGAGTAGCTAAGCTTTTTCAGATAGAAGTGGGTCATCTGTAATGCGCCTTGATTGAGATCTGGCCTCAAACAACACAGAAATGTTAATTACCTGTTGGATTTTTGGGTCACCATTCCAGATATATTTATGAAACTGCATCCTGTCTCTGAACGCTCAGTGGTAATCCCTTCTCTGCTCCATTTATTCCAACTGTGGTGGTAAAATATGAATTTGCAACTTCAGCAGATATATTAGAGGTATGTGTGGAGTGTTAGGACTTAAACGTACGTTGGTACCTGCCTACCATTGAAGAAACATACATAGCAGTCTCCCAACCATTTCTTCACAGGAAACAAGGATGAGGCTGAGAGTATGTAATACTTCAGGCCACCCATTCCTTAAATCTTACCTACACCAAGCTGTCCAAAGCAGTACCACAAACATTGCCTCTGCGAAATCCTCCAAATCCCCTGGCAGGATAAGCAAATCAACATCAGTGTCCTCTCCCAGGCTGACATCCCCAGCACTGAAGCTTCAATTACTTGCAGCCAGTTCCAACGGGCAGATTAAATTGACAGATGCTCTCTGCTGAAGTCTGTCCAAGCAAGAGATTACCAGAAGGACACAGGGGATGCTTCAAGGATGTTCTCGAAGCCCCCTTGAAAAAAAAAGTTACATCTTTTACTTCCCTGTGGGAATCCCCAGCTCAAGACCAATCAAAATGGAGAAGCATGAGAGAGAACCTCAACTTTCTTTGCCTGGGGGCTGGAAACACATCAAAAGGATGGAAGGAATATGCCGCCTCCCATTGCTACCCACCTACCTGTTCCATCAAGCACGTCCTGCCCCACCTTTACCGGAGTTTACAGTTCCTACATTGGCCTCATTATTCCACAGAACCAGAATGTAATCAAGTTATTGTCATCCCTGAGGGACGCAACCTTTTGCCCACATAGCCAGATAATAGTGCCCATCTATCTAAAGTAATCCTCCGTCAGTTTCGCCACCTCCAACGTGACCCCACTACTCGCCACATCTTCCCATCTCCCCCCATATCTGCCTTCCGCAAAGACCGCTCCCTCCATAACTCCCTTGTCAATTCTTCCCTTCCCTCTCGGTCCACCCCCTCCCCGGGCACTTTCCCTTGCAACCGCAAGAGATGCAACACTTGTCCCTTTACCTCCCCCCTCGACTCCGTTCAAGGACCCAAGCAATCGTTCCAGGTGCGACAGAGGTTTACCTGCATCTCTTCCAACCTCATCTATTGCGTCTGCTGCTCTAGATGTCAGCAGATCTATATCGGTGAGACCAAGCGGAGGTTGGGCGATCGTTTCGCCGAACACCTCCGCTCGGTCCGCAATAACCAAGCTGACCTCCCGGTGGCTCAGCACTTCAACTCCCCCTCCCACTCCGCCTCCGACCTCTCTGTCCTGGGTCTCCTCCATGGCCACAGCGAGCAGCACCGGAAATTGGAGGAACAGCACCTCATATTCCGTTTGGGGAGTCTGCACCCCGGGGGCATGAACATCGAATTCTCCCAATTTTGTTAGTCCTTGCTGTCTCCTCCCCTTCCTCAGCCCCCCTGCTGTCTCCTCCCATCCCCCAGCCTTCTGGCTACTCCTCCTTTTCCCTTTCTTGTCCCCACCCACCCCCGCCCCCGATCAGTCTGAAGAAGGGTTTCGGCCGAAACGTTGCCTATTTCCTTCGCTCCATAGATGCTGCTGCACCCGCTGAGTTTCTCCAGCTTTTTTTTGTGTAACTATCTATATTTAAAACTATGTGTGTGTGTGTGTTTCTGCCTGTCTTGTGGTTGCCAGCCTGTGGGTGTCAGCCTTTGATCCGTTGCTACGCCAACATCAGACCCACAAACGCCCAGATATTTTTCATTTTGGTAGATATTTCACTTTTCATTCCAAGTATCCACTCCTCATTAAATTTTGTTGTGTTTATGTACACATTTTTAATAAAATCCTTCTCCCCCCCCCCCCCCCCACCATTCATTTTGCCGCCTCCTGCTGGCCAGCAACCATAACGGCTGCTGCCACCCGCCTCTCGCCTCAAAGACGCCATTTAAAAACAGCCGCACTGCTGAGTGCTCGAATCTTCAGTTGGAGGACCACGTCTCCCGTGGGGGCTACGGGTAGGGAACGGCTGCGTTGGGGGGAGCAGACTCAATGGGTCTGCACTTGGTCTAGTATAATCTATAACCAAGATGAGTGAGTAAAGGGCCTGTCCCATTTGGGCGTCATTTGCGCATCATGCAGGTGGCGCACGAGGATTTTGAGAATCCCAAAATCCTGGGGCGCCTCGGCTACTGTGCGTCACTGCCTACGCCACCACATCACACCATGCACTTGTAATGAATGCCATGCGCGCGTTACGTGCGCGTCATGACTCGCGGTTTGTGCGTCGTGACGCGTAAATTATGTTGCGTCAATGAGGCGCAAATAACGCCCAAGTGGGAGAGGCCCTTCAATAAACCTTAAAACTACCAATAGCAAGCATTTCATCGTAAATCTTCATTGTGGGCTAACTGTTGGTCAGTACTATTACAGTTTGGAAAAACATTTATCAGTACATTTAAAATCTATGCAATTAAATGGATTATATTTCATTCTTGATTAACGTAAGTTTTGTTGAATACATTTGAGCCTGGTAAAATGTAGTGAATTAATACTTTGATACTTTAATATACCGGCGGAGATAGTTCTGGTAGATAGAGAATAAAGCAACAGTAAGAAAGATTGGATGTATATTTAATTACAACAAAGTGATACATGAAGGGATGATATATTAATCTTTTGCCTTCTGAAAAATCACTTGAGTATAATTATTGAGCAACACAATTAAAGAAAGCTTCAATCTGTGACACTTGATTGATAAAGCCAGAGCAATATTACAGGACATTTCTAAAGTGAAGATGAAGCAAAGAAAATTCATTTCAAGGTAAGGCATTAAAAGGAATAGAAATAACAAAACGTAGAAAACAGACTGTGCATGGTACAGAAATTAACTAATAACAATTTGGAATTTAGCAGTGCCACTCTATGTGGGAGTATATTTGCATTGACCGTCAACATTTTCTTTGAAATACAATTAGATAAACAAAAAACACATAAGCTAGCACATTATATTACAAATAGCAGAAGAGGTAGCTGTGGGAACTAAAGGGCATGTGTCATCCCATAGAATATTGAGACCCCAGTGAAAAACCATTAAAGCTACACCAAGTACCAGCTACACCAAGATTGAGACGTGCAGGTGTGAGGTTATCAAAGAAAATGCTTAAGATATACAAAGCTTCTGTTTGAATAAGATGACACCCTTGGTGGTAGTATTGTCACTGCTGTGTCATCTTATGCAGATTCACAAATGGTGAGAATATATTCAATTGTCACCCATGACACACAACCATTGTAGTTGTGCATAGAGCTACAACGCTGATACTGTGGAGGGACTTTGTTCATGACTGGGAATTTCATACTTCACAATTGTGCTCCTAAATCATGAAGGGGTGACACATGCCCTTTCAGATACATTTCAGGGGGTGAAAATAGAGCATCAGGCAAAAGATGAAATGTAGAAAATAAACCAGAATTTAAGCAAGTGATTGCCCAGGTTAAATGATCTGACGGCAGCCACTGGATGGTAAAAGAGGAACAGAGCCATGACAAACTCCCACAATTTATTGTAAAAGCTGGTTTTACATTGAAGACAGTGCCTCACTCCTGATAGGACTTAACAAGCATCCACATAAGTAGCACGGTCATCAAAACCACCATAAAGTTCAAGAAGAGCTCTTGTGTGGATTTATCCATGTTTGCAGCGGCTAAAGGAGCAGGATGGCACAACCAGTTCCACGGTAATAGACCACTTCCGATGATCCAACACTTCTGCACAACAGCAGCTGAACTTTACTGCGCCACACGCCTTATACCTTTAAGTTTTCTGAAATAAAGATTGCACAGATCTTTCTTGTTTGTTATCTCTAGAGCATTCTAGTAGAAACATTAATTAATACATTGCGAAGGTTTCAACAGTTGGCATGTTTTGTAATGGTCATCAAGCCTGGGGTCAAACTGTTTCTTCAATTATATTTTTAGCCCTGAAACTAATTCTTAATAGTGACAAACTAACTGCATAACTGTTGCATCTGGAGTATTTTCTTACATACCCAAGCATAATAGACATGATTTCAATCAATTTTGATAGTTTAGTCTCTATACTGTATTTTTGGACTGTGTTCTGCAACTTTAAAGTGGTCGACTATCAGTTTACAAAGAAGCCAGATTTAAGCTTGTTACTAACACCATTGCCGACAGCAAATGTTTTGGAGAGATGGATATCAAACCAACTTTAAATCCGCGGTCTAAAAATAGGCTCGATACTAACACTAATTGATATAATCTAACTGGTCAGCTTTATTACTTCAGAGCTTATTTTGCTCATTGAAAATCCTAGTATCCATTTGCAAATTAAAATAAGAAAAAGAGCTATAACAAATAGTAAGATATTAATAATGATTTTTTTTTTTAATTTGAGATTACAGACATATTTACTATTTATGGTTAGGATTACTGTCAACTCAAGAAAGTAACTATATTTGATGCTTCAAGCACACTTTTATTCTGATGGGGTATTTGAATGCAAGAGACATGAAGTATTTGTTCCATTAAGCCACATATTTAAAGCATTAAATGTTTTTAAAGCATCGAAGCATGAAAAACCTGCATATATTTTTCTCCTGTGGAAAAGCCTCAATTATTTTGGAACAATCTTACTTCTTTGAATATTAAATGTCCTAAGATATTTATGGACTAAAATTGTCTAATTGGCAAAATCTAATTTTCTCCATGATATTGATGAATTTTATTTTTTTTAATTAATCCAACATTATTTAAAATGACCAAAACATTTGGTTCAAAGGAAATACATAAAAAGACATCAGCTATGGAGAGGATATAAAATGAATCTGTAATGTTATGGATAATATTCACTGTTATTAATAAATAGTAAATGGCAAAGAACCACACATCCAGGATTGCAAAATGTTGACAAAAAATAATATCACGTTACATATTGATATAATGAGTGAATTTAGAAGTGTAACTCTTAACTTTAGTTCTTGAAAGATAATATCCTAAAGCTAATGGTAGGGAGCTAAGAAATCCCAGACTAAATAATATTTGAATCTTTGTCTGATACACTGTGATTATATTTCTTCCAAAAAATGCAACAGCTGTCTAATAATTCTTGTACATTCGCTACGTTTAAATAATTCAAAAACAAATGCACACATTTGAAAAGCTTGTAAAGAAATTTCCTGCCGTTTGACATATTACTTCACAAACATGCACTCCATTCTTTACCTTTTTGAACAAATTATCTAAATCTTGCAGATATTATGCTCCTAAATCATGAAGGGGTGACACATGCCCTTTCAGATACATTTCAGGGGGTGAAAATAGAGCATCAGGCAAAAGATGAAATGTAGAAAATAAACCAGAATTCAAGCAAGTGATTGCCCAGGTTAAATGATCTGACGGCAGCCACTGGATGGTAAAAGAGGAACAGAGCCATGACAAACTCCCACAATTTATTGTAAAAGCTGGTTTTACATTGAAGACAGTGCCTCACTCCTGATAGGACTTAACAAGTAGCCACATAAGTAGCACGGTCATCAAAACCACCATAAAGTTCAAGAAGAGCTCTTGTGTGGATTTATCCATGTTTGCAGCGGCTAAAGGAGCAGGATGGCACAACCAGTTCCACGGTAATAGACCACTTCCGATGATCCAACACTTCTGAACAACAGCAGCTGAACTTTACTCCGCCACACGCCTTATACCTTTAAGTTTTCTGAAATAAAGATTGCACAGATCTTTCTCGTTTGTTATCTCTAGAGCATTCTAGTAGAAACATTAATTAATACATTGCGAAGGTTTCAACAGTTGGCATGTTAAAAAGAAGCAAAATGCCATTGAAAACATATCTCCTGACCTGTCCCACATAATAGAATGTGTTCTAATGTTGAAAATGTGAATTGTAGTTGACTGTAAAGCATAATGGTTTCTTTTTCATTTGTGGGACCTGATTCAGAATCCACCCAGGCCAATGAAGTGGCACTCTCACATTTCTCAGTTGGTTCCAGGAATCCTGTCTGAGGTGACCTTGGATAACATCCACAGATTAAGTGCAGCCACAGCGTAGAACTGCCCATAGTTGGCAGTCAAATTTAAATTTTTACTCAGCAGTTCTCAGGATCAGTAGTGTTAAAAAGGAAAAAAAAATAGTTAAAACTTTGGTTGATCTTCAGACGTTGGATCCGAGGCATATTGCTAGAATGCTATTAACTACACGTAACATAGAAGTTAGCTCTGCTTCTGAATTGCTTTATGTAAAACCTGGCACTGCTCATCAAATTTCCAAATAAACAGAGTGTAAGGAACCCTGTGTACTCCCTGGTAAGCTCAAACATATGCCAAAAAATAAATTATTGTACCTTTACCGCAGTTAGTTACCTGGAAATGGAAAGAACTGAACTGTGCTATATTTATTATATTTGTAACCTAACAGCAATATTTTTGTAATGGTCATCAAGCCTGGGGTCAAACTGTTTCTTCAATTATATTTTTAGCCCTGAAACTTAATTCTTAATAGTGACAAACTAACTGCATAACTGTTGCATCTGGAGTATTTTCTTACATACCCAAGCATAATAGATATGATTTCAATCAATTTTGATAGTTTAGTCTCTATACTGTATTTTTGGACTGTGTTCTGCAACTTTAAAGTGGTCGACTATCAGTTTACAAAGAAGCCAGATTTAAGCTTGTTACTAACACCATTGCCGACAGCAAATGTTTTGGAGAGATGGATATCAAACCAACTTTAAATCCGTGGTCTAAAAATAGGCACTAACACTAATTGATATAATCTAACTGGTCAGCTTTATTACTTCAGAGCTTATTTTGGTCATTGAAAATCCTAGTATCCATTTGCAAATTAAAATAAGAAAAAGAGCTATAGCAAATAGTAAGATATTAATAATGATTTATTTTTTTAATTTGAGATTACACAGACATATTTACTATTTATGGTTAGGATTACTGTCAACTCAAGAAAGTAACTATATTTAATGCTTCAAGCACACTTTTATTCTGATGGGGTATTTGAATGCAAGAGACATGAAGTATTTGTTCCATTAAGCCACATATTTAAAGCATTAAATGTTTTTAAAGCATCGAAGCATGAAAAACCTGCATATATTTTTCTCCTGTGGAAAAGCCTCAATTATTTTGGAACAATCTTACTTCTTTGAATATTAAATGTCCTAAGATATTTATGGACTAAAATTGTCTAATTGGCAAAATCTAATTTTCTCCATGATATTGATGAATTTTATTTTTTTTAATTAATCCAATATTATTTAAAATGACCAAAACATTTGGTTCAAAGGAAATACATAAAAAGACATCAGCTATGGAGAGGAGATAAAATTAATCTGTAATGTTATGGATAATATTCACTGTTATTAATGAATAGTAAATGGCAAAGAACCACACATCCAGGATTGCAAGATGTTGACAAAAAATAATATCACATTACGTATTGATACAATGAGTAAATTTAGAAGTTTAACTCCTAACTTTAATTCTTGAAAGATAATATCCTAAAGCTAATGGTAGGGAGCTCAGAAATCCCAGACTAAATAATATTTGAATCTTTGTCTGATACACTGTGATTATATTTCTTCCAAAAAATGCAACAGCTGTCTAATAATTCTTGTACATTCGCTACGTTTAAATAATTCAAAAACAAATGCACACATTTGAAAAGCTTGTAAAGAAATTTCCTGCCGTTTGACATATTACTTCACAAACATGCACTCCATTCTTTACCTTTTTGAACAAATTATCTAAATCTTGCAGATATTAATGCCTCTCCTGGCCTGGGCAGGTAGCCCTGGTTCACTCGCTGTGTGTCTTCAGGTGCTGTCTGGGCAGAGAATCTCCGTGTGGGATCTAAGTAGTCTAGGAGAAAGGAGAGCACCATATTTCTGGCAATAAAAGCAATGATGTCACAAGTAAGACATGTCACTCAGTGGGATGGGTCCATAGGATTGGTAGTTCTCTGCATAATTGTTGCTCAAATATATACATGGTGCTTTTAACTTTAATAAAAAAGTCTGTATCACTAAATAGTCAAAGCAGAAAATGGAACAGAAAATTAAAATATATATTAATTCAACAATGTACATAATAAAAGATACTTACTATTAAAACATAATTTAAAAAGAGTTTTAAGTTTTCCAAAGGTAAATGGGTCATGTGTAAGTTTTATCCTTCATATAACTGGTCTGAAATCTTAAAACTGAGATTAACAAACACAACTTTTAAATGCAATAGTCCCCAAAAATATGCCCTCTGATCTCAACGTGAAATTGATTTGCACCTGTTATTTCTAATGGTGTTAGGACCTGAGTGTTGCATTGCATGCTAATCAACATGATTAGCAATGTGTGGCCAAGGCTAATCAAGGTATTACTTGCTCCAGGAGAACCCAGTATTTTGTGTGGTGTGCACCAAATAAAAGTAGCTTTCAAAGAGAAATGCATGGTAGACAAAAATGCTGGAGAAACTCAGCGGGTGAGGCAGCATCTATGGGGCGAAGGAATAGGTGATGTTTCGGGTCGAGACCCTTCTTCAGACGGATATGGGGGTGGATGGGCGGGGAGGGGGCGGGAAGAAGACAATGAGGTGGAGACAGTAGGCTGTGGGAGAGCTGGAAAGGGGAGGGGAAGGAGGGAGAAAGCAAGGACCACCTGAAATTGGAGGTCAATGTTTATACCGCTGGGGTGTAAACTACCTAAGCAAAATATGAGGTGCTGCTCCCCCAATTGGCGGTGGGACTCACTCTGGCCATGGAGGAGGCCCAGGACAGAAAGGTCGCATTCGGAATGGGAGGGGGAGTTGAAGTGCTGAGCCACCGGGAGATCATGCTGGTTAATGCGAACTGTGCGGAGGTGTTCCTCTGGGTCATCTGGTTTCCTCACACACCCCAAGATATGTGAGTTTGTAGGTTAATTGGCCTCTGTAAATTGCCCCAAAAGCTTATGGAGTGGATGAGAACATAGAATAACATAGAAGTGGTGTGAACGGTTGTTTGATGGTCGGAGTGGACTTGGTCAGCCGAAGGTTCTGTTTCCATGCTGTGTATTTACAAGCATTCCTTTTCATTGGGTTAATGAAAGCTACAGTACATCACAGTGGTAGTACCTTCACAATTAGCAGTGTTTAGTTTAGAGATACAGCGTGGAAACAGGCTCATTGGCCCAGCAAGCCGACACTAACCATCGATCACCAGAAATACTAGTTCTATACATTAAGGGGGGGGGGGGCAATTTACAGAACCAAATTAACCTACAAATCTGCATGTCTTTGGGATGTGGGAGAAAACCCGGAGCACTCGGAGGAAACCCACGTGGTCACAGGATGAATATGCAAATTACACACAGACTGCACCCATTGTCAGGATCGAACCCGGGACATTGGCGCTGTGAGGCAGCAGCTCCTTTGCTGCACCACAGTGTCGCCCAGTGGTTTAAGATGACAACACTGCATCAACTTATCAAGGGCAATGAGGAACCCTCATGAAATGCTGGCCAGATAGAAGCACCTCACCCCATGAATGAGTTTTTTTGTAAATTCCCCATTCCACTGCATTTCCTAGTTTACTTTCGTTGTATTTCATTTCATACTAATGTCCACTAGACCTAACCAAATCATCGCTTTCAATGATTTTTTATGCATCCTGACAAAATCAATAGCAAACAATCATTGACCATTTAGTCTTTGCAAATGATGTCTATCTACAGCTATGCCTGCCTTTACTTTCACCTACAGCATTCTACTCGATACTCTTGCATTTGCTACAGTAGTGAAGGTGCAATGTGACTTTCTTGAAGTTGGGGAGGCTGAAAGTGGCCGTTGAGGTCAACCATGAAATGTGGATAATTCAGGAAATTACAGAGCATCCATGGTAGGGAAGCTATCGGAGAGGATTCTTAGCGATAGGATTTACTCACATTTGGAAGAGTGAGTAAAAGGGGGCAGTTAACATGATTTTATGTGAAGGAAGAAACTGCAGATGCTGATTAAAACCAAAGATTTTATGTCTGAAGAAGGGTCTCGACCCGAAACATCGCCCATACCAGAGATGCTGCCTGTCCCGCTGAGTTACTCCAGCATTTTGTGTCTATCTATGATTTTACAGTGCCCATCATAATGTTTGGGACAAAGACTCATCATTTCTTTATTTGACTCTACAATTTGAGATTTGTAATAGAATAAATCACATGTGGTTAAAGTGCACATTGTCAGATTTTATTAAAGGCCATTTTTATACATTTTGATTTCACCATGGTGAAATTACAGCAGTGTTTATACATAGTCCCCCCATTTCAGGGCACCATAATGTTTGGGACACAGTAATGTCATGTAAATGAAAGTAGTCATGTTTAGTATTTTGTTGCATATCCTTTGCATGCACTGACTGCTTGAAGTCTGCGATTCATGGACATCACCAGTTGCTCGATGTCTTCTCTGGTGATGCTCTGCCAGGCCTGTATTGCAGCTATCTTTAGCTTATGCTTGTTTTGGGGGCTAGTCCCCTTCAGTTTTCCCTTCAGCATATAAAAAGCATGCTCAATTGGGTTCAGATCGGGTGATTGACTTGACCACTCAAGAATTAACCATTTTTTAGCTTTGAAAAACTCTTTTGTTGCTTTAGCAGTATGTTTGTGATCATTGTCTTGCTGTAGAATGAACCACGTCAATGAGTTTTGAGGCATTTGTTAGAACTTGAGCAGATAAGATATGTCTATATACTTCAGAATTCATTATGTTACCACCAACAGCAGTTGTGTTATCAATGAAGATAATTGAGCCAGTACCTTCAGCAGCCATACATGCCCAGGCCATAACACCCCCACCACCGTGTTTCAAAGATGAGGTGGTATGCTTTGGATCTTGGGCAGTTCCTTCTCTCCTCTATACTTGACATCACTCTGATATAAGTTAATCTTTGTCTCTTCTGTCCATGAGACCTTTTTCCAGAACTGCGGTTGCTCTTTTAAGTTCTTTTTGGCAAACTGTAACCTGGCCGTCCTATTTATGTGCAATGAGGGACCGGGGTGATGTCCACCACTTTTTGTAATCTTCTTGATTCCTGGGCATTCACGTTGCCGAACAAGGCCGTTCTCAGCCATACAGCTGCAGACGTTCAAGAGTAAATTCAAGTCTTACAAACTCAATTGCATTTTTTGAGAGTGTGAAGACTATAATTGATGAAGATAGGGCAGTGGATATTGTCTACATGGACTTTAGTAAAGCATTTGACAAGGTCCCTCGTGGTAGGCAGACTCAGAAGATTAAGATGCTTGGATACTGCTTTGCCTAGGCCGAGGGTATAGGAATGGTGTTATTTTGGTGGAGGTCTGTCTGTGTGCTGTGTAGTAGTGTTCAACAAAGATCATTGCTGGAACCCCTGTTGTTTGTGATATTTCAATAAATGACTTAGATGCAGGTGGGTTAGTTGTATGTTTGCAGATGACACTAAGATTAGTCGAGTTGCAGACAATGAAGTCTTTTTTTCACCTTAATGACTGGTAAGATTTCTCGTGGTCTTACAACCATGCCCCAGACCGAATGTTCCTGGCAGTGTAATGTTTAGTCGCTTCTTCGCACTACAGGTGAAACTAAAGGGCATGTCCCACTTGGCCATCATTTGCACCACGCAGATGGCGCGCAAAGATTTTGTGCATCACAAAATCCTTCAACGCCGTGCGCGACCGCGCGTCACTACCTGTGTCACCATGCAGCATGCGCGGGTAATGCGCACCATGCACGCATCATGTGCGTGTCGCAACGCGTAAATGATGTTGCGTAAATTATGCGCAAATGACGGCCAAGTGGGACAGGCCCTTAATGCTAAGTAGACTTGGTCCTATGAGGGGAGGAGGCTGTTTCTACGCATCTGCACAGTCATATCAGGGACTTCCAAAGTGTCCTGGTGCCTGCTTCACTACCTCCTTCTTAGGCTGTTTCTTTGGTGCAAGTTCATCCTGCCACTGCGATTCACCTGTAAATTATATGGACTTGAAGCCTGCACTAACTCTACCATTCAGTGATTTATGCAACTTAAGGTTTGGACTGAAGGCAGATGCTTTCTGTCTAAACCTTAGTTGCGTAAATCACGGAATGGTAGAGCTAATACGTGCTGCAAGTCCATGCAATTACGATCAAGAGCCAGCTTGTAAATTGGCCACTGCGTGAGTTAGCATCAGCTGACGTGTGAAGTACGTGACTCAGCTGCTGAAATGCGAGCCTGGCTTCAACTGGATTTTAGGTTGGAGTTTCTTCCAGAAGCAATAGACAGTGAATCCGTATGGTCAAGTCACAGCAAGGTAGACGTTTTCATTCCATTGGTATCTGATGATTATTATAACCAGCAATGTGCAAACTTGAGAAGGCTACATAGCAGGCATAGCACACAATGACAGGTGTCAGCATGGGCATATGTAAGAAGCAGAGTGCTGGATTCTATTCAAAGTCAAAGGAACTAGAAGTAAGAGTTTGCAACTGCAAACACTTTATTTGTCCCTTGAAAAAATAAAATTTCAGCTAAGTAGTATAAAAATCAAGGTTTTCCACAAATCTAGAGACACGTAGCCACTTGAACCCATTAATTGCTTGTGGGTGGCACAGTGGCACAAAGTTAGCGTTGTTGCCTTACAGCACCAGAGACCGGGGTTTGATCCCGACTATGGGTTCTGTCTGTAGGGAGTTTGTATGTTCTCCCTGTGACAGCGTGGGTTTTCTCTGGGTGCTCCAGTTTCCTCCCAAATTCCAAAGATGTGCAGGTTTGTAGGTTAGTTGGCTTCTGTAAATTGTCCCTAGAGTGTAGGGTAGAACTAGTGCATGGGTGATTGTTGGTCAGCGCAGACTTGGTGGGCTGAAGGGCTTGTTTCCACGCTGTATCTCTAAAATAAAATAAATTAAATCAGGTGCTTGATATTTCACCAAATAATTGACAGGACCATAATGTAAATCTCTCTCAATTAAACATTTTCTGTACTCCATTAAACATTCCTTGGCCCACTTGCCCAGCTGATGAAGATCATGCAGCAATTCTTGATAACTATCTTCACTGTCTATAATACCACCTATTTTTGTGTAATCTGCAAATGTATTAATCATGCCTTGTACAATCTTTCCAAATTGTTGACATAGATGATATACAAAATGGGCCCAACACCAATCCCTGAGGCACACCACTAGACACAGGTCACCAGTCAGAAAAATGACTTTTGACACCATCCTCTGCTTTCTATGATGAAGATAATTTTGTATCCAGTTAGATAGCTTTACCTGGATCCCAAGTGATCTAACTTCCAGATCAGCCTACTGTGTGGATCCTTACCAAAGGCCTTACTAAACCCTAACTTCATTAACCTTCTTAAGACACGATCTCGCATAAACAAAACCATGCTGATTATCCCTAATCAGCCATGTCTGACCAATGCACGTACATCCTATCCTTCAGAATATTTTTCAGTAACATTCCTAGCACAGATATTCCAAGCAAGTTCCAGTGACGTCAGTAAGTTCGTGGAAGCAGTCACGGAATTCATCGCAACAATATCCGACAACATCATCCGCACGGTAAGGGTAAGCACCTTTCCGAATCAAAAACCCTGGGTAGACAGGTCCATTCGTGTTGCCTTGAATGCTCGCACCGCTGCCTACAGCTCGGGCCTGGCATCCGGAAACATGGACGTCTACAAGGTAGAGTCCTACCGACTGCGAATGGCGGTGAAGGACGCAAAAAGGAGGTACAGGGACAAGATGGAGTCACAGATGGAGCAGCAGGACACCAGACGCCTGTGGCAGGGGCTACGGATGGAACCAACTACCGGAGCACCCCACCCTCATCCGCAAGTGCCGGCACCTCCCTAGCTGATGACCATCCCAGGTCTGCCGACTAACGACAATACCGCCAGCGGGCTGGCTAACGAAGCTGAAGGGAGGAATGTGCACACATTCTCGCTGTCCGAGCACGATGTGAGAAGGGCTCTGACACGGGTGAACACGAGGAAAGCTGCAGGCCCCGATGGCATCTCGGGGAGAGTACTTAAGTCCTGTGCTATGCAGCTAGCTCCGGTGCTCACTACAATATTCAACCTCTCCCTGGACAACTTCAAAAAATCCATAATTGTACCGGTACCTAAAAATGCCTCCCCAGCCTGTTTGAATGACTACCGTCCGGTGGCCCTTCCATCAGTAGTCATGAAATGCTTTGAGAGGCTGGTGAAGAAACACATCTGCACCTTCCTCCCTCGCAACATGGACCCGTTACAATTCGCATACCGTCCGAACAGATCCACGGACGATGCGGTCTCCCAGGGTTTGCACACCGTTCTCTCTCATCTTGACAACCAGAAGGAGGGCTACGTGAGGATGCTGTTCATATACTACAGTTCAGCCTTCAACACGATAGTCCCCACCAGACTGGCCGAGAAGCTACTGAAATTAGGGCTCAACACCCCACTGTGTGCCTGGGCCCTGGACTTTCTCACCACCAGGCCCCAGGTAGTCAAGATGGGAGGGAATACATCGAAGTCCCTCACCCTGAGCACAGGATCACCCCAGGGTTGCGTCCTCAGCCCCCTATTGTACTCCCTGTACACACATGACTGTGTGACTAGGTTCAGCTCCAACTCGATAATCAAGTTTGCTGGTGACACTGTGGTGGTGGGCCTGATCTCAGACAACGACGAGAAGGCCTACCGGGAGGAGGTGGCTGATCTAGCACTCTGGTGCCAGGAGAACAGCCTCCTCTTGAACATCAAAAAAACGAAGGAGCTGATCGTGGAATATAGGAGGGCACATCATCCGAGGACGTACACTCCATTGAGGATAAATGGGGATCCTGTGGATAGGGTGAGCTGTTTTAAATACCTGGGAGTCCACATCTCTGAGGATATGACATTGACATCACACGCCTCAGCACTCGTGAGTAAGGCAAGGCAGCGCCTTTACCACCTCAGGCAATTGAGGAAATTCAGAGTGTCTCTGAGGATCCTCCAGTGCTTCTACGCAGCGGCTGTGGAAAGCATCATGTCCGGAAATATCACAATCTGGTTTGGGAATTGCTCTGCCCAGGACAAGAAGGCTCTGCAGAGAGTAGTGCGTTCGACCGAACGCGCTGTGGGAACTTCACTCGCCCCCCTGCAGGAACTATACATCAGGAGGTGCAACTTCAGAGCTAATAAGATCATAGGAGACCCCTTCCACCCCTGCAACGGACTGTTCCAGCTGCTACGGTCAGGTAAACGCCTCCGTTGCCATGCTGTGAAAACGGAGAGGTTGAGAAGGAGTTTCTTCCCAGAGGCCATTAGAACTGTAAACTCCTATCTCACCAGGGACCAACTTTACTGTACCATTCTACTGCTTTTTTTAAATTGCTGTTTTTTTTTCCCTTTTTCCTTCCACCCACAATATTTAATATGTAAAAGAATATGTGATTCTGTTCCATTCTGTTTGTGGTTTGTTTGTTTGTTTGTTTTTGTTTTTTGCACAAAGTCCGCGAGCATTGCCGCTTTTCATTTCACTGCACATCTCGTATGTGTATGTGACGAATAAACTAAACTTGAAACTTGAAGCTTGAAATATTAGGCTTCTCTACCTTTCTTCTATACCTTTCCACAATGTCCTTGGATATATCTGATCAGGCCTGGGAAATGTATCTACCTTCATATGTCTTAGAACATCTAGCACCTCCAGGACTGTCTTACAGATAATTTTCAAGACAGCCCCATTACCTGTCCAAGTCCCCTCATCTTCATTTCTTTCTAAATGGAACAAGAACATGCATACCTTGAACTTTTACTATCATCCTTTAAAAAGCACTCCACTTTCTGGCTGTTCCTTTGCACACAAACAATCTATCCCAATCAACCATTGCATGTTCCTGTCTAATACTATTAAAGTTGGACTTGCCCCAATTTTGAACTAGTGGACCTGCCCTGTCCTTATCCATTACTATTTCAAAGCTAATAGAACTGAGGTCGCAGGTCCCAAAAGGCTCACCGATTGACATTTCAGCCACTTACCCTAAAAGTAGGCCCTCTCCCTTGTAAGGTGCTCTACATATTGCCTGAGGAAACCTTCCTGAACACACTTGATAAATTCCACCCCATTAAGCTCTTGGCACTGTGACAGACTCAGTCTATATTGGGAAAGTTTAAATCCCCTACTCTGTCAACCTTATTAGTCTTGCAGCTGTCTGCAACCTCCCAGCATATATGTTCCCCTGATTCCAATTGACTATTTGAGGGCCTATAGTACAATCCCAATAAGGTGATCATCCCCTTTTTATTTTTCATCTCAACTCATATAACCTCACAGAATGATTTTTGAGTAATGTCGTCTCGGACTACTGCCAAGATGTTTTCCTTAATCAATAAAGCAAGTTCTCCCTCCTCTATTGCCCCCACCGCTATCTCCACCTTGTCTATAGCACCTGTACCTTGGAACATTAGCTGCCATAGTTTCTCTTATAATTTTATAAACTTCTGCCACAGCTCCCTTCAGCCTCCAAATCGCCAGAAACAACAATCCAAGTTTGTTCAATCTCTTCTAATAGTTAATACACTCTGATCCAGGCAGAATCTTGGTAAACATTTTTTGCACTCTCTCCAAAGCCTCCACTGCATTCCTGTAAAGGAGCAAACAGAACTGCAAACGATACACCAAATGCAGCTTTACCAAATTTTGTAAAGCTGCAACAATATTTGCTGATTCTTATGCTCAAATGCCCTGGCCCACTAAGGCTAGTATGTCACACGCCTTCTTACTCACTCTCAGGGCTGGCCTTAAGCCGATTGGACTGATTTCTCCCAATTGAGCCCCGCGCCTAAGGGGGGGGTCCCGCGTTAATTTTCCGTATTTCGTAACGATTTGTTACTACTACTGTAGCACTTGTTACTAGCCAATAATTAACAAGTAGTTATACAATGTGTCAACAATGCATCGATCCACATTCCTCAGTAAATGTAATTGTGTTTTGAACAAGTATTAATGATGCTGCGTTCCTTTGAATACAATTCACGCGGCGACATTAATATGTTCAAAACACAATTACATTTACTGAGGAATGTAGATTGATGCTTTGATGACACATTGAGAATTCCTTAAAACTCACCATCATGATTGAAGGCTTATTCTTGGTGTGCAGCAGGTTAGTCATTCAATTTACCTAGCGACCCACGTTGTGTCTCTCTGTCTTTCGCTCTCTCTCTCTCTCTCGCCCTCCCTCTCTCTCTTGCGCTCCCCTCTCTCCCCATCTCGTCTCTCTCTAGCTCTCTCGGCATTCCGGGAATCATTGATGTTTTGCGGTAGACAAAAATGCTGGAGAAACTCAGCGGGTGAGGCAGCATCTATGGAGCGAAGGAAATAGGCAACGTTGTCGGGTCGAAACCCTTCTTCAGACCCGGCCCAAAACGTTGGCTAGACTCCCCACACGCTGTGAAAGGAACTCTCCCCCCAATTGGTCCCTTGAACTAGTATAGTCATTCAATAAGATGACAACTGATTCATGTTGTCCCGATGTGCTCCCGTTTTTCACACCATCTTTCCACCTGCCGTCACCCTCCACCCCCACCCCTCACCCATTCAGTAATTCAGAATGAAGGAGACTTGGAAGCCTTGGGCAAACTGAATTATTACTTTATTTATTTTTCTTTTTCTTTTTACGGAGAGGAGAACAATCTGCGCATGCCCTGTTTAAGATTTTTTTAAAGCCGACTGGCTGTCATATTGCTCACGACGCATGACTCAGTTATAATTATTTATTTATATTTATATGAAAATTGTTCCCAATTGAGCCCTGCACCTCCAAGGCCGGCCCTGCTCACTCTTATGTATCTTGTGTTGCTACTTTCAGGGAGTTATGGACATGGACCCCAAGATCCCTCTGCCCATCAATGCTGTTGGGGGTCCTGCCATTAACTGTATACTTTCCTCTTACTTTTGACCTCCCAAAGTTCAACACCTCACACTTGCGACATCTACCATTTCATCCATATCCATCATTGATCTATATCTTGCAGTATCTCAAATCAGGTGCACAGTGACGAACCACATCCATTCTCAATGACGGCATTCGCCAACTTTTCCTTTCTCGGTTCCATTCCTAATCCAGCAATCTCTGTTCCATAATTCATTATATCTCCTCATCATAACGTAGAACGCTTCCATTTCAAACATGGATAATCAGCTATTCTGTATTGACAGCTGCTTTATCCAACCACTTTGCAGGGACCCCACTACCCCACGCCTTTCTTGCAGGAGGTACTGGCACAAAACTCCATTCAAGGAAGAACTAATAGGAAGAAATTATCTTCTGACCCCTTCTTATACAGAGCATGGGGATGCCATGATCATGGCAACTGCAATTGCAGTAGATATACAACCATACGGCCAGATAATAATACAGCACGGATAAAGGCTATTCAGCCCACTGTCTGTGCTAACTATTAAACACCTATCCAAGCCTTTCACTATTCTGTACATTTCAATGAGGTCCCCCCTCATTCTTCTAAACTGCAGCAAGTACAGGCCCACTGCCGTCAAACCCTCATCATATGTTAACCTACTCATTCCTGGTTATAACTGGATGTATGTTCATTTGTGACCATTTCTCTTTTAACTTTAGCACCTATTTTTACTACCATTTACAGTTACGTATTATGAAACTTGGAAATGTGAAATAACTCAAGAAGTTGTAGAATGATATAAAAAAGGGTGAAATGTGCAGTTCAAATTTAAAACAAAGTATGAAATCATTCAGATAGATGCTAATCCTTTTATGCAAAAGGATTTGAGCATAAGAGCAAGGAGGTTCTTCTGCAGTTGTACAGGGTCTTGGTGAGACCACACCTGGAGTATTGCGTACAGTTTTGGTCTCCTAATCTGAGGAAAGACATTCTTGCCATAAAGGGAGTACAGAGAAGGTTCACCAGACTGATCCTGGGATGGCAGGACTTTCATATGAAGAAAGACTGGATAGACTCGGCTTGTACACGCTAGAATTTAGAAGATTGAGGGGGATCTTATAGAAACTTACAAAATTCTTAAGGGGTTGGACAGGCTAGATGCAGGAAGATTATTCCCGATGTTGGGGAAGTCCAGAACTAGGGGTCACAGTTTAAGGATAAGAGGGAAGTCTTTTAGGACCGAGATGAGAAAATCATTTTTTACACAGAGAGTGGTGAATCTGTGGAATTCTCTGCCACAGAAGGTAGTTGAGGCCAGTTCATTGGCTATATTTAAGAGGGAGTTAGATGTGGCTAAAGGGATCAGGGGGTATGGAGAGAAGGCAGGGATGGGATACTGAGTTGGATGATCAGCCATGATCATATCGAATGGCGGTGCAGGCTCGAAGGGCCGAATGGCCTACTCCTGCACATATTTTCTATGTTTCAATGTTTCTATGTTTTTCTCCAGAGAGGCTACCTGACCCGCTGAGTTGCTCCAGCACTTTGTGTCTATCTTCGGTATAAACCAGCATCTGCAGTTCCTTTCTACGCATGTGAAATTATTCATTTTTGTAGAAAGAATTAGTAAGTAAAATAAATTAGTTGGTACAATGTTATCGGGTTGAAAGAATAGGAAGTGTTGAGCTTTATCTCCACAGGTCTTTGCCGATGATAGAGAAAGTTATTAAATAGCCGTATGGAATGTTTAAAAATGGAAAGGGGAAGAAATTCATCTTTGGCCTGCAGCACCAAGTGCATACTGAATATCATTGTATGTATTAAAGTGCTGGAGTAACACAGCATCCCTGGAGAACATGGACAGATGACATTTCAGGTTGTGGTGGAGGAGTGGAATTTTTTTCAGATTGATATAGATAGCAGCTGATAATCGGGACCATGTAAAGGTTTGTCGGTGAAACCTTGTACTCTCACATCTTGCTTTGCACTATTCATGGAGAAGGAGATGTAGATGTTTCTCCTTGGGAAGAGAGCTTTGATCTTGGATATGCCTGAGTGTTGTGGCATGTGGCTGATGTTACCTAAAGCAAGCTGTAAGGGGCCCTCTGGAGAGTCTGGATGGTCACAGTGACTTTGACAGCCACTGTCAGTGGTTCAGTTTGTAGTTGTTGATGTTTGTTGGTGAAAAGAAAGGACTTCATATGTGTGTATAAAGCTGTTTTCTTTATGAATCTCCTCTGATTGTGACATAGTATTGGCCCAATACAACCCACTTGCTCGAAAGATTGACACAAAAACCAGTAGTAACTCAGCGAGTCTGGCAGCATCTCTGGGGAAAAGAAATTGGTCGAGACCCTTCTTCAGACTGAGAGTCAGGGGAAAGGGAAACGAGAGATATAGACGGTGATATAGAGAGATATAGGGCAAATTAATTAAAGATATGCAAAAACCTCCACCATCCCCATCTCTACTTTGTGAGGTCTTCCTCATTGTGGCAGCTTTGAAATATTCTTTAGTTGTTTATATCCATCCCATTTTAACAAATATATCAGGGACTTGGAATCATCTACCCCAGAGGGAGATTATTTTAACCAACTATAATGTCTTTTGAAAGCACTTTACAATTAATTCCACTTCCCAGTTCTGACAAAGGATAAATGACCTGAAATATTTACCCTGTTTCCCTTCTGAGCATTTACAACATTTTCTGTTTTTATTTCAGTTTCACTTCCCTGCCCTCCTGAAAGACATGAGGCAGTACCCATTTCAAGTATGCATCTAATTCCATTTTTGATTACTGCCAAGATTCAGGCAGTGAATCAAAGAAGTTCTCCTTCTGCTCCAAGGACAACTGCTTTTCCCACGTTGCTAAAGTTCCTCATCCCTTGTATCATTCTGATCAACTTTATCAGGTCATGTTCCATCCTTGCAGTGGCCAGCACTGTTCCAGATGAGACCTAGCCAATGATGTAGAATGGTTTTAATATCCAGCTTTGGAACGTTTGTAGTCAATGAGCTAAAGCAGCAATACATAAGGAGCCTGCAACCATTTTGTACAAGGCAGCACTGAGGATCTATTGCTCAGAGGCCATGAAACATCATGAACACTAGAATAGCTCATGTTTGGGATAGTACAGTAGACTGCTGCCGTACAGAGCCAGAGACCCTGATTCAATCTTGACCTCGGGTGCTGTCTGTGTGGAGTTTGTACCTTCTCTTTGTTACCATGTGGGTTTCCTCTGAGTGCTCCGGTTTCCTTCCACATTCCAAAGACATGTGGGTTTGTAGGTTAATTGGCCTCTGTAAATTGTCCCTAGCGTGTAGAATAGAATTAGTGTATGGGAGATTGTTGCTCGGCATGTACCCAGAGGGCCTGTTTACATGCTGCATCTCCAAACTAAACTATGAGGAAGCTCACACAAAGGCTTTGCCTCCATAAGCTTACATGAAGGTGAGTGTCGAGCTCACCATGGAAATCAGTTGGCCAATTGATTTAGGGCTGGGTGGAGAGTGGGTTGTATTGATTTATACATGTCCTTCTTGGTTGGCTAGTTCCCTCACCATGAGACCATCCTGATGGTCTTCTTTCAGATAGATGAAAGCTCTCACTTGATTTGGGTGAAGAAATGGGTGTTTGCTGAATGAAAATACAACAGGAGTGAGATGATTGTGGGAGGAAGGAAGCTAAACACTTAGAAGGTAGGGATCAATTCAGAAAATGATCAGAAGTAGGGGGTGGTGGATATCAAAGGGGAGAGGATGAAGTGTCTGAGGAAATTGGCAGCATGGGAGGTGGGAACTATTAAAAAGTATCCAAAATAATATGGGCACCTCAGACTCCCCATCAGCGACCCGGGTAAGGTCAGGTCCCTTTTAAATATCAATAATTCTCAAGGATGCGTTGTAATCCCCTACTCTATTCCCTGTACACTCACGACTCTGCATCCAAATACGGCTCAAACTCCATCTACAAGTTTGCAGATCACACTCGTGTGGTGGACAAGATCATGAACAATGATGAGATGGATCCAATCAACATCAATGGTGCTAGAGTGAAAATTATTAAAAGTTTTGCCGTTAATATTACCACAATCTGTCGTCGACCATCTCCATTGAAGCAACAGCTAATAAGGTAGACCAGTGCCTCTACAACCTTAGGAGACTGAGGAAATTTGGCATGTCTTCAATGACTCTGACAAACTTCTACGAATGCACCATAGATAGCATGTTGTCGGGTTGCATCACAGCTTGGTTTGGGAACAGCTCTGCCCAAGGAATTACAGAGTTGTCACTGTAGCCCAGTCCATCACTCATACCGGACTCCCCACCATTAACTCGAGCCGGCGCGACTCACGTTGCAGCGGCCCCTACAGCCTGTCTGTCTTTTTTTATTTTTTTGTCTAGTTAAATGTAGTTATTGTGTTTTTTTATACTGTCTTTAACTGTGTTTATGTGGGGGGCGGGGAAACTTTTAAAATCTCGTCCTTGCACGGGAGACCCGACCTTTTCCCTGTCGGGTCTCCGTTGTCGTTGGGGCCTAGCACCGTGGAGCGGCCTCCAACCAGAACGACCTGGGGGCTCCAGTCACGGAGCCTGCGGAGCTGCGGACTACTTACCATCGTGGGGCTGGCCGGCCTTGGAGCGTGGGGAGCGGTGGTGGCTCGCTGCTGCGGCCCGACTCCGGAGCTCCAGCAACGCAACTTCTGTGGACTGTGATATCGGGAGCTCGTGGGTCCCGGGTGAGAGACCGCTTTCCGGAGCTCCCGCAACGCAACTTCTCCAGCCCGTGTCGCGGGGTTGGAACGACCCGGAGCGGGGCCGTACATTCCGGCGCGGCTTTAATGGCCGCGGGACATTCAAACGCCCACCGGGGGCTGGAGACATTTAGACCGGGGCCGTACATCGCCCGGCGTGGCCTTAAATGGCCGTGGGACTTACCATCGCCCGCCTGGGGCTTCAACATCAGGCTTCAACATCAGGAGAAAAATGGAGAGCAGGGGAGAGAAAAGACTTTGCCTTCCATCACAGTGAGGAGGAGGTTCACTGTGATGGATGTTTGTGTGAATTAAATTGTCTAGTAGGAATCGTTTTTGTTTGTATGGCTGTAGAAACAGAGTTTCGTTTGAGCCTCACTGAGGTTCAAATGACAATAAATATTGTATTATGTTGTACACTTCACGCTGCCTCAGAAAAGCAGCCAGCGTAATCAAAGACTGGTCCCATCCCAATCATTCCTTCAACTCCCTGTTCCAATGTGGCAGAAGGTACAGAAGCTTGAAAGTGTGCACCACCAGACACAGGAACAGCTTGTTCCCTTCTGTTAACGGGCTTCTGAACGGTCCTCCCATAAGCTAGGAAGGTACTGTCCAATTAACTTCTAATGTTGCAATGTTGAGAAATATATTCACACTGGTTATCTTTCCCTTTGCTCGACCAATTGTACTTGAGTTTGACTTGCTTGTATTTATGTAAAGTATTATCTGATCTGATTGGATAACAAAACAAAGCTCTCCAGTGTACCATGGTCCACCTGACAATAATAAACCTAAACCATTTATACTTTTCCAAGTTCAGCATCAACTTTGAAGAACCCAGTTTCACAACGGGAAAGAGCATACATTACCAAAACAAAATGTATGCACACATTCCTTAATTTCTCCTTTGTAAAACAAATAGTTTTGACAAGCTTTCAAAATAATCAACAGAATGTCTTTCATTCCGATTTAGTGCAGGGATTTTGATAATGGAGGCTCAGTTTTAAGAAAAAACAGTGACAATTTTCTACAATCCATGTACAGCGGCCTGTATAAATAACTTTTGAAGGACTTAACTAGTGATTGAGAGCTACAGCTTTCAATAACTGTGAACCTGGAACCATTTTCAGGAGGAAACTAAGTATAATTTGGCAACAGGTGTTAAGATGCATCTTTGTTAAATATAGCAAGCTTGGCAGATGTTCAAATCTTGATACAATTACTGCAACCATTTAAGTTTTAGATTTTGCATGTAACGTACTCAAGGGCTGGAATAGAAAGAAAAAGAAAACTTGAAATTAAAAACAAACATTTTCTTCTAATTTATTCTTTGCTTATCCATTTTCTTTATGGAGTTTGAGTAATTAAACATGTTCTATTTTTACTCTTGGTGCTTCTCCTAAGTGCTTGAACCGACCATCTTCTCATCTTTCAGATGGTCTCATTCCTTACATATTTACATCTGAGAGATTAAGCTATTTATACATTTGCTGTCATTTTGATGGAAGCATGCAAGACTAGACATTTGCTCTGACATGAAACCTTTCAAGACAACAGTTGGTCAGGAACAGTAAACTGTTTCCATCATACTTCAAAATCCACAAGTGTAATATTACTGTTATACTTTACCATCTGAAGTTACACTGCCCTTGACATTACTGCTTAGCAGCACATATTCTGCTAAAAGCAATACTGATGTAGTTCCTCGCAGTTACCTGCTATTGTTGTGTCAGAAGATAATATACAAAAAAGCTTAAGGTAGTCTATCTGATAATCATGATAGTTTTATTTTGCTAATCTCTCTACCACCTCTGTTCTCTGTTGCCGTGAATTTCTTTATCAACATCCATGAAGCTCACTTCTTAAACGCAAGGGAAATTCTGTAAGACCGGGGTCAAATTTTCTGAATGGGAATGCAGGCTCCACACCTGGAACTGTCAGTGTTCTCTCTCATTTCTGTTTCTAAGTAAGGTATACATATAAATGTCAGAGATCAACCTCTCTCAAGTCATTATTCTAAATATATGAAATCATATTTAGAACCCCCTGTGCTAATGTACTGTTTTTGTCCATACCTCAGTAATTTTAAGCAGGGTGACAGAAAACTGGACAGCAAAGCTGGCATTAAGTTCCTGTCACGTCTGTTCTGCCAGCTCTCTTGCAGCTTAGATGGAGCTCCCAGACCTGCTCTCAGCCACGCACTTTGACTAAGCTCCATCCATAGGAGAAGGAAGAAAAGCAAAAACCATAGAAATTTTACAATGTTCTTGTAGGCCACTCAGCCCCTCATTTCATTTCCGCAAGAACACAAGAATGCAAGAAAATAGGAAAATAAAGACACAAAGTACCGGAGGAACACAGCGGCTCAGGCAGCATCTCTAGAGAAAATGGATAGCTGACATTTTGGGTCAGGATCCTTCTTCAGACTGAAAGCCCCCCTCCCCACCTCTACCTTTCAGTCTGAAGAAGGGTCCCGACCCAAAACATCACCTATCCCTTTTCTCCTGAGTTGCTGCCTGACCCACTGAGTTACTCCAGCATTTTGTGTCTATCTCGGTATTATCAGCATCTGTAGTTCCTTCCTACATGTGGATAGGTGACGGTTCAGGTCAGGACCATTCTTCAGACTGCATTCACGATAGAAGATTTTGTGCAATCCTTGCAAAAGCATTAAGGTGACATATTGTCTCAGTGTAAATATAATGTAGTCATGCAATTTCTAGCCCTTGGTTTCAGTGATAGTCTCCAGGGAACAGTAGAGTTATTGAAAAATCCTACTTGATCACCAAATTCCTTAGAGAAGAAAATTTGCAACACATACTATTATGGGCTTTATATACAGGTAATTCAAGATTCACTTTCAATGTACCATCTTCAAATGGTATTGAAAGTCATTTGGATTAATGCTAATGAGGCATTAAATGTTAGTCTTGCCAAAGACCCCAATATTCTATGAATGTTTACATTAAAATCAGATTCGTGCAGAACAAAAACTCAATGTAGGTCAGTGAGCAAAAAGATGGATGGACTTAATAAAAAGACAAAGAATATGAAAGAGGAACAATTTTATTAGACCATATGTTTCATCACACAGATTGAAACTGTACAATGGAAACACTGTGACAAGCATATCATGCTACTTCAAGAAAATGAGACTGAGATTCAAGAGCTGAAGATCCTCTTGAATAGGTAAGAATAATTTTTCTACGTTTAGTTTAGTTCAGTTTATTATTATTGTCACGTATCAAATTACAGTGAAAAGCTTTTGCATGCGTACTATTCAGTCAAAGAAAAGACTATACATGAATATAATCAAGCCATTCCCAGTGCACAGATAAAAGGTAAAGGGAACAACATTTAGTGCAGGATATAACATTAAAATCTGATAAAGTCCTATACCTTGAAATTTTAAAGCATTAATATTGATATCAAAAATACAGGGATAACAAATCAGATATTTCAACTTAATTTCTTAACATTCTCAATTCACATTATATCAAATTCTTTACAATGGGGCACAATTAAATTGTGTTTTTTATCTGTTTGAATTATGACTAATAATTATATCTCTTTGACATATAATTTGCACATGTTAAAAATAATACACATAGGATATTTTGGTGGTGCGTTTCTAAAACATGGGGTAGCTCAGCAGTAGCGTTGTCGACTCTGAACCTGGTTGTTATGTGTAGGACAGAACTGCAGATGCTGGTTTAAACCGAAGATAGACACAAAATGCTGGAGTAACTCAGCGAGACAGGCAGCATCTCTGGAGAGAAGGAATGGGTGACATTCGGGTCGAGACCCTTCAGACTGAGAGTCAGGGGAAAGGGAAACAAGAGATATAGACGGTGATGTAGAGAGATATAGAACAAATACATTAAATATATGCAAAATAGTAAATATGATAAAGGAAACAGGTCATTGTTAACTGTTTACTAGGTGTGACTTGGGTGGGGGAGGGATGGAGAGCAAGGGAATGCAGGGGTTACTTGAAGTTAGAGAAATCAATATTCATACCACTGTTGACCTCATAGGCAGATGTATCAAATTCTGAATATATTATTGCTGACATTATATAACAGTGGCCAGTGCACTCTGCTTTAAAGCAATTATGAAATTATTTATTTGGGAGACAGTAAGACCATCTCCCATCACCAATCTTACATTCAGTTGTGTCATGCCGTAGGACTTTGCAAATGACTGGCTTTATCTTACACTAAACGTTATTAGGTTATTCCTTTTATAATGTGGAGGGCTCAATTATAATCATGTATCGTCTTTCCGCTGACTGGTGAGCGCACAACAAAAGTTTTTCACTGTACCTCGGTACACGTGACAATAGACTAAACTCAAACTCAAAATTAATTTTCCATCTACTCAGCCATAAATGGGCTCTCTTCAGGGATGTAATGAGAACATAAAAACTGTGCAATTAAAAGTATTGGAAAAAACAACAATAAAGAAAATACAGTCCAAAATGGTAGCAAATCCACAAATGAATTAAAGCTTCCCAATTGTGCCCCATATGAAAACTATGGGGGTGGTACAGTGGCACAGCGGTAGGGTTGTTGGTTTACAGCTCCAGAGGCCTGGGTTGGATCCTGCTCTTGGGTACCATCTGTATGGTTTGTATGTTCTCCCTGTGATCTCGTGAGTTTCCTCTGGGTGCTTCGGTTTCCTCCCACATTCCAAAGACATGAGATGTAATGGAAATTTCTTTCATTTCCATTGTCCAACTTTCCGTAGCCATTACTACACAGGTAGGTAGGAGTGATCTTATGCAGATTACAAAATAATGGATCTTCCAGTCATTATTTTGATTTTAATTGATTCTTTATTGAAGTAGTTGTACAAACAAAGAGATGATTCATACCAGGTTCTCCTTATTCTCATTCAAGCTGTAACTTTCCGTTCTCTCCCATCTGGTAAGAATTGTGTACTCTCTCTCCCGTGCCTGGTCTGATCTGGCCACTCCCTGTGGCTACACTGCATGTAACGCCCTACTATGTATCAAGTGCCCGCCCCCAACAGTTCAAAATAATACCGCTAGAAATATCTAGACAAAATAATATAATATGCCAACAGTAGCTAGCCTAAACCTAAATGGTTCCTACATGTGGGTTTATAGGTTAATTGGCTTTTGTAAATAGTTCCTAGTTTGTAGGATAGAATTAGTGTATGGGTGACTAGTGTATGGAAGATAGAGTTTACAGCACCAGAGACCCAGATCATACCTGACTGCAGGTGTTGCGTGAAGAATTTGTATGTTCTCCTTGTGATTGCGTGGGTTTTCTCTGGGTGCTCCCGTTTCCTCCCATATTCCAAAGACATGCAGGTTGGTAGGTTAATTGGCTTCTGTAAATTGTCCCTAGTTTGTAGGATTGAACTAGTGCACGAGTGATCACTGATCGGCATGGACCCGTTGGGCTGAAGGATCTGTTTCCATGCTATATCTGTAAAACACTCATATGTACCTCTAACTGCAAAACAATTTAAACATAAAATGCACTACATAAACACTCTTGATAAACACAATCAAGGTAGGCTTGAAACCGAACTTAAATAGCACTTCCAGACTTTTGCAAATTATCTAATTTATCATACCATGTTTATGTGGACTTTGTGCATTCAGAAATTATCTCCAAACAGTATCTAAGCTCAGGGATAGATAGATATGAATAAAGATATTATAATGCCAAATCAAAGATACAGTTGAAAGTAAAGATATTGAGCCAGCTCTTTGTAAAAGGATGCAAGGGATTACCAAGCACGTATAATCAGTCAAGTATGATTGTGATGGAGGCAAATGTATTTTAACTTAATGATAATGAACCTTCCCTGTTTCCAATCCTCACTTTACCAATACTGATAGCAGGACACGTTTTGTAAAAAAATGAACACCATTTCAATCATAACAACCAAAAAAATCTTAGGATAATTGAAAGCTAATAGCGTGAATCACAGGGATTGAGTGTACTCACTACAACAGGTGTGAGGATATTATTGAATCAGTGGCACAGAGAGGTTGAATAAACATCTGTTGTTGAAGATGTTGAATACAGAGAACCCATGTCCCTTTACCGGGTCACAAAACTTCACTTAATCATGAACATATCATCGGAATGAGGATCAATTAAGTCTTTATATCAGGATGCTAGTCTGGTTGGAAATTTGACTGTAAAAAGTGAAGGTGTCATGTTAATCACAATTGTTTTAGTTTTAGTTTTAGAGCTGCAGCGTGGAAATAGGAAATAGTAAGAGAGCAACTCTGTCGCTGCGCCATTGTGCCACCAATATAGATTAAAAAGTAATTTGTTTTTGGATGATGTTGTTTGAAGTATAAATATTGGCAGGCTGTTGGAAGACCCAGATTGCATATCTCTGAATAATGATAGTTTAACATCTTGTTGAAAAGATGGCACTTTCACCTTTAGGGACAGAACCTAAATAACATCTTGAATTTTGCATCAAAGTCCACAAAAGGAACTTTAATTCCAGGTCCTTTACATCAAAGAGAAGTAAGCCAAGAGCCAAATAAGAGGTGAGAAAGATGGATATTTGTGGATTATTACTCGGTTCGATCCATTCACAGCTCCTCACCAAATGAAGCTGCCTGTGCCTCATGCTGCAAGACCAAAACAAAATACAGTCATAGGCTGAGAGGCAGCAAGTCCCATCTGTGCCACAAAAGTGCTAACCAAAGATGATCTCCAACAAGAGAAACCGAACCACCTTCCCTGGACTTAAATGGCATTTTCATTCAATAAAAACTGAAAGTGCTGGAAATATTTGACAGGTGAGGTTGCATCTGTGGGAAGAGAAACAGAGTTAACATTTCAGTTTGAGGACGTTTCTCTTCCCACATATGCAGCCTGACTTGCTAAGTATTTTCAACATTCTATTTTTATTTTAGATTTCTAGCATCTGTAGATTTTTGATTACATTATATATCACTAGGTTTCTCTTCCACAATATATTAGGTTAACATTGAACAGAAACTCAACTGCACCATCCCTATAAATTTGGTGACTAGAAGGGCAGGCCAGAGGTTACACACTTCCTAACACCACAGTGCCCTCCCACCATCTATAAACCACAAATCTGGATTGCGAATGAATACTCTCCGTTTGTCTGGATTAATGTGGTGTTATCAACTCTGAAGAAGCTTAGCACCATCAAGAAAAACAAATCCACATGATAACTATCCCATCAACCAAGTTCTAAGGGAGAAGATCAGTCGTCTTACTTGCTGTTTCTGATATGGGTATAATATTGCACCAATGCACTACCTTAAATTAGTATAATAGATTTAATTAAGACATTTGTGAAATTTTCTTCTAAAAGTGATAATCTGCTCCATGCTGGAAGTCTGAAATAAAAACACAAAATGCTGAAAATACTCTATTGGTTAGGCAGCATCCATGGAGAGAGAAATGGAATAAGCATTTCAGATCAATAACCTTTCATCATAAATGAAATGTTCTTACTGTTTAGGCAGAAGCATGAGCAGAGGCAACAATGGAAAGCCCAGGAACATGAAGTCCAACTGTCTAATACACTGCAGAGAAACAACACACCATTGGTGAGTAAGGGGCCATATACATATATTCAAAGACATTTCAAAACTTCAAGACATTTCGGCACGGACTTGTAGGGCCGAGATGGCCTGTTTCCGTGCTGTAATTGTTATAAAACAGGTCAGCTAGTAAAACTGGGACAGAATAGTGCACCTGGAGTATATTAAGGGAAGGTATCCCACGCCAGGGGGCCACATGAGTGGCACGGGTGGGGGACATTTTTGTGGAACTTGGAAGACTTGTGAATGGTGTTGGGCGGTCTCTGTGGCCGACGGGGATGTCGGATGGAGTTTTCGCACTGTGTGCACATTGTATATATTTATTACTTGGACAGGGGCCACAGAGTGGCACGGGTGGGGGACTGTTTGGTGAAATTTGACAAATGTAAAAAATTGTACTAAAAAAATTTGTATAGTCTCCGAAAATGTCGGATGAATTTTGTTTGTTTGAATGGTTCAGGAATTGTATATATTTATCAATTGAATAAAGTCTATTTTGAAATTAAAAAAAAAAAATATTCGAGATTTCAAAACTAATGACAATGTCACTTAGTAGATATTTACATAGTTAGCTGCTTACTGGATTACTGGCTTACTGCATACTGGTAGCGAGAGGGTGATGAGAGCTGGTATTGAGGGGGAATGGTTCCTGGGATGCCAGAACTAACAGTTAAGCCTTCTCAAGGTGTTGTGAGCCTAATTCAATGAAACACCAGTTTAACGTCGCCTATTCCTTCGCTCCATAGATGCTGCCTCACCCCGGCTGAGTTTCTCCAGCATTTTTGTCTACCTTTTAAATAGTTAATGGTGCTTTTGGAAAGTCCTTTCTAACAGCTGCAACAAACTGTAACTCCTTTCTTCACATTATGAGTACACCTACATCAATCAAGCACTCATAAATCACTCACTGATGGTTGAGTCTACTTTGGTTCATGTTGATTAGCAAGTTTATATTTGAACTGAGTAAACTGAACACAATCAAAATACAAGGAGCTGCAGGCGCTGGAATCTTGAGCAAAACACAAAGTGCTGGTAGGAACTCAGCCAGTCATGCAGAGTCTGTGGAGTTAGCTGACGTTTAGGTTTCTTCAGACCCTAACTGAAGAACTGTCTCGACCTGAAAACTGTCTGTCCGTTCCCTCCACAGATGCTGCCTGACCTGCTGTGTTCCTCCAGAATGAACACGCGGCAGCCTGCTGGACTGAATGCTATTTGGATTTGAGCATCATTTAAGCGACCATTATGACCATTTAAAACTCTATTCCAGCTCAGCACTTGTTTATAGCTAAGAATGTGATGGCTCACATGGAATGTAGGGAAGCATTTAATGATCTGATGATAGCAGCCTGGATCCTATGTGTCAGCTGATTGAAGTCATTTATAGATAGCGGAGGTTTCCACCATCACAATACAAGTCTGCCAGGTTTGGCAAGAAATTGTCAGATTGGAACATTGGATTTTCAAAACCACGTTTATTAAAGGACAGAAGTAAAATAATAAACATGAGAATGATAGCATAATAGCTGGAATAATAGTCAAAAGTTTGGGTGAACAATCCAGATGCCAAATTCAAATCCATCTCAGCAGCTGTAGAATTTAAATGCAATTCATGAAACAATTTGGTCAGCAAGAAATAATCATGGCAAGCAGGTCCCTCAAGTCTCTTATAAGTTTGGGTCATTGAAGAATTTAGAAACATAGAAACATAGAAATTAGGTGCAGGAGTAGGCCATTCAGCCCTTCGAGCCTGCACCGCCATTCAATATGATCATGGCTGATCATCCAACTCGGTATCCCGTACCTGCCTTCTCTCCATACCCCCTGATCCCCTTAGCCACAAGGGCCACATCTAACTCCCTCTTAAATATAGCCAATGAACTGGCCTCAACTACCCTCTGTGGCAGAGAGTTCCAGAGATTCACCACTCTCTGTGTGATAAAAAGTTCTTCTCATCTCGGTTTTAAAGGATTTCCCCCTTATCCTTAAGCTGTGACCCCTTGGGAATTTGGGAATTTAGAAGTAAAATAAAAAACTGTAGCTTCTGGAGAAATTTGGGAATTGCTGGAAATACTCAACAGCTTTGTGGAACTTAAACAGAACCTGTGGAAAAAACAGGCACAATTAAAGTTTCAGATTGACTAAAACTGGACTAGTAAAGTGATAAAACAAATAAACAAAAGGAGATTCGGGGCTCAGGAAGGGGTGAGGATGGAAGTCAGGTAGAAACAAGGAACTGCAGATGCTGGTTAACCTCTAACAACCTCTCCCCTTTCCTTCCCTCTACCTCCCCCCCCCCCCCCCCCCACACCTCCCCCTTTCCTTACTAACCCCCCCCCCCCCATCCCCCCCTGCCCCACCTGAACTCGCACCTATTTTACCATTGCCCCTCCACCCACATTCCTTCCACTGGGTTTACAATTCACAACTCTTCAATCGTTTTTGTCTCACACCTGTTTTAATCTCTGGCCTATGTTCCGTTCATCTGCCTATCAAAACCCCCTTTACCTGCTTTCACCTATTACCTGCTGTGCTTTGTCCTGCCTCTCCTCTTTCGTGGCTTTCTTCTCCCTCCATCTCCTCCCCTTTCCCATAATCTGTCTGAAGAAGGGTCCCAACCCAAAACGTCACCTACCCATGCTCGCCAGAGATGCTGCCTCACTCACTGAATCATTCCAGCACTTTGTGTCTAAACCCCAGTTCTTGTTAATGTACCTATTGGTGCCACAAACCATGCCGAAGAGGATGGCATTGATTACTTAGGAGTCATCAATGTGAATGTTATTCTGTGTGCCATCTTATTCACAAACCTTGTTATTTTATATTATTGTCCATTTAGCTCCAAGCTCATGTGAGGACAAACACTACACAGGCAGAAATACCTGGAGGACACATGAAAAGTGAACACTTGCAGACAGCTGTTGAAGAGTTTCAGTGTGTAAATGATCAGTTTTCGCCAACGAATGTGGATATAGATGCTGAACTGCACAATTGCAAATCTAAGAATGTGCAGCATCTGCAGTTTCAAGAAAATATTGCAAAATTGCAATCTACGGTTGCAGATCTGACTGAAAAGAATTACAAGAATTGTAGCCAAGTGGCCAAAGTGCAGGAATCAATTATCAATATAAAAACTGCAATAGATGAGATAAAAGAAGAAAACAGCAAACTACATTCTATGATTTCTGAATTGCATTTGCAAATGAACTCTATTACTATGGATCCGCAGGGCAATGTTCGGCCCGCTGATGAATCTGTGAGGGACAAGCTTTGTGAAAAGGCAGGAACTGAAGATGAGGAACTTCATCACAGGATCTTAAACCTATATGAACAAAATAATCAGCTGAAAACTATGATCATAGACTTAGATAAAAAACAAAGCTGCCAAGGAACATTACATTCACAAATACAGGAACATATTGGTCAGTTTCAGGCTGTTGCTGAAAAATTACAGCAAGGAAATAAAAAAGTGCAAACCATCATCTCAGAACTTTATGAGAAAAGATGCCAATTTGAGGATTTGGCATCAGGCCTACAAAGAAATATTGCCAAACTGCAGGCAGCTATTCCCCACAATGTGCAGCCTGGTGCATTTTCAGAGCTGCGACATATGACAGAAAATTACTTAAACTTACGGCATGAGAACTGGAAGCTGCAGGACAAAATGTCAGAGCTTTGCAAATGTAAGAGCTGGCTTGAAAGCTCCCTATCAACATTAAACGCAAAGGTTTTTCAGCTTGAGGCTAGTAAATGTGACAGTCAAAAGCTCCAATACAAGATATTCGATCTTCAGGACAAAAGTAATGAATATACAAACGCTATCATCAAGCTTGAAGGTGAAAATATGAATCTACAAAAAAATTATTGTGGCCTTCAAAGCTATAAAAACAAACTGTTAACAATTATTTCAGAACTACAAAGTAAAGCATTAATGTTAGAGGGTGCTGACTTACAAAACAAACGGCTACAATGTCTTGCCCAAGAACTCCTTGGAAAGAATGCAGAATTAAACATCAAAATTATCGTACTTGCAGAGAGAAATAACTCTTTGGAAGAATATCTTTTGCAAGTGCAGCAAAATATAAATCATCGTCAGAAAACTGCAGTAGAATTACACGGATATACAAGACCCCAAACTACAATTGCAGAAGTGAGTGGGAATAAATACCAGTTTGAAACAGAGCTGCAGACAGTAATAGATATATTAGCCAACACTGCTGCAATCAAGGAGAAACTTCAGGTAACCATCTCAGAACAGCAGGAGCATATTTTGGAGTCTCAAAGTAAAATTTTGAAACTACAGAGAAGAATCACCTCTCTTCACCAGTTAGTAACTGAACTACAAAATATTAGCCATCAATTTAGCTTAAATGTTTTGGAATTGCAAGACAACATTTATATGTCAGGCATCAGAGAAGCACAAAACCAATGTAGTCCAGTGATCTGTCAGGACAAGAAACATTATCATGAGGGAATGGTCAGTATTTCACAGCTCGAGACCGTGTTAGAATCACCATTTACAAGGTTCACAGCTTCCACAGAAAGCTCTCTTATTCATATAATCCTTAAAATTATAAAGATTAGCAAAGACGTTGTGGTCTCCATTGAGAAAATTGGGATCGAAACCAGACATCTTCAGGTTTCAATTTTTGATCTTGAGCTTAAGATGCAGTTACATAAGGATGGCTTGTTAAATTCAGAAGTGGACACCCTTCAAGAAATTGTTCAGCAGCTGAAGGAGCATAAATATTCACTTGAGTACCATGAATATGAGAAAGCACTCCTGCAACAAAAGATATCTGATCTTGATAAAATCATGGTCAATGAAACATCCTTCACAAATGAAATTGAGGCTCAAATCAAGGATCAACAACACACAGCTAATTCTGAAAATAAAAAGTTGCAAAAATTAATAATAGACCTTTTGAGTAATAATCTGGAACTTGAAAATACAATAAATTGGACTCTGGAGCGTAATGAAGTATTGGATGTCCAACTTGCTGCTTTGAAAAATATTCTCAGAGAAGAACAGGTACAATTTAATGAAAAAGAAGTCAAATTAAACTGGCAGTGGAAGATATATATCGAACATATTGAACATCTACAAGGTGTGTTATCAGAAATGGTTGCGGAAAATACAAATCTTAAAGAAACAGTTGAGATACTTGTCCAAGAGAAAGTTCACCTACAAACTACAGTATCTGAACTGCAATCCAATTTAAAATCAGGGAAGTTAAATACAAAAAGTCAGCAGGATGACCAGTTGCATGCAGAGTCTTCCAACAGTAGACTGTACAAGAAAAGTAAAACAGTGCAAAAAAATAACATCAAACTCACAAGAAGCTTGAAGGAATTTGAAGGAGTTGCAGATCTTCCTGAGAATACAAGGAACAAGCTAAAGCCAAAACTAACAGAGGAAAATCTATCCTTTGATGAGGAAGTCCGTCAAATTGAAGAGAAGGCCATAAATAATGATGGAAAAGATTGCCCTGAGGCCTTACTAGAGGAACTGATGGGCAAGTCCGATAAAGATTGTGAGGTGCATATTGCTATAGAAAAGGCAGAGACGACGACAGATCTTGTAAACCTTGAAATAAATATACCACTTACTGATAAGGTGTTATTTCACTTGGGAAGTGAAAGATCAGATATATCTAATCCATCAACATTAGATGTGTCTGAAAATTTTCAAATGCAGAAAATGCCCAATGAACTGATGGAGTATAACAAAGAACTTACGGCATACATTGAGACTCTTATGGAAGAAAAATACTGGCTGACAGTTGCAGTTTGTGAACTGAAACAAAACCTGATGGAATTGCAACAACAGGTCGATAAAAGTGAGTCACAAATGATAAATAACTTTTGCAAATATATTCCAATATTTATTGATCCTGTGGAAAATGAAAACACACGACTTTTCGATCATGAAAATGCATTGGTTAACATTGTTAATGAATTGGGGAAAAATGCATCATTAGATGAATTTGATTGTAGCAGACCTGCTGTTCAAATGGAGATAGAGAAGGAGAAATCTGATGCAGAAAATAATCAACTTCAAAACAAAGTTAAACATCTCCAGAAAAAGAATGAAGAATTAGAAATGTCTATTAAAAAACACGAATATGAGAAGAAATTGTTAGAAACTAGTCTCATTAAGAAAGAGAATTATCTTTCTCTGGAACAGAAAAATGCCTGTGAAATGCAAAGCCTCATGAAATATGAAATCCAGATCATTGAAAAGCAAAAATGCCAGCTAGAAACTATGGACGATGATCTATTGGATGAAAACATGACTTTATCAGTTGATGTAGATAAAATGTTGCTACAGCTCACAGAAGATGAAATGGACAGTGATCTTAAAATGCAACACTACTTCAATGAACATGAAGCTAAGATTTCTGAGCCAGAAGAAGTGTGTGAAACTATTGAAGTACAAGATGAAGCGAAAACACTGGAAGAGACAAGAAGACAACATAAATTGATCGAGAGGTATAAAGTAGAAAAAGAGTCTCTTTTAAAGTTTAAAATTCTACTCAGAAATCAGCAAATGTACTGCAGGACAAGTGCTAATCTCACAAATGATTTAAAGGAAGTTGATGAAAAAATAGGACGACTTCAGGAGAAGCTGAATGCTCTGACATGTAACAGCTCAAAATTTCTGGAGATTCTTAATCAGTCCACAGAAAGGAGTCAGATCAGTAACATTTGTAGTTCAGAAAGTCAGGTGAGCAAGTCTGTATCAATGGAACCTGTGCACCTGTGTAACTTAATAAACCCAGATTTCTCTGGAAAACATGCTAATATTTACCCAGACAGCAGAAAAGACTTGGAATCATATATTCAGCCGTCAAAAGAAAAGAATAAAAGCAAAATCTTAAATGTACAAAACGTTCAACATCTAGAGTCAATCAAGGAATCACAGAACAGTAATGAAAACATACAAAAGGCCATGGAAAAGACTGACAGAGATAAAAAATTGCTTGAATTAAATGTGACTCACCACAAAGGAAGGATAGATGCTGAGCAACATGCCTGCAATAACTTGACAGTTTATCTAAAAAACAAAAGCAAGATATTAGGAAATCAGAATAATAATTTCCATGATATGATCGCTGAATTGTTGAATGATATCTCAAGATTTCAAGTTTCAATTGATAATCTTGAGCAAGCAAAAAAACTGTTAAAGATTAAAATCACTGAGCTGAATGATGGAATGAAAATAGATGAGGCATGCTGCAGTTACAAAGTAAAGCAAGGGAGTTCATCTCAAGCTGCTGACCCACCAAAGAAATTAACAGGATCTGAGAACACTATGATGAATTTCCTTGCAGCTCTTTACGAAGTGGACAAGGATACAATGCTTCCTGCAGTTATGAACCACGTTCTTGAAACAGGTGACGAACTTCAAAACAGTGAAACGAGATCTCAACAAACCATTGATAACACTGAAAATGGTAGAATAATGTTTGTGAAAACCACTGGTAATTTGCAAGATAAAATATTAGAAGAGCACAATTTTAGCATTGCATTACTGGAACTCTCTCAGATTATGGATCCTTCCTCTGCGAACAGTTACCAACGAAAAGTTGTGAAAACTCCACCAGAAAGTCATCATTCACAAAATGAAAGTTTAGTAGATAAAAATGTTAAATTAATAGATTGTGAGCCCACAGAAGAACATTTGACCTCAACTAAAATTCACTTTCAACCAGCGAATGAGGAAGACTTGAAATGGACAATGCAAGAGACGGAATTGGTGGATATGGCTCTTGGGAGCAAAGCGGGAGAAATAAGTGCTCCAGAAGTGTCCACATTTTGTCTAGGTCCAATTTCAGAAAACCAACTAAGTATCTATAAAACCAAGAGAAATAATACAGAAAGTGAAACAATAAATAAATTCATAATTAATTTCCAAGACATAAATCAACAAGCCAAGGAGAAGAACATGTTTTCAACTTGTGCGCATTTAAGTGTAGCCGATGAGGACTACAATCTTAAAACTAACTGTAAGTGTGACTTCAATCAGAATTGTACTGAATCTGAAGTAAGGAATACATGGCTGCAGGAAACATTTGAATCAACTAACAGTATGGGATATCCAGAAATAGGAAATATTATGAGAGGGCAAGACACATTGCTGGCTGGAGATTCCAAGCAACAATACACAGGAATAGAAAAAGTTGCTGATACTGTAAGAACAACATCAGTTTGTGCCATTGAGTCTCCAATTATATATATTAAGGGCGCCTGTCAACAGGAAAAAAACGTACCATTGTCAAAGAGGGTGCAGGAGCGAAATAGGGTCACTCTAAATCATCAAGAAGACAAAGAATTGGTCAAACCAACTCTCGATCATCAAGAGACCGAACTTTGGGAGGAAGAACTTACGGATAACGGTTACATTGATCAGAGGTAGAAATTAAAGATGCTATTTGTCTCTCGTCAAGCCTGATTATCTGTAAATGTCACCTGGTTGTGAATACAGGGCATTCCTATTAATGGTTTGAATTAGCCTGACACACTGAGTTACTCTAGCATTTTGTGTCTATCTTTGGTATAAACCAGCATCTGCAGTTCCTTCCTACATATATTTTTTAAAGAGTAAGGTTAAAACAATCAAAAACCAAGGACAGGTGAAGCATGGCACATAATTAATGAAATTAAATGGAGGTGACACCAAAGACCTTTGAACATGAGGAAGAGTAGGATAGGGACACACCATCAGCACGATCCATGGTTCAGCCCTAATTGAGATTACATTCTCTATAATTTAATTAAACTCCAGACACATAAGAGAATAAGAAAAATATGTCAGATTTTAAATATGGATGTCTCTCAACTTGTGCCTTCATTCATGGTTCACTTCATTCATGATTCTATGCTTCAAGTCCAGTTTAGTACCCAATCCCCTTATCCAAAATCTCCCTGAATGTCCAAAACCCCATTAACCATAACATTGAATGTACTTAACAAGCAGGCATCCATGGATCTTGGAGAAAGAGAATTCCAACAATTTCCAGGAAGATATTTCTCCTCATTTCAGTTCTAAATGACTGGCCACATCTTGAGATTATTCTCCAACATGTATACTCTCTGGCTAATAAAAACACACCTTACACTGGAAGGAACTCCTGGGACAAAGGACAATTACACATAAGCAGCCTGTTGGTTATCAAGGTGAATGATGCTACCGGGACTTGGATTTGCAATTGGCCATTGGTTCTGATTCTGAGTTGTTATGATGATTGCCGTGAGCCGTTATTGATAACATTTACGTTTTTGAAGGTGGAGAGAAGTTTGCATTCACATAGGCACCTAGGGTGTGTTCACATCTGACCAACCTAATTTGCCTGCAAGTAGACTGCCGCAGTAGCAGAAAGCAGGTGGAAGTAGGCCAGCCTGTTATCAAAGTGTTTTGAAAATTTGCAGGGCCAATCCATGAAAAACAGAACAAGACTTTAGTGACAGCAAGTCTCCAAATGCTGGTTGGTTAGCATCATCATCTACCTCCATCTAGATAATAAAGAGCCTGGATTCACAATCAGGGTGAGCAAGTACATGTTATGAAAAAATGTAGGGACAGAGAACTGATTTATGGTGAAAGTGAAAGTAGGATGAAATTGAAAGTACAATCAGTAAATGGTCACTGCACTAGTCATTCTTGCTGCTATCTCATTCTAGTCAATTTTTCTTTCCCATTTGTCCTTATTATCCTTCTTCTCCTCCACCAAGATTGGTAGTCTACCTTCTTATTCCTCTGATGGACACTTGTGTGGAAAGACAAAACTATGGAAAACAGCAGATTATGTCTATTTTAGTACTTTTTTTAACTACAAAATAATTCACATAGCAGACCTGCACTAGGGAACTGACAAGTTTGAATACAGCAGATCTTTTGTGAAAATGTTACTAATATGAATGTTAAATAACTTTTTCTCCATTAATGAGGAATCTGTAATAAATACTGCCAAGTGAGGAGAAGGTGGCTCCAACTTTAAATTAAATAGTTTATTGTTTTGAAGATGTAAATTCAAATATCTCCACTATAATATATGTTTTGCAAACATGGAGACATATTTGAATAGTATTATTTTTCAAAAATCATACTGAGAATTTTACAGCTCTTTTATCTCTATCCTACAAATAATATAAAGCTGGCCACATTAAAATATATCTTTCCCTTTGATTATAAACGTCAATATTCTCTCCAGATGCAACATTATATTTCCTCCACAATAATTATTGCAACCTTGAAAAATGTTCTTACATGTTGATCATTTGAGAAATATGAATTGTTATATAGATTGGTCCTCCAATTAGATGTAAGTTTAAATCCAAACAATTGAAAAATCATCACTCAGATCATTAATTGCAAAAAACAATTTGCAGTGCCTCAGTTTACAATATACTAAATCACATCAATGTAACAATGCAATTCTGGTGTAAAATTACTATCTATTTTTTATTCTGTGGTTGATTGCACAGCATTAGCACTGTAAACTTTATTGTGCGTTGTGTGTACATAAATTAACATGTTGATTTTTAAATAATATTTGTGCAGTTTATCCATTAAACCTATGGCCGTCTCCACTGAGTTTATGGAACCTACATCCTCTGGCACTGAACAGATTACTGAAACTTCTGAAGTGCAAAAAGACAACAAAAATGTAAAGGTAAAAGTAGAATGTGACCTTTTGGGAATCCATCATCTTCAACCATTTGAAATGGTGTGACATTACAGCAGAATCAGTACAGATCAATACTATTAGCTTTATTAATCAGGAATCAATTCCAACATCTTTAATGAATGTAGGTCATTAGGTTTTTTTTATATACAGGTGAGTTATGCAAAGAGAAACAGTTCATGTGGTTTTCATGCAAGAAGTGGCACAACTGATAGAGCTGCTGTCTCAGAGCACCAGAGACCCAGGTTAATACTGACATCAAGTGCTGCTGTTTGCACAATCTCCCTGTGACGACATGGGCTTCCTCCTGGTGCTCTGGTTTCCACCCACATCCCAAAGATGTGCGAGTTTGTAGGTTAATTGGCCTCTGTAAATTGCCCCAGTGTGTGGGGACTGGATGGGAAAGTGGGATAACATAGAACTAGTGTGAAAGGGTGATCGGTGGTCAGTGTAGACCAGGTGGGCCAAAGGACCGATTTTCATGCTGGAAATCTAAACTAAACTAAATGGAAGGAACTAATGGTTATTTACAATCATAATTATTTCCTCACATTCAAATGTTGAGATGTATTGTTTCAAGTATCAAAAATGACTAACAGTTCATTAACTTACCAATAGCCTGAATCAGATGAACAAAATGTAGCATCTGTGTAAAATTATGAGTGCAAATGAGAATTATGTGAAAGCATCTATTATTCCCCTTCTGATTCACCTTTCTTTGCAAAATTCCCTACCAGGTAGCAATTACTGATCTTGTGGTCAAGATAAAACGTAAGTAAGCATGGAACGTTTGGATGTTTGTTTGTCAATAGCAAAGATTCTGCATTGTTCTGGAAGATATTTATTAAATTGTTTTTGAATGTAACATCATATTTCAAGGGGTTTTTTTCCTCAGAGAAAATGTCTACTTTGTGACCATCTTTAGTTGGGCAAGAAACCCTTGCCCAGGCAAAATCAAGATAATTAGGTAACCAAATAATAGCAGCATTTCCACAGTGACAGAAATGGAAGAAACCATTGTCATAGCTCTGAGGACATATGTTTAAGGTGAGGGGAGGAAGGGGGGGGGTGTGAGTTTGAGATTTAATAGGAACACGAGGGGCAGCTTTTTTACTCAAAAGGTGGTCGGTGTATGGAGCGAGTTGCCGGAGGAGGTAGTTGAGACAGTGGCTATCACAACATTTAAGAAACATTTAGACAGCTACGTGGATAAGATAAGTTTAGAGGGATATGGGCCAAACACAGGCAGATGGGACCAGTGGAGATAGGCCTTGTTGTTCAGCATGGGCAAGTTGTGCCAAAGGGCCTGTTTCCAAGCTGTACGACTCTATGTTGCAACAAAGCAAGATTGATTGTGTGGACCGAACATTAAATCACTCTCCTGGAACCTACAAACTTAAAACACTTGTGGATAATATGCTATATACCATCACTTATCTCATTGCAAGATGGTAAAAGTGCATATATACTTTGGCTTTAGTGTTTAAAAATGTTTCAAGGCACTTCACGGGTAATTAAAAAAAAGAATGCTGAATGAAAAATGTACCTAATAGGAATTCCTCTTCAGATTTATTTGATTTAATTACTGATGACAATGACAAATGTTCCAATGATCAAATAATGGATACAAAAAATGGATTCAGTGTAAAATACGAGGACTGTGACAACCTATTGCATGGTGCATCATGTATAGAACCATGCACTTAAATTTTCCTTGAATACATTCTATTAAATAAATATTTTGGTGTCTGGAAAGGTTTACTAAATTTCCAATGTTTGGCTTTTTTTTTGTTTCCTTTTGTAACATGGGTCTTACATAGAAACATAGAAATTAGGTGCAGGAGTAGGCCATTCGGCCCTTCGAGCCTGCACCGCCATTCAATATGATCATGGCTGATCATCCAACTCAGTATCCCGTACATGCCTTCTCTCCATACCCTCTGATCCCCTTAGCCACATGGGCCACATCTAACTCCCTCTTAAATATAGCCAATGAACTGGCCTCGACTACTACCTCTGTGGCAGAGAGTTCCAGAGATTCACCACTCTCTGTGTGAAAAAAGTTCTTCTCATCTCGGTTTTAAAGGATTTCCCTCTTATCCTTAAGCTGTGACCCCTTGTCCTGGACTTCCCCAACATCGGGAACAATCTTCCTGCATCTAGCCTGTCCAACCCCTTAAGAATTGTGTAAGTTTCTATAAGATCCCCTCTCAATCTCCTAAATTCTAGAGAGTATAAACTAAGTCTATCCAGTCTTTCTTCATAAGACAGTCCCTGACATCCCAGGAATCAGTCTGGTAAACCTTCTCTGCACTCCCTCTATGGCAATAATGTCCTTCCTCAGTTTTTGTATGTTTCTTTTAATGAATTCCTCCCATTAGATTATCTGCTTGTTTTGCCTTATTACTCAAAAGCAGGACACATTTTGCATCCACCTTTGTTGGAAGATTTGGAAAGTAATCTTGAATGCGTTGCATATCCTCCTTATACAAAACATTTTCCACAATTTTTCAAGGTTAATATCGCCACAGTTTTCTATTAATATAAACCTCTCTAATTTGTTACTTGTCATCCTTAAATTTCTTGTTACCAATTTGCATTACAATAAATGCTCAGTGGTTTAACTAATCATTATGCTATGAAACAGGGTAATCCGAAGGGGATCTCTTTGAATCATCTTTCCATTTAAATCGTGGCATTGTTAAAGGAGATGCTCAGGGCATGTTTTTTTACACAGAGGATGTTGGGTGCCTGGAATGTGCTGCCAGCTGGTGGTGGTGGAGGCAGTTACAAGAGCATTTTAAATAGACAAATTGATATTCAGGAAATAGAAGGATATGGATCATGTGCAGGCAGAAGAGATTAGTTTCTCTTGGGTAGACAAAAATGCTAGAGAAACTCAGCGGGTGAGGCAGCATCTATGGAGCAAAGGAATAGGTGACGTTTCGGGTCGAGACCCTTCTTCAGACTGATGTGGAGATGGTGGGGGGGGGGGCGGGGGGGGAGGGGGGGCGAGAAGAAGATAGCAGATGAGATTAGTTTCTCTTGGCATCATGTTCGGCACAGACATTGTGGGTCGAAGGGTCTGTTCCAATGCTGTACTTTTCTATGTTCTATATTTATTCTGTAGGTATAAGCTGGAGACCTGATTCATCTTAGATATTCAGACCATCTTATTCTCAGGATTCAAACCCTGGTCTGCCCAACATTTGTCACAAGTTAACATTCACAAATTATGGGCGTAGAATTAGGCCATTCGGCCCAAAGATTCGACTCCGCCATTCAATCGCGGCTACTCTCTACCTCCTAATCCCATTTTCCTGCCTTCTCCCCATAACCCTCGACACCCGTTCTAATAAAAAATTTGTCGCTCTCTGCCTTAAAAATATCCACAGAGGACTTTGCTTCCACAGTCCTCTGTGGCAATGAGTTACACAGAAGAGCTACCCTCTGACTAAAGAAGTTCCTCCTCAACTCCTTTCCTTGGAGACGCAAGGAACTGGAATCTTGACACTAAGTACCAGAGTAACTCAGCCGGTCAGGCAGCATCTCTGGAGGACATGCATGGGCAGGGTAGGCGACGTAGAGGGAAGAAAACCTGGGGCGGGACAAAGCCACCCCACCCTTTCGAGTATTTAAAATTATTTTATTTGTTTTTAAATCATTGAATGGCCTCGCCCCGCCTTACCTCTCTGAGCTGCTCCACCTATACGCTCCTACCCGGTGCCTCAGGTCAGCGGATCAGCTGCTCCTTGAGGTACCAAGGTCTAAGCGGAAGCTCAGAGGGGATAGAGCCTTTTCTGTTGCTGCCCCGGCACTCTGGAACACCTTGCCGCTGCAGATCAGACAGGCCCCTTCACTGCCCATCTTTAAATCCTCCCTAAAAACTCACTTTTATTCACTGGCTTTCGACACTGGCTGAGACATTGTTCCTGTTTTAGTGCTTTTAATGTCTTTTAATTTTTATTGTTTTTATAGTCCTGTCGTCTTAATGGTTTTAGTAGTTTGTAATAACTTTTGTTGACTTCCCATGTACAGCACTTTGTGGTAACTGATGTTGTCTAAAAGCGCTTTATAAATAAAGTTATTATTATTATTATTATTTTGCAGCTTCCCCCACCTACTATAATCAGTCTGAAGAAGGGTTCCAACCCAAAATGTCATCTAACCATGTCATCCTGAGATGTTGTCTGACCCGCTGTTACTCCAGCAATTTGTGTTGTACTTATTTACTTGTTGTCTGCCAGATGAACATTTCTATCAGTGTTTTATGCAGCCAGCTTCTTGCATCTTTGAACAAGCATGAATTACATGTGTTTAATAGTTTCAAAATTCAACTAATTAGTTTGCATAACCATAAAATGGTAAAATAATAAAAAAAAATAATACGTATGCTTATTATAATTAGAAACTTGCAGATCTTGAAAATGTCCACCTTCTGAAATATGCTCTTAATTATTTGTAGCAACCGTGATTGAAGAAGAAATCAACAGTTTCAAGTCATTGACATCAGAAGAAATAACTGGACATGAATTGATAGAGAAGGAAAATAACAAATCTACTCCATCTTTCTGGATGAGATGCATGATACAGTAATTCTTCAAAGTGATTCAAATACTGTGCAAAATTATAACCAATGTAGTTTAAATTATTCAGCAAAACACTGCCTTATTGTCATGACGGGTTATTTATTCTGATGCTTAACAATTCACTTCACTTCATCGTTTTTTTTGAAGAATCGTCCATATTTTTAATCTTTTTAATCCTCATGCGAATCACCATTTGGAAATCAATATCAACTTAAAAGGATGATTACTTCCTAGCACAAGCTTTAATGCCCGATACACACATCACATTAACAAAATGTTTTCAAATGATTCCTGAAATATTCAATTTTTATTGAGATTTTGCCTTATTTCTCTTTCTGCCAATACAACCCATTGAAAATCAGAATGATCAGAACATCAGTTTGAAGTGAGACATCTGGGAAGGTGTTGCTAATCTGAGTCTATGTTAGGGTATCAAAAGTGACTGTTCGGGGGAAATAGGTTTTGCTTTTTACAGAAACTAAACACATTATCTAGTAATCTAGCTAAACATGAGAGGACCTCTTCAAAATGGGACATGTAGTTTTAGGTGGGTGGTAACACAGGGAGCAGATTATGCAGCACTCTATATTACAAACTTTATTTGAATATTCTCTTCTGTATCTCAACCATGAATTCCCATTCTGCAATAAAACAAATAATTTGCTGTAACTAATTTTAATTGCATGGACTATGTTTATCAAACGTGGAACAGTTGACTTGCAGGTAACTCTGTGATGATGAAAGTGGAGCATATCTCTTAACTGCAGATGAACTGCTGGCCAGCCAACACCACAGCAACCCAAAGCAGAATAAAACATTGAATTACATGGCATAATACACTATGCATGCCTCGGTGGTCTGGCAAAATGCCTCATCGCCAGAACTCACCAACAAGCACAAGACCTGGCTAAGCTGGCAGTGAGTGAGACCCTCCCAGTCAGAACCTTCCTGTACTATCGGAATCTTACTACCACGCTGCCCTCGAACGGCTGCTCTGCAGATGAGACGGTTGCCCACCTCTTCACATAGTGTGGATTTGCGAAGAGAGTCCGGTGAATGATATAAGGGTCTTTGTCCCAGTTTATCGTGAACAACTCCATAACTCATTGATTTACGGACTGTTCCCAGGGATAAATTTGGTGGTGGACATCGTCCTATTGGAAGATAATCAACTTTACAAATTATCAATTTGTTAATCAACTTAGTCTGCCCGAAACTTGTTGATCTCCCAGCAGAACGAGATAGACAATAGACAAGAGGTGCAGGAGTAGGCCGTTCGTCCCTTTGAGCCAGCACCGCCATTCAATGTGATCATGGCTGATCATCCCCAATCAGTACCCCGTTCCAGCCTTCTCCCCATATCCCCTGACTCCGTTATCTTTAAGAGCCCTATCTAGCACTTTCTTGAAAGTATCCAGAGAACTGGCCTCCACTGCCCTCTGAGGCAGAGAATCCCACAGACTCACAACTCTCTGTGAGAAAAAGTGTTTCCTCGTCTTTGTTCTAAATGGCTTACCTTTAGCGGATGCAGAGACGACGACTAAGTTTTCTGAACGATCTTTATTAACCACTCGCTCCTTTGTCAACAGGTCTATGCATACATGTCTGATCACAACGGTGGTCAGCAAAACAATTGCCGCGCAAAAACAAAACCACGCGAAAATGGCAGCCCCTCCCAAGTCACGTGACCGCGGCTTCTGAATGCCGGGTACAATACCTGCGTGTGCCTGCAGGCACCGCTACATACCTCTTATTCTTAAACTGTGGCCCCTGGTTCTGTACTCCCCCAACATGTTTCCTGCCTCTAGCGTGTCCAAACCCTTAATAATCTTATATGTTTCAATAAGAATCCCTCTCATCCTTCAACTCCTCTTGTTATAAAGGCCAACATGCCATTTGCTTTCTTCACTGCTTGCTGTACCTGCATGCTTACTTTCATTGTCTGATGTACAAGGACCCCCAGATCCCATTGTACTTCCCCTTTTCCCAACTTGACACCATTTAGATAGTAATATGCCTTCCTGTTTGTGTACCAAAGTGGATAACCTCACATTTATCCACATTAAACTGCATCTGCCATGCATGTGCCCACTCACCCAACCTGTCCAAGTCACCCTGCATTCTTATAGCATCCTCCTCACAGTTCACACTGCCACCCAGCTTTGTGCCATCTGCAAATTTGCTAATGTTACTTTGAATCCCTTCATCTAAATCATTGATGCATATTGTAAATAGCTGCGGTCCCAGCACCGAGCCTTGCGGTACCCCACTAGTCACTGCCTGCCATTCTGAAAGAGACTCGTTAATCCCTCCTCTTTGTTTCCTGTCGTCCAAACAATTTTCTATCCATGTCAGCACTCTACCCCCAATACCATGTGCCCTAATTTTGCTCACTAACCTCCTATGTGAGACCTTATCAAATGCTTTCAGAAAGTCCAGGTACACTACATCCACTGGCTCTCCCTTATCCATTTTCCTATTTACATCCTCAAAAAACTCCAGAAGATTAATCAAGTATGATTTCCCCCTCATAAATCCATGCTGACTCGGACCGATCCTGTTACTGCAATCCAAATGTGTCGCTATTTCTTCTTTTATAATTGACTCCAGCATCTTCCCCACCACCCCCATCAGGCTAACTGGTCTATAATTCCATGTTTTCTCTTTCCCACCTTTCTTAAAAAGTGGGATAACATTAGCTACCCCCCAATCCACAGAAACTGATCCTGAATCTGTAGAACATTGGAAAATTATCACCAATGCATCCACGATTTCTAGAGCCACTTCCTTAAGTACCGTGGGATGCTGACCATTAGGCCTAGGGGATTTATCAGCCTTCAGTCCCATCAGTCTACCCAGCATCATTTCTTGCCTAATATGGATTTCCTTCAGTTCTTCCGTCACCCCAGATCCTCTGGCCACTAGTATATCAGGAAGATTGTTTGTGTCCTCCTTAGTGAAGACGGATCCAAAGTACCTGTTCAACTCATCTGCCATTTCCTTGTTCCCTATAATAAATTCACCTTTTTCAGTCTTTAAGGGTCGAACTTTGGTCTTAACTATTTTTTTCCTCTTCACATACCTAAAGAAGCTTTTACTATCCTCCTTTATATTCTTGGCTAGCTTACATTCCGTACCTCATCTTTTCTTCCCGTATTGCCTTTTTAGTTATCTTCTGTTGCTCTTTAAACATTACCCAATCCTCTTGCTTCCCGCTCATCTTTGCTACGTTGTACTTCTTCTCTTTTATTTTTATACTGTCCCTGACGTCCCTTGTCAGCCACGGTCGCCCCTTACTCCCCTTGGAATCTTTCTTCCTCTTTGGAATGTCCGTCAGGGAATGTTTCCGACTGGCCCATTCCAGACTTAATTGGAAGAAGGATCATAGACATCTTTGGGTACTTTGTTTTCATCCAAAATGTGGTGAAATCTGAAATCTGTTGTCTACAGGATGACAAAAACAGAAACATTTATCCGATTTAAGTGCTTCAACCTACAAAACTTTGGACCGAGATCTGGGACATGGGGTCGTTCCCTGTTGTTATTTTGGCTGCCATTGATTTCTATGGTTTATAGGAATGTTGTACCAGAGAACCTGGGACCCAGTCAGCATCATTGCTGCTCATTCCTTCTCTTGCAACACCTTGTTACTGTCTACAGATTTCAGCTAATGATTTGGCTTTTGCAACATTAAAGAAGGTGGATTATTCAAAAGCAATCTACCAGTCTGGTTTATATCTGTGATAGACACAAAATGCTAGAGAAACTCAGCAGGTCAGGCAGCATCTCTAGAGAAAAGGAATAGATGGCGTTTCGGGTCGAGACCCATCTTCAGACCCAGTCTATCTATTTTGCATCTATCTTTGGTGTAAGCCAACAATTGCAGTTCCTTCTTATATGGTTTAAATCTGTGGTTGGTGATATCTCGAGCAACGACTAGATGCATTTCAAGCTTCAGTGCATGGGAAGGATAAGGTGTTTATGATAATTCAACCGAAATGTTTGCATAAAGCTATTGCCAGATACTGATTGTGACTAATTGCTACTGATATTGATTGTAATGAGTACTAACAAAACCTATAAGACAATTACTGCAAATGAAGCAACACAAAATTATCTTGTCTTTTCATTCTTTGAAATGAAAACTGAATTTTCTTAAAAACTGAAAATGAAGAATCTTAACACTTATTTCGAGCCGTCTTATGTTAAGTAGACTGAAGAAAGAGAGAAGCCTTCAGCATGTTTTATATTCTGTTTTGTTGCTCAGTATTGAAACAACGATAGTGACTTACACTGATGTTACATCAATGCCCCCTAGGGGAAAAACTGTTTAGAGAAAATGTGCATCATTTAAAATCGAAGATAGTACTTTATAAAAAACTTGATATTACTATGCCTGGAATTCAGTGGAAATTAGAAATCAACCGATAAAAATTTGAAGCCCCACATGTCCTCTCAACCAGTTATTTTTATTAAGACGTGACATTTAATGCAGATTGATAGGTTCTTGATTAGTAAGGGTGTCAAAGATTATGGGGAAAATACGGGAGAATGGGATTGATTGAGAAAAATAGATCAGCCATGATCGAATGGTGAAGAAGACCCAAATTGCCAAATAGCCTAATGCTGCTCCTATGCCTTATGATATAGATATATGGCGACTGTAACATAAGGGGAGGAATCCACAATCTGAGTTAGAACTGAAAGTTCAAACCATTGAAAATAAAGTTCGACAAAACTAATAACAATTGAAGCTATAGAAACATGAATAGAAAGCTACTGTCCGATGAGCCTTACATCAGTGGCAGGGAAGTTGTTGGAAGGTCCATTTCTTGCTGTACGATTCTATGTTTTTTATCTCTTTACACAAATCTGTCCACACATTCCTTCCTATTTTAATAGACTCTGACCTCATCCTGGATTTTGTGTGTCTGCTTTCCACCCACCTCTATTGTACGTAGATTTCCACAGTACCTATTTGTTATTAAACAGTCGCAAAGCATTTTACACTTTTATTATTTTTTGGGTTGGAATGACCCAGTTAGTAATGGAATGTGTAAGTAAACACAGGAGCCATTTTGTACTGACGTCACCAATGAATTGATTTGGCATTCTGGTTGATGGTGATTCCGTGAGGAGTGTAAGTTGACACACTGGAGCCCCAGGGGTTTAATCATGTCAAAAAAGACTGGTTTAATGTTTCAACTTAAGGGTGTTTAATAATGCAATACTCCTTCATTAACACATGAGAATGTTAACTCCGTTTATACTTACGTATCCTGCTACCAGACATCGACCCACAATTCATTGACACAGAAATCAGAAGCATCCTGAGTATGGGTGCTGTCTGTAAGGTGTATATTCTCCCTGTGACCATGTGAGGTTTCCCCGAGCTCCAGTTTGCTCCCACACTCCAAAGACCTGCAGGTTTGTAGGTTAATTGGCTTCTGTAAATTGTCCCTAGTGTGTGTAACAGTGCTAGTTTATGAGGTGATCGCTGGTTGGCGCAAACTAGGTGGACGGAACGGCCTGTTTCCAAGCTGTGACTGTACTATTTTAGACAAGCCTGTCTGATTCACAATCCTTCTGGTAGAACTGCCAGCCAAACATTGTTTTTGAAGGAAAAAGATGACTGCACTGAGGCATTAGTGACTTACTTTTGATGAAATGCAGCGAGCAAACGCGATAATTCCCGATATTTTGGATCATTAAATCTCCACGGCAAATGTCTGCTGTTCACTTCCGCTGTTTTTCCACCTTCAGTTCCCTCTTGTAATTACCTTACTTTCTATCTTTTTTTTTGCCTGAAAATATAGGTTGCTGTGCTTCACGGTCACCCCGACTAGCACAGAAATTTCAGCTCAGAAATCGGCCGTTTTCCATGTTTTTAACGGGTTTGAAAGTGCGTGTTTCCCCATTCACTAACATGTACCGAAGTGACATATGTCCTCCAGTTAAATTTTTCGGTCACGTGAGGGGGGATCTAATGTCCAATGAGCGTAGAACTGTCAGCCAAGCAACCAAGCAACAGGCATGTCACACGAACAGAATCAAGGCTCAAGAAATGACTGCACAGGACTACCTGCATTCTGACAATGGGAATCAGAATTCAGAAGGCAAGACCTGGCAAAGCTCAGTTCCACATGGTTGTAGGGGAAAGAATAGTGAGGGCTGATAACTAATAAATAGGGATGTGGATTGTGCTCATGTGGTGAGAGGGAACCACAGACAAGAAGGGACATGGAATGTAGCAGTGACGATACCCAAGTTTCAGGAACTTCATTGATGATGTTATAACCTGCACCCATTGTTGTGACAGAAGATTGGTTCGACTGTCAAAGTTAGACTTGTGGATAAGTATTTTATTCTGTAATCAAGACCTCGTTTTACTGTTAATCAAATTTCTGTGTAATCTTGTCAACTAAGAATATAGAAGCTGTAACAAAGTCGTGCTCGGCAGGTCAGCTTTCGCTGGTCACCAGTTTTAATAAATCACCTGTTACTTCAAACACCAACTCTGCGTGACCTTTCTATTTACTCCTACACACATGAACGCATGAATGGTGGCAGATAAAGGCGTCCAACAGGTGATCATCTTTACTCTCAATCATGGCAGAGTGCAAGTTAGTCACGGCGTAGCAAAGGCAAGATTGAATCGTCATTCAGTTAACCAGGCACATCGATTCTGTGCCAAGTCTAACCTGCCTCAGAATCTGCGAAAGAAAGCCTACCTTGGAAATCTCAGCAAGCTTCTGCTGCATGTGACTGCAGATTCCACCGATGGAGCATAGTCGGGGAATCAGCAGCAGAGCGCAGCCCTGAATCTTGAACTTGCATGCAGCTGTCAGAATCTTTCAGTAAGGGGCAATGAGTATAAGAGTCAGGAAGTCATGAAGCAGCTCTGTAGGCCTTTGGTTAGGCCATATTTGGAGCATTGCGTGCAGTTCAGGTCCATCCCATTGAAGGAAAGATGTGGAGGCTTTGGAGAGGGTGAAAAGGTTTCCCAGCATGATGCCTGGATTAGAGGGTTTCAGCTGTATTTAAATTTCCAAAAGGCAGTCCACAAGGTTCCACATATTGACAGGTAAATAAATGAGCCCAAGGTATTGGAGGAAGTGTGTTAGCATTGATTGAAAACTGGCTATCATTTAGAAAACAAATGAAACCAGTGGAGTACCCCAGGCTCTCATTTGATTACTGAGGTTGCTTCCTTTAAAAATCTTAGGTGTAGGCCAATGCGTCACAATCATTTGTCCCCCTATAGCTCCATTAGTTTCCCTAATACTTTATCCTTTGAGACCAGGATTTTTACATGCTCCTCCCTATTATTTGAAATAAGCACATCTCTTATTTTAGGAATATTTATAGTATTCCCCATGGTGAAAACTATGAAAAAATAGTTTACTTAACATATCTGTAATTTCTTTATTTCCCATTATTAATTCACAAGCCTTATTCTCTAGAGGTCCCACAGCTATCTTGGATACCTCCTTATATCCATCTAAACTTTCCCTGCTTGGTTTAATATTTCAAGCAAGTTTTCTTTCAATGTCAATTTTCTCCTTTCTGCTTAGTCTTCTACTGCTCTATTCTGAAAATCCCGTTCAGCTAAATCTGTGCTTGATTCAGTCCATTCAGCAGTTCTGTAAATAGCAGGAGACTCTCTCAGCTCTCTCCCAGAACTAGTCTCAAACTTTGCCCGTATCAGCTTTGCCAGACCCAGCCAAAAAACAAAATGAAGAACACTGCAGGTGAGGGAAATCTGAAATAGAAATGGAGAATGCTCAAAACAATCAGCAGGTCAGGCAGCATCTGTGGAAAGAAAAATGGAGTTTGTGTTTCAGATCAAGTATTCTTTATCAGATGATGTGACCTTACTGCAACACTCATAGTTCAACCGACTGCTTCCCATCTTAGTTTAGTTTATTAGTGTCACGTATACGGAGGTATGGTGAAAAGCTTTTTGTTGTGTGCCATCCTGTCAATGATAAGATTATACATGTTTACAATCAAGCCACCCAGAGTATTCAGTTACAGGATGGAATAACATTTCGTGCAAGATAAGGTCCTATTAAATATAGTCCAAGGGCCTCCAATGAAGTAGATGGTAGGGCTGGACCACTCTGTAGTTGTTGATAAAATGGTTCAGTTGCCTGATAACAGCTGGGAAGAAACTATCCCTAAATCTGGAGGTATCATTTTTACACTTCTGTACCTCTTGCCTGATGGGAGAGGGGAGAAGAGGGTGACCAGTGTGAGACTCATCCTTAATTATGCTGGTGGCCTTGGCGAGGCAGTGTGAGGTGTAGATATATTCAATGACATGGAGGGTGGTTTGCGTGATGTCTCTAAATGTCTCTAAAGTGGTCCCCTCTTGTTCAAAGTGATCACATCCTCCTCTCAACTGCCTGTCACACAGCGTGAAAACAGGCCCTTTGGCTCAACTTTCCCAGAATGATCAACATGTCCCATCTCACTTGTCCCACTAGTTCCTGCTTTTGACCCTTATCCCTCCAAACAAGTCCTACCCATGTACCTGTCTAATCCGGAGCCCCCGCGGCGGAGGCAACAGCTACGTCCACTGAACTGGAGGGCGGCAGCTTCGACCACCCCGGGCCGCGGAGCTCGTGGGAGCCGCGGGACTGACTACCATCGCCCGGTGGGGTAACAACATATCGCCTCAGCGCAGAGGGAGAATGAGGAGGGAAGAGACAGTAACTTTAAGACTTTTGCCTCCATCACAGTGAGGAGGTGCCTGGTGAACTCACTGTGGTGGATGTTAATTTGTGTTTATTGTGTGTTTTGTTGTTTATTATTATATGTATGGCTGCAGGCAACGACATTTCGTTCAGACCGAAAGGTCTGAATGACAAATAAAGGATCTAATCTAATCTAATCTAATCTAATTCTTAAATTGTGGCCCCTGGTTCTGGACTCCCCCAACATCGGGAACATGTTTCCTGCCTCTAGCGTGTCCAAACCCTCAATAATCTTATGTTTCAATAAGATCCCCTCTCATTCTTCTAAACTCCAGAGTATACAAGCCCAGCCGCTCCATTCTATCAATATATGACAGTCCCGCCATCCTGGGAATTAACCTTGTGAACCAGGGTGGGAGATTGCAACCTTCACGTGATCCACCCTGTTTCAACTAATGCACCTGGCGTGCACAATCAAATAAGATCAATAGAACAAGTTGTCCTACAACTTTAGGCTGTGCACACCATACGTAACGAATTAAGGCGACCTTGTGAACCTACGCTGCACTCCCTCAATAGCAAGAATGTCCTTCCTCAAATTGGGAGACCAAAACTGCACACAATACTCCAGGTGTGGTCTCACTAGGGCTCCGTACAACTGCAGAAGGACCTCTTTTCTCCTATACTCAACTCCTCTTGAAATAAAGGCCAACATGCCATTCGCTTTCTTCACTGCCTGCTGTACCTGCATGCTTACTTTCAGTGACTGATGAACAAGGACCCCCAGATCCCATTGTACTTTCCCTTTTCCCAACTTGACACCATTTAGATAATAATCAGCCTTCCTGTTTTTGCCACCAAAGTGGATAACATTTATCCACATTAAACTGCATCTGCCCACTCACCCAACCTGCCCAAGTCACACTGCATTCTCATAGCATCCTCCTCACAGTTCACACTGCCACCCAGCTTTGTGTCATCTGCAAATTTGCGAATGTTACTGTGAATCCCTTCATCCAAATCAATATATATTGTAAATAGCTGCGGTCCCTTTTATTTTTATACTGTCCCTGACTTCCTTTGTCAGCCATAGTCGCCCCTAACTCCCCTTGGAATCTTTCTTCCTCTTTGGAATGAACTGATCCTGCACCTTCTGTATTGTTCCCAGAAATACCTGCCATTGATTTTTCACTGTCATCCCTGCTAGAGTGTCTTTCCAGTCAACTTTAGCCAGCTCCTCCCTCCTGGGTTCATAGTCCCCTTTGTTCAACTGTAATACTAACACCTCAGATTTACCTTTCTCCCTTTCAAATTGTAGATTAAAACTTATCGTATTATGGTCACTACCTCCTAATAGCTCCTTTACCTCAAGTTCCCGTGTCAAATCTGGTTCATTCCACAACACTAAATCCAAAATTGCCTTCTCCCTGGTCGGCTCCAGTTCAAGCTGCTCTAAGAATCTCTCATGGAGGCACTCCACAAACTCCCTTTCTTGGGGTCTAGTACCAACCTGATTTTCCCAGTCTACCTTCATGTTGAAATCTCCCATAACAACCGTAGCATTACCTTTACAGCATGCCAATTTTAACTCTTGATTCACTGGCCTTGGATTTGGACATCTTTTCCTCTGCGACATCTGATCTTGATCCATTGTCCAACCAACTTGATACTTTTTTCTACGTGCTAGCTCCTCAACGATATCTTTCTTCTGCTATTGTGACATAAAACCATCACATTGACCAGCAGCAACCTATCTATGCACCCTGTTTTAACTGTCTGACGCCAGAGTTAACAGTGTTAATCCATGACTCAAGAAAGGCCTTTCCTTTGTTTTTTACATCTCCCGATAAACTATCTGTCAATATCACCCACTCTCACTGGAAACACTTCAAGAGATTTCAATCTCCCCTTCAGTGCTATGCTGCTACATCACACTCAATGAATTAATGCAACTGATTGATTGATTATTAAAAGATACAGCATGGAAACAAGGCCTTTGACCCACCGAGCCACATCTACCATAGACCACCCATTCACACAAGTTCTACATGAACCCACTTTTGCATCCACTCCCTGCACACTAGGGACCAATTAGAGAGGCCAATGAGCCTAAAAACTAGCACATCTCTGGGATGTGGAAGGAAACTGGAGCACCCAGAGGAAGCCCATGCGATCATAGGAATAATGTGCAAACTACATTCAGATAGCACCCGAAGTCAGATTCGAACTCTGGTACAGCGATGCAGCAGCTCTACCAGCTGTGTCACTTTGCCGCCGCAGTGGCAGAGAAGTTTACTCTTTTTCTTTCGGTAGACAGCATGTATCTACTCCCAGTTATGTCCTGCAATTTACTGCTAGTTTTTCTCTTTCAGCTTAAACAACACATTCCCTGTCAGAGAGTCTGCTGACAAATTGCTGGCATGTTATTACCCATGCTTTGATCAGCCTTGCGGTGCTCCTATGCTGAGCCGGTTTGCGGGTCCGAGATGCGCTTTCCCAGCCTCACATTCTGCTTCCTGTCTGTCAGGAAGTTGGTGATCCACTGACAGAGGGGTTCAGGCACAGTCAACTTTGAAAGTTTGGAGTGTAGTAGCTCTGGCACAATGGTGTTGAATGCAGAGCTAAAATCAACAAATCGGATCCTCGCATAGGTCCCCTGGCGGTCTAGGTGCTGTAGGATGAAGTGCAGGCCCAGGTTGACTGCGTCATCCACAGATCTATTGGCCCGATATGCAAACTGCAGAGGGTCCAGCAGAGAGTTTGTGATATTTTTCAGCTTGGCCAGCACAAGCCTTTCGAGTGTCTTCATGACTACAGAGGTCAGTGCGACAGGCCTGTAGTCATTAAGATAAGTAATCAGATTCAGATTCAGTTTCAGATTCAACTTTAATTGTCATTGTCAGTGTACAGTACAGAGACAACAAAATGCAGTAATCCTTACCTTTTTGGGTACAGGGACAATAGTGGAGACTTTGAAGCAAGCAGGGACAGTACATGTTTGCAGGGAATTGTTAAAAATGTCTGTATAGACCGGTGCCAGAGTAGAGGGGGAAACATTGTCAGGTCCTGGAGATTTCCGTCTCTTTTGTCCTCTGAAAAGCCTCTCCACCTCCACTACCTAAAGCTACCCTTTTGAGTTTATTGGATAATTAAAATCCTGAGGCAATTCACTTCAACATAGGCGTTCTTGCGATGCACTATTCTATCTAAATTATAAACTGTACTGAAACATGTCCAATTCAGCCAGGCAGTAAGAGTAACATTTACTTTGTGGTTAAAGAAATATCTGGTCCAACATTTGCCCTTTGAACTCGGTTAATGCAATTTAAAGGAAAAGTCAATGCTCTGGTTTATTAAATGGATATGTGTTTATTGTTAAAGAATATTAGTACTTCAGCATATAAAGGGAAACAACAATGATTTAACATACAAATGAGAGAAAAAGATCTGAAGGGTCCTTTATGCTTGACATCTGTTTGGATTGGGTGTTTCCACTGGGAGCTGGTTGGAGATAGAATGGCTGCTGGCGTCTTGGCTATTGACATCATTCACTGGAACAGGGTTACTAGATCCTTCACTTGCAGCCTGCTGTTGACTCTGGACTTCACTTGTATGTGATGGAGATGAGTTGTAGAGGATAAATCCAATCAATATGAGCAGAAATGCCAGGACATACAGCGTTGAAAACTATTGATGAGGATTAAAGGGAGAAGTACTCAAATATTTGTTTTTAATTGTAATTCACGTTAACAGAAGCATAATGACATTCGAATATTGGATGGGTATACACGTGGTAAGAGGAAACGAGAGAGTATTAAGGGATCTGGTATATTTGAAAGTGAAGAATATCCATGCCAGAAGATAATAACAAGAAAAAGGTAGGAGCTGTGACGATACTTTTTTTTTTTAATCCTTTCTAGATTTTTAATCCTTCCTGGCAGAAGATTGCAAAAATTGTCCTATATTTTAAAAGGAAAGGATACAGTTCGGTAACATAGACAAGTTTGTTTGTTCAGTAAGTTATTGAAATCCATTTAAGCAAAATTAAAAAGCTTCAATAAGAAAATCATTGATTATAGACACTGCCCAATAACGTACAGGTTATGTCCCACAGACCTTTGCGTAAGTCAGATGTTACATAAATCGGAAAACCATGGGAGCTTCCATGCGGAGACATCATGGGGAGCATCCGTGAGAACAGCTGACTAGCTTGCGGAAACAGCCACATGCGGCGGCAGTCACGCAGTGCTACCAAGATTACCAAGACGCGTAACTTGAAAATAAAGCAATGGGCTTAAAAAATTGTTTACGTAAGTGCGAGTTTACTTGAGTCGTCTGTTGCGTAAATTGGAGAGTGCCTGTATTCTGCTCGTACAGTGCATGGTAAAGGGCCTGTCCCACTGCGGGGACCTAATTTGCGAGTTTAGAAGAGTTTGCGCTCGCCACAAACTCACAGCATGGTCGACACATGATCCTAGGAGGTCACTGTAACTCTCCTTCATGCTCGAGATAAGTTCCCGCATACTAGTGGCCTCAGTTTGGTCGAGGAAACTTTTTCAGCATGCTGAAACATTTTCCGCGAGTCAAAATTGGTCGGCATGGTTCTTTTGAACTCGTAGTGCAGTGGTAGTGGGGTCACCATGTAGTTATAGACAGTTGAGGTCGCCGTAGGCAAACTCCTTTGCTGACCGGGCATTTTAATTGGGTTGGTCCCCTTTGGAGTTTTCAGAACCTCCCCCCCTCTCCCCCCCCCAGTAATGTCCCCCCCTTCTCTCTCCCCCCCCCGCTAAACTTCTCTCTCCCCCCCCTCTCCTCTATTAAAAGTTGTATGGCCTTATCTAAAAGTGTCCCCCCCCTTCTCTCTCCCCCCCTTCTCCCCCTCCCCTTCCCCCCCCCCTTCTCTCCTCTCTCCCCCCCTTCTCTCCCCTCCCCCCCTCTCCTCTTCTCTCCTCTCTCCTGGGTCTCCCTTCTCTCTCCCCCTCCCCCCCCCCTTCCCCCCCCCCCCCTTCTCTCTCCCCCCCCCCCTCTCCTCCCCCCCCCCCCTTCTCTTCTCCCCCCCCCTTCTCCTCTCCCCCCTTCCTCCCCCCTTCCTTCTCTCCCCCCCCTTCTCCTCCCCCCCCTTCTCTCCTTCCCCTCTCTTCCCCCCCCTCTCTCTCCCCCCCCCCTTCTCTCTCCCCCCCCCCTTCTCTCTCCCCCCCTTCCTCTCTCCCCCCCTTCTCTCTCTCCCCCCCCCCTTCTCTCTCCCCCCCTTCTCCCTCCCCCCCCTTCTCTCCCCCCCCTTCTCTCTCCCCCCCTTCTCTCCCCCCCCCCTCTCTCCCCCCCCTTCTCCCCCCCTTCTCTCTCCCCCCCCTTCTCTCCCCCCCCCTTCTCTCCCCTCCCCCCCTTCTCTCTCTCTCCCCCCCCTTCCTCTCTCCCCCCCCTCTCTCTCTCCCCCCCCCTCCTCCCCCCCCCCTCTCTCCCCCCCCCTCCTCCTCCCCCCCCCTTCTCCCTCCCCCCCCTTCTATCCACAGGCCCTTTAAATGTCATTGCTCTGGAGAAGGTTTAGCAGAGAGTTTAGAAGGATGTTGCCAAGAGTACAAATTGTTTAGTCAAGCATTCTCCCATCGATATTAAGAACAAAGCTGGTGTATATTGAAAAATTGCAAACAAAAAATAAATTAGGAAAGTGGATAAACTTAAAGAAGCTAAGTTGAGGGGATTTTATTTGAGATGTATGGAATTATTAATTGCCTGCATATTATAAATAGGAAAAACCTACTTCTCTTAGCAAATGGGTCAAAGCCAGGTGCATTGGTTTAAAACAATTGGTAGAAAGATGAGAGGAGACAAGGAGATTTTTTTCACCTGGGGGGGTCCTTGAAAGAGTGTTGAGGTAGAAAGCCTCATCACCTTTTCGCAATGCTTTAATGTGTTCTTGAAGAGAGCGATCTGTAATGTTATGGACCCAATGCTGGGAGATGACATCAGGATGCAAAGTCATAGTCATATAGCATGAAAGGCCCTTCGGCCCAACTTGTCCATGCCGTACTCCATCAACACTAGTCCCACCTGCCTGTGTTTAACCCATATCGCTCTAAACCTATCCTATCCACGTACCTGTCTAACTGTTTCTTAAACGTTGTGATAGTACCTGCCTCAATGACCTCCTCTGGCAGCTCGTTCCATACACCCACCACACTGAAAAAGTTGCCCCTCAGATTCCTATTAAATCTTTCCCCTCTCACCTTAAACCTATGTTTAGGTGTCATCAGGAGTTATCAGCTGTTTTCGGGCAGAAGTACAATCCTACCAACAACTAGAGAGCAGTCCCGAGCTACTATCTAACTCATCGGAGACGCTCAGACTATCTTTGATCTGACTTTGATGGACTTTATCTTGTACTAAACGTTATTCATGTTATTCCCTTTATCAATTATCTATACACTGTAGAGGGCTCAATTGTAATCATGTACTGTCTTTCTGCTGACTGGTTAGTGTGCAACAAAAGCTTTTCACTGTAGCTTGGTGCATGTGACAATAAACTAAACTCAAATTCAAATTATGCCCTCTGGTTCTTGATTTCCCTATGCTAGGTAAAAGACTCACTCTATCGTTCACTCTATCTATCCCCCTCATGTTTCCAAAACGCCTCTATAAGATCACCCCACATCCTCCTGCGCCCCAAGGAATAAAGTGCTGGCCTGCTCAACCTCTCCCTATAGCTCTGACCCTGTGATTAGCCAAACCCATTGAGTTGAATGGTCTGTTTCTGCATCATACATTTTCCTTGATTCTCTGATTTAATATTTTCCCAAAAATCTTAAATCTCCATTTTTCAACTTACAATTAACATGAGCTAACTGAAATCCAAGACTTGCATGAAATGAGATTTTCTCCAATATAACATAACTATCACAACATTTTAAATCTGTAAATTCATTTATTTTTGTTTTCAATATTTCTTCTTTATAGATAAAGAAAAGTGTTTGGCAAGGAGTCATAGAGTGGTACAGCATGGAATCAGGCACTTCAACCCAACTTGCCCACATTGACCAACATGCCCCATCTACACTAGTCCCACCTGCCTGCATTTGGCCCATATCACTTTAAACCTACCCTATCCATGTATCCTAGTACCTGCCTCAACTATGGCAGTATATTCCAATACTCCCAGCACCCATTGTGTAAAAATGAGTTTAACTATTGTTACTGATGTGCAAAGCTATCCTCCCACACATGGTACAGCTGTTAGCCTTTAATTATCAACAAAAGAGGTGCAAAAGAGAATTTAAATACAAACCATTTATGAGTTGACTGGTTAATATTAAAGCAGCCTATTAGGCTGCAGAGGACGTTGATGTTAATCACAGTGGTGGCTCGATTTTTTTTCTTTGGGTTTCCATAGCTACCTCCTACACATTGCTACCAAGAGACACTAACCTTTGCACCACTCTGTAATTATCTAACTGGGAAAATAGCCTGAAGGCTGTTACTTGAGATTTAAAAGGGCACAAGGTTGCGACATTGTTTTTAGCATTGTGAAATTGCTGGGGGCATTAGCAGATTTATGATGACTGGACAGACAAAAAATGAGGAATCGTTCCAGATCAATTTTAAGAGTTTCCCGGATCATACAAGCTAGTTAGCACTGATTGAAGTCGACTCGCAGCTCTTGAAGATGGAGCGGTGTGGAAAACATTCTGAATATCCTTGCAGATCTCAGGTGAGAATGAGTATCCAGATCTCTAGATACAAAGTGCTAGCGTAACTCAGCAGGTCAGGCAGCATCTCTGTAGTAAAAAGGTGATGTTTTGGGTCATGACCCTTCTTCACACTAGTTGGAAGCAGCACTGGTGGCATTGTGGACAAGGAGGAGAAAGGAAGAGAGACTTCTTCCCATGGAAGGCTGGGACACCCTCAAAGAGCCTGCCATCGAGGCAACAATGGGAGGCACCTATTGAAGTCACTGCCAGGTATAAAGACAAGGATACAGTTCCAAAATGAGTTCAGTGAACTCAGACATGTGAAATAGATCGATTCATTCATCTTTAAATTCTGATTACACCAGCGCAGTTTTTGTACAGCGCACTATTTTGTACAGCACACCTTCAACAACTACCTACCAACAATCTTTTAATTGGAAACAAATTCAAGGACAGTCCCTTCCCAGATGTTATAAGGCATCTGAACCGTCCTCTCACCTGCTAGAGTGTAATCCTGACCTCCCATCTACATCACTGGATACCTCTGAACTGTCTTTAATTGGACCTTATCAGACTTTATCTTGCACTAAATGTTGTACCGTTTATCATTTGGCTGCAACGGCATGATTGTAATCTTTGTAATCTTGATTGTAATCTTCTTTGACTGGATAGCACGCAACACTCATTCCAAAGGACGTGATAATATATTTTGCTCTCTCTTGTAAAATAAAGTGTGGGACAATTGGTGTCTTCAACAACAATCAGGGAAAAGATACAATATGATGTGTGCCACACCCCAGAAGCAAACAGGTAGGCCATTATTGGAAGCTTACAAACCCTGGTGAGCCGGCAGCTTTGAGATTACAACATATCTTCCAATCTAATCCTCCATGTGAAGCTATGATAATCAGGTGCATGTTGATCAGCAAAAGAGAAGCCCATCCAGTAAAATCACTGCAGCTACTAGTTTAGTTTTGTTTATTATGGTCATGTGTACCAAGGTACAGTGAAAAGCATTTGTCTGTGTGCTATCCCATCAAAGAAACAGACTGTGCATGATTACAATTGTGCCATGCACTGTTTTAGGTATGTACTGCTCAGTTCAATCTGAAGACAATCTGAGCAGGTACCTCAGTGAGTGGAGTTCCCATCCAAGCTGATAACATGCATTATTTCACTTTCTGGTTAGCCTTGAGATGCATCACAGCATGGTTTAGGAACAGCTCCATCCAAGACCACAATAAATTGCAGAGAACTGTAGATGCAGCTCAAACCATCTCACAAACCAACCTCCCTTCCACTGACTCCATCTACATTTCATGCTGCTTCACCCAGGCCACCAGCATAATCAAGGACAAATTTCACCCCAAACACTCCCTCTTCTCCCCTCCACCATCAGGCAATTGGTACAGAAATTTGAAAACACATACCTCCAGATTCAGGGACATTTTCTTCCCAGCTGTTATCAGGCAACTGGACCATCCTATCAACAACTACAGAGCGGTCCTGAACTACTGTCTACCTCAATGGAAACCCTCAGACTATCTTTAATCAGACTTTACTGGACTTTATCTTGCACTAAACATTATTTCCTTCGTCCTGTATCTGTACACTATGGGCGGCTTGATTGCAATCATATATCGTCTTTCAACTGGATAGCTGGTACATGTGACAATAAACTAAACTAAACCCACTGAGTTCCACCAGCACTTTGTGTTATGCTCAAGACCCTAGCATCTACAGTTGCTTGTTACTCCACTCAGCCTTCACCCCCCACCCCCCCCACGATCAATTTTAACATTTTTTATTCCAATTGATCTGTGAAGGATGAAATCAAGGACTGAGTGCAGCAGATTAACATCAATGCCCAACCATACCTGTTGGCACAACCAGCACTCCATTCCTTGTGTTGTGGTGTCAGTACTGAAATCTGCATGTCGTATATGTCGGCACTCATCCCAGAAAATGTTAATATTTACCACCATCATGTGTCATCTGTTAGCAATTTGGCACATGTGTGAAAAAGAATCCCAGTATAATTGTTCTTAATTACAAGCACGGAACACTCGGATCTAGCTTTTATTTCTGTATTCCACAAATACAAAGCTAGCAATTATCAAATCATGTCTGCTCATGAACCTACAGAAGTGAATGTGTTCTTAACTCAAAACAGCAGCTGCAACTGGTATTGGAAGGAGGCAAACATAGCCAGGCATGCTCTGGAGAATTCCTCCAGAGAAAAATAATAGCTCTTGAAGTTACAATTTGCCAACTTAAAACTTCATAGAAAATCACTAAATAAACAGTTTGTAATGAATTCTTTAAGACTAAAAACTAAATTGACTTTCTTCTGCCACAAATATGCATACATCAACAACAGGATAATGTAATGTCTGATTCTAATCTACTTGATTTAATCTACTTGTGTCAGAACAAGGGTCCCTACCCAAAACATCACCAATCCATGTTCTCCAGCTATGCTCCCTAACCTGTTACTTCAGCACTTTGTCTACACTTGATTTAACCAGTTTGATTCTCAAGGAGACCATTTGGAACTGACAGATAAAATTGATTTGACTGATTGAAAATGCTGATTTTCTTCTTGGTGACATGTACCTTGGACATCTAATGAGGAAGTAATGTTGCCTGTTGTTAACCTTATCTAGATGTAGAGGATCATGTTGAAATGAGGCATTGCAGTTGCTGGCTTACACGAAAGGACACAAAGTGCTGGAGTACCTCAACGGTCAGGCAGCATCTCTGCAGAACATTGGTAATTGACATTTCGGGTCGGAACCCTTCTTCAGTCTGTAAAAGATCCTGTCCCGAAAAATAACCTATTCATGTTCTCTAGAGATGCTGCCTGACCCACTGCGTTACTCCAGCACTTTGTGTCCTTGTGTAGATGATAATATTTGATAACCTTTGCTCACCTTCCAAATGTATTACCAATGCTAAATTTGTATGAATCAAATTGCCCATTGCTTATTGTGAGCAAAACTAGTTTTGTCAGTTTTCTTCATCTCGTCTGTCCCTAAACCAGCCCAGGCTTTGGTGCACAGTGCAAATTGTGACATGCTGTTTATTTCATGAGCAGAATTTTCATCCCACAGGTCCACTGAAGATTGTGTTTTCCTATTTTCTTCCCACTCAGTCTCTAACCATGACTTTACTATTTGTGGTTTGGATTATTTAATGCTATCCTATCGAGGCAATTATATTCCTATCTCTAACAACTGTGAACTAACTCAGAATGCCACAGTGCTGGTTTCAAGCCATCTATGTTCCACAGTTCCATCATCTACATTCTAGCGACTTCTCTATGTTGTTACAAATCACCCTGAAAAGTATTTCCAAGTTCCACTGGCATTGTCCAGCAAATCTCCCTTTTTCTCTTGCTTGTCCTTTTATCGGTGCTCCATTGAGAGCACACTAACATACTGTGTGGTACACCAGCTGCACAGCGGCTCAGAGGAAAGCGCTCCAGAGGGCCATTGACAACGCCCAGAGGATTGTCGGCTGCCCTCTCCTTACCTTGGAGGACTTACACAGTTCCCGCTGCATCAAAAAATCCCAGAGTATCATAAAGGACATTTCCCACCCCGGACACTCCCTGTTTGAACTGTTGCCGTCAGGCAGACGGTACAGATCTACAAGGACAAGGACGAACAGACTAAAAAACAGTTTTTACCCCACTGCTATAAAAGCACTAAATGTAGCCGCCAAGGAACGCAGGGGCGATACATAATAAGGGACTGTGGTACACTGTGAAATCGACAGAAGGATGGAGGGTTGGGTGTTTATGCGTGCTATTTTCGTGATATTTATTTTAGTTGTTTATCTTTTAATATTTTATCTTGTATGTATCGTTAGCTTTTAGAAATGTTTGAATGGTGCACGGACTGGCTGACATTTTTAAATTTCGTTGTACATGGTTCATGTTACAATGACAATAAAGAAACTATTCTATTCTTGTCTCCTTTGTTGACCTGACCCAGGTCCAGTCACTGCACTTTAACATTGATGCAATTTGCAAGCCACTGCCTTGCTCCCAACAACTCACTCCCACCAATATTGATTCTCCACATCTCAGGGGTAACCACAGAATTTTACTGGAACTTACCTTGCAACCTTTAGCTCAAATTCATAATTCAACGATCATTACTATGCTCAATGACTATGTACCTTTGCAATCGAGGGAAACATCCCAAATCGTAATTAGTATCCATGTAGTTGGTGATCCCATTTAGGATTTCACTTGATAGAACTTTTATTACGTGTGAGTGTGATTGTAATTGGTCATAACTTATTTTACATAAATATAGGTTTAAACCTCATTTTTTAATAAATGGATGAAGTAATCTATTTCATTGATAAAAAAAATTGTACTATTCATTCAACTCAACTGTTTTCCTGAATATTTTTATTTGATATTTATAAATATGAATTTCCTCAAGCAATAAACCTGGTAGTCTGCTGAAGTAAGGGGGCTACAGTTATATAACTTTAAATTGATCATTTCGATCTTCAAAGCCTGAGCCACCAGGAGTGGGGCTTAATCATGCCGTTCAGGATGTTGGTCTGGTCTTTCTCTCACTGTCTCTGTCTACAAAATGTAGTGAGAAAACCTTCATCACATTTTTTTTAAAAATACCTTCATGAGCTGGGAAGAGGGAGAAGCTGCAGTATTCTTTTTTGGCAGATACAGCCACAAGGACCTGAAAGGCCTTCACCTATGTGAGAAATGTCTCGGCTTCTGAAATTTCTCCGTTAATGGACCAACGAAGGAAATTTCAAATGTAAACAATGTTGTGCGATTAGTTACCGCTAGAAAATAGGTGCCTTTGTTGACCTGATTCGGTCCAGTCGAGCCTGCACGCCATTCAATATGATCATGGCTGATTTGCAACTCGAATCCCGTACCTGGATGTAGCCACAAGGGCCCATCTAACTCTCTCTTAACTAGCCAAAACTGGCCCAACTACCCTCTGTGGCTGGAGTTCCAGAGATAAGAAAAAAGTTCTTCTCATCTCGGTTTTAAAGGATTTCCCCCATAAGCTGTTTAACTGGATTATTTACACTCAGTTTCTAGCCTGGGACCCCTTAGGTAAGAGTCAATTTTCTAAATTCTAGAGAGTTTTAGTTCCGCTAGTAAATAAAAACTCTTCTTTTTGCACTCGAATGGTTGGATGTACAAAATCCAGGAAACTCCACTAAATCCTCTCTGGCCAAGATAAGAAAGTTAGAGACCCCATAAAGTTTAACTATTATTTACACTCAGTTTGTAATTGGGAATTAGGTGGAGTAATTGTTTCTATCAACATAAGCCTGTATTTTATAAATGCTATTTAGCTGCTAGCTTAACTTTGGTAAGTAAATTCATATATTTATTTAAAGTTGAATGGTGAAAGGCGTGGATAGATCGGATGTGGAGAGGATGTTTCCACTAGTGGGAAAGTCTAGAACCAGAGGGAACAGCCTCAGAATAAAAAGATATACCTTTAGAAAGGAGATGAGCACATCACATCTTGAAGAAATGCAATTCCTCCTAACAGATAAACCAGACCAATTCTTAACGAGTTGGTCTCCATTTATTGACTTCTTGGGAGCATATGGTGCAACAAAATCGTAAAAAAAACAACTGTTTCAGGTCTGGGTGAAAGATGGTCAAGAATATAAATACTTATCTCCTATCTCCTATTTTCTACTCTTTCTCTCTCTCTTTCTTCTTTTTTACTTCTCTCCCTCACTCTCTCTCTTTTTTTTTCTCACACACTATACATCACATGTTTTTCTATCCTCTATTACCTAGTCTCTTTTTCTCTCTCTCATTTAAAAAAGAATAAAAAATGAAACTGTACATAGAATGTAACATGCCAACATATATTTGGCACCTGATAAAAGGTACCACTGTATTGTACTTACTTCTAATAGATAGATAGATAGATAGATAGATAGAAATAAATAGATAGATAAATAGATAGATAAATAAATAAAGGGAAGGGAAGGCGATGAGGAGGAATTGCTTTAGTCAGAGGGTGATGAATCTGTGAAATTTGTTGCCTCAGAAGGCTGTGGAGGTCACCAATGGCTATTTTTAAGGCGGAGATTGGTAGATTCTTGATTAGTACAAGTGTCAGGAGTTATGGGGAGAAGGCAGAAGAATGGGGTTGAGAGGGAAAGATAGATCAGCCATGATTGAATGGTGGAGTAGATTTTATGGGCCAAGTAGCTTAATTCTGCTTCCATAACTTATGAAGATGAATGTAAAGTAATGGGTATGGGTCAATCCAATAGATGCCAATATTTAACACATAAGGATTTATTCTGTATCCTCGCCATGCTACTGAAATTGTGCTTAGGTATCAAAAGTGGATTAGATGGTTTTAAAAGTAAGGTGGTCACACACTTACACTGATCCAAAGTCAGGAAGATTGAGAAGATTCTAAAGTCGGATCCTAGGTTTAAACTGAAAAGTCAATAATTAGTTTCTGATAAAAATTAAGCACCTAAAACGCAGGAAGAACAGAGGAACAGATTCAATAGCCATTCTGTTGAGATGCTAAACATAATTATATGGTGCAAACATTTGCCGAATGGATGGATGACAGTTCCATGCAAAAAAATACAGAGTAAAAGGATGTTGTTGTTGGATCTTCCAGCCATATAATGGATATTGGCCAGCCAAAATCAACAACGTCACACTGCCTACAGCCTTGGATAGAATGGGCAGGTTTGGAAAAGACCAGGCTAAGAGATGGGAAAATGGTCCGGAAAAAAAGAGAGGAGTGCGTAATCAGTGCAAGTAAAATAAAATTCAATGTAGATACCTTAAATCCTCCAATACATGTTAATAGTTGAGTGTCTCATGAATGGTAGCTTACCTTGTAATGGAATAAGAAGATCCCAAAGAAGAGGCTGTAGAGGTCAGCAGTCAGAGTGCCAAGGTTGACCGAGGTGGCACTGCTGAGCTTAATCACAATGGGTAGGAAGCTATACCATCCAAACATGCAGACCGCAAATGAAGTGAATAATAATACTGTAAAAAGAGACTCAGAATATTATATTGAAATGGCATTGCATTACTGTGACCATGTGTGTCTGATCTCAGCAGATTCAATCCTGTAGAAGCAAGGAACTACGGATGCTAGTTTATACCAAAGATAGACACAAAGTGCTGGAGTAACTCAGCAGATCAGGCAGCATCTCTGGAGAAAAGGAATGGGTGACATTTCGGGTCGGGACCTTTCTTCAGACTGAAGGTAGGGGATGGGGGTTGAAGAGCTGGAGGTGAGAAAAATTGATCTTTTTATGCCAGTGTCCTTGGGTTGATGCTAATGAAAACAATGATGCATATGTTTTTAGTTTTAGGGACACAGCATGGAAACAGGCCCTTCGGCCCACCGAGTTCATGCCGACCCACAATCACCCGTACACAAGTTTTATCCTACAGTCTCGGGACAATTTTACAATTTTGCAATTTTAACTTACAAACATGCAGCTATTTGGAGTGTGGGATGAAACTGGAGCACCCGGAGAAAACCCAAGCGGTCACAGGGAGAACATACAAACTCTGTACAGACAGCACCCATAGTCAGGATCGAACTCTGGTCTCTGGCACTGTAATGCCCCTGCCCACCTGGGAAACCTGAACGGAAACCTCTGGAGACTTTGCGCCCCACCCAAGGTTTCCGGAGGTTGCAGGTGGTTGCTGGAGGTTGCAGGTAGTGGAAGCAGGTAGGGAGACTGACTAAAACCTCCGGGAACCGCACGGAAACCTTGGGTGGGGCACAAAGTCTCCAGAGGTTTCCGTTCAGGTTTCCCATGTGGGCAGGGGCATAGGGCAGTATCTCTACTGCACCACAGTGCAGCGCAACATCTCCAATGACTGCATCGATATACTCTGGTGGGAGTTCTTTTATATCTAGAGCTCAATGAGAAAGCAGTCTTTGCATCTAGGAAAGCAAGAGCATCACTGAAATGACTTCTTGCACCTGTGGGAGTGTCATACTGTGAACAATGTTCAAGAGAATTCACCATCTTCTTAAACAAGAGCAGATTTTAAATTCTTCAGAGGAATTTATACCATCTGTACTTTGAAAGCGTTAGTGCATTTTGATTTATATGTCTCTGGGTAATATAATTTTGCAATGATGAAAAGAAAATCCAGTTATGTATCTAATTCCAATGATAAATTGTTACATAAAGCTTATAGTTTTTCCTCACAGGAAACTTTAAACTTTAGACTTTAGAGATACTACACGATAACAGGCCCTCTGACCCACCGAGTCCGCGCCGACCAACGATCACCCCGTACACAAGCGCTATCCTACAGACGAGGGACAATTTTACAGTTTGACCAAAATGAATTAACCTACAAACCTGTACGTTTTTTGGAGTGTGGGAGGGAACCGGAGCGCCCGGAAAGAACACACGCCGTCACAGGGAGAATGTACAAACTCTGTACAAGCAGCCCCTATAGTCAGGATCGAACCCGAGCCTCTGGAGCCATAAGGCACAAATCTTGTGCGTCACTGCGCTGCCCAAGACTTCATTGCCTCAGGACTGTAGTTGGATCAAAGTTGGATACCAGGACAGTATTCTACATACTTGTGCGATTTGATGTGTCTTTGAAACGACAGAGGGAGAACTAGCGAGGATCTTGACTGATAATATCCTTTTCCCATTCAACATAAGCTGCCAATTTATGCATCGGATTTTTTTTGTGAACCAACTATTATAGTAGAGAAGAATAAGTATATATAATGCGCTATATACCATATAACCATATAACAATTACAGCACGGAAAACAGGCCATCTCGGCCCTCCAAGTCCGTGCCGAACACTTACTCTCACCTAGTCCCATCTACCTGCACTCAGACCATAACCCTCCATTCCTTTCCCATCCATATACCTATCCAATTTATTTTTAAATGATAAAATCAAACCTGCCTCCACCACTTCCACTGGAAGCTCATTCCACACAGCTACCACTCTCTGAGTAAAGAAGTTCCCCCTCATGTTATCCCTAAACTTCTGTCCCTTAATTCTCAAGTCATGTCCTCTTGTTTGAATCTTCCCTACTCTCAATGGGAAAAGCTTATCCACGTCAACTCTATCTATCCCTCTCATCATTTTAAAGACCTCTATCAAGTCCCCCCTTAACCTTCTGCGCACCAAAGAATAAAGACCTAATTTGTTCAACCTTTCTCTGTAACTTAGTTGCTGAAACCCAGGCAACATTCATGTAAATCTCCTTTGTACTCTCTCTATTTTTTTTTGTTTTAATATAATTAAAAATATATGTTTTTAAATACCGTATTGCCCGGCAATGAAGACGCTATGTTTTACCCAAAAATGAGACACGAAAATTTACCTGCGTCTTAGAGGCCAATGTTGATGTACTGAGGGATAGCCAAGTCTATCGCTCATTGCTGGCAGCTGATGGGAAGCAGCTGTAAAGTGGGAAGCGGCTGTAAAAAGACGGTGCCGCGGAGGGGGGGGCAAGAGTTCCTTTCACAGTTTGTGGGGAGTCTAGCCCGGGGTAAAGTTGCGGGGAGGGCAGGAGCATTGAGAAGTAGGAGGTCGGGAATCATGCCAATAACTCACTCACTCACTGCTGCTGCAGAGCTCCAAAGACCCACATCATCCTGGCCTCACTACTTGTTGCGCTGGGTGACACTGCATGGTATTCACTGCCCGGTCCGTGCCTTTCAATGTAGACCGGGCAGTGAGGGGACCAGCTCAAGAGCGGGTCAGTGGGCGATGGATAACAGGACAGCAGGCAGTGGAGCTTATTCCTGTGTCAGCGGGATCAAGGGACCAATTGAGGTTACTTGCAACTTTACCCCGGGCCACACTCCCCACATGCTGTGAAAGGAACTCTACCCCCAATAGGTCCCTTGAACTAGTATTGTCATTCAATAAGATCACAACTGATCCCGTTTTTCCCACCATCTCTCCACCTGCCGTCAACCTCCACCCCCCACCCATTCAGTAATTCAGAATGAAGGAGATTTGGAAGCCTTGGGCAAATTGAATTGTTACTTTCTTTATTTTTATTTTTTTGAGCGTGGGAAATTCTATGTCTTGCCAGCCTTCTTTCAAAATTTAGCAACTCAAAATGGGGGTGCGTCTTTGACGCAAGTACGTCTTCATTGTCGGGAAATACGGTACTTTATTAATAGATATGGCTTTTGAAGACTTTATAAAAGTCAACTGAGTGAAAAATACGACAAGAAGTAGTAAACACTGCCCAGTCCATCATCGGCTCTGACCTCCCTACCATCGAGGGGATCTACCGCAGTCGCTGCTTCAAAAAGGCTGGCAGCATCATCAAAGACCCACATCATCTTGGCCACACACTCATATCCTCTCTACCTTCAGGTAGAAGGTACAGGAGCCTGAAGACTGCAACGTTCAGGTTCAGAAACAGCTTCTTCCCCACAGCCATCAGGCTATTAAACTCAACTCACACAACTCTGAACATTAATAGCGCATTATCTGCTTATTTGCACTTTATCTGTTTTATTTATTCATGTGTGTATATATTTATATAATGATATATGGACACACTGATCTGTTCTGTATTCATGCTTTCTATATTCTGTTGTGCTGAAGCAAAGCATCTGGGACACATGACAATAAACTCTCTTGAATCTTGAATCTTGACAGCTTACGGAGAGGAGAACAATCTGCGCATGCGCGGTTTAAGATTTTTTAAAAGCCGACTGACTGCTTACCCTGACTGCTTACTCACTGTACGTGCTTAGAGAGGGGTCTGGTGGGGGGAGCAAGTGACAAAGGTTAGAGGTGAAAAGGAAGCAATAGGGTGTTGGATAAGTAGAGATGAGGAATGAAATGTAAAGACAGAGGGTGGAATGAGATAGTGGCTACGGGGACGAGGGGAGATAAAAGGGAAATGGGGAACTGGGATGGCAGTGTAGGAAGAAGGGAAGAGGAGGATGGTGACTGGGATGGGATAGTGGGAGAAAGAGGTGCACACCGGGGGAGAAAACTTGAAAAGTGTTGGTGACGGGGGAAAGCCTGGCCAGTGATGAGGATAGAAGTGAGGTGAGCACTTTCATTGCTTTACTTTAGAGATACAGCTCAAAAACAGGCCTTTCAGCTCACTGAGGCCGTGCCGACCAGCGATCACCCCGTACGCTGGCACTACCTACACACTAGGGACAATTTACAATATTTACAATTTTACCAAAGCCAATTAACCTACAATCCTGGGCATCTTTGGAGGAGTTTTGATTGGCAGATGGCTGATTTCTCCTTCAACATTATTCAGAAGGTACGAGCCAATTGAGACACGGTGTTGGCTTGGCTGTGATGACTGAAACTCACAATTTAAACTTGCCTCACATTCTCACATGTAGTGTCACAAGAGATTGCAGATACTGGGATCTTGAGAAAAACACAAAGTGCTGGACGAACTCAGCGGGTCAGGCAGCATCTGTGGAGGGAAATGGACAGATGATATTTCAGGGATAAGAATGCCTGCTCCGCTGAGTTCCTTCAGCACTTGTGTTTTTCTTGAAGGCTGCAGTGTCTCCATTAAACTAAAGAAGCTGGGATATACTTCAGGAGAATATCAGAAAAAGAAAGTCAGGAACATCTGAAAAGGACAGCCTTAGCCATACCATATTAATGCTGGTTTACTATTTAGCCAGAGGCAGCACAATGGTGCAGTGGATGGACCTGCTGCCTCACAGCACCAGAGACCTGGGTTCGATCCTGACCTCGCTGTCTGCGTGGAGTTTGCATGTTCTCCCTGTGACGGGGGGAGGGTTTCCTGCGGGTGCTCCGGTTTCCTCCCGCATCCCAAAGATGTGCAGGTTTGTAGGTTAATTGGCCTCTGTAAATTGCCCTTTGTGTGTTGGGAGTGGATGAGAAAGTGGGATAACATAGAACTAGTGTGAATGGGTCAGCATGGACAGTGGGTTGAAGGGCCTGTTTCCATTCTCTATCTCTAATCTAATACAAGCTAATGAATTTCATTAAATATAAACCGAGAAGAGGGTACACATTTTTCTCAGAATTATATTCACAGTGAAAGCCGAAAATGCTTTAGACACGGATTCAGTGGAAATGAATGCTTACCTATTTGCCAGTTCCAATTAATGTTTGCAATTTCATTATGCTCCAGAATGCCTCTATAACAGAAAAATTGGAAACCTGACTTTAAAAGAAATGCCAAAGAAACAGAATCGTTAAAAGCATTATCCTTTTCATGAGACAGATTTATTTTTTGTGTGTCGGAAGGAATTGCAGGGTTTCAACCCAAAACGTTACTCCTCCTTTTTCTCCAGAGATGCTGCCTCAACCGCTGTTTTACTCCAGCACTTTTTGTCTATCTTTGGTATAAAACAGCATCTGTAGTTCCTCCCTTCACAAGGAACTGCACGTGCTGGTTTATATCAACTCAGCGGGCCAGACAGCATCTCTGGAGAAAAGGAATAGGTGACGTTTTGGGTTGAGACCCTTCTTCAAACTGAAAGTAGGTGGGGGGGGGGGGGGGAACTGGACGTTGGAAAAGGGTATTTTCCTCTATTACTCTGTAAAATAAAGTGCTCTGGTTTTCCCCTCCCCCCATATCCAAAGTCGTGAGGGTTGATAGGTGCGTGTGCAGACGGTGCGCCGAAGGACGAAAAGCCGAAGCGAAGAAGTGGAAGCCAGGATACCGAACTGAAACAACGCCAAAAAGTCAAATACCCGAATGGATACAATGCTGTTTCTGGAGACCATAGACTGGTACATTTCGGGTAGAGACCCTTCTTCAGACTGAACTGAACTCTCGTCGGTGAGAGTACTTTTGATTGTCTGAAGAAGGGTCTCTACCCGAAATGTCACCCATTCCTTCTATCGAGAGATGCTGCCTGTCCCCAGCTGAGTTACTCCAGTTTTTTGTGTCTATCTTCAATTTCAGAGTTAAATAAAAAACACAGAGTGCTGGAGGAACTCAGCGGGCTAGGTGGCAACTGTGGAGGGAATGGATTTGGGCCAGGGTTCTTCTTCAATAGGAAGGAACTGCAGATGCAGTTATCTTTGGAAAACGCCAAATGATTCCGGGAAAAGGGAGGGAGGGAGACCAGCCTCTTAACCGCAAGCACCGTGGTAGTTGAACGCTTACAAAAATAATCCGCTCTATGATCTTTGGCAGTTCAAAAGCGGCAAAGGAAAATAAAAAATCCCCCCCACCCTCTCGTCTCCCCCGGCCAGTGATGTGATGAACGTGGGGGTCTGGACCAATCGCTGACAAATTCCGATCTCTGAGACATCATGTCTGTTATTTGGCTTTTTGGCGTTGTGTCCATTTGCTTATTTGGCTTTTTGGCGTTTGTTCCGTTCGGTATCTTGGCTTCCACTTCTTCGCTTCGGCTTCTCATCCTTCGATGTCTTGTCCGGGTACCTCATAGGTTAATTGGCTTTGGTAAAATTGTAAATTGTCCCTAATGTGTAAGATGTTCATAGTGCACGGGTGATCACTGGTCTGCACAGACTCGGTGGGCCAAAGGGCCTGTTTCCACGCTGTATCAGTAAAGTAAAAAGCAAAAGGTCTATATTTTTGACCAGATACCAGATTGACCAGATTGTCACTGTGTGGCTTTGGCTACAGGTACAATTAGATTTGGAGAATGTATTCAGTGCTAAGGATGATGTAAATTCCCTCCAGCGTGTGGGGAATGGTAGTAGAATAAAGTTGGATTAGATTAGTGCAAATGGGTGATTGATGGATAGCATGGACTCAGTAAGTCCAGGAGCCTGTGTCCACACTGCATCTCTCTATGACTATAAATTACTGTATATTTTATTATTCTTATTTTGTCTGCTTTCTGTAAATTGGAGATATTTGTGTATTCTATCACTGCACTTTTCTATATTTAAAAACCTAATTTATTGCTTCAAAAGAAACTGTATTTATGCTAACATTGTGTTTACATTGAGAGTATTAAACAATATAGTTAAATTGGTCATAATTTAGAAATACATTGCTATTCCTTACAGTTGTATCCCACTAAAGAGGGTTGCAAACAAGCCAAGCATTCCCAGAAATTCCTCTGTGCTGAAGTTTTTCACAATAAATTCTTCATATACATTAGAAATACCATAAAGTATAGCACCTCCCAGGACAAGCAGGTCTCCCAGCAACTTGTTGATACCTATTTTAAAAGAGGTCAATTAAGTAAAAATAAACATTTATTAAATGGATATACAGTATATGCTGGAGCAATTAAACATATATTTTGCTTCTGTCTTCATGGAAGACAGTGCAAATAACAGCCAATGCTTCAATGCCAACAGTTCTAATAAAGAAGAAATTAATGAAAATTTGTATTTGTGAACAAAAATAGGCAGAAACAGAAATTAATTGCACTGAAATCTGATTAATCCCAAAGGTTTTATAATCTGCACCCCAGTTTATAATTCACCTGTACTCAGTTGATCTCTTAAGGGAAACTGCTTTGATTTTCCAATCTTTTATGAGAGCGGTTCTTGGGACTGAAAGATTCTCTCACTTGCGAAGCTTCAGGGCAAAATACTCCCATTGTGCAACCATCTTATCTCCACTGATCTGCTTAACCATCTTTCCACCCTGAGATCCCTGTGGAATGCCTTTGGACTTTATTTTATCTCAGGCATCAACCTATATTATCCTACTGCCTCTTTCCCCTTTCATTTCCTATTTTAATTATCCATTATATTCAGCATTCTCCCTTGTAATTTGAACATTCTATATGTCCTACTACAACACGTAGAACATATGATATACTAGATGTGTATTGGAACATCTAGTATATGTTCTATACTAGAACGCATACTAGATGTTCCAATATATATCTAGTGTAGAATATATAAAACACGCTCTATGTGTTCTACTATAGAGCAGATACTAGATGTTCTATCAAGTTGATGTTCTAGTATACATCTAGTATACACTAATGCATACATCTAGTGTATGTACAAGAGAATTGTATTTTCTAGTGCATACAATATGTGTCAATCAATTTGACATCCATTGTATGCATTAGAGAATCGTTGACCTCTGAAACTTGCTGCCAGCTAATGCAATGGACAAAGATTCTCTGCATTGGAGAGAGTACTTACCGCAGATGTACAATTATGTGGGTTAGACTGAACATGACCAGACAGTGTTTTTTTTTCTGTTGCTTGTATATAAAATTTCCTCAAAAGATGATGGACAATGACGTATCGCAAAAAGAGAAGGAAAAGAAAGTGCTGCAAGAACTCGGCGGGTCAGGCAACATCTCTGGAGAACATGGATAGGTGAAATTCCAGATCAGGACCCTTCTTTAAACTATGTATTCAAAAGTACAAATACTGTAATACTGATGAATAATGATATAGTGCATGTGGAGAGGATGTTTCCAGTAGTGGGAGAGTCTACAACCAGAGGGCACAGCCTCAGAATAACAAGCCGTAACTTTAGAATGGAGATGAATCTGTGGAAATCATTGCCACAGGTGGGTGTGGAGGCCAAGTTATCAGATATTTTTAAAGCAGAGATTGATTGGTTCTTGATTAATAAGGGTGTCAAAGGTTATGAGGAGAAGGCGGGAGAATGGTGTTGAGAGGGAAAGATAGATCAGCCATGATCGAATGGCAGAACAGAATCAATGGGCCAAATGGCCTAATTTTTCTCTTATGAACAATAACTATTGCAGGAGTTTCATTACCACCAGTTTCCTTTAGGAGATTAACTGAGTGGAATAAATGTAAATTATACATGGTAGAATATTTGTATGCCTTGGAAGTCCTTTACTCAGTTCATATTCATGCAGCACTATAAAGACTTTCACTCCACAAAAAAAATTCATGCAGTTCCAGATCTTGCCAGGGATCCCAGCGCAATGTGTCTTACCTATTCCTGGATGTTTGGCAGACAGAACGTCAGCACCAACCATAATTCCAACGCCCAGCAAACACATCAAAACGGCTGCAAAATGGATGGCTTTGTATCTCGAATGTAAAATGAACCACGATAGGAGCATCACCACAGGAATGACAAAACAATCCAGGAGCTAATCATGCAAACACAATAGATTAACATGGAATTCATCTACAGATGCGCAAAACGAAGAATCTGCACAGATTGTGGTGGTTTACTCAGAGACCATTTTTCTTTCTAGTCCGACTGAACTGGAGTAGCCATTGAAATCTATCACATTAAAATTAATTGGAAACTAATGTGTTTTGTTTAGTTTAATTTGTTATAGTTACGTGTACTGAGGTACAGTGAAAAGCATTTTTTGTTGCGTGCTATCCAGTCAAGGAAAAGACTATACTTGATTACAATCAAGCCACCCACTATGCATAACAGGTATAACATTTAGTGCAAGTTAAAGTCCCATTAAAGATTGCTCAGTCTCCATTGAGGTAAATAGGAGGTCAGGACCGCTCTCTCATTGGTGAGAGTATGGTTCAGTTGCCTGATGACAGCTGGGAAGCTTACATTGTGTCTAGGATAATGGACAAGTGAGAGCCAGTGGATGTAGTGTGCCTGGACTTTCAGAAAGTATTTGATAAGGTCCCACGTAGGAGATTAGTGGGAAAAATTAGGGCACATGGTATTGGGGGTAGAGTGCAGACATGGATAAAAAATTGGTTGGCAAACAGGAAACAAAGAGTAGGGATTAACGGGTCCCTTTCAGAATGGCAGGCAGTGACTAGTGGGGTACCGCAAGGCTCGGTGCTGGGACTGCAGCTATTTACAATATACATCAATGATTTGGATGAAGGGATTCAAAGTAACATTAGCAAATTTGCAGATGTCACAAAGCTGGGTGGCAGTGTGAATTGTGAGGAGGATGCTATGAGAATGCAGGGTGGCTTGGACAGGCTGGGTGAGTGGGCAGATGCATGGCAGTTTATCCACTTTGGTAGCAAAAACAGGAAGGCAGATTACTATCTAAATGGCGTCAAGTTGGGAAAAGGGGAAGTACAACGGGATCTGGGGGTCCTTGTTCATCAGTCTATAAAAGTAAGCATGCAGGTACAACCGGCAGTGAAGAAAGCGAATGGCATGTTGGCCTTTATAACAAGAGGAGTCGAATATAGGAGCAAAGAGGTCCTTCTGCAGTTGTACAGAGCCCTAGTGAGATCACACCTGGAGTATTGTGTGCAGTTTTGGTCTACTAATTTGAGGAAGGACATTCTTGCTATTGAGGGTGCAGCGTAGGTTTACAAGGTTGATTCCCGGGATGGCGGGACTGTCATATGCTGAGAGAATGGAGAGGCTGGGCTTGTACACTCTGGGGTTTAGAAGGATAAGAGGTGATCTAATTGAAACATATGAGATTGTTAAGGGTTTGGACATGCTAGAGGCAGGAAGCATGTTTCCGATGTTGGGGGAGTAAGGAACCAGGGGCCACAGTTTAAGAATAAGGAGTAAGTCATTTAGAACGGAGACGAGGAAATACTTTTTCACACAGAGAGTTGTGAGTCTGTGGAATTCTCTGCCTCAGAGGGCGGTGGAGGTAGGTTCTCTGGATGCTTTCAAGAGAGAGCTAGATAGGGCTCTTAAAGATAGCGGAGTCAGGGGATATGGGGAGAAGGCAGGAACGGGGTACTGATTGGGGATGATCAGCCATGATCACATTAAATGGCGGTGCTGGTTCGAAGGGCCGAGTGGCCTACTCCTGCATCTATTGTCTATTGTCTATTGTCATACATTGGCACAAGAAACAACAAGATTTTTCTATTTTGCCTCACAGTCTAATTCTAAGTCTCGCTTGAAATTCAAAGCATGGTGTAGCATTTAATAAAAGACACAAAGTGCTGGAGTAACTCAGCCGATCAGGAAGTATCCCTGGACAACATAGATAGGTGACGTTTCAGGTTGGGACTCTTCTTCAGATTAAAGAAGAAGGGTCCAGACCCATAATGTCACCTACTCAAGTTCTCCAGGGATGCTTCTTGCCACTCTGAGTTATCCCAGCACTTTGTGTCTTTTTTTGGTAAACCAACATCTGCGGTTCTTTGTTTTTATGTATAGAATTTATTATTCTTTATTCTTTAATGTGAGAGAGGCAAAGTTTAAAGGAAATGTGTGGGGCAGGTTATTTTACATTGAAAGTGGTGAGTGTCTGGAACACAATAGCAGAGGTGGTGGTGTAGGCAAACACAACATGGCTTTTAGATAGGCATGTGGGTATGCAGGGAATGGAAAAATAGGTATAGGATTAGGCCATTCGGCCCTTCAATATGATCATGGCTGATCATATGCAGGCAGAGGAGATTAGTTTAATTTGACAACGTTCGGTATGGATATCATGGGCCGAGTGGGCCTGTTACTCTGCTGTACTCTTCTATGGTCTGTTCTTTATTTCAGGCTAGGTTTTTCCTGTGAGTAACTTCTTTTCCATTAGTTTCATATTCTTGGTGAAACTCATATTTCTACTTTTGACTCTCCATTAATTTAAGGAGATGAGTATTTTGAGATTGGCTTCAGACAATCGCTGTCCAATCCTGATGTTGACTCTGGTGGGTAAAGAACCATTAATTTAGAAAGCCAGTATGGAGTCCAGGCTTTTTTTAGTCTTTTAGAGGCACTCTGTGGAAACGGTCCCTTTCGGCTCCTCAAGTCAGCAGCTCTACCAGCTACACCACTGTGCTGCCCCTGAGGTCATGTTTAGGTTGTACAGGTACTTTCAAGTTTGCTCATTTTTTAATATCCTATGTACATTTTTATTACAAAATCACAACAAAGCATCTACACAGTGGACCTCCATACGACTGGTTAGTCTCAAAGGTCTTTTATTGTCACGTGTACCAATTAAGGTACAGTGATATGCGAATTACCATACAGACATACTAAATAAGCAACAAGACACACAACTACATAAAAGTTAACATAAACATCCACCACAGCGGATTCCCCACATTCCTCACTGTAATGGAAGGCATTAAAGTCTAATCTTCCCTCAAGGCTCTGTTTCTGAGCTGTATGCTTATTGCAATTGGAAATACTACAGCCGCACTATTTTAAGGGGTCCAATAATGCTATCATTTCCAAAACAAAACATTTCTTTTAACTTAATCTTTAGTTTAATTTTCAGACTTGGATTGTTTTCTCTCGGGTGTCAGAAGCTGAGGGGAGACCTGATAGAAGTTTATAAAATGATGAGAGGCATAGATAGAGTGAACAGTCAGAAACGTTTTCACAGGTGGAAATGTCAAAGACTAGACTGAGGGCCTAGTTTTCAATTTAAGAGGGGCAAAGTTTAAAGAAGATGTGTGACCACGTTTTTTTTACACAGAGAGTGTACGGGTGCCTGGGATGTGCAGGTCTAGGTAGGGCTAGACATGATAGTGGCATTTAAGAGCCTTTTAAATAGACATAAAGGTATGCAGGGAATGGAGGGTATGGAACGTGCAAGTAAAGGAATTTAGTTTAACCTGGCATCATGCTCGGCATGGACATTGTTGGCTGAATGGCCTGTTCCTGTGCTATACCGTTCTATGTTCTATATTATATGTACAGTATGGTGGGCTTCTAAGCCAAAACAAAAGAGAAAACTAAAAATGTGAACCATGCCCAGTGCTGAATTAGCTAATCTCAGCCAAGGCAGTAGTGACACTCCTGAAAATGCCTCAGCATTGCCAAAACAGAAAGAGGAAAAATATTCCAGGATTCCCAATCCGGATAGTTGCAATGACTGAGTACTGCGATTAAAATTAATTATTATGCCCTTTAGCCTTGGGAAACTACTTCATGGGATGTCTACTTGATTGAGCTGTCAGACTGTTGTTCAGATTCAGGAATTATATCTGGATATTGAGGGGGCGGCACAGTGGTGCCACAGTTGAGTTGCTCCCTTACAGAGCCGGAGACAAGTATTCGATCCTGACTACGGTGCTGTATGTACGGAGTTTGTATGTTCTCCCTGTGACCACGTGGATTTTCTCCAGGTGCTCCTGTTTCCTCCCACACTCCAAAGATTTACAGGTTTGTAGGTTAATTGGGTTCATTGGCTTTGGTAAGTTGTAAAATTGTCCTTAGTGTGTGTAGGTTAGTGTCAGCGCGAAATCGGTGGGCTGAATTGCCTGTTTCTGCACTGTATCTTGAAAGTCTTTAATGAAATATGGCTTGGCAGAGATAAAAAAGCAGGTAAAGGTTAACTGATTATTAATCTACTACAAACATGTAGGAATATAATATAGATGATGACTATATGAAAAGGTTGGGCACGTACCTGAACACTTGTTAATGTTGTATACTGGTAGGCTTTGACTGTCATATAATTTGCTTCAACATCAATGAGTCCCAGCAGAAGATATTTCCACCATTTTGCCTTTAGTATTTGCACTAAATTTTTACTGCCTGATTGAAAATATAATTAAAATAGCACATCAGATTCAGTGACAATTAACTTAATATTGTGGCTAGATGCTATGATGATTCTAAACACTTGAAATAGAATCAGTCTGAAGAAGGGTCCTGACCCAAAACATCACCTATTGATGTTCTCCTAGGATACTGCCTGACCCACTGAGTTACTTGAGTATTTTGTGATTTCCCTTGGTAAACCAGCATCTGCAAATCTTGGTTGCTATATTTCAAAAGATTATTTTTGTTGATAACATACCCTGCCTGAAAGCCAATACTCCGGTGTAAACCAGGAACAGTAGTAGGTAGTTGACAAAGCCTTGAAGCATTGGTGTGTTGACAGAAAAATCATCTGCCAGATATTGACTGCTGATTGCAGTTCCGCATAATAACAGGGATAATCCTTGACCGAGGAGTATAATCTTCAGCAGATCCCTAAAAACACATCAAATTTTCTTGTGAGTACATTAAAATTCAGCAGTGTAGTGCAAACCTAAAAGTAGGTGTTAGAGAAAAATGCAACAATGAACCCCAAGAAACATAAGGTATGCCACCAACTGAAAAGAAAGAATTAAATATATTTGAGCAATATAGTGGCCCCAAGAGTGTTAGAATGATAGTCAAAGTGAAATAAATCACAGAAACAGGCCCTTGGTCCATTGTGTCCACACAGATCATCAACTACTCGCTAACACTTATCCTACAATTATCACATTTTTATTCCCTTCAAATTCGCTTCAACTCTACCCAAAACCAACTCACCTATAACCTAAGGGCAATTTATAGTGACCAGTTAACCTACCAATGAACCTACCTGTCTTTGAGATATGGGAGGAAACCGGAGCACCCGGAGGAAACCCACACAGTTACAGAATGTGCGAACTCCAAGCAGACAGCAGCCGAGGTCAGGATTGAACCAGGGTCTCCGGCGCTGTGAAGCAGTGGCGCTACTAGTTGAAGCACCGTGCTGCACCACCGGAAGCAATTTGAAATGACTTCCAGATTTACTACTGCTTGGCTCAACACAAGGACTAAAGAACAGTAGCAAATGTCTGGGCTTAACTTCATATAATACATTTTGTAAATAGATGGATGGGAAAAGGTTGAAGAGCTGGAATGCAAGAAACATCAGGTTATGAAGTGCAGTCCTAGCCAAGGTAGGATCTTTACTTCAAAACAGCTGAGGAAAACTATAATTTCCAACAAAAAACTGATATTGAAAATGTAAAAGATAAAATTACAAAATTGCGATGAAAATAACCGATTTAGCAATAAATATGTCCATATTTATAAAACGAATTGTGAAATTAGAATGGCTGGCATTGAAATGTATAAAATTATTTTAAAATCCAAGAGATTTATTCTGCACATTTAGCTGCGACGATGGATTCTGTAATTTAGCTGTAAAAATGAATTCTCAATTGATTTCCGCTGGTATCAATTATGATTGAAATCTAATCAAGGATAATAATATACTTTGAACCCTTATAAATGACGTATGAATTATCAATTGTAATAAATTACATGCTAAAGTCCATTTTAACCACTTATCTCCTAAAAATGCCCTAGATCTTTTGAAAAGAGCCATTAACAGGTTTAACAGTTTCAAATCAATGGCAAATATTGTCTTTGTAGTTAAAACATTCAAAGATCTGTTTGTATAAATGGAGAAGAAGATGGAAATATTGAATTTTATTTTAATTATTTAAAGTTCAATTCTAATATTTAGGTATTGAAAAGGTCTAAAAGTCAAAAGCCTGAGAACTATTAAAAAGTACCTTTGATTTGTTTTAATACAAGGCAGCAGCTCCAAAACCTGACCTCTGCTGTCTAAATGGAGGCAAAGAGTAACATGCAAAATCAGCATGCTTCCCACACTAAGAAAACAGAATAATGTTTATGTTCATTTGTCTGCAATAGATGAAAATGAATTAGAGGTTTAAGATATTTTTGATAGGTACATTTATATTCTCAATGGTTGGTGGTAGCAATATTACATTTCACTCTGAGTATGTAGATCTATTTGTAATTTGTATACATTTGGATGTGGATAGGGTGAACTGTTTTAAATATCTGGGAGTCCACATCTCCGAGGATATGACATGGGCATCACACGCCTCAGCACTCGTGAGTAAGGCAAGGCAGCGCCTTTACCACCTCAGGCAATTGAGGAAATTTAGAGTGTCTCTGAGGATCCTCCAGTGCTTCTACGCAGCGGCGGTGGAAAGCATCTTGTCCGGGAACATTACCATCTGGTTTGGGAATTGCTCTGCCAAGGACAAGAAGGCTCTGCAGAGAGTAGTGTGTTCGGCCGAACGCACTATGGGAACTTCACTCGCCCCCCTGCAGGAACTATACAACAGGAGGTGCAACTCCAGAGCAAATAAAATCATGGGAGACCCCTTCCACCCCTGCAATGGACTGTTCCAGCTGCTACGGTCAGGCAAACGCCTCCGTTGCCATGCGGTGAGAACGGAGAGGTTGAGAAGGAGTTTCTTCCCAGAGGCAATTCGGACTGTAAACGCCTATCTCACCAGGGACTAACTCTACAGAACGTTTTTCCTTCCATTATTTATTATGTAAAATAATATGTTTGTTATGATTGTGTTTATAATTTGTTTGGTTGTTTTGTTGTTTGTCTTTTGCACAAAAGTCTGCGAGCATTGCCACTTTCATTTCACTGCACATCTCGTATGTGTATGTGACAAATAAACTTGACTTGACTTGACTTGACTTTTGTAGAGATACTGTGTGGTAACAAGCCCTTCAGCCCACTGTATCTGTGCCGACCAGCGATCACCCATACACGTTTAAACCCACACACTAGGGACAATTTATGGAAGCCAAGCAACATACAAACCGGAAATTGGAGGAACAGCACCTCATATTCCGTTTGGGGAGTCTGCACCCCGGGGGCATGAACATCGAATTCTCCCAATTTTGTTAGTCCTTGCTGTCTCCTCCCCTTCCTCAGCTCCCCTGCTGTCTCCTCCCACCCTCCAGCCTTCTGGCTACTCCTCCTTTTCCCTTTCTTGTCCCCACCCACCCCCACCCCCGATCAGTCTGAAGAAGGGTTTCGGCCCGAAACGTTGCCTATTTCCTTCGCTCCATAGATGCTGCTGCACCCGCTGAGTTTCTCCAGCCTTTTTGTGTAACATACAAACCTGCATGTCTTTGGAGTGTGGGACGAAACTAGAGCACCTGGAGAAAACCCAGGTCGTCATGGGGAAAATGTGCAAGACAGCACCCGTGGTCGGGATCAAAACTTAGTCTCTGGCGCTCTCTACTACTGCAGTACTACTAAGGCAGCAACTGTACTACTCCGCCACTGTGCTACCCTGCTAAAGTGGCAGGGCTACTTTAATTTGCTAAAGTACAAGCACGATGAGAGCCCTATGTAGCAGCTTCACGAGGTGTGGCCCTGCCATGCCTTCTATAACTCCACTGATCAAGGCCATGAAATTGGCTTGCTAATGACTAAAGAACGAGAGGTGTGCTGGGTCTAGGAGTTAGGGGCTGGCTAGGCCTACAGCGGCAGTGACGGTTCTGAATGTGGCTTCATGGATACAAAGTATTTGTAACAGATCTGGTCTTCGCTTATGCTGCTTTTCAAATGTATTGTGTCACACAATATAGTTGAAGATATCCTCAATCTGAAGCTGGAACTATGTCATCATAAGGACTTGGAAGCAGTTATTCCTAACAAAACTATAATGGATCAATGTATCTGCAATTATTAGGTCAGTAAAGATTTGCATTCTTTTAATTAACAAAGTGAGCACAAATGAAGAGTGGTTTTAAGTGAGTAAAATATATTTCAGGTTAAACCACCAAAATCTAACTCTGTTCTCACTCCTACCTGGAACAATTGACCCGAGATGACCTATCCATTTTCTCCAAAGATGCTGCCTGACCTGCTGAGTTACTCCAGCATTTTGTATCTATCTTCAGTAATAAAGGCAAATTACTTTTGTCTGCAAACATACAATGTTCAGAAAACCAGCCAGTGCTGCGTTATATTTCTGACAAATGAAGAGACTGATATTGAAAAAGTCAATGTTCAACTTGCACGCACTTACCATGTGAAACATTCTCTAAGTTTTGCTTTCTCTATCGCATTGGAAAAAAAAATCTGGACTGTGTTCCTTCTCTGCGATGTTCCCTCACTGCTCTCCATTGCTTAAGAAAAAAAGAGGAAACGTTAAACCAAAGGAGGAAAGAAAGAAAATGAAAGAACAGAAGATAAAGCTCACCTGACTCATTCGTAAGGAGGTACTGAATTCAGAGAACCTGATTGAATGATTAACCCTCGTGGTGAACAAAGAAATAAGATAATGTACTGGTTCAGCCAAATGGCAAAGTACTTGTGAAAGGTGAAAAGACGAATGACTAAGAAAGCAAATTATTAATGGGTATAAAAACAAGATATGGAATATAATAAGAAAAAATAAGAGTGAGTATAAAATAAGATACCATTGCAGTAATAATTTTAATAATAAGCCAACTGAATTGTAATGATATTCATTTATGCTTTTTGATTATATTTTTGAACAAAAAAAAGTAAATGTATCCCATAACATTTAATGTTTGAGAAATACTTTCAAGCAGGTTTTATGATCTCCAAATGTGAGAATGCAATTAATCTTTTGAATGATTCACAGACATAAGAATCACACATTGTACCATTTACAGCAGAGTTTATTGTAGTTAGTTAAGTATGCAGAGCAGGTTCATAATATTATGTATAGATAACTTGAATACTTGGTTTAAATATTTGCCAGAAGACACATGATATGCTGAACGATTGTGATAACACATTGTTGGAAGACGGCTCCTTAACTCAATATATCGGAGAGATGGATTAAGGCAAGGATTCCCAACCTGGGGTAAATTTTGCCTACCCAGGGGGTAAATTTGTTGATTCTGGATTTGTACATATTTTTTCTCATTGACTGACTGTGTTTGGTTCTGGTATTCTGTTCATCATTAGTTGTTCATAAATAAGTGAAATAACATTGTTATGTGCTATTAAAGTTGCCAGGGGTAAATGGGATGAAATAGGTTGGGAACCCCTGGATTAAGGACCAGAACTTTATATAAATCAATTACAATTTATGGGAAACGCAAAGAAAACAAGAGATTAGAACGTCAATGAACAGAGATTAGTAGGTACATTTAGTGCGTATATGGATAATTTGCAATGCCAAAATAAATGTTAGAAAGGTTCAGAGCAACATGCTTAACTATGACAAAAGAAAAGTGCCATAATACTTTATTCCTTTATTCCTTGGTGGACAAGATCATGAGAGAAATAGATCAGGTAAATACACAGCATTTTGCACAGAGTATGGGAATTGAGAACCAGAGGGCATAGGTTTAAAATGAAGTGGGGAAAAATATGATAGGAACTTGAGGGGTAACTTTTTTACACAGAGGGTGGCGGATTTATGGAACGAGCTGCTGGAGGAAGTAGCTTAGGCAGGTACTATTTTAGTTTCGTTTAGAGATACAGCTCAGAATCGGGCTCTTCGGCCCACCGAGTCCGTGCCGTCCAGCGATCCCTGTACTCTTACACTATCCTACACACACTAGGGACAATTTACAATTATACCAAGCCAATATAAGCTACAACCCTGCATATCTTTGGGGTGTGGGAGGAAACCGGAGATACCAGAGAAAACCCACGCTGTCATGGGGAGAACGTACAAACTCCGTAGGCAGGATCGAACCTGGGTCTCTGGCACGGTGAGGCAGCAACTCTACCGCTGTGCCACTGTGCTGCCTTATCATAATGTTAATGAGATATATGGACAGGTACATAGATAAGATAGGTTTGGAGGATTATGGGCCAAGCACGGGCAGGTGGGGCTACCGTTGATGCTGCCAGCAAGTTAGGCCGAAGAGCCTGTTTCCATGCTGTATGACTATCATACTATGACTGTAATTAAGAACATTGCCGTGCATAAGATAAATCTTTTCAAAACCAACTAATCCCTCAAAATCCTGATCCGTTTGAAAAAACAATAGTGATATTTTCAAACGTCCAAGAATTGATTTCGGAAAATCAATTAATGTCTTGAAGATATCGAAAATAAGGTGCTCACGTATTTGTAAACAAAGGGATCAGATTTAACCTAGCCCATTAGGTTAAACCACCTGGTAAATTAACAGTATTGCTCATCAGAAGCAAAATAATCTAAGAAATACAATGCAATTTTATTTAAAATGTATAGAACGTAGAGCTCAGGAGCACCCACTTTGGCCCACACTACATGTGTAAAACATGTGTAAAACAAGTTAAACTAATCTCCTCTAACTGCATAGCCCAACATCCCCTGCATATCCATGTGTCTATTGAAAAGCCTCTTAAATGCCACTGTCATCCCTGCCTCCACCACTGTTCTGGCAGCCCTTTCCAGGCACCCACCACATACGGTGTAAAAAAAACTCTCTTTTCAATATCGCCCTTCACCTTAAAGCCACGCCATCCAGCCTTTTAAAGCAGTTCTTACTGTTACCATATCTATGCCTCTCATAATTTTATATACTTTTACCAGGTCACCCCTCAGCCTCCGATGCTCCAGAGAAAACAATCCAAGTTTGTCTAATCCCTCTCCTTAAAGCTTTTACTCTCTAACCAGGCAGCATTCCTGTAAACCTCATCTGCTGCCTTTCCAAAACCTTAACATCCTTCCTGGAACGTGGGCGATCAGAACAACACACAGCATTTTATACATAAGGTAGTAACAATCCCACTGGTCAATGTAAAATCACATAATTGTTTGGAAACATAGAAAATAGGTGCAGGAGTAGATCATTCAGCCCTTCGAGCCAGCACTGCCATTCAATATGATAGAAACATAGAAACTAGGTGCAGGAGGAGGCCATTCGCCCTTCGAGCCAGCACTACCATTCAATATCATAGAAACATAGAAAATAGGTGCAGGAGGAGGCCATTTGGCCCTTCGAGCCTGCACCGCCATGCATTACGATCATGGCTGATCGTCCCCAATCAATAACCTGTGCCTGCCTTCTCCCCATATCCCTTGATTCCACTAGCCACCTAGAGGTCTATCTAACTCTCTCTTAAATCCACCCAGTGATTTGGCCTCCACTGCCCTCTGTGGCAGGGAATTCCACAAATTCACAACTCTCTGGGTGAAAAGGTTTCCTCTCACCTCAGTCTTAAATGGCCTCCCCTTTATTCTAAGACAGTGGCCCCTGGATCTGGACTCGCCCAACACTGGGAACATTTTTCCTGCATCTAGCTTGTCCAGTCCTTTTATAGTTTTATATGTTTCTGTAAGATATCCCCTCATCCTTCTAAACTCCAGTAAATACAAGCCTAGTCTTTTCCATCTTTCCACATATGACAGTCCCGCCATCCCAGAGATCAATCTTGTGAACCTACGCTGCACTGCCTCAATCACAAGGATATCCTTCCTCAAATTAGGAGACCAAAACTGTATGAAATACTCCAGATGTGGTCTTACCAGTGCCCTACACAACTGCAGGAGAACCTCTCTGCTCCTATACTGAAAATCCTCTTGTTTTGAAGGCCAACATGCCATTAGTTCTGTACTTCTGGGAGATTGTTTGTGTCTTCCTTAGTGAAGACAGATCCGAAGTACCTGTTCAACTCTTCTGCCATTTCCTTGTTCCCCATAATAATTTCACCCGTGTCTGCCTTTAAGGGACCCACATTTGACTTTGCTACTCTTTTTCCCTAAACATATCTAAAGAAGCTTTTACGGTCCTTCTCTATATTCCTGGCCAGCTTCCCTTCGTATGTCATCTTTTCAGCCCGTATTGCCCATTTTGTTTCCTTCTGTTGTCATATGAAAGTTTCCCAATCCTCTGGCTTCCGGCTACTACAATAAACAGAGAATAAGAGAGGGTGGGTTTCTTAAATGTGTATATTTTAATGCTAGGAGCATTGTAAGAAAGGTGGATGAACTTAGAGCCTGGATTGACACCTGGAAGTATGATGTTGTGGCGATCAGTGAAACATGGTTGCAGGAGGGCTGTGATTGGAAACTAAATATTCCAGGATTTCGTTGCTTCAGGTGTGATAGAATTGGAGGGGCAAGAGGTGGAGGTGCATTGCTTATCAGGGAAGATATTACAACAGTGCTTTGGCAGGATAGATTGGAGGGCTCGTCTAGGGTGGCTATTTGGGTGGAACTGAGAAATGGGAAAGGGGCAGCAACACTTATAGGGGTGTATTATAGACTGCCAAATGGGGAGCGAGAATTGGAAGAGCAAATACGTAAGGAGATTGCAGATATTAGTAGTAAGCACAAGGTAGTGGTTGTGGGAGATTTCAATTTTCCACACATAGACTGGGAAATACATTCTGTAAATGGGCTGGATGGGTTGGAGTTTGTAAAATGTGTGCAGGATAGTTTTTTGCAGCAATACATAGAAGTACCTACTAGAGAAGGGGCGGTGCTGGACCTCCTGTTAGGAAATGAGACGGGTCAGGTGGCAGAGGTATGCGTTGGGGAACAGTTCGGGACCAGTGATCACAATACCATTAGTTTCAATATAATTATGGAGAGGGTCAGAACTGGACCTAGGGTTGAGATTTTTGATTGGAGAAAGGCTAACTTTGAGGAGATGCGAAAGGATTTAAAAGGAGTAAATTGGGACAGTTTGTTTTATGGGAAAGATGTGGAAGAGAAATGGAGGACATTTAAAGGTGAAATTTTAAGTACAGAATCTTTATGTCCCTGTTCGGTTGAAAGGAAATAGTAAAAATTGGAAAGAGCCCTGGTTTTCAAGGGAAATTGGACGGTTCGGAAAAAAAGAGAGAGATCTACAATAAATAGACAGCGTAAAAGGGCTTGAGGAGTATAAAGATGTAAAAAGAATCTTAAGAAAGAAATTAGAAAAGCTAAAAGATATATGAGGTTGCTTTGGGTTGTAAGGTGAAAGTAAATCCAAAGGGTTTCTACAGATATATTAATAGCAAAAGAATAACGAGGGATAAAAATGGTCCATTAGAGAGTCAGAGTGGACAGCTATCTGCAGAGCCAAAAGAGATGGGGGAGATATTGAACAATTTCTTTTCTTCGGTATTCACCAAGGAGAAGGATTTTGAATTATGTGAGGTAAGGGAAACAAGTAGAGTAGCTATGGAAACTATGAGATTCAAAGAAGGTGAAGTACTGACACTTTTGAGAAATATAAAAGTGGATAAGTCTCCAGGTCCGGACAGGATATACCCTAGGACATTGAGGGAAGTTAGTGTAGAAATAGCAGGGGCTATGACAGAAATATTTCAAATGTCATTAGAAACGGGAATAGTGCCGGAGGATTGGCATACTGCGCATGTTGTTCCATTGTTTAAAAAGGGGTCTAAGAGTAGACCTAGCAATTATAGACCTGTTAGTTTGACGTCAGTGGTGGGCAAATTAATGGAAAGGATACTTAGAGATAATATATATAAGCATCTGGATAAACAGAGTCTGATTAGGAACAGTCAACATGGATTTGTGCCTGGAAGGTCATGTTTGACTAACCTTCTTGATTTTTTGAAGAGGTTACTCGGGAAATTGATGAGGGTAAAGCAGTGGATGTTGTCTATATGGACTTCAGTAAGGCCTTTGACAAGGTTCCACATGGAAAGTTGGTTAAGAAGGTTCAATTGTTGGGTATTAATAGTGGAGTAGCAAGATGGATTCAACAGTGGCTGAATGGGAGATGCCAGAGAGTAATGGTGGATGGTTGTTTGTCAGGTTGGAGGCCAGTGACTAGTGGGGTGCCACAGGGATCTGTGTTGGGTCCACTGTTGTTTGTCATGTACATCAATGATCTGGATGATGGTGTGGTAAATTGGATTAGTAAGTATGCAGATGATACTAAGATAGGTGGGGTTGCGGGTAATGAAGTAGATTTTCAAAGTCTACCAGTTGGAAGAGTGGGCTGAAAGATGGCAGATGGAGTTTAATGCTGATAAGTGTGAGGTGCTACAAATGGTGGCAGGACAAATCAAAATAGGACGTACATGGTAAATGGTAGGGAATTGAAGAATGCAGGTGAACAGAGGGATCTGGGAATAACTGTGCACAGTTCCCTGAAAGTGGAATCTCATGTAGATAGGGTGGTAAAGAAAGCTTTTTGTGTGCTGGCCTTTATAAATCAGAGCATTGAGTATAGAATTTGGGATGTAATGTTAAAATTGTACAAGGCATTGGTGAGGCCAATTCTGGAGTATGGTGTACAATTTTGGTCGCCTAATTATAGGAAGGATGTCAACAAAATAGGGAGAGTACAGAGGAGATTTATTAGAATGTTGCCTGGGTTTCAGCAACTAAGTTACAGAGAAAGGTTGAACAAGTTAGGGCTTTATTCTTTGGAGCGCAGAAGGTTAAGGGGGAACTTGATAGAGGTCTTTAAAATGATGAGAGGGATAGACAGTTGACGTGGAAAAGCTTTTCCCACTGAGAGTAGGGAAGATTCAAACAAGGGGGCATGACTTGAGAATTAAGGGACAGAAGTTTAGGGGTAACATGAGGGGGAACTTCTTTACTCAGAGAGTGGTAGCTGTGTGGAATGAGCTTCCAGTGAAGGTGGTGGAGGCAGGTTCGTTTTTATCATTTAAAAATAAATTGGATAGTTATATGGACGGGAAAGGAATGGAGGGTTATGGTCTGAGCGCAGGTATATGGGACTAGGGAAGAATACGTGTTCGGCACGGACTAGAAGGGTCGAGATGGCCTGTTTCTGTGCTGTAATTGTTATATGGTTATATGGTTACTCTTTGCTGTGTTATACATCTTTTCTTTTAGTTTTATTCTATCCCTAACTTCTCTTGTCAGCCACGGTTGCCTCCTACTCCCCTTAGAATCTTTCTTCCTTTTTAGAATGAAATGATCCTGCGTCTTCCGGATTAGGCCCAGAAATTCCTGCCATTGCTGTTCCACCGTCAAACCTGCTAGGATCCCTTTCCATTCTACCTTGGCCAGCTCCTCTCTCATGCCTTCATAATCCCCTTTGTTCAGCTGCATCATTGCCACTTCAGATTTAACATTCTCCTTCTCAAATTGCAGATTAAAACTAATCATATTATGATCACTACCTCCAAGCGGTTCCTTTACCTCGAGTTCTCTTAACAAATTTGGTTCATTGGACAACACTAAATCCAGAATTGCCTTTTCTCTGGTCGGCAGCTCTAAGAATCCATCTCGGAGGCACTCTACAAATTCTCTTTCTTGGGGTCCTGAACCAATCTGATTTTTCCAGTCTACCTGCATATTGAAATCCCCCATCACCACAGTGGCATTACCTTTGTTACATGCCAGTTTTAACTCCTGCTGCAACCCGGACTACTAATCGGGCTACTAATTGGGGGTCTGTAGATAACACCAATTAGTGTCCTCCTGCCTTTGCAATTCCTCATCATGATCATGACTGATCATCCAGAATCAGTAACCCGTTCCTGCTTTCTCCCCATATCCCTTGATTCCGTTAGCTCAAGAGCTACAGTATATCTAACTCTCCTACATCCAGTGAATTGGCCTCCACTGCCTTCTGTGCAGAGAATTTCACAGATTCACAACTCACTGACTGAAAAAGTTATTCTTCATCTCAGTCCTCAATGGCCTACCCCTTATTCTTAAACTGTGACGCCTGTTCTGGATTCCCCCAACATGGGGAACATTTTTCCTACATCTCACCTGTTCAATCCCGTAAGAATTTTATATGTTTCTATAAGATGCGCTCCCATCCTTCTAAATTCCATTGAAGATAAGCCCAGTCGATCCATTCTTTCATCAGTCCCACCATCCCAGGGATCAACCTGGTGAACCTACGCTGCACCTCCTCAATAGCAAGAATGTCCTTCCTCAAATTAGACCAAAACTGCACACAATTAAAAGCTGGTAGGATTTTCCTCTCTAAAGATCCAATTATATTTGCAGATCTTGGTCCTCCCAGTTAATGCAGAAAACAGGGTACTGCAGATGCTGGATTACAAAATAGGACACAAAGTGCTGGAAGGGTCAAAAGCCGAAACATCATCTATCCATGTTCCCCAGAGATGCTGCCTGATCCATTGAGTTACTCCAAAACATTGTCTTCTTTTCCTCCCTTCTCAAATCTTATTTCTCATCATGCTTAAGTGCATTGGAGAGAATTTGCTGCTACAACATTCTCAGTGACAGTGTTTTTGTTAATAAGAATGTCTTGAATCCTTTACATCCTGTGCCAATTCAAAGACAAAACTGCCAGGAAATTCAGTCACTGAAAGGTCGCTGGAAACTTAATGGTATTTACACAATATTGCCCATTATTATTGTACATAAACAAGGGTGCACTAAATTGTGGCAAGGAAAGGGTGTGTCATGAGTTGCAATTTGCCATAAGTTACTGAATGATTTCTGAAACTCCATCATGGTCTTGCAGCAAACAAGAGCTCAACATTAAACTTGTATGACCTTCAAAACAAATGCTGGCTTTGCATCATAAAAATGAACAAATCTCATCACAATACAATTGATTCTGCATTTTAGATCATAAAGACAGTTGTGATGTGATTTTTGCATAAGGATGCTATTAATTATGGAGCTTAGTGCAGGAACAGTGTCTCTTGGTGCCAAAGTCATAGAGTCATACATACATACAGCATGGAAACTGGCCCTTCAGCCCAACTTGTCCCACACCGGCCAACGTGCCCCATCTGCCTGCTTTTAGCCCATATCCCTCTAAATCTGTCCTATCCATGTACCTGTCTAAATGTTCCTTAAATGTTGGAATAGTACCTGCCTATATTCCTCCTCTATACAGTCCCATCCTTTGTGTAAAACAGTTACGTCTCAGGTTGTCCTCTCAGGAGAGTAAAACTGCTCTAAAATTGCAAAGTTTATTTTTCATTAATATTCCCTTTCATCACTTTACTCTAATTTACCCTCCTTCCATTCTTCCTTTTGCTTGTATAATTGGAGTTCAATTAACATGATTTCCTTCTTCATTATTTCTTTTGGTTCTGTCTTCATCCTAAAAGTTGATTGTAGACACTTGGAACTCCAGATGCTGGTTTACAAAAAAAGACACAAGGTGCTGGAGTAACTCAGCGGGTCAGGCTGCATCTCTGGAGAACATGGATAGGTGATATTTTGGATTGGGACGCTTCTTCAGAAAGTTGGTTGGTTGGAGTTGTTCAACGAGATGCTGTTCAATTGCCTTCATGCTTCAGGAATTTGCAGCGCAAAAACCTCTGAAGCCAAAGGGTAAAGAAAACAAATACAAGGATCTGAAGAGATTGCAGCAAATTCTAGGCATCCATTACAATGTTAGCAGCGTGACTTCAATCGAATTAGAATAATTGTATCTTGACGTGCTCAGAAAATTATTTAAATTTGCAACTGAATGAAAACACTGTAAAATAAAAAGAGAAGAAAGAAAATAAACAAGGAACTTCAGATGCTGGTTTACAAAAAAAAAAGACACAAGAAAGACACAAAGTGCTAGAGTAACTCAGCGGGTCAGGCAGCATCTCTGGAGAATATGGATAGGTGACATTTTAGGTTTGGACCTTTTTTCATTCTGAAACATCACCTATCTATATTCTCCAGAGATGCTGCCTGATCCACTGAGTTACTCCAGCACTGAGTCTTTTTCTGCAGAATATAATGTGTTTGATTACAAAAGGACTTTAAGAGACATTATCCATCTTACCTCAGTTAAGGTTATCTGTGCCTCTTAGAAACATAGAAACATAGAAACATATAAATTAGGTGCAGGAGTAGGCCATTCGGCCCTTCGAGCCTGCACCGCCATTCAATATGATCATGGCTGATCATCCAACTCAGTATCCCGTACCGGCCTTCTCTCCATACCCCCTGATCCCCTTAGCCACAAGGGCCACATCTAACTCCCTCTTAAATATAGTTCATTACATTCTTACATAGTTCATTAGCACATTAAATATTTAAAACTGTAAGATGAAGACAATTGGGAATATATTTAAATTGTGGATTTTTTTCACTCTATAAAGATTTACTTTATATATCTTATTACATCCTTTAACTGCAAAACAAGCCTTTGACAACTTGACAAACACATTTTGCTTGGGGAATGGTTGTTGAATGATGCTCTAAGGTTGTCAGCAGCGACCCGGCCTCAAACGATGACGTCAGCCACGAGGTAGACTGGATTGAGTGCCATCAGGCCCATGATAATGATTTGCAAGTCGAGTCTCTTCTTTGTGATGCATTTCATATAAATGTTTGTGCAGTCATTGATTAGGTGAGAATTAATCATTGACTTTGAACTCAAGGGACAAATTTAATAGTGATCTGGGGTTCAATTCAGCACCTGAAGTAGATGTATTTACAAAACTGCCAGTCAGCTGTCAACATGATCCCACCCACACTGAAAAAGACAACCTCTGAATCTCGTATAACTCAAACAATGGTCAGGCAATGGTCCACTGCATGAGGAAATGAGAAGGGACAATGTATCCCTCACTGAGCAATTAGATCCATTGTCCAACCATTTTTCTCAAAGTTTCCTACACACTCTGAACTAAGCATTCAGCTTCACTGAATGTTGGAATGAGATGGAGACAGAAGATTACGCTGAAAGCAAATGAGGAACAAAGACTGCAAGCTGTACTGATCTTCTGGCAGACTCTATATTGAAATACCTGAATAATTATCGTCATGAGAGAAGGCAGGTACAGGATACTGAGTTGGATGATCAGCCATGATCATATTGAATGGCGGTGCAGGCTCGAAGGGCCAAATGGCCTACTCCTGCACCTATTTTCTATGTTTCTATGATGTGCTCTGGGGTGATGGATGCTCCCACCAGCAATACATCTAGCCATTTCATGTCACCATCCTTCTGAATGATGAAATAATCCACCCTCAGCTAGATGTACCAACTTGCAGCCCTGGGACTACAGACCCAGCCATCTCCAGATCTGCAAAGGGATTCCAGGTAATTGTACCCTGCACCTCTAACACATGAACCTGCATCGACCTGATTCGCCATGGTTTATTTCACAGCCGAAGCGTGAAAGAACCACGTAGAAACAAGGAACTGCAGATGCTGGTTGACCAACCAAAGATAAAGCGATGGAGTAACTCAGCAGGTCAGGCAGCATCTCTGGAAAACAAGGACCCAAAGAAGCATCCCAATGTGAAACGTCACTTATCCATGTTTTCCAGGGATGCTGCCAGACCCAATACATTAGTCCAACAATGTGCATTTTTTAATTTCTCATGGACCATCACGTGAACTGGGCAGAAGCATCAGTGAGATACACTGCTGCAGAATAGTGACCCATGACCCCACTTTGGACAGGTTTGATTTATGGTTAGTTCACTACACCAGAAAGGCCGGAGATTCTGCTGATGCCGTCCCTACGTTCCTGCCATTTTGGCAAGGCCCACTCATAGACTGGAATAAGTAGAACAGGCAAAACATCTGAAGAAGGGTCTCAACCTGAAACATCGCCTATTCCTTTTCTCCAGAGATACTGCCTGACCCGCTGAGTTACTCCAGTAATTTGTGTCACAGGCAACCTCATCACATTTCAGGTCTGTGCTTTTCCATTTGGCAGCCATGATCGAGTATCAGCTGAGATGTTCTGATTGGATGATTTGTACTCCGTGGAGCAATGGTTGCCAGAGAAACAAGCCCAATCAATGTTGTATAAATATCCAAGGAAACTGGAGATGCTGGAAACCTGCAATAAAAAAACACAGCAGGTCAAGTATCATCTGTGGAAAGAGAAACAGATCATTGCAATGACGGTTTTCAAGCTTAAGATGCCCATAAGCAGCTTAAGGTCATCCATGATCGTATTTACTGAACTGAGTGCTCCCCACCCCCCCCCCCCCCCCCCCCCCCCACTCCCAAAATGATGGCTATGAGCTCCTCCTCTGTCTGTGCTTGTCTTCGCATAGTGGGGTGTGAGAGCAGGAGGGTTACGTAGATGGCAGCCTTTGGCCTGAGTCCATCACGTTACTGAAGACCGCACTGACCCCTGGAGATCAAGATGGACAGAAAAAGAGTCACCGCTGAGATCGGTCTTGCATCCCGGTCTGCTGTCTGCTGCTCTTTTCACAAGGATAATTTTATTGAAATGAACCAGAGAAGAGGGGTTAAAATATTGGAAGATCATGTCATGTTAGTTTATTTTTTAAGACTCCAGATTAAAACTAGAGAGCGCAGCTTTAAAGTGAGAAGGGGGCACATTTTTAAATAAAAAGGGGTGGTGGGTGTCTGGAATGTGCTGTCAGGAGTGATGGTGGAGGCAGGTACGCTAGTGGCTTTTAAGAGGCTTTTAGATAGTCACGTGGATCAGTAAGGAATGGAGGGTGATGGATCAAGTGCGGGCAAATGAGATTAGTTTAACATGTTCAGCATGGACATTGCAGTCCAAAGGGCCTGTTCCTGTGCTGTACTGTTTGATGTTCTTTCTTGAAAGATTGGAACTCTTTCACGTTCATCAGATCCATCGCATTTAGTACCGGCCAATGGTAGGCTGATCCGGAAGATTAAAATGCATGGGATTCAAAGTGACTTGGTTGTAGAGATTTAGAACTGGCTTACTGATAGAAGACGGAGGATTGTTTTGGAAGGACAATATTCAGGCTGGAGGTCTTCGACCAGTGGAGTTCCGCAGAAATCTGTGCTTGGACCTCTGATGTTTGGAATATATATAAATGACTTGGACATAAAAATAGAAGGGTTGGTTAGTAAATTTGCAGATGTCACCAAGATTGCTGTGGTTGTGGACTGTGTGGAAAGGTGTCAAGGTATACAGTGGGATGTAGATCAGCTACAGAAATGAGTGGAAAAATGGCAAATGGTGTTTAATCCATGCAAGTGCGAAGTGTTCTACTTTGGGAGGTCAAATGTAAGGAGAAAATATACAGTTAATGGTATGACACTCAGCAGCATCAATGAACAGAGGGATCCTGGGGTTTAAGTCCAAAGCTCCCGGAAAGTGGCAACATAAATAGATAGATTCTTCCCACAATAAGTGTTCCATTACCACTTGAAATATCTCACTGATTTAATTCCATTTGACAGTTTTAAGGTAGACAAAAAAGCTGGAGAAACTCAGCGAGTGAGGCAGCATCTACGGAGTGAAGGAATATGCAACGTTTCGGGTCGAGACCCTTCTTCAGAATCAACTCAAAACATCGCCTATTCCTTCGCTCCATAGATGCTGCCTCACCCGCTGAGTTACTCCAGCTTTTTTGTCTACCTTTGATTTTTTAAGCACCTGCAGTTCTTTCGTAAACCTTTGAAAGTTTTACGGTCATTTGCCTCTTTATGACAATAATAAACCTAAACCACTCTGTTCAGTATCACCAACTCGCCTGTCCAGAAGTGTTGCCATGGGACCTGTCCAGTTTGGTACAAAGTTTGGTTCCTGACAACTGTGCATATTGATTCTGTGGTTATGGAATTGGATATTGTTTTTTGTCAATAGACAGCTCAGATAATCGGGTCTACCCCGCGTCTGTTTACCGCGATTTATTTCATTTATCAGTTTTTATTTGCGTGTTTTTTTGTGAGTTGAGGACATGGCTAACTCTTGTCGAAAGCCTAGCCCGCTCGTATTTGATTCTGATATCGCCGAGCGATAGCGAATGTTTGAGAAGGACCACTCTCATTACATCCGCTTCGTTCACTGAAACGATCCCGACAATTTGAAGGCTTCACTATTGTTGAATTTAGCGGGTCTGGAGGCTATGATCCGCGCTGACTTGTTCGAATTTACACCTGCTCAACTGGATGGGAATGGACAGGCATTGGTGCCAGCTGAATCTATTGACAACTCTATGGTGTTGCTGAGGAAGTTTAGAGAACGATGTGACCTGCCGTCTCACAGAATCCTTGAGAGAACAAGATTCTTTGCTCGTATGCAACAGGCTGATGAGCCCGTGGAACGATTCATCAGTGACCTGAGACACATCAGCTCTCGATGCAGATTTGGTAACTTGACAAATGAGTTCGTTCGCGATAAAATTGTGGGAGGAATGAGCAACCGCAAGCTGCGAGTTGAACTGCTGCGGAATGCAGAACTGACTTTAGAGCAAGCAACTCATGCTTGTCGGATGGCTGAGTGTGGCACCACTGGCTGATTTTGATAGCGCGAATGCTAATCAACAGTTCAATGTGAATTTGGCTAGTTACTCTCCGCAAAGATTTCTCAATGCGTCCAGCAAAGCTCAGACATGCCTAACACGAGGTGCACAAACTGTAACTATTTCCACCCCAGGGGGCGCCAATTTTGCGTAAGCCCATGGGAAAGTATGTCATCATTGCAAAAAACTCAACCGCTTTGCTAATTGTTGTCGATTTAGTGGGAGTACAGCTCCAAGGACGAAGCTGCACCTGATTCAACAAGACCCGTCCGAGTCTGATTCCCATGAACATGACGAATCTTCCCACGGGAACGACTCTGATAACACAGACACTGAGTCTACCTTACATTCCCTAAACCTGCGCACCCCAGGCAAAGTGACTGTTCCTGCGGAGACCATGATAATCAATAACAAACCACTGATCGCCAAAGTCGATACCGGCACCCACGTAAAAGTCATGTCACTCAAAGCGTTCAACAAGATAAGAACCACTGAGCTCATGAAAAAAGACTCCTCCACTCTACATGCTTACGGAGGGGAAATTCGTCACCCACTGGGTAAAGCCGATTTCAAATGTACCATCAATGAACAGACCAAGGACTTGCTATTTTACATAGTTGCCAAGTTCTGAAACCCTGCGAGGCATCGATGCGTGCCATGACCTGGGTTTGGTCTATTTCGGGTGTGCTGTACACAAACTCTGTTTGAAAGAGGAACCAACCAGACAGATGCTATCCAATCTACAGTTTTATTCAGTGATTTTAAATGAACTGCTTTACTTATTAATGGGTCCCTTTCAGAATGGCAGGCAGTGACTAGTGGGGTACCACAAGGCTCAGTGCTGGGACCGCAGCTATTTACAATATACATCAATAATTTAGATGACGGGATTCAAAGTAACATTAGCAAATTTGCAGATGACACAAAGCTGGGTGGCAGTGTGAACTGTGAGGAGGATTTTATGAGAATGCAGGGTGACTTGGACAGGTTGGGTAAGTGGGGAGATGCAGTTTAATGTGGATAAATGTGAGGTTATCCACTTTTGTAGCAAAAACAGGAAGGCAGATAATTATCTAAATGGTGTCAAGTTGGGAAAAGGGGAAGTACAACGGGATCTGGGGGTACTTGTTCATCAGTCAATGAAAGTAAGCATGCAGGTTCAGCAGGCAGTGAAGAAAGCGAATGGCATGTTGGCCTTCATAACACGAGGAGTTGAGTATAGGAGCAAAGAGGTCCTTCTGCAGTTGTACAGGGCCCTAGTGGGACCACACCTGGAGTATTGCGTGCAGTTTTGGTCCCCTAATTTGAGGAAGGACATTCTTGCTATTGAGGGAGTGCAGCGTAGGTTTACAAGGTTAATTCCTGGGTTGGCGGGACAGTTATACGCTGAGAGAATGGAGCAGCTGGGCTTGTATACTCTGGAGTTTAGAAGGGTGAGAGGGGATCTTATTGAAACATATAAGATTATTAAGGGCTTGGACACGCTAGAGGCAGGAAACATGTTCCCGATGTTGGGGGAGTCCAGAACCAGTGGCCACAGTTTAAGAATAAGGGGCAAGCCATTTAGAACTGAGATGAGGAAACACTTTTTCACTCAGAGAGTTGTGAGTGTGGAATTCTCTGCCTCAGATGGCGGTGGAGGCCGGTTCTCTGGATACTTTCAAGAAATAGCTCGATAGAGCTCGGAGTCAGGGGATATGGGGAGAAGGCAGGAGCAGGGTACTGATTGGGGATGATCAGCCACGATCACATTGAAAGGCGGTGCTGGCTCGAAGGGATGAATGGCCTACTCCTTCACCTATTGTCTTTTATCTATTGTCTATTATCTACTGCACAGTTTTGTTCAGAATTAGAAGAATTAGCATTGCCCACTCACTGTGCTGGACCTAAACCAAAACCCCACATTGCTTCAGTTACCGCAAATTTTCCTTCACTTTAAATTTCAGTTTTATTATTGTCATGTTTTTAGTTATTATTTTAGAGATACAGCATGGACAAAGGACAAAGATCTGGGCAGCTGACATCTTGGTGGATGTGGATATGCCCTTTGTACTTAACAATGCCAATGTATGAATCATTAAATGGACTTGCTCCTGGTATTATCAAATTGACCGATCATGATCGTGCTTAACTTAAACTGCAGATGCATGACCAATGAAGTTAGATTATCTGTAATCGATCTTTGACCCATTTTAGATAATTGTGTATAAATCAGTACAGTTATTGGTAATTTAGTCTGTTTCTATCATGCAGAACTTTGCACGTGATGCTTGCTTTATTAATGACAGCATATTTCCTATCTTTCAGTTCCCTCTGACACATCCCTCTGCGTTAACATAAAGAAGATAAAGACATAGCCAGCACTGTAATTGCAGCATCCTGTACCCTGGCAGCCTGAACTGACCAAGACTCTCCCACGTTTGTCATCTCAACAATATCCTTCCTTGGTTTGAAGAAGGTGCGCTCTCAAGTACAGAACAGTCCCACATGAATGCGACAATCGGTCGGCCACCAAACCAGTCTCTCTAGTTTCTCTTGTCTCTCATAACTCTCGTTTACCTCTCTCTCCCCTGGCTCTCAGTCTGAAGAAAGGTCTCAACCTGAAACGTCACCTATCCATTTTCTCCAGATGCTGCCTGACCCGCTGAGTTACTCCAGCATTTGTGTCTCCTTTACTGTTAGCTCCCTAATTCTCAATTTAGGACACAAAGTGCTGTAGTAACTCAGGGGGTCAGGCAGCATCTCTGGAGAACATGGATAGGCTAGGTTTTGGGTCAGGATCCTTCTCCAGACTCTGGTGGGGGAGGGGGGGGTGCAGGGGGGAAGATAGCTGGGAGAGAGGAGAGGCAGGACCAATCAAGGTAATAGGTGAACACAGGGCGAAAAGCAGTGGTGGGGGGGGGGGGGGGGGGGGGGGGGGGGGGGGGGGGGGGGGGGGGGGGGGGGGGGGGGGGGTTGGGGGGGGGAAGGTGGTTGGAACAAAAGTCAGTGATTAAAATTGGAAGATGTGAGGCAAAAGGATTTAAGATGTGGGAAGTCGGAAGAAGGGTCACGACCCAAAACCTTACCCGTCTATGTTCCCCAGAGATGCTACCTGATCTGCTGAGTTACTCCAGCACATTGTGTCCTAATAGGATTGAACAGTTGCAAAATGCAAAACCCGAGGAAGGAATGCGGCTGCAGGAAAGGGAAAGATGAAGAATAGGTGCAAGTCCAGGGGTTATAAACTACCCAAGCGGAATATATTAGGTGCTGCCCATCCAGTTTGCGCATAGCCTCACTCTGGCAATGGAGGAGGCCCAGGACAGAGAGTTTAGTGTGGGAATAGGAAGGGGAGTTAAAATGGTTAGCAACTGGGTGACCCAGTAGACCTTGGTAAAGTGAGTGCAAGTGTTCGACAAAACGGTCGCTGAGTCTGCGCTTGTTCTCGCCGATGTACAAGAGGCCACATCAGGAACACCAGACGCAGTAGATGTGCATTAACTGCTGTTCCTGATGTGGCCTCCTCCACATGTGGCCTCCTGTTCATTCAGTTGGGCAGAGTAGTTGCCACATCAAGCAATGACACATCCTAATAGAATGCTTTCTATGGTGCATCTGTAGAAAACTGGGGGAAATTGGGGACAAAGGCAAATTTCTTTAAGGAAGTAGAGGCATTGGTGTGTTTTCTTGACCATATCGTCAAATTGTTGGCGATATTTACATCCACGCTTCAACACCATTAATGTAAACACGTGTCTGTATTCCTGAAGTCGAGGACCAGCCATTTTCAATTTTGACATTGAAGGAGAGGTCGCTGTGTTGATACAATGTTGTTAGGTTCTCTAACGCCTTCCAATACTCTGTCTTTTCATTGTTCGAGATTCACCCCAGGTCTGGCATCTGTGGTTAAGAAACAAAATACATATTTCAATGTGATGATCTTTCAATAGAACTTAATTCAAATACAGATATATTGATGCAAATGCGTTGATGGAACTTTGCAATCTTCTGCCTTAACATAAGCGGTTTCCACTGCTACTTGGAGCTTCTTTTAACACTTCATTGAAGTTAAGTTGGTGCTAATAGACAATAAACAATAGGTGTAGGAGTAGGTCATTTGGCCTTTCGAGCCAGCACCGCCATTCAATGTGATCATGGCTGATCATCCCCAATCAGTACCCCGTTCCTGCCTTCTCCCCATATCCCTTGACTCCGCAATCTTTAAGAGCCCTATCTAGCTCTCTCTTGAGAGTAGCCAGAGAACCAGCCTCCACGGCCCTCTGAGGCAGGGAATCCCACAGACTCACTACTCTCTGTGAGAAAAAGTGTTTCCTCGTCTCCTCAAACCCTTAATAATCTTATATGTTTCAATAAGATCCCCTCTCAACCTAAATTCCAGACTATACAAGCCCAGCCGCTCCATTCTCTCAGCATATGACAGTCCCGCCATCCCGGGAATTAACCTTGTTAACCTACGTTGCACGCCCTCAATAGCAAGAATGTCCTTCCTCAAATTTGGAGACAAAAACTGCACACAATACTCCAGGTGTGGCCTCACTAGTGCCCTATACAACTGCAGAAGGACCTCTTTGGTCCTATACTCAACTCCTCTTGTTATAAAGGCCCACATGCCATTTGCTTTCTTCACTACCTGCTGTACCTGAATGCTTACTTTCATTGATTAATGAACAAGGACCCCCAGATCCCGTTGTACTTCCCCTTTTCCCAACTTGACATCATTTACATAGTAATCTGCCTTCTTTTTTTGCCACCAGTGGATAACCTCACATTTATCCACATTAAACTTCATCTGCCATGCATCTCCCCACTCACCCAACCTGTCCATGTAACCCTGCATTCTCATACTATCCTCCTCACAGTTCACACAGCCACCCAGCTTTGTGTCATCTGCAAATTTGCTAATGTTACTTTGAATCCCTTCATCTCAATCATTGATGTATATTGTAAATAGCTGCGGACACAGCACCAAGCCTTGCGGTACCCCACTAGTCACTGCAAGCCATTCTGAAAGGGACCCGTTAATCCCTACTCTTTGTTTCCTGTCGTCCAACCAATTTTCTATCCATGTCAGCACTCTACCCCCAATACCATGTGCCCTAATTTTGTCCACTAATCTCCTCTGTGAGACCTTATCAAATGCTTTCTGAAAGTCTAAGTAAGCCACATCCACTGGCCCTCGTCCATTTTCCTAGCCACATCCTAAAAAAATTCCAGAAGATTAGTCAAGCATGATTTCCCGTTCATAAATCCATGCTGACTCGGACCGATCCGGTTACTGCTATCCAAATGTGCCGCTATTTCATCTTTTATAATTGACTCCAGCATCTTCCCCACCACCGGTCAGGCTAACTGGTCTATAATTCCTTCTTTCCTCTCTCCAGCCTTTCTTAAAAAGTGGGATAACATTAGCTCCCCTCCAATCCACAGGAACTGATCCTGAATTTATAGAACATTAGAAAATTCATCACCAATGCATCCAAGATTTCTAGAGCCACTTCCTTAAGTACCATGGGATGCAGACCATCAGGCTCTGGGGATTTATCAGCCTTCAGTCCTATCAGTCTACCCAGCACCATTTCCTGCCTAATATAGATTTCCTTCAGTTCCTCCATCACCCCAGATCCTCTGGCCACTAGTATATCAGGAAGATTGGTTGTGTCCTCCTTAGTGAAGCCAGATCTAAAGTACCTGTTCAACTCATCTGCCGTTCCCTTGTTCCCCATAATAAATTCACATTTTTCAGTCTTCAAGGGTCCAACTTTGGTCTTAACCATTTTTTTCCTCTTCACATACCTAAAGAAGCTTTTACTATCCAGCTTTATATTCTTGTCTAGCTTACCTTTGTACCTCACCTTTTCTCCCCGTATCGCCTTTTTAGTTATCTTCTGTTGCTCTTTAAACATTACCCAATCCTCTTGCTTCCCGCTCATCTTTGCTACGTTGTACTTCTTCTCTTATATTTTTATACTGTCCCTGACGTCCCTTGTCAGCCATGGTCGCCCCTTACTCCCCTTGGAATCTTTCTTCCCTTTTGGAATGCACCTTCTGTATTATTCCCAGAAATACCTGCCATTGTTGTTCCACTGTCATCCCTGCTAGGGTATCTTTCCAGTCAACTTTGGCCAGCTCCTCCCTCATGTCTCCATAGTCCCCTTTATTTAACTGTAACACTGACACCTCCGATCTACCTTTCTCCCTCTCCAATTGGAGACTACAATTGTTAACAACAGCTCTATATAGGATTAAGGAAAAGATTTATAATGCTGGAAATGATAATATTGTATGAATTATTTATATGGAAATTATAATATTGTTTGTCCGCTTTGTCTATCAGTAAAGTATTGCCTGATCAGTTACCCCAGTATCACCTTCCTAAATTAAAACCATATCCTTTGATTCCTTTAATATATTAAAAAATATATTAAATGGCTGTCTGCAATATTCTTAGAAACATAGAAAATGGGTGCAGGAAGAGGCCATGCAGGCCTTCAAGCCAGCACCGCCATTCATTGTGATCATAGCTGATCGTCCCCAATCAATAACCCGTGCCTGCCTTCTCCCCATATCCCTTGATTCCACTGGCCCCGAGAGCTCTATCTAACTCTCTCTTAAATCCATCCAGTGATTTGGCCTCCACTGCCCTCTGTGGCAGGGAATTCCACAAATTCACAACTCTGGGTGAAAAAGTTTTTCCTCATCTCGGTCTTAAATGGCCTTACAGTCTTACATACTGAACCTCCATTCTCCTTCTTTCTTTGGAACTGATGTGCTGCAATGCTGAGAACTCTGAGCTCTTGTACACCTCGGTACACTTGACAACAATTAATCTAGCATATTACATAGATAAAATACATCTTAAGAACCGGCTTTTCAGCCACAATGTCTGTGCTAAACACAATATCAAGACCAACTCTGCCTGCAACATAATCCATATCCCTCTATTCCCTGCATATCCATATGCTGAGCATCATGCAATCATCAGTAATCTACATTTGCATCTCACTGTGGTTGTTGATGGAGCAGCTGAAGATATCTGGACCAATGACATGACATTGTTCCAAGGATATTCTGCACTGATATCTATTGTGTGGCCCATTCCTCTTGTACCATGCAAGAGTAAAACATATTAGTTAATTTTCACATGTACTGAGATACAATGAATAGCTTTTTGTTGCGTGCTATCCAGTCAGCAGAAAGACTATACATGATTACAATCGAGCCGATCACTGTGTGCAGATACAGGATAAAGGGAATAACATATAATAGAAGATAAAGTATGATAAACTACGATTAAAGATAGTCTGAAGGTCTCCAATATGGTGGATGGTAGCTCAAGACCGTTCTCTGGTTGATAGGATGGTTCAGTTGCCTGATGACAGCTGGGGTGAAACTTAGGTACTTCTTGTCTGATGGGAGAGGGGAGAAGAGTGTGTGTCTGGCGAGACTCATCCTTGATTATGCTGGTGGCCTTGCCGAGGCAGCGTAAAGTGTAGATGGAGTCGATGGAAGGGAGTTTGCTTTGTGTAATGGTCTGGTCTGCGTCCACATTTCTCTGCAATTTCTTACAGTCCTATGTTTATGCTGGCAATTGACACTCATCTGAACTGAGGCAGAGTAAAAATATTGCAAGGGTTAATCATTGGGCACATTTGTTTAAGGTAATAGCAACCTCACTAATCTCAAATTAATAATTGGTGTTAAGATCTAATATACAAAGCATTATCCATCACATTACCGGCCCCATAGCAGAAGCGTCCACGTCGCAGGCTGGAAACTGGAAGTATCCTGAGCTAACTCTGCTACCACCATCATCTAGTGCGACAAGTGATGGCTTCCACTGATTGTCGCCGGAAGCTTGTGTCCTTTTCAGGACGGACGATTACAGCGAGGTCAACATTTGTAACAAGATGGACACGAAAGAAGAAGAATCATGGTACCATCCTTGTAATGAGAAATAAACAACACTGTACAAACAGATGGAAACATGTTATACTCACAAGTAACTTAACACCTGTCATTTGTGATCTAGTAAATCTAATGGCAGTCAAAAATGTATATACAAACAGATTGCCACCATTTTCTAAATCTTCTTGCCAAAGTTTTCGCTAATATTTTCTAATCTGCATTTAGCTGGGGAATTGCTCTGTATGAGCCGGGGTCTTCTAGATCTTTATCTTTATTGGGTATAAGTGTGATAGTTGATTCAGCTAGTGTTTGTGGTAATGTCTGTTCTTTAAATACATATGTATAAAGCTTGTGTAAACGTGGGGAAATTACCTCGTGAAATCTTTTATAAAATTCGTTACTGAACCCGTCTGGTCCTGGTGTTTTACCGTTCTTCAGTGAGTTGATTGTCTCTTCTATTTCTTTAATTGAAATCTGTGCTCTAATTCCTCTTGTTCCAGCGGTTAAGTGTTGGGAGTTTACAGTTGTCCAGAAAGTTTGTAATTTTTCTGCTATCTGCTGATGTTTTGAATGTGTATAAATTTTGATAAAATTGGGCAAATCTTTCGTTAATGTCTTTTGGAAGCGTTAACAATTCACCTTTATCTGATTTAATTTTTAGAATAGTCTGATCCTTTTCGACTTTTCTCAGCTGGCATGCTAAAAGTTTATGTGGTTTGTCACCAAATTTGAAATGTTTCTGTTTTGTAATTTGAAATAATCTGATAACTCTTGCAGATAAAATTTGGTTTAGTTTAAATTTCAATATTGCTATCTTGTTGTGTTTATCTATAGTTGGATCTATCGCGTTTTCTAAATCAAGTTGGCTGATCTGTTCTTCTAGTTGCAATTGTTCCGTCCTATTCTTTTTATTTTGATAAGCTTGGTATGAAATGATAGAACCTCTAATAAAAGCCTTAACAAATTCCCATAATAGGGAGGGCCAGATGTCTGGGGTATCATTTGTCTCAAAAAAGAGTTCCATCTGTTGTTTTAAATATTTACAACTGTCCAGATTGTTTAGTATTTGACGATTGAACCTCCAGAATGATTTTTTATTAAACATTCCTTCTAGTTTTAAGGAAAAGGTTAGTGGAGAATGATCGGAAAACATACTAATATGGTATTTAGGGTTAGTTGTAAAGGGTATTAATTTTGTGTCAACTAGGAAGTAGTCAATACGTTTATAGGTTTTATGTACTGATGGGTATCTACTTCTTCAGTACGGTCCTGTGGAATACCAATTCTATCACAAATATCATTGTTCCCGGCATCCATTCTTGTTTCTAACTTTCCCAGCTGAGTAGATAGCTTTGAAAGCTCTTTATGCAAAATCTCACCAAAGTCCTTTGTCACAGCTTCTCTTAAAGATTGTTCTTGTTCTTTTACTTTTCCTTCCATAGCAGCAATAAATCTTTGTCCTTCAGTTTCCTCTTCAGATCCTTCAGGTGTTGTTTGAGGTGTTGTTTTCTCCAAGTCTTGAGCGAGCCGCAGTCTGGTTAGAGGTCTTGTCGGGGGCCGCTTCGGTAAATTAGGTTTGCTCATTTAAAAGTACCGGTATCCCCGTCAGTTTGCGACGATTTCTGATGACGTCACTTACACGACGTCAGGTATACCTGGTGAGTGTTTTTAAATCGGTCCCGTTTTCTCTTGCGGGCTTTTTAGCGCTTTTAGCGCATTTTTGGGAGCGGAGCTAAATGGAGCGCCTCTTACTGCTCCATGGCGCCACCGGAAGTTTTAGTTTCTTCTTCAGACCAGAACCGTCACCTATCCATGTTTTCCAGAGATACTGTCTGACCTGCTGAGTTAAACCAGCAATTTGTGTCTTTTTGTGTAAACTATCATTTTCAGTTCCTTGTTTCTACTTTCTGGTGTTGCTGATAGGTCATCTTCCCAGAATTTCCCACAGCACCTCTTTGATTCTGTAACTCCACTCTGGTTTGCCCTCTATTGTGCAGGGACCGTGCAAGATGTTTTTTGTTATTTGGAATATTTTCAATCATCATCTCCTTAATACTCTGGCAAACTGGCAGAAATGGCTCTAGAAATCATGGACGCATTGGTGATCATATTCCAATGTTCTCTTGATTCAGGATAAATTCCTGTGGATTGGAGGGTCGCTAATGTTATCCCACTAATTAAGAAAGGTGGGAGTGAGAAAACGAGGAATTATAGACCAGTTAGCCTGATATCAGTGGTGGGGAAGATGCTGGAAGTAATTATAAAAGATGAAATAGCGGCACATTTGGATTTTTGAGGATGTAACAAGGAAAATGGACAAGGAAGAGCCAGTGGATGTAGTGTACTTGGACTTTCGGAAAGCATTTGATAAGGTTCCACATAGGAGATTAGTAGGAGCACATTGCATTGGGGGTAGGGTACTGACATGGATAGAAAATTGGTTGGCAGACAGGAAACAAAGAGTAGGGATTAACGGGTCCCTTTCGGAATGGCAGGCAGTAACTAGTGGGTTACTGCAAGGCTCGGTGCTGGGACCGCAGCTATTTAGAATATACACCAATGATTTAGATGAAGGGATTCGAAGTTACATTAGCACATTTGCAGATGACACAAAGCTGGGTGGCAGTGTGAACTGTGAGGACGATGCTATGAGAATGCAGGGTGACTAGGACAGGTTGGGTGAGTGGGCGGATGCAGTTTAATGTGGATAAATGTGAGGTTATCCACTTTGGTGGCAAAAACGGGAAGGCAGATTATTATCTGAATGGTGTCAGGTTGGGAAAAGGAGAAGTGCAAAGAGATCTGGGGGTCTTTGTTCATCACTCACTGAAAGTAAGCATGCAGGTACAGCAGGCAGTGAAGAAAGCTAATGGCATGTTGACCTTCACAACAAGAGGAGTTGAGAACAGCCAAGAGGTCCTTCTGCAGTTGTACAGGGCCCTAGTGAGACCACACCTGGAGTATTGTGTGCAGTTTTTGTCTCCATATATGAGGAAGGACATTCTTGCAATTGAGGTAGTGCAATTGAGGTAGGTTCATGAGGTTAATTCCCGGGATGGCAGGACTGTCATATGTTGATGGAATGGAGCGGCTGGGCTTGTTTACTCTGGATTTAGAAGGATGAGAGGGCATCTTATTGAAACATATAAGAATATTAAGTGATTGGACACGCTAGAAGCAGGAAACATGTTTCCGATGTTGGGGGAGTCCAGAACCAGGGGCCACAGTTTAAGAATAAGGGGTGGACCATTTAGAATGGAGATGACGAAAAACATTTTCACCCAGAGAGATGTGAATCTGTGGAATTCTCTGCCTCATTAGAGACGGACACAAAGTGCTGGAGTAACTCAACGGGCCAGGCAGCATCTCTAGAGAGCATGGACAGGAAACGTTTCGGCTGGTGACTCTTCTTCAGACTCAGTGAGTTATTTTGGGCTGGGGACAGGGATGGCGATTCCGACTTACGTAATATCTGAGCTAGGTAAGAGTTCACAGAAAGCAACCCTGATGTGTCAGGTTATGTCTATATTATCAGTTACTTAAATAATTACTGATCCATGACATACCATCTTTATTATGAAACTCCACTGAGACACTTAGGCAGGCCAACATCATTAAACATTGAGACCTTTTAAGTGACAAACTTATTTTGGCTGCATTTGCTGCAAATTTTGAAAACACAGGGATTCCACAAGATGGGATTGTAGTGGACATATTGGGCAAGGATAAGCAGGATAACATTGTTTCATCACTTTGCTGAGAGTGGAATGACTGGGCGGAAGTTAACCTCATTAGATCTGTCCTGCTTTTTGTAAGTAGAATATGCCTAGAAAATAGAGCAGCACTGTGGCGAATAGGTAGATTTGCTGCCTTACAGCACCAGAGACCTAGATTAAATCCTGACTACGGGTGCTGGCTGTACGGAGTTTGTACGTTCTCCCTGTGACCACATGGGACCGTTCCCCCTGAGATCACAGCACTGCGGGTGCTCATGTTTCCTCCCACACTCCAAAGATGTCCAGGCTTGTAGGTTAATTGGCTTCTGTAAAATTATAAATTATCCCTAGTGTTCAGGATAGTGCTTGTGTACGGGGTGATCACTGGTCAGCATGGTCTCGGTGGGCCAAAGGGCCTGTTTCCACGCTGTATCTCCAACATGAAAAGCAAGTAAAATGTTCTATATTTTTGGCCAGATGCCAGTGTTGTCACTGTGTTGCATTGGCTACAGGTACAACTAGATTTAGAGGATGGATTCAGTACTAAGGCAAGGATGTTTTCATGCATCATATTATTATTATTCTCAATTGATCCCATAACCAATGGTCTGTCACCCATGTCTTGATATTCCCTGATGTGGGCATTTCAGGGTAGAGATGAGATGGTTCATCACTCAGCACTTCTGGCTGAACACAATTGTAAATGTTTTAGCCAGGTTTTCTACAATTACATGATGAGTACCATATTACGAGACTTCACAGGGTCTGGAGCTAAATGCTGAAAATTCCCAGGATTACTTTGTTCTGTCCGTTTACCACATTCCGACCATCTCCAATGGATTTTCTCACGTACCGAGGTATTGCAAAAGAAAATGAGGCCCAGGGAAATGCTAGGAATCTTGAGCAAAACACAAAGTGCTGGAGGAACTCAGCAGGTCAGCCGGTGTCTGTGGAGGGAATGGGCAGACTGATGGAAAGGAAGTCTAACCCTATATTCTCATAAGGTATGACTGTGAGATTGGTACAAGTCTGGGTCAACTCTCTAAGCCTAGGCACCAATCCCCAGACAATGCAAGGAAGATTTTACAACGTCAAATGGGCTGAGGTGACCTTGCCTTGTGAGAATTTGTGACCAATCTGCTTTTATTCTTTTTCTCCACTTTAATGTGGCATTTATGGTACAACTAAGTGGCTCGCTGGTCATTTGAAAGTGATTTACATTCACAACAGTTAAAGACTGCAGACTTCCTCTTCTGCAAAACATAAGACTTAAAGTGAACCATGAATTTTAATAACCAAAATCGTGGTAATATGCCATCATTATTATTTTTGTTTGTACATTCCCAGATTATTAAATGAATTTAAATTCCATAGTTGCAATGATGGGATTTGATCATCTGTTGCTGGATTGTTAGTCTGGTCCTGTGTTATTGAACTGGTAAATTAACCATCACTGTACCCGTTATGCATTTTAAAGTAGATAATTTGAATTCTTACTGCTCAGAATCCCTTGCTCTTGTTTGAATTTCTAATTTGGTTGCTTTCTTGAGCTACTATAGGTGGATTATGGTCAACACTGCAGGAAAACAGTGACAATAGTAGTAAATAAAAATTTGGCCTGTTGCAATGTCAGAGGTCACGTTCGCAGATGTCCACCGCCAAGGTTTCTAAATTTTTTAAGTTAGGCTTACTATTGATCCCACAATGCATGTTACATTCAAGTTCAAGTTCAAGTGAGCTTATTGTCATGTGTCCCTGATAGGACAATGAAATTCTTGCTTTGCTTCAGCACAAAGAACATAGTAGGCATTTACTACAAAACAGATCAATGTGTCCATATACTGTAATATAAATATATACACACATGAATAAATAAAATGATAAAGTGCAAATAACAGATAATTGGTTATTAATAATCAAAGTTTTGTCCGAGCCAGGTTTAATAGCCTGATGGCTGTGGGGAAGCAGCTATTCCTGAACCTGGTTGTTGTAGTCTTCAGGCTCCTGTACCTTCTACCTGACAGGTAGCAGGGAGATGAGTGTGTGGCCAGGATGTTGTGGGTCTTTGATGATACTGCCAGCCTTTTTGAGGCAACGACTGCGATAAATCCCCTCGATGGAAGGAAGGTCAGAGCCGATGATGGACTTGGCAGTGTTTACTACTTTTTTGAGTCTTTTCCTTTTCAGGGCGCTCAGGTTGCCAAACCAAGCCACGATGCAACCGGTCAGCATGCTCTCTACTGTGCACCTGTACAAGTTAGAGAGAGTCTTCCTTGACATACCGACTCTCCGTAATCTTCTCAGGAAGTAGAGGCGCTGATGAGCTTTCTTGATAATTGCATTAGTGTTCTACACAAATTGTATTATTTTAGGCCAATTTTAGGAGGGAAAACTTGGGCAAAAAATTATCTTCGTACGAAGATGTTGTGATATCTCATTCTAAATTACCAAAAACATAATGCACGAATTATGCAATCTTAAGCAAGCTCTGGACCAAAACTGGTAGAATTGTTGATCTATTATTTATGTTGCTCAGAATCGCTCCTTGATGAACTGTCATACCACATAAACCCTGGAATACTTCACTGCAACACTCACTGTATTCCCAATTTTTTGATATATTTATCGTAACCACGCCGTAATTCTCTCTCATTGCTTCCACAAACGATTTGCCCGTGAGGGTGGGTAGTTACACATTCTGCGCGCAACGTGTGCTCATTCTACACATGGAAACGTGAACAGCTTTGGTCAGGCTAGTCCATGCGTCCGTTTGAGCAAAACATCAGGCGCTGTTCCCCAGGTGCTCCCGCCTCCTCCTGCTCACCATTGGCCGTCACGGCCACCTCCCCACCTTCTCTGCCTTGCAACTGGAGGTTACCAATGTTCATCACAATGTCAATGTCGCTCCCCTATTCCCGGGCTTGCTTTTCCGGCCGCAGCTTCAGAGCTGAGTTTGCAGCATTGAAGGTTGGACGGGTGGGGGGGAGAAAGCTGAAAAACTAGAGTAGAATTCCTGCGGCATTAATAGTTTGTTTTTATTTTTAATTTGCCGGTTCATGTCAGTATTTGCAAATACATTTTACTCGCTTTCCTTTTTTTTCTTGCTAGTTTATTGAATCAAAACAGCGATTTTTGTTTTCACCCCAAGACCTTGCGGAAAGGAAAAGAGGAGAAAGTTATGTCATGGAAGCTATTTGGATCTATCAGTTCCGTCTGATAGTGATCGGAGACTCGACCGTGGGCAAATCCTGCCTCCTCCGGAGGTTCACCGACGGCAAATTCAACGACGCGTCCGACCCCACGGTCGGTGTGGACTTTTTCGCCAGGCTGGTGGAGATCGAGCCGGGGAAGAGGATCAAATTGCAGCTGTGGGACACGGCGGGACAGGAACGGTTCAGGTGCGCGGCGGCGGCGGTATCAATGTTGTGCGTCTGAGGGTGGAAATAAAAGTAAATACAAACCGGGGAGGGGTGGTGGTGGTGGTGGTGGTGGTGGTGTTGTTGTTGTTGCTGCTGGACTTTGCTCCATGGAGACGTGTCCTTCCTTCCTCTACATCACTTCAAACGACAGGCGAATTATAATTATAACTTTGCAAAACGATCAAAGAATAAATAATATTGTAACTTTGCAAAGGATCCGAAAGCCCATTTGTGTTGTTTTTAATTAATCTCTCCACACTCGGCTGTTTGACCCAGCTGTTTTTATTGCGTCTGCATTAAAAAAAAACGTTTATTTAAATTTCCAGCCGGGTTAATTTGTCACTGTGGTTGCAACATGTCATTGATATATGTGTGCAGCACAAGTAAGAAAAGTATTTGTAATTATCCCAGTAATTTAATTCTGCTTTTCGCATATTTCTGGCTTGGGGGATGGGATGGGATGGGACTGACCATTGCTGGTGATGGAGCTTGGGAATGAGGGGTAGTAGCTGTGTTTTATTGAAGCTGCCGGTTGAGACTCGTCCATAAACGTTCGTCCATAAGGCTAACTGGAACTTGCACTGGTATAAAACATTTAAAACTGGAATCTAGAGTTTTTGAGACGAATTCAATTTATAACACCATGTTCATAAATTCTAGGAGCAGAATTGGGCCATTTAGCTCATCGAGTCTACTCCACCATTCAATCATGGCTGATCTATCTTTTCCTCTCAACACTATTCTCTCTCCTGCCTTCGCCCCATTGTGAAACTACAACGAACATTTATCAGCAATAACAATATTTAAAAGACAGGTTAACAACATTGCAAAGACATTTGGACAGGTACTTGGATAGGAAAGGTGTAGAGGGATATGGGCCAAGCGCGGGCAGGTGGGACTAACCTAGATGGAGCATTTATCGGCATAGGCAAGTTGGGCCGAAAGGCCTGTTTCCTTCATGTATGAATCTAATAAGCCATATTCTGGCTTCTCAAACGTGTACTGTTTGATTAGATAATGGCTGACTTGTATCCTTTTACAGTGGGTTGGCCTGTAAAAAGTTATTGGTACTGAAATCAAAATGTATTTGTGGCATTGCAAGCTTGTTTTTAACTCTTGGCTTTTTTTGAACATTTTGACTGTAGATTAGCAGATGTGATTAATGACATTTCAATGTAAAGTATGGATGATTATCAGCATGGTGAACTAAATGCTTTTAAAATGTTTGCAAAATTAAATCTCTCTTGTGGGATGCTTTGTTTTTAGTGCATAGATTTAGTTAAAATTATTTATTATATGAATTTGGTTTTAATATTTTGAATGAAGGGTTTGTGATATTGTGAATCTTGCACATCATATTTTGTTCTTTTTATTTGAAAATATATGTATATTCCTATTCCATGTTATATCACCTGAATTTGTTTATTCATGTGTCCACATTAAAATTTAATCTGGCATCCACTTTGCTCGCTTGCCTGGGTCTTCCTTGATATCTTTGCTGTTCCCCTAGTGTCGCGACCACATATCAAGATCATGTTCCAGTGTCTTTAGTCCAAATCGTCTGTCCATTTGCCTTTGCCTCTTTCAATAAATATCTCTTGATTGCTCACTCCTACTTGGCCTTGCTGCAATAGTAATGAAATCATTTTTCAAGGGTTGTTAAATATAGGAGGTTCGAGGACTTGACCCAATGGTAGTCAAATATAGATGTTTTGTGGTTGAGTCAGAAAGACAGATGGTGAAGGTTCACCTTCGCTATCTGCCTTGAAACCATGAAAATAATGTTGCCAAAGAAGCCTTAATTTCATATGGCAGTACATTCTGTAGGTAATATATTCTATGCACTGGCCTGTCATTAAAATGCATTGGTTTCACCTGGACTCTGCTGTGTTGGCTATGTATGATTGCTAAAGAACACACTGGGATGAGGAAACCTGTATTAAATTGCTGTCAAAACAATAAATAAAACCACCTAGGCACAACCAAGCATGTTGACTTTTCATGAACACCATTGGACTTGTTTCTTGATGTGAAGATCTATCTATCAGCACATTGCACTCTGCCTTTTATATTGTCATTAATATAAATTGTAAATAGCTTAAGCTCCAGTAGTGATTCTTGTTGCATCTCACGTAGCATTCTGAAAATGATTTGTTTCTTCCAAATCTGATTTCTATTCATAAACAGTGGTCTATTCACAATACCGTATACAACACCAAAACATATAAACATAGAAAATAGGTGCAGGAGTAGGCCATTCGGCCCTTCAAGCCATCATCGCCATTCAATATGATCATGGTAAATCATCCAGAATTCAGTACCCCATTCCTGCTTTCTCCCCATATCCCTTGATTCTGTTGGCCCTAATGGCTATATCCAACTCTCTCGAATACATCCAGTGAATTGGCCTCCACTGCCTTCTGTGGCAGAGAATTGCACAGATATCTTTTCCAAAAACCTAGGGACGGAGACATTTTAAAATGTTGCACCCTTTTTCAGTTGGTCAATCCTTGTTGAACATCACTTGAGAAAAAGTGCAGATCTTCAATGTTTATCCTACAAGAATTTTAGTCACCACACAGCAAGCCTAACTCTAAAGAATCATAAAAAATATGAGGCAACAAAATCTGCAATATCCCCAACAACTTGCCTCTCACTATGCATTTGTTCATGTAAGTATTAGTAGAAGTAACCAATGCGCAATTCCTCTGAGAAATGCCTTTCACGCCGAGCAGATCATTCATGTGCACTAAATTAGATAATTGACTGAACCATGAAGGTTTATGCAAATTAGAAGCAAGTGTAGGCCACACAGCTCCTCAAACTTGCTCCACTACTTAAGAAGAATGGGGCAGATATAACTGCAGCATCAACCCAAAATTTCCAATCTACCTGCAGTAATCCTTCACCCTTTGGCATATCTATCTCAACCTTAAAAACATTCATAGATTCTGCTTCCACCACCATTTGAGGAAGATAATTTTATAACATTAAGATGGAAAATGTTGCTTTATCTCTGGCTGAAATGATGGTTCTGCATATCAGAATATTGGGCATCTGAGGAAGATATGGACAGTATATTCTAAATTTTTGGAATTGTTTATTTTAAGATGGCTCTTGGTGCCAGTCACGATTGCATGCAAGGCCCGTATGTTTTTTTAACATCTAGAGAGTGAGAGGGAGCAGAATTATCTTCCACCGTGAACTGTGACTCGTAACCACTTATTTTGCTATTGTCATTAGAGCAGGGACCATAGCTGGTTCAATAAGGAGCATTTTAGTTCATTATGGAGGATAAAAGGAGTATATCAGGAGCAATACAAAATAGCAATTAAAATGAAATGTAAAATCGGTAAAGCAACAATACAAGATTACATGCTTTCAAACCACTGGAAGCATCAAGGTGTAGAGAGCTAGGAAATTCCTTTGAATCAGATCAAAACTGCTACCACATCTTGCTACATCCATTCATGATTGATGAAGACAGTTAAATAACACGGGGAACCTTCTTTGAAATATCCTTATCCCCAGAGATGAGGCTGAGGTGTTCAAAATCATCTACAGCTGAATTGATACAATCTTCTCACCAAGATCTGCATGATTGAACGAAGGAGTAGACTCGATGGGCTGAATGGCCTAATTCTGCTCTGATGTCTTATGGTCTTATCCCCCCATAAGTTAGTATTCAAGTTCCTTATTAATAAGTCTAACCAAGTAACATTTTCATAACAGGTTTGCAACTCCTGTCTGCAATGAAAAGTCTATGCAAATTCCCCAGCCATCTGCAACATTGTTTTGAACATATGAAGGCTTTCATGGCATGTAGTGCAAGAGAGGAAGGATACCAGAGAACTCCTTAAATTCCCAATCAAATTCAGTTATTGGTTCTTCACACTGCACCTCTTGGCTCATTTCCCAAACCACCTTGTATCTTTCACACTGTCCCTTTCTACTCTGTTTTTCAACCGTTTGTTTCCATCGTGCTCCTAAACAAGTTATTGTTGCTCGTTGATTAACATTCTTAACATGTTAACCATTAATTGCTGGATTTCCTTCTCATGTGAGTGAGGTTCAATCTGTAAACACTTATTCCTTGTATCCTTTATCTGTACAAAGTGGACGGCTTGGTTGTAATGCATAGTCTTTCCGCTGACTGGATAGCACACAACAAAAAGCTTTTCACTCTTACCTTGGTACACATGACAATAATAAACTAAACTCAACTTATTCTCATATTCCTGTAATTTGTGTCTGGAGTATTTAATTATTGTAGCATGATTGCCTTGGCCATTGCAAAACAAAAATCTGTTGCCACATACTTTGTCCTATCCTTCAGGGAAGCATCTTTCAGACACATTTCCTTTTTAAAATTTCAAATGTTTGTAGCTATAGCTGTGAATCCAACCTGTGATTACAATAAACAATTTATATCTTGCACCAGTTGTGCTGTTTAGGTTTGTGCACAAATTCCTCTCCAGTACTTAGGGTGGGGTAGAGTTGTAGCCTAACAACGCCAGAGATCCCAATTCGATCCTGATTACGGTGCTGTCTGTATGGAGTTTGTATGGTCTCCCTGTGACCGAGTGGGTTTTCTCCAGGTGCTCTGGTTTCCTCCCACATTCCAAACATATGCAGGTTTTTGGGTTAAATGGCTTCAGTAAATTGTCCCCAGTGTGTTGGATAGAACTAATGTATGGGTGATCGCTGGTCAGTGTGGAGTCGGCGGACCGAAGGACCTGTTTCCACACAGTATCGCTAAAGTAATTCTTGTTGGGAATGGTAGTGCAGTAAAAGAGTATTACAGAGTATTATCTTGTTTTTATTACAACGCATGTCTTATTAAGGTGAAGTGGGCCTATTGCCAATTCAACAATCAAACAACTGCTAAAACCTGGCTTCTTTATGCCTCATCAAATTTTGGGTAATTCTATACTTTTCTGTCCAGATTGTGTTTAGTGAGATACTCTTACACTTGAACCCTGGGTTAGAGTTAAAACATTCTATCATTTATTATCAGGCATTCTTATTTTTCAGTTCTGTTCAAACTGAAGCAACAATGCCTTGTTTACTAATGCTTGCCCCAACTTTGTGCTACCAAACTTATTTCCACATACCTTGACTCCATCCTATCCCCCCTGGTTAAATCCCTCCCTACCTATGTTCAAGACATCTCAGACACTCTCCGTCGTCTCCGGGCATTCCATTCTCTAGGCCCCCATCCCCTCGTCTTCACAATGGACGTCCAGTCACTCTACACCTCCATCCCCCACCAGGAGGGTCTCAAAGACCTCCGGTTCTTCCTCGACCAGAGAACCAACCAATACCTGTCCACTGATACTGTGTTGGTCATAACCCTCAATAACTTCTTGTTTGACTCCTCCCATTTCCTCCAAATACAAGGCGTAGCTATGGGCACGCGCATGGGCCCCAGCTATGCCTGCCTCTTTGTAGGGTACGTCGAACAATCCTTATTCGAAGCGTCCCAGGGCCCCATCCCCTGACCTCTACCTCCGCTACATCTACGATTGCTTTGGTGCTACCTCCTGCACCCACATACAACTGACTGACTTCATCCGCTTCACCACTAACTTCCATCCGGCACTCAAATACACCTGGACCATTTCCGACACTTCCCTACCATATCTTGACCTCACTATTTCCATCGCAGGTGATAGACTTCTGACCGACATCCACTATAAACCCACTGACTCCCATGGCTATCTAGACTACACTTATTCCCACCCTGCATCCTGTAAGGACTCCATCCCCCTACTCCCAATTCCTCCGTCTACGCCGCATTTGCTCCCAGGATGAGGTGTTCCACACCAGGGCATCGGAAATGTCCTCATTCTTCAGGGGGGGGTTCCCCTCCCCTACTATAGATGAGGCTCTCACCAGGGTCTCTTCAATACCCCATAACACTGCTCTCTCTCCCCATCCGCCCCCCCCCCCACTCATAACAAGGGCAGAGTTGCCCTAGTCCTCACCTTTCACCCCACTAGCCGTCACATACAACAAATAGTCCTCCGTCATTTCCGCCACCTCCAACGTGACCCCACCACTAGCCACATCTTCCCATCCCCCCCCGTATCTGCCTTCCGCAAAGACTGCTCCCTCCGTAACTCCCTGGTCAATTCTTCCCTTCCCACCCCCTCCTCGGGCACTTTCCCTTGCAACTGCAAGAGATGCTACACTTGTCGCTCTACCTCCCCCCTCGTCTCCATTCAAGGACCCAAGCAGTCAAGCAGTAAAGGTGCGGCAGAGGTTAAGCTGCATCTCCTTCAACCTCATCTATTGCATCCGCTGCTCTAGATGTCAGCTGATCTACATCGGTGAGACCAAGCGTGGCTTGACGATCGTTTCGCCGAACGCCTCCGCTCGGTCCGCATTAACCAACCTGATCTCCCGGTGGCTCAGCCCTTCAACTCTCCCTCCCATTCCGAATCTGACCTTTCTGTCCTGGGCCTCATCCATGCCAGAGTGACCACCACCGGAAATTGGAGGAGCAGCACCTCATATTCCGCTTGGGCAGATTGCACCCTAGCGGCATAAACATTGACCTCCAATTTCCGGTAACCCTTGCTGTCTCCTCCCCTTCTCAGCTCTCCCTCAGCCCTTGGGCTCCTCCTCTTCCTTTCTCCTTTCTTCTCCCTGCCCCCCACCCTACATCAGTCTGAAGAAGGGTTTCGGCTCAAAACATTGCCTATTTCCTTTGCTCCATAGATACTGCTGCACCTGCTGAGTTCCACCAGCACTTTTGTCTACCTCCAACTTTGTCCATAATGGTTCATACATGTGGACATACCATATTGATAGTTGAATTTGGAACACATGGTGAATGCATTTTTTTTTCTCTAACCCAGATAAAATTTGAATGCATGTATGAAGTGAGCATGCAAATGTTCAACATAATTTCCTGTTTTAAATCATAGGATACCTGCTGCCTTTGCAATGGAGTTCCATGTCTTCTGTCCTGGATCATTCATACAGTGCTCGAAATTAATGGTTGCCCGGGTGCCAATAGCCATCTAAAGTCCCGTGGGGCAACCAAAAAGTCGTGCCATTTTGCCCGGCTTGGCAAGCACCCGGGACAACTGCTGTTCAACTCTGAGCGGGTCCCCCTCTCTATCTCTCTCTCTGTGTCGCTCTCCGTCTCCACCCACCATCCGCGTGCGAGTCTCCGCTCTCCGGACGTTCCTCAACTGTGGGCACGACCGGCCGCCCTGCACATGCGCACTGCCACGGCAACTGGTCGGCGCTGGGGACTTTCTCCCTCCTTTGGCATTGTGGGAGATCTGGCTGCCATTGCTGTCCAGTCGCCGCCTCGCAGCGACCACTGAAACCCAACGCAAAATCACTCCCTGGAGCTGGAGTAACTCTTGCTTCTTTGTTTCCTGGTCCTATAAAAATATTCAAAATGGAATTTAAACTGGAGGTGCTGGAGGGTCCATCACCAAACTCCAAACTCGGAACAATAATAGCCTATTGCACTATATCTGTTTATTTATTGTGTGTGTGTGTATATATATACAGATAGTCTACTGAGTTTGCACCGACCAGCGATTTTTTACAGATTTGACCATTTTATTTGGCGGCCAATCAATCACTGTCTCTAAGGGGGTTGCATCCAATCACCAACCAGCTTGCTTTAAAATTCCCGTCCAATCACCAAATAGGTCTCCTCCCGTCCAATCAGCCGCTATCTCCAAGGGCATTGTGTCCAATCACATAATGCAGTTTAATGGTAATTAGCAGCTACGGTAAAGGTTGGAAGCCAGCGGAGCTACTGACAGTCAAACAGGAGGGAGCAGGAGAGATTCACACAGTGTAGAATCCATAGCACCTAGTGTACAATTTCATAATATATACTAAATAACTGGGCTGACACACCTTGGCTGGTAACCTGGGGCCCACCAAAATTGTTCCCAATTGGGCCCCGCACATCCTAAGGCCGGCCCTGTATAGGGTGATTTCACGAAAGGTCACTGGAGCGTAGATCCGCACCCACGTGACCGAAAATCTCAAGTGGAGGACATGCTAGACATCCGGTACATGTTAGTGGATGGGAAAACACGCACTTTCCCACCCGTTAAAAACATAGAAAACGGCCAGGTTTTGATCTGCAATTTATTGTGCCAGTCGGGGTGACCATGAGGCACAGCTACCTAGATTTACAGTTTTAAAAAAAAGATAGAAGCTAAGGTAAATTAAAGAGGGAGCTGAAGGTGCCAATCCAACGGAAGTGAACAGCGGACATTTGCCGTGGAGATTTAAAGGTCCAAAATATCGGGAATTATCGGGTTAGCTCTCTGAATTTCATCAAAAGTAAGTCAATAATGCCTTACTTTTGATGAAATTCAGCGAGCAAACGCGATAATTCCCGATATTTTGGACCTTTAAATCTACGCTCCAGTGACCTTTCGTGAAATCACCCTATATGTAGGCCTATATTTTAAAATCTCATGTACCCCCTGGAGTGCCTTCACGTACCCCCATTTGAGAACCACTGGTCTATGGTATATAGACACACTGAACTTTTATCTCCTGTTCTGTTTTATGTTTATATATTCTGTTGTGCTGCAGCAAGCAATGTCATTGTCCTATCTGACACATGACAATAAAACTCACTTGACTCTTGACTTGGACTTAAGCAAAAAAGGGTTCTTGGGGGAAAAAAGAGCTACTTTAAATTTAGTTGCGTCTGGTTGGGTAACTTTGGTAGGGTGAAGACTATTCCATGATTTAATTGTGTGGGGTAACTCCATGGAGCAGCCAGCATCTCTGGATAGAAGAAGTTGGGTGACATTTCGGTTAGAGACACTTCTTTAGCCTCCCTCTGGTTTTTAGTGTTTTTAGTTTAATTTAGAAGTATAAATAAGTGTGGGTGTGTCCCTCCTAGGATTAATGAAGTTCTATCGTATAGTATCATGTGTGTAAGAAGGAACTGCAGATGCTGGTTTACACTGAAGATAGACAGAAAAAGCTGTAGTAACTCAACAGGTCAGACAGAATCTCTGGCCAAAAGGAAAATATGACGTTTTGGGTTGGGTCTGAAAAAGGCTCCTGCACACCTTTGGAATGTGAAAGGAAACAAGAGCACCCAGAGAAAACCCATACGATCAAAGGAAAAAGGAGCAAACCATACAGACAGCATCCATATTCTGGATCAATTCTTGGTCTCTGGCACTTTTAGGCAGCAACTTTATGGCCAATGTACTGCCCCAATGTCTTGAACTGAATTAAAACATAAAGTAGCTGTAAAGGGGGACAAAGTGTAATGCTGACATTTAAGACTGAAAATGGATAGACTTTTTTAGTAACCAAAGTTATCAACTTTAAGTTTTTTGTGTGTTGGAAAACAAAATATAGTGGCACAGCTGGTAGTCTTGCTGCCTCACATGCCAGAGATCTGTGTTCGATCCTGTCCTCGGGCACCGTCTGTGTTGAATTTGCACATTCTCCCTGCAAGCATGGGGGTTTCCTCCCACATCCCAAAGATGCATTGGCTTTGTAGGTTAACTTGTCTCTGTAAAATTACCCCTAATGTGTAGGAAGCGGGTGAGGAAAGTGGGATAACAGAACTTGTTTGAATGGGTGGTAGACAAAAAAGCTGGATAAAATCAGCGGGTGAGGCAGCATTTATGGAGCGAAGGAATAGGCGACGTATCAGGTCGAGACCCTTCTTCAGACTGATGTCGGAGGCGGGGCGCAGGGAAAAAGAAAGGAAGAGGCGGAGACAATAGACTGGGAGAGCTGGGAATGGAAGAGGAAGGAGGGAGAAAGCAAGGACTACCTGAAATTGGAGAAGCCAATGTTCATACTGCTGGGGTGTAAACTACCCAAGCGAAATATGAGATGCTATTCCTCCAATTTGCTGTTTGCCTCACTCTGGCCATGGAGGATGCCCAGGACGGAAAGGTCGGATTCGGAATGGGATGGGGAGTTCCGAAGTGCTGAGCCACCGGGAGATCAGATTGGCTATTGCGAACTGAGTGGAGGTGTCGTGCGAAGCGATCGCCAAGCCTGCGCCTGGTCTTACCGAGGTTGATCGTACGCTAATAATCCAACCACATTTTTGTTTGGAAGTGGAAAGAAATAATAGAAATTGCATTCATTGCAACGTGTAAAAAGAGTTGAGATACTGTATTATAATTTTGCTGCATGTCATTGTGGTATATTTCATGTCTTGATTGGTGAATATGTTTAGTTTGTGACTTTATTTGAAGCAGAAATAATATTATCGCACGCCGTCTTAAATGACCACTTAAACTGTCATTTGGCAACCTAAAAAGCTGCCTAAGTTGCCCGGCTGGAAACAAAGAAAAAAATAAGTGAGAGCCCTGCCATATGACACATCCTTTACTCTATACACCAATTTATAAAGCTAGCGACTATGATATTTCTTATAATATGTTTCATTTATTATTGATCAAGCATTTGCTCTCAATGTCCATATAAGTGAATACTGTATATACCGGAACCACGTATAACAATGGTTTTCACAAGGAATTGAGGCTGTGTCACTTTCTTACAAAGTAGGAACACAGTACACCAATCTTATGGTCATCTTCAGATGGATGTAACAACTTTGTTTTATCACCACCCTGTTGGTTTAGCCATTAATTGTAGGAAGGAACTGGAGATGTTAGTTTATACCGAAGATAGATACAAAATGCTGGAGTAACTCAGCAGGTCAAGCAGCATCTCTGGAATAGGTGACGTTTTGGGTCGGAACCCTTCTTCAGACTGCAAAAATGTTAAGAAGACAAGCAATGAGAAGCCCGATGTAGTAACTTCCTACAAAGGCTTTTTGTGATCTACAGCTTTGCTGTGGATATCCTTTAATATAAGGACCCCCACATTTTCTGTTTTGAAAAACCAGTATGAGGATGGTGTTTTAGATTGAAATTGGCAATACTTTCATGTGTGTAAATTTAAAAACAATTTTCAAAATGTGAAACTTAATTTCAAATGGAACCTCTGATGTGAAAAGTTTAATTTTAAATAGTACAGTTTTTATTTTGTGAATTAGGAAGTGATGTTTTCCGTTCCTGTATTAAGTGATCAAATTACAATATTGTCAGGGGAATGTGGTATATTTATTTATAATTGCTTTAGTTTCGGCTCATTTCAAGTATTAATCTTGAGTGTTCTGTTTCCTATGCACTTAACTTTTAAAAGATACAAAAATTAATCAACACTTTCCAACCAAAAATTGGTTTGTTTTTTTTTTTGCTGCATTCCTAAGATGCTGAACCCCTGACTTGATTCTCTCTTTAAGTAAAAAATGAATAATACAGATGATCAGAAAAAATCATCTGTTGGGGGGGTTCCTAACACTCTTGAGATCTTTGAGAATGCTTGAACTGAATCATGGCCGAGCCTTAAAATTTCTTTCCAGATAGCAAGCAAAACATGTTGAGTGTTGGAAGGAACTAGTTTACAGCAAAGATAGACATAAAATGCTGGAGTAACTCAGCAGGTCAGGCAGCATCTCTGGAGAAAACGAATGTGACGTTTCGGGTCGAGACCTTCTGTTAGAGTACTCTTTAGAACAGACATTTATGAAACATGAAGGAATATATAATTGCATAATGCCTATTGTGTTTCTACAGATAGCTGCTTCTATAGCTGCAGCATGATTTATAGGTGCTGAAAAACTAATGATGTGTAGTTTACCTTTGTCTTTTGAGATTATTTGAATAAATTTTGTTTTGCTGGATTATTTTTTTTTTTTGCATCAAATGCTGGGGGGCAGAGAGGGAGGGTGCAGAGCGGGAACATCTTTAGCTTAGTTTAGAGATACAGCTTGGAAACAGGCCCTTCAGCCGACTGAGTCCGCACAGATCAGCGATCAGCCGTCCTCACCAGTTCTCTCCTATACACTTGGGACAATTTACAGAAGTAAAACCTACAAACCTGTACATCTTTGGAGTGTGGAAGGAAACTGGAGCATCCAGAGAAAATCCACGCAGCCACAGGGAGAATGGACAAAAGCCATACAGACAGCACCCAACTGCGTAACTGCGTGGGTTTTCTCCGGGTGCTCCAGTTTCCTCCCACATTCCAAAGATGTGCAGGTTTGTAGGTTATTTGGCTTCTGGAAATTGCCCTTAGATGGTCAGCGTGAACTTGGTGGGCTGAAGGGTGTGTTTCCATGCAGTATCTCTAAACTAAACTAAAACTTTACTTTCATGTTTTCCTAAAAGCAATATAAATTATTAGCATTATCATTGTTAGATGTACATCATCCCTGAGCACTGCTTAGTTCTGAAATCATTGGTTAAATTCTACTCTTTATTTTAATTCCTCTCAGGTCTATAACTCGTTCGTATTACCGCAATTCAGTTGGTGGGCTACTTGTATTCGACATTACAAATCGGAGGTCATTTGAACATGTCCGTGACTGGTTGGAGGAAGCAAAGATGCACGTTCAGCCATTCCAAATCATATTTCTGCTGGTTGGACACAAATGTGACTTGGTGACCCAACGGAAAGTTTCAAAGGAAGAGGCAGAGAAACTTGCGGCAGTATCGGGTATGAAATACATTGAGACCTCTGCAAAGGATTCAACCAACGTGGAGGAGTCTTTCACTGTTCTAACCCAGGAGATATACGAGCTGCTCAAAAAAAGGCAACATCTCCATCCAAGAAGGATGGGAAGGTGTTAAGAGTGGTGTGGTTCCAAATGTTGTTCACTCTTCTGAGGAAGCTGTGCAGCCTGGAAGAAGGTGCCTTTGTTAATTATTGGGGTTCGATAACCCAACATTCCAAAGAATTGCTTAATGTACTTTAGCCATTTGTGCAAGCTTGCATCAACAAATTTACTGGGGTTCATCCTAGACTTAGTATAGAATTAATTAAATATAGTTCATTGGAAAGTAAGTACGTCAATTAGGCTACGGAGCTTCTCCAACATGAAATGTACATATTTTATTTTCAATAGTTGCTGACTTTAATAGCAATAGTGTATTTTTTTGCACTGTAAAATCAAGTTTTATTTTTGGAGTGTTGCCTTACTGTAAGGCCAGCCAATCTATGGGACAGGATAAATAAAGGTTTAATAAACATGTATATTTGATATGAGCTGTTTACCCTAAGCAATGATTTAAGTATGGTTTTGTCCATTTCAGAAAAGTTTGAGTACATTTTGGGAATGTGAGAGCAGAAATGCTTCAGTTTAAGTTACAGATTTTACTTTGTGGAAGCAGATTGTGCAATTCCTTAAATCCCCAGCTTTTACGTAAAGTTTATGAATTGTGAATGTTTGCCAAGATTTGATTAGGGCCTTTGATGTCATTTGTGGCTAATAAGATGTCAATGGATGACAAATTCAAGAGTTAAAAGGAGTAGTAAATGAGAACATACTCCAATAAATACGTATATTTACATATACGTATATATTTTTAAATAAGATAAATTGTGCTGTTAACTGGGGTTTCAAAACTGCCGTGAATTGCTGACAACAATTCTGGCTCGGACAAGCCAGCAACTTGGTTATATGCACAAAGATGTTGGCCTCTGTTTAGAGTCCTGCACTAGGTTCTTTTGTGAACCAATATTGTTTAATAACATGGGAAATTAATGAGTATTGGCATGGCATATGGGTGTTCAGCTTATTGCTTTTAAGGCTACAGTTTACAATTGCAAACTTCTGTCTTTTTGTAGATTTTTGGAAAGAGGTGAGACTGTTATGGCTGTTAAATAATACTTCCAAAATTTGCAATATGTAATAGAGATGTGAATGGAGAATGCAATGATGGCACCAAGTAAAAACTTGACCCAATTGTGATGGTTACAGAGGACTTGAATATTACTGCAATGGGCAAGTTTTTATATCCAGTACCCTTTCAATCCTCCAGGAGTATTGCGATACCCTGCTGTTTTCTGTAGGCCAGGCATCCTTTATTGCACTTGCTCACTTCCTTGCACTTAATTGTTGATAATTACTGCAAACCAAAAAAATATAGGCAAAATTTAAACAGCCTGTGGCGTTTGATAAGTATGCACTAACTAACCTTTGGCACGCAAGCCTCTTTTTTCTGAAGTCAAATGTGAAATGCTTATAAGTAAATGAGTGACTGAATTTACAAGTCTTTTAAATCGAGTTGTTTTGCCTATCAGATCAGATTTAACTAAACCCAGCTGCGTAGTGTAAACTGCGAATTTACACAGGAAAGACAAAAGAGTCGAATTTCCTCATGCTAAAGACAAAATATAGGTATACATACTTGTACTCTGCTGCCAAAATTCAGTAAGCCAAATTTCACTACATTATTATATTCCATATTTAGTACATGCGACCAAGAATGGATTTCTACCTCCCAAGATAGTGTTCATTTACCCACATCAAAATCGTGGTGTTCTTGATACTTAGAATGTCGGAGGAGTGGTGAATTTCTGAAGTTCTAGGTCTCCAATTGATCTCATATAATTTATTGTTAGGTAAGGTGGGTTTTATTCACTCCATTTTATGTATCGTAGAAGTTAAATATTTTTAAAATCCATCTCTTTTAATATAACATTAAACACCAAGCTAATGAATATATTCAATAGAACCAATTTATATTTGGTGTCTTAAGAATAGTAAATGCTGGAAATACTCAAAAATACTCAATAGCATCATTAACTTAAGGTGTTAATTCCTCCCACAACTGCTGCCTGTCTTCCTGGATTAATTTCATTAATTTTGGATTTCTTATTTCTTTGACATTTGGTTTATATATCTGTTGCACATATATCTCTCGCGAGAGTGATTATTAAGCAAAAAGTAGCAAATAAACAGCCCAAATGTTGAACAAGGCTCTGATCTTTGGTTTGAACTAGCGTATTAATATTAACTGCAGTGCTGAAGTAACTCAGCGGGTTAGGCATAATCTCTGGAGAACATGGGAAGGTGAAGTTTTGGGTTTGAAATCTTCTTCAGTCTGAATAAAATTCCTGACTCGAAATCACACCTGTCTGTGTTCTACAGAGATGCCACTTGACCTGCTGAGTTACTCCAGCACTTTGTGTCTTTTTTAAAAACCAGCATCAACAGTTCCTCTATTAATCTACTTAGCCAATGAAAGTATTGATTTTTTGACATGACCAAACATTTACATGACATTCCTTTGTTTGAAATGTTTAAATTACTTGCATTATTCTTTTAATTGTCACACTTCAATTTAACATTTTTTGATCATGGCCAATGGAACTGTTTTCAGTAGAAAATGAAAATCAGAAGGTAAAACATATGGCCCCAGAGTGTCAGATGTAAACCGTTCAAAAACATTCACCAGAGGCTTTGGAGCTAGTTATTTAGTTATCTTGAGGGAAGGTGGAAATTATTCATGTTCATTTATACTATTTTAAAATGTAGCAATCCACACTTGTATTCTCCTACAACAATGATTTCACTCATGAATTAATTTCAACAATTGTACTTGTGAATAAACTTCAAAGTAAGGTATAAATTATTGAATGTCAATATTTTTATTTTGTTGTCCAAAATAAATATTTGTTTTGGTTATGTGTAGACATTGACTCTCTTTATCCTCAAATTTTAAAAGTGAGTTCTGATCTAAAAAAAACTATATTTTCCAATAGCTAATTTCTATTTTCTTGTTGAAAATTGTATTTAAGACAATAGTAAATGTTATTACAACCAAAATTGTGGCGTGAAGATTGAATATTCTGTGCGTTGTTGATGATTCATATCAAAATTGTTATAAGCATATGATAACATTATCTCTAATCTTTGAAATGTGGTGAATCTTAACGGTTTATTTAAAAATAAACTGCTATGACAACAGCCTTTTGAAATATTATGCTTGTATTCCACATTTTGAGGGAAATTGATTCTTTACATGTAATGTTTTGGATTTAATATATAGCAAAGTTGGGTGGACTCTCAAAAGAAATTAGGCATTCAGATGTGATTTCCCATAAGGTGTCAACAAATGCTTCTTGGGTTTCAAATGACTCGTTTGGTAGTGTTTGAAGATGCTTGGAAGTTCATCGTAATGAAATGAATGCATTTGCTTATCAATCTTAAAAACCTTAACCTTGAGGATTTAATTTGCCACAATCGTCATTGTTTTGTAATTTTCTTCCAGAACTGCACGTCAATACAGGAGGTATGACATTTTTATTCTGGTAACTACTGAAACCAGTAGAAACAAAGAACTGCAGATGCTGGTTTATACCAAAGATAGACGCAAATTACTGGAGGGGAAAAAAATAATGGGTGACGTTTCAGATCGGATCTGAAGAAAGGTCCCAACCCAAAACATCATCCATCCTTTTTCTCCAGAGATGCTGCCTGACCTGCTGAGTTACGCCAGTATCTGTGTCTAACTCCTGGAACTAATCAGCTATGGAAAGAGAGGTAATGAACAACAGCAATTAGAATAAGAAATTGACCATTGTGCAAGAAATAACATCATTATTAGGAAGCCCCACATTATTCCAGATGCCAGTTCAATAAATGGAATGTTTAGACAGAGTTATACAAGTCAAGAGTTTGGAAACAAGTGTGAATATCATGCTCATTTAAGTAATTAATGACAACATTCCTTCTCCTGCTAAGGGAAGCACAAATTTTATTTTTTGTTTGCCCTTTCTGTATCGGAAAGCAAACACAATCTGGTCTTTTACTTGCAACATTGAAGATTGATTTAATGGTGAAATATTATGAAAATTCTTGAGGTTTTACAGATAATTTGCAATGAATTTCTTGAGTCCTATTGAAAAAGTACTTATTTTTAACTACTTAAACCAGGTTCGCTTCTTAATAAACAGACACACCACACAAACGGTTTGGTAGACCAGTTCAAAACTTTACTTAACATCGGCCGATGGAAGGGAGCGAGGATTCCAGCTAAGTGACCAATGTAGACACTCAACTGTCCCTGGTCCTCTTCTCTGAACAACAGAAGTACATTGCCTTAAATAGGGTTTTTTCCCCTTAACACCTTCCACAGACATTAATCATGTCAGAGGTACAGGAAAAGGTTTCCACAGATTGCATCACATCAAAGGCCTTTTGTTTACATGGTACAAGATATACTAAAAACATTGACCATCTGCTTTATCATTTTATTTCCACTCCCCTGGTTTTCTTTTGTCACTTGGTCCCTCTTAAACATAGGACATCTGGTTTATTGCCTCTTGCTTCAAAGATGTGACCACCTATGTCTTTCTTCCTCTATCACCTCCTCCCCCATAAACATTGGTCATTTGGTCTCCACTTTCCTGGTGTTCCCTTGTCACTTGGTCCCTCCTAAACATAGGCCATCTGTTTACAAAGATGTGACTGGCTATTCCGCTCTTCCTTTATTGCCTCCTCCCCATAAACATTGGTCATTTGATCTCTACTTCAAAGATATCTTTAGCTCCTCTCTCTGCCTGTCACTTGGGAGACAATGTTATAGGATTTATTATCTCACACACCCACAACCTAAGGCAAGCCTAACTTGACACTAAATATAAGCTGTAAGCTAGCCCAGAAACCAATTTAATATCTTCTTATATTTTTAACTAAAACTCGGCTTCATCATTCCATCCTTTTATCAAAATTTTGATAACAACTACAGTCCTTCCTGAGTACATACGAAAGACCATAAGCATCTCATCAGACAAATTAATAGTACACTAGTAACCCAATCAATTCATAGTGGACAATCGTTTCACAAGTCCCTCCAAACATTTTAAATGGCCACCAACCTCCCCCGGACCTTACTACCATAGGACAGGAAAAGGATCATAAAAATTGCTCAGCCTTTATTCGGCTTCATTTGGATTTCCCTGTGTGCTGGTGTAACTGGTTAAATTTGCAACATAACATGCCCTGTCACAAATATACTGTTTCCTTTAAAATACACCAGTGCCTTGGTTGTGGCAAAAACAGGTAGATTTAACTGGCCTTTGCAGACCTCTTACTGTCTGTAGTCAGGGTATCTTTTATTTTTGACTTCAATCTTGTTAAAAGGAGGTGTGTACCATCCTTTAAATGTGGGTTAGTGTCTGCAAGTTTGCCATTCAACGGACGAAAGTTCAGTCCATGTGGGCTGGGCCACCCCAGAATAAAGGAACATCAATAGCCCATCGTCCTGGTTTCCACAAACTGTTCACAGTCAATCAAATGTATCCAGCGATGATGATCTTCAATCTTTACAGCAGTTCATGTTGTTAGCAAACACTTCGTGCAGTTTGGGCAAAATGGATTTGTGAATGAATGCAATGATGGCACCAAGTGTAAACTTATTGTGATGGTTACAGAGGACTTGAAAATATTACTGTGCAGTTTTTATTCCAGTACCCTTTCAATCCTCCAGGAGTATTGCAATACCCTGCTGTTTTCTGTAGGCCAGGCATCCTTATATTGTATTGCACTTAATTGTTGATAATTACTGCAAACCAAAAAAAAATATAGGCAAAATTTAACAGTCCTGTGGCGTTTGATACAGTATGCACTAACTAACCTTTGGCACGCAAGCCTCTTTTTTTCTGAAGTCAAATGTGAAATGCTTATAAGTAAATGAGTGACTGAATTTACAAGTCTTTTAAATCGAGTTGTTTTGCCTATCAGATCAGATTTAACTAAACCCAGCTGCGTAGTGTAAACTGCGAATTTACACAGGAAAGACAAAAGAGTCGAATTTCCTCATGCTAAAGACAAAATATAGGTATACATACTTGTACTCTGCTGCCAAAATTCAGTAAGCCAAATTTCACTACATTATTATATTCCGTATTTAGTACATGCGACCAAGAATGGATTTCTACCTCCCAAGATATTGTTCATTTACCCACATCAAAATCGTGGTGTTCTTGATACTTAGAATGTCGGAGGAGTGGTGAATTTCTGAAGTTCTAGGTCTCCAATTGATCTCATATAATTTATTGTTAGATAAGGTGGGTTTTATTCGCTCCATTTTATGTATCGTAGAAGTTAAATATTTTTAAAATCCATCTCTTTTAATATAACATTAAACACCAAGCTAATGAATATATTCAATAGAACCAATTTATATTTGGTGTCTAAGAATAGTAAATGCTGGAAATACTCAAAAATACTCAATAGCATCATTAACTTAAGATGTTAATCCCTCCCACAACTGCTGCCTGTCTTCCTGGATTAATTTCATTAATTTTGGATTTCTAATTTCTTTGACATTTGGTTTATATATCTGTTGCACATATATCTCTCGCGAGAGTGATTATTAAGCAAAAAGTAGCAAATAAACAGCCCAAATGTTGAACAAGGCTCTGATCTTTGGTTTGAACTGGCGTATTAATATTAACTACAATGCTGAAGTAACTCAGCGGGTTAGGCATCATCTCTGGAGAACATGGGAAGGTGAAGTTTTGGGTTTGAAATCTTCTTCAGTCTGAAGAAAATTCCTGACTCGAAATCACACTGTGTCTGTGTCTGTGTTCTACAGAGATGCCACTTGACCTGCTGAGTTACTCCAGCACTTTGTGTCTTTTTTAAAAACCAGCATCAACAGTTCCTCTATTAATCTACTTAGCCAATGAAAGTATTGATTTTTCGACATGACCAAACATTTACATGACATTCCTTTGTTTGAAATGTTTAAATTACTTGCATTATTCTTTTAATTGTCACACTTCAATTTAACATTTTTTGATCATGGCCAATGGAACTGTTTTCAGTAGAAAATGAAAATCAGAAGGTAAAACATAAGGTGCCACAGTGTCAGATGTAAACCGTTAAAAAACATTCACCAGAGGCTTTAGAGCTAATTATTTAGTAATCTTGAGGGAAGGTGGAAATTATTCATGTTCATTTTATACTATTTTAAAATGTAGCAATCCACACTTGTATTCTCCTACAACAATGATTTCACTCATGAATTAATTTCAACAATTGTACTTGTGAATAAACTTCAAAGTAAGGTATAAATTATTGAATGTCAATATTTTTATTTTGTTGTCCAAAATAAATATTTGTTTTGGTTATGTGTAGACATTGACTCTCTTAATCCTCAAATTTTAAAAGTGAGTTCTGATCTAAAAAAAACTATATTTTCCAATAGCTAATTTCTATTTTCTTGTTGAAAATTGTATTTAAGACAATAGTAAATGTTATTACAACCAAAATTGTGGCGTGAAGATTGAATATTCTGTGCGTTGTTGATGATTCATATCAAAATTGTTATAAGCATATGATAACATTATCTCTAATCTTTGAAATGTGGTGAATCTTAACAGTTTATTTAAAAATAAACTGCTATGACAACAGCCTTTTGAACACATGCTTGTATATTCCACATTTTGAGGGAAATTGATTCTTTACATGTAATGTTTTGGATTTAATATATCAAAGTTGGGTGGACTCTCAAAAGAAATTAGGCATTCAGATGTGATTTCCCATAAGGTGTCAACAAATGCTTCTTGGGTTTCAAATGACTCGTTTGGTAGTGTTTGAAGATGCTTGGAAGTTCATCGTAATGAAATGAATGCATTTGCTTATCAATCTTAAAAACCTTAACCTTGAGGATTTAATTTGCCACAATCGTCATTGTTTTGTAATTTTCTTCCAGAACTGCACGTCAATACAGGAGGTATGACATTTTTATTCTGGTAACTACTGAAACCATTAGAAACAAAGAACTGCAGATGCTGGTTTATACCAAAGATAGACGCAAATTACTGGAGGGGAAAAAAATAATGGGTGACGTTTCAGATCGGATCTGAAGAAAGGTCCCAACCCAAAACATCATCCATCCTTTTTCTCCAGAGATGCTGCCTGACCTGCTGAGTTATGCCAGTATCTGTGTCTAACTCCTGGAACTAATCAGCTATGGAAAGAGAGGTAATGGCCAACAGCAATTAGAATAAGAAATTGACCATTGTGCAAGAAATAACATCATTATTAGGAAGCCCCACATTCTTCCAGATGCCTGTTCAATAAATGGAATGTTTAGACAGAGTTATACAAGTCAAGAGTTTGGAAACAAGTGTGAATATCATGCTCATTTAAGTAATTAATGACAACATTCCTTCTCCTGCTAAGGGAAGCACAAATTTTATTTTTTGTTTGCCCTTTCTGTATCGGAAAGCAAACACAATCTGGTCTTTTACTTGCAACATTGAAGATTGATTTAATGGTGAAAGATTATGAAAATTCTTGAGGTTTTACAGATAATTTGCAATGAATTTCTTGAGTCCTATTGAAAAAGCTACTTATTTTAACTACTAAACCAGGTTCGCTTCTTAATAAACAGACACCACACAAACGGTTTGGTAGACCAGTTCAAAACTTTACTTAACATCGGCCGATGGAAGGGAGCGAGGATTCCAGCTAAGTGACCAATGTAGACACTCAACTGTCCCCGGTCCTCTTCTCTGAACAACAGAATTACATTGCCTTAAATAGGGTTTTTTCCCCTTAACACCTTCCACAGACATTAATCATGTCAGAGGTACAGGAAAAGGTTTCCACAGATTGCATCACATCAAAGGCCTTTTGTTTACATGGTACAAGATATACTAAAAACATTGACCATCTGCTTTATCATTTTATTTCCACTCCCCTGGTTTTCTTTTGTCACTTGGTCCCTCTTAAACATAGGACATCTGGTTTATTGCCTCTTGCTTCAAAGATGTGACCACCTATGTCTTTCTTCCTCTATCACCTCCTCCCCCATAAACATTGGTCATTTGATCTCCACTTTCCTGGTGTTCCCTTGTCACTTGGTCCCTCCTAAACATAGGCCATCTGTTTACAAAGATGTGACTGCCTATTCCGCTCTTCCTTTATTGCCTCCTCCCCATAAACATTGGTCATTTGATCTCTACTTCAAAGATATCTTTAGCTCCTCTCTCTGCCTGTCACTTGGGAGACAATGTTATAGGATTTATTATCTCACACACCCACAACCTAAGGCAAGCCTAATTTGACACTAAATATAAGCTGTAAGCTAGCCCAGAAACCAATTTAATATCTTCTTATATTTTTAACTAAAACTCGGCTTCATCATTCCATCCTTTTATCAAAATTTTGATAACAACTACAGTCCTTCCTGAGTACATACGAAAGACCATAAGCATCTCATCAGACAAATTAATAGTACACTAGTAACCCAATCAATTCATAGTGGACAATCGTTTCACAAGTCCCTCCAAACATTTTAAATGGCCACCAACCTCCCCCGGACGTGACACTTACTACCATAGGACAGGAAAAGGATCATAAAAATTGCTCAGCCTTTATTCGGCTTCATTTGGAATTCCCTGTGTGCTGGTGTAACTGGTTCATGCTTCTCTTGTGTGGCACTGCATTTGCAACATAACAATGCCCTGTCACAAATATACTGTTTCCTTAAAATACACCAGTGCCTTGGTTGTGGCAAAAACAGGTAGATTTAACTGGCCTTTGCAGACCTCTTACTGTCTGTAGTCAGGGTATCTTTGCTGCGCTTGTCATGTTTGACTTCAATCTTGTTTAAAAGGAGGTGTGTACCATCCTTTAAATGTGGGTTAGTCTGCAAGTTTGCCATTCTGACGAAAGTTCAGTCCATGTGGGCTGGGCCACCCCAGAATAAAGGAACATCAATAGCCCATCGTCCTGGTTTCCACAAACTGTTCACAGTCAATCAAATGTATCCAGCGATGATGATCTTCAATCTTTACAGCAGTTCATGTTGTTAGCAACACTTCGTTGTTTCTTTCAACAGTCTCAATTTCTTCTTGTCCCAGCACCCCCATCGTATAGCTTTTATGGCTCCCAGCAAAGCTCCTCCAACCTGGGAATGTAGATCTGGCAAGACATGGGTTAATTGCCGACCATACATAATTAGTTAATTGCACAGGGCCTGTTGGTGGCTTCCCCCCACTCTCCAGGGGCAATAAAAAGTTGTAAATCTTGTTCACCAGCTTAGTTTCACCAGCACTTTTGTCTACTTTTGATCCTTCATGTTCCTTCCTAACACTTCCTTGTGAATTTATTCTTTAATCCGATTATACCCGAAGAGGCTCTCCCCACCTAAATATTCAATTCTCCAAATATGTTCTCTTCCCCAATCTACTTTATCTTCTCACCTTTTATCCCTCATTGTGAGTTCCTTCAAACCTCCTTTTGTAAGTCATCAGACAATTTTTCATCTACCTTCATTTCTCTCACACAGCACATGCTACAGCAACATCTTTTTGTTTGCTTGAAAACAGTAATCTTGCTTCATTTACATTTTAAAAGACAACCTCTGTTATCATATCAAAACAATCTTTTCCAAAAGAACTCATTCAGAATCAGTAATCAATAATACATTTTCTTTTCTCTGTAATTTTGACATTTCCAATCTCATTTAACACTTTAATCGGGATGAGTCTTTTTTAAACTTGGTTCAAAAGATTTATAACCAACCGCACCCCATTCATGCCTGTTTCTTAACGGACACACCATAAACTTTGTAGATTTGCATTTTAAAGGACAACTTCTTAAAAAGTGACACACAACTTTGCTCATTGCTTCGAATTTCACACATTCCACATACAAAAAACATTGTTTTACAAGCAGTACATATACAAAAACATTGTTTTACCAGCAGTATATAATATTTCATCTTCATAGACATCTCTTTGTAATTTACTTTCCCTTTTTCTTTTTTTTTTTAAATTTCTTAGTTCTCATTTGATTGTTCTAAAACACACAATTTTAGGCCTACTGCTATTCCTAGCAATACTATAAGCCTCTTCCTTTATTTTCTCCTGGCATTCAAAAACAAATCACATTTCTTGGGTTTTGATGCTTTAGAGGAATTATATAAATCATTTATTTGAATGATAGCCATTGCATATCCATCATCAAGCTTTCTAATGTAGCTTGTCAGCCATCCCACTGCTCATAACTTCATAAATCCTTTTATTTCGATTTGAGAGCCCAGTTTTGTATTAACCCACATCAAACTCAATGTATAATTCCACCATCCTATGTGGAATTTTCCCTAAAAGTGTCTTTAAAACAAGACTATTAATCAATCCCCTTAGTGTACAATACTCAATTCAACAATAAGCTTTTCCTTAGCTGGATCCTCAACATCATAGTTCTGAAAACCATTGTGTATATATATTCTACAAATTTGTCCTTCACCTATAACTGATCATTCATTTTTGTCGATCCTATATATGTAGATGATAGTACTTCATGCTTTATCTATTTATCAATATCTGCATCTATTTTTTAATTATGTTGTACTTAATGAATACACTACATTTCCACATTGCAGAGGGGATGAATTCCCAACAAAATGTCCACAAAGAGATTTAATGTACTGCCAAACCCTTGACAAAATTTGTTGATTCTTTTGCCTTTATTTAATTTTTCCTTACACAATTTCTATTAGAGAAAAGTAGGCCCAAATCCTCTATCGATTTCCTCCACAGATGCTGCCTGGCCCGTTGAGTTACTCCAGCACTTTGTGTTTTACTATTGCATTTACATTTTATTTGTGCTGTTAATTTATCTACCTTATTGCAATGCCGTACGCAATTAAGTACATTGCCTTATTTTTCCTCATTTTTATATACTCCAACCTAATTTACTACTTGTTTTTTGTTTCCACTGCCTATTTATTTTGCTTTCCAGTTTTCTAATCTTTATTTTCCAACTTTCCTTCTTAAATTTCCTTTTGTTCCCATCCCCCTGCCAAGCTAGTTTAAATTCTCCCAACAGCACTGGCAAACCTCTGTGGGGATAATGTTCCTGTGCTGCTGGGGTACAACCTTTCCGATCTGTAGAAAGGTCCCTGGAAATAGCCACAATGCCAGAAATCCAAAGCCCTTCATCCTACTCCATCCCTCATCAGTACTTATATATAAACCCTAAATATACTTTCAGGCTGGGAATCCACATTGATTCAATTGCCTAGTTTGGGACATAACAAGGATTCTATCAGCTGAGACTGGAAATAACCTGGCAATTAGTCCCCAATTTTTTATAACAGAGTTGCTTGTCAGAAAAAGGATTTACCTCCGGGGTAATTTTGTTTTGCAATCCCCATTGACTCTTTCCACCATCCCAGATACCTGTGGGTGGTGTACACAGTGAATTGCTGTCAGATATTAAAATGTGCAAATTTTCCTTATTATTGGTGGTTGGTAGAGCTTCACTCCACCTACTAAATAAATCTAAAATCACTACGCAATATTTATAACACTGGGCCTTTGGCATTTCAATAAAATCAACCTGTATGCCTTCAACCGATCGTGATGGCATTGGCTTCACCCCTGAGAGTATCCTAATTAGTTTGCCTGGATTGTTTCATTGGCAAATTTTACATTCAGAGGCCTGCCACCACATTTCCTTTGTTATCCTATCATTCCCTCCTTACCAGCATGGGTAAGACGGGTAAAAATGTATCGTATACACCAACTTGTCCAAGCGGGGTGTGCTGAATCAATGGCACAGCCCTTTTGTTTCCATAGTTATTATTATATACAAGAGGCGTCCCTCTGTAATGTACATACCTCCCTCATATCTGGCAGGACCGTTCTATTTGCTAGCATCTGTTTAGCTGCTGTCACTATGCATTTGGATGTACAGGCTGCACTGTTTGGATACACTATCAGCAACCCATTACCTTTTGCTATAGAGTCCCCAGCACCAGTGTGTGCAGTACATTTAATAATGATCAGCTGTTCTGGTAACATCAATGCCTTAAACAAATTACGCACAGAAAGGCATTCCCGTGCTCCCAATCCTGGAGAGCTTTGTAAGGTCAGAACTTCAAGTTATAGGGATGTTACTGATGGAACTGTCCCAGGTAAAGATGCCATTGCTACTGGTAGACATCTCTCAAGATTATCTAACTCCTCCACATTTTCATTACCAAATAGGGTCGTCGTGCCAGACATGAAGTCTCCTCCAGAGGATTTACCAGTACTGGGTTTATTTTTACTAACCATCACTTGTTTCTCACCTCCTGTCTGTCTTTTAATTCTATTCTCTTGTTCCTCTGCCCACTGGCATTCTAGTTGCAATAATTTCCATCCTTTCCTAGTGCTATCCTAGTTTCTTAACTCTATCTAGCAAAGTTACAAAATTGTGAGATTTAAAAAAAATCAAATCTGCAATTTATCCCATCAGATAAAGCATAACAATAAGTTTAATTTGACACCTAATTCACTTTCATATCTCAAGTAACAAAAAAATTATGGCCATTTTCATACTCGGAAATTAGCATCCTGTTCCCTATTGATTTTCTATGGACATAACAAAAAACTGTGATCATGGACCGTCAAAAGCCCATAACCTTCTTAAAAATTAAGAGAACTGAATGAAATTTTCAGTTATCATAGATTGAAGCATTCTGAAACAAATATAAAATAATCTTACTTGGATGACCTGAAATTAAAGCATATAATTAGTTAGTTACCCAATTGTAGCTAATTTCAAACTTCAATTACTAGATCCAAACATCTAAAGTCTATTTGAAATCGGCTTTCTAGTGGGTTCCTGTCTTCCTTTCCCATATCAACACCTCTGCTTTTTTAATTGTCTCGACATTCCATGTGCCCCCTACAGGCCAGGCATCATCCCGTAACCGTTTGGTCAATCTGTAACTTAACATTCTAAATTTCTTATTATACATAGGATTCAAATAACACATATATAGGACCGGTATCCATAACATTCCCCATAGATAGATAGAAAGAGAGAGAGAGAGAGAAAACAGACTTCTTAATTCCGAATCGTCCCAAATATATCAACCAGGCTGACCCACTAAATGAGACCCCAGTTTCTCAATTTGGCTGACTTTTTAACTCTTTAATATACGACCCAAGTGTCTCAACGAAGCAGACCCGCTAACCGAGACCCCAGTTTCTTTCAACTTGGCAGACTTCTTAATACTGTAATATACAACGTCACTTATTTCTCAACCCGACAATTCTTCGGATGTCTCAATAAGCCAAACACACACCTCAACCCCCGTATCTCAACCCGACAAATCACGGATATCTCAACAAGGCTGATGAGCCCTTAGTAGAGAGAGAGAAAAAGAGAAAACAAAGAGAGATAGACAGAGAGAGGAAACACTCACGTCCTTCTTAACAATATACATAAGACCTTTCTTAAAAATACATGCACAATTCCGTCTTAAAAATACATACACAATTCCGTCTTAAAAATACATACACACTATATTCTTGTATGTAATATACATGTTCATGTACACTTCTTCAGTTTGTTAATATGCTTTTGTATTTGGAAAACAGGATTTCTCTTCCAAACGCACAGAATCATATCTAAGTTAATGTTGTCCGTTCTCTTCTGCAGACCTATTCATGGTCTGTAGTAATGTGGCATTCAACCTATGCAAATAATACTTTACTAGGTTGCATAATATTGTGTGGCACATCTGAATGCTAAAATTGAATTTATTTGTAGGTTGTCTTTAGGAAACAGAACATTTAGTCATATAAATAAAATATCAAACCTGTGAAAACTGCAAATGTACATGTCAACAAACTGCAACTGTCATTTATTTCTAACTGGTTTTAATAATCTACTGCAAATTCTAAACACGATGAGTCAACATTGTTGCAGGATAATACGTTGGATATACCTTTCGAACACAGTCCATTAAAGCAAAGGGGACCACTTAATTTACTTTTTGGCCATGTGTTTTTGGCACAGGTAATGTGGGCTGAAGGACCCGTTTCTGTGCTGTACAATTCTACATTTGTTAATTTGTGTGCAGTTCCCTGTCATATTTTTGAATACCCCAAAATTGTACATAGATAGTAAAAGCATGGATGCTTGTCATATCATAGCACTTAGTATTTTGACTAAAATCTGAGTTGTTTTATTAGTTTTTCTATGGAACTAATATACACAGAAACTATAACTGTCCAACAGTGTACCTTCAGCACTGATAACATGCCAGTGAAACACACATTGACCCTTTTCTAAGGTACCACTGCATTTTTTCCAAAGACAGAGGGGCTGAATTGTTGCCTTAAGCCCCTGTCCCACTTTCCCGAGATACTCACAAATTCTCCTGAGTTTTCCCCTCGATTCAAATGTCCGTAGCGAGTCCGTAGGAGGCCGTAGGCAATAGACAATGGGTGCAGGAGTAGGCTATTTGGCCCTTCGAGCCAGCACCGCCATTCAATGTGATCATGGCTGATCATCCCCAATCAGTACCCCGTTCCTGCCTTCTCCCCATATCCCCTGACTCCGCTATTTTTAAGAGCCCTATCTAGCTCTCTCTTGAAAGCATCCAGAGAACCTGCCTCCACCGCCCTCTGAGGCAGAGAATTCCACAGACATCCGTAGGCGTCCGTAGATATTTCGTAGCGGCTCGTAATGCCAGCCGTAGGTACTCGGGGCATCGGGTAAGTCGGGGCGTTTTTTCAGCATGTTGAAAAATGTCCACGAGTTTTTTAAAAAATAGCCCCGAGTACCTAAGGCTGGCATCTCTGAGTTTGAATCAAGGGGAAAACTCGGGAGAATTCGTGAGTAACTCGGGAAAGTGGGACCAGGGCTTTACAGCACCAGAGACCCAGGTTCGATCCTGACTACGGGGACGTTCTCCCTGTGATTGCGTGGGTTTTCTCTGGTTTCCTTGCTGCAAAGAAGTAGAGTTTTGTAGGCTAATTAGCTGGTAAAAATAATTGTAAAATTGTCCTTAGTGTGTAAGATGGGGTTAGTGTATGGCGATTGTTGGTCAGGTTGGATTTGGTGGGCTGTTTCCACACTATCTCTAAAGTCTAAATACATAAAGTTTTTTTTACAATTTATTTTCTTAAAGAGGTAAATTAATAAAACATTTCCAAATAGCACAAGGTTTCAATACTACCAAATTTTAAATATCTATACTTATCACCATCGGGGCTGCCTTTGAAGATCAGAAATGTTATTGACCTTAAAGAACTGTTTTTCTCATTACATAGATGTGGTTGACCTGCTGAGCATTTCAAAGAATTTCCGAATTTATTTTGTCTCCGAGGAACAAACTCAAAATTATAATATCACTTGGTTAGTTATTTATTTGTCTACTTATTTTGGTAAGTCTCAGAACAAATGATGATAAATTCCAGGATTTCCTTCTTTTGAAATGGTTATAGACAAGGTTAAGTTTGCTGGAATTCCTTTCTGCAATTGAATAAATGTTGACAGTTCCGAAACAATTGAACTTCTCCAATAGTTGTTATGCACCATCTTTCTTGCAAGTTAACATAAAATTATATAAATTCTGGGCGGCACTGTGCAAATTGTAGAACTGTTGCCTCTCAATGCCAGAGACCCAGTTCGATCCTGACTCTAGGTGCTGTCTGTGCAGAGTTTGTACATTCTCCCTGTGAGAATGTTTCTTCCAGGTGCTCTGCTTTCCTCCCACATCCCAAAGATGTGTGGGTTTGTAGACTAATTGGCCTGTGTGTGTGTAAGGAGAAAGTAGGATAACAGAACTAGTATGAATGGATGATTGACGGTCGGGGTAGATTCGGTGGGCTGGAAGGCCTGTTTCCATGCTGCATCTCAAAATTAAATTGAACTAAAGAGGACCACTTTGGACCATTTGCGCAGGGACTGCTTTAAATTGTGGCGTTCATATGGCAAACATAAAATGACATTGGGCTATCTACTCCATTCATAAATGGTTTGGTTATTTTATTAATAAATTTAAGTTATTCAAAAATACTCTTCGATAATAAGTAAGTAGGATGAAATTGATAGTTATTACCAATTGCTAATTAAAATGCATATCTGACTGAGCCCACTCATGTTCCAGGAATAAAAATGATTTTAAATATTTGTTTCCACTAACCATGAAAGTACTGTTCTGTGTTATGGCATATATACTATGTCAAAGGCCATATGCCGCGGTCTACACTACTGTACATTGCTTCTAATAAAAATACAAAAAAAAATAATAATAATAAAAAAATACTATGTCACAGGAGCTTGGGTCTACATCGGATATGATGGCGGGTGGTTTAGCTGTGAAGTTGCTCCCTTACAGCGTCAGAAACCCGGGTCTGATTCTGTCTACGTGTGCTGTCTGCACATAGTTTGTACGCTCTCCCCGTGACCGCATGAGTTTTCTCCAGGTGCTCCGGTTTCCTCCCGCACTCCAAAGACGTACAGGTTTGGCTTCGATAAGAATTATATCTTGTCCATAGTGTGTAGGTTAGCGCTAGTATATGGGGTGATCACTGGTCTGCACGAACTCTGGGGGCCGAAGGGCCTGTTTCTGGTGGTTGTAAAGGTTCTGCGTTGTATCTCTAAACTAAAGTGGTTGGGACGAAGAAACACAAATTGGCTTTCCTTCCTATTGTTGATTCTGTTAATCTTAACAGGAACTCCAATCATTTGGAACCAATGCCACAGATGTAGGAAAAACAATGCACCAAAGCTGTGACTATTTCTACAGGAAGAGATTTTCGTTCAAAAGGTATTTACTATTCAATTATGATGATTGTGGGTAACTGAGGAGGTCATTTTCGAATAAATGTTGATAAGGGTCATTAGTGTTGAATTGATACTGTGTAGGAAGGAACTGTAGATGCTGGTTTACACCAAAATAGAGACAAGATGGAGTAACTCAGTGGGTCAGGCAGCATCTTTAGAGAAAAGTAATGGGGTCAAGACCCTTCTTCAGATTGAGAGTCGGGAGAGGCAAACTAGAGGTATGAAAAGGCACAGAACCAAATCCGAGCCGGCCAAATCAATGGCCAAGGAGCCCACAATGGTTCATTGTTAGCTGTGGAGGAGGAGGTGTTAACGAAGAGCAGCTTTTGTAAGTAGATGAGGTCTCTGTGCTTGATTATGCACTGGGCCTACTGCAGTTCTGAAAGGACAACGAATGTGAATAGGATTGAATATAATTCTGAATAGAAATTTTCAATAAACATTTTACACAAATTTCCCATTTGTGTAAATAATCAATTAATTACAAGCATAAAAAGTAGTTACATTGGCATGGCACTGGAGTAAATATTCCCATGGTTTACATATTGCCTTCAATCTGTCAGTGTACTACTTCCATTATTAAGACTGAATACTTGATCCATTTTCATGCTCCATTATTGTCAAGAGTCAAGTTGTATGTTTATTTTTCATTTTCACCAGATATGAACTGAAAAACTGCAAAACTTGTTGCAGCTTTACAGGCACATTAATTGGACCAATAAATATACAATAAATTATCAGTTAATCTAAGTCATGACAGTGTACAAACCAAAGTATGTAGCGCCACCATAGTCTGTAATGGCTAGGTACTGAGGTGGGGTTATGAAGGCGGGTCAACAACCTGATGGTTGATGAGAAGAAGTTGTTCGTGAAGCTGGAGACTCTTTAGAGATACAGCTGCATTCTTGAGTTTGGAAGAAAGAGGAAATTTTGTTGATCCAAAATTCTTACAAGATTACATAGGATGGGTGCAGGGAGGTTGTTTCCCCAGGGGTCATGTCTTTGAAGATGTCAAAGATGATGAATGTTACAAATACTCTACTCCGAAGCATTGTGGGGGCTCAGTCATTAGGTTCATTGAGAGAAATGACACCAAATATTCAGATAGGATCACCAATCTTCACAAGAAAAGTAAGTATAGATGTGTTCAATTGATTGCCTTAAATTTGCATTCTGTGTTTTTTGTAAATTGGATTTAGTTTAATTAAATATTGTTCAGATGTCCATCAATGACTCTTGGAAACAATGGACATGGCCTGCTGAGAGGATGAGGCACACAGTGCTGGATGGAGTAACTCAGCAGGTTAGGCAGCATCGCTGGAGAACATGGATGGGTTACGTTTCGTGTTGGGACCGAAACGTTACTCAGGCAGAATGAGCTGTCATGCAGAGTGGGCAGGGCCTGCAGCCGACCTATCCCTTGTAGAACACCATCAACAGCGACACCTCTAGGATGAAGGGGGCCAAGCAGTGGTGATAAATCAGCGAGACTTTGGGTATCAATGGTACTTTATAGTACTGACCTGTACCCAAGTACTGTGACTTTCTTTTGCATACTGATCAGTGACAATCCTGCACCATTTTGTAGCCTTCAAGTCTGAAATTTGTTTTAAATATGTTTAAGTCTTAACGGCTATATAGGCCTTTGTCCTGGTGGTGACGGCACTGGTCCGGGTGTTTCAGTGGTTCTTTATTGTCACGGATGCACAGCACAGTGAAATTATATTGCACAACCCACAAATGTACAGTCGCCATATTTTGGTGCTCTTTGCAAAGAAAAGTCCAAAGTCCGGTCGGCATGTTGGAAATACTGGAGCGCCCCCGATCCAGGAAAGCCCCAGGCTGTTGCAGGGGTCGCCCTAGCCAGGCGATGTGTCGATGTCCTCTACCGGTGCTCTGCCGCTTCGTGTCACTGCAGGCTGCATGCGAGTGAAGAATGAGATTGAAGTTCGGTCAAGTGCGATTATAAAAAAAAATAAAAAACACACCAGGTGCTGGAGTGAATCAGAGGGCCAGGCAGAATCTCTGGAGGATGTGGACAGGCAATGTTTCGGGTTGGCAACCTTCAGTCTGATGAGTGTAAGGCGAGATAAAGCTGGAAAAGAAGTGGATGTGGGACAAAGCCTGGCAAATGATGTGAATACAGATGAGTGAATTTTAGAGTAAATGGATGGACAAAGGCCAGAAAGGAAAAGGAGACAAAAGGGTGTCAGATAATGAGAGGAGGAGTGAAATCTGAAGCCAAATAAAGGAATAAGGTGGAAGGGGATGGGGAAAGAGGGGGTGGAATAGTGGGAGAAATGGGTGTGCACCTGGATGGAGTGGGTAGGAAAGGGGGAGCGTAGAGTATCAAACATAAGTTAACATTGAACTCATTTTTATTGGGGGAGCCAGAAAAGTTTTAGCAGAGTCTTGAAGAATGATGGGTGGAGAGCCCGAGAGGCTGATGGTGGGAATTCCACAGCATGGGATCTTGGCAGCTGAAGACACAAATGGCAGATGTGAAAGAACTAAAGCTAAGCATGCATAAGAGAGACAGCTAATGGAATGCAAAGATCGCAGAATGTTAGGGCGAAAGGATTTTATTGAGAAACAACCGGATCAGCAAGGCCATGAAGGAATTATAAAACAAAGACCAACATTTTTAAATTGCTAGTCTGGGAGCTATTGACGGCTGTTCAGCCAACAAAGTGGCAATTGCAAGGCAGATGCAAGTTAGGATATGGGCAGCTGAGTTTACATTCTAGATCATAAAAGGAGTCCATTTGGTGCTTGCCAGCTGCCACAGTCCTCATCTGCTGTAGGTCTGCAGCTATTATCTCTCACTTCCCATCAACTCAATTTTAATTCTTGTACTATTTACTTACACTATGGAGTAATTTACACTAGCCAATCAATCAACCAACATATTTTTAGATGCAAGGGGAATTTGGCAACGCAGTGCTGCACAGTGGTACAGTGCCAGAGACCCGGATTCGATCCTGCCTATGGGTGCTGTCTGTACGGAATTTGTTTGAACGCCCTGTGACTGCGTGGGTTTTCTCCGGGTGCTCCGGGTTTCTCAAATATTCCAAAAATGTACTGGTTTGTAGGTTAATCGGTTTCTGTAAATTGCCCTTGATGTGCAGGATAGATCTATTGTACAGGTGATTGCTGGTCAGTGTGGACTGGGTGGATATTGCTGCAACCTTTCAGCCTGGGACCTCATTGGATGACTCTGCCAATGAAAGACAGACTCAGTATTAACTTTTGATTTATACTCTGTGAAGCACCTCCAGATATTTTACTTTGATAAGATGGTATAACAATCGTACAAAAATAAAGAAAATATTTCAAGTACTTAACAGGTCAGTTAACACTGAGGAGAGAAAAACTTAATGTTTTTTGGTTAAATGCAACTGTTGATGTTTATTTCATGATTCCTTTTTTTAATCATGGGTTTGATTTGCTTGCTAGGGCCGAATGGACTACTCCTGCACCTATTGTCTATTGACTTTCATGTCTATATTTTTGATTTGATCACTTGTCTTGACTTTGAAGCCCAATTTGTGCTGCCTTACTTTCTACATGCTCTATATAGCCTGAATTTCTGGCATGCCCATGAACATGTGAAAAGGGGGACACAAGCTACTCGGTCTTTGGAGCTTGCACAGTAGAACCATATAACCATATAACAATTACAGCACGGAAACAGGCCATCTCGGCCCTACAAGTCCATGCCGAACAAATTTTTTTTTTTCCCCTTAGTCCCACCTGCCTGCACTCGTACCATAACCCTCCATTCCCTTCTCATCCATATGCCTATCCAATTTATTTTTAAATGATACCAATGAACCTTCCTCCACCACTTCCACTGGGAGCTCATTCCACACCGCCACCACTCTCTGCGTAAAGAAGTTCCCCCTCATATTACCCCTAAACTTCTGTCCCTTAATTCTGAAGTCATGTCCTCTTGTTTGAATCTTCCCTATTCTCAAAGGGAAAACCAAAGGAACTGATTACCACAAATGGTGTTGGTGGCAGTTGAGAGATGGTGATGAAAGTTGTTAAAAGCAGCTGGCCCACGGAGGTGATGCAGACAGAAGAAAGACGAATGAGGACAGGCGGGATGGTGAAACAGCTGCTAGAACCACAAGATGCAAAACATTGCAGTTGCTGGAAAACTAAACTAAAGGAGAATGCTGAACATGTCCAGCAAGACGCAGCAGTGGAATGGGAAAAACTGTTAACATTAGTTTGGGATCTTTCATTACGACTGGCCAGTTCTGATACAAACTGGTTATCTGCATTTTCTTGGTTAAGTTTAGACTTTAGAAATACAACGTTGAAACGGGCCCTTTGGCCCACCATGCCGACCAGCGATCACACTGTCCACTAGGGACCATTTACAATTTAACAGAAGCTAATTAACCTAATGTGCGGCTTTGGACTGTGGGAGGAAACCAGAGTACCAGGAGTGATTAAGAAAGAACTGCAAATGCTGGAAAAATCAAAGGTAGACAAAAAAGGGAAGAATTGACCAGGGAGTTACGGAGGAACGGTCTCTGCGGAAAGCAGAAAGGGGAGGAGATGGGAAGATGTGGCCAGTGGTGGACTCCCGTTGGAGGTGGCGAAAATGTTGGAGGATTATTTGTTGTATATGATGGCTGGTAGGGTGGAAGGTGAGGACAAGGGGGACTGTCCTTGTTACGAGAGGGGGGAAGTGAGAGCGGAGCTGTGGGATATAGAGGAGACCCTGGTGAGAGCCTTGTCTGTAGTAAAGGGGAAACCCCGTTCCCTAAAGAATGAGGACATTTCAGATGCCCTGGTTTGGAACACCTCATCCTGGGTACAGATGCGGCTTAGACGGAGGAATTGGGAGTAGGGGATAGAGTCCTTACAGGAACTAGGGTGGGAAGCAGTGTAGTCTAGATAGCCATGGGAACCAGAGTACCAGGAGAATACTCATGCGGTCACAGGGAGAACGTTCAAACACTGTATAGACAGCATCCATAGTCAGAATTGAACATCAGTCTCTGCCGTTTGTAAGGCATCAACTCAACCGCTGCGCCCTGTTATTGCCCTGTGCGGTATTGTCCAGTGCGGCAGATGAGTAGAGTAAGCGATAAATGAGACAAAAGGGTGTTTGATAAGGAGATGAGTGAACTGTAAACCCAGAAGATATGTGGTGGGGGGGGGGGGGGGGGGGGGGGGGGGGGATAAAAGTAAAATTAGAGTCTCGGGAATGGGAAATGTATGTATGATTGAAGAGAAACCAGGGGAGGGGGAAGAGTGCGGGACAAATGAGTGTACACCAGGGGATACAGGAAAGGGGGTGGGGGAAATTAAATTAAAACCTCATAGCGATCTGCAGATGCTGGAATCCTTAGCAAAACACAAAATGCTTGCGTACTCGGGTATTCCCTGCACTGCTGCTGCCTGACCTGGTGAGTTACTCAAGCACTGCGTTTTACTTAAAACTATCACTTGCGGGGCTTTGTCCTATTCCCAACTTTCTTTTCCAATTTTCTCCCCTCCAACTACAATCTGTCTGAAGAAGTCTTGACTTGAAATTTGCCTCCTGACATAAGGAACTGCAAGTGCTAGTTTACAACGTAAATGCTCCTGTCCCACTTAGGAAACCTGAACGGAAACCTCTGGAGACTTTGTGCCCCGCCCAAGGTTTCCGTGCGGTTCCCGGAGGTTTTTGTCAGTCTCACTAATGGTCGAAAGTGGTTTCCGCTTTGATACAATGAGCTGGAGTAGCTCAGTGAGTCAGGTAGCATAATCTCGTATCCTGTGTAATGCTGCCTTGAAACATCCGCTGTCCATTTCCCAGATGTTTCAGATGAACGTCCTTTTCAGATGTTGCCTGTCTTGCAGAGTTCTTCCAGCACTTTGAGGTTTTGCTCAGGGTTCTAGCACCTGCAACTCCCTGTGGCGTGAAGTGATATTTATTAATCCAAGAACCAAGAATGTTTGACCATGTTATTTGTCCTGAAACAGTACAATGAAATTCTTATTAGTAGGAATGGGTGACGTTTCGGGTCGAGATCAAGAAGGTCTGAAGAAAGGTCTCGACCCAAAATGTCACCCATTCCTTCTATCGTGAGATGCTGCCTGTTCCGCTGAGTTACTCCAACATTTTATGTCTATTATCGATGCAAACCAGCAATTGTAGTTCCTTACTATACAATGGAATTCTTATTTGTAGCAGCACAATGGATATGTAAGCAAAGTAGTCTGTGAACACCATAATAAATTACAAAAAAATTCAATATAAATAGTGCAGACAAAATCAATGCCCCCACGTGAATGTATTTAGTTAATTTATTGTCATGTGGTCCAAGGTACAGTGAAAAGCTGTTTTGTAGCACACTATCCAGTCAGCAAAAATATTATATTTTGGCGGTCTGAGAAACGACTACTGGAGTTTTCAACGTAACTTTATTCAAAAGCTCAAGTTGCAGCATACAGGTTAATCAGACACGTCTGGCCACATCGGTGTTCAGAGCTGAACTGCCGCGTGCAAAGGAAAAACCGCGCGAAAACAACAGCCCCTCCCGAGTCACGTGACCACGGCTTCCGAACGCCGGGTTCGATATCTGCGTGCACTAGCAGGCTCCGCTACAATATACATGATTATAATCAAGCTGTTCACAGTGGACAGATACAGGATAATGGAAATAAAGTTTAGTGCAAGATAGACTACCCTAAATTCCGATTAAAGACAGACCGAGGTTCTCCAATGATAGGTCAGCTGGACTGCTCTCTAATTAGTGATAGGATGGTTCAGTTGCCTGATAACAAACAGCTGGAGGTTTATTTGAAGGTTGTAGTGTTTGGGTAACTTGCAACCCAACGGTGTGAGCATTGAATTCTCCAATTTCAAGTAGTTCCTTATATCCGCACAGTTCACAGAGTGGCCGGGAGCAAGGGACTGCGGATGCTGGTTTTCAACAAAAGAGAAATAAAGTGCTGGAGTGACGGCGGGTCGGGCAGTATCTCTGCAGGCACAAGGGACTACAGGTGCTGGTTTACAAAAATAAAGACACGTCACAAGTCAAGTCACATTTATTATATAGCACATTTAAAAAATAACTCATTGGCCAAAGTGCTTTACATTTGTTATAAGAATAGTATAAACAAACAAACTACATACATATATGCATACAGCTCTCGCTCAGTGGACGTCAGGAAAGGCTTAGGAGTATAGATAAGTTTTTAGTCTTGACTTAAAGGTGTCGATGGAGGGAGCAGTTCTGATGGGAAAGGGGATGCTGTTCCACAGTCTAGAAGCTGCAATCGCAAAGGCTTGTTTACCTAAGCCTATGCCTAGACTGCGGGATATTCAGCAGCTCCAAGTCGGCCGATCTGAGGGACCTGGAGGTGGAGTAGTGGGTGAGAAGACTTTTAATGTAGGAGGGGGCAAGCCCATTGAGGGCTTTGTAGACATGGAGGAGGGTCTTGAAATGTATACGGAAACGCACAGGGAGCCAGTGGAGAGAGGCCAGGATTGGGGTGATGTGGTCCCTTTTTCGGGTGCCCGTCAGGAGTCTCGCTGCGGCGTTTTGGACCAGTTGCAGGCGGGACAGGGACGATTGGCTGATGCCGGTGTAAAGAGAGTTGCAGTAATCTAGGCGGGAGGAGGTAAATGTGTGGATGATCTTTTCGAGGTCATCAAAGTGGAGGAATTGTTTTATTTTAGCTATCGTCCGAAGCTGAAAGAAGCTAACAAGAGTGCTGGAGTCACTCAGGGGTCAGGCAGCATCCTTGGAGGCACATGGGACTGCAGATGCTGGTTTACAATAAAGACATAATGTGCTGGAGTAACTCAGCATCTCTGAGGGACGTGGTTAGGCGATGTTCCGGGTCGAGACGCTGTCCTCCGAGAGCGCTGCTGAGCCGCCGCCCCCCAGGGGAGGGAGGGAGGTGATCGCAGCGGCCGAGGGCTGCGCGGCTGAAGGCGAGAGCGGCGCCGTCGCTGCCCGCTGTCGGCAGGAGGAGGAACGGGGGGTGGGGGAAGCGAGCAATCACATGAACCGGCCCGTTATGGCTCTGTTATCGCCGAGCTAACTTTAGACCGAGCAGAAAGTAAAAACAAATAGCGGTCGGAGAGAATTAAACAATAAGGATTTTGTTTGGAGTTAAAGAAGCGCCGCCACTGCGCCCCAGAGCCCGTCCGCCGTGACAATGTGAGGGGTATTTATTTAGCAACGAGGACAATTTTCCCCCATCACATCTTCTGTCACTTTAGAAGTTTCTCGCCCTCCCTCCCTCTACCCAAAGATCCTGTAGCCTCTACCGTCTGCCTGAAATCTCGCGAGCGGCTGCGAGGGACTCGGTAAAGTTTAATATGGCGTCTAATCTGCTAAAGGTAAGCGGCCGCCCCGGCCCCGGCCCATGGCTACTGTTACTGCACCGGCCCCGGCCCATGGCTACTGTTACTGCACCGGCCCATGGCTCCGGCCCCGGCCCCGGCTCCTGTTACTGCACCGGCCCATGGCTCCGGCCCCGGCCCCGGCTCCTGTTACTGCACCGGCCCCGGCTCCTGTTACTGCACCGGCCCATGTTACTGCACCGGCCCATGGCTCCTGCACCGGCCCCGGCCCCGGCTACTGCACCGGCCCCGGCCCATGGCTACTGTTATTGCACCGGCCCATGGCTCCTGCACCGGCCCCGGCCCCGGCCCATGGCTCCTGTTACTGCACCGGCCCCGGCACCGGCTCCTGTTACTGCACCGGCCCATGGCTACTGCACCGCCCCCGCCCCCGGCTCCTGCACCGGCCCCGCCCATGGCTACTGCACCACCCCCCGGCCCATGGCTCCTGCACCGCCCCGGACCATGTTACTGCACCGGCCCATGTTATTGCACCGCCCCGGCCCATGGCTACTGCACCGCCCCGGCCCATGGTTACTGCACCGGCCCCGGCCCATGGCTCCTGCACCGCCCCGGCCCATGGCTACTGCACCGCCCCGGCCCATGGCTACTGCACCGGCCCATGGCTCCTGCACCGCCCCGGACCATGTTACTGCACCGGCCCATGTTATTGCACCGCCCCGGCCCCGGCCCATGGCTACTGCACCTCCCCGACCCCCTACTACTGCGCCGCCCCGGCCCATGGCTACTGCACCGCCCCGACCCCGGCCACTGCTACTGCACCGCCCCGACACCTGCTACTGCACCGCCCCGGCCCCTGTTACTATATCCTCACGGCCGCAGCTCCCCGGTCAGGCCCAGCCTCTGATCAGCTTGTAGATGAGCAGATTGTGTGCCAAGCAGCGGGTCCGCTGCACTAATGGGCCCGGGGCTCCGGCCAGTGAACGGTCGGGTAGTGGGGGTAGTAAATATCCCTTTAAAGGCCTCTCTCTCTGATAGTTCTCCTGGTGTGTCGACCTGCCCGAGCCTTGCTTATGAGCAGTGCTGTTGTGGAACAGAGACTGGTGGTGATTTTGTACATGGGAGGATGTGTGGTTTCAAATTTAACGAGTAATTTTGGATTTATGTTATGAATTGAGGTCGTGTTATTAGTAAGTGAGTTTCTCTCATTTGAGTAATAGATTCTTGAATCCAACTTCCCCTGGTAGCGTCAAAGTGGCAGGTGAATTTTAAGAGTTAATTTGTTAGATTACAGTTTAGATATAAGAGTTACAATGCAGAAATGTGTTTTATTATGCCAATATAGTGTTTCCCTAAATAATCCAAGATTAGAATAACTAGAAACGCTGCATTGATCAGCATCTTGGAAGAATGGAAGAGCTACATTTTGGGTAAACATCATAGTCAAATAATAAGGCAGTTGTGGATCAAAGCCAAGGATAAAGGAGAGAGGTTATAAATTTCAAACGAATATAACATTAGTAGTACAAAGTATTTGGAGTCTGCACTCCCGTAACTGCTATGACCGACCTATGTATTTTTAATGTTTTTTATTTTGTATTGACATTGTCCTAGTAGAAATAATACAACAGAAGAAACTTAAAAATTGATTGTTTAAATTTAATTAAGGTAAGATCAAAGGTTTATTCACAATGTTCTTAGCTAACTGAGAATACAAATTACATCCTTGCTGGGATCCATATGTATAGCACTGAATGTTTTAGAATGCAGTTTTTCAAGCTTTCTTTCTGTTTTTAAGTAATAGATTTTCCACACAAAAATGCAATTAGACTTAAGTGAAGATCGGTTACAAAATGTGGATACAAAGAACTGCAGATGCTGGTTTACAAAAAAGATAAAATGCCGGAGTGACTTGGCAGGTCAAGCAGTGGATAACATGTATAGGTGAACAAGGTACCCTGATCTGAAACACCACTTATTCATGTTTTCCAGCAACGCTGCCTGACTCGGTGAGTTACTCCAGCACTTTGTCTTTTTTAATCAGTAACATAATGTTTATGTGATACTTTGTATTAATTTTAATTATTCCAACACTGCTACTACACCTGCAAATAAACCTGTACCTAACATTTATGTTATAACATGCACAATGTATTCATCAAATACTATCTAACTCCCAGTGGGCAACATTTATAGTTGAACTATGAGATGATTTCCCCTTACTTTTGTGTTTAGAATATAAAAAATGTATATCATGCATGCTGATGATCATCAAGAGAATATTTGGGTGACACGTTTTACGTGTATGGTGCATGTTACGGTCAGCTGTAAAATGGAGAAAAAAGAGATTATGTTGTTCATATAAGAACGTTTTCTGGGATGTCAGGACTTTCATATGAAGAAAGACTGGATAGACTCGCTAGAATTTAGAAGATTGAGGAGGGATCTTATAGAAACGTACAAAATTCTTAAGGGGTTGGACAGGCTAGATGCAGGAAGATTGTTCCTGATGTTGGAGAAGTCCAGAGCAAGGGGTCACAGTTTAAGGATAAGGGGGAAATCTTTTAGGACCGAGATGAGAAAAATATTTTTCACACAGAGTGGTGAATCTCTGGAATTCTCTGCCAGAGAAGGTAGTTGAGGCCAGTTCATTGGCTATATTTAAGAGGGAGTTAGATGTGGCCCTTGTGGCTAAAGGGATCAGGGGGTATGGAGAGAAGGCAGGTACAGGATACTGAGTTGGATGATCAGCCCATGATCATATTGAATGGCGGTGCAGGCTCAAAGGGCCGAATGGCCTACTCCTTCAAATTTGCTGATGATCGATATAACAGCAAGATTTGTATTTGTTGCTCAAAGTCAGCCATAAGAAAGATAATCATGGAATAAATGCAGATGTAATTGTGTGTGTTTTAAATGCAGACCAGTGTAAAATAGGTGATATCGTAGACCGTGAAGATGCTTATCAAGAATTAACAGCAGGATCTTGATCAGCTTGGCTTGTGGGTAGAGGAATGGCTAATGGAGTTTAATTCAGATAAGTGTGGTGTGTTGCATTTTGGGAAGCAAAACTAGCACAAGACCTTCATAGTTTCAATGATTTTTAATGATACTTTATGCCTTCTGGAGAGTGGTAGAACAGATGGATCTCAGAACACAGATATATTGTTCCATCGCAGATAGATAGGATACTGAAGAAGGCTGGGCCGCTGGCCTTCATCAGTCAGAGAATTGAGGAGAGAAGTTGGGATGTTATGTGACAGTTGTATAAGATGTTGGAGAGGCTTCATTTGGAGTATTGTGTTCAGTCACCATGCTGAAGGAAAGATGCCGTTAAGATGGAAAGAGTGCATAGAAGATTTACCAAGATGTTGCCAGAACTTGAGGGGCTGAGCCGTTTGAGGGACGGAGACGTTTAGCGGGCTAGGACTTTGTTCCATGGGGAGCAACGAGGCTGAGAGGTGATCTTGTACAAGTGTATAATAGTTTGAATTCATAACTGGCTTACCCTTAAAGGCAGAGGGGAGTGGTGGAAGTTGTTATTCTGGTTAGAGGTGTGTGATGCTGGTGCCTGTTTGTGATATGTATCAGTGCCTTGGACACAAATGTAGACGGGTTGGTTAGTGCTTTTGCAAACTACACAAAAATTGGTGTAGGTATGGACAGTGAAGACGACTGTCAAAAGATACAACAAGATATAGATCAATTACAGATATGGGCAGGAAAAGGGCAGATGAAGTCTAATCGTGGCAAGTGTGAGGTGCTGAACTTTGAGAGATCAAATGTAAGGAGGAAATATACAGTTAATGGCATGGCCCTTAACAGCATTAATGTGCAGAGGGATTTTGTGGTCCATTTCTACCCAAAAGTAGCAACACAAATAAATAGGGTGGTAAAGATGATGATTAGTAGAGCCATGATTTTGCCATAAATGCCATGTGCCATTTCATGCCCTTTTTGAAGATTTCAGAGGATAATGCCTTTTTCATGATCGAGTGCCTAAATCAGCCTTTTTTGCTGTTTTGATAAAAGGTGGTGCAATTTTCTTTAGTTGTACCGTGATTACAATGACTTTTTCTATGTTAACACATTAATATTAATGTTATTATTAACGTGTTGACATAGTATAACTTACAAGAAAACTTCCACCACCGGGGCGAAACAGGGGTCACCACTGTCAGTCATTCATTTGTTTGTGCCACTGCCCGCCGGATCAGTCTTCTCCAAGATCTATTTAAGTAAGAATTGCAAATGCTGGAAAAATCAATGATAGGCAAAAAATGCTGGAGAAACTCAGTGGGTGAGGCAGCATCTATGGAGAGAAGGAGTTGGCGACGTTTCAGGTCGAGACCCTTCTTCAGACTGATGTGGGGGGGCTGGAGGAAATAAAGGAAAAGGCGGAGACAATAGGACTAGAAGGAGAGCGGGGAGGGGGGAGGAGAGAGAAGACAAGGGCTATCTTAAATTAGAGAAGTCAATGTTGATACGAGCTGGGGTGTAGACTATCCAAACGCATTACCCAAGTTTGTCTCCTTACTACATTTACTGCAGGCTCCACTCGCAATTCTGAGTTTGAGTGATCTGTGCAAAAAACAAATCTCTCAGAGGGTTTTTAGAGAAATGCACAGAGGAACATATACCAAGCAAGTCATCATTACGTAAAAATTATGTTGACAATAACTTCAACATTGTTGTGCAGAAAATTAGAGATGAAGTTGTATGCAACAAAATATGGATTTCAATAGACGAGACAACCAGTGCTGTGGGGAGATATGTTGCCAATGTGGTAATCGGTGCACTGGAGGCAGGTCAATCATCAAAGGAGTATTTGTTGACATTGGAATTATTGGAGAAGTCAAACAGCTCAACTATTGCTCAGTTGTTTACATCTTCACTTGCTGTACTTTGGCCAGAAGGTATAAAACACAAGTATGTTCTTCTGTTTGTGACTTAGTTTTATTCCCCAAAATGTTGCATTTGACATGCTTAGCTCACGGACTCCATAGAATTGCCGAGCATATACGTAGCTTGTTTCCAAATGTTGATTGCCTAGCTTTCAATGTCAAGAAAATCTTCCTCAAAACACCGTCACGTGTGCAGTTGTCCAAGGAAATGGCACCCGAGATTCCGCTACCTCCTCAGCCTGTTTTGACTAGGTGGGGTACATGGCTCTCTGCTGTACTCTACTATGCTTCAAATTTTGGAAAGATAAAATAAATCGTCAACTGTTTTGAAGAAGAAGAATCTGCTGCAGTCAGGATCGTCAGTGAAATCATGCAGAAAAAGTCCCTCCACCGCGATCTTGTGTTTATTGCTTCCAATTTTGCATACTTCCCACAGGCTAACACTTCCCTTGAGAAACGTGGCGAAACATTAGTGAATAATTTGCAAAGTTTTCAACAAAGTAACTGACGATATTTGTAAAGTTCCTGGCGATGTAGGTAAAGACATACAAGGAAAATGTGAGAGAGTGAGTTTAGCGAACGAAGATCTTGAAGAAATACAAAACATAGCTAAAGTTCGGAAGGTAGTTGTAATGCACAAGATATCGACATGAATATAGAGTCTAGCTTGTTTCAGGTATACACCCTCAGCTGAGGTAGAAAGAAGTTTTTCACAACTGAAGCATATTTTGTCAGATAGACGGCCTAGTTTAACACCAGATAATTTGTGATATACCTTTATATTATTATTTTAAACCATATTTTGGTGGTGGAAATAAATGCCTTTTTATGCATTTTTTGTCAATAACTGCCTTTTTGGGTCAATACATGCCTTTTTGTGCCGTTTTTGTAACTTTATTATGCCTTTTTGCATGCATATTTTAGAGTTTTTTAGTGCCTAAACATCCTGGCTCTAGTAGGCTTGTCCCCATTGGTTGAGGTATTGAGTCTGAGAGTCAGGAAGTCGTATTGCAACTTTATAAAACTTTTTCCTAGGCTGCATATGCTGCAGCATGGTATTCAGTTTTGCTTGCTCCGTTACAGTAAAGATATGGAGTTTTAGAGAGGATGCAGAAGAGGTTTTCCACAAATTGGCACAAATTAAGGGGTATTAGCTCTGAGGAGAACTTGGACAAATGTGGATGGTTGGAGGCTAAAGGGAGACCTAAAGGGAGTTATAAAATCATGAGAGAATAGAGTAGGCAGTCAAATGTATTTTCTAAAAAATTGAAATAAAGAACTGCAGATGCTGGTTTATACCAAAGAAAGACACAAAGTGCTGGAGTAACTCAGTGGGTCAGGCAGCATCTCCGGAGAAAAAGGATATGTGATGTTTTGGGTCAGGACCCTTCTTCAGATTATTTTTCCAGGCTGGAATGTCAAATACTAGAGGACATAGCTATAAGGCCAGGAGGAGAAAGTTTAGAGTAGACGCGCAGGGTAGGTTTTTTTTTACACAGACTGATAAGTGTTGGAATTCTCTGCCGGGGCAGAAGCAGATATGATAGTGGCATTTTAGTGGCCTTTAGATAGATACTTGAATATGGAGGGAATGGAGGGATATGGAGTATGTGCAGGCAGAAGTGATTTGTTTAAGTGGGCATCATGTTTGGTTCAGCCATGGACTGAAGGAGGTGAGGATTAATATTCTGCTGTCTCCCTGAGACTGTAGGACTCACTGCAGTTCTAAGGCATCAAGTTAAACAAGGGAAGGAAACCTGATTTACAACCTATCACTATCCCTTAATTTTTGAACACATGGAAGAAGCACCAAAGATAGCAAGAGCACAGGAAATACTCTAGCTACCTGTTGTGAATAAATCGACCCATGTTAGTGTTTGAAGGAGTAACCCCATGCAATCCTCTCTGCAATGAAGACACCCTCCTGTGTTTAAAGTGGGATGTCGTTTTCACAAGATGGTGGATTCAAAACAGATCTAAGAGCACATCATTAGAGTCAATGTGGGCCATCAACCGCAACAAAATTGTAGTGTTTGGCAATTTCTGGCCTAACTGGGCATTTCTCTTATTCTGCCATTCTTATTCAAACCAGCAGAATTGGTAGACAAACATGTCAAGAACAGTCCTCGGCCTATTTAAAAAAAAGGTGCCACAGTAGTATAATGCATGACCAACAGCAGAAAAGCATCCTGGGGCTAAGGGCACAACCATAATAATATTAAAATAATCTAATATAGTTTTCTAGTCCTGACACGTTAAATAGTGAATGCTGATGGGCAATTAAACACTTGATAAGAAGAGTGAGTAACATGAGCACGTGAGTCCTCTGGTGTAGCTTAGCACATGAATGCCAATGACAAGACTGGTGTTTGCCACCAACTGGATATGCCAAGTGGATGATCCATCTTTGTCTTCTCATGAGGCTTCTTTCTTCACATAATCCACACCAGCCAATCTGAGTGATATCAAGAAATGGTGATGTGCCCTATATTTAATAAATAATATTTAATGTATCATATTTCGCACCATTCAGCACGACAAATGCAATTGCAGATCCATTTGGTCCATCATTGTTAACATTACTGTCGAATGACACTTTTTGCCACTAATCTAATCTGCCACTCAACTTCACTGCAAAATGAGTACTGGAGGAATTTTGGTATTGGGCAGTATTTAATGGAATATGATATCAGAGAGCCCTGAAAATTGCTGTCAGTTGAGGGGAATATTCATCCTGGATTGGAGTCAAATGAAGTCTACAAGGTGATGCCTATTGATGCAAATCTCAATCTGAGGTTTAACCCTCTTCAACTACTTCATCATTGACATTCTATGGAATTAGAGCCATAGAATTAGAACAGGTTCTTTGCTGCCCATCAGGCACTCAGTACTGTTTAAAAAAAAAAAAAAAAATGTTTGTTGGAGGTCTTCTTTTATGTGGTGGTGGGGGAAACCTTATTTCCTAGTCCCTACCTGGTCGGAGAGGCGGCTTCCCTCGGAGCTGCTTCTTCGCCTCTTCCTCGCAGCCTACCATCGGGACTGGAGCGGCGTCTCCTGACGGGACTGGCCAGAACCCCAGATTCGGCTGCAGCACAGTGCTGAAACACCGTCACGGAGCGGGCGACGACTTACTGGGTCGCCGTATGGTAAGCTCCGGAGTGCTATGACTGCTGACTCCAACATCGAGGAGCTGCGGTCTGCGGAGCGTCCAGCGCTGGATTTAAAACACCGCGGAGCCTGGGATCTCTCGGCGAGATCGCCAGAGTTGGAGCTCCGACCAGCGCGGCCTGTGGACATCGGGAGCCGCGGTCTCCGGGGAGGGGGCAGCCGTTCCAGACACTCCAAGCCGCTGAGGAGTGTTTCTCCCGACGCTGGAGCTCCATCATCCGGCAAGAGGGCCTGAAAACATCAGACTGCTGCGGAGGCCACAAATATGCCCCGACCTCGGGTGATCACAGAGGACGAGGACTGAACTTTCTAGTGCCTTTCCCCACAGTGGAACATTTTGATTCTGCTGTGGGGGGACGTTCATGTTAAATTCTATAATGTGATGTGTCATTTTTCTTTTCTTTTTAAAAATTTTCTATGGATGTACGGAAACCTAATTATTTCCTCTATGTAAAGCACTTTGGTTTTAACGCGAGTTGATTTAAACGTGCTATATAAATAACATTTACTTACTTATTCTTATCCCATATTATTTTCTCCAGTTTCCCATCAATTTTCCAGAATCAATGGGAATTTTTACTTCATTGAGCTCGGGCAATCAAGGCAAGCTGTTTATAGTGGCTAATTAACCTATGAACCTGCAAATCTTTGTACTGTGGGGAGAGTAGTGGAGCACTCTATGAATCCCTCGTTGTTACTAGGAGATCGTGATAAAACTTCCCACAAACAGCGCTGGAGATTGAACCCTGGTTGCCGGAGATGGAGCTGCACTTGAGCTGAAAGCAATTGCTGAAGATGGCATTATCTCTTCAATTTGTAACTCCTAATTAAATAGTTTGTCTCTTTGCAGCAAGACAGAGACCGTTCTGGTATGGGCCTATGAGTGAAATGAAGCATTTGGGCTATCTGGCAATGACCATCTCTTGTCATCTGTTGTGGCATTCAACAGCATCAGCCTTGCCAATTCCCCATTCGCATGTCTTGGCAATGACTTGATCAAAAGCCTACAAACACTATAAGCTTGTCAGACAGTGATTATTTTGCAGCAAATGATTTATGCTTGACTTCCTCTTTTGCTATTTACAAAGTATATATCAGGAAAATGACGTACTACCATCCATGAGTTCATGACAGCAGTTCTAACATAGTTGAAGTGTGATACCTTCAAGGCGAAAGTAACTTTTTTGCTTGGCATGTACCATTTCTCAACATTCACACTCCACCATGTTACTAATAGACCTTGTCATATAAAACCAGGCTGTCGAAAATTAGACGAAAGGACTCAAGGTTGTGGTTCACTGCCACCTTTCAAAAGGACAGTTAGGAATGCAAGTTCAGTGTAATCTTGCCAGCTGTGCTTGTGTACTATATATGCATACAAAATTTAATGCCAGGGTTTCTAATTAATGCCAGGATAGCAAATTAAATGAGAAGTAAATCAATGAAAGTTGCTTATTTAATAAGAGCTTATTCAGTATTTTTTGTACTTGTGTTTATGAATTTAGCATGATATTAGGCATTTGGAGCTCAAACGTATCAGTTTTCTCAAATCTAGTCCACGTTATTTTTTTCCATTTGTTCTATAACTGAATTTTCACTTTGACAGCAATCACTAATCTCTAGAGAAAGCTGATTTTCCTTAGAATTTTGCCATCCACCTGTGCTGCAGCCTGAACTTTGAAGTCAGTAGCAAATGTGGTGTGGACCATCTTTCTCATTGTACATTGCTTTATTCGGTTGGTTCTGGTCGTCATCTTCTTAGGCAGTCCCTCCTGATCAAGGATCACTGATTTCTATTCTGGATTTTTGTGTTCTGAGATAGCCAACCTTAAGAAATTGCTCCCTAACTTCCCCCAACATGTCTCCTGCCGCACCAGAGGACCAAACACCCTCGACCACTGCTACACGACCATCAAGGATGCCTATCCCTCGTCCTCACTTCGGTAAATCTGACCATACTGTGGTGCTGCTTCTTCATGCCTAGAGGCAGCAATTGAAGAGCGCACCCCCAGAGGTGAGGACTATACAGAGCTGGTGAGTGGAGGGAGCGGGTGGGCGCGGGTGGGCAGAGGAACAACTCCAGGACTGTTTGAAGTCTGTAGACTGAGCAATGTTCAGGGACTCGGCAAAGGACCTGAATGAATATATGCCGCAGTCGCTACAGACTTCTTAAAGAAATGTGTGGAGGACTGCATCGCAACAAAAACCTTCTGAGTGTTTCCTAACCAGAAGCCTTGGATGAACCGTGAGGTCCACATTCTTCTGAAGACCAGATCCCGGGCATTCAGGTCTGGAGATACAGAGGTCTACAAGAAGTCCTGATACGACCTTGGTAAGGCCACCAAAAAGGCCAAAATGGCAAAATGCAATCACCTCCTACAAGACGAAATCAGGAGGCAGCTCAAATATCAGCGAAGCATCACTCCCTGACAAGCTCACTGCGTTTTACGCACGCTTTGATGGGGAGAACACTGATGTTCCTTCCCTTGCCCCCCTTCGCCATGATGGTATTTCGGTCACAGTCACAGAGGCCGACGTCAGAAGATCCTTCAGAGGGGTGAACCCTCAGAAAGCGCCTGGACCTAATGGTATACCCGGGCGTGTTTTTAAAAATGTGTGCGGACCAACTGGCTGGAGTTTTTACGGATATTTTCAACCTCTCACCTCTGTTTGAGGTTCCCACCTGCTTTAAAAGGGCATCAATAATACTGGTATTATTGGAAGAGCAAGGTGATGTGCCTCAATGACTATCAACCAGTGGCACTAACGTCTGTGGTGATTAAGTGCTTTGAGAGGCTGATCATGGTGCAAATCAACTTATACCGCGAAAAAAACCTGGACCCACTGCAGTTTGCTTACCGCCACAACAGATCAACAGTGGATGTGATCTCATTGGCTCTCCACTCCGCTCTGAACCACTTGGACAACAAAAACTCATATGTCAGGCTGTTATTCATTTACTACAGCTCGGCATTTAATACAATCATCCCATCCAAGCTGGTTACCAAGCTCTCAGAGCTGGGTCGCTGCGCATCCCTCTGCAATTGGATCCTCGACTTCCTCATTCACAGAACACAGTCTGTCCGTATTGGTGGAATTGTGTCATCCTCGATAACAATCAGCACTGGAGCACCTCAAGGCTGCCTGCTTAGCCCCCTGCTGTACTCGCTCTATACCCATGACAGCGTAGCCGGACATAGTGCGAAATCCATCATCAGGTTCGCCAACTACACCACTGTTGTGGGACGTATCACTGATGGGGACGAGTCAGAATCGAGAAGTGTGATTGACCGACTGACCAAATGGTGCCAGCACAATAACCTGGCTCTCAACACCAGCAAAACCAAGGAACTGGTTGTGGACTTTGGAAGAGGTAGGATGGGGACCCACAGTCCCGTTCATATCAACGGGTTGATGGTGGAAAGGGTCAAGAACTTAAAATTCCTGGGCGTACATATTTCCGAAGATCTCTCCTGGTCCCAGAACACTGATGCAATTATAAAGAAAGCACATCAGCGCCTCTACTTCCTGAGATGATTACAGAGCAACTTGATCGTCCAGGAGCGGAAAAGGCTGAAAAAAATTGTAAACATCGAGGGGATCTATCGCAGTCGCTGCATCAGAAAGGCTGCCAACATCATCAAGGATCCACACCATCCTGGCCACACACTCATCTCTCCACTGCCTTCAGGTAGAAATCTGCAGCATCCATGTTCAGGAACAGCTGCTTCCCCACAGCCATCAGACTATTGAACGCAACTTCAAACAAACTCTTGAGCTATAACACCCTATTGCACTTTATCTGTTTATTTTGTGTGTGTGTGTGTGTATATATATTTATGGTATATGGACACACTGATCTGTCTGTATTAATGTCTACAATATTTTGTTGTGCTGCAGCAAACAAGAATTCCATTGTCCTATCTGGGACACATGACAATAAACTCTCTTGATTTGACTTGACTCGTGACAAATGAGGTGAATGTGGAAACGGTAGTCTCTTCTACAGATGACTGGCGGTGGGGAGGCTGGGTGGTTTGTGAGGTAGTCTGTTTCTTCCACAGTGTTGTATAGTAAACGGTCTCACAAGCACAACAGACTGATAAGAACAATTGCCAAAAGTGGAAGAAAATGTTTTGCTGTTTGCAAAGGAACTTGCATATATGTTTGGACGTTTGAATTCAATAATATTATGGGAGCTCTTATTTGGGGTGTGCTTTTTTTACAGGCATCACTGAGTTGATTTATGTGTGCATCTGATACATGGATTCGAGGTTCTCAATAATAAAAACTTTTTTTTTCCTTCTGAGGCTGTGCCCTTGATTCTGGATTCCATGACCATCAGGAATATCATCCCTGTATCTGATTTGCGTAGTCTTGTTTTGAATTTAATAGGTTTCTATAAAATTTCCTCATTCAGAGTCATAAAAGAAAACAGCACAGAAACATGCCCTTTAGCCAAAATCGTCCATGCCAATTGAGATGTCTGTCAAAACTGTCTGCCTCATTCATAGAATGACACAGCATGAAATCTGAGCCCTCTAGTTTTAGGCATCCCTACTTTGGGTGAAAAAGACTGTGACCACCTTATCGATACCACTCGTATACTTCTAAGGTCTCCCCATCAGCTTCCTATGTCCAAGGAATAATACCGCAGCTTTCCGGCCTCTCCTTAAAATTAAAGCCTTCCAGTCCTAGTAACATCCTCGTGAATCTTTTCTGCATGCTTTTAGGATATCTTTCCGATAGCTGGACAGAACTCCACATGATAATCCAAGTGGTCTCACCAACGATTTGTATAGTTGCACCAACGATTTGTATAGTTGAACTCCTGAGCTCAGTGCTCTAACCAATGAAGTCAAGCTTGTCAAACACCTACTTCACCATCCTGCCTATCTGTGTTGCCATATAAGGGAACTATATATCTGTATTATAGACGCAAAATGCTGGAGTAACTCAGCAGGACTCTGGATAGAAGGAATGGAGTCGAGACCCTTCTTCAGACTGTATTCCCCAATACCTGTATTCCCTGTTCTCGTTCTACAACACTCAAGGGCCCTGTCATTTACTGTGCAAATCCTGCCTTGCATTAATTTATCAAGTTACAATACCTTGCACTTCTCCAAATTAAATTCCATTTGTCAATTCTTCTGCAATTTATGTAGATCCTCTTGTAATCTTGGATAACCTTCTTCACTGTCCATTATACCAATCATTTTGGTGGCATCTACAAACTCACAAATCATGTTAATAACATTGTCATCGAAATTGCTAACATGGATACCAAACAACCAATGGATCCAGCACCGATCCCTGCAGCGGCCTCTGGTCACAGGCCTCTAATCTGAATGACAACCCTCCACTACCTGTTTCCTTCCAAGCCAATTTTGGATTCAACTAACATCCAGTGAATGTAGACCTACCTGAGTGAAACTCCTCACATATCAGTCCTATTGTCTCAGAAATCATTTAAATAATATTTTTATGTGAACCCTCCATGGCAAAAACTGTAGAGCAAAACTGCACACACAAGTCCAGATAGGCCTCATCATCTGCCTGTACAGTTGCACAAGATATCCTTTACTCAAATCCTTTTACGAGACTTCTTGACTGCTTGCTGCACCTGATCATTTACTTTCAACGACTTGTGTAGAGTGGACAACTCACACAGAGAGTTGTGAGTCTGTGGAATTATTTGCTGGTTCTCTGGATACTTTCAAGAGAGAGCTAGATGGGGCTCTTAAAGATGGCGGAGTCAGAGGATATGGGGAGAAGGCAGGAAAGGGGTACTGATTGGGGATGATATGCCATGATCACATTGAATGGTGGTTCTGGCTTGAAGGGCTGAATGGCCTACTCCTACACCTATTATCTATTTGACCTCGCATTTCCCAATCTATTAGCATTCAGGTAATAATTAGTCTTTCTGCTTTAGTATTGGTTAATAACTTATCTGGAAGTGGCGGTGCTGCCCAAGCAGCTGCGGCTCGCCTGCAGTCCATTTGTCTTTCTTTTTTTTGTTTTCTTTTTGTCTTGTTAGATGGTTAGATGTATGTTTTAGTCTATTTTTAGTTGTATATATGTGGGGGAAACTTTTTTAAATCTCTTCCTTCAACGGGGATGCAGCCTTTTCCTTGTCGTTTCTCCGTCTGCGCTGAGGCCTAATATCGTGGAGTTGGCGGCCTCCAACTGGAATCGACCTTGGGGGCTCCGGTGGCAGAGCCTGTGGACTCACCATCGCGGAGCTGGCTGACCGGAGGCTGTGGTGGCGCTGTGGCTGCGTCTTTGCTTCGGAGGCTTCGGCCACGAGCCCTGTGGATGGTAACATCGGGAGCTCGCAGGTCCTTGGTTGGTGACCGATTTTCGGGAGCTCCCCAACAGCAGCTTCATCCGCCCCGAATCATGGAGTTTGAATCGGCCCGTTCGCTGAGCTTAAAATTGGCCACGGGATTTACCATCACCCGGCGGGGGCTTCAACATTGAGAGCCTCAATCACCTCGACGCAGCGGGAGAACAAGCAAGGAAGAAATAAGACTTTTTGCCTTCCATCACAGTGAGGAGGTGCCTGGAGATTCGCTCTGATGGATGTTTGTGTTAAATTGTGTTAATTGTGTGTTTTGTTGTTTTCTTTTCTGTCATGACTGCATGGTACGAAATCTCGTTCAAACTTGTTTGAATGACAATAAAGGAAATTCAATTCAATTCAACCACATCAACCTGTCATGCATTTGTCCACTAACCCAAGTTGTCTCAATCATGCTAGTCTGTTTGCATCCTCCCCACAACTCACATCTTCACCCCCCCCCCCCCCCCCCCCCCCCCCCCCCCCCCCCCAAACACCACAGCTATTTGTCACCTGGATGTTATATTTACTTCACTCATCCAAATTGTGGCCCAGGCAATGATCTCTGGAGCACCCCACTTATGACTACCGACCATCCACAATAAGATCCCTTTATTCAGTCTGAAGAATAATTCTCGCATATTCCTTCTCTCCATAGATTTTGCCTCACCTGCTGAGTTTCTCCAGCATTTTTTTTCTGCCTTCGATTTTTCCAGCATCTGCAGTTCTTTCTTAAATCTTTATTCCTACTGTTTCTTTTCTGTTAACCAATGTCACCATGTGGTTTCTTTTTGCACATTAACCTCTTATGTGGGATCTAACCAAACGCCTTCTGAAAATCCAAATACATCACATCCACCAGTCCTTCCATATCTGTGCTCCTGGGTACATTCTCACCAAGATACGCCAATAGATTTGTTAAGTGTGAATTTGTCCAAGCTACCTTTGGCCACAGCCATTTATGCTTTCCAAGTGTTTTGTTATTGGTTCTTTTATAATAGATTCTAGTATTTTCCCCACTACTGATGTTCAGCTTGCTGCATTCATTTTATGTTTATTTTCCCCCTTGTCCCTCTTCCTTTTTTAAATAGTAGTATTACATTTGCCACCCTCCAATGTGTAGAAATTGCTCCAGATCGTAAAGAAATTGTCAAGGTGACCACCAATGCATCCAGTATTTCTCGGGTTGTTTAGGTTTATTATTGTCCCCTGTACCGAGCTACAGTCTCGTATTTTGAAATATAATTTGGATTTCTGGCTTTGTGGTCTGCAGGATAGTTGTGGATAAAGAATGACAACTCGTGAAATATTTATCTTTTTAACAATTGCACCGCGTTATGTACCATGGAGATATTGAATCTAAATAATAACATGTTTTTCCTGACGCATTGGATTTATATTTTCAGCTACACAGGATTAGAGGAAAAAAATTACAGAGATGGTAAGACCACAATAGTATCTGATTTATAAATCCATTTTATCTGATCTCTGGGGTTGTCTGAATAATCAACCAATGACTGCACTGACTGCATCTATAAACCTTCAAATAGAACTATTGAAGCTTTAACATCTATCAGAACTGGATCAATGGAATTTCTCTGTTCAGCTTGAACCAATATCACCAGTATCATTCTAATATGGAAGCAAGAGTGTCAATGTTGCTGCAGGATATCATTTGATGCTATAAATAGCCATTAACAATAACACGTTGCAACAATAATATTTCAATTGTCACAAAGTACTTCAGAGGAAAAAAACACCAATGCAAAATGGGAAGGTTGGGAGGCATAAGGAGAGTTTTTTTTATTTGAGAATGAGATGGATAGAAGGATAATTAATTAAGTTGGGAATTCCAGAGAATGGGATATAAATGGCTTAAGGCAGAAGAAATGGTTGTTGGGGCCAAAGATTAATGATTAATGTGTAAGAAGGAACTGCAGATGCTGGTTTAAACTGAAGATAGACACAAAAAGCTGAAGTAACTGGCAGCATCTCTGGAGAGAAGGAATGGGTGACATTTCGTATCGAGACCCTTCTTCAGACTGGTGATGATTAATGGCGCTCATGCTCATTTTCTTTAATTTCTTACAGAATAAAGGCTCCCTCCAGTTTGAGGACAAATGGGATCTTATGCGCCCCATTGTCCTAAAGCTGTTACGGCAGGAATCTGTGACGAAGCAGCAGTGGTTTGACTTATTTTCGTAAGTACTTCGCTAATTTATTTGAGACAGTAAAGGCATTGGACAGTATTTTCTATTTGCATACGAGGTAACACAAGTTTAGTGGGGCTACATTTGTGCGTGACTGTGTGGCAAGCCCATGACCCACGTCAATTTCTTAGATTAAGGATTATATATATTTGTGTTGATGGGTTATCTATGTCTTGGTGGAAGGGAGTGGTGAAAATGTGATCAGATTGAAATTACTGTTTTGGGTCTGGAATGGTAGCTGTTCAGTGTGAAACCTCAGCAAGACGGGAAGCCCCTGCGTTTAGATAACAAATTTGAACTTTTATAGTCATGTAGTACAGACACGGGACCTTCGGCCCAACTTCTTCATGCTGACCAAGATGCCCTATCTAAGCTGGTCCCATTTGCCCGTATTTGGCTCGTATCCCTCTAAACCTTTGGAGAAAAGGAATAGGTGACGTTTTGAGGCGGAATCCTTTTTCAGCCGAAGAAGAGTTCTGACCCAAAACATTACCCATTCCTTTTCTCCAGGGATGCTGCCTGACCCACCGAGTTAAAGCAACACTTTGTGCATACCTTCGGTATAAACCAGCAGCTGCAGTTCCTTTCTACACATTCCCTCTAAATCGTTCCTATTTATTTATTTGTCTAAGTGTCTTTTAAATGCTGTTACACTACCTGCCTCAACTATCTACTCTGGCAGCTCGTTCCATTTCTGTGTGAAAATGTTGCCCCTTAAGTTCCCATTAATTATTTTCCCTCTCACCTTAAACCTGTGTCCTCTGGTTTATTCCCTTCATAATTGTATATACCTCGATAAGATCACCCCTTAACCTGCTGCACTCCAAGAAATAAAGTCCTAGCCTACTCAATCCTTCCCTATGACTCAGGCCCTCGTGCCCTGGCAACATCCTTGTAAATCTTCTTGGCACTCTTTCCAGTGCAGAATTTTAAATTTTGTGGATCATAACGCAATTGTTTTGTAATTTAAGCATCCAGACTTGCTGTGGTGCAAATAAAGCATAGTAATTATTATATTACTGTTAGTACATTGACTGTACACATGCAGCCATTAAGGAATTCTACCATTGCTTCTGACTTGAATCCTGACGGGTGATCATGCTGCTTTTCATTTCCGACTTCCTCCCACTCTTTTTAAAGTTGTGCCAAAGAGAAGCGTTTTTGGACTTTTTTTGATAGATGATTTTCCAGCTATTTAAAATGAATGATAATATTATGCATTGCCCTCAATAAATGGGCAGATCTCTGATACAAGTTGTAATCTGAAAAGAACTGATCAATAAATGTTTGTGGATTGAATCTTATCATTCCAAAGTTTATACACTCCATGCTTTCTTATATTGGAATAATATTCTCTGACTTCATTGCCCGCAATGCATTCTAATAGACTTTATGAGCAGAATAAATGTGGTGAGAGTAAATCTCCATTTGGAAGTTGTATAATATTATTTGATGTTATGTGTACTCAGTCACTTGGGAAAGTTTCATCAAATAACAAGTCATTTTAAATAGATAATATTGTATAACTTTAAGTGGACAAGGTAATAGAGGAGATGATTAATTCTCAGCATAAAATGTGAGAAGATACCTAATTTTATTGTAGGTCCTTTTGATGGAATGTGAAACAAAACAATTGTGAAAGGTTTTCATCTTGAAGAATATCATTTGTGGTCATTTATTTGTTCAGTCAGGTGCAGATGAAGGTTTCCAAATGCTTTAGTGCCTTTTTAGTTAAATTCACATAACTGCAATTTGTTTCTATTTCAGTTGTGCGTCATCCTAAGAAATTAAATATGAAATGTAATTCATGCTGCCTTGAGTTAGTTTCCATTGTGAATCTTTACCTGACGTGAACTGGACAATTAGCTTAAAATTGACAGGATTCATAGTCTGGTATTTTGCATTGGTAATAATGACAAAACTTCCAAAACTTTATGGAGTGAATAAGTGTACAATTAAACATGAGAATTCAGTAATAGTTTCATGATTCCCAGCTACACTTCAAAATGTACTTTTTTTTAACACGATCATCAGTTTATTCTAGGGAAATTATTGATCTGGTGAACTTTCAGCATTTACAATTTGTTCTTGCTGGGAAATAACTTGAAAATATTATGTTTTGTTCATTAGCTATGAGTTTGTTTCTAGTCTCTTGGGTATAATTCTGTCTGACAAAATACTGTGGGCCTGAAAATAAGTTTCATGATGCAATTTCCTAGGAGAAATGCTGCGAAGAATAACTGATTTGAAAATAATGATGTTATAAAAATGTTTGTAATGCTTCATTTTCTACCTTTTCACGTTTATGTCTGATCTTTATTTTATGCCCCTTGTAAGATTAAAATATTGTACTTTTTGCATGATTGGTTAGCTGTCAGAAAATTCTTCAATGGGATTGGATGCTCAACCTGTTTGATATCATGATCGCTGAATACCTGTAGTCTCTTTTTGACTGAAGGTCTGAAAGAGAAATTCCACACTATAAAAAGAGTGTTGTGTGCAGCTTTCTTTGACTTCAGACTTCAAAGACTAATGTTATCACTTTACCGTTGACTGCCCAATTCAAGTTGCAGGTGATTTGTACATTGTAGTTCAGACTGCAAATGCAAACATCATTATAGCTTTAATTCATGGGAGATTCTATTTTTCTATTTAATTCAGCCTTGTCATGTAAAATTAAAAAATACAGTAAAACCAAGGTTTGCACATATCAAACTTTTTTTTCTAGATATATTGTGCTAGAATTTAATTGAAGTTAAAATCTCCCATATTTTGTAGAATTCTGCATTGTAAGTAATGTTGTTATTTTATAGAGATGTTCATGCTGTCTGTTTGTGGGATGATAAAGGTCCAGCAAAAATTCATCAGGCACTCAAGGAAGATATTTTAGATTTTATCAAACAAGCTCAAGCTGTAAGTTTGTTAGTTTTTTTTTTTAGAACGCTACATTATTAATATAAAACAAGCAATATGATACAGGTCCTCCATAGATTTTCCGGCGCCCTTCGTTCCAGAGCCTTTATGCATTATCTGTATTGACGGATCAACAGAGGTCACTGTCTCCGAGAGGAGTTGAATGGCCTGCCTAGGCCTCAGAGAAGCTGCGATAGCAGCCTGCAAAGTCAGCCTTGGAAGTCGTTTATGGGAGTGGATCTGCCGGCTATGGCTGGGTCAGAGTTCCAGAGCCCCAGCTGCATAGGGCTAATTCGACCTGCCAATTGGCAGCGTATGTCGGCTATGGGAACGGATCTGCCAGCTCCAGCTGGGCTGACGTTCCAGTTCCGGCCGCAGGGGGCAAATTCGCTGATTATTGGCTGATTATGTCCTGATAAGGTTGAGATCGGCCACATCACCCAGCCTAGGCGCCAAATTCTATGAATGACGGGGGGATTTCAAGTGCGCTCTCGTAATTTTGTCTGGATTAAAGGAAATGCCGGACCACTAGTTTCCGGAAAATCGGTGGTGGACCTGTACTTTATACTACTTCTACTTAATGTCGCTTTGAAATTTTGAGGAATACTTAAAACTTAACATTTTTTAATGAGTTACTAAGATCGCTATTTAATATGCTTTTGCATTTGTACTAAAATATGCAACAGCAGCAATTAAAATTTGCTGTCACACGAATAATATCCAGGTAGGCCAGCGTTTTCTTTATGGTTTACTGTGTATAGCAACATGGAAGGAGGTCATTGGCTCAAGGAGACCCAACTGACACCCTCGTGAGCAATTTTGCCAGTCCGATTCTTCCTCTTACTGTCCTGAAGCATGCTCATTCTTGCAAGCCCATCAACTTCCTTTTTTTTTTTTTAAAATGTCCCATTCCCATAATGACTTTTCTGTCCTGGGCCTCCTCCACTGTCAGAATGAGGCCACAGGCAAATTGGAGGAACAGCACCTCATATTTCACTTGGGCAACGGTATGAATGTTATCTCTCTAATTTCAAGTAACCCCTGCATTCCCCCTCTTCTCCCGCTCCCCCTACACCACCCTAGTTGTCCATCCACTGTCTGCATCCTTTTATTCCTCTGATATCGCCTCTTCTCCAGCCAACAATGGGCTATTGTGGGCTCCAGTCTTCCTTGGTCATCTGTTGCCGGTTCTGATTTGCTCTGGCCTTTTCCTACTTTTCAGTCCCTCTGCCTCTACTTTCACTCTTTCTAACCCAAAACATCACCCTTTTTCTCCAAAGATGCTGCCTGACCCGCTGAGTTACTCCAGCACTTTCTGTCTATCACCTTTTTGATTCTCTTGTCACTGGCCTATGCCAAGAGGAAATTTATAATAGCTAATCTTTGGGATGTTGGAAGAAACTGGGCAAAATGTATAAACCCTGGAGGTGGTACCTGAGGTCAGGATGAAACTGACTCTTTGGAACCACAAGACGGCAACACTAACTGCTGTGCCTTGGTACTGCCCTTGCATTTTCAATATCTGGGAATTTTCTTGTTACTCTATTAATTTCTGTTTTTGATATTTCTGGCAAATGATAGACTTGATTACATTTCATCAATACAAATGTATACTTAAGGTGAGCAGACATCTTTCCAGATCATCAGGGACATATACTGGAATGCAAATTTAACAACTTTTGGAGCAGTTGTTTAAACGGTGCAAATGTAGGCACATTCATGAATACTTAACATGGTTAATGATTACTGTTGTGGGGTAAAAGAGCGGGCATACCCAGCTGATAATTCCTGAGCAAATTACAATCATTTCTAAATATTGTTTGTAAAATAGTATCTCTTGTTGCTATAATATCTATACGATCTTGAATAATTTTTCTCTAAACAATTTGGTCTTTTAAATTCACAACACACAATTTGTCATAAATTGCCCAAATCAGAGAAGGCACAAAATGTGTTGCATTATTCCTGACCTATGTAAACTATTATGCTCTAATTTAGCAATTATAGGATCTTTTCCTTGTGCATCTTGGTTCTTTCAGAGCACAAGCTAAAAGTATTTGTTCTGTTTTTCTGATTAAAATTTGTTGCAAGTAAAAACTGAGGGGGGGGGGGGGGGGGAACAGAATCGATAGACGCTCACCCGAATGCTTTGTGTTTATATCCTCAACCTTTCCTATAAACGGTTCCCTCCCTGACCATTATTTGTGCCCCCACCTCTCTGTCTCTGATCTCCAATTTTGGGATCTTGATTATAAACAAGATTATAATTTCTTCCTTGTCTCACTACTCAATCATATTCGTTTGCATTTTCCAACCTTGTCTTTCCTATATAGAGAAACTGTCAATCTCGAAATATTTAAGCACAAGGCTTTTTGTTGTTGTAATTGTATTAGGAACGGGTTATACAGCAGCTAACTCTGTGTTAATGCAATATGCCTCCTCTATAAAACACAGTTTTGCTTCTAGTTAAACTTTATTCATCAACTATTCATGTTTGTTCTGATGTAAAAGCTAACTCTGTTTCCTTTTGCAGAGGGTGTTAAGCCACCAAGATGATACTGCTTTATTGAAAGCCTACATTGCAGAATGGCGGAAGTTCTTCACACAATGTGACATTTTGCCCAAGCCTTTCTGTCAATTAGAAATTACGTTAATGGGCAAACAGGGTAGTAATAAGAAATCCAATGTGGAGGATAGTATTGTACGAAAGGTAGGTGGATGGGGATTTAATGTTTTAAATATGTTCTTTCCTAAAGGTCATAAATTTAAAAATCAAACTGCATCAATGGAACACAGCTCTGCTATAGTTGCAGAAAAATGCAGCATCGTAGGATGACTGCAGCAGTCTTCTCCCCAAAATCCTGCATATTCATTTTTGAATACCTTTCCAGTTCACTCTTAAATGCAACAATTGAAGGAAAGGAGGGGTTCTGTCACTAGAAAGATGGCCCATATTGCGATTTTTCCGAAAAAAAGAAACCGTGTCATCTGCGACAAGAAAAATTGAATAAAATGCATTTTGTTGATTTATTTCCCTTTTCACATAAAATCTGGGAGAGTGGTTACTTGGATCAAAGATGTCCGTTACACTGCTAGGTAATCCACCAATTGTCATTGGTTTCTTGTATCTCATGCACTTTTTCTACCAATTATTACATTTTTAGGTAGTTTATTTTGTTGTTCTTTGATATTCAGGTACCTCTGGATATGTCTTCCTTTTCCCCTTAAAACGTCACCGAGGTAGAATAATGAACCTGTAAAAGTTTCCTTAACTGGCCTGTAGAATGTAAAATATTACTTGCTATGCCCCCCACTGGTGGTGTAGATAAATGATGAGACAGTTTAATCTTTTTTATTATATTGGCAAGCAAGAAATTCTACGTGTTGAGACCAGTGGTCGACTGCGCTTACTGTTGGTAAATCCACACAGACTGCCCCAGGTTAGGTGGGATTGCCAGTGTATTTTAATTTTACATTGTTTGAGTTATATAGATAATTTTATGTTTTAAATTTAATTTTTTTAATTAATAGCTTTGAAATGTTTTCGAGCATCAAGCTGGGTGGTGGGAAAGGCTTATCAGGTCATTACTTTTAGGGTAGTTGAGCGCTGCATTCTCTTACCCCCACTACCTTTAGGATAGAATGTACGCATGGGTCCTGCCTCAGCAGAGGGCATTGCAGGGGTTGGAGCTGCTTTCTTTGAGAGGGCTTTGGGGAAAATGCTGAAGATTGGTTGGGGACCACAAAAATCCCAGCAATAATTTTAATATTTGAACTAGACCAACGCAAGGTTCCACCACTCACCCGTTCCCCCAACGCAAGACGTTCCCCCAATGCAATATTGCACCACTCATGCATAGCCCCCAACTGCGCAGGCGCGGCTCATTTCTCCTCATCCCCCAGCCTCTTCAATCCCTAGAGAGGGAGGGGGGGGGGGGGAGATAGGGAGGGGGGTAGAGGGAAGGGGGGGTAGAGAGCGAGGGTCGGTAGAGGGGGAGGGGTAGAGAGGGATGGGGTGTAGAGAGGGTGGGAGTGAGGGAAGATAGGGAGGGGGCAACTCCCTCCTCCACCACTCACCATCTACCTCCTCCACACTCCCCCTCCCATCTCCCTCTACTACCCCACTCCCTACCCCATCTCCCTCCTCCTCATTTCCCTCATCCTCCTCCCCTCACTCCCATTCTCTGACCCAGGACCTACCCAGGTCGTAGAGCAGCGCCGGGGCCTGGAACATGGCTTGATTCTCGTACCCAGCCCGGCCCTGGCTGTAGACTCCAGCTGTCAGCTCGGCCGCTGCTTGGGCTCCAGTGCAGGCTCCGACTTCATCTCCGGGCTCGTCCCTGACCCCGGACCCGGGCTCGTCCCTGACCCCAGACCCAGGCTTGTCCCTGACTCCGGACCCAGGCTTGTCCTTGGTTCCAGCGGCGGCTTCTTTCTGGGCCCCGGTCACGGTGCCATCCCAAGCCCCGGGCTCAGCTGTCACTCCAGTTCGAGCTCCAGGCTTGGCTCCAGACAGGGCTCACGGCACCACCCTCGCCACCAGGTTTCAGGTGTCTGGCGCCGGCAGCCACCGCGACTCCTCATTCACCGAGAGCGCTGGAGTGCCCCTCCCTCCCGGAGTGCCCCGTCCTGCCTTGCAAGTGCATTGTGACTTCACGGGGGGGGTTTTTTTTTCAGAAATGGGTGAGTTTTTGGGGCTGTTTTAAAATTTAAAGGATTAATATCATCGGAAATATAGGTGGGAATGTGACGGTAAGATGTTTATCGCCACAACGGGGAAACATCTGAGTAGGGTATGTGAAAATGGGAAGGCTGTGACCTAGCATTTGGAAAAAGATAGGAAAAACAGATTGACACATCGTCGGCACAAACACAAACAACAGGAAGAGTTTTAGTATTATAGAGATAGGCAAGAAAAGCTTTCTTTTCTTCACCACTGAATGTTTTAATGCTTTCAGCTTATGCTGGACACCTGGAATGAGTCAATTTTTTCGAACATTAAGAATCGTCTTCAAGATAGTGCAATGAAGCTAGTTCATGCTGAACGTCTAGGAGAAGCCTTTGACTCACAACTGGTCATTGGAGTCAGAGAAAGTTACGGTAAGATTATGTAAAGTAGCTTTCCTGATTAGACGGTGAAACAAAAAACTGGTAAGTTGATGAACAGAACTGGGAAGGAATTAAATGTTAATTTGGTCATAAATTGTATGATTCGTATGTATTTGGAGAGAAATCTGTTTTTTTTTTAATTTCATTGTCCTGTGGCATTCTAACCATAGGCTTTATTTTCCTGCAAATTTGTTTAAATCAATGTTTTTAAATATGGTTATTCAGTTAGTTAACTGTAACATACACTTAAAAATACATTTTCATTTGTTGAGAAATGATTTGTGCGTAAATTAAATACTTGCTGTCGTTAACACTTGCTCACACCTAAACACACAGAAACGCTGACGAAATTGCAGACATTTGTTGTAACTGGGTTTGAAAGCTGAGGTTATAAATGGTTGAAGAAATTTTGACAGCAACCACAAATTCTATGACCAGATTCTTTTGCAAGTTGCAAATCTGCATGATTAAGAAAGACCGGGCAATGTACTGCATTTGTAATTTGTTTACGGTTCAGTTTTGGCAAGTATTTTGCAACATTTTCCCTCACTAGGTTTGTTTTTCTCCAATTGCAGTCAACCTGTGTTCAAATCCAGAAGACAAGCTTCAGATTTATCGTGATAATTTTGAAAAGGCTTATTTAGATTCGACTGAGCGATTCTACAGGACGCAGGCCCCATCTTATTTGCAACAAAATGGTGTACAAAATTACATGAAATATGTAAGTTTAGAAACAGTAAAATACCAATACAGGTGGTTCCAGGTAAAGGGTTCTGTTTTTACAGACACCTATTAGTTGATTTTTGTCCCTAAGTTGGAAAATACACAAAAATCACTCTATGGTGACCATAGTGTATTATATTGAAAGACATCAACAGCACATGACAGATAAGAAAGAATAATGGTTAGAAGTGAGAGAGATAGGAAACAAGTTCTGTCATTTGTAGGAATGAACATATGTACATGCGTTGAAGTTTAGAATTTACTAATACTGTGGGAGATTGTTCTGATGTAGGGGTGTCCATAAGTTGGGTATTTGTAACCTGAGAATGGCCTGTGCGTATCCATGCAGTAATGGTGTACTTTTATGTTTTGCTTTATTGTTACATGTGCCAGAGTACAGAGAAAAGCTTTGTTTTGCATGCTTTCCAATCAGATCAGACATACATAAATACGGTCAAGTCAAACTCAAGTACATTAGGTAGAGTACATTGGGGGGGATGTCAGCTCCCCCACGCTGGCGACCGGACCCTGGGTCAGGGCTGGTCAAGCCTCTGCGTCATTGGAGTTCCCGTCTTGTCCTCTCCCGAGACTACGAGCCCTTGATGGTAAAGTCCGCAGGCCGTGGTTGGAGCGAACCCAGGCAAGGGATCGGCTCCAATGTTAACTCCACGCCCCGCGGACTTATGGGGGTGTGAGTAACCACCTGGGACGCCGCACGATTGGCAGCCCCGCAAACAGTCTGTCTGTTCTTTCGTCTTTTTTTAATTTTTAGTGTGTGTTAAAAGTTTGTGTAAATGTTCGCCGGTTTGTTTTATGTGGGAGAGGTTTGTTTTATGTGGGGGGAAACATTTTTCAGTTTCTTACCTTGCCGGAGATGCTATTTTTTTTTTCTCTGGAACGCATCTCTGATCGCTCTGCGGCCTACCATCGATGGAGCTGGAGGCCCCCCTCGGACTGACTTTGAGCCCCACCGCGGGGCGTGGACGACATCGGAGCCGATCCCTTGCCTGGGATCACTCCATCCGTGGCCTGCGGCCTTTACCATCAAGGGCTAGCAGTCTCGGGAGAGGCCTAGTCGGGAGCTCCAACGATACAGAGGCTCAGGGTCCAATGGCTGGCGCAGGGGAGCTGACATACCCCCGATGCGGGAGTTGATCGCCCCGATGCGGAGGGCCCAAACGCCGGCTACGGGAGTCCAGATCGTCCTGTCAACGGAAGGCTCGAGACCCCCGGCTGCGGGTGAACATAGAAGGGAAGAGATTTGAACTTTTTTTCGCCTTCCACCACAGTAAGGAATGTGGAGGGGCCACGGGTGGATGTTTATGTGAAAATGTATTTTGTGTGTTCCGTTGCTTTTTATTTGTATGACTGACTTAGTAAATGAAATTCCTCGTATGTTGTAAAACATACTTGGCTAATAAAGTATTATTGTGATTGTGAGTAAAGGGGAAGATAGTAGAGAATATAGTGCTCAGCATTGAAGTGCACCAGTTTCAAAGTTCAATGACCACAATGGGGTAGAGGTGAATAGGACAGTACACAAGCTTATAGAAGGACTGTTCTGAAGCTTAATAACGGGGAAAAAGCTCTTTCTGGGTCTGCTGGTGCACGCTTTCAAGCTTCTGTATCTCCTGCTTGATGGAAGAGAGGGTGGAACAAGTCTTTGATCTTGGCTGTTTTCTGAGGCTGTGCACAATGGGGTCAATCTGTGTCAGGTCTGTGTGAGGAACTGTATGATGTACATCCACAATGCTATTTTTTTACGGTCTTGGGCAGAGCTGTTCAAAAAACAGGCCGTGATAGCCCCGAGCCACCAGCATCGATGGATACGGGGCCACGCGGGTGGTTGCCAAACTTCGACTGGAAGCTAGTCGTGGAACTCGCATGGAGTGGGTCTGAGGCTCACCTTCCACTCGCTCCTAAAGACACAGAACTGGAAGGAAGAGAGAGTTGGACTGGCTGATGCTGGACAAAGGGCCAAGAGGAGGAGGTCCAAGGGGGGTCTAAACTCCCACACCTTCAAGCTCAGCTGCGGGAGGCGACCCCCGGGGCATGAAGGCTGAAAGACCAGATAGGGGAGGGACGGCTCTCTGGCAAACTGTATGAGGGGGAGAGGTGGTCGTTCTGCCGAGAACAAAGGAGGACCCAGCGGAGTTGGCCGCAGAGAATAAGGAGGAACCATTGGGACTATAATGAGTACTTTGTAGCTTTGTCGCTTTGTCAGCACCAGATACGTGGCGACGCTTTGCATAGATGTGTATTGTAAAACAAAGAATTTCACTATGCCTAGGTACATGTGACAATAAAGTATCATTGAAAATTGATCTGTTTAATACAAACAAAATTGCTTTTACAGGCAGATGCTAAATTAAAAGAAGAGGAAAAGAGGGCACTTCGATATTTGGAAACCAGACGAGAATGCAACTCAGTTCAGGCTGTAAGTTTTTCTTATGAAAGTTCTACAAATTGTGCATTTTGGGGACGGTGGTGCATGGGTGGAGGGGGGAGGATTTAACTCTGCCCATCCCTGTGTTCTGCTTATCCTTCTTCCCTTGTTTTGTTTGGGATCAGTCTATGCTGCCAGACATTTTGACTTCAAACCACCCTTTAAAAATTCTTGCTGATCTCTGGAGAGAATGATTATTTGAGAAAATACAAAGCAAAGTCAATTATCTCTCCAACGGATGAGATATGTTGCCTTGGTCACACTCATTTGTCTTGTATTAGAAAGTGCGCGTTCGCGATCTTTGTGCATAGTAGGTAAACGTGAAATTTGAATTTAATGGTGAGATAAATAGCCATTGTTCAAATATTCAAAATATCTCTGGGACACAAATATTTGGCACAAATAAAATTAAGATTACACGTACTGCAACTCTATTTCAGTTTGTTATTTTGCAAAATCCGTGATTTGGTTGCATTAAAAGGAACATTCACAATCACGGATATTTAGTTACGAAAATAAATTAGGATAATTTTATTTGAATATTGAATTAATGGCTTGAATGGTATTGGTGAATTCAACGACATTTGGCTAGAGAATCCTAGATCTGTTGAAATGAATATTGGGGAGGGGGGTCATTTTTATTTCTGTTTAGAGATATGATTTACTAATTTCTTCATATGAAGTAAGTAATTTCTGATCTTTAACATCTCTCTTTCAAGTTTGTATGAATTTGTAATAACATGATCTTTCTTTTTAAATTATTCTTTAAGATTTTCATAGATCATAGGATCATACGGGATAGCAGAATTAGGTCATTCGGCCCATCAAGTCTACTACGCCATTCAATCATGGCTGATCTATCCCTCCTAACCCCATTCTCCTGTCTTCTCATAACCTCTGACACATAGATATATAAATGCCATTGTAATTTATTTACTGATTCTAAAGAGGAAGGCATTATTCTTGTAAAGGACTCTGATTGTAAGAGTTTTATTTCAGCTCATGGAGTGCTGTGTGAATGCTCTGGTGACTTCTTTTAAAGAGACGATTCTTGCTGAATGCCCAGGCATGATCAAACGCAATGAGACAGACAGTAAGTTTGTTTGGTTTATGGAGTTAACTGTTTGCACTAATGAAGTAATTAATTGTAATTATATATATTTCTCCTTTATGACATAAGATCATAATTCATAGAAGCAGAATGAGGCCACTTGGCCCATTGAGTCTCTGCTGCCATTCGAACTTGGCTGAAGTATTTTTTTTCCTCTCAAACCCCATTCGCTGCCTTCTCATTGTGACCTCTGACATCCTTACCAATCAACCTCCGCTACAAAAATACCCAATGACTTGGCCTCCACTGCTGTCTGTGGCAATGAATTCCACAGATTCACTACCCTCTTGTTAAATAAATTCTTCCTTAGCTCCATTCTTAAGGTATAACCTTTAATTTTGGTACCATCTGGTCTTGGATTCTCCCACTACTGGGAATATTCTCTCCCCATCCACCCTATCTAGGCTTCTCATTATTCGGTAGGTTTCAATGAGATCCCTCTTCATCCTGAACTCCAGAGCCATTAAACTCTCAATCAACACCAGGATCAAATGGCTTGAAGATGATTCTCCTATCATTTCAGTTTGAATTGAAATCCAATCCTTCAGCTGAAATGCTTCTTAATTTTTGCATGTGTAATTACAACTCAGTCTATGCTTTATGTTCAAAATCTTCTTCCTGTAGTCAAACCTCACAGTAGTGTGGGCTTCAATGCACTTTGTAGATTGTTCTGACAAAGAGCAATTTAGTTTTTAGGATTTTCTCCATTTTGTGTTAGCTTTTTCCCTCTGTTTCATTTGTTTCCCGTTTTAGCTATTCATATTTTCTGGGTCAGGACGTATTGCTGAATATTTACTATTCTTCCATTTCTGAAGCAGAATTCTGCAAAGAATATACTTCATAACTTACCAAAAAAGATTAAGGCCTTTTACATCAGGACTAACTATCAAAGTACATTCTAGAAGTTCACACTTTAAACTAAAGCCTATTCAATAAGTGTAGGAAGGAACTGCAGATGCTGGTTTTCATCAAAGATCGACACAAAATGCTGGAGCAACTCAGCGGGACAGGCAACATCTCTGGAGAGAAGAAATGAATAACTTATTGAATAAGTTATAGATGATTTCAGTAGGCCTGCCCATTTTATACACCCTAAAATATGTAACTGTATCTTGTATACGTGTTGGAGTCCATTTGCCACCCATTGAAGAAAAAGTACCTTTGTTTGGCCCACTGAAAATATCATGCCTTTGGATATGAATTACTCAACCATGCAAAATGCTGCATAATGTCCTTGACTGTCAGTTCCAAAGACGGAGAGCGCACCTACACCCATGCATCCAGTTTGTTAATGGCTACTGTTTTGCCTCCAAATGAATTCAATCCAAACTATTTCTGATGTACAGAACTAATATGTAAAAATAAATATAATCTTGACTATTGGACTATATTGCGTCTAATCTTGATTAAAACAGCATAATGGCAGTGAATTGTCAACTCGATCAAGTCATGGAATTTTATTTTCAAAAACTCAACAGATGGCAAAGCTAGTTGTAAGAATGTTGTGGCAATGGTTTTCTGCATAACCAAATACTGAAATAACCAAAATGAGGCAATATTCCATACTTTACGAATCCTTGTTGTGTTTGACAGAAATTTCTATAGAATTTCTATTTATTTTTAATTTTTAAATTAATAATTAAAATAAATTTAGCTTCATCAGTCACAAAGCACAGAATCTTTCTTAACTTGCAAATATTTTATTGGTGTTTGCTATGTTGATATAAATGTGATTTATTAATTAATCTGTAGAACTACACTTGATGTTTACATTGATGGATAAAGTTCCAAATGGGATTGAACCTATGTTAAAAGATTTGGAAGAACACATTATTAGTGCTGGATTAGCAGATATGGTAGCAGCTGCAGAAACTATAACTACTGTAAGTATATAAAGCAAAATATGGTCTATATTATTTTAATGGTTATATCACAAAGTAAATTACCCAATGTTTATCATTCTTTTAATGTGGTGATTATTTACATATAATACTCTTATGACATCATACTTGAAGGGAATGGATTACAGTCATATGTTTCAAGAATTGTAACAGAAACATTCCAGATCATCCCCATGTGTTGTCAAAAGGAAATTGGGATTGCCATCTGAGATATGAAGCAGAACCATATAACCATATAACAATTACAGCACGGAAACAGGCCATCTCGACCCTTCTAGTCCGTGCCGAACACATAATCTCCCCTAGTCCCATATACCTGCGCTCAGACCATAACCCTCCATTCCCTTCCCATCCATATAACTATCCAATTTATTTTTAAATGATAAAAACGAACCTGCCTCCACCACCTTCACTGGAAGCTCATTCCACACAGCTACCACTCTCTGAGTAAAGAAGTTCCCCCTCATGTTACCCCTAAACTTCAGTCCCTTAATTCTCATGTCATGTCCCCTTGTTTGAATCTTCCCTACTCTCAGTGGGAAAAGCTTTTCCACGTCAACTCTGCCTACCCCTCTCATCATTTTAAAAACCTATATCAAGTCCCCCCTTAACCTTCTGCGCTCCAAAGAATAAAGCCCTAACTTGTTCAACCTATCTCTGTAACTTAGTTGCTGAAACCCAGGCAACATTCTAGTAAATCTCCTCTGTACTCTCTCTATTTTGTTGACTGAGAAGACCAAGGTTTTGGTTAAAAATGTAGGTTTTAGGGTGAATCAAAGGAGGAAAGAAAGGTGACATTTACAAAGGGAATTACAAAGCTTTGGCTCTTGGGGAACTGGAGACCAAACCATCAAAGTGGTGCAGTTTAAAAAGAAACAGAGGTAGGAATTAAAAGCACAAAAAAATGTTGGAAGCACTCGAGTCAGGCAGCATCTGTGGAAAGAGAAAGATTTTTTCAGTGTTTCCAGCATGCTTTGTTCACATTTCAAATTTTGATAAAAGGCCGAAACACCCAGTGACGTTGAGGTATCCAACTGAAGATGTGTCTGATTGGTAGCAAATTCACCTAGTGGCATAACCAAGAATATTAATTGTAGTGAAATCTTAGGGATTGTAACACCCTGTCCTACTAATCAATCAATCTTCAGCATTTCAATATATCAAACTAATAAGGAGATATTTTGGAGAGGGATAAAACTGGAGGAGTTTGCAGGGAAAGGATGGGAGATAGTGGAAAGAAAGGTTTCACATTGAGACTTTGCTTAACCAGGAATAGGATTAGCAAGGATGGCAAATACAGGGTTGTTGCCATTTAGGATATGGGCAGCAGAGAAATTTGGATAGTCTCATGTTTATGTCGAGTAGATCAACATAATCTGGCCAAGTGCTTTTAATATTATTCAACAAAAAACTAAAGAAAGCTGCTGTTCTAAAATACTCTTCCTATTCAAAGCATGTTGGTTAAGAACAAAAATGTGACCGTTCAAATTGAAACAACAGGTTTCACTTGCAGCTGCAGAGATGTATAAATCATATTGAGAAACTTCTTCAATTTATAATTTTGAAGATATCGTTATTGATATCTAGTTGAGAGAACTGAAAAAATAACAATAATCTTTTTTTAATATTCTGATTTAAAAGATTAGATAGCGTTTTGTTTATGGAAGCTTTAGGAGGGCAGAAAATGATAACTATACCCCGATGCATGGAAACAAAATGTACAGGCAGAAACTCCTTATTCTTGCCTCTGGGCTGCTCATAATATTTTGCTCGAATTAATATGGTGTCTATACATATTTTCGACCTCTATGCTGTCTTCTTGCTAAAAAAAAATGGTAATTTCTATCTATATGGCATTAACAAACTTCCACTTTGGTGCTGTAACTGATCATCTTGGTAATATTGGCAACTTGGCAGCTGTCAAAAAGATATTATTCAAGGTCAGATATCATTTCCATTGGCCAGGTATACTATATTAAAAATACAGCATGTGCTACATTACATGATATATAATATTAAGCAACTTAATTTACTTCTGTTGCAGGATTCTGAAAAATATGTGGAGCAGTTGCTTACATTGTTTAACAGATTTAGTAAATTGGTAAAAGAGGCATTTCAAGATGACCCTCGCTTTCTTACTGCAAGGGATAAAGTAAGTGATTTTTGCTTTATTATTGAAAACTAAGATAGCTTTCAAAATATTAGCTTTGAAACATGGATTTTATAATATTTTCACATGGTGGCGTAGGGGTAGAGTTGCTACTTTACAGCACCAGAGGTCCAGATTCAGTCCAGACTACGAATGTTGTCTGTATGGAGTTTGTCCGTTCTTCCCTTGACTGCGTGGGTTTTCATCTGGTTTCCTTCCACACTCCAAAGATGTATAGGTCTGTAGATTAATTGGCTTTGGTAAAATTGGAAATTATATCGTGTGCAGGATAGTGCGAGTGTACGGGGATTACTGGTTGAACTGGACTTGGTGGGCCAAGGGGCCTGTATCCCTAAACTAAACTAATCCTGAAGTTTGCTACAAGGTGACTAACATCCCTGTTACTAAATGTAAATCTCTCCTATTTACATAGACTGCTGTTTTACCCTAATTAAATTAATTGAATCAAACACTGTCATTGGTATCTACATTATTTTTAATATGGTGCTTTTATTCATCAGGATATGTTTTATTGATTCGCTTTATGAAAAGCATTGTGACAATGACTGGAATACATTTGGTCAAATGCATTGTGCATTTAGTTACCAGATTATTTATCTCTAATTGTAAAATTTAACTTCCAAACAGGCATATAAAGCAGTTGTGAATGATGCCACAATATTTAAACTTGAACTGCCATTGAAACAAAAAGGGTAAGAACATTTTTAAGAGTACTTCTCTATGTAAAAAGTTTCACACGCACCAAGCATGGCTGGACTGGGCTATGTGCAGTGGAAAGTGCAGAACTGAATTGACAATAATCAAAGATGGTGGTGTGGAATTGAACAGCAGATAAATTCAGGAGAAGAGTGCAATAGTTGGTCTCGATGGACCAGAAAACATACCGAATAGTGAAAGGCCTGGATAGAGTGGATGCCAAGAGGATGCTTCCACTAATCTAGGACCAGAGGGCATAGCCTCGGAATAAAAGGATGTACAGGTGCACAACCTTTTATCCGGTGTTCCAGAAACCGAAAAACTCCGAAAACCGGCCATTTTTTCCAGATGTCGTCTGCGCACCAAAGCTCGCGTTTGGCGCCAAACCTGACCCAAAACGACCCACGGTCAACCCAGGTCTGTACTACTGTAGCGGCTGCCTCCTCCCTGGAGACCGGGAGACGCTTAAACATCTGTAAATCATTGCTTAAATGTTAGTCAGTTAGTTTGGAGGGCTTTTATGTGAAGGGGGGTGAAGGGGTAAACTTTAATTCTTAGTCCCCTACCTGGTCGGAGAGGCGGGGAGCGGTCAATGCCTTACCGGGTCGCTGTGCAGTAAGCTCCGCAGCGCTGTGGCCGGTGGGGCAGCGGGCGGCGCCGGTTGTGGCTCCGACCCCGGCAATTCTACCCCTGGCTGCGAGGCGCTACAAATCCAGCGCGGCCCGCGGCCGGACGCCCCAGCTCCGCGAATGTCGGGAGTCGGCGACGTCGCAGCGCTGGGATACCAGCGGGGAGCGGGCAATGCCTTACCGGGTCGCCATGCGGCAAGCTCCGGAGCGCTGTGGCCGCCGACACACAACATCGCGGAGCGTCGCTGGATTTGGAGCCGCGCAGCCAGGGGTAGAGTTGCCGGGGTCGGAGCCACAACCGGCGCCGCCCGCGGCTGGACGGAGCCCCCAGCTCCGCGGCTCCAAATCCAGCGACGCTCCGCGAATGTTGGAAGAAGGCGGCAACAGCGCTCCGGAGCTTGCCGCACGGCGACCCGGTAAGGCATTGCTCCCAGCGCTGCGACGCCGCCGACTCCCGACATTCTCGGAGCTGGGGTGTCCGGCCGCGGGCCGCGCTGGATTTGGAGCGCCTCGCAGCCAGGGGTAGAATTGCCGGGGTCGGAGCCACAACCGGCGCCGCCCGCGGCCGGACGGAGCACCCAGCTCCGCGAGGTTGGGAGTCGCCGACCAGGTAGGTAGGGGACTAAGAATTAAAGTTTCCCCCTTCACCCCGACTCCACCACCACCACATAAAATCCCTCCAAACTAACTGACTAACATTTATGCAATGATTCTCCCGGTCTCCGGGGAGGAGGCAGCTGCTCCAGACTTTTCAAGCCGCCCGCGCTACCTACCTAATCTACGCTAAAAATCTTCCATTCTGAAATCCGAAAATGTCCGAAATCCGACAAGTGTCTGGTCCCAAGGCTTTCGGATAAAAGGTTGTGCACCTGTACTTGTAGATGAGGAGGAATTTCTTTAATCAGAAGGTGATGAATCTGTAAAATTCATTGCCATAGACAGATGTGGAGGCCAAATCATTGGGTATTTTTAAGGTGAAGATTGACAGATTCTTGATTAGTAAGGGTGTCGGGGGTTATGGGGAGAAAGCAGGAGAATGGGGTTGAGAGAGAAAGATAGATCAGCCACGATTGAATGGTTGTTGACTCGATGGACCGAATGACCTAATTCTGCTCTTAGGATTAATGAACGTATAAAATTGAGTTTTCAGGTCAAGTGGTTTACAAGATTGCAAAGAATATAGTTCAGCTTCAGAATTTGATCAGTGTGATTAAAAATATTAATGGCTAAGGAATGAGATTCATCCCGGGGACCAAGAACGGGTCTTTTTGGTCTTCATTTATTTAATTGAGGAAATTGTACTTATCACTGACAAATCAGAAATGCTGTTAAAGCAGAGTGACGTAGTGATGAGATAATTGTTTTGTCATACAGGGGAAATTTGTGGCATAGTCGAGGACGATGTTGCTGAAGAATGCTATGTGAACAAAGTGTATGTGAATGCTCAAGGATAAATTATGGGTGCTTTCAGAGGTAGTGAAGAGTGAGTGGTAAGGAAATCCTTGCGAGTTAGCAGCTGAAAGTGGAAATCCTGCAGTAATCCAGTGAAAGAGGCCAATTTTACTGCCCCCTAGGCACAAGAGCCAGATTCTGATTTCAGAACTTCAATGTGGATTTGTGCTGCTCTGCACAGGCCTTGATTATTGGGACCTGCCGTGCCAACTTATAGTGTCATTGGCTGCCTTTGCGTGTCTTTTCATAGCCATCTTTGGTACAAAATGCAAATTCTTCCATGCTCCTTTGCAACTATCAAATCACATCTACCTATTAAAACTCTGCTCTTTGTCCTTTTAAAAATTGAGACATAGAAATGTACTGCACAAGAGAAGGCCCTTCGGCCCACCATGTGTGTGCAAACCATGATGCCAATCGAAACTAAAATTCCATCTGTCTGCATGTCGTCCATATCACTCTATTCCCTTCCTGTTCATGAGTGCCTAAATGCTTCATAAATGTTAATGTATTCACTTTTACCATCTCCCCAGCTCCCAGAACCTACTACTTTTGTTTTAAGATCAAAACCAAAATGCCTTTTAAAATGTCTACCTATCACCTTAAACTATGCCGTCTAGTATTTGACATTTCCACACTGGGGGGAGAAAACACTGTGTCACACATCTATCACCCCTCAGCCTCTGATGCTCCTGAAAAAGCAATCCAGGTTTGTCTAACATCCCCTTAAAGCTAAAACATAGAAACATAGAAAATAGGTGCAGGAGTAGGCCATTCGGCCCTTCGAGCCTGCACCGCCATTCAAAATGATCATGGCTGATCATCCAACTCAGTATCCTGTACCTGCCCTCTTTCCATACCTCCTGATCCCTTTAGCCACAAGGGCCACATCTAACTCCCTCTTAAATATAGCCAATGAACTGGCCTCAACTACCTAGTTCCAGAAATTCACCACTCTGTGTGAAAAATATTTTTCTCATCTCGGTCCTAAAGGATTTCCCCTTTATCCTTAAACTGTGACCCCTTGTCCTGGACTTCCCCAACACTCCAATCTATGCTATATTTTAATTAACCTATTCTACAGCCTCTTCAGGACCATATAAAGCACTCCAAATGTGGCCTAACCAGAATTTTTACGCAGCCGAAAATTGACTTAACAACTTTTTATATTCAGTGCCCAGTACTATGGCAAAAATGCCATATGTCATCATTACCGCCTTATGACTTGTGTTGCCACTTTTATGGAGATATGGACTTGCACTCCAAGATACCTCCATACATGTTCCTCTTGCATTTGAAATCTCAAAATGAAAAAACTCACATTCGTGTGGATTAAACCTTGTCTGACCCCATCCCCAGATAGATATTCAATATTTCTAAACAAACATTTTAAATCATGATTTCACCTCCAATCTTTTAAGGAAAATGATCAAGAAATGATTTGTTGCATGCTGTTCTAATGGTTGGCTCAATATAAATAAATAGAAGTTCGGCTAGAATAATTGCAGGACCTCATCTGACATGATTGGGAAATCTTTTGTCTATGTCTAACATGAAATATAAATGCTATTCTCAAAAACAGCTTCTTAAAAATTTTTATTTTTCTTTTCCTTGAATTTAGAGTTGGACTAAAAACTCAGCCTGAATCGAAGTGCCCAGAACTGCTAGCAAATTATTGTGACATGCTACTAAGAAAAACGCCCCTTAGTAAGAAGCTTACATCAGAAGAAATTGAAGCAAAACTAAAAGAAGTGGTATGTATATGCCTAACACAATACTAGTTTGCCCTTCTATTGTAGATACAGATTTTACCCACTGATTTAAATAATCACTGGAGAGAAGGAATGGGTGGCGTTTCGGGTCGAGAGGCTTCTCGACCTAAAACATCACCCATTCCTTCTCTCCAGAGATGCTGCCTGTCCTGCTGAGATACTCAAGCATTTTGTGTCTATCTTTGATTTAAGCCAGTATCTGCAGTTCCTTCCTACACATTTAAATAATCTGCTCCTTTGCATACCCTGCCAATAATTATCCAATTCTTCCAACTTAATTTTTCTTAAAACTGTCAAATATCAACAATCCAGGAGACAATTCAAAACTGTTTTGTAAGGATGATGCACAAGCAAGCTTATAAGTTCAGTTTGTCCCAATGTTCCGCAAGCACGAATCAAAATATTAAAACGTCATTTTTTAAAACATTTTTATTTTATGAAGTTGGTACTAAAAATTAGATATGTGTTACCCACCTTTGGGCAACTTGATATGTTCACATCTGGTATAACATACTTTTAGTTGACTTTTTCTTCCATCGCTATCAAGTGCAAGAGGTGTGCTTATGTTAATTCTTTCCTTAAATTTTTGTCAACCATTGGCATGCCAGAATTGCATGTTGTAAACTTTCCCGAAGTGTCGTGAAGGCTAAAGGGTCTCTTCCTGCATTGTATTGTTCAGTGCTAATACAAGGAAACAAATACTTAAAAAAAAGAAGAGACAGTGCTGAAGTAACTCAGCAGGTCAGGCAGCATCTCGGGAGAACATATAGACAGGCGAGGATTTGGGTCAGGACCGTTCCTCAGGCTTACTGTGGTGGGGAATAGAAAGCTGGAAGAGAGGTTGGAGCAGGTCAAAGCCTGGTGAGTGAGGGGATTTTTGAATGGCAGATGGTTGGGGAAAAAGCCAGAACTAAAAAGACAAAGTAGGATAGAAGAGCCGCTTCTCATCAGCTGCCAGCAATGAGGGATATACTTGACTATCCCTCAGTACAGCAACGTCGTTCTTGATGTTGCTGTACTGAGGGATAACCAAGTCTATCTTTCTTGGCTAACAACCTACCCTTTGGTCTCCAAGACGCAGGTAAATTTTCGTGCCTTATTTTTGGGTAAAAAAAAATAGCGTCCTCATTGCTGGGAAATACGGTATGAAGCCAGAGGAAGGAATATAAGTGGAAGGCAAGAGAGGGAGGGGAAGGGGAGAAATGGGCCTCCTTCATTGCCAGAGTGAGGCCATATGCAAACTAGACGAACAGCACCTCATATTCTACTTGGGTAGCTTACAATCTAATGGTATGAACAATTAATTCTCCAATTTTATGTAACAAACCTACAAACAACCCCCCCCCCCCCCCCCCCCCCCCCCCCCCACCCACCCGCACTTATTTTAGATCTATATGTTTAATTTTATTCCTCCTCCACACCCACCTCTCCCCACTTCCCTGTGTTCAATCTGGATTTACAGCCATTTCTCCCTTTCATCCTCTCCCTGACCCATTGCATCTATATTCCTTCCTCTAGCTTCACGATTCAAACGTTTTCTATTCCTATCTCACACTTTTAATCTTTTCATCTCTGGCCTTACCAAAAATGTCCAACCATCTGTCCAATAATAAACCCACACACCTGTATCCATCTATCAAGCGCCAGGCTTTGACCTGCACCACCTCTCTTCCAGATTCCACCTCTAGTTCAAGTTCAAGTTCACATTTATTGTCACATGCACCAATTGGTACAGTGAAATTTGAGTTACCATCACAATCTGTCTGAAAATGGGTCTTGACCCAAAACATCATCTATCCATGTTCTACAGTGATGCTGCCTGACCCGCTGAGTTACTCCAGTACTACGCGTATTGTTCTATGTTTTGTTCTGTGTGTTGTATGCTCTAACAATATACATAACTGAAAATAACTCTGTTTGCTTAAAGTTATCGTTGGAGTAGTTCTGCAAAAAATATTAAAATGTCATGATTTATTTTGAACAGCTTCTTGTACTAAAATACGTGCAAAACAAAGACGTCTTTATGCGATACCATAAAGCTCACTTAACAAGACGTTTAATCCTGGATATATCAGCTGACAGTGAAATAGAAGAAAATATGGTGGAATGGCTTAGAGTAAGTAAATGTAAAAATATCTCCATTCTGAATGTTTTGAGGCATGCATTTTTCCTTTTGCCCTACTAAATTTATTTAGGAAAATAGCAAGTAAAAGCAAATTTGGAACTTAGCTCTAGTAACGGCAGTTCACTTTGTTCATTCATGAAAGGCAGTAACTGAAAGGCAAAATTATTTGTTCTGCCGTCACACCTAAATATCGTAATGCTTCATTCGATATTGATTGATTAGTAGGACTGGATGTTACAATCCCTATGATTTCACTACAATTGACATTCTTGGGTATGACCACTAGGTGAATTTGCTAACAATCAGACACATCTTCAGTTGTGTACCTCAACGTCACTGGGTGTTTCGGACTTTTATCACAAGACACCCTCAGTCAAGGCAGGCCCACCGCAGGGTGATCAGACCTGGGTGTGTGTCTTATTGTTAGCCTCTAGATGGTCATGTGGCAGCCCAGAAAGCATCTTTAATTGTTGAATTAAATTGAGAATTAAAAAATGTTTTTCATTGGGCATAATATAATCAAATGAAGGTAGTTTTCGCCCAAGTCATAATGCACATATTTAATCTTGAGGAGGGTATTGGCCAACTGATGTTACTTTTTCTGTATACCTGTTAGGCTTTTCTCCAGATTAGATCATTAAAGTGCATCGGGTTTTTCCAGAATAATTTGTGGGCAGTATCACATTGCAAAAACATATTCTTGATATGTGCTAATTACAACATTTAAGGATAAAATTGGTGTCTGCTGCTGATACTAGTGATGCAATACAGCTGGCTCCAATTTAGAATTGTAATTAATATGCCAACACAGTGAGATGGCTATAGTTTAACCTTTGCAGAGATTTTTTGGATGTAGGCTAGCACTTAGTGTGAAATGTAAGGGTCAGCTGACCGACCTTTATTTCCAACAAAATATTAATCTTGCTGATTTAGGAGGACATCCCTATGAAGAAGAGAGAGAGTTTTGGCAATGTCTTGGATGACATGTATCCCTTAACCATCAGTGTGTTAGTTAAGTGAAAGGCACATCAAAAAAAAATGTAATTAAAATTCCCAAAGTGATTTATTAGATACAGTGTCACATCAATAATTTATTCCAACCTTGCTGCATAATCGCCACAGTATAAGCTTGTGATCACTAGCCTGTTAACTGTTCATATAGGATAAAGATTTAAATGTAGAAAATTGTCCATTTCCTCATTTGAATGGAAAATATGTCCATATCTAAATTTGATATTTGCACATAAACTATTGTTTTTTAATAGTGTGAATTTATGACATTGAATCACTTGCATACTCACTAAGCAAATGCATTAAGTCAATGTTTCTGTTACTCTTAATAGAAAAATATAAGGATTAGTTATTTGGGTTTTCAAAGTTTTATTCTCTTACATATTTCTATCTGAATGAGACCCAATATACACTGAGTGGAAGTTCGGCTACACCTGCAAATCTAAATAGGTTAAATTGGTTCTGTGCTGTACCTAATGTCTACACATGAAAAGCATTTATAGAAATAACTGAAAAGTAACATAGAAACAAGAAATTAGGTGCAGGAGCAACTCGAGCCTGAAAATGGTCTCACACCAGGGTACCTGCCTTCCTCCATCTTCCAACAAAGATCTTCATAAAGTGCCAATGAATGGCCTCGACTACCCTCTGCGGCAGAGAGTTCCAGAGATTCACCACTCTCTGTGTGTAACAACTCTGAACTGTGGACAAGTCTACACCAGGGTGCACCTTATCTTCCAAAAAGAGTTTCATAAAGTTCTATATAATTAGCTATTAGTTAGGTTTAGAACTGGGAGATCGAAAATGAATCTTAGGATTATATATCAAAAAGCCTTAAAAGTCTAAAGTCAGAATCGTGCCATGTGGAGATTCATGGCTAAAGAACCCGTCACTCTGGCAAGTGTGCATTAGAGTCTGAAGTCCTTTAGTGCAGTTTCACTGGTCTTGATGATGTTTTAGACTAATATTTTTAATTTAGTATAATGTGTGGTATTCTAATGGAGTTAAAATATTTTTCTCAGTACACATTCTATAAATAAGAAATTGTTTTCATTAGAATTTACTTTTGTACAATTTCACAATTATGACCTTAATTAAGGAATGATTTATCTTTCAACATTACTATAAACCTGTGACTAAATGCACGCTTGCTCGTGTGAAATTTGGAGTACGAGGTATTTCTGCAGTTTTATTCAGACTGACCATTTCGCTGGTTAGCAAAATTGTATTTGTATTTTAATCTTTACTGCTGAATATTTTTATAACGGAGATTTGTTTTTGTTTATAGGAAGTGGGAATGCCTGCCGACTATGTGAACAAGTTGGCCAGAATGTTTCAGGATATTAAAGTATCTGAAGACCTTAACCAAGTTTTCAAAGAAATGCACAAAAACAATAAATTGGCCCTTCCAGGTATTACTTTCTTTGGGGAGTATATTAATTTGAATTAAGCATAGAAAATGCAGAAAATTAAACAATAATGGAATAGTGTAGGAAGGAACTGCATAATCTGGTTTAATCTGAAGCTAGACACAAAATGCTGGAGTAACTCAGCGGGACAGGCAGCATCTCTGGAGAGAAGGAATGGGTGACGTTTCGTGTTGAAACCCTTCTTCAGGTGTCGGGGAAAGGGAAACGAGATGTAAAAGTGATGTAGAGAGATATAGAACACATGAATGAAAGATCATTTAAATCAATCAACACTATTCAATTAATAGACACAAAATGTTGGAGTAACTCATATCTGTATATCTGCTTTTTGCTTACATGAGATATGCAAATAATATGGTTATAATCAACCCGATTTAGCTGACTCTGTGAATATCAAGATTTTAAATGCTGGTGCCTGGTCTAGAAGCTCTGAGAAAGTATTTGTTTCTCTGCCAACTGAACTTGAAGACCTTATCCCTGAGGTGGAGGAATTTTACAAAAAAAATCACAGCGGTAGAAAGCTACATTGGCATCACCTCATGTCTAATGGAATTGTAAGTAGAGAATGCTTCTGATGTTTATATTTAGCCATGGGCTGGAGTTACGATTGTTTGATTGTTAAATTTGTCCTTAAAGTCAAAAAAGACTTTATGTTTATATTTAATAAAAGTAATAGGATACAAATCTACTTTAAATAATCACCTTTAAAATAACTTGCAGTCTCATTTGGCCAGAATCTGGGTAAATGTCAAACTTAAAAAATGTATATAAATTTTAAAAGTATGAAAGTTAACTAATGCATATATGTGAATAAAGTTGTGATTTTATTTTACCCTGAATATGGTGTTGTTTGTCCTCATACTTTGATCTTATGATAAAAGTAGAATTTCAAATTCCTCTTTGTGACTTGGATTGGTGAACGTGAGTATCAAGCTCCATTGTCATGTGTCTGTCATAAGATTGAATCGACTGTCTAAATTACCGTGAAAAATAGCCACATATTTATGTGAGGCTCCAGAGGAGACCTGACAGTGCTGTATTCGGATATGAATAATGATCGATATATTCAGCAGAGAAAAAGAACAGTTGGTTTTAAGAGAACAAAAAATAATCTTCAGACAATTGCCCATTGAGCTTTTCCTGTATGACATTTAGTGAACAGCTTTTATTGTTTTTATTTTTAGAACAGTAAATATCACTAGCGACAATAAATAGTCTTGATCGCATTAAGGTTCATGTTGACCATAAGCCAAACATTTGTGCAGTGGTAACTATTTCAATTGTTTGAAACATTTAAAAGGCAGCTGGAAATTTGACTGAGGTTCAGTGACAGTACTTGATCTTGCTGTACTTTGAACGGTTGTTACTAAAAAAATTATATCTACAGTTGGCAAAAATCTTTCATCCATAAATGCATACAAAAGACATTGTAAGAAACATTGTTGCCGAAACTGCCCTTTCCAGAACATTAGCTCTTAGGTTGATCTGGGCCCTCAGTACCACGTGCCATCACGCACACCCTTTCAATTAAAACTCTCATTCTGTTTTCTCCCCAGCCCACCTAGCACATGAATCTTCCCCACCCCTTACCTCCCCAACCCTTCATCTCTTTTTCTGTGCCTTCCTTTCTTTCCAACAGCAGCTGATAACATTATCAATCTGTCTGGGTTACTGGGTATTGTGAATTTTAAACAAGTACTGTCCTCCTCAAAGTTGATTCCCTTTTTCTGCCTACCTTGTTCACAATTCTTTTACTGTTTTTAAATTCATTCCACAATTTAGTTAGAGGCTTAATGTAAAATCAATTTTATTTGACTTAGCATGTTGCATTCCTTTTGTTTCAATGAATAAAACAATCTGCATTATCATATTGTGTAGTAATGTTTTTTTTTACTCCCAAAACAGATAACTTTCAAAAATGAGGTTGGCCAGTATGATTTAGAGGTTACCACATTTCAATTGGCAGTACTGTTTGCCTGGAACCAAAGACCAAGAGAAAAGATTAGTTTTGAAAATTTAAAATTAGCAACTGAACTACCAGATGCAGAACTTAGGAGGACATTATGGGTATGTTATTTTTTTTTTTCCAACAACTATACGTTCTTTCAATTTGAAGTAGTAGATGCCCGAAACAACAGTAACTTTCTTTTAGCATAATTGTACTTGAATGGGATTATTCACAATAATAAAATGGAAATAAGGACTATTTTAGTTTAAATAGAGCATGGAAACAGGCCCTTTGGCATACCGTGTCCACGCCGACCAGTGATCACCCATACACCAGCTCTACCATACACATCAGGAACAATTTCCAGAAACCAATTGACCTACAAACCTGCACTACTACTGTGCCACTGTGCCTCCCTGACTAAGCTAGTGAAGCCAGGGTGATTGGGTATATGGAATGAGCTGCTGGAGGAGTAGTTGAGGCAGATACGATAACAACATCTTAAAGACACAGGTACATGGATAGGAAAAGTTTAGAGGGATATAGGCCAAATGCAGGCAAAAAGGACAAGCTTAGATGGGGCCTCTTGGTCGGCATGAATGTTTCTGTGCTGTGTGACTCCATGAACTCTGTCTCCACAGCCCTTCTGGGTGATGCTAATAAATGAGATTAGTTAGATAGATAATTGATGATGGGCATGGATCTGATGGACCAAAGGGCCTCTTGCTGTGCTGTATGACTTTCTGTTTAAGCCGTTAATTAATGTACATTCTGATGAATGCTGCATGCTTTCAGATAAAGAGCCTTGAGTTATGTCAGTATCATTTTTGCCATCAAAGATGTGATACTTTTTTTTTTTTGGCCTTCCTGTTAAATAAATATACATTGGAACTGATATTCTTACTAGTTTTTCTTTTATTTCAAAAAGTCTCTTGTAGCTTTTCCAAAATTGAAACGTCAGGTTTTACTCCAGGAACCTCAAGCCAGCTCACCCAAAGACTTCACTGAAGGCACACTTTTCTCAGTGAACCAAGACTTCTCTTTAATGTAAGCATGAAAACTAGTCTTAGTGAAGGTATTCAAATATTAAGATAAAAAGGTTGAAAAAAAAACTGTTTTTATTTCATTGTTTACTGCTACTTTAATGTTTTTGAAGCTATAAAATATTAACATAGACTATTCTGTCCTAAACTAACTTCAAGGTGAATTCACTTTCCAGATGGTTTTATAGGTAGATCTCAGTCTTTGACATATACAGGGAACTGTAAATCTCACTTCTGAGATATGAAAGCTCTTCCCGAGACAGAGGTAGCAATGTACAGTGCAGTTTGTTGTATCGCCTCAAGCGAGTAGTATCGTATCCAGTTTTATTGCCTACTGGAAAACGATGATCCAGTTTGGTGGAACATTTTACTGCTTTTAACTTGGGAGAAGACAAGAGTTGAAATAAATGAAGAAACAATTTAGCAGATTAATAAGGGAACATATATTCACCAGTATTTCCATACGCAATGAACAAAGAAGCTTAATGTTAATGCCCAATAAGCATGTCTAGCCTTTGAACGTTATAATTCAGAGAGAGTGGTGAATCTCTGGAATTCTCTGCCACAGAAGGTAGTTGAGGCCAGTTCATTGGCTATATTTAAGAGGGAGTTAGATGTGGCCCTTGTGGCTAATGGGGTCAGGGGTATGGAGAGAAGGCAGGTAGGGGATACTGAGTTGGATGATCAGCCATGATCATATTGAATGGCGGTATAGGCTCGAAGGGCTGAATGGCCTACTCCTGCACCTAATTTCTATGTTTCTATTAATTATTCTGATGTGGAATAAGCTGGAATATAAGGTCAACACCAAATGCCATCTCATTGGCTCTTCATGCTGTGGACCATCTGGATAACAGGAACACGTTTGTCAGGCTGCTGTTCTTCAGCTGCAGCTTGACTTTCAACACAATCATCCTCTCAAGCCATTGCCAAACTAAGACCTGGGCCTCTGTATCTTCCTCTGCAACTGGATCCTTGACTTTCTCATCAGCAGATTTCAATCAGTGCAGTTTGGAATCAACATCTCCTCACTGACACAGGTGGACTCAAGGCTGCTTACTTATATCAACTCATTACACCCATGACTGTGAAGCTGAGCACAGCTCCAACGCTATCTATATATTCACCGATTACACCACTGTTGGCCGAATCATGGGTGGTTATGAGTGGTGATTAGTGCAGGGGAGAGAACTAGTGGTTGGGTGATGCTACAACAACAACCTCCTACTCAAAGTCAACAAGATTAAGGAACTAATCATTGACTTTAGAAAGAGAAAGTCCAGAGTTTTCATTGGTGGTGGTGTGGTGGTGGAGAGAGTTAGCAGCTTTAAATTCCTAGGCATTAACATCGTGGATGACCTATCCTGGCACATCGCATTGATGTAATCACAAAGATGTGCTGTGATTTTACATACTGAGAAGTTTAAATAGATTCTGATATGTCACAAAATATTCTAACGTCTGTAGATACACTTTAAAACGCATCCTGACTGGTTGTGAAGTGGCCTGATATGGCATTTCTAATGTACAGGAACGCAAAATGGTGGACTCAGCCCGGACCATCATTGGCACAGCTCTTCCCACCATCGAAAGCATCTACATGAGACACTGCCTCAAGAAGGCACCATCTATCATCAAGGATCTCCACCATTTAGGCCATGTCTTCTTGTTGCTATTGTTGGGCAGTAGGCACAGAAGTCTGAAGTCCCACACCACCAGGTTCAGGATCTTTCCCACAATCATCAGGTTCTTGAATCAACCTGCACAACTCTAATCTTACCTCAGCAACAAAATATTACAGATTATCCCCCATCAATAGAGATTGACTTGCTAATTAAAAGGAACTTGAACATAAAGATACAGATTAGTTTATTGTAATATATAGCAAGGTGTTTTTGTGTTGTGTTGGGATAAATAAAGTTCTATCGTATCGTAAGGTGCAAAGAAATTCTTTGTTCGCATGAAGCTCAGAGTAAACGGTATACATGCAGAAATACATGTCTCATGTTTCTGCCACATAATCTTAAGTGAACTCTACTTTTTAGCAAAATTCCTCTAGTTGAAATATGCTTTGCTTTTTATTTTGTGAGTTTCATACCGTTTAGATGGTCGCTAACCAATTTGGGGATTAAGGGGCTAGGAATGTAGTGGAATTATTTTTATGCCTTTTTTGACTGTAGTTGTGAGGAAATTGAGCACAAAACAAAATGCTGGAGGATCTCTACAGGTCAGGCCGGAAGGAAATAAACAGACATTGTTTCAGTCCCAATGCTGCGTGTCCTGCTAAGTTCCCCTAGTTATTTTTTTTGGTGCTCAATTTTACTGTATCTGCAGTTTATTGTGTCTTCATGTGAGGAAATTGACAGTTGTGATTATATGTGAATTCTTTTATAAAACATGTATCCTTTGCAGTGTAATAATGCTGTTATTGGCAGAGTTCATTCCCGTTTTTATTTGACTCAACAAGTTTTAAATGATTTCATCCAATATTAGACCTTTTCAAAATAGCCTGCATTTATCTCTTGTAGCAAAAACAGCAAAGTTCAGAAGAGGGGAAAGATTAATTTAATCGGAAGATTGCAGCTAACAACGGAGAGAATGAGAGAAGAAGAAAACGAAGGAATAGTTCAGCTCAGAATATTACGAACACAGGTATAATTTCGTGCATATGAACATCTAATATTTTTCATCTAAAGGGAAGATTAATATGTCAAAATATGTGGTAATCTCAGCACAAACCAGGAGCCTTGCGTTAATTGACACTGGAAATTTGGATTAGTACTGATTATTTTTTCTTGGTGATTTAATAGTAATTAAATTACATGCATGAGATACATGCATTTGGTTCAATAACTCTCATATACTTTATTAAAGAATGGCCATTTGAGTGAGGTCTTTGAGTTGTCAAGAACTGTAAAGGCACTTAAAAAAACCAAGTGGACCATATTCCACACTCTTTCCATGTACTACAAATTTGGACATCAAGTATTTTTTTTAAAGAATTTTTGCGAACTCAAAAATTGAATTTCACTTTACAATTATGCTTAGATTATATTTTTAGATAGATATTTTAACATTTTTTAAATTGAAGGTGCTTAGAACAATTCTGTTCATTCAATCAATTACAATTCCCAAAGCTCCCCAGTCATTTATACATTTGCATGAGTTTAACTGAGGTTCTTCACGTAACCTAAATTTATTCTGAGACAATAATTGAAAATCTTTATCCAGATAGATGTCAGTAAACAAATTCATCAGATTAGTCTGAAGCAAATGCAAAAGCAGGAATTCTCAAGCATGGTAACAGTTTTCCCTTTGTGTGGCTCTTCATGGAGTAAATTAGTAAAGAAAGCATGCCCTTTTGACATGACATTGGTCGCAGTATGAAGATTCTGAACCTCCCGCCACATGGTAAATGGTAGCGAATTGAGAAATGCAGTTGAACAGAGGGATCTAGGAATAACTGTGCATAGTTCCCTGAAGGTGGAATCTCGTGTAGATAGGGTGGTAAAGAAAGCTTTTGGTATGCTAGCCTTTATAAATCAAAGCATTGAATATAGAAGTTGGGATGTAATGTTAAAATTGTACAAAGGCATTGGTGAGACCAATTCTGGAGTATGGTGTACAGTTTTGGTCGCCCAATTATAGGAAGGATGTCAACAAAATAGAGAGGGTACAGAGGAGATTTACTAGAATGTTGCTTGGGTTTCAGCAACTAAGTTACAGAGAAAGGTTGAACAAGTTAGGTCTTTATTCTCTGGAGCGCAGAAGGTTAAAGGGGGACTTGATAGAGGTCTTTAAAATGATGAGAGGGATAGACAGAGTTGACGTGGACAAGCTTTTCCCATTGAGAGTAGGGAAGATTCAAACAAGAAGACATGACTTGAGAATTAAGGGACATAGAAACATAGAAAATAGGTGCAGGATTAGGCCATTCGGCCCTTCGAGCCTGCACCGCCATTCAATATGATCATGGCTGATCATCCAACTCAGTATCCCATCCCTGCCTTCTCTCCATACCCCCTGATCCCTTTAGCCACAAGGGCCGCATCTAACTCCCTCTTAAATATAGCCATATTTATAAGGGACAGAAGTTTAGGGGTAACACGAGGGGGAACATCTTCACTCAGAGAGTGGTAGCTGTGTGGAATAAGCTTCCAGTGGAAGTGGTGGAGGCAGGTTCGATTTTATCATTTAAAAATAAATTGGATAGGTATATGGATGGGAAAGGAATGGAGGGTTATGGTCTGAGTGCAGGTAGATGGGACTAGGGGAAAATAATTGTTCGGCATGGACTTGTAGGGCCGAGATGGCCTGTTTCCGTGCTGTAATTGTTATATGGTTATATTATATATGAGGCAGCAATGCTTTTTCAATAAATTCACTCATCTGATTCTTAGCTAAATTTCTTTCTGCTTTTGGTGAGCCCATGATGATAGGATCCCTCCCCCCCCCCCCCCCACACACACTTTAAGGCAATGGAGTTTTGCTTCCCTTAGTTTCGGCTAAGATTCACAAGTTGTATTGATTCAGGATTTGCAAATTAAACAAGCAAAAATTGGCCGAGATTTCAGGAGAATTAAAGTTTCAATATGTACTCAATGATCAGACTGCTGGGATGAAATGGTGAAATTCTCCATTAGTTTTATCTCTTATTTGTATCCGATTCTAAGAAGTACATGTGCGAGGAAAACATGTTCTATTGGCCATTAGCTCTTCACCATTTCGCATGGCATATATATTACACATGTGACCCCCCCCACCTTACAGCAGTTCACGTAACAGTTTAAAATTTTATTTTATTTTAATCCCACTTTCTTGGTGCATGCACAAATAACATGACTTTGTACCAGACCTTTTCCATGAACACAACCCTCCGCCTCTCGTAATGCGGGGGTTGCCTGTACTTGAAGTGATGATTACTTTAATGGCTATCTTAAAATCTTGAAAGAAATTAGCTAATTCTTGCCTGATTTTATAAAATTTTCAGAATTTGAGTTTATTTTAGCTTGATGGTGAAGTACAGTTGGGATTGCTGTAGTTTTTATGTATTGTTTTTAAATAGGTTGTTAGATTCAAATGCTGTTGCCTATTGTCACGTCCCAAATCGTCGCCTGTCCATTTCCTCCACAGATGCTGCATGGTCCAGTGAGTTACTCCCATCACTTTATGCTTTAAACATGTAGGATAATAAATTAAGGTGTCATGATAGGAATCAAATTTGCTCCAGGATTATTAATCCCATAATCTGACCACTATTTAACCATAGTGCGTTGATGCCAAATATATAAATACCAGCAGTGTTCTTCTCATGAATGGTTTAGCATCCTTCCTTCCTTCACTGTCATCAAAACATAAATTACTTGGTCACAAAAGCAAAACACTCTTGGACATTGAAAAACAGAAATAAAAACGGTATATGTCAGAAACAGTGGGGTCAGGAAAAAATAATGGAAAGTAACAATGTAACATTTCAGCATTTGTCCTTTTCGACAGTTTATTTGAACATAGAATAGTACAGCTCAGGAATAGTACGGTGCCTAGCTGAAGATAGACACAAAATGCTGGAGTAACTCAGCGGGACAGCGGGAGTTAACTCAGCGGGAGTTAAAATTGGCATGTAACAAAGGTGATGGGGGATTTCAATTAGCAGGTAGACTGGGAAAATCAGGTTGGTTCAGGACCTCAAGAAAGAGAGTTTGTAGAATGCCTCTGAGATGGATTCTTAGAGCAGCTTGTAATGGAGCCAACCAGAGAAAAGGCAATTCTGGATTTAGTGTTGTCCAATGAACCAGATATGATAAGAGAACTCGAGGTAAAGGAACCGCGTGGAGGTAGTGATCATAATATGATTAGTTTTAATCTGCAATTTGAGAAGGAGAACGTTAAATCGGAAGTGTCAGTGATGCAGTTGAACAAAGGGACTATGAAGGCATGAGAGGGGAGCTGGCCAAAGTAGACTGGAAAGGGATTCTAGCAGGAATGACGGTGGAACAGAAATGGCAGGAATGGAAGAAAATCCGGGAGACGCAGGATCATTTCATTCCAAAAAGGAAGAAAGATTCTAAGGGGAGTAGAAGGCAACCGTGGCAGACAAGAGAAGTTAGGAATAGAATAAAACTAAAAGAAAAGATGTATAACACAGCAAAGAGTAGCCGGAAGCCGGAGGATTGGGAAACTTTCATAGGGCAACAGAAGGAAATAAAACTGGCAATACGGGCTGAAAAGATGAAGTACGAGAGGAAGCTGGCCAGGAATATAAAGAAGGACAGTAAAAGCTTATTTCGATATGTTAAGGGAAAAAGAGTAGCAAAGTCAAATGTGGGTCCCTTGAAGGTAGACACGGGTGAAATTATTATGGGCAACAAGGAAATGGCAGAAGAGTTGAATAGGTACTTTGTATCTATCTTCACTAAGGAAGACACAAACAATCTCCCAGATGTACTGGAGGACAGAGGATCTAAGGGGGTAGAGGAACTGAAAGAAATTTTCATTAGGTGAGAAATAGTATTGGGTAGGCTAATGGGACTGAAGGATGATAAATCCCCTGGGCCTGATGGTCTGCATCGCAGGGTCCTCGGAGAGGTGGCTCTAGAAATAGTGGACGCATTGGTGATAATTTTCCAATGTTCAATGGATTCGGGATCAGTTCCTGTGTATTGGAGGATAGCTAATGTTATTCCCACTTTTCAAGAAAGGAGCGAGAGAGAAAATGGGGAATTACAGACCAGTTAGCCTGATTTCGGTGGTGGGAAAAATGCTGGAGTCAATTATTAAAGAGGTAATAATGGGGCATTTGGATAGCAGTAAAAGGATTAGTCCAAGTCAACATGGATTTATGAAAGGGAAATCATGCTTGACTAATCTTCTGGAATTTTTTGAGGATGTGACAAGTGAAATGGATGAAGAGGTGCCAGTGGATGTAGTGTATCTAGACTTTCAGAAAGCCTTTGATAAGGTCCCGCATGGGAGACTGGTGACTAAAATTAGAGCACATGGTATTGGGGGTAGGGTGTTGACATGGATAGAAAATTGGTTGGCAGACCGGAAGCAAAGGGTAGGAGTGAACGGGTCCTTTTCAGAATGGCAGGCAGTGGCGAGTGGAGTGCCACAAGGCTCGGTGTTTAGGCCGCAACTGTCTACCATATAAATTAATGATTTGGAAGAGAGAATTAGGAGCAACACTAGCAAGTTTGCGGATGACACAAAGCTGGGTGGCAGTGTGAACTGTGATGAGGATGTTAGGAGGTTGCAGGGTGACCTGGACAGGTTGAGTGAGTGGGCAGATGCATGGCAGATGCAGTATAATATAGATAAATGTGAGGTTATCCACTTTGGTGGCAAAAACAAGGGGGCAGATTATTATCTCAATTGGGGTTAGGTTAGGTAAGGGGGAGGTGCAGCGAGACCTGGGTGTCCCTGTACACTGAAAGTTGGCGTGCAGGTACAGCAGGCAGTGAAGAAAGCTAATGGAATGTTGGCCTTCATAACAAGAGGATTTCAGTATAGGAGTAAAGAGGTTCTTCTGCAGTTGTATAGGGCTCTGGTGAGACCACATCTGGAGTATTGTGTACAGTTTTGGTCTCCTAATTTGAGGAAGTACATCCTTGTGATTGAGGCAGTGCAGCGTTGCTTCACGAGATTGATCCCTGGGATGGCGGGACTGTCATATGAGGAAAGATTGCAAAGACTAGGCTTGTATTCACTGGAGTTTAGAAGGATGAGGGGAGATGTTATAGAAACTTATAAAAGGACTGGACAAGCTAGATGCAGGAAACATGTTCCCAATGTTAGGCGAGTCCAGAACCAGGGGCCACAGTCTTAGAATAAAGGGGAGGTCATTTAAGACTGAGGTGAGAAAAAACATTTTCACCCAGAGAGTTGTGAATTTATTTAATTCCCTGCCACAGAGGGCAGTGGAGGCCAAATCACTGGATGGATTTAAGAGAGAGTTAGATAGAGCTCTAGGGGCTAGTAGAATCAAGGGATATGGGGAGAAGGCAAGCACGGGTTATTGATAGGGGACGATCAGCCATGATAACAATGAATGGCGGTGCTGGCTCGAAGGGCCGAATGGCCTCCTCCTGCACCTATTTTCTATGTCTATGTTTCTATGACAGGCAGCATCTCTGGAGAGAAGGAATGGGTGATGTTTCGGGTTGAGACCCTTCTTCGCACATGATCCATATCCCTTTATTCCCTGCGTTTCCACGTGACCATCCAAAATCCTCTTAAATGCCACTATCGTATCTGCCACCACCCCTGGCAATGTGTTCCAAGCCCCATCACCCTCTGTGTATAAAAAAAACTTGCCTCCCACATCTTCATTAAACGTTCCTCCTCTCACCTTATATCTATGCTCTCTAGTGTTGGACATTTCCACCGTAGGAAAAAGGTTTTGAATGGCTACCCTATCTATGCCTCTTGTATTCCCCTCTTATTCATTATTATTTGGGGAATTTTACTATGTACAAAAAAGCTTTTGTCTTTATTTAATAACGGTAACTGCACCAGTTATTCATTTGAATGATATCTTGGAAAACTTAAATGTGATCAGGTACAATGAATGAAGGTTTGTGCTTCATTAGCCTGATGCATGTTTTTTTTAAAAATAATTACTATATATTAGTGTGATGGAACCACAAGCCTGCACATGCTGGAATGTTGGGCAAAACACACAAATTCAGCGGAGTTGAGGAGGGAATGGACAGGCGATGTTTCGTGTCGGGACAGTTCTGTTATGTTTACATGTTAGTGTTTTATGTAGTATATTCTGAATTCAGTTGGTTATGTCACAATCTTCAGGGTGTATGAGTACCAATTTTTAAGAAATTTGGAAGAAATTTAAGAAATCATTACATTTTGTAGATAGCCTGGAAGAAAGCTATTTGGATTACAGATTGCTGTTTAAATTGCTTTAATAAAATATGAACAACTTTTCAAACATTTTCAACCTTAAGAACCGAGATACTAGAAGTTATTATATATGAAATTGGTGTTTATATAAAATTCTGATTCTCTTTTGATTTTATTTCTAGGAAGCGATCATACAAATCATGAAGATGCGGAAAAAAATCACAAATGCTCAGCTACAGACGGAACTTGTAGAAATACTTAAAAATATGTTTTTGCCACAGAAAAAAATGATCAAGGAACAAATTGAATGGCTGATAGAGCACAAATATATTAGAAGGGATGAGTCGGACATAAATACTTTCATTTATATGGCATAAATGACTATGAAAAAACTATGCCAGAAATTGGAATGAATCCATTGACTTTGCAGACTTTGAAAGAAATAGCTGAAGTGACGACAACTCAAAAATTTATTCAGTTGAATTATTAAGTTCCTGCCTTACTGTACCACAGATGAACAATATTTACCAGTTTCATGCACATAGCATTTACCTGCCTTTGTGTAGTTCACTTTTGACAGCATGCTGTTTTGTGGGAGTACTGAATTCATTGGAGCCTGCTATGCTTTCTTGGTAACTTTGACCCTATTTTCACTTGTTCTGTATAAAAGTTAATAGTTTTTTTTTTCCAGAAACATTTAAAACCGGTGAATATAGGACTTTAAACTTTCATGCACTGGGAAAATACTTGAGTCATTTTGTATTACAAAGAAAAATTGGGTCAGGAGCAGCAATTTCACCTTTCTGATGATACTAGGTGGTGTCATTTAATACAGACTAACCTGAATTTTTTGTTTTTTTTAAACCTGTTGCACACTTGAAATGTTTAATATTACTCTGGCTATAATGGTTCACATCTGAGCTTAGCTGATGTGTTACTGTTAGAAGGATTTGTCCATATATTTGAGTAATTATTTAGCTGTTTGCAACCTAAATTCCAAGGCTGCCTCTCACTCAAATGGGTTGAAGTCTGCCACAGTTGGGATTAATTTTGTCATTCTGCCCCAAAGGTATACCTTTAGAAAGTTTGGCGCAGAGGAGTGGGATAGATGTAAAACTATACTTGAAAGTATGCCTAAAAGTCTATTGAACAAAGGGACAGTCAGCAAGCCATATTGACCATAAAATAACAGGTTTTGTTTTTGCAGATTTAATTTGCTTGAAGAGTATCAATTGCTGCTCTTGGCTTGGGATCATTCATTGTTCTGAGACAGCCACAATAACCATTTGCATGATTTTTTTTTCCAGTGTAGGTGGTTAAACATATAGTTTTAAAATATTACTTTGTGGTTTTCTGGACTGGGGAGAGAGAAAATGAGCCTGTGCTTCTGTTCCTGAGTGCTGTCAATTGTATAAACCTTGGGTGGACAGGATTCAGTTCTGCAGCCTGTTAACACATGAAAATATCTCTTAAGATGACGAACTGTGCCGCCAGCTCTCATGAAACTATATCTCACCAAGAATGTGAGGTTGAGTGAGAGATGAGATGCAATTTGGGGGTGAACAATCTATATTTAATTTTAATTTTGGCATACAATTCTACTGATTTGTAATGTATGTAGCCTGCCTTCACCCCATTTTCTTTGCTGGAGATCAATTCAAGATGAAAAGTATGAAGGAGTCTAAGAAATGTGGGGGGTGGAGGGGGGAACAGAAATTGGAACAGACTAAATGTATATCTTTTAACCTGATAGCTGTTTATATGTAAACATGTAACCGTCAGTGAGATTTACTGGACTCTGAGGTGGCTCAATTTTTCTTGCAGTGAATGTCCAGCACTTGAACCAGCTTTTAAAATGTTATAATATTCCAGAAAACTTGGTATCCTCAAAATTTTGTTAGTACTTTGGCAACCATCCTATAATATGTGCATACAATGCACTTAACCTTTAAAATCTTCAGTGTCCCACAAATATTGTTGACATTAGTGATTGTGACTTTAGTTATTTATATTTTGCATTTGTATTTTTATTCAATTGGGTAGCTTTTTAAATTATCTTTATGGATTCCATGTCCAGAATGCACCTTAACCTGATCTATCTCGTCAGCATGTATTTTACTCAACATAGTGCTGTGGGAAGAAGCGTCAAAGTGGACTGTTTTGTGCTGTGGGAAGAGTCAAAGTGGACTTTGTGAGAGCCTTTGCTGCTGTGCTGACTGATGAGCAATGCTGTTTGAAATGCTCGTGACTGATAAAGCTGAGGCCGTTAGTTTCATGCACATTTAGGGCGTGGGAGGAAAGGGAGATTGTGCAGTTCAGTCAAAGGTTGCATTAATGAGGTAAAAGAGTACATTATTCATTTTCCAAAACAATTTGGAATTGGAAAAAATTATCAACTCGACTGAGGATGATTAATTTCTTCAATTATTATTTTCTCCCCGTGCTAGATTCTCCATGGTCAGCTGTGACTTTTGACTTGGACATTTGCTCCTTCAGCTATTTTTATATGCTGGTCAATGAGTGAGGATGCCAATCTAGAATGTCACATTTTGAGTAACATTACTTGTGTCAGATGATTATTAGACAATAATGCAAGTTTACTTTAGTACTAATTGATGGTCTTCCAGTGTCTTGTGTGATATTACCCAATGAGTCAATGTAAAAGATTGTGAAAATCCAGTTGATCATTCAACTGTCCTAAGTTAGCCAGCATCAGCCAGGATATTAGTGAGCCTCAAATATTCCATATTGAAGAGAAAGTAAACCAGAAGTCTTGCTTTGAATTATTCTGGGCATTTCTGCTGGGAGTGTTCATTATTTGGATGACCAGTGATAATGGTGGGAGTGGCCTTAGAACCAGCCAGATTTGTGTGAAGCTTTCAAATTCTTGTCCACATCAAATATGAATAACGAGCACATGGAGGAAGCACTGAAAGCCAACTAATATAAATTGAATCGCATGGCAACGAGGAAGGAGTCTAACTTTGAAGGAAACATATGTCGTTGGAAGAACATAAATAGTAGACTAAAACTACTGCAGATTGTGCAGGGCACCGTTGATTGAACACAGGGCACAAATGCCGAAGGGAGTTTGTGGGAGTAAATTCCATTCCCGCTGCAAATCTTATCCCAAATTTACATGGTGTGGTACAATTTGATTGCCTTATTGTCAGGCTGGAATTTTTTTAAGTACCACCTTGTAATCCCCCCCTTCAAAAGGGCGCATTATTACATGAAAAATTAATTCTATGTCGATGCAATAATTGTCAACAGGGATCATGGATTCTTGTTTTGAGACATGTCCAATCCCTTGAGTGCACTCAGGTAAGCAAACTGCACACCTGGAAAATATGCATAAGTGGAGCGAGGGAGATTAATGTATGAAGAGAAATGCTCAAGATTTACATGTTGGTCCCAGTTTTTGTGGTAATGTTGCTGAATGAATACTGGAATATTTTACAGGTATAGATTTGGTTCTTGAAATGCTGTCCCAGTACCAAATGTGGAGAAATCAGGGTCTAATTCTGGATCTAATCACAATGATCTGGGAGGAAGAGCTGAATAAATATTTTATTAAAAAGGAAAACTAATCTTGATTATGTGACCCGATTATTGTGATTTTAATACAGAGTAAATTGCATGCCCTGAAACCCCCTGAAATGGCATGTGGACATGGTTTCACTTGTTAACAAAGATGTGTTATGGATCTAGTTGCAACACTGCCTGATAGAGAAGACATTGGAAATAGTAGAATTTTATTCAAATAGAATAAGAATCAACATTTTATATGGAATTAGTCAACAATTTCGAATTGTGTGACTCAATAGAAATTGTTTTATTGAAATCTGCAATTTAATGACGATATTAAAGTTACATTTTGAAGTCTTCCATTTCTGTCCACAGAATCTTTTCTTTTAGTATTTTTGGACATCCCAAATCTGCTCGGATCTATTGTTTTTGCTCCCTTAAGTGATGTGACATGGTGTAATTTGACATCCTTCCCATAAAAATGCAATTCAAGACGTGATGATTGTAACTTGTATAACTTTAAAAATTAGTAATTGTATACAAGTTAATAAGTAACTAGTTAAAATGTCAAGTACTTTCGTAGCATCCTCAAAGCCATCCTTTAAAAAAATACAAGACCTGCAGTGAAAACTTAATGTTTTCTAGAAGGAACTGCAGATGCTGGAAGATCGAAGGTACCCAAAAATGCTGGAGAAACTCAGCGGGTGCAGCAGCATCTATGGAGCGAAGGAAATAGGCGACGTTTTGGGCCGAACCCCTTCAGTCTGAAGAAGGGGTTCGGCCCGAAACGTCGCCTATTTCCTTCGCTCCATAGATGCTGCTGCACGCGCTGAGTTTCTCCAGCATTTTTGTGTACCTGTGAAAACTTAATACTGAGTTTAATAATTAGGTTGAGAATTAGATTTCTTTATTCATTTGAGCACGTTTATCGTACACAAAATACTAAACTTGGATTTGCATGGATGGTTTTTCGTGTAGGGTTGTGTTGAGGTCACCAATAAATTGTATACCTTTGTACCATAATTATATATAAGCTGTTTCATATTTTACATATCATTGCAAGATGCTGAAGACTTGGAATCCTTCCTGTAATATACACTAAAGCCTGGAGTGATGTGCAAAATAAATTGATAGGTTTTATTATCTACAATTAATATTTGCAAGTTAAATGTGTGCCACTACATACCAAGGTTATGATGCTGTACAATTTTGAATGGTAGCAGTTTCTACATAGCAGCCTGATCAAACTATTTTGATGTACTACATTATTTTTTGAATTTTTATTTTTTAAGTTGCATAATTTATTTTCCAGCAAAATAAAAGTGCAATATAAAACCTTCACGTGTATTTTATATAATCTGATATGTAACTAAGACATTGTAGTGCAATGGGAAATATTTGATACAAAGGCTTGATCCTTAATTTATTATCCTACTTGTTTAAAGCTTTGGTTCTCCCCTCCCCCTTTCCGGTTTACCTTGTCTACATTACATTTCCTCGTATAAAATATATCCGAGGACGTACTCAGCACTTTTAAATCCCAGTTTCAATAACACGTAACAGTTTAATATAATTCTGCTTGTATAAGAGCCATTGTTATTAGTTTACACGTACACTTCTGTCATGTTCTGCTCCAGCTACAATACATAGCAACTACTTTAGGTATGTCTGAAGAGTGATCTCCCCGCCCGGGTCGTAAACCATAAATACGTATGAATAAAATGCAGATGTTGGAAATCAGAATTAAAAAAAAAGATAATTCTAGGCCTAATTATTAGATGAACGACTAAGTGTAGAGAAATAAATAATTAACTTTGTGGGCTGATAAAGTTAATTCTCTTCCCGTGATATTACGAAACCAAACAGCGGCGCTCACTCAGACAGGTTACACAAAAAAGCTGCTCTAGCTCACTCAGACATGCATTATTACTGACATTTGACAATGGCTCCGTGAAAATGTGTGCGGATTGCAGCACTTTCAAAAGAGTTCCCGCTGATTCCAAGGTCAGCAGCAAAGATACTAGAGATACTAGCTCCTCTATAATCTTTGGTCAGCAGGTGGACTGGAAATACTAGATGTCAGTTTTGCCATTGTTATTGTGAGCTTTAAAAATGGAAATGATCAATGCATATTCAGGGTCGAACTCGGTTTTAAAATGAAGTGGTGTTGGGAAATCACCTGGACCGATGCCAGCGTTTTAACGTTAACGTTGCATGAAAGCTCCAGACGTCCAGTTGCAGACATGACTTTGCTGACCCCCCCCCCCCCTGTGTAAACTGTCCCAGACCCCACTGCAGGAGGGGAGGGCAGGACGTGTCGTGATTGGACGGGCGGGCGGGCGGCTGCGGGCTCACTGCTGCCCCCTCTGGCCAGGCGGCTCAAGGTGAAGGAGGTGACTTGCTGTTGACAATGGCGGCTGCTCGCTTGTATCTGCTCGCAACAAGACGAGGTCAGCGGGGTGGCAACGTGCCCTGGGGGCTGCAGGTGGGTAACCCGTCAGCTGGAAGGTGACTAATGCTGAAGTTAGGACGTCGGTGGGTGACTGGGCCGCCGATGTGCAGCTCTCCTAACACCGGTGGGTCAGAGAAGCTTCACCGCCCTGACAAAATATATAACTGTCTAATGCAAGTAGCTAATGTATTAACATGCAAATATACCAACAACTAAATCTAGAAGAGTGTTCCCTTACTGTGAGACTTGCTGTTGGTTTGTTGTTACGTGTACTGGGGTATAGTGATAAACTTATTTGAGTTCCATCCAATTAAATCAGAACACACTATACACGAGTACAGTGAACTCATACACAAGCACCAGGTTCCCCACCTCTATCAGCTTGAAGAACGATCTGGACCCGAAACGTTAGCTATTCCTTTTCTCCAAAGATGCTGCCCGACCCGCCGAGTTACTCCCAACATTTTGTGTCTATCTTCGGTATAAACCAGGCAGTTCCTCCCTAACCATACACAAGTACAACGAGTAGTCCAAGGAGAAAAAATGGCAGAGTGCAGAATATAGTTTTACAATATTGTTACAGTAGCTGTTAGTTACAGTCACAGTTCCAGAGAAAAAATCCAATGTCTGCATTGAGGTTGGTCGGAAGATCGGTGCTACACCCTATGGGAGGATCATTCCGTAGTCTGATAACAGAGGTAGAGAAGCTGTTCATGAGTGGGGTGGTATGTGCTTTCAAGCTGTTGTATCTTATACTCTATGAACAGAATGACGGGTGAAAAAGATGCTTGATTATGTTGGCTGATTTCCTGAAGCAACATGAACTATAGATGGAGTCAATAGAGACTTGACCAGTATTGTATTAATAGATCTGTTAATTATTGGGTTTAATAAACAGTAGGTTCACAATGTAAACAACGAGATTGAAGTTCAGTTGACTTTTTATGTTCAAGTTGAGTTGAACTTTTGAATTCAGTTGAGTTTCTCCAGCACTTTTGTCTACCTTTGCTTTTTAAGATGGTTGGAAACGTTTGAATTAGTCTTTCAGCAATCATGCAGAGAACAACTGCAGTGCCATTCCACGGATGGAATTCAAGGAGCAGTGGAAGAAAGAGATTAAGTAAGATCTTTTGGAAGAACCTTGCAATGATTTTCCCAGTGGTAGACAGTGGGGCAATTTCTTTCCAATTACTGTAATGAGTTTTCCTTTTGTCAAGATGACACAATTAAAGTATCTCTCAGCTGTGGATAATAGAGTTGTACTTATGTGTGTTCAAGAGTCAAGAGTTTTATTGTCATATGTCCCAGATAGGACAATGGAATTCTTACTTGCTGCAGCACAATTGAATATGTAAACATTGTACATAACGGGAGAAAAAAAGTTCAGTGAGTATATATACACATGCACACATACTCAATAAATAACCAAATATAGTGCAATAATAATAGTCTGTTGTAGTTCAGAGCTTATTTGGTGTTGTGTTTAATAGTCTGATGGCTGTAGAGAAGAAGCTGTTCCTGAACCCGGACGTTATTTTCAGGCACCTGTACCTTCTTCCTGATGGCAATGGTGAAATGAGAGTGTGGCCAAGATGGTGTGGGTCTTTGATGATGTTGGCTGCCTTTTTGAGGCAGCGACTTTGATAGATCCCTTCGATGGTGGGGAGGTCAGAGCCGGTGATGGACTGGGCAGTGGTCACAACTTTTTGCATTCTTTTCCGCTTCTGGACGTTCAAGTTGCCGAACCAGGCCACAATGCAACCAGTCAGTATGCTCTCCATTGTGCGCCTGTAGAAGTTCAAGAGAATCCTCTTTGACAAACAGAATCTCTGCAATCTTCTCAGGAAGTAGAGGCGCTGATGTGCCTTCTTTATAATTGCATCAGTGTGCTGGGTCCAGGAAAGATCTTTGAAAATATGCAGGCCCAGGAATTTGAGGTTTTTGACCCTCTCAACCGTATATATAAACATTGATATAATCAGGATTTTGGGTCATCATCCTTCCCCTTCCAAAGTCCACAATCAGTTCCTTGGTTTTACTGATGTTGAGAGGCAGGTCAGGGCTCTCGCTTAACTTTTTTTCCCTGTTGCCAGCCGGGCAACCTCGGCAGTTTTTTAGGTTGCCAAATCACAGTTTAGGTGGTCATTTAAGATGGCTTGCATGACGCGTGCGATAATGTGCTCGGACGAAGTGCGTAGTTACCAGTCGGAATTATGGTCAATGAAGCATTCACATATTATTTCTGCTTCAAATAAAGTCACAAACTAAACATATTCACCAATCAAGACATGATATATACCACAATGACATGCAGCAAAATCACAATACAGTATCTCATCTCTTTTTACACATTGCAATGAATGCAATTTCTATTATCTCTTTCCACTTCCAAACAAAAATATGGTTATTCAGCGTTTGATCAACCTCGGTGAGACCAAGCACAGGCTTGGCGATCGCTTCGCACAACACCTCCACTCAGTTCGCAATAGCCAACCTGATCTCCCAGTGGCTCAGCACTTCAACTCCCCCTCCCATTCCGAATCCGACCTTTCTGTCCTGGGCCTCCTCCATGGCCAGAGTGAGACCCACCGCAAATTGGAGGAACAGTACCTCATATTTTGCTTGGGTATTTTACACCCCAGCGGTATGAACATTGGCTTCTCCAATTTCAGGTAGTCCTTGCTTTCTCCCTCCTTCCCCTCCCATTCCCAGCTCTCCCACGGCCTACTGTCTCCGCCTCTTCCTTTCTTTTTCCCGCCCCCCACCCCTACCGACATCAGTCTGAAGAAGGGTCTCGACCCGAAACGTCGCCTATTTCCTTTGCTCCATAGATGCTGCCTCACCTGCTGAGTTTCTCCAACATTTTCGTCCATCCATTCTCACAAGTTCTGTTATCCCACTTTCCTCACCCACTTTCCTACACATTAGGGGCAATTTTACAGACAAGTTAACCTACAAAGCCAATGTGTCTTTGGGATGTGGGAGGAAACCCACATGTTTGCAGGGAGAATGTGCAAATTCAACACAGACAGTGCCCAAGAACAGGATCGAACACAGATCTCTGTCGTGTGAGGCAGCAAGTCCACCAGCTGTGCCACTATATTTTATTTTCCAACACACAAAAAATTATACGTTGATAACTTTGGTTACTAAAAAAAAGAAACTATCCATTTTCAGTCTTAAATCTCTTAAGTGACGCAATGTCCCCCTTTACAGCTACTGTATGTTTTAATTCAGTTCAAGGCTATTGGGGCAGTACATTGGCCATAAATTTGCTGCCTAAAATTGCCAGAGACCTGGAATTGATCCTGAATATGGGTGCTGGCTGTATGGAGTTTTGTTTTCTCGTTTATAACATTGTTTACAGAGTACTATGTTTACATATTCTGTTGTGCTGCTGCAAGTAAGGATTTCATTGTTCTAACTGGGACGTGAGAGAAAAAACACTCTTGACTTACGTCGCTGATGTGTGGGATAGAACTAGAGTACGGGTGATCGGTGGTCAGCATGGACTTGGTGGGCCGAAGGGCCTGTTTCCACACTGTATCTTTAAATTAAACTAAAAACACTAAAACCAGAGGAAATGTAAAGAAGGGTTTCTACCCGAAACGTCACCCAATTTATTCCTATCCAGAGATGCTGGCTGCTCCATGGAGTTCCCCGCACAATTAAAGCATGGAATAGTCTTCACCCTACCATAGGTACCAACCAGACGCAACTACATTTAAGGTAGCTTTTTTTTCCACAAGAACCACAAGGCAGGACAAATCAAAATAGGATGTACTGGCAGGACAAATCAAAATAGGACGTATATGGTAAATTATAGTGAATTGAGGAATGCAATTGAACAGGGATCTAGGAATAACTGTGCACAGTTCCCTGAAGGTGGAATCTCATGTAGATAGGGTGGTAAAGAAAGCTTTAGGTGTGCTGGCCTTTATAAATATAATGTATCTTGTATCTTGTATAAATCAGAGCATTGAGTATAGAAGTTGGGATGTATTGTTAAAATTGTACAAGGCATTGGTGAGGCCAATTATGGAGTATGGTGTACAATTTTGGTCGCCTAATTATAGGAAGGAGGTCAACAAAATAGAGAGAGTACAGAGGAGATTTACTAGAATGTTGCTTGGGTTTCAGCAACTAAGTTACAGAGAAAGGTTGAACAAGTTAGGTCTTTATTCTTTGGAGTGCAGAAGGTTAAGGGGGTCTTGATAGAGGTCTTTAAAATTATGAGAGGGATAGACAGAGTTGACGTGGATAAGCTTTTCCCATTGAGAGTAGGGAAGATTCAAACAAGAGGACATGACTTGAGAATTAAGGGACAGAGGTTTAGGGGTAACATGAGGGGGAACTTCTTTACTCAGATAGTGGTAGCTGTGTGGAATGAGCTTCTAGTGGAGGTGGTGGAGGCAGGTTTGATTTTATCATTTAAAAATAAATTGGATAGTTATATGGACGGGAAAGGAATGGAGGGTTATGGTCTGAGTGCAGATAGATGGGACTAGGGGAGAATAAGTGTTCGGCACGGACTAGAAGGGCCGAGATTGCCTGTTTCCGTGCTGTAATTGTTACATGGTTATAACCCTTTTTGGCTTAAATCCAAGTCAAGAGTCAAGAGAGTTTTATTGCCATGTGTCCCAGATAGGGCAAATAAATTCTTGCTTGCTGCAGCACAACAGAATATGTAAACATAATACAGAACAGGAGATAAAGATTCAGTGTGTTTATATACTATAGGCCATATATATACACAATAAATAAACAGATAAAGTGCATTAGGCTGTTATTTTTCAGAGTTTGGAGTTTGGTGGTGGTGGGTCCACTCCAGTTTAAATTCCATTTCGAATATTTTTGGAGGATCAGGAAACCAAGAAGCAAGAGTTACTCCAGGGAGTTACAGCAGCTCCTGGGAGAGATTCTGTGTTGTTTTTCAGCGGTCGCGGTGAGGCAGCGACCGGACAGCAATGGCGGACAGAACTCTCACAATGCAAAGGGAGGGAGAAAGTGGCCGACGCCGACCAGTTGCCGTGGCAGTGCGCATGTGCAGGGCCACACATGCGCACAACCACAGCCGATGATGTGCTCGGCGGCCGGCCATGCCAAGCGGAGACCCGAGACCCGAGCCAAGAGCTAGAGCCGAGCGGAGACCCAAGAGCGGAGATGCGGACACGGATGGCGGATGGCGGGCGGGTGTCCCGGTTGCTTGCCAAGCCGGGCAAAATGGCATGGCTTTTAGGTTGCCCGGCGGGACTGTAAGTTGCCATTGGCACCCGGGCAACCATTAATTTCGAGCCCTGCAGGTTGTTATGCTGGCACCATTTGGTCAATCGGTCGATCTCACTTCTGTACTCTGACTCATCATCTGCAATTCATCCAACAACAGTGGTGTCGTCAGCGAACTTGATGATGGAGTTTGTGCTACGTCTTGGCTACACAGTCATGAGTATAGAGTGAGTAAAACAGGGGGCTGAGCATGACCCCTAAAACCATTTGATCTCAGTCTCCGGGACCGACATCTGACCTGTCTCAAGGGTGAATGTCTGGCCCGAATGGTATACCTGGGTTCATTCTTAAAAGCTGTATGGACTAACCGGCTGGAATTTTCTGGGACATATTCAACTTCTAACTACTACGGTCTGAGGTCCCCACTTGCTTTAAAAGGACACCATAATACAGATGGTCAAGAAGAGCAAGATGAGGTGCCTCAATTTCCACTGACCGGTGGCATTCCCATCCACAGTGATGAAGTGCTTTGAGTGGTTTGTTGTGAATCATAGCACTCCTGCCTTGATAAGGACCTGGATCCACTCTAATTTGTCTGCCACCACAACCAATCAACAGCAGATGTAATCTTACTCTGCATTCTGCACTGGGCCACTCGGACAACAAGAACACATACTTCAGACTGAAAATGGACACAAAATGCTGGAGTAACTCAGCGGGACAGGCAGCATCTCTGGAGAGGAGCAATGGGTAATGTTTCGAGTCGAGACCCTTCTTCAGACCAGACCCGAGTCTCGACCTTAACTAATATAAGTTAAATAGGGTGGCATGATAGTGCAGCCTTACAGCGCCTGAGACCCGGGTTCGATCCTGACTACGGGTGCCGTCTGTATGAAGTTTGTACGTTCTCCCTGTGGGTTTTCTCTGGGAGCTCCGGTTTCCTCCCACACTAAAGACATACAGGAATTTAGGTTAATTGGCTTCTGTAAATTGTTCCTAGTGTATAGGATAGTGCTACTGTACGGAGTGATCGCTGGTCAGTGTGGACTTGGTAAGCTGAGATGCCTGTTTCCACACTATATCTGATCTAATGTAAATTATATTTCCAATGATTGTCTAAATATTTTTAAATAATCAACTTTCTTCAATTGTCTGACTTTTGACATCTTATAATTGGTCTGATTAATACGACGAGTCGGAAATGGTCTTAGGAATGTTCTGGTCATTTACTATAAGGGAAAATTGGTATACACTAAATCATTTGTCAATAAGAATTCATCATTCATTAGATACAGTGCATGGGTCCATTATTGGATGCACAACCCAGCTAGAACATTGTTCAGGATATGGTTAGAACTAGTAGTTTTAATTACTGTTTTTCTTTACCCCAGCTTTCAAAATGTAAGCACAGGGAATATTCATCAGGCACCACATTAAATGTAAGTAATTTTTGTTTTAAATGTTTTAATCCAATTCATTTATGATCAGAATATTTCACAGCATTCTGCATCAATCACACAATAACTGCATTAAACGTGAAGCCAAACATAGAATGATTGAAAATGTAAACCTATGTTTTATTAGAAATCTAAATGTTGACCTCCTTTCTTGGGGAAATAGGCCCTTATTCGTTCTTTCCAGACTTGTCATTGGTTTATGTACATCCGCTGATTGCAAAGTGTCTCATAATATGCACAGAGGACCACATTTTTCAGCTACTTGCTTTGGTTATTATCACAAGGAAGTGTGAAGTGTGTTGGGAGAGATAAACAGGTTTGATGTTAAGTGTGAGGCCTATTGTATCATACTTCAGTGATTGAATCAGCATTGACATGGAGCTCAGCCCTCATGTGGCCATTTGCATGCCACTGAACATGGGGTAACTTCTTGAAGTGGAGATGATGCAAGTAAAGCAGTTTTCTACTGGTTCTATTGATGAGTTTCACTCGGTACGAAGCTTGTTTGAAATCAGCTGCCGGATTGCATCGGGAAAGATTGAGAAACATATTTGACATTAGTCTGCAGGCAGATTTTGTCTGCAATGCCCTCTTTATTAAGGTGATAACGTGCTTACCATCACATAGTAGGAGTGGGCATCTGAGGAAATGAGCATGCGGCAGCTCCAAGATGGAGAAGAATTTGAGAAGAATGCTTTTCAATTTACAGAGTCAATATTGGGTCAAGAAAGGTCTTGTTTGGTGAATGATTTTGCTTTTTTTGTTTGGAGATGCCACACAGTGAAGATCATGTCCATGGTGTCTTTAGAATGATGGATGAGGAGGGGAAGAGAATAGAAGAAATAGGCACAGAAGAATGCAGCTTGGAAGAAATGTGGACTAATGATTATAATGAGAAGAAATTTCCTAGTCCCCACCCAAATTTAGATGAGATTTCCCAGACACTGCCCTTCAGCAACTAACTTGCTTGGAAAGTTTCAGTGACAGTTCTCCAATTTGCACTCAGTTAGATGACATTTTGTCTTTCTATGTGATTTATTGAGACATTGGTGTACAAAGTTGCTTCTGAAATTACAAAATATTGTAGGACTATCTAATTAACAGTCTTAATTTCAATTTAACATCCACATTAACACCAAATTTCAATTTTCTCTTTCATCATAGGAAGTTGTCATTGTAAGTGCAGCCAGAACTCCCATTGGTTCTTTTAAGGGATGCCTTTCCTCATTAACAGCTCCACAGCTTGGTTCAATTTCCATAAAAGCCGCCATTGAAAGAGCAGGTACTATCTTTGATTCATTATTGAATTCAAAATATTGGCATTGGTTTGCAATTGTCATGTGTACTGAGATAGTTTAAAAAACGTTGTTTTGTATGTTGACTGGGAAAATTATGCAGTACATGAACATATCAGGTAGTACAAAAGAATAAATAAATCACGTACAGAATATGGTGTTACAGCAACAGAGAAAATGCAGATTTTAAAAAGTGAAATGATGACAATGAGATATATTGCAGGAAAAATGTTCCCAATGTTAGGTGAGTCCAGAACCAGGGGCCACAGTCTTAGAATAAAGGGGAAGCCATTTAAGACTGAGATGAGACAAAACATTTTCACCCAGAGTTGTGAATTAGTGGAATTCCCTACCACGGAGGGCAGTGGTGGCCAAGTTACTGGATGGATTTAAGAGAGAGTTAGATAGAGCTCTAGGGGCTAGTGGAATCAAGGGATATGGGGAGAAGACAGGCACGGGTTATTGATTGGGGACGATCAGCCATGATCACAATGAATGGCGGTGCTGGCTCGAAGGGCCGAATGGCCTCCTCCTGCGCCTATGTTCTATGTTTCTATGTCTGATTACGGTGGTTACAAAGTTGTTCCTAAATCTGTTGAACATGCTTTCAAGCTTTTGTATCTTGTGATATGAGAGGGGAGAGGAAAGAATGATCAGGATATGAGTGGTCCTTGATTATTTTGGCTGCTTTCACGAGGCATTGTGAAGTATAGGTGGAATTAATGGGAGGCTGGGGTGCGAAGGCTGGTTTGCGTAATGGACTGGGCTGTATTCACAACTTTCTGTGACTTTTTGCAGTCTCGGGCAGTGCAGTGGGCACATCAAGCTGTGATGCATCTATGATGCATCTGTAAAAATTTGTAAGAGTCATTGGAGACATCCCAAATTTCCTTGGCCATCTGAGGAAATAGAGACATGGATATGCTTTTTTGGTTGTAGTGTCAATGTGGTTGGACCAGGACGAATCATTGGTGATATTTGCACCTGGAAACGTAGAGCTCTCAACAATCTCCACTTTAGAAGCATCGGTACAGACCAGGGTGTCAACCCCGCTACCTGAAATCCAGGACTAGCTACTTTATTTTTCTGACATTAAGGGAGATGTTACTTCATGTTCAGTTGATTTGTGCAAATGGAACTGTGGGATAAAAGTGAAAATACATTTATTGACGAAAATTGGGTTATAAAGTTGCAAGCCCTTAAATATTGCAAGTGTAGTTGAAGGAACACTATCCAGTGAGATGACTTTAGATTCAGATTTAGCCTTGAACTACTATTTATCAAATGCTATTTTATTTAAATATGAAAACAGAGGGATTTAAACAGAATACGTTTGTGAGGTAAATGGCATAGTTCAATGTTCAGATGTTCTATTACCAGTAGTAAAATGACACCCTTTATTTGTCAAATTCACATACATTAGAGACATGTTGCTGATATTTTTGTGAAAGGTACTTCGCTTCATTCAGACTTTCACACAGTTTGATTAGCAAATGAAAGTACTGTAAAATTGAAAAACAGTCTACATGAAAACCTAGTAGCTATCTAAACTGTTTAAATAATTGATCATTATTTGAAGTGTCTGATTTCTGTTTGATATTTCAAATTTTTGATACTGATATCAAACTTCATGAGCTGACATTGACAATCCTAACACAGCACAGCACATTGAACTATTAAGTTTACTGTTAAAATGCATTCATGATTTGATTAATCATATTTCTGCAAAAAATGATACATTAAAAGTTTTCTGTTCAAATCTTATTGCATTTTTCTATCGGCACGTAAACTATTTACATAAGATGGAGTTTTGAGCATGTTAATAATAAATTGGTTTAATTTACAGGGATTCCTCCAGAAGAAGTGAAAGAAGTGTACATGGGCAATGTTATACAGGCTGGGGAGGGGCAAGCTCCAGCCAGACAATCTGCTCTTGGTGCAGGTAAGGAACGGAAATTCTTATGGTCAGTAGGAAGAAAAACGTGGGTCAGACATGTGGCCTTGGGTCAGATCTGCCACCTGTATGGTCATCTTTGTAATTTGGCGGCAAAGAAGAGTTATTCTTATGTTCTAAATCACAAATACTTGTGAATGATGATTGACAGTTCGGCACTGTATCTTTTGATTTAGGCTTACCGGTCTGCACACCTGCAACAACTGTCAACAAAGTCTGTGCATCTGGAATGAAATCGGTCATGTTGGCAGCACAAAGCCTAATGTGTGGACATCAGGTAATTCCGTTTACTACATTGGTGAAGAAGTTCCTTTTTTTTTTAAAGATATCTTATCCCTACTAATGGAAATTGTTATTTCTAAGGTGTGTAATTGTTGTTAATATATCTATTTTCCAAGTAAGATTACTTCTATTGCTATATTGCATAAGATGTAACATAGCTGAAAGAATTTCATGACTTGCTTATTTTTTCAAAGGAAGCTGAGGTGCACATTTCCTAGTCAATCTACTATTCACAGTTTGTACTATAACTATAATTTTTTGCTACAACACAGGACGTAATGGTTGCTGGTGGAATGGAGAGCATGTCTAATGTACCATATGTAATGGGTAGAGAAACACCAATTTATGGAGGTGTAAAGTTGGAGGACCTAATTGTAAAGGATGGATTAACAGACGTCTACAACAAATTTCATATGGCAAGTGTTACTCTTCCTATTAACATGTTCCTTTGTAGTGACTAGTTCCTATGCATTTTTCATGGTGCCCTTTAGAAAGTGGTGAGCCATCATGTTGAGCCCTAATACTTTGTCTGGTAAAGATACTTCCACAATACTGTTGGTTAGGGAGTTCTAGGATTTAAATATAGAATAGATGAACAAATGTACAGGTAGGTGATGGAAACATGTAAAAAACAGGGTTATTGTGGTGGGTGATTTTAGCTTTAATATTAACCTAGACTCCTTTAGTGTCAGAATTTGGGGTAGAATTTGTTTGGTGCTTCCAGAGGGTTTTCCTGAAACAATACTTGGAAAAGTAACCTGATCAGGCGATTGAAGTCTCAGAGGGGGAGCATTGATCATAATTCTGTAAGTTTTAAGATAATTATAGTCAAGGAAAGAACTGGCCCTTGTATTAAAGTACACAAGTATTAAGCTAGAACTGGGAGAAGGAGATGGGAGAGACTGCTTGGGGATAAATCCACATCTGACATGTGGCAGTGGCCAGCTGGTTAAGAGTTCAGCAAAAGATAACGTGCTGGAGGAACTATTAACAGCATCTGTGTTCTAAAACATGAATAATGAATCAGGTTTTTAAACTGTGGATTGTCTAATATCTTGTTCTAAAGAAGTGACTAATATTACAATTTAAATTGTAGCAATGTTACAAAATTTTGAGATTTTAAAAATCAAGTCTTTAATTTATCCCATCAGATAAAGCATAAAAAGAAGTTTAATTTGACACCTAATTCACTTTCATATCTTCAGTATTAAAAAAGTTATGGCCATTTTCATACTCGGAAATTGGCATCTTGACTTCATTAACTTAACACAAAAGCTGTGATCGAGAACATTTAAAGGCCGATAACTTTCTTAAAATTTAAGAGAACTGAAAGAAATTTTGTTATTATAGATTGAAGCATTCTGAAACAAATATGAAACAATCTTACTTGGATGACTTGAAATTAAAGCATATAATTAGTTAGTTACCTAATTGTGGCTAATTACAAAATTCAATTACTAGATCTAAACTTAAGAATCTATTTCTTAAGAATAGATTAACATTTTTAAATAGCCTAAGTGTCCAAATAACATTCACACAATAATTCAGAATATAACATAATTTTTAAATCTCATTGTCATGGGTTTATAGGCCAAATGGAAGGAATTTAATGCTTAATACCGGTAAATTAACGGCCATTTAAATCAGCATGCGAGTGGGTTTTACTAGAACGGGACCATTTAGAACATTCAGATGCGGTGAATTTATACCCCCCATATCTGCAGCAAATACACTACCGGTTCTTCGGGGGGGAAAATCACCGTTTCGCAACTTAAAATGTGAATTAAATACATCTTAAGAAACACTTTTATACATAAAAATAAACTACTTTCTTTTACCTGGTCCTGCATAAAATCCGTCCCAGTTGTCGGCATTGACGGCTTCAGAAGCTGCTTTTAAAATCATTCCAGCGATTAACTTGTCGGGTGAATTTAAAAAAAAAAAAACATACAGAACGGCCGTAGGAACAATTCTTTAGCAAAATCTTGCACTCCAACAAATATAATTCAGGACCAGGTCGGGGAAAAAACCCAGTTTTAACTATGACAGGAGCTAAGTATTAGGTAGAATGGCAGAATTGTTATTACAGGAAATGGGGTCAAAGATGCCTCATGTTGAATATAAATAGAGGTCTGTGGCTGTTCAGTAAAATTACCTCTGCTGTGTATGCATTATACTTCCAACTGATCAGAGTCCCAGTCTATCAACATTGTATTTATTAAAATGCTGATTCGTTGCAGGGGAACTGTGCTGAAAATACTGCAAACAAGTTTAAGATTTCGCGTGAAGAACAAGACACTTATGCAATTAATTCATATACGAGGAGCAAGGCATCTTGGGATTCAAAACTCATGGCACAAGAGGTGGTTTCAGTCAGTGTTCCTCAGAGAGGTATTTGAAGTATTTTTGTTATTTACCTTTCTCTTTTGATAGTTTAATATAAGTTTTTTCTCTTCTCTTGCATCCCTCCTTGCTGCAACTTCTCATTTTCTTTCATTTCTTTTCCTTGTGACCTGCCCTTCCAGATGTCTAACCCAACCCTCAATGCATCTCCTAATCATTTTTAATATTACAGATCTTTTTAACAGGACCCACATAGCTGTTGACCAGCTTAGTGTCTTAATTTAAAACATTCTATGGGTGATTTTAATTTTCCACTGAACATTTTTTCCTATTCTTACTATATTCTGAAATCTTTATTGATCGTTGTCTCTTGCTTATTTCTTTAATTGAAACCGTTGCTATAAAAAAAAAATCAACTTGATTTGCTTTGCTGATTTACTTTGCGAATTCATATTAAAGCAATATTCTCCAATTCTTGAATAATTTTGCTGTATAAAGTGGGGTTTGTTGGCTGCGGAGATCAGTTTCATACTTCTAAAATATAAATGGCCTTCTTACATTTCAAGTGAAAACCTATGTTCTTCCACATTTTCATGTCAGCCTTGTGTTAAATGCATCCTGTGTTAGCTGGTTCCATATTCTCAGCACTCTCTGGGTACTTTCTTCTGAAATTCCTTTTGGACTTTTGATGTTTGTCTTGTATTGATGGCTTCTAGTTACCCTGTAGCCTTACATACATGACATCAGAACACAGCATTGTTTTAAAGATCTCTTTAAGATTGCATGTCTGCTTCCCATTTCCAAAGATACCCAATCTATTCATTTTTGTTTAATATGTGTATCCTCTAATTTCTGCCATTCTGGTAAATAACAGCACCTCTAGTGCTCTTATATATCTCTATTGCCTGTAAGATCCCCTACTTTTCAATCCCGTTTTCTCCTTGAATTAAACCGTGGTGCTTGGTTTATGCCAGTTTAGTGGCATTGTTAATCCGTCTTGAAACTTCTGGTGATTGGTAACCTCCCTATTCCTTCTTTCAGTATACTTGCTAAGATTCATCAGTTGGATTTCATATCTGCTATTTGCCCTCCTTGCAAATTTATATGCTCCTATAAATAATTTGTTTCAATTTTGTGTCGTCTATGAATTTAGAAAATGTTTTTTTGATTCCAGAGTCTTGATCATTAATGTAAATTTGGTTAGCAATGACAGTAGCATTGTGGAACACTATTACCCATCTTCCACTGCTAGCAGCTACCCTTATTCTCTTCTCTGCAGCAAAACGGGAGTCAGCAATGCATTTTATTGCTTATCCATTGATTCTGAATTTAAAAAAGAAGAGGGTACAGTTAAAACGAGTGGGATTTGTCATATATTCAGCTTTGGTCACTATGTTATATGTAGACATTTTAGAGTGCAGATAACATTTAGTACAATGATTATAGAAATGTAAAGATATCAAGAAAGAGTGAATAGACTGGACATATTGTTTTTTTTAAGAAAGATGAGGGGTTACCTAATTTTAGAGATGTAAAAATATGCAGTGGTTATAGGGAGTATGTTTCCACTTGAATTAACCCCTTGGCTTGTGCCTTTTAATGGCTGTTAATATGGTCACCAAGAAATGCAGTGGAGGATTTAGAAGAAAATTACTTCGCCAAAGTGGTCACATAGCAGTCACTATCATAGTCACTGCCAACATAGCAGTCACTATCGTAGGGAATGGCTGTGAGAATAGTACAGATGCACTTGAGGAAAAGCTGGTTAAGAATAGAAGTAAGGGAATAGAGGGTAGAGCTGAAGGATTTATAAGAGTGGAATATGAATACCAGTATGAGGTCCAGTCTGATTAGTCCAAGTGGCCTATTTCTGAAATGTATTCAACCTTGTAGTTTCATGAGCGTTCACTCGGTTTTTTTCCTTTAACAGATTGTTTCTCCTATGCACAATTATAAATGTTAGTCCAGAGATTTTATCTGATCTATTAACTTGCTTTTTATTCTCTGTTCTCTATTACCATAAAGTGTAACATTATTGTCACTGTTGTCTGGGTGTTTCCCTTATTTAACTGTTCAGTCCCTTGTGTGTTAGAAAGCTGTATGCTTGTATTTTTTTAAATGTGAATCTGTTTCCTTAGATTGGAAATGTATCACTAGTTAAATGTATCAAGGCAATCTTAAGTGTAAAGTCTTACTGTTTCTGAGAAATTGTTATCTATTTCTGTTGGGTGTAGATTCAGAGCTAAGTACAATGGAAATATCTGCAAGAATAAGTTTTAAAATATTGTTTATCTCCTTTTGTATAATGTAAACAAGAATGACATTTTGAAATCTCACACATGGAATCATTCTACTCGTGATTTAGGTAAACCGGATCTTGTGATCAGTGAAGATGAAGAGTACAAACGTGTTGACTTCAGTAAAGTTCCAAAAATCAAACCTGTCTTCCAGAAAGAAAATGGTAAGTCCACACAAGTGATTTACAATATTTGCCAGAATAAATTCTCTCAACCACATTAAATTACCTTAGCATTAAAGATTTTTTTAAATAATTTTGGAGATTTGTAGAATTTAATAAAATCTTGCTATTTATTTGGAATTAGAATATTTAAAAAAATAATTTAGATTCTCGTGCAATTGAAGATTTGCAGCCAATAGTATGGTTTAGCGTGCATTATTCCCAAGAACATTAGTAATTGTTTAACTTTGCCTGCAAAATGACCTGTTGGTGTCATAAATAAATCACTGTATTTCAAAGTAATTATAGATTTGAGATACAAATCAACATTTCTTTGAAATTGCCTGTAAATATTAGGCAGATTTTATCAAAATATCTAAAGTACTGATATAAATGGTGATCATTTTAGTTTAGTTTTAATTGTATAATCTATTTTTGCTCCGACCTCTTCAGTTTTGCAGTCACTCAAAAAATAAGTTTTTGTTTTGAGCAACTTCGTCACCATATTAAAAAATCACGTTTTTTGTTTCGGTTTGTGCTGTTTTTCCAGTGTACAATATTGTCACTGTGATGCAAAGTACATCATTGGTTGTAATAAGCTTGTGAAAGATGCCATCAAAACAAATTCTCAAACCTTGTGTGAAAATGTAGTCTCTATAAACTCAATTTGTTTTGCGTGCTAGATTAGAAACTTTATTAACGCATGAGCCAGCAGAATTTTTTCTTAACATTCGTTTCTCAGGCAGGAGAGGTTTGTGAAAAAACTGGGAGAATCAAAAGATTTCTACCAAATAACAATACAACATTTATTAAGCTAAAGCTGGATTTTATGGAATGCCAAAGAATTCAGCAAGGTGTTTTTTCCCCCCGCAGGTACAATTACAGCTGCCAATGCAAGCACCATAAATGATGGAGCTGCTGCTTTGGTGCTAATGACTGCAGAGGCTGCTAAAAGACTAAATGTCACGCCAATGGCACGAATTATAGGTATGCAAAATGTCCTAGTCACGAGAAACTATAGCAGCTGATTTATAGTATTAACAAAATTACAGGGTACTTCAATTTCAACATTGTAGGGGAAAATAAATCTGTTTTATAATGTGTTGTTAATTCTAACTGAATTCATTTGATTAGAAGTGGGAATGCTAGAGTTAGTTTGGGAACGGACCTCGCAACCATTTGCTTGCACCTCAAGTTATAAACTAGGAGCTGCACAATACATCAAGTCCCTACACTTTTTAAAATTCTTAATTTAAGGATAGGGGAGAGGATGGTCTTGAAATTCTAGTGCTAATCCATTAGATCAAAGTTTCAAGGTCTTTTATTGTCACGTACCAATTAAGGTACAGTGATATTTGAATTACCATGAAATATGGAGGAATTGCAAGGATAAATCAAGCTTCTGCAGTATTTCCACTAGTTTTAATCTAAATATTGTAAGTGAAATCGAAAATCATTAAACTACAGATGCTGGAAATCTGAAGTAAAAATGCTGAGAAATGCAATGGTCAGGCAGCATTCTGTAGAGAGAAATGGCTAACATTTCAAGTCAATCATCATTATTGATTTTCTCTCTCCCAAGAATAAGTGAGTTCGGTATTCCGAAAAACCCAAGGAATCATGGGATTTGTCAAAGGTCATTCACCATAAAGAAAAGAAAAAGCGAACAAAGCGCTGGCTGAAGAGACTGTGTATAAATTCTTATCTTTATTTATAATTTATGTGTAAAAATATATTTAATCTGAGGAACGGGGGTGCCGTGTGGTCACATTATAGGAAAATTAATGTATTCCAGACTGGAACACAATAATGATAGTTTCTGAGTCGAATTATTCTGCTAATTTCAAGGCAATGGAATTCTTCAGCCTCATCTATGAATACGAATGAGCAATGAAATTCTCTATTCCAGAGAAACTCCCATAAATGGTCAACTCCTCATTCCCCCCAAAGGAACAGGTAGCGGGAGAGTGGGGTGTAACAGCAAGAAAGAGGTGGCAGATGCAAGTGGGAGACGGGGGAGAGCGCGCACACAGACCTCCTGGTCCCTGGCGCCGCGGGGGGGGGCGGCCAGAGACATCCCAGCAGCCCCAGGCCCACAGCTAGCATGGAGAAGCGTCAACCCCAGCTCAAATCCGCCTGTCCCGCCGGGCCAACCGACAGCCCCAGGCCGACGACACCAGCGGCATCAGGCCCAGAGCCAGTGCGGAGAAGCCCCGACTCCAGCTCAAATCCACCGGGCCAACGGCCCAACTCCAGCTCAAACCCAGAGTTGCACCAACTCCAGCTCAAACCCGCCGGGCCAGCCCCAGACCAGCGGCCCAACTCCAGCCCAACCCCGCTCCCCGAAGGGCCGGGGACCGGCAGTGGCCGCCGAACCACCAAATCCCCTGGTGACGGACGGGACACCCAGGAGGGGACGTGCGCAGTCGGAATACCAAACTCGCTTATACGGCATGATCTGCTGAGTATTTCCAGCATTTTTATTTCAGTGTTAGAAGGTAACTGTGTCCCCCAACCAGTCCTCACTAATTAAATGATATATTTACAGATTAAAGTACGTTTAGCACAAAAATAATTTCAATTAGTATTTTAAGTCTAAATTGACAATTCTGCACACTTGAATGTAAAGTACTCCCCAGTTGACTGGTTCATGACAAACTTTGCATTGTTTTGCAAATGAGCAAACGAATGAAAACAAAACAAACCACTAATGGATAGTTGGATAGTTGATACCAGATTGCTGATACACCCAAGTTACTTTACTTCAGGTGCTCTGTAAAGAAATAAACCATAACAAGGAAGATTGCCCAAATTTGTGTTTATAGCATTTTAATATATATTTTTTGCTTAATCATTTTTTCAAACTTTGTGCCTACAGTGTTTGGTGCTTTGTTGTATTAAAATGTATTTTATTATTATACAGCATTTGGGGATGCTGCAGTTGATCCAATTGACTTTCCAATTGCTCCTGCTTTTGCTGTTCCAAAGGTACAATTTTAAAAAAATCGACATTTCTTTGGGTGGAAGAGAGAGCAGAACTAATTCAGGGAGAATATGATTTTACTGTGGACCAGCTATTGCAATCCAGCTACTTGATGATATTAACGTTAATTATCCGATCTTGACATGGACACCCACCCGTTGCAATTTAAACATACTTACATAATACCCACTGGATGACTCAAATCTATAATTAAAATTCACATTGGAGAAGTTAGGAGCATTCTGAGAAAGACTTTGAAAGAATCAGTGCTTTATAGAATAAGATCAGTGATATTTCCTAAAATATACATAAAGCATATAAAATATAATTTAAGAGGGAAAAGTAGAACTGCAATGCTTTTAAAAGGCGTCTAAAACAGAATTCACTCCTAATCTGAAATCTGTGAATTTTGAATAGAAATTGGCATTTTATCCCTAGCAAAAATACATTAGGAAAACCAGCTGCAGCTGTAATGACTCTATAGCTATGGAAGAATGTCCATTGTATCCTCAAATGTGGGTAAGTGGGTATTGGTAGCTAAGACTTGGGATTAATGCCAAATGTATTTAACGTGAGGGAGAGTGAATAACGCATAATTAAGAAGAAAGTTTAATAGATTGTCCAGCCAGCTTGGTTTTTGTGTGCAAATAAGATGCTAAATTACAGTGATAAGATGTGTAACTAATGCTTTATTCCAAATCAGCTTCTGAAAACAACAGGTATAAAGAAAGAAGATATTGCAATGTGGGAGATTAATGAAGCCTTTAGCGTTGTTGTTCTGGCAAATATCAAAATGTTGGAGATTGATCCTCAGAAAGTTAACATCAATGGTGGGGCAGTATCTCTGGGTCACCCCATTGGGTAAGTGGAAGTTCCAAAGTGTAACTTATGTACTTGGATAAAAATTCATAACAGCTGTTTCCAAACAATTTAAAAGGTAAATAATGGCACAATGGCTTTAACTGGGTAGATCAGACCATTTAACTAGAGCAGGTGTGGTTCTAATACCTCGCTAGTCCTTGTCACTTATATGCAACCCCATTGACATATTACTGTCACTTTGAAACATCTCAGAATACTGAACTAGAGCTAATTTTGAAGGTAACAAAGCAATAGCTAATTCTAGTAGAAGCTCTGGAGATTTCTTCCTTTGTGTTTACTTCCTCCATTTCTTCAGATTAGTTAATTTAATCTTGAATTTAACGTCTGTATTATCATTGGATAATCACGAGATATAGGTGTAAGTAACTGGTGTCCAATTGTATTGTCACCAACTCTTATTTTCAATCACTCCTGCTGGATAATGGAATTTGTTGTACATGTAATGGGAAAAGACCATTTATCCCGCATGGCATCCCGACACCCAATATCCAGTTCTTTTTGGAAAGATATCCACTTAATCCTCTGCAATGCTACTTAAGCAGAACATTAAAAAAAAAAATGGAAATGCCAGTTCTAATTCCAATAATGATTAATACAGAATTTTGTCTCATTAAGAACATTTTCTTAAAATTATATGCTCATTTAAGTTTATTGATTTTCAATGGATTACCTTTAATTATATTCTAAAAGTAAAAAGTAGAGCAAAAGTGACATGCCTTCAGTTTTGATTGTTCAGCTGAGCAGTTCATTATCCAAGGAATTGCAGTTAAGAGTAGGCAACAGATAATAATTGAAGGTAGACACAAAATGCTGGAGTAACTCAGTGGGTGAGGCAGCATCAATGGAGAGAAGGAATGGGTGATGTTTCAGGTCGAGACCCACCCTTCTTCAGACTGATGTCGGGAGGGGGCGGGACAAAGATAAAATATAGGCAGGGACAGTAAGACTAGTGGGAGATCTATGAAGGGGAAGGAGAGAGAAAGCAAGGGCTATCTGAAGCTAGAGAAGTCACTGTTCACACCGCTGGGGTGTAAACTACCCAAGCGAAATATGAGGTGCCGTTCCTCCAATTTGTGCTGGGCTTCACTCTGACAATGGAGTAGGCCGAGGACAGAAAGGTCATATTGGGAATGGGAGGGGGAGTTGAAGTGCTGAGCAACCGGGTGATCAGATCGGTTAAGACGGGCTGAGCGGAGGTGTTCAGCAAAACGATCGCCGAGCCTGCGCTTGGTCTAGCCGATGTAGAAAGGTTGACACCTGGAACAGCGGATACAGTAGATGAGGTTGGAGGAGGTGCGAGTGAACCTCTGCCTCACATGGAAAGACTGTTTAGGTCCATGGATGAAGTCGAAAGGAGAGGTAAAGGGACAGGTGTTGCATCTCCTCCGGTTGCAGGGGAAAGTACCTGGGGAAGGGGTGGTTTGAGTGGGAAGGGACAAGTTGACCAGGGAATAACGGAGGGAACGGTCTCTGCGGAAAACGGAAAGGGGTGAAGATGGGAAGATGTGGCCAGTAGTGGGATCCTGTTGGAGGATTATATGCTGTAAACGACGGTTGATGGGGTGGAAGGTGATGACAAGGGGGACTCTGTCCTTGTTACGAATGGGGGAAGGGGGAGTAAGAGCAGAGCTGAGGGATATCGAGGAGACCCATCTATAATGTAAGAGGGGAACCCCTGTTCCCTGAAGAATGAGGACATCTCCGATGCTCTGGTATGGAACACCTCATCCTGGGCGCAGATACGCCGTAGACAGAGGAATTGGGAGTAGGGGTGGGAAGAAGTGTAGTCAAGATAGCTATGGGAGTCAGTAGGTTATGTCGGTCAATAGTCTGTTTCCTGTGATGGAGACGGTGAGATCTAGAAACGATAGGGAGATGTCGGAGATGGTCCAAGTGAATTTGAGTGCAGGATGGAAATTAGTGGTGAAGTTGATGAAGTCAGTGAGTTCTGCATGGGTGCAGGAGATAGCACCAATACAGTCGTCAATGTGGAATTCAGCGGAAGTAGAGGTCGGGGACAGGGCCAGTGTACGCCTGGAACAGGAATTGTTCGACGTACCCTACAAAGATGCAGGCATAGCTAGGGTCCCATAGCTATGCCTTGGATCTGGAGGGAGTGGGAGGAGTCGTTGTTGAGGGTCAGGACCAGCTCTGCTAGGCGGAGGAGAGTATTGGTGGATGGAAATTGCCAGGTTCTGTGATTGAGGAAGAAACGGAGGGATTTAAGATCCTCCTGGTGGGAGATGGAGGTGTAGAGTGACTGGACATCCATAGTAATGATGAGGGAGTGGGGGCCTGGAAAACAGAACTCATTGAGGAGGTTATGGTTAAATAACACCTCAAATAATAATTTTATGTTGTAGGAAGAACAATGATAATTTGATTGAAATGTTCTAAATTTTTATTCTGATCACTTTTTAGGATGTCTGGGGCAAGAATTGTCGGTCACATGGCTTACAATCTAAAGCCGGGAGAGTATGGCCTAGCTGGAATTTGTAATGGAGGTGGTGGTGCTTCTTCCATCATTATTCAACGATTATAAGATACCAACTGTCTTATTTGTGATTCAAGGGCTAAGTTATCCTAGCTGGCCATCGTGATGAGTACTGGAAAAAATGATTTTGTATAATTGTTTAATCGTTATGGATTTGTCATCCAGAAACTATTCCTGCATTGATGGCAAATATTACTGATTTATGGAGGTACTATGTAAATCATGGTAATAACATTGTCTGTACTTTAAATATTCTATATGTGTCATTGTACTCCACTATAAAATCAGTGTGGCCTTGTGTAATTTTGAATCCAAACTTTATTGGATATGGTTGATTTAAAAAGCAATTAACCATATATTAGCAGATAGTGGTTACAATTCATCTAGATAACATATTACGACCACAATTTGGGCCTAATTGTAAAAATCTACTATGTATTAATAAATTAATTGTATAATCAAAGCCATACAAATGTTTAAGTGGGAGAATAAAAAAAACAATAGTGCAATGTCTCACTTTTTATCCGGGTGGAAAAAAACATTTCCAGTTATTTGGTGTAGACATGTCCCTTGGGTAAATTTGAGCATGGGATTGTGTCTGGTATTTCTGCACAAAATGAAATCCTAATTAGCCGAGTTAAAATTCCTTTATCCACTTTCTCAGAATTGACCTCATCCTGGCTTGCGGTTACTTGTCAACATACCCAATCAGTTAAAGTTCTTATTGTTTAAAGCGATCATTGTAATTAAAGTAATTCTAACAGATTTGCTTAGTTCCTGTACCTTTTTTCTGCAATCCAATCAACAGTAAAATGAATGTAAGGGGATCTTTGGCCACTAATAAGAGGAAAGTGAACTGGCGTAAACTCCATAACATTTCTTGACAAACTATTTCAGCACTGACATTTCTGAAATAACCGTTGATAATAAAATAAATAAGACATTCAGATAATTGTGCTTTCCTTAAGGTAGATTTATAATTACAGTTTACAGCTTTACAGTATTTACACAGCATTCAACAATTGTAATTTAGAATATACAACACAAGTTCCAAACAAGCATGTATGGGAAAAGTTTAGTTATCACTTTCTACAATACTTGCTCTTTAACTACTCAATGTCAAGATGACCTTGCAAATATCTAAAATTTCAAATGAAATTTTAAGTGCTAATATAACTCATTCAAAATTTTATAATGTCAGAAATACAAGGAAATCAATGAGTATAGTGAACTGAAGGATGCAAGGGTTGTTCTGTTCCTTAGTTCAGCTTAAGGCAATATTGAATTCTGTAGGATCATTCATCATATTGAAGTGAACTCAAAAACTTATCTACATCCATTTCAACAGGAAAAGAGTCGAGGTGTTTCTTTCTCTTATGTTTCTGAAAAGAAAACATTTCATTTTAAAGATTTTGTTTTGCATTTCTTTCAGGTAATATATAATTCTGAAGTTAATAACTGCAAGAAATCAAGTAAAATAATTGATCTAGGATCTTTCAATGTACTTTGTGAAATGGTTCATAAGTTCTAGGAGTGGAATTAGGCCATTTGGCCCATCAAGACTACTCTGCCATTCAATCATAGCTGATCTATCTTTCCTTCTCAAACCCATTCTCCTGCCTTTACCCCTGACACCCTCACTAATCAAGAATCTGTGAATCTCTGCCTTAAATATATAATTTTTTCCACTGAATTTCACAGATTCACCACCCTCTGACTAACTAAATTCCTTCTCATCTCCTTTCTAAAGGTACATCCTTTTATTCTAAGGCAATGGCCTCTGGTCCGAGACTCTCCCATTAGTGGAGACATCCTCTCCACATTCACTCTCTCTGAGCTTTTCACTATTTGGCAAGTTTCAACGAGGTCTCCCCTCATCCTTCTAAACTCCAGCAAGTACTGGCCTTGTGCCTTCAAATGCTCATCATATGTTAACCCAATCATTCCTGGGATCATTCTCATAAACCTCCTCTGGACTATCTCCAATGCCAGCACATCCTTCCTCATATGGGGCCCAAAACTGCTCACAATCCTCCAAATATAGTTTGACCATTACCGTATAAAGCCTCTGCATTACATCCGTTTTTGTATTCCAGTCCTCTTGAAATAAATGCTAGCATTGCGTTTGCCTTGGTCATTGTAGCCCCAGAGAGAACCATATATTCACGCTGAATAAAACTAACACTGCATATCCATTAACTTTATTCCACCATTTCCTGTATGAAATTGAGCTGGATGAAAAATGTTTCAACCTGGTAGTCAGTACATCCTAGGAAGCCAACTTCACGATCACCTTTGTACATTCAGCTACAAATGGCTGAATCATTTCATTTATCATACCCTGCTCTCATTAATGTATTTTGCTAAAACTTGACTGTCATTGATTTTCTCATAATTTTTGTGCTTGTTTTGTCATTTTGAAATCCCTCTATGATCAAGTGCTGTCACACAGTAATCTTCACCACTGAAATCCTCCAGTGCCCTTCCAAACGGCCTGTTGTTCATATGCATTTTACTTCAGCAGAGAATGAGGCCATTCAGTCATGGATTACTTTGGTTAATGCAAGGGAAAAATGTGCAATTAATAGCAAGACCCATAACAACATTAATGTACGGAGGGTTCCCTGAAAGTAGCAACATACGCAGTTAAAAGTGGTAAAGAAGGCATTTGGTATGCTTGCCTTTATTAGTTGAGATTGAGTATAGAGTCATGGATACATGATGCAGCTTTATAGGACTCTGGTTAGGTCACATTTGGAGTACTCTGCACTGTTCTGGTTGCCCCATTACAGGAAAGATGTGGAGGCTTTGAAAAGGTTACATAGGTTTACCAGAATAATGCCTGGAACAGGGTGTATTAGCTCCAGAGAGATGTTGAACAGACTTGGATTATTTTCTCTGGAACACCAGAGGTTGAGGGGACACCAGTTAGTAGTATATAAAATTAAGAGGCATTTATAGGGAAGACAGTCAGAACCTTTTGCCCCAGTATGGAAATATTAAATACTAGAGGCCATAGATGTAAGGTGAGGGGCAAAATGTAAAAGATGTGCTGGGCTAGTTTTTCATACAGAGGGTGACGAGTGCCTGGAATGTGCTGTTGGGGGGTGGTGTAGATAGGTACGATAACGGCATAAGAGACTTTGGATATGCCGCATCATGTTCGTTAGACATTGTGGACCGAAGTGCCTATTCTTGTGCTGTACTGTTCTATGCTAATGAATGTCCACCCTCTCAAGTCAAAGCTCTGTAGATGACAGCTTTTCAAGCGCTTCTTGATAACCGCTACTACCACTTCAGGCAGCAAGTTCCAAATATCCCTTTACCCAATTACTTTTTGGATGAAAATAAGTTATTAATTGGTGGTTTAAATCTTCCACCAATTAAGTCTGAATCTGTTAGTGATCTGCCTCTTGCCCAAATGATACAGAGGATCGAACAAAGTGAAAGATCTTATTATACTGAAGATTTCAATTAAATTTCACCCAAACCTTCTCTTTGGTAAAGAAAAGTAAATCGCCCTCCAGGCTCACATCTACAATTTTATTTTAAATGCAGTGTTACTACATCTTTCCTTTGGTTTGGTAGCTAGAATTATCTAAGGGAAAGGTAAGGCAGAATCCTCATTTGAAAAGTTCCTGAATGAAACCTACAAGTCACAAAGCTTGACTTATGCAGTGAAGGGGATAAACTGAATACAGTAAACCCTCGTTATAACAGACCATGAGAGAGGGGGAATGGTATTCGTTATCGCTGATTATCCGTTAAAACAGAGTAAGGTATTGTCAATGTATGCAGTTGAAACAAAGAACAGCAGATGATGGTTAATACTCAAGAGGCAACGTGCTGGAGTAACTCAGCGTTGCAACGCTGTAGAACATGAACAAGATGGTACCCTTCTTTAGACTGATTCAGTTACTCTTGTACCTCGTGTCATCTTATCTTATAACTATTAAAACTCGTTCGTTGGTTTGTAACGGTTCTATTTTGCGAAAATTCGTTTAAGCTGTTTGTGAATTTACTCGTCCAATCTTTGCCGTAATGGAGAAATTTTTTACATATTCCTGTAGAGTTTTCCCTCCTCCAATTTGAAAATTAGAACATTTGGTTATTAATTTCCCTGCTTTTTTAGTAAAAAAAATCAAATAAATTTAAAATCAAGGTGCTGCAAGTCACCGTGCCATCTCACAGATGTCCAATCACAATGAATCTCATTTACATATGCCATCACAATGAGACAGGTGTGGGAGATTGGAACCTTCACGTGGTGCTGGCGTGCACGATCACAATAGAGCAAGTGGTCCTACCCCCCTCCAACCCCCTATCCTATCCCGATCCTCTTCTCTCCCACTCCACAACTCTCCCCCCCCCCTTCTCTCTCCCTCACCTTTCCCCTCTAATCCCCTCTAATCTCTCCCCCCTCCCTTCCATCCCCTGCCTTTCCCCCACTCCTCCTTCCCTCTCACCCCATCCAATCTCTTTCCCCATCCCCTCATCTCCCCTCCCCCCTTCTTCATCGGTCCAAGGGTTTGTGGTTGGGAGTGACCAAGTGGACAGAGTGATTGGAGGAGGTGGCGACAATTGAGCCACCGCTGACAGAAAGCTGCAGGTGAGAGAGGAGGGAGCCCCACGGTGACCAAGCACTTCCTGTTGGTGGCGGCAGCCCGGAGAAAACATTGTCCTCAGAGGGAGGCTTCAGCGTGGGCCGCCTCAATAGCCGTGTCACCACGGCTCGCCGGTGCACCATGCAAGTCGAGGATTGTGTTGGAAGCAGGGGCTCCAAACAGCCGGGGAGATGGTGCAGCCGGGAGTGGGTCAGCAGGTCAATCTGCTATATCCAAAATCAGTTATTATAGGGTCCATTAAAACAAGCTGCATTTCCCACTAGCATAGGCAAAGTGCACTGTTTCAGTGCCAAACAATCTATATTTCATACTTACCTGTTCTTGATTTGTTCCCTCAGCTAAAATAAGTAAACATCTTGTCTTCTTAACAACCTTGTCGACCTGTCCTGCGATCTTCAGGGATCTATGGTCATGCATTGCCTCTCTTCTACAATTCTTAGTATCCTAATACTGATTCTGCATTTCCTTTACCTTCACTAAAAACATTACATAACTTTTCTGGATTTAATTCTATATGCTGCAATGTTGTTTTATGTATTGATTAATTAAATATGCTTTACTGTTACCAAGCTGCTGAATTACAAAACTTACATGTGACTTTGACCTTTTCTTCCTTCCAGGAGAATTGGAATTTTGAAGGTCTGTCTTTCTGGATAAAGATTGCTGTTTATATTCTTCCTCCTGTTCGTCCAGCTTTCTTTTCTTTGTCTGGCTAAGTGGTGATCTGATTTGACATGTATTATCTTTCAGAGGTGTGGTACCAGCAGTCCTTGCAATCGCTGCCCTTGAGAGAATCATGAGTGTGTGTGCAGCCATACTAACACTGTTTTCACTTCCTGCTTCGCTTGCCGGGCTACACGTTGGTATGTCTGGGGTTGTAGGAGGTATCATTACTCTCGGCGATGCCCTTTCATCTCCATGTCCTTTATTTTGTGGAGTCTGTTGAACATCCAAACAATCATCTGGACTTTCATGTAAAGCAGAGCCTGGTGTCCTGGGCGCACATAAGTCGCCATTGCTAGTTTGCTTTGGGACAGGGCTTTGCCTCTGCATGTCTTGGAGCATTTCGGCCGCCTGTTTGGTCAGTGTGCTCGTCAGACTAAAACTATCACTTTTATCTGCATTCCTTTTAGAAGCAATATCTGGGGCGACCACAAGAGCAGTGTTTACCTTTTTGCTTTCTTGATGAGACTCAGGAATTTTGCTTACGCCATCCTTCGGCAATTCTGTCTGAGAATTAGTTCGGTCACTTTGAGTGCCTTTTTTTTGCATCTGTGCATTTGAAGGATCTGAAGTTTCTCGACTTCTTTGTCTAACCTGGTCCCTGATTGCTTTGTTTTCCTTATTTGCTGTTGCTTTGTGGAATGAATCATGAGGTGGGCCTGAAGATGAATTTTTATTTTTCTCTGACTTGCTCTGTAGTTCTCTCCCTTTATTAATTCCTGCATCTGTCCTTTCAGATCGCTCCTTGTTTTGGAAAACAAATAGTCTGTCCGGTTGACTTTTATTATCTGCGCAATTCTCCTCCTTTTCTTGACTAGCATTGGATTCGATGGTTGGTTGACCTGATTCTGTGGAAGATGCGTGATCAAAGCAGAGCACACGTCTATGGTGCTGTGTTTTCAATGTTGAGCTTGATGCACTGGATATCTCCACCGGTCGCTCTTTTGATTTTCCTGCTTGGTCTGCAGGTCGTAAATCTGAGTTTTCACTCCTAGAAAATAATGCAAAATTCATATTATGCAAATGGAAGTTTTATTGGAGACCAAACTTCACAGAGAGCAGAAATCATTGTCTACTTCACATTTATTTTCCATTTGCAAACTTCTAGGATGATGCAGGGCAGATTTGAGGCACGAGTCATAATTTGTGAAAATCACGTTTTCAAACGTGTATCAAAAGGGCAAATATGAAATGTGTATTTTGCTAAGGTGATGGCTGATGTTTACAACATGCACAATATGTAGTAATTATATTTAATGGGAACGGAAGCCTCATTCAACCTGCTCAGAATATAGAAACATAGAAAATAGGTGCAGGAGGAGGCCATTCGGCCCTTCAAACCAGCACCGCCATTCATTGTGATCATGGCTGATCGTCCCCTATCAATAACCCGTGCCAGCCTTCTCCCCATATCCCTTAACTCCACTAGCCCCTAGAGCTCTATCTAACTCTCTCTTAAATCCATCCAGTGATTTGGTCTCCACTGCCCTCTGTGGCTGGGAATTCCATAAATTCACAACTCTCTGGATGAAAAAGTTTTTTCTCACCTCAGTCTTAAATGACCTCCCCTTTATTCTAAGACTGTGGCCCCTGGTTCTGGACTCGCCTAACATTGGGAACATTTTTCCTGCATCTAGCTTGTCCAGTCCTTTTATAATTTTATGTTTCTATAAAATCCCCCCTCATAAAAACATAGAAATCAGGTGCAGGAGTAGGCCATTCAGCCCTTCGAGCCTGCACCGCCATTCAATATGATCATGGCTGATCATTCAACTCAGTATCCCGTACCTGCCTTCTCTCCATACCCCCTGATCCCTTTAGCCACAAGGGCCACATCTAACTCCCTCTTAAATATAGCCAATCAACTGGCCTCAACTACCTTCTGTGGCAGAGAATTCCAGAGATTCACCACTCTCTGTGTGAAAATTTTTTTTCTCATCTCGGTCCTAAAAGATTTCCCCCTTATCCTTAAACTGCGACCCCTTGTTCTGGACTTCCCCAACATTGGGAACAATCTTCCGGCATCTAGCCTGTCCAACCCCTTAAGAATTTTGTAAGTTTCCTTAAGATCCCCCCTCAATCTTCTAAATTCTAACGAGTACAAGCCGAGTCTATCCAGTTTTTCTTCATATGAAAGGCCTGACATCCCAGGAATCAGTCTGGTGAACCTTCTCTGTACTCCCTCTATGGCAAGAATGACTTTCCTCAGATTAGGAGACCAAAACTGTACACAATACTCCAGGTGTGGTCTCACCAAGACCCTGTACAACTGCATTAGAACGTCCCTGCTCCTATACTCAAATCCTTTTGCTATGAATACTAACACACCATTCGCTTTCTTCACTGCCTGCTGCACCTGCATGTCTACTTTCAATGACTGGTGTACCATGACACACAGGTCTCGTTGCATCTCCCCTTTTCCTAATCGGCCACTATTCAGATAATAGTCTACTTTCCTGTTTTTGCCACCAAAGTGGATAACCTCACAACTCCAGCGAATACAAGCCTAGTCTTTTCAATCTTTCCTCATATGACAGTCCCGCCATCCCAGGGATCAATCTTGTGAACCAACGCTGCACTGCTTCAATCACAAGGATGTCCTTCCTCAAATGAGGAGACCAAAACTGTACACAATACTCTAGATGTGGTCTCATCAGAGCCTTTTCAACTGCAGAAGAACCTCTTTACTCCTATACTGAAATCCTCTTGTTATGAAGGCCAACATTCCATTAGCTTTCTTCACTGCCTGCTGTACCTGTAAGCCAACTTTCAGTGACCGGTGTACAAGGACACCCAGGTCTCGCTGCACCTCCCCCTTACCTAACCTAACCCCATTGAGATAATAATCTGCCCCCTTGTTTTTGCCGCCAAAATGGATAACCTCACATTTATCTATATTATACTGCATCTGCCACGCATCTGCCCACTCACTCAACCTGTCCAGGTCACTCTGCAACCTCCTAACATCCTCTTCACAGTTCACACTGCCACCCAGCTTTGTGTCATCCGCAAACTTGCTAGTGTTGCTCGTAATTCCCTCTTCCAAATCATTAATATATATGGTAAACAGTTGCGGCCCCAACACCGAGCCTTGCGGCACTCCACTCGCCACTGCCTGCCATTCTGAAAAGGACCCGTTCACTCCTACTCTTTGCTTCCGGTCTGCCAACCAATTTTCTATCCATGTCAACACCCTACCCCCAATACCATGTGCTCTAATTTTAGTCACCAGTCTCCCGTGCGGGACCTTATCAAAGGCTTTCTGAAAGTCTAGATACACTACATCCACTGGCACCCCTTCATCCATTTTACTTGTCACATCCTCAAAAAATTCCAGAAGATTAGTCAAGCATGATATCCCTTTCATAAATCCATGTTGACTTGGACTAATCCTTTTACTGCCCCATTATTACCTCTTTAATAATTGACTCCAGCATCTTTCCCACCACTGAAGTCAGGCTAACTGGTCTGTAATTCCCCGTTTTCTCTCTCGCTCCTTTCTTGAAAAGTAGGATAACATTAGCTATCCTCCAATGCACAGGAACTGATCCTGAATCTATTGAACATTGGAAAATGATCACCAATGCATCCACTATTTCTCGAGCCACTTCCATGAGGACCCTGGGATGCAGACCATCAGGCCCAGGGGATTTATCATCCTTCAGTCCCATTAGCCTACCCAATATTATTTCTTCCAGCTCCTCTACCCCCTTAGATCCTCTGTCCTCCAGTACATCTGGGAGATTTGTTTGTGTCTTCCTTAGTGATGACAGATCCGAAGTACCTATTCATCTCTTCTGCCATTTCCTTGTTGCCCATAATAATTTCACCCGTGTCTGCCTTCAAGGGACCCACATTTGATTTTGCTACTCTTTTTCCCTTAACATATCGAAATAAGCTTTTACTGTCCTTCTTTATATTCCTGGCCAGCTTCCCCTCGTACTTCATCTTTTCAGCCCATATTGTCCGTTTTGTTTCCTTCTGTTTTCCTATGAAAGTTTCCCCAATCCTCAGGCTTCCGGCTACTCTTTGCTGTGTTATACATCTTTTCTTTTAGTTTTATTCTATCCCTAACTTCTCTTGTCAGCCACAGTTGCCTCCTACTCCCCTTAGAATCTTTCTTCCTTTTTGGAATTAAATGATCCTGCATCTTCCGGATTAGGCCCAGAAATTCCTGCCATTGCTGTTCCACCGTCATTCCTGCTAGGATCCCTTTCCAGTCTACCTTGGCCAGCTCCCCTTTAATGCCTTCATAGTCCCCTTTGTTCAACTGCATCACTGCCACTTCCGATTTAACATTCTCCTTCTCAAATTGCAGATTAAAACTAATCATATTATGATCACTACCTCCAAGCGGTTCCTTTACTTCGAATTCTCTTATCATATCTGGTTAATTGGACAACACTAAATCCAGAATTGCCTTTTCTCTGGTCGGCTCTATTACAAGCTGCTCTCAGAATCCATCTCGGAGGTATTCTACAAACTCTCTCTCTTGGGGTCCTGAACCAACCTGATTTTCCCAATCTACCTGCATATTGAAATCCCCCATCACCACAGTGGCATTACCTTTGTTACATGCCAGTTTTAACTCCTGCTGCAACTTACACCCTACATCCAGGGTACTATTTGGGGGTCTGTAGATAACACCAATTAGTGTCTTCGTGCCTTTACAATTCCTCAACTCAATCCACAGTGACTCTACCTCGTCAGTCCCTATGGCTTCCCTCGCAAGGGACTGAATTCCATCCCTCACCAGCAGAGCTACCCCCCTCCTCTGCCCACCTGCCTGTCCTTTCTATAGGATGTATAACCCTGAATATTAAGTTCCGAGGCCCGATCCTCCTGCAGCCACGTCTCAGTAATCCCCACAATGTCATATCTACCAACCTCTAACTGAGCCTCAAGCTCATCTACTTTACTTCTTATACTTCGCGCATTCATATACAATACTTTTAATTCCTTACGCATCTCACCTTTCACATCGATCCCTATTACACTTGGCCATATTCTCCTCTCCCTTTGTGAGCTTCCTTTCCCGTTAATGTGCAAGAATATGTGTAAGAAGGAACTGCAGATGCCGGTTTAAACCGAAAATAGACACAAGAAGGGTCTCGACCCGAAATGTCACCCATTCCATCTCTCCTGAGATGCTGCCTGTCCCGATGAGTCATTCCATCTTTTTATGTCTATCTTCTGCTCAGAATATAGGTCGCTATTGCGCAGTGAAAGTAAAAATGCAATTTGACAGGAATAATTTTTTGAGTATACAATTCATCTTGCTTACCATTCTAATACAGAATATACAAAGACAATTGTAAAGAACTCTGTGTTATCCACCAACTGTTTTCTGTTTTTGTTAAACCCGCTCAGTTTTCCATTGGCTAGCAGCAGTGCCTCTGTCGTGCTGATTTGAAATTATTCCAGTACTTTCCAATGGTACAGTGATAGAACTGCTGCCTCACTGCGCCTGATACCCAGGTTTGTTCCTGACGATGGGTGTCTTTTGTGCAGAGTTTGTACATTCCCCTCATGACCGCGTGGGATTTCTCTGTATGCTCCGCTTTCCTCCCACTTTCTAAAGACGTGCAGGTTTATAGATTAATTTGCTTCTGTAAATTGCCTAATATGTAGGACGCAAAAGTGAGATAACATAGAACTGGTGTACGATGACTGATGGCCGGACATGGTGGTCCGCAGGGCTTGTTTCCACGCCATAACCACTAAATGCTGGAGTGCATTTGCTATGTCATGCTTAATATTTTTCCCTCCTACTTTCACCCCCCCTATTTAATAATAATAATAATAAATTTTATTTATGGGCGCCTTTCAAGAGTCTCAAGGACACCGTACAAAAATTTAGCAGGTAGAGGAAAAACATGTAAGGGGAATGAAATAATTAGTAGAGACATGACTAGTACACAAAGTAAACACAAAATTCAATACAAAACACAATATGAGGCAATTAATGCACAGATGAAAAGGGAGGGGGACGTGGGGCTAAGGATAGGCAGAGGTGAAGAGATGGGTCTTGAGGCGGGACTGGAAGATGGTGAGGGACACGGAATTGCGGATCAGTTGGGGGAGGGAGTTCCAGAGCCTGGGAGCTGCCCTGGAGAAGGCTCTGTCCCCAAAACTGCAGAGGTTGGACTTGTGGATGGAGAGGAGACCGGCTGATGTGGATCTGAGGGACCGTGAGGGTTGGTAGGGGGAGAGGAGGTCAGTGAGTTATGGGGGGGTGCCAGATGGTGGAGGGCTTTGTAGGTGAGGATCAGGATTTTGTAGTTGATCCGGTGGGAGATGGGAAGCCAGTGAAGTTGTTTGAGGACTGGAGTGATGTGATGCCAGGATTTGGTGTGGGTGATGAGTCGGGCGGCTGCGTTCTGGACCAGTTGGAGTCGGTTGATGTAGGTGGAGCTGATGCCAAGGAGAAGTGAGTTGCAGTAGTCCAGTCGGGAGGAGATGAAGGCATGGATGAGTCTTTCAGCAGCGGGAGGTGAGAGAGAGGGTCTGATTTTGGCGATGTTGCAGAGGTGAAAGAAGGAGGTTTTAATGACATGGCGGATGTGAGGCTCAAGGGAGGGGAGGCTTGCGGGCCTGGGGAGATGGGGAGACAGTGGTGCCGTCGATGGTGAGAGTGGGGTTATTGGTTTTGCTGAGTGTGGCTTTGGAGCCTATGAGGAGGAATTCTGTCTTATCGCTGTTGAGTTTGAGGAAATTATGTTGCATCCAGGTTTTTATAGCTGACAAACAGGAGTTAATATGCAAGAGATGGGCGGGGGTTGTGGGGGGATTTGGTGCCGAGGTAGATCTGGGTGTCATCAGCGTAACAGTGGAAGTCCAGGTTGAAGAGGGGGGGAGTATCTGACCAAAGGGGAGGATGTAGATGATGAAGAGGAGGGGGCCGAGTACAGAGCCTTGGGGAACGCCTTGAGTGACTGTGGCTGTAGCAGAGGTGTGGTTGTGGAGACAGGATGAAGTGGGATCTGTTGGAAAGGTAGGAACGGAGCCAGCTGAGTGCAGAGCCTTCAATGCCAAGGTCTTTGAGTCTGGTGAGCAGGATGTTATGGTTCACTGTATCGAAGGCTGCGCTCAGGTCGAGGAGGATGAGGATGTTGAGGGAACCAGTGTCAGCAGAGGTGAGGAGGTCGTTGAGGACTTTGAGGAGAGCAGTTTCTGTGCTATGGAGGGGGCGAAAGCCAGATTGGAGGGGTTCAAGTAGGTTATATGCAAGGAGGTGGGAATGAAGTTGCGACGCAACGATACGCTCCAGGGTTTTTGAAAGAAAGGGGAGGTTTGAGATTGGGCGGTAGTTAATGAGAGAGGAGGGATCAAGACCAGGTTTCTTTAAGATTGGTGTAACAGCAGCAGTTTTGAAAGCGGAGGGGACAATGAGGAGTTGAAAAGATTAGTGAGGTAGGGGCAGAGAACGGGGAGGCAGGACTTCAGCAGGGGAGTGGGTCGAGGGAGCAGGTAGTGGGTTTGGAAGAGCTGATGAGTTTGGAGATTTCAATAGGGATGACCAGGTCAAACTGGGAGAGGAAGCAGTGTGGAGGAGGGGTAAGGAGGTCAGTGGAGATGTTGAAAGGAGGGGCCTTGGTAGGTGGTGGAGTAGATGCTGGGGAGTCGGGTACAGGGGATAAAGATTGATAGATGGTGCTGATTTTATCAGCGAAAAAGTGGAGGAATGAGTTGCAGAGATCCGGAGTAGAGGTAGGGAGAGTGTTGGCTCGAGGCTTGAGGAGGTTGTTTACTGTGGAGAAGAGGGTTCTGTGGTTTAGGCAGGGATCGGTGAATATGGAGGAGAGGTAGGCAGATTTTGCAGCAATGAGGGCATCTTTGTAGTCAGTGAGGTGGAGTTTGTAAGCTTCAAGGTGGACTGTGAGAGATGATTTCTTTGTGAGTCGTTCAAGTCGGCGACCAGTCTGTTTCAGTTTACGAAGTGCAGGTGTGTACCAGGGTGAAGATGTGTTGACAGTTACGGTTCTTGTTTTGAGGGGGGCCATAGTGTTAAGGGAGGTAGACAAGGTGGGGTTGAGATGGTTTGTGAGATCATCAGGTGAGATGGGGGTTGAGTCCAGGGGGAGAGTGGTGGAGAGCAGGTCAGAGAGATGGTGGGGATCAATGGATTTTAGATTACGGAAGGTGATTTCTCGGAGGAAGCGGGGGCGAGGTGTCGGAGAAGGGATGGTGAACCGTATAAGCTTATGATCAGAGGGGGAAGAGGCAAGGATGGAAGTCGAGTACCGGTTAATTTGTGGAGCAGACCAGGTCAAGGATGTGACCTTTGTCATGGGTGGGAAAGTTGACGTGCTGAGTGAGAGAGAAGTTGTCAAGTAAAAAGGCGAATTCAGATGCGAGCTTGCAGTTTTCTCACTAATGCAGTTTTGTTTCAGTTTTGATTATGAAATATGTAAATATCCAAGGAATTTTGTTGTTAGGTGCCTTAACATTGCTGAAAAACAATCAGGGATAAAATATCTACTCGTCTCTTGGAGGGGGAAGTGAGAAGAGAAAAGGCACGCAAAAATGCCCGACTTCCCACCTAGTAGAAGATACAGCCAGCAAATCCATCATCCACCCCACTAAACAACCAAACACAGGTTCATATCTACAGGGTGTCTATGGGTAAGGTATTCATAACCCAGGGAGGACCTGTAATTGATCCATTCTGCATTTCCAGGAATTTCTACTTATCTTAGCATGTAAATATAAAAATAAATATCCCAAGCATTTATTTGCTGTTTCCTTTCTCTGTACAACTATCTAATTAACATCAATTCTGTAATTTAGTTGAAAAATGCAGTATTCACAGTTCTGTAATAACTTGATTTTGGTCTCCCGCCACACAGCTTTGACAATTGTGACAAAAATAACATTTACGGGGAAAAAGCATTCACAAGACTAGAGTTTGAACTACTCAAGTCCATGAACTCCAAACAGAACAAAAGTTGTTCAAAGAAATAACAATATTAACATCATACCGACTGGAATTATATCAAGTCTAATATATTACCTCTGGGGCTGGTTTGTATTTTGTGTTATTGATGAATCTATTGAGATGAATGTGCCAATTACAGATGACTGTCCTAGAAAACAAATAAATGCTTTGTACTTCAGGTAGAAATTTGAAGAAAAGTGTGACAAGGCATCAATTTTTTTTTCTTATCATTACTAGCTCTTCATAAAGACACAGTTAAAGTCAAATTTATTCATCACATGCACCAACGAAGGCATAGTGAAATGAATTTGCCAGGCAGCGATACACTTAAATAAAACCACACAATAGAATTCAACATAAACATCCACCACAGCATTCTTCAGTGTGGTGGAAAGCAACAAAGTTCAGTCAATCCTCCTCCCTTTGTTCATCCGTGGTCGGGGCCATGAACCCTCTGTAGTCGCCGCTACGGATGGATGTACAGGCCCTCTCGTCAGGATGATCAAAACTCCGATGTCGGGATGGTCGGAGTTTTGATCATCCCAACGAGAGGGCCTGTACATCCGGCCGTGAATAGTGAAGATTAAGAATGCATAATTGGCAAGGTACAAAAGGTTCTGTAATAATACATATTGCAACAATGGTGACCATTACAAATGATCATAAAATATCTGTGTATCCTGAAATGCTACAAGTTCACAAAAGGAATTAAATGCTAAAATATATTTTTATCTATATTTTCTTAAATAGGATCACAACAGGGAATTTGATACCGAGGAATATTGAAGCTGATATTTTCTCATAGGAATTACTTTCCATAGTTGCTAACCTGTACTTATGGTGCTTGGTTGAACTGCTAGCTGTGGTGGTTTCCTCGAAATGGGAAGTTTGCTGAATCTGCTGCATTTTTTTCCAAGTGAAGAGGATACTGGCATACGGAGAACCTGCTGATAAATAAATAGAAAAATCAGTAACTGTAAAATATCACATTGAGATTGGCTGAGATACATTTCACCTTTTGCCTGGCCAAATAAATTCTTACCACTATCCAATATGCTATGGAGTTTTCACATCCCCGAGGCGAGTCTCAAATTTCATGCCCCTTTACATGCCAGACACCAGAGACACGAAGCAATAATCCAGAGAATTTATACCCTCCCCTCTCCCTCACACTGTACAGTCCTCCAAGGCACCAGAGTGAACTTCACACACTAGGACGGTGCTGACAATAGTTTAAAAAAATACTTGGTCTCCTGCTCATTTGGCAAGTCAGAATCTTTGTTTACTTGAGTCAACAGCAACTGTACAGGTGAAGCATCGTCCACAGATTTTCAATATCTGTATTCTAACAGGTGCTCCTGTTAATTTCCTATTACACTGACAAAACAGACCTCCAATCTTGCAAACTCTGCATTTTGAAATTAACATTCAATAATTCAAACCCCTAACTTGGCCTCATCCCTCCACTCCTCATTTATCTATGTTCCACATGCCCTTTACTGCCCGTCTTAAAGTCTGCCTTGATACTAAAAGTTTGGTCTTTCCCTAGCTCTCTGCCCCTCCCCTCATTTAAAGTACACTTTAAAGCCTACCTCCCAGATCAAGTATTGTCACATTCTATTTGGCCCAATCAACCTTTCTCTGATCATCCTCCCTTGAAGCACCTTGTGACATTTAAGAATGCAAGGTTAAAACAGTGGCATAGGTGGTAGAGCTGCTGTCTCACAGTGCCAGAGAACCAGGCTCGATCCTGACCTTGGGTGTTGTCTGAATGGAGTTTGCATGTTCTCCCCGTGACTGATGGTCAGTCAGCATGAACTCAGTGAGCTGAAGGGTCCATTTCTTTTAATCGGTCAAAACAATAACCTTTGAACTCGGATAAGGAGGGACAGTGAAGTGCTGTAATAACATACGTGATCTCAGTTGTGATGCAAATGCTTTACTACAAATGTACTTCAAACAAATTGAACTGTTGCAGAGAGCAACATGATCTTTGTGCTGTCATTTCAGTGATTACACAGTATTTGGGACAGAACAATTTCCTGTAAACTTCCTCTAAGTCACAGATAATGTCATCCAGTTCAAAAGAAGACACACAAACTTGCCTGTTGGGGTGACATCGTGAATGAAGTTAGACTATTAGGACCCATTATTGAAACTGGAATCATTCCCATTACACCTTGTAGCACTGGCTGAACAGGGGATGTGATAAAAAAAGTTGAACCTAAACACAAATCACATTTTAATTGTTAGTAGCAGGCCAAGTTGGAAAACTATATTTTTAGCTATTATGGTTTCAGGCAATTAACAGCCGATTTATGGAGAAGAAAAATTACAAATGGAACATCACCCAGCAGCTCTTTTTATCAACGAACTGGCCACTACCACCTGGTACATCATGGGTATTGACCCCCCCCTATTGAAGGGATCTATGGGAAGTGCAGACTAAGAAGGCAGGTAATATCAAAGACCCACACCACTCTGGCCACATTCTCTTCTCTGGTGCTACCATGGGAACGTGGAACAGAAGTTTAAGAACCATTACCTCCAGGTTAATTTACAATTTATTCCCATCAACCATCAGTTCTTGACTACCCTGCACAAGCCTATAACAGCACTGAACCACTGTGGACTTTGCACTATGGAGTTGCTCAATGTACTTTGTTTTTTGCATTATCATGGTCTAGTTTACTTAGAATAACCGATAACATGTTGCACGTTTATTGTTGTTGTTGTGTCTATTTTGCCTGTAACCCTGCAGCAAGTATTTCATCCAGTCTGAAGAAATATTCCAACACAAAACGTCAACTGTTCCTTTTCTCCAAAGATGCTGCCTGACCCACAGACTTACTCCAGCATTTTGTTTCTATCTCAAGAATTTCATTGTTCTGGTTCATATGACAAATTAACACTTGACTGTTGACTACTGTTCAGCTGAATGTCTTCATAAGAAATAGCAAAAGGAAGGAAATAAAAATTGACATGAAAAGCACAATCACAGCTAATCTTCTGTAATGTATTAGTTCAAACAGCATTTTGTGCCAAGGCATCAATATAGTTATTACAGAGAGTAGAAGTGAAGACAGAAGAAACTGCAGGGGAAAAAGCTTCCGGCAATCGCCTGCTATCTTTCCGCTTCTGACACTAGGCAGTTATCTTGCCTATTATAAAAATCTTTAATCACTGTCTGATTGAATTATACCATTGAGTATCTGTTTTAAATGGGTGTTTAACAATGTATTACCTACTTAACTTGGAAAGCAATAAAAATAAAAGTTGGCTACATCACAGCAATAACTCTGATCTATAAATGCTGTTAATTGTCCCATGATTACATCAATGCAATCACAAAGCAGGCAAGTGCTTTACTTCCTTTGAAGTTTAAAAAGATTTGACATGCTAATAACTACTTTGACAAACTTCTACAAGTGTACTGTAGGAAATACCCTGACGTTGCATCACGTCCTGGCATGATAATTCCAACACACAGGAACGCAAGAGGCTGCAGAGTAGTGGACTTAGCCAAGTCCATCACAGACACATCCCTCCCAGCATCTAGCATCAAATGAAATGCTGCTTGAAGAATGTCACATCTATCATATGTAGGAAGGAACAGCAGATGCTGGTTTAAACCAAAGATAGACACAAAAAGCTGGAGTAACTCAGCGGGACAACACATCTGAGTTCCCACTGAGTTACTCCAGCTTTTTGTGGCATCTATCATCATGGGTATGGAACTCTTATCGCTAGTTTCATTGGGCAGATGGTACAGAAGCTCAAGATTGGTCACCACCAGGATCAAGATCAGCTACTTTCCTACAATTATCAGCTTCTTGAACCAACCTGCACAACCCTAATCCTACCACGGAACACCACAGACCGCCTCTTGCACTACCAAGGGCTTGTTTTGCTCTCCTATTGTAATTTGCACTAATGTCTAGTTTATTGCAGTCTTTCTCCCTTTTCCTCTCTTGCATAATTCACGTATAGTTGGTGTTTTAATGTTATCCGAGTCTAAGTCTATGCATCTGTGATGCTGTTGCAAGTAAGCTTTTCATTGTACCTGCGCCTCACCATACGTGTGCATATGACAATAAACTTGTCGCGAGACTCATTACGTGCACTGATACCTTGTGAAAAACTCGAAGATACAGGCTGCCCCATGGGAAATACAGTGCTTGGCCTTGGAGGTGTAGATAAAGCCCGAGGAACTGATGTTGTTATGGTTGTAGAGGCAGAGCTGCTCGGTAGCAGCAAGACTTTTGCAGAACCCCCACGGTGATCCAAAATGAAAGCGTTACTGTTACTAGATTCATCTCCTTTCATCAAAGGTTGTCCTGCAGAATCTTGCACACAAGCCGCTATAAGAACATTGCTGGACTGCCCAAATGTGGTGGCAGCGGGCAACAATTGTACAAGCCCAGTGTCTTTTCTTCGGCCCCGTGGATTTTGAATGGACAGAGTATTGTTAGTCTGAGGTGGTGCAGTGACAGTCACGTTACTGGAGGTTATGCTTTGCGTGGGCATAGTTTCCACATCAGCACACACAACATTTTGCACACTGCTCTCGGGCTCCTCTGGCATTTCCAAACTACTCACAGCACTTTCCGTCTCTTCATTTCTCGTGCGCAAATTGTGCCTGGAGATAGTTTCTGTAACAGCAACACAATTGCTACTTCCAGCATGGCTTAACTCTTTGCCTTTTATGGGGGAACCACCTGGAGAAGACAATACGATTGTTGGCACATTTTCATTTGTAATACTGGACACAGCATTATTTAACTCTGTATCTGAAGATAATTGTTTGGGATCGTCACTAATAATTATCTTGAGTGTGACTATATTTGTGGGATCTACCTCCATGGTGCTGGAAGGTTCAGCATTTGAAACTTTAGACGTGGAGATAACCTCAGAGTTTGCAGAAGTGGCAGTGACAGTCGACCTGGGCATCATGTTAGTTGAAACACTCTCAGTTACAGGATTCGAGCCGGAGCTAACAAAATTTGGTTGTAAGGTTGTGACCTTATTCTCAGAGTTTGACTTGGAAGATGAAACGGAGGAAGAAACTGGCTCCATCCGATCAGGCATCTCTACGTCCACGGAAACCACGCTCGTTTTTACTGCATCAGATGTAAGAAAGTTCACCGAACTAGAACTTACAGCAGAACTATTTGATGTTTCTGGGAAAGAAGAAAGAAGAGCTTGAGACTGTGTTTCAGTGGCTAAAGCAGGACTTCTAGATACTCTTGACATGTGCAAAATATTTTGCTGACTTGCCACCACAGCAATAAAAGAATCACCAGAACTTTTCTGTACTGCAAAAGTTGATTGAACTGATGTTTCAGTACTAGTTGATGCCGGTACATTACAAACTCCAGCTCCAGTCTCAACACTTGTCTTTGTAGCTCCGAGTGCTTTGATTGCCGGCACTTCATGTTTAGATTGACTTGTAGCGGCGTTTGGTTCGTTCGTATCACAAATTGGAGATATATCACTAGCTTCTGAAGCAAGCCCATTTTGACTTACGATTATGGATAGCGATTCAGTTTTCTCACTCTGATTATTTAACTCTTCAATAGCCAGAGTATCCTCAGGGGGCTGCTGTTGCACAACTGGAGATTGATGTGTTTTTTCATTGCAAGCAGATGGATTCCGAGTCCTAATTTCCATTTCAGCAACATCCCCTGTTCCTAGTGATGTTGATAAAGTTGACTGGATTACAGCTGCAGATGTAGGAAGATCTGATACAGAAGTAGCTTCTCCAGTGCTCCAACTACTACTTCTGTTTCCCTGAGAGCTGGAACTCCGACTATCCATTGAAACCACAGATTTGTTTGCATCAGCTGTACTGAGGTTTGGAAGAATCTGATTTTCATTTATTTTGGATTTTGTAGTTAAAGTTGATTCTGTAGATATTTTGGTACTATGTGTTGCTCCATCATCTTTGCTCTTGTTTGTGTAACTATTTGGCTCATTCTCGGAGATTGTTGAAGGTAAAGGTACCAAGTTACCTTGGGAAACAAAAACAGATATGTATACTTATAACATAATATCAATACAATTGTTTTCAGTTATTAATTACAAATTTTAAAAGTTAGTTATATTTTGAAGATAAAGCATTTAATTATAATTTGAACAGATTCTATAAATACATTTGATTTTATAATTAGCAATAAAAAAAACCTCACCTAATCCCGCAGTTGGAAATGTACTAAATTTGCCCAGATATGCAGTATTTGCACTATTTTCCATTTCATTCATATTGTTCTGATCGGATGGTCCTTTATCTGAGTCTTCACTTTTTTTAGACTTGCCTAAATGAAAAAACAGACAAATGTGCCAAATTATATTAAAGAGTGAGCATATATTAAATATTGATTAATTTTACAACAAAAAGATAATTTCTTTATCAGTTAACCATATAGGAAAAATACTCACGCAAGTTAAACTCACTGAAATAGGTTATTCAGATCTCCATAAACCCTTCAATGCCACTTTTATATCCTTTCCCCATTGTTGTTTAGTTATATAACCAATCTTCTATTGCAATTTATAATACATAATATGCCAAATCAAACAATAAAAACAATCCTAATCTTGCTTTGATTTCTTAGAACAATTACCTGATTTCTGTACCTTTCTGTTACTGGCTACTGCTACTAGCAATGCTTTATCAGTATTATTATAAAAAACATTTAAGATTGTAAACATCTTTATCAAATTATCCCTTAACAGTCTCTGGTCAAAAACAAATGATTCAATTCTCTAAAGTCATGACATGACTGTCATAATTCTAACCTGCACACGGCCAAATTCCCTCAAAATGCTGGGACCCAAATTGGGGCCTAATCTGTGGTAATAAAGATTACCGTATTTTCCGGCAATAAAGATGCTCTTTCATACCCCAAAATAAGGCACGAAAATTTACCTGCGTCTTGGAGGCCGAAGGTTAGGTTGTTAGCCAAGAAATATAGACTTGGCTATCCCTCAGTACAGCAATATCAAGAACGACGTTACTGTACTGAGGGATAGTCAAGTCTATCCCTCATTGCTGGCAGCTGATGGGAAGCGGCTGTAAAGTGGGAAGTGGCTGTAAAAGGACAGCGCCGCTGGGGGAGGAGAGTTCCTTTCACTGCTTGTGGGGAGTCTGGCCCGGGCCAGCATGGCCTGGGCTGCACAAATTGGCTGGGCCGCCATGGGGTAAGGTTGCGGGTAGAGCAGGAGCGTTGAGAAGGAGGGAGTCGGAGATCATGCCAGCAACTCACTCACCGTTGCTGCGGCACTCCGGGTGCGGAGCCACTGAATTGCGGCCGGGGAGGGAAGTAGCTCGGGTGGCTGCGAGTGGCCGCCAGGACCAGACAGCGGAACCTGCCGCCACCTAAGCGCCTTCTACCGACCCGCCCGCCAATGTGTCCTTCGGCACAGGCGCAACCGGTTATGGTGGCGGTAGGCGGGTCGCTACTGGGCGGAAGGCTGGCTGCTCAGTCCCAGGCACTTTCTCTCTCTCTCTCCCCGTTATGTGATCTCCCTGAGCCAGGAAGCCAGGAAGTCCCCGTCCCTCAGACCTGAACCGCGCAGCGCGTTGTGGGACAGGTGAAGATGGAGGCTCCCCGGTCCTCATTGCCTTCTTGAAGGAGTTTCACATCTATAAGCTTTTAAAAAAAAATGTAACTTGCCATCTTCAAAGGTTTAAATACATCCAATTTCAGGACATTATCATGCAACCAATTTAAAACTGTACTAATTTGGTGGGTTTTTTAATTTCTACTAGCAAAGCAAACAATTTCAGGCTTCTTTGCATTAAATTTCATCAGCTGGCCAAATCGTTGTAAAATGTGTTACTATTCTGCATGCTGTTTACCACATTGTAAAGCAATGTCCCTCCATTAAAAACTATCCAACATAGATATTAGGCTAGCAAGTCTTCAGAAGAATGTTGTGCTTGCTACACAGTTAATGGAAAAGCCACATTCATAGATAAACATATGGAATGCACACTTTCTGATGGGGGTTCAGTACAAACCATAATCAAAGAGATCAAACAAAGCCTGAAATGCTGGATCTGACTCGGTCTGCTCCAAGATATCGTGAATAGCTTCGTCAGACATGTGGACTTCATCCTACAAAAAAAAATAATGAAAATTTCAGTTCGCTCCTTAGTTTGCACAAAACGTTCTTTTTTTTTTAATCATTTAGTTAGAAGACAGCAGTCTAGAATATGAATATTATTTTTACAAAGAAGAAATGATAGTCAAGGAATGTTTCCTTGTTTTATGTTTTCTCTCACTCTAGCATTTTCACAATATTCCCTATTTACACTCAAAATCAGGCTGCTCAGTGGCAAGTGCGATATTTCTGCAGATTGGTTCCTTGATCAATCATTCTGAAGAACTCTTATCAAAATGGCACTGCGGGCATTCTTCAATTAAATTTAAATCCAACATTTTTGAGGAAGAAACTAAAGGAACCTTTCACAACTCCAGTGGAATATGGATTAGTAAATTGAATTTCAAAAGCTAAATCTAATTTCCAATCACGATGAAAATTTCACTGCAATTTATAAATTGCAGCATCAAACTGTTTTTTTCCCCCCAAAGAGAACTTCCCCATTATTTTTATTGAAAGATCTTGTAAGCAATGTCCTTGATTCTATTCTTGCGTTTGCAAGCACAATGTCACATCTCATACACTAAATCTAATTTATTCAATATAATTAAAGACAGGAATAATTAGTTTATTTAATTAATCAACAATTGTGTTACATAAAATAATCAGAAGTATGTGGCAAACATGAACATTACCCCGAGGCCTAGGATTTCATCAATGGACTGATCCGGTGATGTACTACTACTGTCAGATGGCTTTGTAGGATGTCCAGCACAAGACTCACTATAAAGAGAAAACAAAAAGTTGCATTTAAAAGAAAATTGAAAGGCGATACATGATCTGCATCTGATTGTTTGGTATGGCTTACTTTATCAGACTATATATAAAAGAGTTGGATAAATTATACAGATTTGAAATGAAATGTCTCCAGATACGAGGAGGTCTACTAAATTTCTGTAACCAAAACATATTTTTAATATTGTGTTACATTATATTGATTATACAACACAAAGTTGTGTTTTTTTTTTGGATAACATGTGCTGGTACAATGTATCAACACCTGGAAAAAAATTGGAAAACTAGATTTAAATTTTTAGAATATTACAAAAACGATTAGTTAAGTTTAAAAAAATAAAATGTATGCATTAAATTAGATAGACCCTTAAACTGCTTAAGCAACATAATAATAATAATACATTTTATTTATGGGCACCTTTCAAAAGTCTCAAGGACACCTTACAGAATTTAACAAGAGTAAAAAACATATAATCGGAGTAAAATAAATAATAAAGACATCACCAATACACAAATTAAGGACAGAATTCGATCCAAAGACAAAAAAAATCAAAAACACAATGTGAAGAGAGAGCAGCGGCAGCTAGGCACAATTGTGTGCCTTCCACCACAGTGATGAATGCTGTGGTGGATGTTTATGTTAAAATTTTATTGTGTTTTTGTGTGTGCTCTTTATCATTGTATCGCTGCTGACATATCATTTCACTTGCACTTTTTGTGCAATGTGACAAATAAACCGTTATATTGTATTGTATTGTAAACCGCGCCAGCGTCCACTCTCCCTTCCGACAGCCATCTTGGACACAAACTAAAATAATCACTTACACACAAAAATCATCCCCCCACAATGGTCACCATCCCCAGTTCTCCCAAAGTCAGGCCTATTGAGGCCTCCGCTATTGCCTCTACGGAGGCCCGATGTTCCTGGCCGTTCTCGCCGGGTGCTGTTGTCCCGGCGTCGGGAGAGTCCTCTCAGCGGCTGGGCCACCTGGAACGGCCGCTTCCTTACCGGAGACCGCGGCTTCCGAAGCCGACAAGGCCGCGCCGGTTTGGAGCTCCCAGGCTCCCGATGTTGAAGTTGGCGCCGCCCGCTCCGCAGACCCGCAGCCCGGAGGTGTTGAACTCGGCGGTCACAGCTCACCGGAGCTCCAGCGCGGCGACCCAGGCAAGGCATCGCCCGCTCCGCTCCGCGATGGCGCTCCAGCGCTGTGCCGCCATCGAAGCCGAGGTGCTGGGCGGTCCCCGCCAGCAAACGGCGCTCCACGCCCGCTGGTAGGCCGCGAGGACGGGTCGACGGGGCATCCCGGAGAAAAAGCTGCCTCACCGACCAGGTAGGGACCTAGAAATATAGTTACCCCCTACCACCCACATTAAAAAGTCTATCTCTCCCACAAACAAAACACAGGACTCACTAGAACTACCAAAAAAAAAAAAGTGAATTAAACGTACAGCTGCTGGTTAGCAGCCGTTCCCCAAGCTGGCTCCTCCTGACAGGAGGACAATGCATTATAGACATCAACAGCAAGTTACGATGTGCGTACCAGCTCTTTCTACAAAGCACTGGTGCAAGGCTTCTGGAAACAATCTTAAAATACCAATCCAAATACCATCAACATTATATACATTAATGTCTTAACAACCATGTGAAAAGTGTTTCCACTGTATCTCTATACTTGACAATAGTGAGTACATAAGTGCACACCACGAGCGAGCTCACGAGTACTCCAAGCCAGGCCCTATTAAGGAGTCCTCAGCACGCAGAGTAAAGGCGCAAGACACGTCGCTATTAGCTGACGCCCGTGTCAGTGAATTCCCGACAAGCAGAAGGGCGTGAGACTCGACTAATTTAATTATTTACTAACCCATGTAGTGTATTTCACTACACTGTAATAAACTTAGTTTCCTTGCTACCTTGAAGTGAACTTTCTCCACAATGGATCTGAATCTTTGAAACCTGCTTGCATCATTACATTTTGGTGGAGTCAGCAAGATTCATTGAAAAGGACGAGAAGGACCAATGAGCTGAAACCCAAGACCTTTCAAGTCCCAGAGTGGACAGACTTGTTTAGAAACCCACCCCATAGTCCATAGTCTGATAACCATTTGATTCTGTATATCAGGAAAGGTTTATTCAGAAACCCGACCAGTTAAGATGGGCTGAATTGTTCGTCTATGCTGTACAACTCAATTAAAAAAAATAATTGGCTATTTAAATTCTAACATTCAATAATTTAATGATTACATTTGCAATGAAATGTGTAATCTGCATATTCAAACAATGCTTCAAGATTACAAATAATTTTTCAGAGTGTTTTAATTTTGTAACTATAATTCTGCAAGAATTGGGCAATCCCATAAAAAAATAAACTAGAGACAATATTGGCAGATAAAACTACATAGCAAGATAGAAATTAGATATCCCGAACGCTGCAACAAGTTTACATTACCTGTACATAACTTTGTTAATGTTTTCCGCAAGTTTTTCTAGAAGAGATTGATCTTTCAGGATTTTCTCTCTGGCGTTTTCGATGACTCTTTGCTACAGACAAAAATTGGAGACTAAATATCCAACATTAAAAAATAGTCTATATAAAACGTTAAAAAAGTGGCAATTTACTGACGTGAAAGGAGTGAAACTCAAGTCTATTCACTGTTCATTTGGCGTCCACGTGCATAGATAGCTAGTCATTTTCCCAAAATCCCATTCTCTACTATCCAATCCTAGTTTCTTGAAATGGTAGTGGTGGGCCTTTTTTTAAATTTGTTGTAAAATTTCAAACTACTTAAGACAGCATCTTGGAGCCAATTAAGTACGCGTAGTCAAGTCACAGCAGGTAAAGGACTACATGAATCTTGCAAAAAAACATTGACCCAATTGAACTTTCAATGACAGTCCTCTTTCTCTTGTGATGACTTTTAGTGATGTCAACTTCTTGTTTCCAATTAGGAATATATGCAAGAACCTAGGCATTTTAGTTTCGTGTCCTTTCGATTTTTTAGCCTGGATTAGGTTTAGACTGAATCAGAGATGTTGCCTGACCTGTGGAGTTACTCCAGCATTTTGGGTCTATCTTTAGGATTAAGACCAGCTGGCTGGCCATCAGAACAGTTTAGCATCTGCGTTAGGGTTTATGATATGATTCAATACAATATCATATAATCGTCATATACTTATTAAAAGTCTGATCTTGTACGTGTGCATGATGTGGTTGTCTTTACTTCAGAATCTTCGCAAAAACAATATGAGGGGGAACTTCTTTACGCAGAGAGTGGTAGTGGTGTGGAATGAGCTCCCAGTGGAAGTGGTGGAGGCAGGTTCATTGGTATCATTTAAAAATAAATTGGATAGGCATATGGATGAGAAGGGAATGGAGGGTTAAAGTATGAGTGCAGGCAGGTGGGACTAAGGGTAAAAAAAATTTGTTCGGCACGGACTTGTAGGGCCGAGATCACTGTTTCGTGCTGTAATTGTTATACTTTATATAATTCATATACTCTTAAAAGTCTTATTTGACGTTAAAGTTTTTTTTTAATCACTAAAGACAATTGAATTTTTAAAAATTGACATTCCCCCCCCCCCCAACTTCAACTGAAGACCGTCACAATGCTAAATGCTTTCGTTGTCTCTTGTACTGTACACTAATGACAATGACAATTAAAATTGAATCTGAATCTGACAATGGCCCAGCTAGTAGTGATCAGCTTCACTGAAGATTTCATCCTATATTTCACATTATTCGCGATTAAAAAAGCCCACTTTCACAAGATTTGTACTGTTAAAATCATTCCTGCTATCTTCCAACACACTTCAATACAATGTTGCGACACAGGAACACTGAACTTTTCATCTCACAGGAGGGGGAGGGCGAATTGCTATTGCAACACACAGGGCCAGTGCAATTGACATTTTTTTTAAAGCTGACTGCTGAGGGAGGTAGGGGAGTGCTGGAATCTTACGTTCGGGAACAGCTTGAGTTGGAGGACCACGCCTCCCGTGGGGGCTAAGGGTAGGGAACGGGTGTTTTGGGGGAGCAGACCCAACGGGTCTGCACTTGGTCTAGTTATTCACTAAAATGACCCATTAACATTTTCAGAGGAATCCACTAATTTGTTCAAGGTTTCAACAATTTTGCTTCCCAGTTTAAATGTTGCTACTGACCATCTTGAAAACACAATCGTGCATAATTTTCAAGATCACAAAGATTAACCCCTATCTAACAAAGGGAATAAAAATAATAAATAAACGTTATCAACTTCTCAAAACATCTTCTGCAAAGACAGTCAACATGTGAATACTTCTCTGGACACGTTAATGTCATTCTGTTGGCAATGGTGTTAGATAGAATTGCTTCTGAATTTCTGTACCTTATATTCTTAGTCTATCTATTCAAGCTGCAGCAATTCCATTTTAGGCAAGTAGGAAAACAACCGTTATATGGAAAAAAAGACACAAAGTGCTGAAGTAACTCAGTGGGTCAGACGGCATCCCTGGAGAATATGGTTAGGTGATCTTTGTTGTCGGAACCCTTCTTTAGACTGATACGTCCCACGAACCATTACCTATCCATGTTCTCCAGGGATGCTGCCTGACCCACTGAGTTACTCCAGCACTTGGCATCTTTTATTTGGCAAACAAGCATCTGCAATTCCTTATTTCTACACCTTTATATGACATTTATCTGGTCAACACTTACTGGAAAACTTTCACCAGCAATTTCAACTTGGCATTCTTCCACTTCATTGTATACACTTCTGGTAGCTGAATTCTGCACTGACACAAAGCCACTTCTTTTGCGAGGAGAATCACTAAAATCAAAAGGTGAAATTACCAAACCATGAAATTTGCACGGAATTGAAAACTTCTATAAGATTTCACAGAGAGGCATTAATTCACAAGACCCAGTGAATAATTTCAGCCAATTGGACAATAATAATTTAATAGTATTTAAGTCAATAATTATTAATAATAATTGTTAATAATTTCATTTGGTCTCCAGATCTGAAAATAATTTATGATTATTAAGATGTGAATCTACCCTTTGAAATACAATATTTGGCTGTTTACCAGCTGTCAAAAATGGCTGGTGATAAAATTACATCTTTATGTTAACCATTAATGAACCATATTCTGTGACTTCATGTCAGCTTGGCAACAACCTTGAAAGGAGATCCACCACGTGATCTTCAAATATATATAGACTTGGCAATAGTTCTGTTAATGGAGTTAACTGACATTTATCATTAAGAGGAGAGCACACAAAGGGAAAAATCAGGATGGTTGGCAAGAAACTGGTGGGAAAGTAAAAAACAAGGGAAAAAACTGCAGGTACTGTTAATGTAAAAACAGAAGACAATCAGCTAAGCCACATTTGTAGGAGGAGAAACAGAATCAATTTTTCAGGTTGGTGTCAAAATGGGAATGAAGCTAAAGCAGCTCGTTAAACTGTAGGAAGAGTGGAGGACTGACATGGAAGTACATAGACAGAAGAACATTGATAAAATAATGTGGGAGCTGTGGAATGTTCAGCAGGAGCACTTGCCCAATAGATTAGGCTGGGCACATCCTCCACTCCCAGAGGAAAAATGAGAAATAAAACAGGAAAAAGATGAGCCAATATCACACGATGGATGACACACAGAATGAGAAATTAAGTAACCTGAAGTTATAGAATTCAATATCAAGTCGAGAAGGCTGTAATGTGACCAGATAGAAGATGAGATCCTGCTTCTCAAGCTTACATTGGGTATCATTGTAGAAGTATAGGAGGCCATAGTGTGATGGGTCAGAGCAAGAGTGGGATGGAAAAGTGAGATGGCATGTAACAGGAAGTTCAGATTGAACAAGAGTGCTCCGTAAAGTTGTCACCCGATCGAATTTGGTCTCTCCAATGTAGTGAAGCTCAAGTTAGTTTTCATTTGGTGTCTACATACATAGATAGCTAGTCATTTTCTAAAATCCACTGTTTAAGATTTATGAAGGCAGTATCCCAGATTAGTAGTAACTGCCTGGTGTAGGCAAAATGATTACAATAAATAATTTGGGAGTACAGTAGTTTGGAGGGGATTCACATGTAGCAGTACAGATTTGATACAGCTATACCCAGTCTGTTGACATCCAAGTACATCCTTAAACAGTGTGGAACCCACAAAACTACTCCCTCAAACCAACTCCCTGACTGCCTCCCTGGCAAATATTGTTCCCCATTCATGCATCACAATGCTATTGTACGGCAAAAAAAAAAAATCAGTAAGCTGGGGGGGGGGGGGGGGGGGAAACTTCATGTCCCTCGCCATTGTTTGAGGTCAAGCAAACCTCTCTGGACCCATATGTTCAACCTTCAAGACAATAACAACCTTGATAACATTTGGAATGCAGAATTTGCGACTGTAATCATCAGAAAAATATTATGAAACGCATAACTTTGCCCTATCTACGAACATTTTGGCTTCTACACCTGATGGCAAAATTAGTGGTTTGTAGATTTACCAGCCATAAATGAAGATAACTGCTTGCTTCCACCCTACATCATTATTCTGTGTGATTTGTCACCTGCACATCAATTTTCCTATGCCCCATCTTTCCTTGTATTCTGCATCCTTCAAATTGGAAATTCATTTTGCATCTATTACCATAGTTTAGTCAGAATTGAGTGTCACCTCAACCTATTTGTAATGATCACAATTTTTTTTAATTAGTTCATCAAAACAGCACTGTTTAGTTTCCCTGTGTAGCACTAAGTTGAGATTCAAACCACTGCCATATTGGTCGACTAGAAAAATCTCACACCATGACCTGGTCCTTAAAGTACAATATGTTTAACACAAAACTGGATGCTACGATGACAGAAGTGAAGCAGAATTAAGATTTGCTTGGGTACAAAATTTAAACTTGAGTTAACCAAACCTAAGCCATGCACATTAATAAACAATACAAAATATCATTACAACCCTGGCATTCGTCCACATATTACATTTTTTTGAAGATGTGACAAAAATGGTAGATGAGGGCAGAGTTGTTAGATGTTGTGTACATGGATTTCAGTAAGGCATTCGACAAGATTCTACATGGTAGGCTGCTCTGGAAGGTTAGATCGCATGGGATCCAAGGAGAGATACCTGAATGGATAGCAAATTGGCTCCATGGAAGGAAGCAGAGGGTGATGGTGGAAGGATACTTCTTGGACTGGAGGCCTATGACTAGTGGTTCGGTGCTGGGCCCGTTACGGTTTGTCATCTACATCAATGATTTGGATGAGAACATACAGGGAAAGATTAGAAAGTTTGCTGATGATACAAAAGTGAGTGATTTTGCAGATAGTGAAGGTTGTGAAAGATTTCAGCAGGATCTGGATCGATTGGCCAGGTGGGCGGAGGAATGGTTGGTGGAATTTATTACAGAGAAGTGTGAGATGATGCATTTTGAGATGTCGAACAAGGGCAGGACCTACACAATAAATGGTAGGCCTTTGGGTAGTGTTGTAGAGTAGAACAATTTAGGAGTACAGATGCATGGTTCCTTGAAGGTCGTGTCGCAGGTGGATAAGGTGGTCAAAAAGGCTTTTTGCACTTTGGCTTTCATCAGAGTATTGAGTATAGAAGTTGGGAGGTCATGTTGCAGTTGTATAAGATGTTGGTGAGACTGCATTTAGAATATTGTGTTTAGTTCTGGGCAGCAGGTTATGAAAGATATTGTCATCCTTGAAAGGGTTCAGAAAAGATTTACGAGGATGTTGCCAGGACTAGAGGGTGTGAGCTATAGGGAGAGGTCGAGTACGTTGGATCTCTATTCCATGAAGTGCAGGAGGATGAGGGATGATCATTTAGAGGTGTACAAAATCATGAGAGGAATAGATCGGGTAGATGCAGTCCTTGCCCAGAGTAAAGGAATCGAGGACCAGAGAACATGGGTTCAAGGTGAAGGGGGAAAGATTTAATAGGAATCCGAGGGGTAACTTTTTCACACAAAAGGTGGTGGGTGTATGGAACAAGCTGCCGGGGTGGGGGGGTTAATTGAGGCTGGGACTATTCCATCGTTTAAGAAACAGTTAGACAGGTACAAGGATAGGTCAGGTTTGGAGGGATATGGACTAAGCGCAGGCAAGTGAGACTAGTGTAGCTGGGACATTGTTGGGCAGTGTGGGCAAGTTGGGTCAAAGGGCTGGTTTCCACACTGTATCACTTCATGACTCTATGATTCTATTACGGGACAAATGGTTATATATATATATATATAATAGTGTATTTACATGTTGATGTAAAGAACTTTGGATAACTATATATAAAGAGGCAGGCCTGCCTGTCCAGGTCTGGGAGAACTCATAATATTTTTTTCAAAGCCAACTAACACAAGGTTGCATACCATCAGGCTTTGGAAAGCAATCATTCTCCTAGGTGGAGTGTGCACAAGGACTCAAAAGTACCTGGGCAGTCATGGACAACGTTTGATTCTAGTAGCATTACAATTTTCCACCTTATTCTTAGAAGTAAACTTGTAACAGAATGTGAGTATATCTTTAACCTTTAAACATCCAAAGAAATTTATAATTATGCAATAAAAATCGAGTTAAACATATTAATATGACAAACAAAGATTCATTAAAATTAAACCGTTCCAGATTGTATGGAATTTAATTTCATACCACAAACTAGTGGCCATTTCGAGTTATGTTTGTATTAGTTGTTAGGATGAGTGAAGTTTTGGGTAGGAAGCCCCCCCATCCACAATTAGTCTCAAAAAGGGTTCTGACCCAAAACGTCACCTATCCATGTTCTCCAGAGATGCTACCTGAACGGCTGAATTACTCCAGCACTGTGATTTGTTAGATGAAAAGCAGACATTTCCAAGCAAATTAAATGGTCAAGAAATGAATGTCACTTATAATTATGAAAATATAAAGACCACTTGCGCAAAGGTGATTAGATTAGAAATGTGCAATATATCTAGTTATATATTGTGTACAATATTTAAAATGTTTTTTGCAGCTTATTAATTTACCATTTTCGTTTCCCTGGAGAAATATGCTCAGATTGTAATCTTCGATCACAAGGTCCAGAAACAACAACATGAAGAGCTTCACCTTAACGAAAAAAAATATTTTTAAAAACAACTGTGAAACCTGCACTGCAGAATGGAGATCAATCACATTATGATTTACATTCACAGTAAATAGCCCAATGCTCTTCTTTACTTGTCGAATGGAATTTTAAACTTATCTACTGATTCATTTAAACAATTTTTGGATTGCCTGGGTGCCTGCCTGGTGATGGTGGGAGCAGACACAATAATGCCATTCAAGAGGCTTTTAGATAGGCACATGGATATGCAAGGAATCGATGGATATAGATTATGTGCAGCCAGATGAGATTAGTTTACCTTGGAGCCATGTTCGGCACAGATATTGCGGGACAAGTCTGTTCCTAGGCTGTACTTTTTTTATGTTCTATGTTAATCACAAAGTATGAACCCCACCCCACATTCTTCCACCAAGCTGGTAGACGTTTCAAACACATAAACCTTTGCAACGCACCACCACAGATTTGTTAATGGAGGAAACGTGGCTAAGCCCACGTACCTACGAAATCAAACCAAACGTGTTTCCAGCGAACTAACATTTATATTCCATAAGCAGCTACTTACCAGCTGATTTAATGGCAGGATGATTTGCATCTTGCGTGTGGATTTGGCATGCATAACTGTCCAGTCTAGCTTGTGGAATGTGTGGACTGGTTCCAGAACTGTGTGCAATGACCACTGGGCTTGCTGACAAAGGTGTGATAATCCTCTGCTCTGTTTCTGAAGATATTGCCAAAAGGCCAGAGTTAATCCTGGGTGTCTGCCTTGAAGAATAGTTCCCTTGGCGTCTCAATTCATTCAAAGCATTTTTTGTTCGAGCTTGTGGAAACAAAACCTGATATTACTTTTAAAGAATGGGCTTTAAATTTCCCTTGGGCAAACACGATGTAAATGTTACCAATGTAGAAAAAATAATATTTCAGTATTTAGCAGCATGGTTTACATAAATATTCCTGGCAATCTTAAAAATGTTTATTTTAAACCCATAATTTGGCCCCAGAGACAGTAAAAACAGGATAGATTCTCTATCCATAACAGGCATACCTTAAATTATTTTAAATAATTATTTTTGTTAAAAGTTACCTCTTTGGTTTGCAGCAAGTGCAACAGAGCTCTGTTGCAAGCTCCTGAAAAGATAAGAAAAAACATTTGTCACAATGCAGCAATATTATTAAAAAATCTAAATCTAAAGACAAATAGTTCAGTTTTAGGTCTATTCAAGTCAATTGGAACTCTAGATTAGTAGCTTCATGTCAGGAAGAATATCAAGTGATTCAACTAAAGGGAGACTATATCCACCAAGAGAGGCCTTTTTTTGTTACACACTGAAGCTAAAATTGATCTTCTCAGAGTGTGTCCTCCAGCTCAGAAATGGGGAGGTGGGGTGGCTGAACAGATCGATTAAATATTCATATTTTATATTAATCTGGAAAGTACATTTTCCAAAAACTTTTCACCACATGGACCTGGGTACAATTGCAAGATCAGGTGATTGAATGTCATCTTTAAATGTTTTTCTTGCAACCCAGTTTAATTGATCTTCATGCAGCTCCTGCTGCATGTGAGCTGCATAATAATTGTACAAGTCCATGCCAAATATAGAGGATGATTAGTTTTGCGACATGGGACTGATGATGGAGATAGAGTATAAAGTAGAAAGAGCTTAATACCACAAATGGTTATACTTGCAACAAAGATAACCAAAATCAACTGCATAAACAAGGAGAACAATTCTGTTTCCAGGTTAGCAAAGAATCAAGAAGTTATCCTCAAAACCAATTAAATAGCGGAGCCTGTAAATTTTGTAATTAATCAATTTTCAAAAGCAGTAATCAGAGTTCACAGTCCGAGAATACTTCATTACCTGATTTGAGAAAGAGTATACTCCAATTTCCTCCACAAAGATGGCAAAACAGCAGGAGCTTCTGGCATTGAATCTAAAATAAAAGTAGTTAAATGTGAAAAGGACCTCGTCATATGGCAAAATTCAGCTTTTCATTAATAAACAAGGTCGTTTTCATTACTAGCATTGCTAAATTATCAGGACAGTGTCAAGGAAATGTATTAAATCAATTCCTTCGATTTAAACCAGCATCTGCAGTCCTTTCCTACACATTTAGTACAGTTTATGGTTAGGATGCAAGCAAGAGTATTAAATTAGCTTACGTTTTTTTTGACAGTATAGAATTGACCATAGGTGCAGGTGAGAGATCATTAGGAAGAGAAATATCACAGATATTGCTTTATCTGTATAGTTGAAAAAATCAAATTCCATTGTTCATGATGCACACAGGTTTGTGCCTATTATTCAACAAGACAATGTCCTTGTTATGCAGATGATCATTAGTTTTCTGATGTTTACCAGCCCTGACATTACATTTTGTTCTATTCTCAAGCATTACCCCAATCATAAACTCTTTGCCCCAAATGTGTATTTCCTATTGACTAACAATATCACAGGCTAAATTTCTTACATTCATGTTATCTGAAATTTAGGGAAATAATACCACAATCCCCAGATTAACCCTACACATTATCCTCACCTTTTGCCTTCATAACAACATATTCATTAAGTATAGTTTTCAAGTTCTTTCCAAACAGTGACTGGTTAAAACAAAAGGAATTCAATATTAGTCAGCAATTCAACGTAAATTTGTGTGAATTTCAATTACACTACAGCAACAATTTGCATGCGAGAAGCAGTGATTGACAGGCCTACAAAAAGGAGCAAATGAAAATCCCAAATATTAATACTCATAAGCTATAGACGAGATGAAGATAATTATCATACAATAATTTGCCATGCTCTGCGGTGCACTGGCTGAAAGGGCCTGTGTGTAAATTGCATAACTTTTCAAATAGCCTGCAACTAGCCCGATAATTAAATATTAACATTTCAATAACACAAAGCATACTATCTAGCTCAATTCTATCATCATTCAGCACACACAGTTCTCACACTTTAGAATCACAATGCAAATAAAATGCCAACATAAATCATTTAACACTTGTTATAGAGAGAGCACTGATAAAGCAGCAACACTCAAAAGAGGTGACCCAAATTTCCCTAAAAGTTATGTTTGCCAAACAAACTCAACTATTGAGTTTGAGGGCGGCCCTCGAGTTTGAGATCCCATTGAGCGCGGCACGGTGGCGCAGAGGTAGAGTGACTGCCATTACAGCGTCAGAGACCCAGGTTCGGTCCCGACTATAGGTGCTGTCTGTACGGAGTTTGTACCACGTGGGTTTTCTCCGAGATCTTCGGTTTCCACCCACACTCCGAAGATGTACAGGTTTGTAGGTTAATTGGCTTGGTATAAATGTAAAATTGCCCCCAGTGTACGTAGGATAGTGTTAATGTGTGGGAATCGCTGGTTGGTGCAGACTCAGTGGGTCGAAGGTCCCTTTTCCACACTGTATCTCTAAACTAAACTATTAAATCTCTGTCACAGAAGGCAGTGGAGGTCAATTCACTGGATGTTTTCAAGAGAGTTAGTTTTAGCTCTTAGGACTAAAGGTATCGGGGATATGGGGAAAAAGCAGGAATGGGATACTGATTTTAGATGATCAGCCATGATCATATTGAATGGCGGTGCTGGCTCGAAGGGCTGAATGGCCAACTCCTGCACCATTTCTATGAAATAGAAGTCACAACTCAAAGATCCATGTCATGCGAAGGAATTGTCAAATTGTATTTTTGCCGTAAATAGAACAAGGAATTTTGTTCTGGTCACCAATCAAAAATACATTGAAATGTTGAAAAACGTTCTGCACAATGATATGTGGTTAATCATCATTATCAGTGCACTCAACCATGCAAAAACTGGGCTAAAATGTGGCCATTGACCTTCAGATAAGGATTAAAAACATTTACAATATTATTTAAAATTAAAATACGTCCAATCAAAATAGGCACGATGTAATTTTAGGACGTATATTTCTTCGCAAGTATGAATGAGGTTGCTATAGAACTGGAAAGACTGGACACCTGAATAACATGATATCTGCATTACAAACCACTGCCCACTGGGAATGGGGAGCAGACCAATCTTTCAACGGTTCGATGCAATCTACTTCCACCTGTACAAGTCATAGCTTTACTCATTATCTCCAGGGATTGTGGCATGATGCAATCTTATGTCACCACTCATTTAGATGGCACAGTCATTACATGGGAAGTTTGACCTTTAAGCTCATGGGCAGAATGAATTCCCATCCAATACGAGTCCATCGGGTATTGCCACCGTGGTGGCTGCCTCACCAACGGTCTGTCAGTCCCCTCTCTGTTTTTATACTTTTAAGAACGTTTTAAAAGTATGATTTAGTGTTTTATGGGGGGGGGGGGGGGGGGGGGGGGTGGAAATCGAGGGAAACTTTTATCAGTCACTACCTCGACGGAGATGTGATTTTTCTCCGTGTCGCATCTCCGTCCCCCTTGTGGCCTACAACGTGGAGCCCTGCCCAGAGCTTCAAACCGCGGCGTGGACTTTAACATCGGGAGCTGCAATCCTTTGCCGAGGGTCGCCAGCGGACACCGTGAAGCCGGGAGCTCCATGCCACGGAGTGTTCCAATCCATCCCGACGCCGGAGTTTCAATTATCCCAACAAGAAGGTTAGAACAGCGGACTGTCGGCAACGGCAATGCGGAGGGTTTAAAGGCCCCGACCATGGGTGAACAAAGGAGGAAGTTGACTGAACTTTATTGCCTTCCATCACAGTGAGGAATGTGGATTCCACTGTGGTGGATTTTTATGTTAAATTTTATTTTATGTGGCTGTGTGTTTTGTTGCTTTTCACTTAGTATGGCTGTATGGTAACTCAAATTTCACTGTACCTTAGTTAGTTAAGTGACAATAAACACGAACCTGAACTTGATAAAGATATTGTCACAATAGTTTTGCCACAATCCAAAGAAATTTACAGCACATAACATACCAGTAAACAAGCAGGGACCACCCCATCGTCAGTACTGTGTTCAGCATATTCCTTTAGATCATGGCTTTCCAGTATTAAGGCTCTGCAAGTATTAGAAAGCTTTTCCTGCTGCAGATATCCTAAACACAAACATAATAAACAGAATTGAAGTTGTTCACTAACATATGCAGAAAGTGAGAGGGTAATAGCCACGTGTATGCTGTGACACACTAACATTACAATGGTTAAATCATCCAAGGGTTTTAGAATTAATATCTCAAAGCAATTGCAGAGGAAATTAAGATTAAATATTGTTTTTAGAAATTTATGCATTTAATTGCTTTACAGGAAAAATATTTTCATCGACGAGTTGGTTAAATCAAGCTTTAGCAAATGTTCTTGTATGTAAGAAAGTCTCTCCTAAAACTCAATGGAATAAAAGTAATCAAATTATTACTCGTCAGAAAATATTGACACATTGGGCTGATGACATTCAGATGGGGGGGGGGGTGAGTGGGGGAAAGAAGCGAGAAGCTGCACCAAGTTAAACATACAGCAGGAATTTAGTATCTACTTGACCCCAAACCAACACTATTTGTTATATAAACCAGTCACATATCAACAGGTTGGTGCTCCAACAGATCATGCACCATACATCTAAAACTGATCTCCTTTCCACCACACTTCCGGCTACAGCAGACTACACCTGGTGGACACAAAATGCTGGAGTAATTCAGTGGGTCGGGAGTGTAGGAAGGAACTGCCGATGCTGGTTTACACGGAAGATAGACACAAAATGCTGGAGTAACTCAGCAGGACATGCAGCATCTCTGGAGAAGGAATGGATGACGTTTTGGGATAAACCTATAGATTTCACCTGGTTTCCTGTTAGCATTTCCATGATGGCACAGCTTGGGGAAACTGACTATATGGTTGAGAAAGAAGAAACTTCCACATAACATTTCTGATTGTATACCTATCATTCAAAGGGACTTCCTGGCATCAAACTTGGACTTGCATAGATTCACAATAAGCCTTATGCAAGGGCATCCAAGCCCTAACCCTTTACATCTGAGAGGCATTAGCAAAACGTAGCATGACCTCAGCAGTGAGCAACCAGTGGGCGGCGCGACTCTCGTCAGCAGCGGCCTCTGCAGTCCGTCTGTCTGTTTATTATTTTTGTCTCGTTTTATGCAGTTTTTATTATTTTTTTGTCGGGGTTTTGTCTCGTTTCTATGTAGTTGTTTGTGTGTGTGTGTGTGTGTGTGTTGTGTTGTGTGTGTGTGTGTGGTGTGTGTGTGTGTGTGTGTGTGGTGGGGGGGGGTGGGGGGGGGGGGGGGGGGGGGGACTTTAAATTCTTTCCCCTGCACGGGACGGGAGACCCGACCTTTTCTTTGTCGGGTCTCCGTGTCGTCGCATCGTGGGGCCGCATCGTGGAGCGGTCGCGGAGCTGCGGTCCTACTCACCTTCGTGGAGCTGGCCGTGTCCGAGCGGGTGGAGCTGTGGTGGCGCACTGCTGCGACCCGACCCCCGGAGATTCGGAGGCTACAACCGCGGGTCTGGCGGACGGCAACACTGGGAGCCCGCGGGTCCCTGGTGGGAGACCGCTTTTCGGGGCTTCCGCAGCCGCGACTTCTCCCGCCCGAGTTGCGGGAGAAGTCTGAGCACCTGGAGCGGGGCCTTACATCACCGCCCCGCGCGGCTTGGAATGGCCGCGGGACTTTGCGAGCGCCCGCCGGGGCTCTAACACCAAGACCCGGTGTGCGGCCTTGCATCACCCGGCGAGGCTTTAATGGCCGCGGGACAATCACCATCGCCAGGCGGGGGCTTTGACTTTGACTCTGACATCGGGGGGGAGTGCAGGGGAGAGATAAGTTTTTTTTGCCTTCCATCACAGCGATGTGATGGATGTATGTGTAAATTGTGTTGTGTCTCGGGTCTTTTTCGTTTTGTAATGTATGGCTGCAGAAACAACATTTCGTTTGGACCTCAACGGGGTCCAAATGACAAATAAATTGTATTGTATTGTCTTGTGCAGTATAAAGCCGTGATAAGTTTGTGACAGGAGGCAATTCTTTGCCACAGAAGGCGGGGAGGCCAAGTCAGTGGATATTTTTAAGGCAGGGATAGATATATTCTTGATTAGTACAGGTGTCAGAGACATACAGGGGAGAAGGCCGGAGAATGGAGTTTGGAGGGAGAGATAGATCAGCCATGATTGAATGGCGGAGTAGACTTGATGGGACGAATGGTCCAATTCTACTCCCATCATTTATGATAAATCTCAGGTTGGAGCTTTGTTGCTAAGACACAAGAGAGTGTTTCTAAATTTACCAAATCAATATTTCCCTACATTTTTAAAAAGTTTGAAAAATAAGAACATTTAGAAAGTCAGAAATGATTGGTGTCTACCTTTCCTATAAATTAACATCTGCAGTTCCTTTTTATTACAAGTTGAATTGGATTTTGACAAATGATGCTGATGACATTCAATAGCCTTTATCAGTCTAGGTAAGCTTAGAATCTAATTATTCAATTCCACGTGTTATGCTGATGCAAACTCTGAACAGTGAAACATTGCTACTCGTTTCACAATCACCAGAACACATTGACCATAATGTACATTCAACATCACACATATAACCATATAACAATTACAGCACGGAAACAGGCCATCTCGGCCCTACAAGTCCGTGCCGAACAATTTTTTTTCCCCTTAGTCCCACCTGCCTGCACTCATACCATAACCCTCCATTCCCTTCTCATCCATATGCCTATCCAATTTATTTTTAAATGATACCAATGAACCTGCCTCCACCACTTTCACTGGAAGCTCATTCCACACCGCTACCACTCATGAATTAATAGTATTGCAAATATTATGAACATTAAAATAGTATGTTTAGGTAGAATTTCTATCAGCATATATAAATACAAAACCTAAACCACTAATTAGCACAAGCCTTTGAACAAGCTACTGGAAATTCACCATACAAGTACTGCTTTGTAACTATGCATAGAATTAGCACCCCAAGCTGTCTGCAAATGTTAATGCAATCACTAAAACAAATGCACAAAATAATAATACGACAAACATAACATATGACTGTGACACACTTTTCGATACAATTCTCTGCATACAAAATACCTCAAACCACGGTCACTGTTGTTTAGTTAGTAACCTTTTGCCTCATAAATGCACAATGGACTCAGATTCTGGATGTAGACCCTATTGAAGAGATATTAATAAGCAGGTCACCCAGGCTGTCAGTGCAAGATTAAGAGCTCTCCATTTTCAACTATACTAGCTTGTAGATGAGAAGCTGGGGTATCTTCATTCTTCAACTCAATTTACAGCCTTTATTTGTGTACGACGATTCCCTGTGGGTAAGTTGAAACGTTGTTTTTGTTTATTAATCTGCAGAGCACCAAGTCGCAGATAGACAACATAAGATGGAGTAACTCAGCGGGTCGGACCAGGCAGCAGCTCTGGAGAGAAGGAATAGGTGATGTTTTGGGTCGAGACCCTTCTTGTCCTTTTCTCCAGAGATGCTGTCTGTCCCGCTGAGTTCCTCCGGCTTTTTCTCTCTCCTCGTGGGTTTAAACCAGCATCTGCAGTTCCTTCCCACACGCTTCAACACTACAAGAGAGCCCGGTGTGGGGACTCGACCCAGTCGAGGAACGGCCGCTTCTTGCTCAGGCTTCAGGAAGCCTGTACAATGGAGAGGTACGAGGCTGCCATGGTCCTTGTGATAAGACCGAATTAAGTTAAAAATATAAGAAGATATTAAAGTCGTTCCTGGGCTAGCTTACAGCTTATATTTAGTCTCAAATTAGGCTTGCCTCAGGTTGCGGTGTGTGAGATAATGAATACTATAACATTTGTCTCCCAAGTGATGAGTGAGGAAGCAGAGAAGGAGCTAGATCTCTTTGATGTATTTGAGAGGTAAAATGTCTTACACCAAGTGTCCGATGTTTATGAGAGAGGAAGTGACAGAGAGGAAACTAGATTCAAGGGGCAATACCAAATGGCCAATGTTTTTAATATATCTTGTACCGTGACAAAATGCCTTTGATGTGATGCATTCTGTAGAAACCTTTATTTTCCTGTACCTCTGATCATGACTAATGTCTGTGGAATGTGCTAAGGTGACAAAACAAAACACTATATAATACGATGCAATTCTGTTGTTCAGAGAAGTGGACTGAGGACAGTGAAGTGTCTATATTGGTCACTTGACCAGAGTTCTTCCTCCCATCCATCGGCCAATAATAAGTAAAGTTTTGAACTGGTTTACCAAACGTTTGTGTTGTCTGTTTATTAAGAAGCGAACCTGTTAAGTTGTTATAAAAGTGATTTTTTTTCAGTTGGAGCACTCGGGAATGCCATGGGCTATCATAACGTTACGGGTCACGGGTGCAACAAAGCTGGATTCAAGCTGACCGAGTCTGATTTATCAGCAGAGATCGACATCTGCCCGCCCGCTGTTAAAGAGTTCCCACGGTAGACTCACGATACACTTAGGTAAACACACAGGCCACTACGTTCTTACAACGAGTTAAAATGTTTCAATTCTTAACCACAAGAGTAAATTTGACTCGTGGAAAACTTTAAACATGTTTGATTTTTTTCAAGAGTTGACAAGTTTCACCGGTACCTGCCGTTAGCGCCACGAGTCTCTAAGATGCGTCCACGAGTTCCGACGTTACAGCTACGTTAATCGTACGTTATTACCACGAGTTTTAACTCGGGGTACCTCGTTTGTCAACTCACACCGTGAGACAGGGGCTTAACTTCAAGGTGCATAATTTAATTACTTAACAGAGTACTCCACAGCAATGTTGACATTTGGTTCATTAAAATGTTTATTTATCTGATCTATCGTGAGCATCGAGATATTGACTATTCCACCAAATACCGAATATTTGGAACACCATTCCAAATACAATTCTTAAAAATATGCCGATTTAAGGAGCCAAGGCACTGTTTAATGTTGGTTAAAAAAAGATTGAAACTGCTGAAGTAACTCAGTGAGTCAAGCATCATCTCTGGAGAACATGGACAGGTGACATTTCGGGTCAGGACCCTCCTTCAGACCCAGATGCTGCTTGACCCCTTGAGTTACCCCTCCACTTTCTGTGTAAAACTAAATTGCAGTTATAATACATACAACTGATCTTATAAGCATAATTTAATTTGCGTTAAAGAGTGATGGTGAACAGCTATCACGGGGTCAGGAGGCTGTCAGTCACCGTGGAAGATGATCAACACCGTGGCCTTCCAGCCCTTCAGCATTTGCAGACAGGACTGAGGTCGTCTCTCATTCATTCACTCACTCACCCAAGACAAGTCTCGCTACGTCGGAAGGCAGCAGCATTATTATCCCGCGTGTAGACGGGGGTGGGGGGAGCGGCCGGGCTTCACACCAGAGCCGCCCGGCGAAGTGCGCTCGCCATCCAACTCCAGCTCCAGCTCCAGCTCCAGCCCAGCACCGAAAATGGCGCGTAAAAACAACGTTGCGTTTGTCCTAGCGGCGCATCCGGCGGAAGGAGGCGCTCGGGGTGCCTTGTGGGAATTGCAGTCCGGCGCTGTCAACGGAGCGGTGGGTGGGTGATGCGGACTACAGATCCCAGGGGGCTGTGCGGGGAATGCGGACTACAGATCCCAGGGGGCTGTGCGGGGAATGCGGACTACAGATCCCAGGGGGCTGTGCGGGGAATGCGGACTACAGATCCCAGCGGGGAAATGCGCGGGTGATGCGGACTACAATCTTCCCAGGGGGCTGTGCGGGGAATGCAGACTACAGATCCCAGGGGGCTGTGCGGGGAATGCGGACTACAAATCCCAGGGGGCTGTGCGGGGAATGCAGACTACAGATCCCAGGGGGCTGTGCGGGGAATGCGGACTACAAATCCCAGGGGGCTGTGCGGGGAATGCAGACTACAGATCCCAGGGGGCTGTGCGGGGAATGCGGACTACAGATCCCAGGGGGCTGCGCGGGGAATGCGGACTACAGATCCCAGGGGGCTGTGCGGGGAATGCGGACTACAGATCCCAGGGGGCTGTGCGGGGAATGCGGACTACAGATCCCAGGGGGCTGTGCGGGGAATGCGGACTACAAATCCCAGGGGGCAGCGCGGGTGATGCGGACTACAGATCCCAGGGGGCAGCGCGGGTTATGTGGACTACAGATCCCAGGGGGCAGCGCGGGTGATGCGGACTACAGATCCCAGGGGGCAGCGCGGGGAATGTGGACTACAGATCCCAGGGGGCAGCGCGGGTGATTGGACTACAAATCCCAGGGGGCAGCGCGGGTGCCGGCCGGGCCGGAGAGCGACGGCTTCTTCCTCACTCACTCACACACACAAGGCAGAGAATTATCGCCGTGCTCGCCCGGGGACGCTTCCTCCATTTAGAAACTAGCGAACAACAGATTAAAACAAAACACCTTGGCGGCAAGTCAGATCATAAAAGGTGCGTCGAATGGACAGCTAAAGGAAGACGAGGACAGACAACATTTTGGGTCAGACTTTTCATTCCGAAGAAGCATGATTATGATACGCGACCTAAAACCACGCCCTCCCCTCCATTCCCTCCTGCGATGCTGCCTGACCCGCCGAGCTGCTCCAGCAATTGTTTTGCACGAGTTTAGTGAAGTTTAGACGGGATCCTGTTGCTGCGATCGCACCTCCTCTTCCATCGACCCCACCGTGTCAATTACCCCAGGGCCAGGGCCCGCAGCGACCGGTGGGTGGCCCAACACGTTTTGTTTTGGGTTAGTTATCTAAAATTGAAGACTTGTGAAGGAACTGGAAGATAGATACATAAAGCTGGAGCAACTCAGCGGGTCAGGCAGCATCTGGAGAAAAGGAATAGGTGACGTTTCGGGTGGAGACCCTTCTTTAGACTGAGAGTCAGGGGAGAAGGAATCGAGATTATGAAACGGTACATAGAACGAATTAAAGTAAGACATGCAAAAAGATAGATCAAAGCCAGCAACGACGATCAAGGAAAGGGGGAATCCACAATGGTCCATTGTAGGATGTGGGGAAGGTGATAATGAAGAATACAAACTGAAACTCAGCAGGACGACAGTGAAACTAGTACGACGACTAGGGTTGGGGAGGAATGGAGGAACTCAGCAGGTCATGCAGAATTTCCAGCAAAAAAAAATTACTAAACGCTAGAGTAATTCAGCGGCTCAGGCAGCATCACTCAATGGAATGGACAGGTAACGTTTCGGATCAGACTTTTTAATCTGAAGAAGGGTCCTGATCTGAAACACCGCCTGTCCATTCCTTCCAGAGGTGCTGTCTGGCCTGTTGAGTTACTCCAGCACTTTTTCCCCCCGTAAACCAGCATCTGCAGTTCCTGGTATCGCCTCTAACAGTTTGTTTATTTGCTTAAGACTCGAGCACCCGTGGGTTTCTTGTGTCTTCCGTGACATCAAGCCCAGCAGGTGTAAACTGCGTCGGCCTTCTGATTTGTCTTATGACTTTGCATTTGCAAATAAAAAGTACTTGTGGAAGCAGGAAATCTGAAATAGAAACAATCTGGAACTACTCAACAGATGGTTGAGTACCAACAGCAACATATACTCAACAGGCAGCATCCATGGAGCAGAATTGATGCTTCGGAACGAAGATGAGTCACTGTGGGTGGGAACTAAGCAAGTGCAGATGTTCATTGAATACCAAAGCCGTGAGCAAACCAGTATTATCTGCCACTTCCCAGAGGAGCTATGGAGCTTTGGGGTCAGCAGCAAACACTAGTTACAACCTCCCACCCCCCGCCCTCGGGCTCCTCCTCCCCTTTTTCCTTCCTTCTCCCCTCCCACCCCCCATCAGCCTGAAGAAGGGTTTCGGCCCGAAACGTCGCCTATTTTCTTCGCTCCATAGATGCTGCTGCACCGGCTGAGTTTCTCCAGCAATTTTGTGTACCTTCGATCGTCCAGCATCTGCAGTTCCTTCTTGAACACTAGTTACAACCCTTATGTTTGCGTTGATTATGTACTGCAGAAAACTGTCCTTCAATATCCTTTTTTCAGATTGAACAAATGTTCAACTAAAATTTAATCATACTTTAATTGCTGAAGGCCTACGCATGCCTAATTTTATGGAGTAATGATCAGGATGGTTCAGGAAAAAAAAAATTGAAACTGACTAGTTTGCTTGTAATTAACATGTAATTCTTAAATATTTACCTGAAATGTCTCTGGCAATTCCACCCATTCACTTTTACGTCATCAAGGTATTCTATTAATTTTGTTTTATGTTCATGACTTGATGTTTCGGAAATAAATTAATATCTTGTAGTTAAAGTTAAAATAACTAAGTTTATGAATAGTCAAAATAAAGTTGCCTTTTTTTCTCTTTACATTTCTAATGTCAACATATCATATAAAGGAACTGTTGATTTTTTTAAAGTAAAGCACAGAACAATTATCTCCACCACTTTTGCAAAAGGAAATGTGGAGAATAATCTGCTTATATATATTAGAATAGAAACCCCTATGAGTAGATGTGGTTAGATTGGTGAAAACATAGAGGTTGAATGCTGTGAATAGAGTGAGTTTGTTTTTAGACATACAGTGAGGAATCAGGCTGTTTGGCCCATCGAGTGCATGCTGTCAAGTGATCACCATTAGTTCTATCCTACACACTAGGGATAATTTTCAGAAGCCAATTAACCTACAAATCTGCACGTCTTTGGAATGTGGGAGGAAACCAGAGCACCCGGAGAAAACCCTTGCGGTCATAGGGAGAACATCCAAACTCAGTTTCTCCAGAGGTTCCATATTCTCTGGCTCTACTGGAGCTGTAAGAATAAGTTGGAACGGTTACCATTTTTGTGTCATTGTATCCGATCATTTTGCAAATTGGTGCTATCAATCAGTGTGAATCACATCATAATTTCAAATTGGATTCCCAGACATTTCCAGGAAATGGTGTGCCTTTTTAACCACACTGCTTCAAGCTTACTTTCTGGTACTGCTGCTGCAATCTTGTATTGTCTTCTATTTCAAATAATTCCTTTGAGTGGAGGTATTTGTGAAGGGGTCACTGCACTAGGCAATGGTCAAGCGATTCCTATGCTAATCAGATCCACTCGCCTGGGAGTATCTACGCATAACTAAAACTTTGATCTTGTTTATCTTCCGGTTTGCGCGGGTTTTTTCTATTTGCGCACAACACCCACCCCCCCTCCCCCCCCACCCCCCCCCCCTGCCCACACACCCTCCCCCCCGCTCACACACATCTCTCCCCCAGCCCACACACACCTCTCCCACCCGCCCACACAGTCTTCCTCCCGCCCACACACATCCCACTTCCCTCTCCTCCCACACATGAAGAGGAGGGGGAGGGAGTGCTGGGGGATGAGGGGAAATGAGCCGCGCCTGCGCAGTTAGGGGCTACGGGTGAGAGGTGGAATATTGCGTGGGGGGAACGGATTGCATTGGGGAACGGGTGAGTGGTGGAATATTGCATTGGGGAATGGGTTGAGTTGGGGGAACCAAGCCACCCATGTGAATGGGCCCACTTAGTCTAGTTGTTTCTTATATTTAACTTGGTAATATTGTTACCGAGCTGTTGTTTGTATAGTGTACACGTCATTTAAGATCACTGACAGGATGGAGTTGTTTGAAACGAACCAAGTTCTTAAATTTTTGTGACTTCCTATAATTCTGCACAGTTTTTTTTCCCTGTGGCATTTCTTGTCTTTGTTAAAAATGAATTTATATTGGATTTAAGCTGGAGAAACTCAGTGGGCGAGGCAGTATCTATGGAGTGAAGGAATAAGTGACAATTCGGGTCTAGACCCTTCTTTAGAGTGGGGTGGGGGGTGGGCGGGAAGAAGAAAGAAAGGCACCATAATGTTTGGGACACAGTAATGTCATCTAAATGAAAGTAGTCGTTTTTAGTATTTTGTTGCATATCCTTTGCATGCAATGACTGCTTGAAGTTTTGTCCTTGTGTTGATAAACAGCAATAAAAGTTTCCAAAGGTGATGGAAAGACTGGAGGAAAGACAGTGCTGAGAGTTCTCTTTTTCTGCATTAAGGAGGCATTTAAACACACCTGAGCAATTACAAACACCTGTGAAGTCATGTGTCCCAAACATTATGGTGCCCTGAAATGGGGGGACTATGTATAAACACAGCTGTCATTTCTACATTGTGAAACCAAAATGTAAAAAAATGGCCTAACTAAAGTCTGACAATGTGCACTTTAATCACATGTGATTTCTTCTATTACAAATCTCAAATTGTGGAGTACGGGGGCAAATAAATAAATGATGGGTGTTTGTCCCAAACATTATGGAGGGCACTGTAGCTTTGTTATTGTGTGTCAATAAACATTCTAGCCTGTGATCCCCTTTATCCATAGGGCACAATTGCATTTATAACGTGTTTTCTTATACAACTACCTACATGTTGTAAAAGAAACATTCTTTAGATGGAATGTTTGTTTAATTATGGAGTATGGTACAATATAACAAGACTAACGCAGTGCATTTGATTAAAAGAAAGAAAATATTGCAAATGCTGGATAATAGAAAAAAACACTGTGTTCAGAACTTGGCAGAAAAAATAATTAAAATTTCTGATCTAAAATCTACAGGATTCTGATTTTTTTTTATTTTTTTTTAAAGATTCTGCTTGGCCTCCTCAGCAGTTCATATTTTTATTTCATTTAGGCAATTATTTTTTTAAGTTAGAAACATTCAACATTTGTGCACCAATATGCCAGGCACCTGACTTGCATCTCTCCTGATTATGGAAACAACAGAATATTTTAGAGTAGTGTTGCCAGCAAATGAAAACTAGACTTGTGCCACTTGGTCCATTTAAATTTCAGGAAAACACACAACTTCTGATGCTGGGTTCTAAAATATTAAAAAGGAGATGCTGGAAGAGCCACTCAAAGAACCTTCCTCAAAATGTCTCTTTCCTCAGATGCTGCCTGATTAACTGAGTTCTTCTAACATTTCTTAAGTTTGCTGCACTGTTTAAAGAAGTGGAATTTCTCACCTTCTACACGAGTCTTTATGTAGATGTTTTTTGGCTAATATATATATTATTATTCAATTATATATATTTCATTCCGTTTCTTTTCAAAGGAGGCATGAGCCTTGCAATTCAGGAACTGCTTCTCTGCTGCCGTCAAATTTGACAATGACAAAGCTACGGAGAGAAAGGTAATCAAATGAAACTTTTAGTTTAGTTAAGAGATTCAGCATGGAAACGGGCCCTTTGGCCTACTGGGTCCACACCGAACCCATCCACACTAGTTCTATGTTATCTGACCTTCTCAACCACTCCCATGACACTAAGAGCAATTTGAATTAACCTACAAATTCCCACGTCTTTGGAATGTGGATAACACCGGAGCACCCACAGGAAACCTATGTGGTTACAGGGAGAGCATGCAAACTCCACACTGACAGCACCCGTAGTCCGGGTCGAACCTGGGTCTCTGTCGCGGTAAGGTAGCAACTCTACCCCCTGTGCCTCTTAAACATTTCGAAAAATAGTTTGTGGCTAGCAATCGCATGCTAAAATTGGAATTGTTTTGATATCAAATATTATTATTTCTTGTTGTATTATGCACCATGCCTGTGATATTTTAACTGCCAACCTCTCACTTTCAATTGTTGAATTTCTCATTCATACTATCTGTTTGTTCTGCCTATCTTAATACCTGCAGGAAAAGAAGATAAGAATTATTTATCTACTTGATACTGATTAACTTGTCAAGGGATCCGATGTTTACAGCTTTTTTTCCAAAACCTTAATTCACTCTTTATGGTAAAATTCTAATATAGGCTAATTAGGCAAATTCATTCTCTTTTTTTTTAAAGAAAGAAGTGGATAAATTTAAACGCCTTATTCGAAGGCCAGAAACCAGGGAGCAGTTGGATCGAAATTCGGAATCAAAACATTCAAAACAATTGAATTGGGATGCAGTTTTTAGGTAATCTTGCTAAATGTTCTACATAATGAGTGATCTGTCTTCCTATCAAACATTTCTAATATGTTGCTATTACCAGACAAGTACTTTAAAGCTTTATTTCTGTTTAATTCAAATGTATATAATATCCTGTTATTAAAAAAAGATCAAAGAACTACGATGTTTTTTTGTTTGTTGCATGCAAGGCCAGGAATTTATTGACCACCTCGAATTACTCTTAAGAAGATGGCGATAAGCTGATATTTTTTCCTGCTACAGTACATTGCTTTAGGGTAGGGCATCCAGTATATCTATCCAGAAGCAATGATGGAATGGCAAGAGCCAGGATGGTATGTGACTTGGGGAGGAAGTGTTTCCATGTGACTGTTGCTCATGCCATTCTACAAGGTGGACTTTCATTTTAAAGTGGTGAATTGGGGACTAATTAATTTTTATCTGAGATGTTGAATATCTTGACTCTGAAGGTTGCTCATCCAGATCGATTGTTCCAGGTTATGGCACAGTTCCGTTCTTGTGAACAGTTTGTAAAATAAGTCAGGCATTTGTAAGCTGCGGGATTACATCTGAGTAATTATTTTGTCATCTGGATGTTATGAGTGAAGGGCCTGTCCCACCAGCATGCGATTGCATGCGTCTAGCGTGAGCAAACATGGTGGCTTGAGGCGTACGGCCTCGCGGGGCCGGTCCCACTTCCAACCGCGGAGTCGTCTGGAGTTGTGCGGGGCTGGTCCTGACATCATACTCACCAATCAGCTGGACAGGAGGCGGGCCGACTGAATTTGGACATCGCACGGCGTCGGGCGGTTACGTCATCACGCAACGGCACGCCGGGCGGTGACGTAATTGCGCAACGTCACGCGCTAGGTGTCAAGACACTGCCTACGGCATCGAGGCAGTGCGTACGGCCTCAATGCGGCTGCGGGCCGACAGGCCATTGGCGCACGGAATTTTTGGACAGTGTCACAACTCCATACAGCTCCGGCGATCGAAGTGGGACCGGCCCCACGAGGCCGTATGGCTCAAGCGACCACGTTAGGTTGCGCTCGCCGCATGCAGTCACATGCTGGTGGGACAGGCCCTTGAGACAGTTAAGTTACATACCTCAGGATATTGAATCGCTGACTCGCTCCAGTACGAAGCATGTTTGCATGGCCGATTCATTTAAGTTTCTCGCTCTTTCGTCATCCTTCCCTTTCTCCCAACCTACTCGCCATCTACGGATGATTTTGGGACCAGGGCAGTGAAAAAGTTGTTGTTATATTCCAAATATTAGAGTGGTGCCATATTAATAAAATTTTAAATTATGTTTCACCATTATCTTTTTACTCATTTCCAATAAATACTTCTTTGCTAGGTTTCTGCAAAAGTATATCCTTAAAGAAACCGAATGTCTCAAGGCGGCCAATCAAAACGTGTCCGCAGCAACGCAAGCTAATCGACAAAAGAAAATGCAAGAAATAAGCAATATAATGAAATATTTTATCCGATGGGCTAATAAAAGTGAGCATCTAATCATTTAGACTTTGTATTGTGGTGAGAAAATTGAAATGTGTAATTTAAGTATATTTATTTGCCACCTAATTCTGTTCCTGTTCAGTGGAAGAGGGTTCAGCTTTTGAATGCAATGATCAGTTTTTTAATTTATTTTATATATTTCATTGCAATGAGATGAATATGTCCTGCAATAATAATATCTGCAACGAATTGCTCAGATCTTAAAATGTTTTATGCTTCCTTATTAATCACTTTTATTTAGGAGGACCACGTTTAAAATGTCAAGAGCTATTGAAGCATATCATGGATGTTCTGCAAAATAAATTCAGCTCTGCTTACGGGGCTGACTACAATAGTATTCTGCTGAAGGATGTTCTTTCAGTTCGGAAATACTGGTGTGATATAACCCAGCAACAATGGTCAGGTATTATTTCAAATTATGAATATTTTTCTCTAATTGATATGAATGTGCCTTGCAAATTGTGAATAGGATCACAATTCACAGAACTACATTGGAAAGTGGTGTGTGTTTAGTTCTATGTCAAAAATCAGTGCTGGAATTAGAGGAAGTTAGATACGTGTGAAACTCTTCCCTAACATTGTGAATCATCTCACCTTCAGGAGCATTTTATCGCAAATCTGTCATTTATTTTTCCACTTCCAACCGTGGTTTTCCCAAATAATGATGATTTTGTACATTAGTGATCAGGACCATCTAAATTAACTTCACAAAGATCCATGTTTCAATTACCAGGTATGGGTGCCCCTAGCAAATCACAAAGTCCTGGAGCACGGGTCAGGCAGCCTCTCAGGAGTGAATGAATAGGCAACATTTCCATCTGAAGAAGAGTCCTAACCCAAAACATCACCTATCCATTCCCTCCACAGATACTGCCTGACCCGCTGAATATTATCAGTACTTTGTCTTTTGTGCAAGATTCCAGCATCTCCAGTTCCTTGTGTCTCCATGGGTGTCCCTGTTTGCCCTTGAGATAGTAAGAGGGAATCATTGCAGTAATTCAACTGATGACGTTCCCATAGAATGCCTTTAAATAGGGTTAGAATGAAGTACAGATCATACCCACGTAACCCAAGGTTTCATTTCTGTGAACCGATCAGGACCCGAACAGCTCACAAGGTGGAGATTTGACCGCAAGCAGAGTTCCCATTCAGCAAAAGGTGCCTGCAGCTCACCAAGCCATACCATTGGTCTCTCATTGTTCATATGTACGAGCTGTAAGCTGGGCAGGACCTGTAATAGCATGATATTTCTATGTCAGAGAATTATGTGACTTGGAAAAAACCTGCCGGTATTGTGTCCCCATGTGCCAGCTGCCCTTGACTTTTAAAATGATAATGTTCTCGGAATTGGTAATATAGCTGGAATAGATGAGCAATTGCAGTGTATTTTGTGGATGTGGAACATTGTATGTGCAAATTAGTTGGAGAGAGGGTTTTTGTATCAATTCAGTAGTTTCAAAAATATTCAGACTTCAAAAAGTTTTCAAGTGAAAGACCAGTATCTAATGCAATGTGATACCATGATCCTTGTAATGATACTGCAGAAATGTGTTCATTTTAGAGGTTACTACTTGCAAATGCATTTTAGACATGGCTTACTTTGGTGATTTGAATTATCAACACAAAATGTTTATTCATGGCCACAAAATGTATTATGCATGTTGCATGGGATTTGCACAGATTAAAATGTTTCTGTAAAAAAAACCCCAAGATTTTTAAAATGTTAATCTGAAATCAACAGCTGCAAATCTGCAACTATGAGTTTGGGGAAGTGACCCCTGCCGCAGAGCATCTTGACCAAGCAACAAAGTCTTAGAGCCTTAAATTTATGTTTGAAACTTTTAAATCATAGTACTTGTATTTTTTTTCCCCAAGACAGAGCCACAGTAATTAATGTCTGGAACCAAAGATGGCAGTTCAGGTGTAAAGAGTTAAATGTCAAGCACTCTTCATCCTTCTTTCCAGATTTAATGACATTGTACTTCAAGATGTACCTCAGGCCCTCGAGAGATACTAACCGGGTTCTTGTAGCCAGAATAATTCATACGCTTGTGAAAGGCTGTTGTGTATTGTCAGAGGGCATTACCTCCAAACTCTTTGAATTCTTTGCAAAAGCAATGCAGAATGTAAGGTAATGTACCTGCCCTACGTATAATTTATTACATTTTATTGACAAATCATTTAGCATCAGTTTAATCCTCTCTATTAATTCTCTAGGTAACACTGTGATTAGTATCTTCATGTTAAACCTATGCCAAGCAGAACTTGTTATTTGGTAGTGGGAGTATAGCTGGCTAAAGCATTTTCCTACAGATCACCAGATCCCAAGTTAAAATCCACCCCCTTTAAAACAGGTACAGGAAAGGATGATTGTAATATATGCCAAGCCAGGGCAAATTACACCAACTCAGGCAGGCAAGCGTCTGACGAAGGGTCTCGACACGAAATTTCACCTGTACATGTTCTCCAAAGATTTTGCCTGACCTGTTGAGTATTCTAGCAGTTTGTATCTTTCCTTGCTAAGGGGCCTATTTTGTGCTGTATGACTTATTTGTAGCAAGACCATGTCACACTGGTTCCATGAATAATTTTAAATGCCGTGGGAAATACTTTTTTTCAACATATTACTAATATACAAAATAAAAGTTTAAAGAAAGCAAAATAGAGAAAGAATATATCATTCAAAGTAACATGAAATTTGTTTTCAATTGGCTTTTTTATTCTCTAATGGTGCCATTATTTGAAGGGTTCTGTCACTTCCAAAACTTTAGGTTTGGATTGTATATATTGTGTCCAACATGAGTGAGCTGAATTTGTACTATGTGCATGTACATTCCAATTTTAATTAAATATATGTGTTGACCAATGCAATGCTAGAAACATTTGAAGGTTTAGCTTAATCTTCATTAATAGGACGTGAAACCAGAACAACAAACTTTACAACATGTAAAATCTTTGTCTTGACATTCCAGAACATAGCCAGGTAGAAGTTATTTAATCCAACTATTCAATTACCCAAATTCCTTTTCAGACATTTAGCTTTTTGCAACAGATTATTGTTGAATAATTGTTGAATTTCACTTCTGCAGTTCGAATGAATTGTGGTTTCAGGCGACTAAATCAGTGTCTCGGAGTGTAATTTTTTTAATGTATGTAGGTGAATGTGTGCTCGCACATTTCGCAGATTGTTTCAAATTGTATTTCTGTAATACAGACAGGAACAAGTCTTTGCAGTCATTGAGCATATCGTATCAGCTCTCAATGTCTTCCTCAAGATGTGTATAATGAATTGCCGTGTTCGTGTGTGTAAACTTGGGGAGGACATCTTCTCAACGCTGCTATGCATTTGGACACAGAAGCGTCTCCAAGATTCCTTAAAGGACGAAATCATTGAATTCTTTCGTCTACAGCTCCAAGCCCATCATCCAAAGGGGATAAAAACTAAGGAAAAAGGTAGTGTAATTGGATGATTTGCAACTTTATTTTTTACTGGAATTGCATGCAAGTTCCAAATAGAAGAGGTGCTTTTTATCTCATAAACTATTGATTTGAACTCAGACTGTTGGTACAAGGTGGTTCTCAATGTCTTGAAACTATTTCAGATCTCCAGCTGTTGTGAGTTTTTTTAAACATTCATGTAATGGACATGTGCGTACCAAATTGTATTTAGTCTATGCTAATTAATCTTTCATTGTCCAAAATAATAAGGCAGCAACTCTACCGCTGCGCCACCGTGCTGCCCGAGTATTTCAATGTACACATTTTGGTACATCTCAGTTCATTGTGAGGCTGGATAGGAGGGTAAATTGAGTAGCTGAGAAGGAGTCCAGGGATCAAGAGGGAGGTGAGGAACTCCCAGAGAAATCAAGAAGGAGGCAGTAACCATGGAGCAGGTTGGATAAAGCATCCTGTTGCAATGGAGACCTGAAATTGTTGAAAGTCCAGTTTAAGCAATGCCACTGTTTCTGAGGACCTAAGAAGCTTTAATGAAACTAAGGTTCTATTTATCACTCCTTCCTTTCTTTTTCTAAATTTGAAATCTTATTTGCAAGAACCAGTGACCTAAACATAATAATAAAATTGTTACACTTGCATTAATTCAGGTCTTCTGATTACTTAGTTTAGTTTATTATTGTCATATGTACCAAGATACAGAGAAAAGCTATTTTGTGACGTGCTATGCAGCCAGCGAAAAGACTATACATGATATCCACGTTTGGGACCAGCACATGTAGAAGTGCCTGGGTTTGGCACCATCTGTAACCTGATGGTTATCTTAAAAGTGGATTTCAATATTTTTTATGTTTGTGTGCAATAGGTGCTTTTGCAGCTGACTGGTTGAATTGGCAGAACCTGCTTTATAGTCTCCACGAAGCAATTGTCAGTGAAGTGAGCCACATAGGAAGCAGAGGAAAGTATTCCGCAGGCGTGCGCCATGTTGCTGTGAAAGAGAACCTTGTCAATCTGGCTGCTGACATCTGTCATCAGGTACAGGAAAATGCAAACCTGGTTAGTGTGAATTAGCAACATTTACACCTAAATAAGCGTGTTAAAATGTGTGGTGTTTTGATAAAGAATTCTTGCTATATGTAGAACATTTATGAATTGTAACTCATTATAACCCAATTGTTTAAGAGCACAGTGAAAAATTAGTGAAATTTCTACCCGGAGACATATGAAACTGCACATACTAGAATATTGAGAAAAATACTGTAAATCAGTAGGTCAGGCACCATCTGTGAAGGGAAATGGGCAGAACGTGTTTTTGGTCCAGACCCCTCTTCAAACTGATTAACTTAGGGGGAGAGAACTGGAAAAGGGAAATGGGGACGGGGGAGTGATTGGCAGATGGGTGGAGTATTTGACAAAGGCTAGAGGTGAAAAGGAGAGAAATGGATGTCTGATAATAGAAGGCAGGGTGAAGTTTCACAATCACATTCCCCCGTCCCCTCTCCCTCCACTCCTTCAATCTGAAGAAGGATCCCAACCTGAAACATGCATTGTTCATACCCTTTACAGATGCTACCTGGCCAGCTGAGTTCCTCCAGCACTTTGTTTTTTACATTTTTATCTGTTACCTGTTTCCTATCTTTGCAGTTGTTTGGCCGTGACTTCAGAGTGTCTGTGTCACCAGTAACAAGTACGCAAACTCCACAAAGCCCCTCCGTTCAAGGGATGCCAAGCAAACAAAGACGTGTTGAGTTGGGATGGGAAATGATATGCGATGCGTTGCAAAAATCAGAGAACGATTTTGATTTGATACCATGGTATGTTTATCACTAAAGCTAGAAATGTGATGAATATTAATTTTGTTATTCATTTCCATGTTGAATGATTCTGTGACTGCAACAGACTTCAACGTTTTCCCTTCTTTTCATATCCACATCTACAAGCTGTTTCAGCCACATAAGTAGATACATCACATCACCACTAAAGTTTATTTAAAATTTCATGAGCCTCTATGAGGTTCAAGTGACAAATAAATTGTATTGTATTGTATTGTATTGTATTGTATCACCACTAAAGTTTATTTAAATGTCATAATGGTTATATAATATGAACTTGAACAAATATGTCTAAATTGAAAATATTTAGTGTGCTGATTTTTTTTTTGAAGGAGAGAGAATGAAAGATTTTATTACTTTAATCTGTGATATTGATAAAAACTAATGTCGATCTCCATAGTCGTGGTGCTGGTCACGTGGAGTCTGTAGCTCTTTATATGCCCAGGAGTAGGAAAGAACTGCAGATGCTGTTTTAATCTCTGGAGACAAGGAATGGGTGGCGTTTTGGGTCGAGACGTCTGAAGAAGGGTCTCGACCTGAAACGTCAACCATTCCTTCTCTCCAGAGATGCTGCCTGTCCCGCTGAGTTACTCCAGCATTTTGTGCCTATGCTCTTATTTGCCTTTTATCTTTCAAATCTAACAAAATATTTTCCATACTATTAACCCTTTTGCCTTGCCTTTGATTTTAATTGTTTGATACTTCATAGGGAATGGCTATAATGTTAAAAAAGTCATGTAATATATAGTAAGGCCCCAGTACATTCCATCTCAGTGCCTGAATCAATTACCTACTTTCTCAGTACCTTTTTATTGCATTATAGCTTTTACCCAGAGTAAAATTAATGCACAGAGTATTTTACCCATAGGGGAATCAAGAACCAAAAGACATAGATTTAAGGTGAGAGGGGAAAGATTTAATAGGAACCTGAGAGACAACTTTTTCGCAAAGAGGGTGGTTGGTATATGAAACAAGCTGCCCGAGGAGGTAGTTGAGGCAGATATACTAATAACATTTTAAAAGACATTTGGACAGGTACATGGATAGAAAAGGTTTAGAATTATAAGGGTCAAATGCGGGCAGGTGGCACAAGTGTAGATGAGCCATCTTGGTCAGCATAGACAAGATGGGCCATCTTGGTCAGCATAGACAAGATGGGCTTAATGGCCTTTTCTGTGCTGTATGACCCTCGTAGCTCCAAAAGGAATGGACAAGGCGAAATCGTGGGAGAGAATGGACAAGAAATAATTATTGTAAGTGCAAGAAATAGGAAGTAATGAAAAAATGCCAGAATTGTCAAGAAAGAGAAATGTATGTCAAACGTGATGTATTTATATCATCTTAATATTTTAATATTATTAATAATAAGAGCCCCATAATTTGTTTTCATTATCCCTGAACCATAAAAGAACTCGAAGAAAAAAAAAAAATAATAATTTAAAAAAATCTAAAAATTGGAATTCCTAAACTGCTAAATATTGCCTTGAGCTTAGGTAGTAGATCTTTGTTGGGTGCACATGATCAATCGTGTACTGGTATATTTAATTCTCAGTTAATATTTTAGGTATTTAAAGGTGATAGAAATGTTGTTGCTAGTAAGGAGCATGGTATGTTTACTACAAAACAGTGTGTACATTGCAGCCTTGCTCCTTGCTCTCCTGGTGACAGAGTAACTCCTTGAATGGCCACTGCTGGCATCAGCAGTGAGCAGAAGTATATAATGGTTTGATTATGACCTGGGAGAATTGCAAAGGAGCAATAATTAAGATTTATTGATGTATATCCTAAATGGAATAAATCTTCCAATGAAAATAGAAGTTTATTTAACCGTTTAAATTTTTAAAAAATTAGCTCATAAAATATTAGATAAATGCTGGTGGCAAAATATTTGTAAGTTCTACTTCGGAAATGCACTCAACAAGAATGATTAAGGAATTTCTTGTTGAAAGGATGCTAAGGCTATTGTAAATGATGACAGACTTGTCCATTTGGTTATTAAGGCTATTGTAAATGATAGCTGACATCCATTTTTTTCCCTTTAAGGTTACAAATCGTCACTGTTCTGGTTGCAAAATATCCTTCAAGCTTACCCAACTGCGATCTTGTTCCCATATTGACCATTTTGCACCAGATCCTTTCTCAGCAGCGGCGTGGAAAGAGAATTCCATATGTTCTTTGCTGCCTTCATGAGGTGGCTATATGCCAGAGATTGAAATTGACCCTGAATACTGCACAGAAATTAGACTTGCAAAAGCTCTGGGCCAAAATCTGGGCCATTGCACTTCGGAGCATCAGCTCGCACCAGACTGAAGCTGAAAGCTTCCAGCTGATGGAGGCAATTCTTGAAGGGAACCTAACCATACCAGACATTGATTTTTGGAAAATCTTTTCAGGATCCACATGCAAACCATCCAGGTGAGTCAAATTTCAGTGAAGGTTCTGGATTGGTAAGCATTTGACTCGGCATTCTTGTGTTGAATTTTTTGTTCTTTTTTAAATTTCCAAACAATTTAACACTCCATTTTTTCTTGTCTTGCGTTCTATGAGAAAATATGGCATTATGCTTCCAGGCTGTTGGGCAAAATACTAGAGAAAAGAAATGCACAAAGTGTTAGAGTAACTCCATTCTCCAATATTTCTGGGGAATGTGGATTAAGTTACAGTGCCATCCATAATGTTTGGGACAAAGACCCATCAATTATTTATTTGCCTCTGTACTCCACAATTTGAGATTTGCAACAGAAAAGAAAACTAGAGCATGCCCTTTATTATGCTGATGAGAAAACTGAAGGGGGCTAACACCCAAAACAAGCATAAACTAAAGATGGCTGCAATACAGGACTGGCGGAGCATCACCAGAGAAGACATCGAGCAACTGCAGAGTCGCAGATTTTAAGCAGTCATTGCATCAAAAGGATATGCAACAAAATACTAATCATGACTACTTTCATTTACATGACATTGCTGTGCCCCAAACATTATGGTGCCCTGAAATGGGGAGACTATGGTGATACACAGTGAAACCGAAATGCATAAAAATGACCTTTATTAAAATCTGACAATGTGCACTTTATGTGATTTTTTTTTCTGTTACAAATCTCAAATTGTGGAGTACAGAGGCAAATAAATAAATGATGGATCTTTGTCCCAAACATTATGGAGGGCACTGCATGTTTTGGGTCATGACCCTAATTCAGACTGATTGTAGGGGGGGGGGGGGGGGGGGAGGAGAAAGCTTGAAGAGAGTTGGGACATAGAACATAGAAATGTAGAAATTAGGTGCAGGAGTAGGCCATTCGGCACTTTGAGCCTGCACCGCCATTCGATATGATCCTGGCTGATCATCCAACTCAGTATCCTGTACGTGCCTTCTCTCCATATCCCCTGATCCCTTTAGCCACAAGGGCCACATCTAACTCCCTCTTAAATATAGCCAATGAACTGGCCTCAACTACCTTCTGTGGCAGAGAATTCCAGAGATTCACCACTCTCTGTGTGAAAAATGTTTTTGTCATCTCGGTCCTAAAATATTTCCCCCTTATCCTTAAACTGTGACCCCTTGTTCTGGACTTCCCCAACATCGGGAACAATCTTCCTGCATCTAGCCTGTCCAACCCCTTAAGAATTTTGTAAGTTTCTATAAGATCCCCTCTTAATCTTCTAAATTCTAACGAGTACAAGCCGAGTCTATCCAGTCTTTCTTCATATGAAAGTCCTGACATCCCAGGATCAGTCTGGTGAACCTTCTCTGTACTCCCTCTATGTCAAGAATGTATTTCCTCCGATTAGGGGCCAAAACTGTACGCAATATTCCAGGTGTAGTCTCACCAAGACCCTGTACAACTGCAGTAGAACCTCCCTGCTCCTATACTCAAATCCTTTTGCTATGATTGCTAACATACCATTCGCTTTCTTCTCTGCCTGCTGCACCTGCATGCCTACTTTCAATGACTGGTGTACCATGACACCCAGGTCTCGTTGCATCTGCCCTTTTCCTAATCGGCCACCATTCAGATAATAGTCTACTTTCCTGTTTTTGCCACCAAAGTGGATAACCTCACATTTATCCACATTATACTGCATCTGCCATGCATTTGCCCATTCACCCAGCCTATCCAAGTCGCCTTGCAGCCTCCTAGCATCCTCCTCACAGCTAACACTGCCCCCCAGCTTCGTGTCATCCGCAAACTTGGAGATCTTGCATTCAATTCCCACGTCCAAATCATTAATATATATTGTAAATAGCTGGGGTCCCAGCACTGAGCCTTGCGGTACCCCACTAGTCACTGCCTGCCATTCTGTAAAGGACCCGTTTACTCCTACTCTTTGCTTCCTGTCTGCCAGCCAGTTCTCTATCCACACCAATACTGAACCCCCAATACCGTGTGCTTTAAGTTTGTATAATCTCTTATGTGGGACTTTGTCAAAGGCCTTCTTAAAGTCCAGATATAACACATCCACTGGTTCTCCCTTATCCACTCTACTAGTTACATCCTCGAAAAATTCTATAAGATTTGTCAGACATGAATTACCTTACATAAATCCATGCTGACTTTGTCCAATGATTTCACCACTTTCCAAATGTGCTGCTATCCCATCTTTAATAACTGATTCTAGCAGTTTCCCCACTACCGATGTTAGACTAACTGGTCTGTAATTCCCCATTTTCCCTCACCCTCCCTTTTTAAAAAGTGGGGTTACATTAGCTACCCTCCAATCCTCAGGAACTACTCCAGAATCTAAAGAGTTTTGAAAAATTATCACTAATGCATCCACTATTTCTGGAGCTACTTCCTTAAGTACTCTGGGATGCAGCCTATCTCGCCCTGGGGATTTATCAGCCTTTAATCCATTCAATTTACCTAACACCACTTCCCGGCTAACCCGGATTTCACTCAGTTCCTCCATCTCATTTGACCCCCGCTCCCCTGCTATTTCCGGCAGATTATTTATGTCTTCCTTAGTGAAGACAGAACCAAAGTAGTTATTCAATTGGTCTGCCATGTTCTTGTTCCCCATGATCAATTCACCTGTTTCTGACGGCAAGGAGCCTACATTTGTTTTAACTAATCTTTATCTCTTCAAGAGATTCTAGTAAATGATAGGTGGATACAGGTGAGGAGGGGGGTGGGGTTGATTGGAAGATGGTTGGACAAAGGCCAGAGATGAATAGACAAAAAGCGTGAGATAAGGATAGAAGTTGTGTGAAATGTGTAGCCAAAGAAAGGAATATTGGTGGAAGTGCTGATGGGTAAAGTGAGAAGTGGATGCGTATTCAGATGGGGCACAGAGAAGAGAGAAGGTTAAAAAAGGGAAGGTTGAGAGGGGAATGTTTGTAAAATTTGAGAATTCAATGTTGTAAGGTAACGTTGAAGGTGGTGGAAATTTCAGAGAATGATATATTAGATGCGGAAGCTGATATGTGCAAGGTGAGGACCGGGGATCTCTATCTTTGTTCCATCCATCTAGGAATGGGGAGAATGGGAGTAGAACTACAGGAAATTGGGTAAATCCGAGTGAGGGATCCATATTCAACATCAGGTGGGAAAGCACGTTTACTAAAGAATGAGGACATCTCGGATGTCCTAAAATTGAAAGCCTCATCTTCAATGTTGCCCATTATTATTGTCGCTTGTTTGCTGTAACTAAGTAAGGGATTATCATTGATAAGTAGTAGACTGCAGATGCTGTTTTTTATACACAAGAAGACATAAAGTGCTGGAGTAACTCAGCAAGTCAGACATCTCTGAAAAACATGGATAACTGACATTTCAGGTGAGGTACCTTTTCAGACTTGATATGGAACTGAGCCTGGAATCCAGGTGAGTTGATGGCCCTGGCCTGCTAGCGGCCCGTGGAGATGCAAGGATCGGTGAAGTCATTGGTCATAGCCCGCAGGCAGCTAGAATGCAGGTAAGCGTCGGCGACACAGCGGCAAGCACGGCCTGGAAGCTGCTGAGGCAGCTGTGTGGGCCGGCGGTGGCAGCAATCGGTCCGGCCCATAAGCAGCCGGGGAGGCTGTGTGGCCCGGCGAGGCGTGGTATCCGCAGCCTTGCTGGAAGTGGCAGCTGAGGCTGTGCGGGCTGGGGGAAGCATTGGTGGCCGGAGTTGGCATTGGCAGCTCGACCTGGCGGTGAATGTCGGTAGGTCTGTCTGCTATTACCAAAATTCGTTATAAAGCAGTTTGTAATGACTAGGGTTTACTGTACAAGCATTTTTCTTATGGCTCAAGATTGAGACTTTTCATTTTACAAAGTTTGTTACTTCTTCTCTAGTTCCGCTGTGAAGTGTCTTTCTCAAGCATTGGGAAGATGTACATTGCCAGAACGAATTGATGGTGCTGTTGAAAATTATCCAATGGGCGGCAGAGCACTGGATCTTAGAGAAGCAATAATGCAATGGTTATTGTCTTACCAAGCGGAGGAGAATGCTGAAGGAAATACAGAGATTCCATCAGTAGTTTCCAGGTTGGTGTATTAAACTTAGAAATCTGGGCTGCAGAGTACTATTGTTAGTTACTTAATCATGACTGCATACTGAATTTTGCAGTCTTTTCGCAATGAAAAAAGATCAGGTCAAAAGAACAGGATTGTTTACTGATTCTTTATTAGCCAGGAGTGGAATTAATTTCATCTATTTTCTGGTTTGATCTGGTAGTGCTTAAAATGATAAAGAGTGAAGGATTTAAAATGTTCCTTTCCTTAATGTAAACATCTTTTAAACACAAATCAATGCAACGATTCTTGCACTACTTTATTGGCTGAATAGAGTATTTATTATATTTTCATGTGCATTCACAAATGTGGGTTTTGATGACTGAGCCAGTATTTAATTGCCCAACCTTAGTTATCTTGAGAAATTCCTGCAGAAATGTTCTTGCCTCAAATTATAAACATCCAACCACCACAATCATCTTCCTTTGGACTATGTATAATTTCCAAAGACCAATGGAGGGTCTTTTCCAGATTTCCATGGACACCTAGAACTCCCTGGAGCCACATCCGATCATAACTGCCATGATGCCGATGGCAGTTAGATGTAGGTTTATAATTATCACTTGTACCGAGGTACAGTGAAAAGCTTTGTTTTGTAACCTATCCAATTAGATCATATAATACTATACATAAGTACAATACGTCAAACTCAAGTACAATAGGTAGAGCAAAGGAAGATACAGAGTGTCGAATATAGCTCTCAGCATTGTAGCACATCAGTTCCATAGACAGCGTCCGCAATGGGGTAGAGGTAAATCAGACAGTATCCTAACTTATCGCAGGACCATTCAGAAGTCTGATAACAGAGGGAAAGTAGCTGTTCCAGAATCTGGTGGTGCGTGCTTTCAAGCTTCTCTGCTGTCTGCCGGATGGGAGCAGGGAGAAGAATGAATGACCAGGGTGGGAAAGGTCTTTGATTATATTGGCTGCTATTCCGAGGCAACGTAAAGTGCAGGTGGAGTTAATGGTGGGAAGTCTGGTTTGTGTGATGGATTGGCCTTCTCTTATTTCATCTCATTTCAAATCCCACCTCTTATTTCACCTCTGGAGTTCAGCTGTTGAAAAAGCTAATTATCTTAACTACTAAACCAGGTTCGCTTCTTAATAAACAGACACCACACAAACTGTTTGGTAGACCAGTTCAAAACTTTACTTAACATCGGCCGATGGAAGGGAGGGAGAACTCCAGTCAAGTGACCAACACAGACACTTGACTGTGCTCAGCCATCTTCCCTGAACAACAGAATTACATTGCTTTAAATAGGTTTTTTGTCCCCTTATCACATTCCACAGACATTAGTCATGGTCAGAAGTACTGGAAAAGGTTTCCACAGAATGCATCACATCAATGGGCTGGTAATTTTTACATGGTAGGATATTAAAAACATTGTATATCTTCTTGGACACTTGGTCCCTCATACCATAGGCCATCTGCTTAATTTCCTCCCCCATATTGTTGGGTAAATGCATCCCACTTTAAAGATTTGACCAGATATCTCTATAACTTCTCCTCTGCCTGTCAAATATGTCAAAAAGTTATAGGATTTATTAAATGCTGTCAGGGCAACCTGAGGCAAGCCTAATTTGAGATAAAATTAAGCTGTAAGCTAGCCCAGAAGCCAATTTAATATCTTCTTATATTTTTAACTAAAATTCAGCTTCATCACTGTAATGAGGTTAGGAGCGGATTGAGCCAGACTGGGCTTCTGTGAGTAGGTTCTTGCGCAGCAAGTTTCGCTAAGGAGCACTCAATGATCACTTAGCTGATGATAGAGAGCAGACTAATGGGCTGGTAATCGGCCGGGTAGGATTTGACCTGCTTCTTATGGACACGGCATATACCTGTGTAATTTTCCATATTGTTGGGTAAATGCCCATGTTGCAGATGAACTGAAACAACTTGGCAAATATGTCAAAAAGTTCTCAAGCACTTGACAAATGCTGTCAGGGCCCTTAACCCTTTGAGATGTCTTAATGTCATAAAATGCCGTAAATTATTATTTTTTTTACATATTTCTTTTTGCAGTAAAAAGCAAGTAAAGTTGATTTGAAATACTGAACTCTTTGCAATAATATGATCTTAGCAGGTATAACATTTATCTGAATGATATCTAGGAGCTTTGAAATACAATAATATAATTTTATGCTTATATTTGAACATGCCTCGGCCATATTACCAAATGTGATGAAAAAAATCAAACAAATGTATTGTTTTTGTAAATTTTATGTTTATGAACTAACCCCACTTTTCATTCTCACACACACACACACACACACACCCCCAACCTAACGTTTAATTACCTTGCGACCCACCTACGGCTCGAGAATTCTCGCAAACTCACCATGGCGGCTTCATTCTAGTCGCCGCTAATTTTTTAACATGTTCAAAGATTCTCGGCAACCATAATGAGGTTGCGACTTGTTCCCTGAATGTGGGAACTCCTCACGACCATGAAGGCGACTCCCCGGCATCCATCCACGAACATGTGGCAACTGTATAGTCTCCTGCAGTCGCCGAAACAATCGCCTAAATGGGACAGGCCCGTAAGGGTATTGATATGCCTTTCTTCCTTCTCTACCTTATTGTGTCCCCCTTCTCACTTCCTGCCACTCTTTTCAGCTTTTTAATTTGAGTTCCTACATTCACCTGCTTTTTTTTCCTCTGCCTGACAGTTTAATTCTCTATTATGTCTTTCCTTTTTCATGGAGAAGTAGAATTAAGATACTATAAATTTGTGTATCCACAGTTAGATATTCGTGCAATATAAATATCATGCTGTATAAATAGTTTGCACAAAGCCACTTTGTATTGGGATCTGGTCTTGTCTCAAATTATTAATAAAAGCTGTGATAGGGGAATTGGATGATTACTCGTGTATAGGATAGAAATAGTGTACGGGGAGTTTGTTGGTCGGTGTGGACTCAGTGGGCCGAAGGGCCTGTTTCCACGCTCTAAGACTCTAAAACTAAAATTAAATTAAATTACAATTAAGGCAATCTGCAATGATAAAGTTATCACTGAACCATAATAGCATATTGACTTGCCATTGGGAAATTATTATTCTGTTTCACTGTAACTGACAGACTAATTAAATAAGTTTTTTTTGGTTTCTGATGTTAAGTATTGAGCTTGTTGCACTTTTTTTAAATAGAGATTTACCAAATCAACTGGTGTCTCAAATATTGGTTGTTTTAACGCTGAAGGACTGCAAATCTGGAATGGACTTCTTTCAGCCACCCTCAACAGAGAGGTATTTAAGCAATGAAGACATTTTAATGGTCCTAAATTTATGACTGGATTGTAGTTCTACTTCATTAGTATTTATTTATATCTCTATTCCAAACCACTTCTGGAGTTCAGAAGTACAAGTTTCTTGTTTTTAAACATTTTTCATGCTCCTTTGATTACCTTTGATTTCACGAAATCCTTTGCCATAAATATGTTAGGAAGTATGTTTATGCTACAAAGCCAGGAGAAAATAGAGAAATTGGACAAATGGTTGGATATAATGTAATTCCACCTGTAGCTGTGAATTAAAAAAAATAAGACGGAAACTAATATAATTCAATATATTGTAATAACAGAATTTACCTTACAATGCTTTTATTTTGTTTTGTGAGGGGAAAACGTCTTCTATAGAACATCAGATAAAATTAATGCATCTAATCTGGGATGATTGGGTTAACATATGAGGAGAGTAAAGGGTCTGGGACCATACTTGCTCACATTTAGAGAGATAAGGAGGGGGGGGTCTCATTGAATTTTACCAAATAATGAAAGTCCATTCAGAAAGTATTCAGATCCCTTCACTTTTTCCACATTTTTTTACGTTGCAGCCTTATTTTAAAATGGATTAAATTTGTTTTTTTTTTAATCATCAATCTAATTGAATTTTACCAAATAATGAAAGTCCATTCAGAAAGTATTCAGATCCCTTCACTTTTTCCACATTTTTTTACGTTGCAGCCTTATTTTAAAATGGATTAAATTTTTTTTTTTTAAATCATCAATCTACACACAATACCCCAGAATGAAGAAGCAAAAACAGGTGATTAGAAATTTTTGCAAAGTAATTAAAAATAAATAACTAAAATACAACATTTACATAAGCATTCAGATCCTTTGCTATGACACTCAAAATTGAGCTTAGGTTCATCCTCTTTCCATTGATTATCCTTGAGATGTTTCTACAACTTGATTGGAGTCCACCAGTGGTACATTAAATTGATTGGACATGATTTGGAAAGGCACACACCTGTCTATATAAGGTCCCACAGTTGACAGTGCATCTCAGAGCAAAAACTAAGCCATGAAGATGAAGGAATTGTCCGTAGACCTCCGAGACAGGATTGTGTCGAGACACATATCTGGGGAAGGGTATAAAATAATTTCTGCGGCATTGCAGGTCCCGAAGAGCACAGTGGCCTCCGTCATTTTTAAATGGACGAACTTTGAAACCACCAGGACTCTTCGTAGAGCTGGCCGCCAGCCCAACTAAGCAATTGGGGGAGAAGGGCCTTGGTCAGGGAGGTGACCAAGAACCAGATGGTCACTGACAGAGTTCCAAAGTTCCTCTGTAGAGATGGGAGAAACTTCCAGAAGGACAACTAGCACTTCATCAATCATGCCTTTATGGTAGAGTGGCCAGATGGAAGCCACTCCTCAGTAAAAGGCACATGACAGCCCGCTTAGAGTTTGCCAAAAGGCACCTAAAGGACTCTCAAACCATGAGAAACAAGATTCTCTGGTCTGATGAAACCAAGATTGAACTCTTTGGCCTGAATGCAAGCGTCACCTCTGGAGGAAACCAGGCACCGCTCATCACCAGGCCAATACCATATCTACAGTGAAACACGGTGGTGGCAGCATCATGCTGTTGGGATGTTTTTCAGTGGCAGGAACTCGGGAGACTTATCAGGATCGAGGGACAGATGAACGGAGCAAAGTACAGAGAGATCCTTGATGAAAACCTACTCCAGAGCATTCTGGACCTCAGACTGGAGCAGAGGTTCACCTTAACGACTCTAAGCACACAGCCAAGACAATGCAGGAGTGGCTTCGTGACAAGTCTATGAATGTCCTTGAGTGGCCCAGCCAGCGCCCGGACTTGAACCTGATCGAACATCTTTGGAAGGACTTGAAAATAGCTGTGCATCGACGCTCCCCATCCAATCTGACACTTGAGAGGATCTGCAAAGAATGGGAGAAATTACCTAAATACAGGTGTGCCAAGCTTGTAGCGTCATACCCAAGAAGACTTGAGGCTGTAATCGCTGCCAAAGGTGCCTCATCAAAGTACTGAGTAAAGGGTCTGAATACTTATGTAAATGTGATATTTCAGTTATTTCTTTTTAATTACTTTGCAAAAATTTCTAAGCACCTGTTTTCACTTTTTTATAATGGGGTATTGTGTGTAGATTGATGATTTAAAAAAAAAAAGAGTTTAATTCATTTTAGAATTAGGCTGTAACGTAACAAAATGTGGAAAAACATGAAGGGGTCTGAATACTTTCTGGATACAGTGTAGGTAGAGAGGTTGTGGAGAGAATATATCCAGTAGTGGGAGAGTCTAGGACCACCGGGCACTGCCTCAGAATAAAAGGACATGCCTTTAGAATGTAGATGAGGAGGAATTTCTTTAGCTAGAGTATGGTGAATCTGTCGAAAATTCATTGCTGGAGACTGCTGTGGTGGCCAAGTCATTGGGTATTTTTAAAGTGCAGATTGATAGATTCGTGATTAGTTAGGGCTAATGAAAGATTTCATAGGGAGAAGGCAGGAGATGGGTTGAGTGGGAAAATGAATCCGACATGCTTGAATGGTGGAGCAGACTGATGGGCCAAAAAGCCTAATTCAGTTCCTGTGTCTTATGACCTAGTCTGTTAACCTTTCAATAACTGGCCTGTTTAACCTAGGGTTGTTAAACTTCAATGGGTACGTGTGTAGCTTTTGCTGAATTCAGTCATATAATTCCCATAATTTTTAACCGACTGAGTTGTAGTCTTTTTGTTAATGTGTTGTGTGGTGCTACTGTTGTCCCTGCCCCATCCATCCTGCCTGACTTCCAGCAAATATATTCTATGAGGATAGTCTCTGGCTAAATTGTGATTATACTCATTCACAATCAAGCAAGCAATGTGGGAAAGATCACATGGATGAGATATCAGAGAATGCCTGCCATTGTCACAGCATAAGGGAGCATTTTCATGGCAGATGGGGAAATTGGGTTTGAGGATGAATTTGGGGGGAAATTTGGCTTCTCATACAGAAACAAATCTCCTTAAAAGAAAAACCTCAAGCCAAGGATTACATTTTTTGATCACTGAACTTCAATGAAAGTTAGGGAGAATGAGGATTAAAATAATTATACAAGATTGCATTTAGTAACCAGCGTTAATATCGTGTGTTTTTTATTTTTTTAGTGCACCAGCAGAAGAACCACCAAATGAAGATTGCAAAGATGGCACAGTCTTCTCAGAAATGGAAAGCCTTTTTCTGCAAACAACATTTGATGAAATTCCAACTCGCAGTAGCACTAAGATTCGGATTGGGGACAAACAGATTGTGACATCAAAAATAAGTGCCAAGCGAGTTTTGAGGGATAAACTAGAGGAATATTTATTAGCATTGGTGGAATGTCTGCATTCTAATGTGGTAAGTGTATGCAATAATGGGATAGGGCGAGTTATATCGGTGTGGGCAAGTTGGGCTGATGGGCATATTTCCACGCTGTATGACTATAACTCATAATATGCAAATATTGAGATGTTACTCCCACCTAGCATGAGATAATTATTGCAAACAAGCTTTGTTTATGTTCTATAATAGAAAATAACGAATGAGCTCATAAATGTAGAGAACTGTAGAACTGTACAGTTGCGGAGGAATTTTTTGAAATACCATCATATTCGTGGAGAAAAATAATTTTTGCCTGGCTTTACATCAATGTCATAATTGCGACACAGTAGATAATCTATTACAGTGATGGTGATTGGGAGATAAATGTTTCTGGATTAAATAAATAGGATTCTGCCTATTCTTCAAGTAGTTTCAATGGATCCTTTACCCCTCTTTAAGAAGACATGCAGCTTCAATTTAAGATCTCATCAAAGAGATGACACTTCTGAATATGTAGCACTCACGTTCTTGCGCAGGTGTCATAATTTTGTCCTTGGATATTTGGAGATGGACATGTTCCCTCAATCTTTTGATACAAAGATGTGGATGCTACCACTGACCTTCTAATACCTTTTAATAAATACTAGACCAAGTGCAGACCCGTTGGGTCAGCTCCCCCAATGCACCCGTTCCCTACCCGTAACCCCCACGGGAGGCGTGGTCCCTCAATTCCAGCTGTTCCCGCACTCCCTTACCTCCCTCAGCAGTGCTCTTTTTAAAAAAAAAAAATCCAATTGCCCTTGCCCTGTGTGTAGCAAAACAATTCGTCCTCCCCCTGCTAGCCGATCCATTGTGACATCATCAGTTGAAGCTGGTCGTTTTAAATTCAGTCTTTCGATTTTTTAAAACATTAATCAGTAATAAGTTGAGAAATAAAGCATAAAATGTTCAGTGAAGATGATTTCTACCTAGAGGGGGAAAATGTGAATTAGAATATGTAAACATCTTGGGACAGTTGGCATTTTTAAACCTTTAATCGCAAATAACGTATCAAATATAGGATGAAATCTTCACTGAGGTTGATCACTGCTAGCAGAGCCATTGTGACTTCATCGGTTGAAGCTGGTGGTTTTAATTTCAAAGTCTTTGACTTTTTTAGACTTTTAATCAGTAATGTGTCGAGAATAAGTCAAGAAATAAAGCACAAAATGTTCAGATAAGGTGCTCCCGGCCTCGAGGGGAAATATGTCAATCGGAATATGTAAAAATGTTATCGTTACAGCGTAGCGTTTTTGCGAAGATGTAAAGACCACATATACACACACATATACACAATGACAAGATCAGATTTTTAATAAGTATATGATATCTAAAAAGGTATCTACTTTGGGCAGTGCGCATGCTTTGGGTCAGTCTGAAGAAGGGTCTCCACCCGAAACGTCAACCATTCCTTGTCTCCAGAGATGCTGCCTGTCCCGCTGAGTTACTCCAACATTTTGTGTCTACTTTTGCTTTGGGTCAGTGATATATAGATGGGAAATGTAGGTATTTTTAATTTCTGAATTGGATATTTGAATCTTGGTCAGATTATGAATCCAAATGGTTCATTGTTAAATAATTTGTTTTTATCTCCTTATTGTTTAAATTATTTAAATGTTATGTGGCCTGACATGGAGATTTACTTCCAAGTAATAAAGAATTTGTTAATTTTTCAGCTGACATCAACAAATTTAAAACCCATTATTCTGAAAACAAACTTTGTGTTAGTTGCAATTTTTATAACGTTTAGTCTATTTTTAAAATCTATTTGGAAAATGTAAATACAATCACCGTGTCTTTTTAAACCATGATTGAATTACAGCCACATGGGGAAACTATTCAACGCTACCATAATGCTTATAATTATGGCAAGGTTAACAAAATATTTGGAAGGATTGCATTTGGATAGATTTCTACACAGTTGCTTGAGGGTGAATTGTGGTGACAATACATTGAACTGTTTAATGTTTTCAGCATTAAAAATAAATCATTATAAAATGTTTTCTGACTGAATTAGCTTGTACATGCCTCGCTCCCATCGGGAGCGTGTGAGAGTGACAATTTAGTCTGCAATAAAAGGCAATGTGTAACTGATGGTACCTGAACAACATTTACTATTTTCAGACGCTTCCTCCAGAATGCCATGTTCGCTGTGCAGATCTTATCATTGGAGTGCTCCGATGTTATTGTGACATTGGTGTTACCAACGAGGATAATGCATGTGCGTCTGCGCTATTTCAGAAGGCAAAGGTACATAGCTGAGTTCTGACTCTACTTTATTGATTTGGATGCTGACTGGTGTTCCAGGGCCCATTGCATAGGTCAATAGCAATGATGTTCCTTCGCTTAATATTCAATTCAAACCCTTTAAAATAATATTGTTACTACTTTTGTAAGAAAACAATGTTAAGACTATCAGGATAAAATATGGGGTTGGCTATGGCACAGTGAAATGAGCATACTGTTAGCACTAGGATTTTGGTTTGAGTTTGTCCTGGATGAACATGAGTACAGGTGCACAACCTTTTATCCGAAGATCCAAATAACGAAAACCTCCGAATAGCGACATTTTTTCAGTCCTTGAAGAAAGGTCCTTGAAAACGTTCACCGAGGGCGGCCCGCAGAGGTGACAGCGGAACCTCCGGTCGGTCCTCGAAGAAAGGGGAACTAAATCCCCATTCATAAAAGAGAAGGTGAGGGTATATTGCGCGGGAGGGTTAATAATTGACACTCTGCTGCTGCCTGCCCGCTGAGTTTCTCCAGCAAAAAGTGTCCCACGGTTTCCTCACGCATACACAGTGTATAGGTTTGAGTCTTGCGTGGGAATTTTTAACAGCGGGCAGGCAGCAGCAAATTGTCGCTCCCTTCAGTTTCACCCCACCTACACCCCTCTGCTTCCCGGCCATGTGTGTGACCCCCTCCCTGCAGAATGTTGGTGAACACATTTCTACAACGCCTCTCCAGCTCCCCGCGAGGTTGCAACCTGGCGCTGGGGGCTTTGCACTGTCTTCATGTTGGAGCCAGTGCCATTGTCTCACCGGATGACGTCAGGACCAAGGTTAAGGTTTATTACCGACCCCCAGGCCCACTGCAAGCACGTTTTTAACCCATCAAACCCACAGCCAGCAGCAATCATGCCAAACCGTTCCAATTCCAGAGAAAGATACGAAACGCTCTCCGATGTCCCCGTAGAGTTCCACAGAAAAAGCTAATGGCTCGGGTTGGAGATTGTCTCTGTACCAACCCCATGTACAGGACCTGAGACTATGGGAACTGTGGAGTTGTTTGCATATTGCAGAGGGAGGGGTATAAGGGCGGTACAGTTCCCAGTCTCAGCTCCATTCCAGGGGGGTGACCGGAGACCGGAGACGTCAGGACCAACGGGACACCGACTGCAAGCACGGAGATCCCAGAGACTCACAGCCAGCAGCAACTCTAGCCCAGCCCCGCTCCAACTCCAGTGGAACCCGGGTTGCGGATGAGGGGGTGCAGCTCGGGCTGTGGGCAGCTCGGGCCCATCGGGGAGCGGGTTCCTGTTGATTCTGACGTCTCTGGCCACCCCCCTGGACAGGAGCTGAGAGACGTCAGGACCACCAGAAGCCGCTCCCCGATGCTACCGCTACAGCGACAAGTGGCAGTTCCCCATCACAGCTCCGTTGCTGCGCCCCCACATAGGGACACCGACCCCCAGGCCCACTGCAAGCACGGAGATCCCAGAGACTCACACACAGCAACAACTCTACTAACCACCCCCCGCTACACACTCCAGAGGAACACGGGTTGCGGATGAGGGGGTGCAGCTCGGGCTGTGGGCGAACTGCCACTTGTCGCCGTAGCGGCCCATCGGGGAGCGGATTCCTCTGGAGTTGGAGGGACAGGGAGACACAGCGGCTTTTGAGAATGGTGGGCAATCACTTCCAAAGTTCTGCCCACACATTCAGTACACCTCTCCTATACTTGTCTCCCGCACTAAGGTCATCTCGCAGAGAATGATCCCAGCCTAACCCTCCCTATTCTCTCCTATTCTGCAAGAAAAATCTACATTGAAGACTCAAACTCGCGATCGAGTAACTGCCGGGATCGAGGCGCAAACTCGCGACCTTGCGGATACGAGCCGAGCACTCTACCACTGAGCCAGCCGTTAAAATCTACGCTAAAAATCTTCCATTCCGAAAGCCGAAAAATTCTGAATTACGAAAAGTGCCTGGTCCCAAGGCTTTCGGATAAAAGGTTGTGCACCTGTATTTGTTTGTGCACATGTACCTCAAATGTTTGATGGGTTTTTGAAATGACTCTGTCATACATTGAGATTAAGAATGTTCAGATTCACCATTGAGACAGTTGAAGGCTCACTGATCAGAGAAATTAAATGTCCAAAATTTTATTTGCCAATCCTATTTTCACTTCAATATAAAAAAAAACCAAAAATCCAACCAAAGACATATAGGTTTGGAGGTTCACAAAAATGCTGGAGAAACTCAGCGGGTGCAGCAGCATCTATGGAGTGAAGGAAATAGGCAACGTTTCGGCCCGAAACGTTGCCTATTTCCTTCGCTCCATAGATGCTGCTGCACCCGCTGAGTTTCTCCAGCATTTTGTGTACCTTCGATTTTCCAGCATCTGCAGTTTCTTCTTAAATACATAGGTTTGAAGGTTAATTGGCTTCAGTAAAATTGTAAATTGTCACTAGTGTGTGTAAAATACTGTTCGTGTGCGGGAATTGGTGGTCGGCGCGGACTCGGTGGGCTGAAGCGCCTGTTTCCATGCTTGTAGCTCTAAACTAAACTTAATTTATTTTTCTCATCTTATAGTCTTTTATGCAGAATGTTGGTGAACACATTTCTACAACGCGAAATGATCTTAATGAAGAGGTTCTCAACTCTCTGAAAACACTGATTAATGTGTGCACAAAATGTCTACACTCGCACACTAAGGTATTCTGTTCAATACAATCAATTGTCTACAACCGCATTATGCAAATACATTCAGCCTATTTAGGTTAAGGTTTATTATTGTCACATAAGGTACAATGAAAATCTTTTGTTTTTATTCTCTCCAATCAAATCAGAAAATATACTTGAATAGAATCATGCCAAACGGTACAAGTACAAAAGGTAGAAAGATACGAAAATATAGTTCTTAGCATTGTAGCATAAGAGTTCCAAAGAAAAAGTCTAATGCCCGCAATGTAGGTTGGAGAATTGGGACTGTACCCAACCTCATGGAAGGACCTGTTCAGAAGTATGATAACAGAGGGGAAGAATACATATAACTAATCATATATAGTCTGTATAATGACATTAAATTTACATAATTGTGGTTTCAGTTGCTAAGTCAGAGGCCCTAGATTGAGTCTCACCTTAAGATTCCATAGACTAAATTAAAAACACCATTCCTCATGAAACATTGTTCTGTTTACTTATGTCTTTTCATATTCAGAGAAAAGCAAGATATTCGGGACTCCTAATACTGTTCTTTACCCAGTGACACTAAATTTACTGATTAATTAGTGCTATTGCTATTATTTGGAGTCTTACTGTGATATTCACTATTACCAGTTTTACCTTTGCCAATCCATTTTAAAATAATTAATTTTTAGGACATGGGGTATTTATGAAAGTGCTTATGACATTTATAAGGTGCTCACTTAAATCTACTATCTTTCATTGATATGAGGCTGTTACATTTTTAGTTACTACTAGACCAAGGGGGACCCATTTGGTACCGTCCCCTCAACGCTCGGTTCCGGGGGGGGGTCACACACACATTAACCACGCACACACACACACACACACACACACACGCACACGCACACACACACACACTCTAACTAACTACCCCCCGTACACACACACTAACTACCCCCTTGATATTATATTAATATTATTAATGTTCTCCTTTTACCCCATAACCGCCCCATCCACTGACGCATACCCCTCAACTTGCAGGTACGTATAGAGAGCGAGGGCAGAGAGAGAGAAGGGGGGGGGGCAGAGAGATGGGGGGAGGGGTAGGATGGTTTTTTAGGGGAGCAGGGCTGGTGAGTGGGCTGCGAAAAGTGGTGAGAGACAGAACCGGCCTGACTCTCTGGTAACCCACAGCTGGAGTGAGTGGGCGTGTTTTTACAAGCTGCGCTGGCAACGAGGAGAAAGCTCTTCAACACGTGAGTGCCGGTGACCTGGGGATCAGCAGAAATTTCTCGTTCTTTTCTATGCTTTTTGAAGAACGGGGGGTTCTTAATTTGTGGACCTGAAAATTGCGCATGCGCGCGTTGACAGCAGCTGCATTCATCCGGGGGGGGGGGGGGGGGGGGGATCTGGTGAGGATTGGTGGACGGGCCACAAGGACAGGCATTGTGAGGTCAGCAGCTGGGCAGCCGTTATATTTTTTTTAAATGTCAGATTGTTGATAAATTTTAGCAAATAACTCGTGAAATAATCAACCAGATTTACAGATTTTTTAAATCATAAGGAAAATTTCTACCAGAATATGTAAAAATGTCACCGTCATTGTAACGTTAGCAGCTGGGCAACGGTCAGATTTTGTTTTAAAAAGGTCAGATTGGTCAACGAATTTAATAAAAAATGTCGGGGAAATAACTGACCAAATTTACAGAGGAGTGGGTTTCTAAAATCACAAGGAAAATCTCTACTGAAATATGTAAACATTTCCCCGTTTCGGCGTCTGATTAACGAGGAGGCAAAATCTCTCTCTCTCACACGCATGCACGCGCACACACACATATGCACACACTGTTTTAAAAGTATATAGATAGATATATTATTGATTTATATATTATATAGTATTGTTTTATATAGTATAGTATATGTAAAATTGATTTATAATTGCTATTTTATTGAAAAGTGCTGGAAAAACTCAGCAGATCAGGCAGCAATGGACAGGTTACATTTTGAGTCAGAACTCTTATTATTTATTGGATTTTCTTGTTTAAGATGAGAATTACATATTAATATTATTGTCTTTTGTAATTGGTTAATATTTATAAATTTGCCATGTATTTTATCTATGTTGATCTCATAAAATTACCATCCAATTTAGTATTTCAAAAATATGCCAGAAAAATTCTATCTCCGTGACGTAAACTATTTCTTCAATCATTTTAGCAGCACTGGCCAAAGAAGCAATCATCTGTTCTCTTTCTTCAACTATTCGCAGCAAGTTTTATGAATGACCTCGTTGAAGTTTGTCGACGGCTGGTAAGAAACTAATTGCAAGTTCTTAAGATTGAAAGATAATTTTTTTTAAGTGCGTTGCTGATTGTGTAATCTGAATTTAAATTCTTCTGGCTTCTCAATACTACAAACCATGCAATTACAGTGCATTCAGAAAGTATACAGACCCCTTCACTTTTTCCACATTTTGTTATGTTACAGCCTTATTCTAAAATGGATTAAAAAAAAATTTTTCATCAATCTACACGCAATACCCCGTAATAAAAAAGCGAAAACGGGTGTTTAGAAATTTTTGCAAAATAATTAAAGAAATAATTGAAATATCACATTTACATAAGTATTCAGACCCTTTACTCAGTACTTTGTCGAGGCACCTTTGGCAGCAATTACAGCAGGGGTCGGCAACCTATGGCCCATAACCCGAAATCACCCAGCCTGCAGGCATATTTTTTTTTTAGTCCGATGCGGTACTGCCTTTGTTGAGTGTGCGGGAGTCCCAGCTGTGACGTGTTTCCTGTAAGTAGGTCTGTGGGCAGCAGGTGCTGTGACACTCAAAATTGAGCTTCGTTGCATCCTATTTTCATTGATTATCCTAGAGATGTTTCTACAACTTGATTGGAGTCCACCACTGGTAAATTAAATGATTGTACATGATGTGGAAAGGCACACACCTGTCTTTATAAGGTCCCGCAGTTGACAGTGCATGTCAGAGCAAAATCTAAGCCTTGATAACGAAGGAATTGTCCGTAGACCTCTGACTCAGGATTATGTTCGAGACACAAATCTGGGGAAGGGTATAAAACAATTTCTGCAGCATTGCAAGTCCTGAAGAGCACAGTGGCCTCCGTCATTCTTAAATGGAAGAACTTTGAAACCACCAGGACCCTTCATATAGCTGGCTGCCCGGCCAAACTGAGCAATCGGGGGAGAAGGGCCTTGGTCAGGGAGATGGCCAAGAACCCAATGGTCACTCTGACAGAGCTCCAGAGTTCCTCTGTGGAGATGGGAGAACCTTCCAGAAGGACAACTATATCTGCAGTATCCCACCAATCAGGCCTTTAAGGCCGGACTGAAGCCACTCCTCAGTAAAAGGCACATGACAGCCCGCTTGACGTTTGCCAAAAGGCACCTAAACAAGATTCTCTGGTCTGATGAAACCAAGATTGAACTCTTTGGCCTGAATGGCAAGTGTCGCGTCTGGAAGAAACCAGGCACCGCTCATCACCTGGCCAATACCATACCTACGGTGAAGCATGGTGGTGGCAGCATCATGCTGTTGGGATGTTTTTTAGCAGCAGGAACTGGGCGACAAGTTTGGATCGAGGAAAAGATGAACAGAGCAAAGTAAAGAGAGATCCTTGATGAAAACCTGCTCCCGAGCACGTTCAGACTGGGGCAGAGGTTCCCCTTCCAACATGACAACGACCCTAAGCATGCAGCCAAGACAACGCTGGAGTAGCTTCATGACAAGTCTGTGAATGTCCTTGCGTGGCCCAGCCAGAGCCCAAACTTGAACCCGATCGAATATCTCTGGAGAGACCTGAAAATAGCTGTGCATCGAGGCTCCCGATCCAACCTGACAGAGCTTGAGAGGATCTGCAGAGAAGAATGGTAGAAATTACCCAAATACAGGTGTGCCAAGCTTGTAGCGTAATACGCAAGAAGACTCGAGGCTGTAATCCAGGGGTGGGCAACCACCCATGTCTGTGCGGATGGCGGGCCACATCTATCGCCATAAATGGAGGTAATAATACAGTTGTAGTTTTGTTTCAAAGGCACTATACTTAGAGGAGGGAGAGGGAGAGGGAGCCCAGCCCGGTCAACGCTAGCCTCCACCGAGCCTTTGGTGCCCAAAGTGTGGGAGGGCGAGGCAGGGGAGACAGGGGCCAGGAGGGCAGCTGCCTGCTCGGAGTGCCAGGACTACCGGCGTCGTGCTGCCCACCTGCCGCTGCTCACCATCGAGCCGCCCAGCAACAGTTCAGTGGACATGAGCGACCGGTCTGAGTGGGGCTTGCTAGGCCGGCAGCTAGGCTACAACGAGGCAGAGGCCAAACCCTCCCTGCCTCCCCTACCCGTCCACGAGGTCCCTCCCCCGCCCGTTCCCCGCCGCCTGGACCCCCTCCCGGAGAGGCCAGTCGCAACAGCAAGGTGGAGGCCGAACTGTCTGATGGGGACAACGAGAGCCTGGACAGCACACTCATCTCCAATGACGCCATCAACTGCAGCACGGACTCCTCATCCCGGGACAGCCTGCCTGAGGCACCCTACTGCCCACAGACCTACCTAAGGGAAAACACGTCACAGCTGGGACTCCCCCACACTCAACATCGACGTCTTCCAGAGACAGCAGTACCGCATATCGGACTAAAAAAAAATATGCCTGCGGGCCGGGTGATTTCGGGTTATAGGCCATAGGTTGCCGACCCCTGCTGTAATCGCTGCCAAAGGTGCCTCAACAAAGTACTGAGTAAAGGGTCTGAATACCTATCTAAATGTGATATTTTTGTTCTTTGTTTCTAATTACTTTGCAAAAATTTCTAAACGTTTGTTTCCGCTTTTTTATTATGGGGTTTCACACAGAGTTGTGAGTCTGTGGAATTCTCTGCCTCTGAGGGCGGTAGAGGACGGTTCTGGCCACTTTCAAGAGAGAGCTTGATAGGGCTCTTGAAGATTGTGGAGTCCAGAGATATGGGGAGAAGGCAGGTTCTGCATAATCTTTCTGTACTGTATGCAATCATGGCTATAGCCAAAAGCTGCATGAATGGAGCACCAATTTGACATTAGCCTCTTGCAGGTCAGTCATACATTCTCATCCTCAAAACAATGGGAGAAGCTGCGGCAGGTTCTTCAAACTTTGTCTGAGCATGCAATCAGGATCTACGTTGCTTAGGGCGGTCTATGCCACACTGCAATATTTATTAAATGATCTTGAGGAAAGAACATCCAATTTGTACGCTCTCCCTTGTGATCACGTGGGTTTTCTCCGGGTTCTCTGGTGTCCTCCCACACTACAAAGACGTGCCAGTTTGTAGGTTAATTGGCTTAGGCAAAATTGTAATATTGTCTCTAGTGTGCAGGGTAGTGTTAAGTGTATGGGGATCGCTGGTCGGCGCAGTCTCAATGGGCCGAAGGCCTGTTTCCAGGCTGTATCTCTAAACTCCAAAGTCTTACAAGTTCCCCACATCTATCCACGGTGTTTGGCACTATTAATAGTTTGCACAGAAAGTTATTAAACATGGTAATTATATTTTCTCTGCTAATCCATAGCTTTCAGTGTAAACACTGGTGTATCTACTACAGGCATTTCCCACTGGAAAACCATGTGATGCTTTTGAGGCAAAGGACGATTTTCAAGATGATTTAATGGAAACAGAGGGACATGGATCCGGAGACCTCTTTGATGACGATAACGACAAAGGCCCTGAAGGAGGAGATTATAATGAAAACAATGACTCATCGGTTGGAATAGGTATGACATTTATAAGATTATTAGATGTTAAATATTAGCTCTACATTGGCTCATTTTACGACAATCTACTGCAACTGAACAGGCTATAAACGTAGAAATTAGGTGCAGGATTAGGCCATTCGGCCCTTCGAGCCTGCACCGCCATTCAATATGATCATGGCTGATCATCCAACTCAGTATCCTGTACTAAGTTGCACGTTGTGCTTATACACTTATTCTTGACGAGAGATATTTAAGTAATTTCAGCATCCCTGGTCAAGAAAGTGCTTGCCTCCATAGAACATAGAAAAGTACAGCGAAGGAATAGACCCTTTGGCCCACCAAGTCTGCACCTAACACAATGCCAAATTAAACTTATCCCATCTGCCTGCACGTGGTCCCGATCCTTCTATTTCCTGCCCATGCGTGTGTTTGTCTAAATGTCTCTTGGGCATTGTTACTGAACCTGGTTCTACCACGTGCCCTTATAGTATGTTACAGGCACCTAAATAGGGCTGGAGATGATGATACATAATTGTGGATGGATTTGTGAAGATATTTCTCTCAGAAATTATGCTTTTCATGTTACACTAATCTTCTTTATAGATTCAAAAGTAGCAGTCACATGGGTGAGGTGAAAAGGAGTGACTGTGGAACCTGATCCAGAAGGTTGACATTTTATAAAGAAATAAAATACATAGAATCTTTGTTACTACAATTTTAAAATAAGATAAATTGATGCTTCAGACACATGCTTCACATTGATGCTAAAAAAGCCAATGCAACAGACTCAATTATTTAACGATAGAAAGCTAGTTCAGACTCGAATACATTTTTATTAAGGGAAAGAAACTCTTCGACTTAAAATAGCTTTCTATTGTTACAGAATAGAGCCATTGATTATATTAACGGATTAATTTTACCACTTTGCCATTTTCTTAAATAATTTACGTAGAAACATAATGTTGCACTTTCATCATTTTCTCTTTCAACTCTCTTTCAGGAGCAAAGAACATTTTATCTGAAGACAATTTGACAAAGCATGATTTCCTCCTGCTCGATATTCTCCGATTCATCTGTTGCTGCACAGCAGCAGGTCAGATACATGCACTTTCATTCAGGTGTGCAGACATTAGAAGAAAGCTACTGTCATTAATTGAGGACATCAACCACAACATTTCAAAACCTCCCCACTTGCATATGGTGGGTGAAGCTCTATAATATTTGGTTTTGTACTTCATTGGGGAATAAGAGGCGACCGTGGCTGACAAGGGAAGTCAAGGACAGTATAAAAATAAAAGAGAAGAAGTATAAAATAGCAAAGGTACACAAAAATGCTGGAGAAACTCAGCGGGTGCAGCAGCATCTATGGAGCGAAGGAAATAGGTGACGTTTCGGGCCGAAAATCTTTGCTGTAAAATAGCAAAGATGAGCGGGAAGCCAGAGGATTGGGAAACTTTTAAAGAGCAACAGAAGATAACTAAAAAGTCAATACGGGGAGAAAGGATGAGGTTCGAAGGTAAGCTAGTCAAGAATATAAAGGAGGATAGTAAAAGCTTCTTTAGGTATGTGAATAGGAAAAAATTAGTTAAGACAAATATGAGTCCATTGAAGACAGAAACCGGTGAACTTATTATGGGGAACAAGGAAATGACAGACGAGTTGAACAGGTACCTTGGATCTGTCTTCACTAAGGAAGACACAATCAATCTCCCAGATGTACTAGTGGCGAGAGGATCTAGGGTGGCAGAGGAACTGAAGGAAATTCACATTAGGCAGGAAATGGTGTTGGGTAGACTGATGGGACTGAAGGTTGATAAATCCCCAGGGCCTGATGGTCTGCATCCCAGGGTACTTAAGGAGGTGGCTCTAGAAATCGTGGATGCATTGGTGATCATTTTCCAATGTTCTTTAGATTCAGGATCAGTTCCTGTGGATTGGACGGTAGCTAATGTTATCCCACTTTTTAAGAAAGGAGGGAAAGAGAAAACGGAATTATAGACCTGTTAGCCTGATATCGGTGGTGGGGAAGATACTTGAGTCAATTATAAAAGATGATATAGCGGCACATTTGGATAGCAGTAACAGGATCGGTCCAAGTCACCATGGATTTAAGAAGGGGAAATCATGCTTGACTAATCTTCTGGAATTTTTTGAGGATGTAACTAGGAAAATGGACAAGGGATAGCCAGTGGATGTAGTGTACCTGTACCCTCAGAAAGCCTTTGATAAGGTCCCACATAGGAGATTAGTTGGTAAAATTAGAGTACATGGTATTGGGGGTAGGGTACTGACATGGATAGAAAATTGGTTGGCCAACAGGAAAAAAAGAGTAGGAATAAACGAGTCCCTGTCAGAATGGCAGGCAGTGACTAGTGACTAGTACAGCATGGCTCAGTGCTGGGACCGCAGCTATTTACAATATACATTAATGATTTAGATGAAGTGATTAAATGTAGCATTAGCAAATTTGCAGATGACACAAAGCTGTGTGGCAGTGTGAACTGTGAGGAGGATGCTATGAGAATGCAGGGTGACATGGACAGGTTGGGTGAGTGGGCAGATGCAGTTTAATGTGGATAAATGTGAGGTTATTCACTTTGGAGGCAAGAACAGGAAGGCAGATTATTATCTGAATGGTGTCAAGTTAGGAAAAGGGGAAGTACAACGAGATCTGGGTGTTATTGTGCATCCGTCACTGAAAGTAAGCATGCAGGTACAGCAGGCAGTGAAGAAAGCTAATGGCATGTTGGCCTTCATAACAAGAGGAGTTGATTATAGGAGCAAAGAGGTCCTTCTGCACTTGCACACGGCCCTAATGAGACCTTACCTGGAGTATTGTGTGCAGCTTTGGTCTCCAAATTTGAGGGAGGACATTCTTGCTATTGAGGGAGCGCAGCGTAGGTTCACGAGGTTAATTCCAGGGATGGCTGGACTGTCTTATGTTGAAAGAATGGCTGGGCTTGTATACACTGGAATTTATGATGAGAGGGAATCTTATCGAAACATACAGTGCCCTCCATGAAGTTTGGGACAAAGACCCATAATTTATTTATTTGCCTCTGTATTCCATAATTTGAGAATTGTAATAGAAAAAAAGCACATATGGTTAAAGTGCACATAGTCAGATTTTATTAAAGGACATTTTTATACATTTTGGTTTCACCATGTATAAATTACAGCTGTGTTTATACATAGTCCCCCCCATTTCAGGGCACCATAATATTTGGGACACAAGGCTTCTCGGGTGTTTGTAATTGCTCAGGTGTGTTTAAATGCCTCCTTAATGCAGGTATAAGAGAGCTCTCAGCACTGTCTTTCCTCCAGTCTTTTGATCACCTTTGGAAACTTTTATTGCTGTTTATCAACATGAGGACCAAAGTTGTGCCAATGAAAGTAAAAGAAGCCATTATTAGACTGAGAAACAAGAATAAAACTGTTAGAGATCAGCCAGACCTTAGGCTTACTAAAATCAACTGTTTGCAAAGTCATTAAGAAGTGAGCACTGGTGAGCTTACTAATTGCAAAGGGACGGGCAGGCCAAGGAAGACCTCCACTGCTGATGACAGAGGAATTCTCTCCATAATAAAGAAAAATCCCCAAACACCTGTCCGACAGATCAGAAACACTCTTCAGGAGTCAGGGTGGATTTGTCAATGACCACTGTCCACAGAAGACTTCATGAACAGAAATACAGAGGTTACACTGCAAGATGCAAGCGACTTGATAGCTGCAAAAATAGGATGGTCAGGTTACAGTTTGTCAAGAAATACTTTAAAGAGCAGCCATAGTTCTGGAAAAAAAAGGTCCTGTGGACAGATGAGACGAAGATTAACTTCTACCAGAGTGATGGCAAGAGCAAAGTATGGAGGAGAGAAGGAACTGCCCAAGATCCAAACCATACCACCCCATGTTTGAAACATGGTGGTGGGGGTGTTATGGCCTGGGCATGTATGGCTGCTGAAGGTACTGGCACACTTATCTTCATTAATGATACAACTACTGATGGTAGCATAATGAATTCTGAAGTGTTTAAACGCATCCTATCTGCACAAGTTCAAACAAATGCCTCAAAACACATTGGCCCGCGGTTATTTCTACAGCAAGACAATGATGCCAAACATACTGCTAAAGCAACCTGCTAAAGAGGTTTTCAAAGCTTAAAAAATGGTCAATTCTTGAGTGGCCACATCAATCACCCGATCTGAACCCAATTGAGCATGCCTTTTATATGCTGAAGGGAAAACTGAAGGGGACCAGCCCCCAAAACAAGCATAAGCTAAAGATGGCTGCATTACAGACCTGGCAGAGCATCACCAGAAAAGGCACCCAGCAACTGGTGATGTCCATGAATCACAGACTTCAAGCAGTTATTGCATGCAAAGGATATGCCACAAAATACTAAACATGACTACTTTCATTTACACGTCATTGCTGTATCCCAAACATTAGGGTGCCCTGAAATGGGGGACTGTATAAACACTGATGCAGTTTCTACATGGTGAAACCAAAATGTATAAAAATTATCTTTATTAAAATCTGACAATGTGCAATATGTGATTTATTCTATAACAAATCTCAAATTGTAGAGTCAAATAAATAAATGATGGGTCTTTGTCCCAAACATTATGGAGGGCACTGTGTAAGATTATTAAGGGATTGGACACGCTAGAGGCAGGAAACATTTTCCCGATGTTGCGGGGGGGGGGGGGGGGGGGGGGGGGGGGTGCAGAACCAGGGGCCACAGTTTAAGAATAAGGGGTAGGCCATTTAGAACGGAGATGAGGAAAAACGTTTCCACCCTGAATCTGTGGAATTCTCTGCCTCAAGGAGGTCGATATTCTGGATGCTTTCAAGAGAGAGTTAGATAGGGCTCTTAAAGATCGCAGAGCCAAGGGATATGGGGAGAAGGCATGAACGGGGTACTGATTGTGGATGATCAGCCATGATCACAGTGAATGGCAGTGCTGGCTCGAAGGGCTGAATAGGCTACTCCTGCACCTTTTGTCTATTGTCTACTATGGAGAAATGCACAAACATTTATTTTGCTCACTCTCTTTAGAGTTATTAACCTAAATGCTACACTATCTCCATCATCCATAAAAATCAAATGAATTTTACAAATTATTGCTCCCTGTGGAAAATGAAAATGTTGGCGTATTGGGAATTTGGGCTTCATCCTACGCACTCCCAATAATTTTCTATTAATGGATAAATATTTTTTTAATTAATCCTATCTGACATATAACAAAATAAACTAGCATGGTATCATAATCATCACCATAATCTGGGATGTCGTCTGATGCAACAGACATTGCCATGTTAAATAAAACATCGCTAGCTCACCCTGTGATATGAAGGGAAAGTGGGGGTAATAATTGCATTTGATTTCAAGGTCTGCCATTGCTTGGCTTCTACTGCAGGGAGTTTGTTTCCTAACATTTGATGCAAAGTTTGACTTGCCTTCAGTGATGTACAGTGTTAACGTTGAGTACTCGTACTCGAAAGGCCCATCCAGGGCGGCACAGTGCCAGAGCCTTGGGTTCGATCCTGACTACTGGTGGTGCCTGTACGGAGTTTGTACGTTCTCCTCGTGACCATGTGGTTTTGGCCGGCTGCTCTGGTTACCTCCCACATTCCAAAGACAAATAATAGGTTATTTGGCTTCTGGAAATTATCCCTAGTGTGTAGGATAGAACTGGTGTAAGGGTGAATGTTGGGTGGCGTGGACTCAGTGGGCCGAAATGCCTGTATCTCTAAACTAAATGAAAACTAAACTAAAACAAACATTGTGCAGTGCCCTACAAGTAACATTCCTCAGGCTTCTGCAATATAGTCAAACATCCCTTTTAATCTTTTGTCGATGAATGCCATTATCTGTGATGAAATACATTGAGCTCTCTTTATTTGGTGAAATTCTTTTCTGCTAGTAAATGTTGTTATGTTTTTTAAGGAATTATTGCTTGAGCCTTGGAGCTAAATGTATTATGCATATTACACATTGCATATTAGCTGCTAAGAATGATTCTGTATTCTATTTGCTTTATCGCAATGAAGACAGTGAGAGCTTATCTTGCAAGTATAGTAGTAAACTAATAATTCTATCATCTTTGATTAAGCTTAGTTGCAGTCAGGAGAGTGAACAGGCACTAGATTATTGCTTCACTGACCTTGGTGGAATGAAAATTACATATGTTTATTTCTCAAGATACTGTTCACATGGGGAAGTGTGCATGTATAAATAATGCTAAGTAGATGTAAAGTATGGGGAGTAATCTAATTTGGCCTGAATACAAAAAAGACTAGCCATGTTTTTTTTAATTTACAATGGGGCAAATAAATATTGGCAGCAGTGGTATAATTTGTAACTTGTCAAGAAATGAATGATGTTTCTAATCCTAACTATAGAAGGAATCGGGATGCTCTTGCAAATAACATTTTATTATCATTGGAATTTCTCAGTTATGCATATGTTTTAAAGGTCAGACCATTTGTACTGATAATGAAGAGAGTCAGTTTGAATTTGGCTTCAACCTGCTGGTTCTCCCTTTCCTACTCTAATAAGCACATGAACATTTGATGTATCCATATATTGAGGGCATGATCTTCTTCCAACAACTCCAGAGCATTAACACACAAAATTTTGGAAGACATTTGGTCAAGTACATAGATAGGAAAGGTTTCGAGCGATATTGGCCAAACACAACAGATGGGATAAGCTTAGAAGGAGCATCTTGGTTGGAATGAACGGGTTGTGCCAAAGGGCCTTTTTTCGTGCTATATAACTATGAGCTGATATTTATCTGTCATCCACCTCCAATTTTGAAGACCAAGGTATGTGGAATGGGGTTACGACACGAGGTTGCAGGTTTTGTTAATGTGTTTTGGAGAGATATGGGCCAAACCCATGCATGTGGGACTAGTGCAGATGGGCCGTCTTGGTCACCATGGGCAAGTTGGGCCAAAGGACCTGTTTCCATTCTGTATGGATGGTTGTAAATTGGATGTTGGGATATGTAAAAAATCAAGTTATAATTTTCCAGTTCACTGCAGCATTGACAATATCCCTTTCTGGTAATGCTTCTTGTTTGGAAGTACATCATGTGGTAAATTTTCTGTTCCTATCAGTAGTCAGTGTCTATAACTGAATCTGTTGCACAGTAATAAATGCATGCGATTTTGCTGACTTATCTTGTTTATGTCTGATCTTACAGTACTTAATCCTCTTAAAAGAGCTCCCATCAGAAGAAGGCATTCTACCTTCAAGTGATTTTGTCGTACTTCTGAAACCACTCTTGTAAGTAGTAATTTTGTCCTCATAAACCTTCAACTCGGGAATTTGAGCTTCCAAAATTTTAAACTACCATTTTGTGCAAAACATTAGCTGATGCTCAAAAAAGGTGACTGGAATTCATCATTGCATTACCCAGTGTTGTACCTCAGCAAAATGAAGGGGAAAAATGGAATGTTGCAAATGTCTCCTAAGTAGATAACTGTGGAATTGCCTCGTAGTAGACATTTTTCTCAGTGTATAACTCTCCCAATTTTTTTTTTTTACATCTAATATTCCTAGAACGTTAATTTTAATTGGACTATTTTTTTACTTTTTAAAAGAATGAATGAATAGAAGAATTTTGAACAAAATATAGCATTTTGTAATTGTGGCTTCTGTACTGTCCAGGGACTTGTGTTCTGTGTATCGTTGTGATCAAGACGTTTGTTCAGTGATCCTGACACACATTCTTCCATTACTGTCGGTACATGGCCTTGATGCTGATGAAATGGCTGACATTCAAGGAATTTTGCTAAAAGCAATTGGAGCATTCTGGTAGGTATAATTACTCTTCCACTCTCTTCATCAGACCTTTGCAAGTTATTCGTTCTGTTGAAGCCAAAATGTGAACTTTTTTTCCCTTGGTATGTAGTTGACCAATTGACACATGTAAAGCAAGTAAATGGCAAGCAATTAGAGTAATGCACCATAGACAAAGGGCCATCAGGCCAAGTTGCCAACACCAACCAACATGTCCCATCTACATTAGTCCCACCTGTCAAGGAATTTACTTAAAGAAACACTGCCTGAACCATGTACCTGGCGTTACTCACATACCCCTGCCGGGGGCTAAACGGGACAATAGAGAGAGATATTTCCGCTGCTATTCCCTCTGGGCAGATAAACACGAGGCTGCAAGAACTGCTGCATGCCTTCTTCATACTGCTGTTGAGGAATCTCGGTGAACAGGGCAGTGCAATTAGCTTTCTGTAAGAATTTACTAATACGGATGAGATGTTGCAAAAAATCAGCAGGGGTTTCTGTCAACTGCCTAAAACGACAAACATTGCAATCAGGGGATTATCCTGTAGCTGCAAACAATGCAACATAGCTTGCTGTTGCTGATCCTTTGCATTAGATTATAAATTGCATGCATCAGATTATAAATTAGAGTATACATGCCCTCACTTCTTACCCTTTATTTTGGGAGCCTGATGTCTTTTGACCGCCTCAAACCATTTATCAAAACAGCCCAACATACAGTGCCCTCCATAATGGCCTTTAATAAAATCTGATATTGTGCACTTTAACCACGTGTGATTTTTTTTTTTCTATTACAAATCTCATATTGTGGCATACTGTGGCAAATAAATAAATTATGGTTTTTGTCCCAAACATTATGGAGGGCACTGTATAATTAGAATCACACGTGGGATCTCCATCTCCTGCCTCTAATTCCCGTTCCAGTACGATATCTTTTTTAAATTGAACGATCGGCCAAAAGGCCTTTTGACAGTCTTCTTGTGATTATCCATAAAAATCATTTGTGGAACAACATACGTGCTATCTCCGGTTTCCGACCATTCAGTGGTGTGTTGCGAGATAACCTTTACCCTGCTATTGCCTTTAGTTCATTAGTTGTTTTAATATACAGGGGACAATTATCTGCAGCTGCAGATAAGTATGCTCAGGAATTTACAAGTAAGCACTGTGGAGAAGTCACAAGCGAGTACCAAGTTTTAACTCCTGATTTGCCAAACATAATTCTTCCACACTACTCCTACCTGCATTTGGTCCATATCCCTCTAAACCTATCCTATCCATGTACCTGTCTAAATATTTCTTAAACATTGCAAATGTGCCTGCTTCAAACTTGGCTAGACACAAGGAACTGCAGATGCTGGTTTACAAATAAAGACCCACAGTGCTGAATTATTCAGCAGGTGAGGCAGCTTCTCTGAAGAGCATGGATAGGCGATATTTCAGCTCGGGAATCTTCTTCGGACTGCTTGTGTGTCTGAACTGTTAGTCCAGAACTCTGAATTCTAGTTTAGTACATTAATTTATCTATTACTGTACCAATGTTGTGTGTGTGTGCTACTCAGTCAAGATTGGCCCATCCTCACGGAACAGAAGAATGAGAGTTTGTATCATTGTGGGGAAGTGCTATTTCTTTTAACTGGTAGTTCTAGAACTAGAGGGCACGTTCATGATAAGCAAAGGGTTATCAATTTAACATTAATATCAGGAATAAAACAACTCAGAATCGTGTGAATCTGTTGAATTTCTCAACTCATTGTCCCATGAATGACAATCATTGGTCACATTCAAGGTATTCATGGGAGGCGGGGGGTGGTTAAAAAATATGTGGTTTGGATGTGAAAGTAGACCATGTAGGGAAGCAATTGCGATATTATTGGTTGTTGAGGCATGCTGGAGAGGTTCTATAACTTCTGGTTCTCATTTATAATAGGCATCTAAGCAAGGAAGGAAAATGTAACGTGCAAGTGAGAACTGCTCTGGTGAGATGCATGAAAGCCCTACTTGAGGTATATATTCACATAACAAATGTATATATATTCACATAACAAATTGTTTATATTCACATAACAAATGATTAAAATGTTCAAAATGTATCCGTCTATTTTATTAATCTAAATTTATTCATCTAAAAGATTATCTGTCTGAAGAAGGGTCCTGACCCGAAACGTCATTTATCCCTGTTCTCCAGAGATGCTGCTTGTCCCACTGAGTTAGTCCAGCATTTTGTATCTTTCTTTGATTAAAATTTATCATTGGTTTGAACAGTTAACTGTTTTGACCATGTACAATAGGTCCCCTTATACTCCTGATAATTAGAACATGCAACTAATGATTAAATCGTCTCTTAGCATCCACCCTGCCAACCTCACCTTACCCCTTAAAATTGTTTGTATCACAGAAATAGCTCATTCTACAAACTCCAGGAACTATAGAAAAATACTTTTTGGAACACTTTACAGAACCGAAAATCCAATTCTCAACACATGCGACCATGTTTTATGTAACAACAATTAATGGCATTTTCTGCTTGTGAACATGACCTAATTGCAATGTAACATTATCTTTAAATGTTTAACCAATTCCATCATATTATCAGATGTTTTCACCATGTGTGAGAGAGAGAGAGAGAGAGAGAGAGAGAGAGAGAGAGAGAGCGAGAGAGAGAGAGAAAGAGTTAACAATTGAATTACAAAAATGAGTTGTGATCAGTTTTATTTTAACAGATAGTCTCCAACCTGAAGCATTTGGTTGAACACTGCCCTCTGACTATATTTAATTGTTTTCCGTACTTGCTGAGAAATGATTGGATTTTCATAAATGGCAGATTTTATTACACAATGTTTAAACTGTAGTCACCCTGTAGCCTTTTTCTTGAGATCCTGATATCAGATAGCACACGGGATAATATACAAGAATTTAATTCCTCTGGTTCGGGACAAATAACAATAAAATACTCGAGACCTGATTGTGAATAAAACCTACATTAATAGTCTCTTGGTATCTTCAAGACGCAAATGGAATATTACAGTATAAATTGTGTTCATGTTAAATGTTTCACTTTTGTTAGTGTGACTAATGTTTTTTATGGCTTCAGAAAGATCCTCACTCCAAGTGGACTGTGCTTTCCAGCCGAGATGAAGAATTGCCTGTCTCTGAAGCCTACACAGAGTTCCTAACAGACAGTCATCACCAAGTTCGCATGCTTACTGCTATGTCTATAAGCAGGTAATTTTTCAGTTTTCAAATGCAGTAACCCTGAGCTGTAAAATATTATATCAGTTGCACTCATGAGCAATTCCAGGGCCAAAAAGATTTCTGAGAAATTAAGATGACGATGTACGTCCCTATCTGGAGCGGGCGGCGCCGACTTCAACATCGGGAGCCTGGGAGCTCCAAACCGGCGCGGCCTTGTCGGCTTCGGAAGCCGCGGTCTCCGGTAAGGAAGCGGCCGTTCCAGGTGGCCCAGCCGCTGAGAGGACTCTCCCGACGCCGGGGCAACAGCACCCGGCGAGAACGGCCAGGAACATCGGGCCTCCGTAGAGGCAATAGCGGAGGCCTCAATAGGCCTGACTTTGGGAGAACTGGGGATGGGGACTGGACATTGTGCCTTCCCCCACAGTGGTAACCATTGTGGGGGGATGATTTTTGTGTGTAAGTGATTATTTTAGTTTGTGTCCAAGATGGCTGTCGGAAGGGAGAGTGTACGCTGGCGCGGTTTAGCTGCCGCTGCTCTCTCTTCACATTGTGTTTTTGATTTTTTTTTTTGTCTTTGGATCGAATTCTGTCTTTAATTTGTGTATTGGTGATGTCTTTATTATTTATTTTACTCCGATTATATGTTTTCTACTCTTGTTAAATTCTGTAAGGTGTCCTTGAGACTTTTGAAAGGCGCCCATAAATATTTATTATTAATTTATTATTATTATTATTATTATTATCTTGGAGAAAACAAGGCTTACAAAATTCCATTTGAATCAACCTTGTCTATTGTCAACTATGAAGACTGCAAGCTTGTAACTCCTCCATAAACTTCTCTCCGAGACCAGGAGTGCACCGGTGGTGATCTTGGGCTTGTCTGGGCAGCGCACACCTGGTCTCGAAGGAGGCATTGCGTCTCAGGCTTCCCCCTGCAGTTCACCCGTGCCATGAGAGGAGGCTCTGGTGGACTCTAGCTTATCCTGGCTACTCAGTCTGCCTCTGTGTGTGGACACGTTCCTCAGTGTCCGTGGACAGCAAGAGACATTTCAGGCTTTCTCCAACCACTCAGCCTTGGCCTCAGTAGAGGCACTGGTTGTTTATGGCTTCTTCGGGAAGCCTGAAGAAGGATGGCCCAGTCTTGACCACCCGGTGGCACTGGTGATTTCAGGTTTGTGCAAATGACTCCTCGAAATGGCTTCCACGAACCTGCAGCAGGGGAATACGTAGGGAGACCCCCGGATAGTAGGGAGACACCCGGATTTCTCTCATTTCCTCTCTTCCTTCTTTCTCTCTTTCTCCCTTCTGAAGGTGATAGGTGGAATGTGGTGTGTTGAGGGGGATGAAGGGGATAGGGTGGGGAATGATGGACAGAGGGAAGCAGGTTGGGAGGGGGAGGAGGGCATGCTTGTAGATGGTAGTTGGAAACACACTTTACCACGTTCATCAATCCATCCAGCATCCTTATTCACCTTTTCCAACAATCTCCCCCCCCCCCCCCTTACTACCTCAACTTGCTACCCTCCCTACCATCCCTCCCTTTCCTTGCTCTGCCTATCATCTACCAGCCTCTACCCTTCACATTCCCTTCCCCATTATCTGCCCATAACCCAAGCCTTTATACCTGGGTTTCTTCTCCCATGGCTCACCTCCCCCCCCCCCCCCCTTTTCCCTTCCCCCTTTGCCCATCATCAATCTCTCACCTGCGCATATAATGTGTTAGTAGTACATTTGTGCAACTAACTCCCAGAGAATCTTTCTTTTAGTATGGTCTCATCTGCTGCACATGCATCAGCAGAGCACTACGTACAAAAATAAGTATAATCTCATTTGCACTCGCATTATAAGAATTATTCATTTTGTTCCATCTATCCCACTCATCTTCTCTGCTGCTAAAAGGTTTTTTTTTCATTCTTGTAGAAACAAGGAACTGCAGATGTTGATTTACGAAGGGTCCCAAATTGATACATCACCTATCCGTGTTCTCCAGGGATGCTACCTGACCGGCTGAGTTACTCCAGCACTTTGTGCCTTTTTTCTTCATTTCTCAGTTTTGACAAAAGGGTGTTAGGCCAGAGTTTAATGTTTCCTCTGTTTCCATTTCCACAGATGCTGCAAGAACCTTTATTTCCAACATATGCAGTTTTTTTCCCCAAAGGTTTATCAATGCATCCAATACAGCTTGAGCAGTTGAGCCATCACAAAATTTACACAGACAATTATGTGAGAGTGTAATCTCTATTCCAGTTACTGTATTTCTTTCAGTCTGGGACTTTTAACAAAGGGAACTATGTGACTTTATAAAATTAATGTCTACCTTCAATTTTCCAGCATCTGCAGTTCCTTTTTTAACTCTTTATAAAATGTGGTCACTTATGTTGAACAGTTTCTTCTCTCTAGTCTATTCCAGGAGACTCGGGTACAGGATACGTCTGTAAAGCTGCACGCCCTTCCCGTGAAACTGCAGCAAAAAGCCTTTGAAAATGTGTATATGAAAGTACAATCAGGAATGAGATATCAGGTAACCTTTCTTTAATTTTATTTTTAAATCATGTGCATTTTTCTTCCCTCAGTTCAGGTATATCTTAATGAAATTCTAAAAAGAGATCATCCAGTTTAGGGAAGGTCATCACCTTTTTCCATGCTCCTTTATTCTCCATTGTTCCCTGATGTTTGCAGGCTCGTGCCCCATATAATGTAAACTGACACGAAATGTAAAGCAATGCACTCAATCATTTCTTTTTACCTCCAAGTGAAATTCTTACATCAATATTATGATGGGTTAATTATGATTGATTCATTTTCAAGTAAGTTAATTTTCTGATTGTAATTCCTGTTTTGTTTTTTTTTTCATTTCTGTTTTCCTTGCTACCATTCTCTTGATGCTCACTGTGTTTGCAATGCTGTAATTGGTTAGATTTGTGCACCTTTTTTCTATCTTTGGTGCCTCACTGTAAATATTTGCATGCCTCCAGACAATGTTTACTAGATCATTGACTGAAACTTACAGATCGGAGCAATCATAAATTCTTTACTCCATTAAATTCGCGGATCTGAATGACTGGCACCGTGAAGATGGTCCATTAACCTCAACCAATCAACAGTCAAGAGTGTTTTATTGTCATGTCTCCTGAAACAGATCAATTAAATTCTTGTAGCAGCACAACAGGCAAAACCTTAAGTATATGATACTCATTTTCCGGTGAATGGCCTACCAAAACTCTTTCATCGTTTGAACTTTAATCATTGCTTCTGTTTTCATGCTAGTTTTGTAGAGCTCTATAAAGAAGAGAAAATGGACTGTGATCATTTTGAAACCATACAGTGCATTTAGAAAGTATTCAGACCCCTTCACTTTTTCCACAATTTGTTACGTTACAGCCTTATTTTAAAATTGATTAAAATCTTTTTTTTATTTTATCATCAATCTACACACAATACCCCAGAATGAAGAAGCGAAAACAGGAGTTTAGAAATTTTGCAAGTAATTAAAAATAAATAATTGAAACATCATATTTACATAAATATCATATTTACCCCTTTGCTATGACACTCAAAATTGAGCTTGGGTTCATCCTCTTTCCATTGATTATCCTTGAGATGTTTCTCCAACTTGATTGGAGTCCACCAGTGGTAAATTAAATTGATTGGACATGATTTGGAAAGGCACACACCTGTCTATATAAGGTCCCACAGTTGACAGGGCATGTCAGAGCAAAAAACAAGCCATGAAGTCGAAGGAATTGTCCGTAGACCTTCGAGACAGGATTGTGTCGAGACACAGATCTGGGAAAGTGTATAAAACAATTTCTGCAGCATTGCAGGTCCCGAAGAGCACAGTGGCCTCCGTCATTCTTAAATGGAAGAACTTTGGAATCACCAAGACTCTTCATAAGGCTGGCTGCCCGGCCAAAATGAACAATCAGGGGAGAAGGGCCTTGGCCAGGGAGGTGACCAAGAACCCAATGGTCACTGACAGAGCTCCAGAGTTCCTCTAGAGATGGGAGAACCTTCCAGAAGGACAACTATATCTGCAGCACTCCACCAATCGGGCCTTTACGGTAGAGTGGCCAGTCAGAAGCCATTCCTCAGTAAAAGGCACATGACAGCCCGCTTAGAGTTTGCCAAAAGGCACCTAAAGGACTCTCAGACCATGAGAAACAAGATTCTCTGGTCTGATGAAACCAAGATTGAACTCTTTGGCCTGAATACCAAGCTTCACGCCTGGAGGAAACCTGGCACCGCTCATTACCTGGCCAATACCATACCTACGGTGAAGCATGGTGGTGGCAGCATCATGCTGTGCGGATGTTTTCAGCGGCAGGAATTGGGAGACTAGTCAGGATCGATGGAAAGATGAACAGAGCAAAGTACAGAGAGATCCTTGATGAAAACCTGCTCCAGAGCATTCTGGACCTCAAACTGAGGCAGAGGTTCACCTTCCAAAAGGACAACGACCCTAAGCACACAGCCAAGACAATACAGGAGTGGCTTTGTGACAAGTCTGTGAATGTCCATGAGTGGCCCAGCCAGAGCCCGGACTTGAACCTGATCAAACATCTCTGGAGGGACCTGAAATTAGCTGTGCATCGACGCACCCCATCCAACCTGACAGAGCTTGAGAAGATCTGCAGAGAAGAATGGGAGAAATTACCTAAATACAGGTGTGCCAAGCTTGTAGCGTCATACCCAAGAAGACTTGAGGCTGTAGTCGCTGCCAAAGGTGCCTCAACAATTAACTGAGTAAAGGGTCTGAATACTTATGTAAGTGTGATATTTCAGTTATTTTTTTGAATTACTTTGTAAAAATTTCTACACACCTGTTTTTTTCTTTTTTATTATGGGGTATTGTGTGTAGATTGATGATTTAAAAAAAAAAAGATTTTAATCCATTTTAGAATAAGGCCGTAACGTAACAAAATGTGGAAAAAGTGAAGGGGTTTGAATACTTTCGGAATGCAGTGTAGCTTTAAAATTTCATTAAGAATTCAAAATTTTAAAAGACCCTTCTCTATATAACTATTTTATAATCTTGCAGAGGCAGAGCAAGGCACTGGAATATTAACTATTCCGTTATTCATTCCTGCCATATGTAAGTGGGAAGCTATATTAATACTATATATTAATACGATAATTATGGAATTCTCTGCCACAGCAGGTAGTTGAGTCCAGTTCATTGGCTGGATTTAAGTTAGATGTGGCCCTTGTGGCTAAAGGGATCAGGGGGTATGGAGAGAAGGCAGGTATGGGATATTGATTTGGATGATCAGCCATGATCATATTGAATGGCGGTGCAAGCTCGAAGGGCCGAATAGCCTACTCCTGCGCCTATTTTCTATGTCTATGGTTCTATGTTTCTAATAATTGCATCATTCGCATTAGAGAAATATTGCTCCAATTATACTGGAGCCAACTTTACGTGAAGTTCATTCCCAATGTGCAACCATAGATGGCAGTCTGTGACACTAAATGGTGAAATAATGTTACATATTACAATACTCTCTGGAATATTAGGAATCCATGAAACACCAAATCGTAATCTGAAAATGAATCGTGGCAATTAATTCTTTATGAAGAACGCAGTGGATAAACTAAATCCAGAGCCTGAAGACGGGTCTCGACCCACAACAATGCCTATCCATGTTCTTCAGAGATACTACCTTATTCACTGCATTACTCTGTTGAGTTATCCCAGCACTTTGTGTCTTTTCCAGGGCATTATTTTGTATTTGACAATTATATTTAATTCTCTCTCAAGCATTAATATTATCATTAATAAAAATGAACTGCAGATGCTTGTTTATACCAAAGAGAGACGTAAAATGCTGGAGTAACTCAGTGGGTCAGGTAGCATCTCTGGATAGGAGATGTTTCGGGTATGGACCCTTCTTCAGTCTGATTAAAGAGGAGAGGAACTGGAAGCAAGAAAAGACCCTTTTATTTTCTTGCTTCCATTGCTCTCTCCTACAATCAGTCTGAAGAAGGGTCCCGACCTAAATCGTCACCTATCGATTATCACCAGGGATGTTGCCTGACCCGCTGATTTACTCCAGTATTTTGTGTCTAGTGTAGCGCCACCAAACGTGGTGAATAACGCCAGACGTCAGGCAGGTTCAAACAATAGTTTATTCAGGTTCTACACGTTAGGTTGGTCCGCTAACTATAGTATCATTGCTGCTGTAGCTGAGTGAGGTTGTTCTCTCGGGCTCCGCTACCTGTTGACTGCTAAGGTCTCGAGGTGAGATAACCTTAAGTCGCAGGACACTCCCTCTAGCCCATGACGTCACATGCCAGCCCTCGTACCTACTGACGAGGGTTCGACCATAAGTGGCCCGTGTATTAGCTGACGCCACACTAGCATTAATATTATCAGAATAATTAATATTATTCCTTATTTCTAATCTTCTTCAGAGTCCCTGACCAAACTCCCCATTCTTCTGTCTCCAGTACTTCCTACCTACATCTCCACCTTTTTCTGTCCTCTTAATGCTGAGCTCTGCATTGTTGCTTTTGGCCATCCCATCTAATATTGCTTCCATTCTCCCTGTGATCAGCTTCTTCCTGGTGCCTCTCAAGACCAATGTAAGAGATTATTCTGCAATAATGTCGCAATGCAAATCGAAGATGCCTTGTCTGTGCAATTGTCCATGGCTTTTTAAAATATATTCTCCGTTTCTTCAGAATCGTACATCCCCAGAAGAACTTCAGGATGAGGAATGCAACAGAAGAGCTACGTTGCTTATAGTGCTTTCATTGATCATGTGCTGCAGCCCCATATGTGAAAAGCAGGCCCTATTTGCTATTTGCCAATCATTAAAGGAGAACAAGCTAGACCCTATGCTTGTTAAAAAGGTAATTATGAAAGGAAATTGTTATCTTTATAACAGATGTTCAAATGGCACTGTTTACTTCCTCATTCTGTTTTCTTTTTGTGTATAAGAATAACACATCAAACGCATCCATGTCAAAGATTAACATTCTGTGTGCAGAAATCTCTGGTGTGGCACAGCGGTAGAACTGCTGTCTTACTGCGCCGGAGACCTATGTTCGATCCTGACTACGGGTGCTGTCTGTACGGAGTTTGTACATTATCCCTGTGACCACATGGGTTTTCCACGGATGCTCCGGTTTCCTCCCACATCCCAAAGATATACAGCTTCCGGTAGGCGGCGCGGCTCTGGCCAGCAGCGGCCTCTGCAGCCTGTCCGCGTTTTTATTATTTTTGTCTGTGTTTTTATGTAGTGTTTGTTATTTTTTGTTGGGGTGTGTGTGTGGGGGGGGGGGGGGGGGGGGGGGAAACTTTTTGAATCTCTCCCTGCACTGGAGACCCGACCTTTTCTCGTCGGGTCTCAGTCGTCGTTGAGGCCGCAACGAGGAGCGGCCTCCAACAGGAAGAGACCGGGGACTCAGGTGTCGACTCACCGTTGCCGTCGCGGAGCTGGCCGAGTCCGGAGCGGTGGAGGAGCGCTGCTGCTGCTGATGCTGTGCTGCTGCTGCTGCTGCTGCTGCTGCCGGAGAGTCGGAGGCTCTCTACAGGTCTGTGGACGACGGCGCCGGGAGCCCACGGCTCCCTGGGGGGAGACCGCTTTTCGGGGCTTCTGCGGCGGTGACTTCTCCCGCCCGAGTTGCGGGGTCGAAGAGCTCCTGGAGCGGGGCCTACATCACTGCCCCGCGCGGCTGGAATGGCCGCGGACTCTGCGAGCGCACACCGGGGGCTCCAACATCAAGACCCGGTGTGCGACCTCGCATCACCCGGCGTGGCTTTAATGGCCGCGGGACAATCGCCATCGCCAGCCGGGGGCTATGACTTTGACTCTGACATCGGGGGGGGGGGGGGGAGGGGTAGTGGGGAGAGAAGTTTATTTGGCCTTCCATCACAGCTATGTGATGGATGTTTATGTTAAATGTAATTATGTTGTGTCTGGGGTCTATTTGTGTGTAATGTATGGCTGCAGAAACGGCATTTCGTTTGGACCTCCAGGGGTCCAAATGACAATTAAATTGACTCTTGACTCTTGAGGTTTTTAGATTAATTGACTTCTGTAAAATTGTAAATTGTCCGTAGTGCATGAGGTAGTGTTAGTGTACGAGGGTGATCACTGTTCGACAAGGACATGGTGAGCCTTTTTTCATGCTGTATCTCAAGTCTAAAATCTTTACATTTAAATTTCCCAACACCTCTAACTCCGGTCACGCAATGAAGTATCAATGTTGGGAAGACCTGCTGGAGCGGAAAGGAAAAATATTAACATAAAATCCAATATCACCAAATGTTTTGTGATGCAGAATATATTTTTGGAATTGCACAATTAATTGGTGGTATGATTGTTCCCGTCCCGCAGTCAATAACAAATGCAGAATATTTTTTGTTGTTCAGGATTTTATAAAGCCATATTGTTTTGAGTTATACATATGTCTGCTTACTTTTGCTTAGATTCTTGAGTCTACGTCAAAGTGTTTGACTTACCATACTTTGGAGAGCTTCATGGTTTCTCATATGGATTATCTGATCCATGAATGGCTGGCAGTGACTGATCCTGACTACAAATTGTCTACATTCCCTTACATTGTATTGAACTGCTCTAATCTGGAAGAATTTTACAGGTAAATGGTGGGCAAGTCACAACAACAAATACTGGAGTGGTCCTGCATTTCTGCAATATATCTAAACATGTTTACTGATCATTAACAGTGCTATGTTAACTGTAAGTAAATGTGCTCAAAGTCAATGGTAATAAATTTATTGGCTTAAAGAAAAATAGACCAACAATTTCTCTCACGTTCAGCAGACATATATGTTTGCTTTGCCTTATGGGCCCATATCAATGCAATTAGTTGGGGGTATCTCTGGACATGCTCTAAATTTGACTGACTTACAGAACTGTTGAAAAAGTTGTGGAAACAATAATATTGCTGTTAACGAGTCTTACAGAGTAGAAACGGGCCCTTCGGCCCAACCTGCCCATAACGACCAACATGTCCCACCTGCCTGTGTTTGGCCCATTTCCCTGTAAACCTATCCTATCCATGTACCTGTGCAAATGTTTTTTTTAAACTGTTAAGATAGTACCTGCCTTAACTACCTACTCCTACAGCTTCTTTCATATACCTACCACCTTTTTATGTAAAACAAACGTTGCTTGCTCCTCGGGTTCCTATTAAATCCTTCCCCTCCTCACCTCACCCTTCTGATCTTACAGCTGAGAGAGATTGAAGTAAAAGTGTAGTCTGAGTTTGATACTGCATCCATCTGGTTTTCCATCTGTGTTGTGTAACTGTATTATTGCACCTTCTGTGAGAATAACAGCATAAACTGAGAATTTAAGATATTTCTCAATGAATATGCTTCACTTTTCAGCACCAAAATTCTGTTACAAACTACTAAATAAATATACTCAGATCATATAGTTGTTGAGAAGAATTTAAATGATTGAATTATTATTTTGATAGCTACTGATTTGGAACAACAGTTGTAATTGATTCTCTTTATTAACTATTTTTGTTGGTTTCTGTTTTAGGTCCTATTACAAAGTACTTATCCCCCACCTGATGGTTACTGGGAACATAAAGGAAGTGAAATCAATTGCTGCGCACATTAACAGAGAGTGGAAAGAATTGCTTGTTGATTGCCTTCCAAAGATAATGGTTAATATTCTGCCTTACTTTGCATATCAAGAAAATAGTGGATCTGATAATGTTTTTGCACAACGGAGAGAAAATGCATCCAAGGTGTATGACATGCTGAAAGAAGATGATTGCCTGGGGAAGCAGGTGAGATATACTGCCATTTTGTTGTACAGTTTTTGATGTATTTTACTAATACTAGAGCCCTACGGTGAGTTATTATGCTACCATGGACAAAAATCATATAACAAGGGATTAGTTTAGTTTATTGTCACGATTAGTTTATTTCATGCTTTATGTGAAAGCGTGCTCCAGAGCTATCTGTATCTCTGCCAAACTCCTGCCATTACAGATACAGCAATGGCACCAATCAAACAATGCAGAAGAGAGTCAAGGTACATCCACTTCATGAAGAGCAGAACACATCGAATCTGGCTAATTATCATCCAGTCCTCTCCAAAAGTGGTGGAAGATGTCATTGACAGTTCTATAGTAATTCAGTAAAGCACAGGAACGGACACTTTGGCCCACAATGTTTGTGCCCGACATGATGACATGAAGCTGAACTGCTCTCATATGCCCACAAGTGATTCATATCTCTCAATTTCCCACAGATCCATGGGCCTATCAAAAGCTTCTTAAATGCCACTGTCGCATTTGCTCCCACCATCACCCCTGGCAATGCGTTCTGGGCTTTTATTTTCCTGTGTGTGTAAAAAAAACCCATCCCGCATATCTCGATTAAAACCTTTTCCCCCTCTCACCTTACAGCTATGCACTCTAGTGTTAGACATTTCCACCCTGGGAAATAAGGTTCTGATTGTCTACCCTATCTATGCCTCTCATAATATATACCTATCAAATCTCTTGTCAATCTTTGATGTTCCAGAGAAAACAATCCCAAGTCTATCCAACCTCCCCTGGAGCTGAAACTCCATAATCCAGGCAGCATTCTGGTAAACCTCTGCAAAGCGTCCACATCTTTCTTGTAATAGGATGACCAGAACTGCTCGCAATACTCCAAATATGACCTAACCAAAGCCCTATAGAGCTGCAAAGACTTCCTGACCCTTATGTTCAATGACCCAAGCAATGCAGGCAAGCATACTATATTTACTCGCCAATAATCTCACTAATACTGAGTTTGAGTTTCACCTGGATCACTTGACTTTAGACCTATTGCAGTCTTGATCCAAATATGGGCCAAAGAGCTGAATCCCAGAAGTAAGTTGAGAGGGGCAGCCTCCAACAGCAAGATAGCTGTTGATAAAATGAATCCCAATGGGCATCAAGTGGTTGGTTGCGGAGTTGTGATGCAACATTTTTATTTCCTTTCTAGCCTTGCTGATAAAGGTAGTCTTGAAGTAATCATAGATATACACAAAATATGGAATCAAGGGATATGGGGAGAAATTAGAAATGGGGTACGGATTTTGGATGATTAGCCATGATCATGTTAAATGGCGGTGCTGGCTCGATGGGCCGAATGACCTACTTCACCTATTTTCTATGTTGCAAAAGGTGGGAGTAACTCAGGTGGCATCTTTAGGGAAAAGGAATGGGTGAGAGACCCTTTGGGTCGAGACCCTTCTTCAGACTGAGATACAGGGGTGAGAGAAACTAGAGGTATGAAAAGGTACAGAACGGATTGATGCCGAACCCAAAGAACCCACAATGGCCCATTGTTGGCTGTGGAGGAGGTGATAACGAGGAGATACGAACAGTAAAACTAGCAGGATGAGTAAGGTGGGGGGGATTGAGATAGAGGGAATGCAAGGGTTACTTGAAATTTGAGAAATCAATACTCGTACCTCTGGGTTATAAACTGCACAAGTGAAATATGAGGTGCTGTTCCTCCAATTTGAGTGTGGCATCACTCTGACAGTGGAGAAAGCATGAGAACAGAAAGGTCAGTATATGGGAGGGGAGTTTTTAAAAATTGAGAGAGGCCAAGGCGGGTAGCTTTGCCTCTACCTTTTACTCTCCAGTTAAAATGGGTCGAGACCCTTTACATTTGAGGTATGATACAGGTATTTCAGAAACAATGATGGGTACTATGTGATGCATTGATTTTTTTTTGAAGCTAGAGGAGTTTAATTTAACAGATTGTTGGATGTGGAGGAGGTGATAAAGAGGAGATAAGGAACAGTTAAAGTACATTTGAATCTTTTTTTTCTAACTGATAAGACATAAATGATTTGCTTGTAACAATACTGTTACAAACCCTTGTGGAAAGGTTTTTGAAATTGATTGATAAATGCCAATAAGTGGCTGCATCAAAAGGTGGGAGGAGATAGGTTGGGAATTTGAAAGACCCTTTGGAAATAAGTTCAGACTGAGAGGCCATGGGACTCTGAACTTGTAGAAAAGGGTACAGAACGGATTATAAGCCGAACCCAAGAAATGGAGGTGCTGTTCCTCCAATTGGGAATGGAGGACACTCTAACGTTAGTGAGAAATTTGGCTCCAGGAACCCTCAATGACCCATTGTAATGGGACGAAAGTCAGTATGGAAGTGGGAAGGCTGTTAGTTGAAAAGAAATCAATACTCGTTTGGTAGGTGGTTTCCTCCAATTTGAGTGTGGCATCACTCTGACAGTGGAGAAAGCCATGGACAGAAAGGTCAGTATGGGAGTGGGAAGGGGAGTTAAAATGTTTGGTAACTGGAAGATTGTGTAGGCCAAGGCGGACACGGTAACTTTGCCTCTCCCTTTTACTCTCCAGTTAAAATTTGTATCCTGTACCCAGCAATATGTATCCTGTTATTATTGTGACTCCAATAGACAATGTAAACTCTGGTGCATTTCAGTTACATGCAATCTGAAGTCGGTATATTGATACGGTCGTTTCATAATTTATCAAAAAAGATAAGAAATATTTCAGAAACAATGATGGTACAGGTATTGAATGCATTTTTTTTTCAAAGCTTTAAAAATTAGGATGTTTATAATATTTAACATTAGTGTTTCTCTTTTCCTTTAAAAAAAAAGCAAATTGACCATTTGAGCCTCAACAACTTGCCAGAGATTGTTGTTGAGGTGCTCAATACCCTGTATGATCTTCCTAACCAAGATGTAGCGAATGGTGGAGAGCTGGGGAACTTTGTTGGGTAAGGAAACTAAAGTACATTTGAATCTTTTTTTCTACTGATAAGACATAATGGGCAATGATTTGCTTGTAACAATACTGTTACAAACCTTGTGGAAAGTGTAATTATTTTTTAAGCAAGCTTATTGTAATTGCAATTTTGTTTTATTTTGCCACATTAAGAAATATGTTTTAGCCTAGTACCTTTACTGCATAAGCAACAAAATCTATTGAGTAAAGTATTAATTTATATATGTTTAAACAAGGTTGTTTAATTCCATTTGTGTGTTTATATTTAAATAGATCTTTTGAATTTGTATGAGAAAAAAAGCAATCCAATTAATTGTATCCATTATCCCTTGAATATTTTTTATCCAACTGGAGATCAAATCTGTAAATAGTGTGAATTGTGCAGCATTAATTGAAAAGTAAAGAGATAGATATGACTTGCCATTTTACTAGGAAATGAATCGGATAGTTATTGTGACCCATCGTGGAATCTTTTGCATGATGAAATAATAGTTGTATTTTTCTGCTTAAGAGTCGAAAGCTATTCTATTTCCCTCTTTTATTCAGGGCAATGGATCCTGCTCCTAACCCACCACATTTTCCTTCCTACATTATCAAAGCTACTCTGGAATATATTGGAAACTGCCATAAAGAGAAGTTCAAATCACTTGTGGCAGCACTTTCAAAAAACCCTGTAAGTTCCTTCTTGTATCCACTTTCTGTGCTTGCATTTGTGAACTTACTAATAAATCCAGCGTTTTAATTGTTTTAGCTGATTGGAGGGTGGCAGTGGATGTAACATTCTTCACAGTAATACGCCTCCTTGGTGCATGCACTACAAAAGAGCTTAAGAACTATTGGTGTACAGATAAGGCTCTTGAAAACCAGAGACTGGCAGACTCGCGTGACACCAGAGGCTTCTTCAGCGCTACTGAGGCCGTCTATGGCCAAGCTACCGCGGCTTAACCCCCCTGCGCTCAAAAGACGGACAAGAACTGCTGAAGGACAGTTAGTCCATTAACCCCCAATACAAAGACCACTTCCAGGAACTCCTCAACCGTGACAGCACAACTGAACCAGTCATTACCCACCGCATCCCCCAGAGTCCCATCAGAGAAGACATGGAAGAACCTCCCACTATGACAGAGGTTCAAGATGCCATCAAGAGCCTTAAGAACAACAAGGCCACCGGTCCAGATGGGATCCCAGCTGAGATCTTAAAGGAAGGTGGACCGGAGCTCCTGTACCGCATCCACGCCCTACTCCTCAAGGTCTGGGGAAAAAGAAGAACTTCCCTCAGAACTCCGGGATGCTCTAATGGTGACCATTTTTAAGAAGGGGACAAGGCAGAATGTGGAAACTACAGGGGCATCTCGCTCCTGTCAACAACAGGCAAAGTCCTTGCTTGTGTCCTCGTAAACCGACTTCTACCACTGTCTGCGGAGGTACTCCCAGAATCACAATGTGGCTTTCACCCATCCAGAGGTACAGCAGACATGATATTCACAGCACGCTAACTCCAGGAAAAATGCCGTGAACAAAGGCAGCCTTTGTACATGGCCTTCGTGGACCTGCCAAAGTCTAGGTAGACCGCCAGGCTCGGCAGACCGCCAGGCTCTTTGGAGCATACTATCAAGGTACAGTTGTCACGACAAGTACCCCAGAATATTGAGGTTTCTACATGATGGCATGTCGGTCACAGTGCTCAGCAACTTCGGCTCTGACTCCGAGCCCTTCAATGTGGAAACGGGGGTCAAACAGGGATGTATCATCGCACCCACCCTGTTTGTCGACTTCATTGCTGCCATACTCATTGGTGAAGAGCTGCCACAGGGGATCCCAATCCTCTACAGAACTGACTGTGGGTTCTTGAACCTTAAGAGGTTGAAGGCCAAGAGCAAAGTCAGTAACACCATCGTGGAGCTTCAGTAGTATGCGGACAACTGTGCCATTGCAGCACACTCTGCAGAAGACCTCCAGGACATCCTGAATGCCTTTGCCAAGGCATACAGAGCTTTGGGCCAAGCCTTAAATATCAAGAAGACCCAGGTCCTACATCAACCTCCACCCAACCAGCCATCCACCCAGCCCACTATAAAAGTGGATGACACCACTCTTGAAAACGTTGACCACTTCCCCTACCTTGGCAGCATTCTTTCCTCAAAAGCTGACATTGACTCTGAGGTCAACCATGGGCTGAGTTGTGCCAGCGGAGCCTACGCCAGACTCGGGAAAAGAGTTTTTGAAGACCGAGACCTAAAGGCTCAAACAAAACTGCTGGTCTACTGAGCCATTGTCCTCTCCACCCTGTTGTATGGAGCAGAGTCATTGACCACCTACAGCAGGCACCTGAGAGCCCCTGAACAGTACCATCAAAGATCCTTACAAAACATTCAGAGGATCAGCTGGGAGGAAAAACGCACCAAATCAGCGTTTTGGAGGAAGGCAACATGACCAGCATCACCACCACCACAATAATGCGGCACCAACTTCAATGGGCTGGCCATGTCATCCGCCTGTCCAACACACTATGTCTCCCTAAACAGATCCTGTAGTCTCAATTGAAGGATGGCCGGTGAGCCCCCGGCGGGCCAAAGAAACGCTTCAAGGAAAACATCAAGAACAGTCTGAAGAAATTCCACATCACATCGAGCAACTGGGAGCACATTGCACTGGACAAGCGCTCCTGGAGGAAATCCGTGCAGGAAGGAGCTGCACATCACGAAATGGAACTATGCCGTGTCGCAGAGACAAAGCAACAGCACCGTAAGGAGAGAGAGAAGGGGACTCGACAACTACCACCACCAGTCTTCACTGCCCATGTTGCACCAAGGTGTGTGGATCGCGGAACAGCCTCTACAGACATCAGCAGACCCACAAGTTGTCGACCCTATGGAGAGGAGAGGACAGTCATACTCGCTTTGAGTGACCACCGATGATGATGATGACAAAATTATCAAGAATTCAGAATATTCCTTTGCGTGAGAAGACAAATTCCTCCTAGCTGGATTTACAGTACATACGTAGAGTGATCTAACAAATATATTTGTGAAAACTGGGAAATGCCAGATTATAACTGAACAAGACACAAAATGCTGGAGTAACTCAGCAGGTCAGGCAGCATCTCTGGAGAAAAGGTATAGATGATGTTTCGGGTCGAGACCCTTTAGCCTCTAATGAAGGCTCTCAACCTGAAATGTTACTTATTCCTTCTGTTTCCTCCCACAATCCAAAGACATGCAGTTTTGTAGGTTAATTGGCTTGGTATAAATGTAAAATTGTCCCTAGTGTGTGTAGGATAGTGTGCGGGGACAGTCTCGGTGGGTCAAAGGGCCTGTTTCAACACTGTAACTCTAAGCAAAAATTACAACAGAGGATTTTTAAAGAGATATCATATTTTACTGTCATTATTTATTAATAGCAAACTTTCTTATTGGTTAATTTTTACAATGTGTTTTGTTGGGTTTATTTTTCTTATCTCTGCTTTAACTCATTGCAACTCTTTGTCTTTCAAATGTATATTACTGAAAATCTCACCAAATCTTTTTAAGAACCCATGTATAATTAAATCTGTTGGAACTTGTGTTGTAAACAGGATTCAATACAAAAGATCTTGCTGGCAATTTGTAAGAAGGCAGCAGACAGTACCAGTGCTTATGAAAAGCATAGAATTCTGACGATGTATCGATTGTTTGTAAATTTGCTACTGAAAGAGATTATGGACGGACTGGGAAGATTGTGGGCATTTGTTCTCCGTGACGTCATCTATAGTCTGATTCACCACATCAACAGTCGGTCAGTTCTTTTCTTATTGATAGTTTATTTCAAGTTTGCTTACAATTAATTCTTGTTCATTGTATGTCTTGAGATACATCTCTTGCAATTGCAAATGTGGTCAGCACTTTCCAAATAAGCTTACTTCTTTAAAAAAAAAAAGATTTAAAACAATTTGCTCAGGCCTCTGATACCAATGTTAAGCTCGTGAATTCTCCAATAGATTTGCATGTGTTTCTGCAATAGCTCACCACAGCTCTGTGCCTTTCAAGCATATGTTACTTACAGAATGTAAATGACTTTAACGGTCGCGGGACATTCCAGTGCCCGCCGGGGGCTCCAACTTTGTGACATTTAGACCGGGAGCGGGGCCGTACATTGCCCGGCGCGGCCTAAAATGGCCGTGGGACTTAACATTGCCCGCCTGGGGCTTCAACATCGGGAGAAAAATGGAGAGCAGGGGAGAGAAAGGACTTTGCCTTCCATCACAGTGAGGAGGAGGTTCACTGTGATGGATGTTTGTGTGAATTAAATTGGTTGTGTGTCTGTAGGAATCGTTTTTGTTTGTATGGCTGTAGTTTCGTTTGAGCCTCACTGAGGTTCAAATGAGAATAAATATTGTATTGTATTATAAAACATGATATGCTATTATGTTGGTGAATGGGCCACTCTTGCAAAACAATTTGATTTCCATTAGCTTCGATGAATACAAAATTATTAGGCAGGCAGTATAGTGGCTCGCTGATGTCCGAATTAGCAGGGTGACTTGGAAGACCAAAATCCCCAACATCTTATATTTCCACATCATTGTTTCAGATTGTGCATTGTATTTTTTTTCCTTCTTTATAGGCCAGCACACATGGATGATGTATCCACACGCAGTTTTTCTCTGTGCTGTGATCTCTTGAATGCCACTTGTAAAACTGCTGTAGAACATTGTGGGGATGCACTGGAAAATCATCTTCACGTCATTGTGGGTACATTAACACCATTGGTCCAGGAACAGCCAGAGATCCGTCAACAGGTAAGACATTGATGTGCAATAACGATTCTGTTGGCTTCTTTGTTCTAAATTTTATTGGATTAATTATATATGTTTTCAAACTTAGCAAGAAAATGTTAAACACTTACTACAAAATTGAACTTGTATGCTACTTTTAATGTGGAATAATATCCCATGATATATCAAAGACACAATCAAAAAGTCAATAGCTGGTTGAAAAACCTCTGTAACCCTAAGCTTTTAATAGGCTGGGTTAGGTCTTTAGTGGGAAGCAAAGGGATAGTTATTTATAGAGGTTTATCTGAAGATTCAGACTGACACGGCTGAAAGGAAGTCACTAATTATGAGTCCAAAGGAAGCTGGGATTCTGATACACGGCGATAAGAATTATAAGGGAGTAACTGCAGATGTTGGTTTAAATCGAAGGGAGACACAAAATGCTGGAGTAACTCAGCGGGACAGGCAGCATCTCGGGAGAGAAGGAATGGGTACTGTTTCGGGGTCTCGTCACCCATTCCTTCTCTCCAGAGATGCTGCCTGTCCCGCTGAGTTACTCCAGCATTTTGTGTCTGCCTATAAGAATTGTAAATTGGTGGGGTCAAGGGGCCATAAGACATAGGAGCAGCACTAGGCCATTAAAAAGGTCATAAGTGATAGGAGCAGAATTAGGCCATTCAGCCCATCAAATCTACACCACCATTCAAACATGGCCAATCTATTTTTCCCTGTCATCCTCATTCTTCTGCCTTCTCCCCGTAACTTTTGGCATCCGTACTAATCAAGAACCTGTCGATATCCGCCAATGGACCAAATGACTTGTCCTCCACTATCGTCTGTGCCAATGACTTCCACAGATTCGCCACCTTCTGGCTAAAGAAATTCCTTCTCATCTCCATTCTAAATGTACATCTTGTTTTTCCGAGGTTGTGCCCTCTGGTCCTAGACTCTCCTATCACTGGAAACATCCTCTCCACATCCACTCCATCTAGGCCTTTCATTATTCGGTAGGTTTCAATGCGATTTCCCGCTCTTCCATCAAAACTCCAGCGAATACAGGCTCAGACCCCCCCCCCCCTAAATGTGCCTCGTACATTAACATGGAGTAACTCAGTGGGTCAGGCAGCATCTCTGGAGTATACAAATAGGGTAGAAGTTATTTTAAAGGTCAACTTCGTAGGAGCTGAGCATCATGCATATAATTATTCCCATTCTGCTTCATAAATGTTTTAAGATTCTTTGTGATTGTTATTCTCAATTTTAATTGTGATATAAACAATTAGTGATTTATAGTTGTAATTCTTCCAGGCCCTCACGTTGTTGAAGTATCTAGTGATTTCTAATCGAGACAATAAAAACCTATACCATGCAATTAGGCGGTTGGATCCATTCCCCGATCTTCCTGAATTCAAAGAGCTGCGTCTTATCCAGGAGAAAATCAAGTATAGTAAGAAAAGGTTCACATTATTGGAGGTAAAAATATTTGTTTTAATGTATGCCATGCTTTTTATGCTTTTCATGCTTTTTATTTTGTGAATATACTTTTAAAGCTCATAAATGCAGCTTTTAACTTTACATGAAGTATCACATTATTATCATTAATCAAAAAAACCGTATAACTGGGTAAAGATTTAATGCTCAGGTAGAAGGCAGACTCCAAGAATTCAATGAATGTAAAGTTACGAAGAAAAGGGTGACGTTTCGGGTCGAGACCCTTCTTCAGACTGAGAGTCATGGGAGAGGGAAACTAGAGATATGTGGAAGGGTAAGGTGTGAAAATAGAAGATCAAAGCAGATAACAAATAAGGAAATGGTTCATTGTAAGCTATATTGAAGCTGACATTGCGGCATACAATCAGTAGCATTTAATCAGGAAGACAGGAGAACGAGGATGTGGAGGGATGCAGATAGAGGGAAAGCAAGGGGTACTTGAAGTTAGAGAAATCAATATTCATACCACTGGGTTGTAAGCTGCCCAAGTGAAATATGAGTTGCTGTTCCTCCAATTTCCTACAGCTTTTTGAGTATGCATTGCCACTCGGTAAAATCCTGTCAACTTTCTTTATATCTTCTGAATTTCTTGGCATTAACATAGTCAATGACCAAAAAAGACACAAAGTGCTAGAGACTCAAAGTTAGTGAGTCGGGCATCATTCCTGGAGAACAAGTAAGGTGATGTTTCGTGTCCGGACTCTTCTAAAGTCCGAAGAAAGATCTCGAGCCAAAATGGTGCATATCAATGTTTTCCAGAGATGCTACTGACTTACTCCGGCACTTTGTGTCTTTTTGTCACACCAACATCTGCAGTTCCTTATGTGTACCTTATATCTATAGGCAATGTCCAGACAGCCATGCACTTTGCAGAATGAATTGCCACTTACACTGACTTTTGTTGGATCCAATATTGCTTCTTTTATTGGTTCCTGCTAGAAAGATTATAGATTGGACTGTTCTTGTATTTATTAAATTGAGAATTTTCAAACAAATTCTTAATAAGTTGGAGAGCAGTGGTGCAGCAGTAGAGCTGCTGCCTTACTGTGCCAGAGACCCGGGCTCGATCCTGACTATGGGTGCTGTCTGTATGGAATTTGTACATTTTCCCTATGACCCCGTGGGTTTTCTCCGGGAGCCGGTTCTGTTTCCCCCCCACACTCCAAATGTTTGTAGGTTCCTAGTGTGCAGGATAGTGCTAGTGTAAGTTGTGATCACTGGTCAGCACGGTCTCGGTGGGCCAAAGGGCCTGTTTCAGTGCTGTATCTCTGATCTAAAGAAGATGAGATCAATTAAAGAGCAAGAAGAGGGAAAAACTGCAAAAAAAAAAAGAAACATGCTATGGCATGTTACCACAAAACAAATTAAACTTCATTTTGCGTCCTATGCAGTCAAATCATTCCATTTATGAGTACAATCAAATCATACACAAGTACAATAGATACTGCAAGGAGAAATGTAAACAGAGCAAGATATAGTACAACAGAAAATGCAGACAAAAATAAAGTGCAAGGGCTGCAATGAGGTAGTTGGAGAATCGGAATTGCACACCTAGTTTGTGAGAAGTCCGTTCAGTAGTTTACTAACCGTGGCGAAGAAACTGTTCCTCAATCTGGTGCTATGGAAATGGCACTATTATCAGACAATTGAACGGATCTAACATAAACTAAGGATGTAGTCCTGATCTCCCAATCCCGGCCCTTGCACATATTTTGTTTTAATCTGCATTATCTCTTTGCTCTAATACTATATTCTGCGCAGTTTATTTTTCACTTTGCAATACCCGTTGTACTTGTGTGATTTTCATTGTACTCGTGTATAATATGATTTGACTGAATAACACACAAAGCAGTTTTCAAAGTATCTTGATACACATGACAGTAATAAACTGATAATAATTTGCCAATTAATTATTTTGTGGGAGAGAAATTTTTGAAGTAGTGATGTTGACCAGGACATGATAAAACTCTTTGCTTTTTTTTGAATGCACCATGTCACTGTGCATATAGATGTATAGAGCCTCAGCTCAACCTAATTAATAAGACTTCACATCTGATAATGCAACAAACCATCGATGCTGAATTGAAATTTCAGCCAACATTATACACTCAAGTCCACTCCGGCATTTGAATCCATGTATTTCTGGGTGCTAATGTTTACAGGACTTGGAAACTTGAGATTTAGATGCCTGTGGTTGGTAAAGGGAAATAAATATTGGAAGAAGTGAGCTGAATTTCATGTTATGAAAGAACAAATCAAACAGGGCTGAAATCAATGAAGTCTAGAACACCAGAAGAAGCGGAAGACAATGAAGGACGGTAAACATGAAGCATCCAAATAACTAAGTTCAAAGACTAGAGGAACTGTATTCACAGACAATGACACAAAAGACTAATGGAAATAGAAATAACAGGCCATAAATGAAAGATTACAGAAACACAGACTTAATTCCCTGGAGAACAGAAGAAGTTTGATAACAGAAAATGAGGTAGAAGTCAATTGTAGAAGAAAAAATAAGGTGATTATAAGTTTATGTTTTCCTTTACCTACTTTCTTTTTTCTTTTTCAGGAAATCAATCACTTCCTCTCAGTCAATTCCTGTGATTCCTTGCCCTTGACTAGGCTTGTGGGATTAAATGATCTAAAAAAACAACTAGCACTTCATAAAGAGGACACTAAAATCCTGCTAAAAGAATGCCAAGGTAACTTGATAGTATCTTAATGTATAAAGATCCTGTCAACAGTACATGAAAATTTTATTTCAACAGAGCACAATCGTGTTAAAAACAAGCTTTAAAATTGAGCTGCACTTCACTAAATCTTTCTTGCAGATAAATGTTGCAGTATCAACATATTGAACCGACTACACCACTGTTATAATAGACTAAATTAGATGGTGTGCATTAAACCTGCTGTTTATAGTAGGAATTTTCTCCAAATTGTTAAATTAATTAATTAAACAAATTGGAATAAAGGGATTTTATTAGCCAAGAAGAAGGCACGTGTTTGCTACCCACCCTTGCCTTCCTCTACCCAGCCTCTTTGGTTCCTAGCCATAGAAGGTTGGAACTTTGCCACGTGACTCAACTCAATAGGAATCTAGTCCCAGAGCAGTATTGCCCTCCCAGGAGATTCGGTGCCCTCTGAGTGATTAGGTTTGCTTATCTTAGCCTTCTGTCAAAACTTGGTAAACCACTCAGATCATACGACATGTTAACGTAGATAGCAGCTTTAACCTCCCAATCCAAGTTCAATCCTTAGTTTTATTTGTTGTATCAGGGGACTCGAGGAAGTGTGTACATTTCCTTTCTTAAAATGAAAAGATGCCTTTCTCAGTGTTGTGGATGGCTGAATTTCCACCATTCCAATAGGACTGCATTATGAATGTACAATTGTAATGTGTGCATACTTTATATCATACATTTTAGTACAAACGGTGGAAGTTTCTGTAGCTGTATTATTTTAAAGATTACAAGCTATACTGTTAGACTTGATTTAATACATTTCTAAAATGTCTTCAGATGATCCTGAGTCCAGTGTCCTTGTGAAACTAGTCGTGAATCTTCTGCAATTGTGCAAGTCTGCTATCTGTCACCCTGCTGGAAAAGATATATTGGGTGAGTACTTAATCTGCCTGTGATTCAATGTGTGGGAGAAAAAAACATGATCCTCAGTCTTCATAGAGAATAGCAACGCATTAGAAAACTAGAAACTCTTCCTTTCAGAAGTGACACTTTAGATTTACGGACTAATTTATCTTGTATTTTAAATGTTTTTAATTGAGCAAATGGACACTGGCTCATTTATATAAATGGCAATTTTAGGACTGGAAATGTTTCTTAGTAAAGCATTATCAACCCACACTGAAACCAATAACCTAGAAAATATTAAGGAACAAATGGATATTGTTAAGGGGTTTTAGTGCCTTTCGGTCTGAATAAACAAATATCATCAAACAAAAACTTTCACTGTGGAGCTCTTTTAACATACCAATATTTGAAACACACATCACAGGACCACAATCCAGCAAACCAATACCTCCCAGCTGAGTTCAAAAGTGACAAATGGATTGGGATTTAAAACGTGGAATATATTTCATAGGATGGAAAACCCAGCCTGAACTGGCAGAATGTTCAGTTGATATAAGAATCCTATCCAGAATTAGTTTGAGCCATTCCTCTCCAATTCCTGCTTAAAGCAGTCTTCATCACTAAATAAAGGACAATTAAACCTGAGCAAAACACAAAGTGCTGGAGCTACTCAGTTGGCCAAGCAGCATTTTTTTTTTTTGGTTTAGTTTAGAAATAGAGCATGGAAACAAGCCCTTCGGCCCACTGAGTCTGCGCTAATCATTAACACTATCCTACACACATTAACACTATCCTACACACACTAGGGGCAATTTACAATTTTACCGAAGCCAATTAATCTACAAATCTGTATGTCTTTGAAGTGTGCGAGGAATCGGAAGCACCCGGAGAAAACCCATGTGGTCAAAGGGAGAACGTACAAACTCCGTACAGACAGCACTCGTAGTCCAGTTCGAACCCGGGTCTCTCTGGCAGCAACTCTACCGTTGTCCCACCCTGCTGTGAAGGGAATATTATGATGTTTTGGGTCTGGACTCTTCTACAGATTGAAGAAGGGTCCCGCCTAAAACGTCTGTCCAATCCCTCCACAGATGCTGCTTGACCTGCTATATTCCTCAACACTTTGTGTTTTGCTCAAGATTTCAGTTCCTTCTATCTCTGAGCCAACTCACATTTTTTTAATGACTGGTGTAGAAAATGGCATGTGTTTGAAACTGGGGTTGGTGTGCATCTGATCAAACAGTATTCTATTCCAGAGCCACTTGATAATAGTCTGATGAATGGTCTCGACCTGAAACGTCACCCATTCCTTCTCTCCAGAGATGCTGCTTGTCCTGCTGAGTTACTCCAGTATTTTGGGTCTATCTTCACTTGATAATACCGTTGTATGTAAACAATGAAGAAGATAATTTCCCTTGAACCTGTTACATTACAAGTTTAGCAAGTTGCACTTTGGTGTCCACCTTTGATGTGTTAGTCAATTCATTATGAAAACCTTCAAAGCGGTGTATTGCACCGGAAGTGGCGGCGCTGTTGAACGGCTGCGGCTCGCCTGCAGTCCGTTTGTCTTTACTTTTTTGTTGGTGTTTTTTTTTGTCTTGTTTTAGTTAAATATTTGGTTATTAGGTTGTGTTAGGTGTGGGGGAAGGTTTTCTGTCTCTCCCTTCGGGGGAATGCGACTCTTCTGTCGTATCCCCCCTTCTCTGCCTCCGTCTGCGCTGAGGCCTAATGGCGGAGCTGGCAGCCTCCAACCTGCGACCGACCTCGAGGCTCCGGAGGCAGAGCCAGCCAGGACTCACCAACGCGAGGCTGGTCGACTTCGGAGCTGTGGCAGCGTTCGGGCGCTCCAGTGGCAGCGGCACGACTCGGGGCTGAGACGGTGCTCCAGTGAGGGCGGCCCGGCTCGGAACTGAGACGGTGCTCGGTGAGGATGGCCCGGCTTGGAGCTGAGACGGTGCTCCGGTGGCTGAGGTGGCGTTCCAGCGGCAGCGACATGAATCCCAGGCTCGGCCGCGGGCCAGTGGACGACATCGTCGGGAGCTCACAGGTCACAGGCTGGTGCCTGTTTTCCGGAGCTCCCACAGCAACAGCTGCGTCCGCTGGACTGGAGGGCGGCAGCTTCGACCACCCCGGGCCGCGGAGCTTGAACCGGCCCGTTTGCGGAGCTCGGTTGAGCCGCTGGACTGACTACCATCGCCCGGCGGGGTAACAACATATCGCCTCAGCGCAGAGGGAGAATGAGGAGGGAAGAGACTTTTAAGGGAAGAAATCTTAAGACTTTTGCCTCCATCACAGTGAGGAGGTGCCTGGTGAACTCACTGTGGTGGACGTTAATTTGTGTTTATTGTGTGTTTTGTTGTTTATTATTATATGTATGGCTGCAGGCAACGACATTTCGTTCAGACCGAAAGGTCTGAATGACAAATAAAGGATCTAATCTAATCTAGTTTCTGGATTATTTAGTTTGCAGCAATTATTATTTGAATATATCCTTGAGGTTTACATTCATTTTGTTATTTCAGAAGCTGCAGGCAAGTGCTTTGGAGAAATGGGTCCAATTGACTTTTCCACCATTGCTTTACAAAACAAGAAAGATAAATTTCATTTCAAGGCGTCAGAAGTTTTGAAAGAAAATGATTCTAAATTGGTTTGCATTCTCCTCGGTGTAATTAATAATGCTCTCATTGACCAATGGTGAGTTTATGCATGTTTTGTAATGAAGCAAAGAGAAAAAAAAAGGCCTTGCAGATCACTATAGTCTGCATTACATATACCCTTTAGAGTGAATTTGTGTGAATCATTATATTTATTGCACAGAATATTATTTGTATACAGTTTTGTAGCATCCTATCAGCAAAATGCACACAGCGGTTTTAATTAGGCTTGCTTATGCGTGATTTTGTTGAAGAGTTTATTGCATACTTTCATGTACATGTACATATAACTCCCAGATAAAATCTCGATTTTCCCTTGTAGATGTTGCATTGTGACTATTCATCCTGTGTTGGAAGTAATAGTCTAAAATTTCAGCTGCAATGTCCATTTGGTCAGTTCGAAATTATGTTCTAATCTTTCACTACAGATTACAGGAGAAGGGAGGAAGTTGCTTTGCTAAAAAATGAGTTTTTTTTCCATAATGTGATACATGTCATCTGCAAGTTGGGGGAAAAAAAATTGTTTTGAATTATTAATTTTTTCCACATAAATTCCATGAGAGCAAAGTTTAATCCGTAAATCAATTTTTGGGGTAATTTAAGAGCAATTTGGAGCAATCGGCCCTGGTTCAAAGTGAACCCGGACTAAACTTGCCCAGTTAATCCAGTTCAAAGTGAGCGATAGATTATGTTCAAGGAGGAACTGCAGATGCTGGAAAATCGAAGGTAGACAAAATTGCTGGAGAAACTCAGCGGGTGCGGCAGCATCTATGGAGTGAATGAAATAGGCAACGTTTCGGGCTGAAACCATTCTTCAGACTTTGCTGTCTGAAGAAGTGTTTTGGCCCGAAACATTGCCTATTTCCTTCGCTCCATAGATGCTGCCGCACCCGCTGAGTTTCTCCAGTAATTTTGTCTACGAGTGATAGATTATTTTGGGCATATTGCAGTTCCATCAAAGGAATGTAATTTGTTCATTTTCAGGTACTATTGGTTTAGAAGAGCGCATAGAGTCAAAGAGAAGTGAACAAAAATTATTGTAATTTTACTGATTGCTTTTACATAATCTAGCCTTCCTGTTCTTTTCTGCCAGTATTGATGTTCGCTTTGCAGCTGCTAAATGTGCAAAGAACATACTTGCCACCCAAACAGGCCACCAATTCTGGGAGTTCAGTAAGAATGAACCCAATGGTCCTGATCCCATGTTGATGTATTTACACCCTTTCCGAACACCCAGAATGAAGGTAATTATCCCTGAACACAGCAAAGCATCATATTCACTGTGTAGATGCAGAATAACAATCTTATCTGAAGCTACATCTTAGCTAATGTGCAGATAATAGCTCCACTGCTAAACTATCTATTTTAGTATCATGCTATTGCCTTTCATATAACCTGCTTCCGTCTGTCTTAAGTTTTCTGATTTTGTTTTTTAGCAGTTATTGTGATAATGTTTTTAAAATTTTTAAATATGTCACATCGTGCTTTTTGGCTCTGGCACTAACGCTATAGTTAAATTCTCCTCTGTCAACTTGATCTTTCTTTTCTACTGTTCATCATTTTTCTAATGGATGAAATAATTATTTCATGGTTTTGAACACTTTTTGGTGTATATTTAACCTTACCCGTTGCCAGAATGCAACTCCTTTTCTTAAAATATTGACTTTATCCTCTAACCTTTCGCATTCATCTGTGATTCTGTTGTGTGTCTTTCCTGTAATAAAACCATTATTAAAACCTTTTCAATAAAACCATTGTGTAAACCTATGATTTGTTGACATAGATTCCTGAGCTGCTAGCAGACAGCAGATCCAGTCCTTCTGAAACTCTTGATGACAGCAGTTTGTGGATACCTCAGGGTGTAAACCATGACACATGGTTGAAAACACTAACCTGTAAACTATTAGACAGTGGAGGTGTGAGGAGTGAAGTTCTACAGTTAATAAAGTCACTATGTGAGGTAATCTGGTACTTTTTTAATTCTCCAGATTTGTTTTTGTGCCTTTGCTTGAAATTGATATTTAAACATTAACAGTGTACCAATGCAACCAACCTTGTTGACTGCTCAGACTGAGTGACCCCTGCACTCTAATCAGATTATTAAATATTTCTGTATATTAGGAATTGTTTTCTTTATTTCATTACATTTGTGGATTTTGAGTAACATCATGGCCAAAAATGACACAAGGTGCTGGAATTACTCATCAGATCAGAAGTGAGTCTGAAGAAGGGACCCAACCAGAAACGTCACCTCTCTGTGTTCTCCAGAGATGCTGCCTGACTTGCTGAGTTACTCTGACACTTTGTTTTTCTTTTTTGAAAAAAACACCATCTGCAATTCCTTGTGTCTAATGTAATGACTATTTTGTTGGGGAGTTTGAAAGAAGCTAATACCCAGTTACAAACTAAATAGCCAGGTTGTTTGGAATCACTTATTCCAGTTACATCACGAGCACAACCTCTAGTTTTTCTCAATTATCAATTTATCTTTTCTCTTTAGACTTAGCAAAACGATTAACTGGCAGGCTTCAATAAAAAATAATGTTTTGGAACTTATAGTTGGAATTGAATTTGAAGCTTTTAAAAGGCTATCTGCCGAGTTTAAACGTTGTACATTATAACCTCAAATTTGATTTTGTTCATGTTTGTTACCTTGTTTCATCAGGTGAAGGCTGACTTCTGCCAGATGATTCTTCCATACTTGATCCATGATATTCTCCTTCATGACGATAACAGTTGCTGGCAGGGGTTGTTATCTAACCACATTCAAAGTTTCTTTAATGTGTGCTGTAGAATGGGATCAAGCTCTAGCAGATCCACCACACCAGCCATTATTGATTCAGGTAATGGATTTTACACAAGTCCACTGAAAAAGTATTTCAATAAGCATTTCAATTTGATGGTGTTGTACATCAGTTTGTATAAAATTATTTTGGAAAGTAAGTCTTACTTTGGAAAGTAAGAATGTATGAAACCTCAGATAATTAGCTAATAGTTCAGCCCAACTAGCCCACACTCATGCCCACTACTTGCCCACCTTCATGTCCCATCTACACTAGTCCCACCTACCAGCATAAGCCCGTATTCCTCTAACCTATCCTATCTATGTACCTGTCTAAATATTTCTTAAACGTTGGGATAGTACCTGCCTCAACTACTTCCTCCAGCAGCTCGTTCCATACACCCACCACCCTCACCTTAAACCTCTCTTCTGTTCTCGATTCCCCAACTCTGGCCAAGAGACTATATGTGTTTACCCAATCTATTCCTCTCATGATTTTGTAATAATGCCTATCCCTTTGGTATTTCCACCACTGAGCCATTAATTTGGATTATTGCCTTCAGTATATTTCTTAAATAAAATATTTTTTTCATTGGATCATTTTCTGAATTTAATATAATGGGGCAGTTCCACATAGATTGTCTATCTGTTCAAGCTGAATACTTAAATTTTGTTTTGTGAGCATATTGAATGGCAGAGCAAACTCAATGGGCCGAATGACCAAATTCTGCTCCTATGTTTTATGATGATCATATCTAACCTTTTGAATATTCTACCATCCCTCCGATTGTTTTAGCAATACTAGTCCTATGTTTGTTGCAGCCTCTTTCAGACCGTAGCTAACTTTGGATCTGCCGTTTTGAGATTTAAAATACTACAGTGCACGGCAATCCATTATTCCTTTTTGGATGCCCCACAGCATACTTCTGGAGCAAACAATCTTTTCCGAAATCTGGCATGCAAAAAGATTGCCAGACAAGCAGGAAAAGATTCAATATGCTCAAAACCTCCTTTAAAAAAAAAAAAAATCATACATCCCCACCGTCTGCTGGGAATCCCTGCCCAGTGTGCAATTGCAGAACTGCACAAATTAACCATGTACTGTGCCACGCATTTGTTGCCTCATCTGCGTAACAATATATGGTTCTCACATTTTATTGTCTTCAATTAAATCAGAACCCACAAGCAAGTGGAAGTAAGTGATCCTTGATCTCCAGTGACTGCCTAAGTAGAAACTATAGGACATAGAACGTCTCCCCTTAGCTCTGTACTTTCCACTAATATTTCTGAGTAAGTAAAGTTCTCTATGATGTTGCAATTTTCTCCACTTTAACAGTATCTCTGTATATAGATTCTCATTTTACTCTCACACTGACAGTATTAGCCTCTTATTGTCAAAGCAACAACAGAAATATTTCTATTTTTTTCTAATTAACTCCAGGAAAAAGCTCCATCATTTAAAAATACTCCATTAATAATGTCCTCATCTTTTCAGTTTCCTCTTTCCTCTGAAAACATTTCAGTTTTCATCCCCTCTGCTCCACCAAATTTGCACTTCATTGTTCCTCTGCCTTCTGAAGTTCCTTCAAGGAAAGTATGGCAGTGACTGTCATTCAACATTAATTTCTCACTCTCAAGTATGGCTAAAGTACCATATTGGCATCAGTATGGTAGGGATCTTTTTTATCTTCTGCTGAATCTTTCTAAAGTTTACGCCTTTAGAAAGCATTTCTGATAATCACACGTTTTCTGAATAGTAGTGAGTATAATCAAAAGACGACACAAAGTGCTGGAGTAGCTCAGCGAGTCAGGCAGCCTATCTGGAGAACATGGATAGGTGACGTTTCGCGTCTGGCCTTTCTGTAGACTGATTGTGGTGGCGGGAGGTAAAAGCTGGAAGAGAGGACAAAGCCTGGCGAGTGATAGGTGGATACAGGTGAGGGGAGTTTTCGAAAGGCAGATGGTTGGCCAAAGGCAAGACATGAAAAGGCAAAAGGTGTGAGATAAGGATGGAAGTGCAAATTGTGAAGCCAGAAGAAGAAATAAAGATGGAAGGGAAGGGGAGAAATGGGTGCAAGTCCAGGTTGGCTACTGGGAAGAGGGGGTGGGTGAGGCGATGGAGAATGGGGGTGTTGTTGTGTGGGTTAAGGGCCTGTCCCACTTAGGCGACTTTTTTTTTAGGTGACTAGGCTGTCGCCGGGTGTCGCCTGTATGGTCGTGAGTAGCTCCTCAGCCGCCCAAAGTGTCGTAGAGTTTTTCTGGTCACCACTGGATTTTGAAATGTTCAAAGAAAATTTGGTGACAGTAGGCTTGACGCCAATGAGTGTAGCTCGACTTCTCCTGATGTAGGTGCTGTCGTAGGTTGTCGCCAGGGTGACGTGACGTCGGTTGTCGCCAGGTGCTGACTTTGGTGAATTCCATTGGCTACTACTACCTACTGAATTGTCTTAAGTTGTCTTCAGTTGTCGCCGACAGGGTCGTAGCTTGTCGGAGCTTGTCGCGGGTAGACGTAGGTTGTTGTAGGTGTGGTCGTATGTGGACAGCCTAATGAGTCGCCGGTTGTCGGTAGCTTGACTTCGACTAGGTGGTAGGTTGTTGTAGCTCATCGTAGACATTGTCGTAGGGGGGTCCAGTTGCCGGTTTTTCGGCGACCTGCTACGACTATGACAGTCGCCAGCAGTCACCAAAAAAATCGCCTAAGTTGGACAGGCCCTTTAGTCACCGAAAAGTAGGGAATTCAATGTTCACAAACAATCTAGTTGTGAAAGTGGTTACATTTTATATGAAGCTTTTTCTTTATTCCCATTTGTTAACCCAGTTTTTATTATTTTGTCAGAAACGGACAGCCTTCCCCACGGATCTATGGATAAGACCTCTCGGCGCACAATGCTGGCTGTGGTCGATTATCTGCGCAAGCAAAAAAGGTTTCAACAAAATTTGTTCATATTCTTTTAATTTACGTAGCAGATGATGCTGAAATGTCACAACAGATCATTCAGCATCTGAAGAAGAAAAGTAGGTTAGCAAAAAAAGCTGCAACTCTTCATAAGAATTCAAGTCCCTATGAGTATTGGTGAATGGTTGCATCTTGCCTTGTTTATCAGACTGTTACTGGAATGAATAACCTGAACACAGTGATTTTATTTTAATGTTGCATCAATACTATCATATTTTTCAAGTTGATACAGCATCATTGATTTAGTTTAATTTTAAATGTTTGAAATTAAGTCAAGAGAAAACTTTTATTTTTGATTTTTGATATTTTTCTCATTTCAGACATCAGCTGAGCACTGTATGGGATGACAACTTCTGGCTGGATCTGAATTATTTGGAGGTTGCTTTGACAGCCCAGTCATGTGCAGCTCACTTTACAGCCTTGCTTTATGCAGAAATCTATGCTGATAAAATCAGATCTGACGAGGAAGAGTTGAAACGGTACTCCCTTTAAATTGTAGCAAATCATAAAAAGTCATGTGTAGGAAGGAACTGTAGATGCTGGTTTATATTGAAGATAAACTCATTGCTGGAGTAAGTCAATGGATCAGGCAGCATCTCAGGAAAAAAAGAATGGGTGACATTTCGGATTGGAACCCTTCTTCAGTTATCTGCTATGACCTTCAGTGTGTCCACAAACAAATAACAATTTGCCCTAAAATATAAAATAGTGCCATCTTAAACTTTACCATATTTTGCAAAAGTTTCACTGTGTTCTTAAATTGTCTGAAATAATATATATTTAATCAACAGCTTTCTGTTTTGATTTGACAGCTATGTGAATTTATCTGGAACCTTGTTATTTTTTTTAATGTGGAGCCTCAGTCTATAGTGAATGTATTGGGGCTCATTGTATTTTTGTTTGCTAAAGTTAGTAAACATTGAAAGAATAATAGGTTAAGATTGCAAACAAAGGATCACTAAGGGATCAACTAAGGGAGACATCTAAAAGTTAAGACCAGAAGATTTTAATTATCCTTTTAAATTCTATGGCAGAGCATGAACAAAAATTGAGAGTCATAAAGTCAAACAGCATGGAAACAGGCCCTTCGGCCCAAAGTCCACAACAACCAACATGTCTCATCTACACCAGCTTGCATTTGGCTCTTATCCCTCTAAACCTATCCTATCCATGTACCTATCTAAATGTTTCTTAAATGTTGTGATAGTACCTCTGGCAGCTCCTTCCATACACTCACCATCCTTTGTGGGGGAGAAAGTTATCCCTCAGTTTCTTATTAAATCTTTCTCCCCTCACTTTAAACATATGTGCTCTGGCTCTCGAGAGTTAAGTAAAACTGAAGCAGGATCACTGACTGGTAACCAGCATAACTGGAGAAATTGAGATGTGCCTAATTTCTCAAAACTAAAGATAGACACAAAATGCCGGAGTAACTCAGCGGGACAGGTAGCATCTCTGTAGAGAAGGAATGGGTGATGTTTCGGGTGGAGATTCTTCTTCAGACTGATGTCAGGGGATTGGGTGGGACAGAGATAGAATGTAGTTGGAGACAGTAAGACTGGTGGGGGAAGCAGGAGGGTATACGGGGGTTGCGCGTAAGGTCATCGGGTCAAAGGGCGTGAAGCATGGAGCAGCTCAATCCATCTGGAGGACATGGCAGCCTCGGAATACACTTAACACACGAAACGCGTACTTTCTTACCTGTTAAAAGCTGCCAAAACGGTCAATTGTTGTGCTGTAAATAATTGTGGAGGGTGACTGAGCGCTCTGAACCAAATGCTCGAGTATCGTTGCTCTGAACGCGAGCAACAAGGTGTAAGCGGCAGAAGGAGCGCATCCATCGGGACAGCCCCCACTCTTCCCCTCCCCCACCCCCCCTGGGGTCAGCGCTGTCCGGCTACGGCCGCTCTCTGCCCCGTCTCCCCCTGTGGGCCGCACTGTCACGGGCTGTGGGTCGGCAGCGCACACACACGGAGCCGCAGCTCCGGAAGCTGCAGCAGAGTTGGGGACGGTCTCGTCCCTCCGCCCACCCAGAGCCACCGACACCCCTGACCTCCTCCCCCCCCCCCCCCAGATGCTGGGACAGAAGAAGGGCCCTCTGTGCTGGCACCAATAGTAAATGCTTACCTGCAGTTCACCGTGAGTACTCCAGTTGGCGTTGCATGGCAACATTACAGGTCACGGGTCGTGACCTCGACTGCCGTGCAACCTCCCTATGGAGAGAGGAGGAAAGCAAGGGCTATTTGAAGTTAGTGAAGTCAATGTTCATACCGCTGCACGTTGAAATGAAGTTTTGTAGCCCGCGTAAAAGCTTTCATTGATCTATCCACATTCTGAGAGTAATTTTTTTTAGTTGTCCATCTCATGCCTTCAGTAAAGTGAGCAGCACCGTGGCGCAATGATAGAGCTGCTGATCTTGCAGGAGCAGAGATCCAGGTTCGATCCTGACTACGGGTGCTGTCTGTACAGACTTTCTACGTTCTCCCTGTGATCACGTGGGTTTTCTCTGGGTGTTACCTCCCACATTCCAAAGACGTGCAGGTTTGTAGGTTAATTGGCCTCTAAATTGTCGCTGGTGTGTAAGATAGAACTAGTGTGAATAGGTGATTATTGGTGGGCTCAGACTCAGTGGATCGAGGGGCCTGTTTCTACACTGTATCTCTAAATTAAATTAAAGGATGAAGTATGGCTTGGATTTGGGTTCCAAATGTTAATTTCCCACTCAGCCCAAACTTAATAATTTTTGATGGTCAAAAATTAACCCAAAGGAATGTTTAGTGTAAAAATAAAATGTAGCAGTAGCTGCAAAACTAACATGTCAATGGTTATTTTTTGTATAACTGGTAACAAATACCTGTACTTGCAAAAGATGCTTCAGTAACACAATTCATTTAAAAATAATTATTTATGGTATTTAGGAGTTCTCGCAGAGCAGCTCGCATCTTAAAGTTTGATGAAGGCAGCCAAGAACAAACAATCTCCAGCTTGAGCAGTAAAAGCAGAGAAGAAACGGGGATTAGCTTACAGGTACAGAAACTTTGTAAATGGCTCTTGCATCTCCTATCTGCAACAAAGTCTCCGAGACAAGAACTTAAATGTTTATATAATGAACTGCAGATACTGGTTTACAAAAATAAGGTTCTACACTGCCCTGCTCCATTGTGAAATCTCCTCAAGGTAGGCCGACTTTGAAGAAGTTCTCAAATGAAGAAGTGTCCCAATCCAAAAAGTCATCTCTCCATGTTCCCCATGGAGGTCAAACACCCCAGCACTGTTCTTCTGAGAAAACAGAACTAGTGTGAACGGTGATTGTTGGTTAGGGTGGACTCGGTGGGCCAAAGGGCCTGTTTCCATTCTATATCTCTAAAACCTCGTCTTATAACAGTGAAATATCTATGAATAATAGATGACATTGGACATGTACCAGCACAGGAACAGGCCTTTCAGCCTTCAATAACCGTGCCAACGTGATGCAAAGTGAAACTAATCTCCTCTGCAAGCAAGGAGATTATGATAGCGAGCAAAAGTGAACAAGAACAGAAATGAATTTACCAAGACAGAGAAGTATTCAGCATCTTTTGGGGTGAATACTTAAAATAACTACTCAACCCCGACTGTGTCCTTGACCTTGACGCCGTCCAATAGCATCTGACCTAGTCTCCACCCCTGACCAATGAGAATTTGAAGATACCAAATCCAAATGTCTCAGAAGTGGATGGTATCCTTTGTGGCTCTAAAATTTAGCAGAGAAATGTAAGTCTCACATACACCCATGTCTAGAAAAAGGAGGAAATGCCAAGATACATCATTATTATGCCTTTAGTCATGGTAGTTACAGAGCCGTCTCCTGTAGGACGCAGGGAACATCATCACCATGGTCATTCTTAACCTTCCTACCTGTTGCTCTGTCATGTTCCTGTGATAGCTGATGTGGAAAAGTCATCACATATGAAAGAAATTTGGGAATATGCATTTTCTATTACTCAGTGAAAATATATCGTCCTCAACTCTGAGGGTCTGCCAAACAGAAGACCAATTCTCTGCTTACTATCTAGAGCAAAATCCAATATTCCATGAGGTCTCATCACCAGATCGCATACCATCAACAACCAACTCAGTCAGATAGCCTTTATCCATGTCTGCACCTTTGAATTAATAATAAACAAAAGTTTTCATAATAAATAAGGGCAATCTTTGGCAGGTCAAAAGGCTCCAGGAAATAGTATTACTGCATCAGAGAAAGTAAGTTGATAAAATATCTTGTTCGTCTTTAAGATGTTGTATTTTCCAACAGGAGCTACTGATTGAAGTCTACAGAAGTATAGGAGAACCTGATAGTTTATATGGCTGTGGTGGAGGGAAGATGTTGCACCCACTTGCCAGGTAAAACCTGAGGTTATTGATACTTCCCACTATGACTGACTGATTTAGTTACATTCTGTATTCTTTCTCCCATTATTGTCTATAAATCCTACCGTACTTCTTAGACTTTGCAGCAGTGATAAATTCACTTCCCTGCAATTATTTTGAATTTGGTATCAAGATGTTGACGGCCCCAAGCCTAAGGTTGGGGGACATCAGAGCACAGCTTACAGGGTAGGGGTGTGGGGGATAAGGGCAGAGTCTGAATCTTGGTAGTTGGGGAAGAAATGTGACCTTGGTGGGGAAAGTACAGATGGGAATTCTGAGACAGTCATTTGATCTTGGAAGATAAGCAGAATCGGGCAGTGTGTATTGAAAGAAAGAGACCAACACTTGGTAGTTGGAATGGTTAGGATGAAATATAGCACGTTGGGAAAGTAGGTCCTGGAATTGGGAAGCAGCAGTACACTGATGGGAAGATCAGGACCAATGTCAGAGGAGAGTTTGAGTATGCGGGGGAGGGGGGCAGTGTCAGGGACCAAGCACAGGTCACTGAGGTCAAGCTGCAGCGTGTTAGCTCTCAGTACAGTGCATGGAGGTCCAAAGATGAACGCAAGTTAAGTACATGCCTGGACTTAATATTATACTATTTAGACCATGTTATCCCAGGATTGTCCTTTGAAGGGTGGCCCCAGGACAACATATTTCAAATTCCCTGCCATGATCCAACAAGAGCATCAGATGGTAACTGCAAGGACATGAGAAATAAATTACTTACTAAAGGTGATTGGATAGAAAATATAATTATGCAGTGGAACATAGATAATTAGATATTTAATAAAGGTGAATCTCTAACGATACGGAGTAAGCAGGATTGGAATAGATTTGTAGACTATGGGGAATACCATTTTCTTAATCGATCATGTTTTGCTCAGTATTTCTAGAGCTTCAAAATGGGAGTTGGTATTCGTATAACTGAACTTAAGATGCACATCTGCAAATATTTATCATGTGCACAGGTGAATGTAATATTTCCAAGAAACTGGTTTCAGACAATATACAAGAGATATTCCTGCACAAAATGCCCGCTAATATTTAATTTCATTTGCAACCAATCCTAATTCTTTAGATGTTATTAATGTTTAATATTTTGTTTTTCAATGTAACAGAGTTCGAACATATGAGCATGAAGTGCTGTGGGATAAGGCTCTTGTAACATATGACATTGAAATGAATCTTCCTGTCTCTACACGCCAAGCTGGTATTGTCCAGGTAGTTTATTTTCATAGGGGTCTTAACACTAGTATTAAACATGCACTATGTAACTATAACCACGATAATTGCCTAGTTTAGATGATGGAAAATCAGAAAGTGATCTGCACTGTTTTCGTTCAGTAAATCTGCGGAATATGTTAGGGAACTTTTCCATGGCAGTCCATTCTATGGTATTGGGTATTTTCACTATTTCTGGCAGCTTTTTAAATGCCCAGCTACTTGCCTGCAATCCTCATGTGCTACAGATATCACTGAAGGAGTAAAGGGCCGGTCCCACTTGGGCGTCATTTGCGCGTCACGCAGGTGGAGCTCGAAGATTTTGTGAATCCCAAAATCCTGGGGCGCCGCGCGCAACCGCGCTTAACTGCCTACGCCACCATGCCTCGCCATACGCGCATCACGTGCTCATCACAACGGGTAAATGATATCGCGTAAATGAGGCGCAAATGACGCCCTAGTGGGACAGGCCCTTAACATTACAAAATGTTATCTTGATTTACTGGTGCATTGCATTGTATTTGTGGTGAGGTGAATGAGCCTGAAAGAATATTCTTTTTGATTTAGTCATGCCATTACTGTAGTACTCAACCAGCAACCTAAGTAATGAAAATTCAATAAGAATAATTTCATAATTATTTATTCAATAATCACTAGCAATTGGGAGCAAAACTATTTCAGCCCAGTTGCTCCTTTGGTTTCTTCCTCATTAGCATCAGAACAAGGGGTCATAGTTTAAGGATTCCAGAACAAGGGGTCATAGTTTAAGGATAAGGGGGAAATCTTTTAGGACCGAGATGAGGAAAATGTTTTTCACACAGAGTGGTGATTCTCTGGAATTCTCTGCCGCAGAAGGTAGTTGAGGCCAGTTCATTGGCTATATTTAAGAGGGAGTTAGATGTGGCCCATGTGGCTAAAGGGATCAGGGAGTATGGAGAGAAGGCAGGAACAGGATACTGAGTTGGATGATCAGCCATGATCATATTGAATGGCGGTGCAGGCTCGAATGGCCGAATGGCCTACTCCTGCACCTATTTTCTATGTTTCTAAAAGATAAAAGCTCAGAGTTACAAAAAATCCTGATGAGAAAAGAAAGGCGTGCATTTATATAATGTCTTTCTTCAATCTGAAGAAGGGTCTCGACCCGAAACGTCACCCATGCTTTCTCATTGTGAATGAATGAATGGATAAGTTTATTGGCCAAGTATTCACATACAAGGAATTTGCCTTGGTGCTCCGCCCACAAGTGACATGACATATAGTGACAGTTAAGAATGATACATAAAAAATTAAACATTAATAATAAAACATCATTGATTAAACATGGGAATTAAATAAAATACCAGAGCAAAAGGAGGCTGCAGATTTTTGGTTATTGAGTAGAGCTACTACTCATGGGGGAAAAAAGCTGTTTTTATGTCTGGCTTTGGCAGCTTTGACAGTCCTGAGGGAAGTGATCAATTGTACCAATTGTGGCCCTTCCACGTCTGGTATTTTTTTCTCTGCATTTCCTGTTGCTTATATGTGGTTTGATTGTATTCATACTTTGTATGATTTGACTGGATAACATGCAAACAATTTTTTTTCATAACAGATGACTTCCATTGCTTAAATTTTATTGAATCAGCGGAAGTTTGTAACTACTTGACAAGTTACACACACAGCTGAGCACTAATAAAAATAAAGTCAAAATTCTTGTCTTCAAAATGAAGCCACCATTTCATGTTATTGTGTTCCACAACTATCTCCGAAATTGGGACAATGTGCCTTGATGCTGAATACTAAATATCTGGGACGCAATTTGATGCATTAAACAGTAGCACCTCACTCACTCCTCAATTACAAAAAACCATGAAACCAAAATAATCTACTCGTGAAAAATAGCTAACATCTACTTGGGGTTAGTTGCAGTTGCTGTATGTTGATATCACAATTATAAGCTAAGTAATGGAGGGAGTCAAGATAGTGCCGTCAACTGACAACTATTGATTAATAAGATGCCAATCTATTTGTGGACATTGCTTTTCTGCGTGAATTTTTCTATTTAACATGCTCAGTTTGATGATAACCAAGATTAATTTGTACTTGTTTATTGAAGGCTTTACAGAACTTTGGACTATGCCATATTCTAACTACATATCTAAAGGGGCTTGAAGTTGAAAACACAGAATGGTGTGAGGAACTGCAGGAAATCCGCTTCCAGGCAGCCTGGAGAAACATGCAGTGGGATCCTATCCCTCCAAGCAAGTAAATACAACGTTTTCTGCTGCAATAAACTGAATTGCGCTCACTTTTATGGTAAAATTGTCATCTTATCATACATGCATTAATTATAAATACAGATTTTGGACTTCAAACCAGATCACAATCAAAATGCAGGCACTCCCCGACTTATGCAATAAGCGATTTACATGAACACACACTTACATAAACAATTCTCTCTAGCCCACTGCTTTATTTTGGAGTTACGTGTCTATTACGAGTGCGCTACTGCTTTTCTCGTGGATGCTCCCCATGTGGATAGGAAAGGTTTAGAGGTGATCAGATACAAACAAAGGCAAATGAGACCAGCTTAGTTATAAAACCTTGTAGGCATGGATAAGTTGGGCTGAAGGGCTTGTTTCCGTACTGTAATGCATAAACAAAGAAGATATAGATGGAGTCCACTTCAATAAGAAGAATAGAAGAGCAAAATGTGTTTTAACAATAGAGAGACGTCATTCAGATTATGGGTCCCTATACATAAATCACAAAAAAATTAACCTGTAGATAACGAGCCCATTAGGAAGGCAAATGTTATGCTACGGATTTTGCTCCACTTTTCCGATGCTCATGTTCTTTGATTCTTCCTTTGTTTTCCAAAATGATTGGAAACTTTTTGTTGTCTTTTCCCAGAGGTGGGAATTCGGGACCTGGGTATCATGAATCTGTGTACCATGCTTTGCAGTCTCTGAAAGACCAAGAATTCTCTGCCTTCCATGAGGTTTTGAAGGTTGCCAGGTAACGTTTCACTCATTGCAGATGATTTGTTCAAGATTTTATCTACTTCTGGCATAATAAAGAAAATTTCCATTTTCCTTGTCGTTAGAAGTCCTGTAAAACCTGAGCCTGCCAATATCTGATACAATTGCTCACCTCAACTATATTTCATACGTTGTGTTTCAACCATTCCAACTAATTGAGTTTCAATTTATTGTGATGATAGAATTAAAGAAGTTGAAGAATTGTGCAAAGGAAGCCTGGAGTCTGTCTACTCTCTATACCCCACACTATGCAGATTGCAAATACTGGAAGAACTAGAAATCATCGGGCACATGCTCTGCAGGTAACGAACTGATGTTTTATCATCATTTGTATTGAGGATTATAATTAGTCTTTGTCAAGTTTTAAATTATTTTTACTTAAATAACTAAACAATGTACGTGGCTGAAGGACTGGTGAGGACAGGGCTAGACTTAACTGCAGTCACCAGACTTAAATAACCTCTCCTTATAGTAGGTATGTTACAAAACCTACCTGAATCGTGGCTGAGCATCTGCCCCACCCCTTGTGTGTGATTTTGGCGCTGTTTAGAGGGGGCGGGTTTAAAACGCGATTTTTACTAGGCTGTTCCAATCGAAAATGTTCAGCCTAGTAAATCATTAACGGAAAATCGCTGAAAGACCCCGTCGCAAAAGGTATTATTAGTTTTTATGGCCTTGTATAATATTTATAGTAGTTTAAAAATCACTCTCTCACTCCGCAACCTCTCGCAGCCCCAGGGTTTTATAAAGCAAACATTAAATGGGGCTTGTATATAACCCTGTATATAAAGTTTTCTATAGCGAGTAGTTCATTTTGGGCTCTTTATATCCCGCAGTATTTTTCTGGGCACTTGAGGGCACAAATCCAGCGCAATGTGAACGTTCTAAACCAGCGCGTTCACAGGAACCCACTAAAAATAGACTTTAATTTACAGCAAATGAACACTAAATTTCCTTCCATTTGGCCTATAAATTGATGTAAATGAGATTTAAAAATCATGTTTTATTGTGAATTATTTGTGAATATTATTTGGACACTTGGGCTATTTAAAAATGTTAATCATTTATTAAGAAATGGATAGATGTTTAGATATAGCAATTGAAGTTTGAAATTAGCTACAATTGGGTAACTAACTAATTATAAGCTTTAATTTCAGGTCATCCAAGTAAGATTATTTTATATTTGTTTCAGAATGCTTCAATCTATGATAACTGAAAATTTCATTCAGTTCTCTTAATTTTTAAGAAGGTTATGGGCTTTTGACTGTCCACGATCACAGCTTTTTTGTTATGTCCATAGAAAATCAATAGGGAACAAGATGCTAATTTCCGAGTATGAAAATGGCCATAACCTTTTTATTAATCGAGATATGAAAGTGAATTAGGTGTCAAATTCAACTTATTGTTATGCTTTATCTGATGGGATAAATTGCAGACTTGATTTTTTAAATCTCAAAATTTTGTAACATTGCTACTTATAGTTGGCTGTTTAACTAATAGCCACTAAGGCTGCATTATGCCTGTTGAATAACAGATTAATGAAGTCAACATTGCTGATTTGGAATGGATACAAAGGAAATTCATCGAAAAGAGGGCAAAAAGAAATAATGCTTTCTAAATAATGAGAATCATTTTCTAAATGTTTTCATTTTCATACGTGACATTTCTTTGTTTTCAGATCTGACCCAGATGATGCTTTGAATACAGTACACAGAAAATGGCAGCAACAGCTTCTGCTTCTCAAGGACAGTGACTTTACATTCCAGGAGCCTGTCTTAACCATGAGGACTGTCATTCAAGAGCTGCTTATCAAAAAAGAAATGGATGGTCAAAGGAAGGAACTCATTAAAGATGCTCTGACTGAGCATTTACTTGAAATGGCAAAATTAGCAAGAGCAGCAAAAAATTCCCAGGTTCAGCTTCGTTTTGACATTTTTTATAGTGGGCATTAAGTGATACAAAATGTTAAGTTATTAAGATGTTAATCTGTAGTCTTATAATTAAAAGCAGCATGTGATTTCAATGCATTTCTTGGAGCTTCATTTATCACTGTACCAAAATAATTAACAAAGGAACTGATTTTGTTTTCACGCACTATTTCCAATTTGTCCATATTTATAACGTTTGTTTGGTTCCAGTTGGCAGAAAAGGCAATTTTCCAAATCAAACAGCACAATCCAGTTGGGTTTGGTGTTTCTACCTGGCAGCTGGAAGAAGCCCAAGTCTTTTGGGATAAACAGGAACAGAGTCTTTCTCTTGATATTCTCAAACAGATGATTGACAAGCTAGAGGTAAGTTCATTAGGCTCAAATTACACAAATACTAAAAATGGTTTAATCAGAATTAGTAAAAGTAAGTGATCATGCTTCTGAAAAGCAGGACGAAATTCAAAAACATGTAAATTAAACGTACATTTAAACAGACCTAAATTTGAATGCCATCTCAAAAATAAACCCTTGATAGACGACCAAAAACCTGGCTAATCTAATATTGTGGTGATTGCAACGTATTTCGTCTTGCAAGCAAAACACATAAATGGAAAAAATTAAGGCAAATAGTTATTATTTATTGAGGGCAAAGTAAATGTATAAATACTTGATGACATAATTTGAAGGACAATGTGTCAGTTGTATTGGAAATATATTTTTAATACAATGATGAGAACAGGTAAGCCATTCCAAAATCAAAAGAAACGCAACCTTTTCTGTTGTTGTGCACATCAATTGGATTAGAATTGAAGAAGTCTCTCTTACTCTGCCTCTAACAATGGATTTTCAGGATGTAAAAACGCAGAAGCGTTACAATCCATTCGTGCTCATACAGATCTTTACATGACTTTTGAAATTACTTTCACAGTTTTGTTGTGTAGGCATTGAAAAGATTTTCAAGAACGTTGAATATGCATCATTAAGCCAAGTTGATAGTCCCTATCATTTTACCTTTTCTTCGGTATTCAGCTGTGGTCTTAATTTTAGAATCCTGTTGCATTTATAATTTTCCACCTGTTCTGTTTTTTCTTCTTAGGGAACTGATGACAAAGCATTAGTACCACTCTATGTTGAGTGTCTGAGACTGTGTGGAAATTGGTTGGCAGAAACATGTTTAGAAAGCCCTGGCACTATCATGCAGATGTATTTAGAAAAAGTAAGGAGTAAATTACCAGTTATTTCTGTATTGTACTGACCTATTGGGGAAACATTGGACTTTTAACTTTCAAACAAATGTAATGGCAATAATATTACACAGTTTTAGACTATTGCTTTTTGTTTATTCAGGCTGTGACTCATAGCATTCAACATAAGGACATAGTTCACAATGGGAAAATTGAAGCATTTTTATCGTTGGCACGGTTCTCTGATGCACAGTATCAGAGTATTGATAATTATATGAAGTCGTCTGAGTTTGAAAACAAACGTGCACTTCTCAAAAATGCCAAAGCAGAAATTCATTTAATGAAGGAACATAAAGTTCAGATCAACAGGTAAACAGATGTGAAAACTTTATGTCATGAAAACAATTTGTGTGCTGATTTAACAATACAGGCACCTCGTATTTTACACGTGTTCGATTTGTACATTTTTGAAATGACACGCTGGTTTAATTATTACGTAAACCTAATTTATTTTTGAGATAACGCATTCAAATTTAGGCCTGTTTGAAAGTATGTTTAATTGACATGTTTTTGAATTACGCGCTGCTTTTCAGAAACATGATCTTTGCGTAAAACGCAAGGTGCCTCTATGGTGCCACTTCTGATTTTCTATGTGAAAGCACAGTACTGTAGCGGCACCTAGTTGTTAGGCCACTCTTGCTATGCGAATCCCCGGCAGTCACAGGAAGGAGTCACGGGATATAGGGGTGTGCCCTAGTATATAAGAACTGACCTTCCCTCTCTCGCTCTCTTCCTCTTCCTCTCTCTTCATGAGAGTGTCCTGCCACCTCAGCAGGAGCTCAACCGACCCCACGAGGCAACTCCCTCTCAGCAACAACAATGACTATTATGTTAGAGTGCTAAACGTGCATGTATATCTAACCTACAATGCCTGATTAAAGAATCCATTTATTCACGACGTTTGTGTCTCTACACTGGTGACCCGACGTTCCAAAACGGATATTTTGGATTTCAAATTGGTGGTGACCTGATGTCTGCAGCCAACAGCCCAGCCCAGCTCTACGGTAATGAACGCTATGTATGCAGCCATTAACTGTGCGGCAACCGGACGCCGTCTTGGCTCCTGCTGCCGCGGTCGGGCCGCTTGATTCATGCCTCTAGCTGATCGCAGGCCGCCAGGGTCGCCCGCCCACATCCCTGACCCACCGCAGCAGTCAGCGGCGCAGCAGCCTCGGCCCTCGTTTTCTCTCCCGCAGGACCTGCCCGGAGCTGAGAGGCTGCGCCTGCCATCGCTCCCCCACCAGCCGCAGTTCCCCCACCAGCTGCAGCAGGGGCTGCATGTATAGCAGCCCCCAGCATCACCGACTCCCGCCTGACGGCCTCGGGGGTGAGGAGAGAGACAGGCCAGTCCATTACCCCGCCGGCCGCTGCTCAAGGCCTAGCCACCCGATAGGGCGGCTGCCCGAAGACGTCCTTCTTCTCCTCGTGCAGACCACTGAATAACCATTATCCAACCATCAGCACCAGGCTTTGTCCCCACACTCATCTCTTGTTCAGCTTTCTCCCCACAACACCCCCCACCCCCACTGCAATCAATCTGAATAAGGGTTCCAACCCAAAACGTGGTCCATTCAATGACTCCACAGGTGCTGCCTGATCCACAGAGTTCCTCCACCACTGTGTTTTGCTGCCCATTATCCTTTAGAGCATTTTGTATTCTCCAGTGAAATAGCATGGTCTCTTCTGTGTTGTAATGTGAATTCATATTCTAAAAATTGCATTGGACAACATTTGGCTTTCATTTTGTTGTTAGATTATTAAACTATTCATTGTTAGATTATTAAAAAGTTGAATGCCATATAGAAATTATAGGTTTACTGTTTGCTTAGTTTTCTAAAACCACAGCTGTCCGTCAGAGTAATATTAAGATCTTTTAACTGATATAGTGTAAATCATACTCGCATTAGCTGATAAAGTATTGATGAAAACATAGGATTCCCCTCCTACAGTGCTCGGTCAGATAGGTTCTATAAGGATCCTAATAAAAGCATCAATCACGATTCTAAGCTAAGTGTGGGAACTGAGCTCATTACTGAAGCACAAGTTAAAATAAGCAGACGTTGAGTAGCAGATAAGCACATGAATTCTCCATTGAAAAGGGAAGAGCAGCCACAAATTTTGCTGTAATTCTCTAGCATCTGCTGTTATGCATGTTTAATATTAAGCAATTGGAAATAACTAACTTTCCTCAATGGATTTAACACTCTAAATATATTCTGTTGACTAGATATGTAGTGAAAGTTCAGCGGGAATGTGAATTGGATGAACGAGCGATGTGTGCATTGCAAGAAGATCGTAAGCAGTTTCTGTGTAGAGCCGTGGAGAACTACATCAACTGCTTGCAGAGTGGTGGAGAACATGACATGCGCATCTTCAGACTCTGCTCCTTGTGGCTTGAAAACTCGGGAGTTGCAGAAGTAAACGGAATGATGAAGGTGATGTCTGGTGACTAGGCAGATCTCTGATGGCAGGTTGTTTCAAGCTACAAAGATCATTTTCAGAATATGTAATATTTCTATTCCTCATTTTATATTTGCTCATCTCGAAGATACAACTAGGTTATCATAAATAGTTTGCAGATCTCTGCTATAATTTATATTCTACAACTTTCTCTTCTGAACATTATCGTGTGTGAATGTTTTTGTATCAGCACTGAGTTTAGGTAAAATTGCACAGAGTGGCCTCCTGTACATCAGTGAGACCAAGCGTAAACACAGCGACCGTTTTGCCAATCACTTAAACTTGGTCTGCCAAGGCCTCAGGATCGCCCTACTTCTATCCATTTTAAATCCTCTTACAATTTGCATTCTGACCTTTCTGCCTTGGGCCTACTCCATTACTAGAGTGAAGCCACACACAAACTGGAGGAAAAATACCTCGTATTCTGCTTGGGTAGCGTACAACCCAACAGTATGAACATTTAATTCTCCAATTTTAGGTAAACACATAACCCTCCCCCTTTCCCAACCTCCCCCATATGACACCCTCAACTCTGGATGTTGATATTTACCAGATATATTTACATATCCATCTACATAACTAAAACTCTGATCTTGTTATCTTCCGGTTTGGCGGTCATTCAATTTGCGCAAAAACAGTTCGCGATAGCGCTACAATTTTTCGCCAGTTCACTCACCGTTCTCCTGTGCTGCGATTGCACAATGTTTCGTTCCGATCGGTTGAATGTCGTAAAAGTTAGCGAGGTTTAGAAATCTTAAAAACCGTGTGTGCGCAGATCGATCTCTTCTGCCTTCCAGCGCCGCACGGATTAGTCTCTTCCCCGTCACTCCCCGGGATGGTCTGTGCCTTCCTTGCTCCATCGCATCTTTAGTGGAGCTGAGGGTGGCCCGCGGAGGTTTCCAACCGGACTTTCGGAGGGACCCAAAGCAGCCACGCCCCAAGCAGCAGCCCCGCCCCGAGCAGCAGCCCAGTGTCGGAGACCCGACCCAACCCAATGGGTCCCACTTAGTCTAGTTTAAAATATAAATATAACATGCTGGAAATGCAGTTCAGTTCAGATACTATGGTGGGAAAAACAGGGTCAGTGTTTCAGGTTGATGATCTTTTATCAGGATCATGGACAGGATATGGTATGATGTATGATATGATTTGACTGGATTTTGTAGAAGGTTTTCATTATCTCAGTGTTATCTCATTAACTCGGCGTAAAGCTGAACAGGTTGCTCACATTCCGTCAACACCTGGCTGGTCTCCGCGACAAGATCATCCGACGCCTGGCAGGAACAAGTTGGGGAGCCAGTCCAGTAACTCTTTGCACCTCTGCCTTAGTTCTTGTGTATGCTCCAGCTGAGTACTGCGCACCCGTATGGAGTAGAAGTAGACATACTAGCCTGGTAGACACGAGCCTTAACAGCACCTTGCGAACCATCACTGGGTGCCTTCAACCTACTCCAGTCGAGCAGCTCCCTATACTTACAGCCATTCTGCATTCAGGGATCCAAAGGCAAGCAGCAACTCTGGCACTATCTCGTCGTGCCGTGGACCCAGATCACCTCCTCATCAGGCTATCAGCAGAGAGCAGAGGCCACCCCGACTGAAGTCCCGTCACCCCTTTGCTCCACATGGAAAACATTTCCTTTCATCCATCCAGTCAACTGAGACAAAAGCACACTGGATAGCCACCAAGTGGTCTCAGGAGTGGAAGACAACCTCATCTCCATTACACAGCTACATCTCTTCACCAGATAAAAGCTGTCCAGGTTCTGACCTCCCCAGAGGTGCAAGGGTGAAGCTCAACAGATTCATACTGGAGTTGGGCGTTTCAATGCCAGCATGTGGAGATGGGGGCTCCGCCAGAGCACAGCCTGTGAATGCGGAGCAGAACAACAGACAAGTCAACCATGTCATCTCTGGGTGCCCGCTCTCCCACCCACCAAATGGAGCTCAGGGCCTGGCAGACATTGACGCAGAGACAACAAGCTGGCTGCTCAACACCCGGCTTGAGATCTAACTATTCCTTTGGTTTATGTTTCATTCGCAAGAAGAAGATTATCTCAGTGTACATGACAATATTAAACCAATATATGTTCTTGTAGAAGTATTTAAAAGGTAGGTGGATAAGCATATGATATATTCAGGAACAGGCACGCATGATCAATGGCACAGAAAGGAGTTTGGTCCAACATAAATCAGACGCAATCATATTTTCTGGTGTTCTTGTGAAAGGTCGTTGATGTGAAATGCTTTTAATTTAATCTTGCGTTTGCAATACCTTACTTTTGTTTCCTGTGTGACCATTTTATTAACATGGACAGCTTTGACGGAAATATCTTGCCTGGTAATTGAAAATACACTTTATTTTAATGCATTACTCCTTCAATGAAGACATTTTATATTGATTTTACTGAGTAATTATGTTCAATAATTTAATGTTAATATAGCTGTAATTATTCTTCATTATACTGCCAGTATTATTGGTAATATGAATATCTATGCACAACTAGTTACAAATATCAAAAAGGTAAGCAAATTTGGAACCATTTGGACTGATCAACCTGCCTCAGACCTACATTCAAATTTACTTTCTTATGAAGATAGACACAAAAGGTATGATTGGCAGCCACGCCAACAATCTGTTTGTTTTTTCGTCTTTTTTTAATTTTAGTGTGTGTTAAAAGTTTGTATAAATGTTCTCTGGTTTGTTTATGTGGGGGAGGGGGAGGGGGAGGGGGAAACATTTATTTCAGTTTCTTACCTTGCCAGAGATGCGATTCATTTTCGGGTCGCATTCTCCGGTTTAACATCGATGGAGGTGGAGGCCTTCTCGGACTGACCTTGGGCCCCTCCGCGGGGCGCGGACTTACATCGAAGTCGAACCCTTGCCTGGGATCGCTCCAACCACGGCCTGCTGTCTTTACATCGGGAGCTCGCAGTTTCGGGAAAGGCCTGGGATGCCGGGAACTCCAACGTCGTGGAAGGTTCGACCAGCCCCGACGCGAGGTTCGATCGTCTGGCGCAGGGGAACTGACATCCCCCCAATGCAGGAACAGATCGCCTCGACGTGGAGGGCCTGCCGCCGGCTACGGGAGACATCATCCTGTCAGCAGAAGCCTCGAATCCCCCGACCGCAGCAGAGCAAAGGGAAGAGATTGAACTTTTTTTCGCCTTCCATCACAGAGAGAAATGTGGAGGGGTCTCTGCGATGGATGTTTATGTGAAAATGCTTTTGTGTGTTCCTTTGCTTTTTATTTGTATGACTGACTTGGCAAATGAAGTTTCTCGTATGTTGCAAAACATACTTGGCTAATAAAGTATTATTGTGATTGATTGATTGAAAAATCTAGAGTAACTCAGTGGGACTGGCAGCATCTCTGGAGGGAAGATAGGAAGAATGGGTGTCGTTTTGGGTCGAGACCCTTCTTCAGTCTAGCTTGAACTGAAGGGTCTAGTCACCCATTCCTTCTCTCCAGAGATGCTGCCTGTTTCGCTGAGTTACTCCAGCTTTTTGTGTCCATCTTTGGTTTAAACCAGCATCTGCAGTTCCTTCCTACACATTACTTTCTTATGATTTGGTCTAATTAGTCCCTGGTTCACCTTCCAGGAAAATAAGATACTTACCAAAAAAAAAAATTTTAGAACAGAAGATGTGCTTACACTCCTACTGAACTGAACTACTTAATTCTGTAAAAGATAGAATGATATGAACCTCTGTTTGAAGCAAATAAGCAAAGTCTGAATCAAAATCTAGATTAATAATATTTGTCCATGTACATGCCTGTAATGCAGAAAGAGTTTTTTATAAAAATTCTACTTTCTTTGGCTTTCTATTTTAACAGAAAGGTGTAGAAAAGATTCCATCTTACAAGTTTTTACCTTTGATGTACCAGCTGGCTGCTCGAATGGGAACAAAGATGACAGGAGGTCATAGATTCCATGAAGTGTTAAACAAGGTACTCCAGTCTTGAATGAACACAACATAATGCATCTTTTTTAGCATTGTTTTAACATTTAGAGATACAGCATGGAGATAGGCCACCGAGTCCACGCCAACCGTCAATCACCTGTTCATATGAGTTCTATGTTATCCCACTTGCCCGTCCCTGCACACTAGGGGTAATTTACCCATGCGGTCACAGGGAGAATGTGCAAACTCCACACTGGGTCTCTGATGCTGTGAGGCAATGATTCTACAAGCTGCACCACTGTGCCGTCTCTGTGGCCAAATAAAAATATATCCGGGGAGTCCAGAATCCTTTATGAGTGTGATTAGTCTCTCTGGCAGATTAATACATTGCTAATACATTTACAGATACTATTTTATTTTGTCCTTATCTAAAAATGCAAAGATTACATTGTAGGGAAATCTGAAGTATTGAATAGGGGACAATAGACAATAGGTACAGGAGTAAGCCATTTGGCCCTTCGAGCCAGCACCGCCATTCAATGTGATCATGGCTGATTATCCCTAATCAGTACCCTGTTCCTGCCTTCTACCCATATCCCCTGATCCCATATCCCATTGGAAAATTATCACCAATGCATCCACGATTTCGAGAGCCACGTCCTTAAGTACCCTGGGATGCAGACCATCAGGCCCTGGGGATTTATCAGCCTTCAGTCCCATCAGTCTATCCAACACCATTTCGTGCCTAATGTGGATTTCCTTCAGTTCCTCTTGTCACCCCAGATCCTCTGGCCACTACTATATCAGGAAGATTGTTTGTGTCCTTCTTAGTGAAGACAGATCCAAAGTACCTGTTCAACTCATCTGCCATTTCCTTGTCCCCCATAATAAATTCACCTTTTTCAGTCTTTAAGGGTCCAACTTTGGTCTTAATTAATTTTTTCCTCTTCACATTCCTAAAGAAGCTTTTACTATCCTGCTTTATATTCTTGGCTAGCTTACCTTCGTACCTCATCTTTTCTCCCCGTATTGTCTTTTTGGTTATCTTCTGTTGTTCTTTGAACATTACCCAATCCTCTTGCTTCCCGCTCATCTTTGCTACGTTGTACTTTGTCGCCTTAATTTTTATACTGTCCCTGACGTCCCTTGTCAGCCATGGTCGTTCCCTTCTCCCCTTAGAATCTTTCTTCCTCCTAGGAATGAACTGATCCTGCACCTTCTGTATTATTCCTAGAAACACCTGACATTTTTGTTCCACTGTCATCCCTGCTAGTGTATCTTTCCAGTCAACTTTGGCCAGCTCCTCCCTCATGGCCCCATAGTCCCCTTTATTCAACTGCAACACTGACACCTCCGATCTACTCTTCTCCCTCTCCAATTGTAGATTAAACCTGACCATGTGATGGTCACTGCCTCCTAATGGCTCATTAACCTCGAGGTCCTTTATCAAATCCGGTTTATTACATATCACTAAATCCAGAATTGCCTTCTCCCTGGTAGGCTCCAATACAAGCTGTTCAAAGAATCCATCATGAAGGCACTCTACAAAGTCCCTTTCTTGGGGTCCAGTACCAACCCGATTTTCCCAGTCTACCTGCATGTTGAAATCTCCCATAACAACCATAGCATTACTTTTACTACATGCCAATTTTAACTCCTGATTCAACTTGCGCCCTATGTCCAGGCTACTGTTTGGGGGCCTGTGGATTAGTCCCATTAGGGTATTTTTACCCTTACAATTCCTTAGTTCTATCCATACTGACTCCACATCTCCTGTTTCAATGTCACCCCTTGCCAGGGACTGAATTTCATTCCTCACCAACAGGGCAACCCCACCCCCTCTGCCCACCTGTCTGCCTTTTCGATAGGAGATATACCCTTGAATATTCAGTTCCCAGCCCTGGCCCTCTTGCAGCCATATCTCAGTAATTCCCACAACATCATACTTGCCAGTTTCTAACTGAGCCTCAAGCTCGTCCACTTTATTCCTTATACTTCGCGCATTCATATACAGTCCTTTGACATCCGTATTCACTTCCCCCCTCGTAATTGGCCCTGACCTTACTCTGTTGTCCATTCTCAAGCTTTCCTTCCCATTAATTCGAGAATTTTTTGTAATTTTTCCTGTAGCCACTTCCCCTTCAACTCCATCTTTATACTCCCAATTTGTCAATCCCTCCCCCCTACTATTTAGTTTAAACCCACACGTGTAGCCCTAGCAAACCTGACTGCCAGAATGTAGGTCCCCCTCCAGTTAAGGTGTAACCCGTCCCTTTTGTCCAGGTCACCCCTACCCCAGAAGAGATCCCAGTGGTCTATAAATCTAAATCCTTGCTCCCTGCACCAGCCCCTCAGCCACGCATTCAGATCCCCAATCTCCCTGTTCCTGTCCTCACTAGCACGAGGTACTGGAAGCAATCCAGAGATAACCACCCTAGAAGTCCAGCATTTCAGTTTTCTTCCCAACTCTCTGAACTCATGTTGGAGAACCTCCTTCCTCTTCTTCCCGATGTCGTTTGTGCCTACGTGCACAACTACTGCCGGCTGTTCACCTTCTCTCTCGAGGATGTTCTGAATTTGGCTCGTGACATCCTGAACCCTGGCACCAGGGAGGCAACAGACCATCCTCGCGTCTCGTCTGCCGCCACAGAATCTCCTGTCCGCTCCTCGGACAATGGAGTCGCCCACCACTAGGGCTCTGCCCGACGTCGGTCTCGCCGGTCGAGTCCCATCTCCATGATTGGAGCCACCGACGTGTTCGCCGCTCGGACCGGAAACATCGTCTCCCCGGACAGTTCCCAAGAGGGCGTACCTGTTTTCATTAGGCACAGCCACCTGAGTCTTCCGCACTCCACGATTTCCACCCTTTCTCTCCGTCACACACCTTGGTTCTTCCCATGTCCTCGGCGTAACTACCACACTGTAGGTCCTGTCCAGGAAACTCTCATTTTCCCGGATGGCCCACATATAAAAAAGGAGATGAGTAGTTTGGATCAGGTTTGCTAGTAAAATGTGATACACATTCCAAACACAATTACTCTGCAGCAGATTATGCAGTTGCCCTGATAAGGCAAATCCATAATATTCCAGGATAGAACTGAATGGCCCATCATCTTGGAGTAACACAATAGGTACACCTGTTGCTGGAAGCTGTGGTTCTGCACAGCTTTTGCACATACTGCATCTGCCACTGATGGATGGTGCCCTGGAAACTCCAGTGGTCTTGACTAGAAAAGTGACAGAATCCAAAGGAAGTAAAACACTTGTACTTGCATAGTTTTGTTTATTTCTTCAGGACTTCCCACTGTTTCAAATGTTGCTGTTGACTGTCATATGCATGAAATAATCTTACATTCTGCATATTTTTATAATTTTATGCACTGAGTTCTCTCGTTACTTCTTATTTGGATTATTCCATTTGTAACTTGTTCATGAGGGTGCGGAGCAACATGAGCCATTCACAATTTCGGTTTTCGTGAAGAAGTATTTTTGATCTAATTTCTGTATTACCCCCATTACATGCACCTCTTTATTCATACTGTGTTTGATATCACAATTGATATTCAGGGGCCTATATACAACACCTATTCTACTCTTCTAAATAATCAAACGTCCTCTATAAGATTATTTAATCTAAAAGTTTGAAAGATCATTGCAGTGTGGGTCACCCTTGGTCATGCTTACATGTTTGAAATTCTAATTTCATCAGGAGAGTAAAACCAAAAATCAGTGAGAAATTAACTTTCATAATTAGGTCGACACAAATAGGTTCTTGGGGAGAAGAATGGTAGTTAGGAATCGGAAGGTATAAGAAGGATAATAGAATTGTTTATACAAAAGAAAGACCAAGGGATAAGACATCTATTTTTTTTTAAGTGGAATATCTTGAATTTTTGTCTGTCTCCTTCATAAATAACAATGTATTCTCATAATTTTGTTTTATTAATGTCTTACAGCTAATTGAAAGAACTTCATTGGATCATCCACATCACACACTGTTTATCATTTTAGCCTTATCCAATGCAAACAAGGATGACATTCTAGGGAAACCTGAAGAACAGAGGAGGGGTAAACATACTAAAAAGGAGATGCCACACTTAGATCAGGTTTGTTGGTAAAATGTGATGAGTAATCAGAATCAGATTACCCCTCAATTGTAAACTACTCATGAATCCTTTATTACTTCTCACTCTCTTTCCTCCCAGTGTCACTCCCCCCAGGAACAATTGCCTTTACCAGTACCTACCTGCTTGCTTCTCCTATTCTGCCTGGTGACCACCTGTTCCTTCTCTGTCTACACATAAATAAACTGCTGTGCATCTGGTATCTATATGTTGCTGTCCATGAAGTGCTCGGCGTAACAGATGCACCAAATTGACTCCAAAACGTTGGAGTAACTCAGTGGGTCAAGCAGCATCTCTGGCGGACTCCCGTGTCATCCAGTGATGCTGTCTGACCTGCTGTGTTACTCCAGCATTTTGTGTTTCGCTCAAAATTCCAGTATCTGCAGTTCCTGCTTTCTCCAAAATGATCACAATTGACAACTTTGCACATGGAATGGATTCACATTCCGAGTGACTGAATTGTCAACCCATTCCTTCCTTCACTGATAACCTTATAAAGTAGAGTTTTGATAGGTATGACATTTAAACTAAAAAGTATCTTTCACATTTGCAAAATAATAGATATTTCATTGCTGTGGATAGTATTCCTTTCAGATCGTCTCAACAATGTTATTACTGCTTTAGGAGAGAATGGATGCTGCCAGTAACATAATAAATACCGTTCGAAAATCTAAAGCTAAAATGATAAAGGACATTGAGAGATTATGTGATTCCTTAATCACGCTTGCAAATATGGACACTAGTAAATGGAAAACAGAAAGAAGTAAGTAGTTGTTAACATTTTATGTTCATTATTTACCAACCCAAATTTCATTAATTGTTTAAAAATATGTATGGAAACCAATATTAATAGAAAAGGAAAACATATTTTCTTGAGGTTCGTTAGGGGTATCAAAAGTGATTTGTCTTACATTTCCCATTTTCTATTGCTCCTCGCTAAATGATATGATTTCTTATGTAAGTCAAGTTTGGTAGTGAGCTGGATATGTTGCATATTTAGATACTTTCACTTCTAAAAAGCATTCTTACTTTTGGTCTGGTTACTTGGGCTACCTGTTTAAGAGAAGGAAGTGAAGAACTACTTGGATAGATCTATGGTGCTTATGCCGATTTAAAAAAATATATATTGACGATATGTGGAAGGAATTGGTCTGGTACTTTCCATGTTTAGTTTTCCTGCATTCCTAACCTTTCTCAGTTGTATGATTTAAATGATTAATTATTTCTATATAACAAAGTATTTAAAAATTATTGTGCCTTCTCTAATTGTAGAAGCCATTGAAATTCCTGCAATACAGCCTATCACAAAAATAAAGAATCTTGAAGTTGTTATTCCAACAATGGAAGTTAAGGTAAAATCAATAACAGTGACCTTATTTACCTTTTGTTTTTAATGTATGTATACGGATTATAACATTATAAAGCAATAAATCGAGAGCAGCAATTATTGAGTAAGTCTACACCTGACACATTGGATTCGCTTTAAGTCAACCTCAGTTACCCGCTTGTTTTTAATGTATACCTTGGGATGCCCTTTAATCCAATTCACCATTGACATTTCATGGCCCCTTCTGGCCTTCCTATTTCCCTCCATGAGGTCTTTCCAGCATTCTTTATAAATGGTCATATTTGATTTCACCCTCCTTAACTTTACAAATGTTTACTTTTAGACCAAATTTACACCCATCTACCATCCAAGGTTCCCTTAACTTGCCATCCTTATCACTCCTGAACTCTGATCAGCTGGCTTTAAGCAAATACCATGTATCAGGTGTGGGCTTATTCAATAACTGCTGCTCTCAATTTACTGCCTAATGATGTTTCAATCTCTCCTTTCCAAATTTAATAGTTTATCCTAATGGGCCTGTCCCACTTAGATGATTTTTCAGGCGACTGCCGAGGACTGTCAAGTTGCCGGCGGTCTGAAGAAGGGTGTCGACCCGAAACGTCACCTATTCCTTCGTTCCGTAGATGCTGCCTCACCCGCTGAGTTTCTCCAGCATTTTTGTGTACCTTCAGTTTTTCCAGCATCTACAGTTCTTTCTTAAACAAAACGTCAAGTTGCTGGCAGTCGCCTGAAAAACACCTTGCCTTCTTTCACCAGCCTGTTACGCAGGAGGGGGACAGGGCAAGCGGGGGGAGTGCTGTCTGAGTGAAATTCACACGGTGCAAAGCCAATGTGATACAGACACACACACCGCGATGAACAGGAAGGTTGGTGCTGTGATTAAGACGGTTAAAGCGCAGTGAAGAGGGCGTCCTTTAAAAGTGGGTGGGAGAAGGGGTGGAGACAACTTTTAAGAAGCCAGAGAGACATGGCTGTGAAGCTCGCTGAACATTTAACCAAGGTTATCCTTGGTTCTGAAAACTACTGCTTATGTTTTTTTTCCCCAATGAGCCAAAGAAATTCACCGGTCAGCACCAGCTACAATCTACGAGAACCTTCGACTTCCTGGCAACCCACTAGGACCTCCTGGCTACCCACCTATGGCACGAGAATTCTCGCTACTCTCCATGGCGGTTTCATTCTAGTCACCGCTAATTTTTCAACATGTTGAAAAATTCGCGGCGACCATAATGAGGCCGCGAATAATTCCCAGGATGCAGGAACTGCTCACGACCATGAAGGCGATTCCCCAGCAACCACCCGCGAACAAGTGGCGTCCACGTGGCGACTGCATAGTCTCCTGCAGTTGCCTAAAAAGTTGCCTAAGTGGGACTTGCCCATTAAGTCCTGATGTATCCCTCTTCATAACTATCTCAAAGTATTTGCAGTACCTTATTGTTTATAACGATCTCAAAGTATTTACCCTGTACCGTATTCCATGACTAATTTGTAAGGCAGTCAGACTGAAGAAGGTTCCTGACCCAAAACATCACATATCCACGTTCTCAAGGGATGCTGCCTGACCCACTGAGTTCCTTTGGCATTTTGTGTCTTTTCTTTGTAAATGAGCACCTGCAGTTTCTAATTTATAACTTTTTATTGTTCTGCTTTCAGGTTGATCCATCTGGAAAGTATGAAAACCTGATCACTGTACAATCATTCAAGTCTCAGTTTCGATTAGCAGGAGGAGTGAATCTTCCAAAAATCATTGATTGTGTGGGGTCCGATGGCAAAGAGAGAAGGCAGCTAGTCAAGGTAATTTGCAGTTGAAGGGAACAAATCTGTGTAATGGAGTCAAAGAGTCGTACAGCCCTCAGCCCAACTTGCGTACACCAACCAACATGTCCTATCTACACTAGTCCCATCTGCGTGCTTTTGGTCCATATCCCTCTAAACCTGTGCTATCCAAGGGTCTCAACCCGAAACGTCACCCATTCATTTTCACCAGTGATGCTGCCGGTCCCGCTGAGTTACTCCAGCATTTTGTGTTTATCCATGTACCTGTCTAAATGTTTCTTAAACGTTGCGATAGTACCGGCCTCAACTGCCACCTCCGGCAGCTGGTTCCATACACCCACCACCCTTTGTGTGCAAAAGTTACCTGTCAGATTCCTGTTAAAGCTTTTCCCCCTCATTTTAAACCAATGTCCTCTGGCTCTCGATTGCTCTACTCTGTGAGATTGATTATTGTTGATCTGAGGATCCCACTATATGATGGATAGAAGTGTGTCATGGGTTGAGTGTGGGTTGCACAACTGGTTTGGTAAAATGAAAATAGACACAAAAAGTAATTCAGTCTGAAGAAGGGACTCAACCGGAAACATTACCTGTTCCTTTTCTCCAGAGATGCTGTCTGACCTGCTGAGTTACCCCAGCTTTTTGTGTCTAATTAGGTTTAAACCAGCATCTGCAGTGCCCTCCTGCACATATGGTAAAATGAAACCTGTCCCAAGCTCATCTCAAGTGCATTAATACTCAGGTTCTGGGCCAGGCGTGATCTTATTTAAATGAGGTACGCCTCTCAGATCTGTGCGCAACTTGTGCCTAACTGGTGCATGGTGGATTTCCTGGAGCTCTGATAAAGGTGCACATCCTGCAGACTGCAGCTACCAGATCAGGAGGTAAGCCCTTCTCCAGCACTGGATGATCTTGGTCCTCAGGGATCGTTGGCTGTATCCTTCTACTGCAGGCATTCCCACCTGGAAGCCTCCCTTCAGTATCCAGAGCCCTGGGAAACCCAGTCACCTGAAAATGACCAGTTGCAAGCAGGAAACAAAGAAATTCTAATGTGGTTATACTGTCAAATCTGCTAAGTTTCCTGAATTTAGGCGTGCATTATCCTTCTCCATAAATTGTGGGTCTGTGGAGTCGAGTGGTGTACATTAAAATGTGTGTTTTATGCTTTATAACATTATCTAAGGTAAGACTATTAATTAACCTGTGTCTTCTAATGTAATACAAAGTTGACTTGGAGTTAGGAGACATAGGGAACATAGGGGGGAGGATATTTCCTGATAGGAAGTTTGTGACTAGCGATGCGCCACAGGAATCAGTGTTAAGACTTTAACTGTTTGTGATATAGATTAATGGCTTGGATGTGAATGTAGGCGGTATGATGAGTAGTTTGCAGATGACTTGAAAATTGGTGGTGTTGTGGGCTAATGAGGAAGTTTGTCAAAGGCTGTAGCAGAATATAGGTCAGTTGGGCAGAGTGTTGGCAGATGGAAATTAGCCCCGACCAAGGTGATTCATTTTGAGGTGAAATAAGGGTTGGAAACATATGGTAAATGTTAGAACACCAAAGAATGGTGATGAACAGAGACCTAGGAATCCCAGTTCATAGTTTCCTGAAAGCGGCAATGGGTGGTTAGGGTGGTGAAGGAGGCACGTGGCATACTTGCCCTCATAGATTGGGGCATTATTAAGCATTGTGACAATACTTTGCGACTTTACTAATCATTTGTTCAGCCACACATGAAGCATCTGGTTCCCGCACTATAGGAAGGATGGACTATCGTGTTATAGCGTTGTATTAATGCATTTGACCTATTTCTCCAGGGTCGGGATGATCTGCGACAAGATGCCGTAATGCAGCAGGTTTTTCAGATGTGCAACACTCTTTTGGAAAAGAATTTGGAAACCAGAAAGAGAAAGCTGACTATCCGTACATACAAGGTAAACTGTTCTGGTGGATGTAAAGAATATATAGTACCTTCACAGCCTCTGAACATACCATAAGATTTTAGTAATTTTGGTTGAAGTAGGAGCCTGTTTCTGTGCACTATGGCTCTGTAACTGTCTAATAAATCTGTGCAGGGATTGACAATGAACTTCCCCGCGCTTCTTTGTAATGCCATAGGATTTTTAACACATGTACCTGAGTGAACAGAATCAGCCTTAGTTTAACAACTCAGTGGAAAGGGATTGTGGCATTTCCTCAATCTGCATTGAGATATCAATCTAGATATTTGTGCTCAGATCTCCAGGACTTGATGTCACAAATAGACTCATACAGCACAGAAACAGACCCTTCGGCCCAGCTTTCCCAAGCCCCATCAACACTAGTCCCACCTGCCCAATTTTGGCTCATATCCCTCTCAACCTTTCCTATCCATGTACCTGTCAAATGTCTCGTTTTTGGAGGTCTAATTTTTTTTATGATGGGGGGGGGGGGGGGGGGGGGGGGGGGGGGGGGGGGAAGGGGGAAACTGTATTTCCCGGTCCCTACCTGGTCGGAGGGCCTACAATCTGGTCTGGAGCGGCGTTTCCTGCCGGGACCGGCCAGAATCTTCATCATCGGTGGCGGCGCAGCGTTGAAGCACCATCACGGAGCGGGTGATGCCTTACCCGTGTCGCCGTGGGGTAAGCTCCGGAGTGCTGAGACCGCTGACTCCAACATCGCGGAGCTGTGGGTTCTGTGGAGCGTCCAGCCGTGGCGGCGCTGAACTTTAAACACCGCGGAGCCTGGGATCTCTTGCCGAGATCGCCAGTGTCGGAGCTCCGACCAACGCGGCCTGTGGACTTCGGGAGCCGCGGTCTCGGGCAGCAAGTGGCCGTTCCAGATTCAATTCAATTCAACTTTAATGTCATCGCACAAATACAAGTATGAGTACAACGAAATGCAGTTTTGCGTCTCCAAGCCGCTGAAGAGAATTCCCCCTATGTCAGAGCACCATCAGCCGGCGAGAGGGCCTGAAACATCGGGCCGCCGTTGCGGCGACTGCAGAGGCCTCAAATAGGCCCCAACTACGGGGTGAACAAGAGGAGTGGACTGGACTTTGTTGCCTTCCCTCACAGTGGGAACCATTGTGGGGGGATGGATTTATGTTTTATGCCAAACTCTTCTTTAATGTGGTGTTTACTTTTATTGGTGTGCTGCAAGTGGCAAAACAAATTTCAGACTTGCTCTGACAATAAAGTAATGTCGTACGTATTAAATGTTATTATAGTACCTGCCTCAAACCCACCGCGTCACTTCTCAGAAACCGATATTGAATCCCTTTCTTCAGTCAACGTGTCTTATCACTGCTTCTTAATCGCTAAGGTCTCACTTTCCCTTCCTGTCCTCAATGTTTGATGATACTCTAAATAGTTTCCCTTACTCAGGAATTTTCCAGCTCCCATTTAAAGCTGACGTCGTACCCTTTTTTAAAATAAAGTACACTTAATCCCTCAGTTTTTACCTGCATCTCCAACACCTCTCCAGCTGGTTGTAACTTATTTCCTTCCATTCTTTCTTATCAAATCATTGCCTGAACATCTGTAGTGTTTGCTTCTGTTTTTCTATTATTTCCATTCGCTAACGCTGTTCTTGCTGGGTCCCCAGTGTATCAAATTTAAAATCTTCAAACCATACCTTATTGAAGTAGCCATACAAGTAGATAGAGTGGTAAAGAGAACATGTGGCATATTTGTCTTAATCGATCGGGGCATTGGAAGTCATGTTGCAGCTTTATAGACCTTAGGTTAGCTGGCATTTGATATAGTGCATATTGGGTATAGTTCTGGTCATCCATAACAGAAAGGATGTGAGGATTTTATAGAGAGTGCAGAGGTGCTTTATCAAGTTAGAGGCTTGGATTGTTTTCTTCAGAGCAGCGGAAGCTGAGGAGAAATCTGATAGGTTTATAAAATGAAGAAATGGATAGATGGAGACGGCAGACTGAACTACAGTCCAGTTGGCGGCACGACTCGCGTTGCAGCGGCCCCTGCAGCCTGTCTGTCTTTTTAATTTTTTTGTCTATGTTATTGTTGTGTTTTTTTAATTCTGTTTTTTAACTGTGTATATGTGGGGGGGCAGGGGGGGACTTTTGAAATCTCTTCCCTGCACGGGAGACCAGACCTTTTCCCGGTCGGGTCTCCGTTGTTGTTGGGGCCTAGCACCGTGGAGCGGCCTCCAACCGGAACGACCTGGGGGCTCCAGTCGTGGAGCTGCGTACTTACCATCACTGGCTGGCCTCGGCGCGTGGGGAGCGGTGGTGGGGAGCGGTGCTGGCTCGCTATTGCGGCCCGACTCCGGAGCTCGGAGGCTCCAGCCACAGGTCCGGTGGACTGTGATATCGGGAGCTCGCGGGCCCGGGTGGGAGACTGCTTACATCCCAGAAAATGTCCATGAGATTCACCCCCAATTCTTGAAACTTCTTTTCTCATCAGATGAAGTTAATGTAGAATTTAGTGCATTCGAATGTGATTGTCTCCGCCATACGGTATGAACTGGTCATTTCTAGGTGTAGTCCATCTGCAATCTCTCTTCGGAGCTCCTCCCGCAACGCAACTTCTCCAGCCCGTGTCGCGGGGTTGGAATTGACCATTTTTTAGCTTTGAAAAACTCCTTTGTTGCTTTAGTAGTATGTTGGGCATCATTGTCTTGCTGTAGAATGAACCGCCAGCCAATTAGTTTTGAGGCATTTGATTAAACTTGAGCAGATAGGATGTGTCTATACACTTCAGAATTCATTATGCTACTACCATCAGCAGTTGTATCATCAATGAAGATAAGTGAGCCAGTACCTTCAGCAGCCATACATGCCCAGGCCATAACCCCCCCACCACCGTGTTTCACAGATGAGGTGGTATGCTTTGCATCTTGGGCAGTTCCTTCTCTCCTCCATACTTTGCTCTTGCCATCACTCTGGTAGAAGTTAATCTTCATCTCATCTGTCCACAGGACCTTTTTTCCAGAACAATGGTTGCTCTTTTAAGTACTTCTTGGCTAACTATAACCTGGCCATCCTATTTTTGCGGCTAACCAGTGGTTTGCATCTTGCAGTGTAGCCTCTGTATTTCTGTTCATGAAGTCTTCTGCGGATAGTGGTCCTTGACAAATCCACCCCTGAAGCATGTTCTGATCTGTCGGACAGGTGTTTGAGGATTTTTTAAGGATCTGTCCTGTACCACCCTATCTACTTGCACTCCCAGATCCCTCTACAAAACTCACCAGACCCCGACCATTCCCTGTGTAGGTACTGCCCATGTTATACTTTCGAAAATGCAACGACATTTCTCTTTATTAAATTCCATCAACCATTCTTCGGTCCACCTAGCCAACCGATCAAGGTCCTGCTGCAATTTTTGACATCTATCTTTGCTATCTTCTATACCACCTATCATCATGATACCACATATCATCCGCAAACTTGCTAACCTTGCCATGTACATTCTCATCTATTCACTCGTATAGATGACAAACAGTAATTAGCAATGTTACAAAATTTTGAGATTTTAAAAATCAAGTCTGCAATTTATCCCATCAGATAAAGCATAAAAAGAAGTTTAATTTGACACCTAATTCACTTTCATATCTCAAGTATTTAAACGTTATGGCCATTTTCATACTCGGAAATTAGCATCTTGTTCCATCTCTGGAACTCTCTGCCACAGAGGGTAGTTGAGGCCAGTTCATTGGCTATATTTAAGAGGGAGTTAGATGTGGCCCTTGTGGCTAAGGGGATCAGAGGGTATGGAGAGAAGGCAGGTACGGGATACTGAGTTAGATGATCAGCCATGATCATATTGAATGGCGGTGCAGGCTCGAAGGGCCGAATGACCTACTCCTGCACCTAATTTCTATGTTTCTATGTTCCCTATTGATTTTCTATGGACATAACAAAAAAACTGTGATCGTGGAGTCAAAAGCCCATAACTTTCTTAAAAATTAAGAGAACTGAATGAAATTTTCAGTTATCATAGATTGAAGCATTCTGAAACAAATATAAATCAATCTTACTTGGATGACCTGAAATTATCCTTCCTATAATTTGGCGACCAAAATCCCATGTACATTGGCCTCACCAATGCCTTGTACCCAGATTTGGCGTGCTAGGCGCAGACTCAATGAATCATGGCTTTTCGGTACATCGAGGTGAGCCAAATACGTCACAAGGCTAAGGCACTGATACCAAAGCATATAATTAGTTAGTTACCCAATTGGAGCTAATTTCAAACTTCAATTACTAGATCTAAACATCTATCCATTTCTTAATAAATGATTAACATTTTTAAATAGCCTAAGTGTCCAAATAATATTCACAAATAATTCACAATAAAACATGATTTTTAAATCTCATTTACATTAATTTATAGGCCAAATGGAAGGAATTTAGTGTTCAATTGCTGTAAATTAAAGTCCATTTAAATCAGCTTTCTAGTGGGATCCTGTGAACGCGCTGGTTTAGAACGTTCACATTGCGCTAGATTTGTGCCCTCAAATGCCCAGAAAAATACTGCGGGATATAATGGGCCCAAAATGAGCTACTCGCAACTTTAAACTTTGTATAAAGGGATCTTAAGAAGCCCTTTTTAATGTAAAAATAAACAGCCTACCTTCTGTTGTCTGCTGTATGAGACCCTGCCGGTTGCCGGTGGTCGCGGGTTTAGAGGTTAATTTTTAAACTACTACAACAATTATATAAAGCCTTTAAAACTAATAATAGCTAAAGCGACGGAATATTCCAGCGATTTTCCGTTAATAATTAACTAGGCTGAACATCCTCGATTGGAACAGCCTAGGGAAAATCGCGTTTTAAACCCGCCCCCCTCTAAACGGCGCCAAAATCGCGCACACCCGCAGCGACAGATTTTCAGCGACGCTTCAGGTAGGCTTTGCAACATACCTACAGTAATGGGTCCAGCACCAAACCCTAAGATACACCACTGGTCACAGACCTCCAGTCTGAGAAGCAAACTTCCACCATCGCCCTCTGCTTCCTTCCACGAAGCCAATTTTCTATTCGTTCAGCTATCTCTCCTTGAATCCCATGCAATCTAAATTCTAATGCATTTTGATTTTAGTAATTTGAAACTAATATATTTATTCAATTAAATTATATGTGATTTGTATTTTATTCCTCACTATGAACCATCAAGTAACCCTGCTGCAGTATATTGATGAGCTTTGCACCTGAATGTACTCCCTTTTTCTTGGGCAGGTTATTCCTCTTTCTCAAAGAAGTGGCATTCTTGAATGGTGTGCAGGAACCACGCCCATTGGGGAATATCTGGTTGACCCAAATGAAGGAGCCCATAAGAGGTATCGACCAAGCGACTGGAGCAGCCTAGAATGCAGGAAGAAAATGTCTGTGAGTCACAACTAGATTCTTGAAAACTTCTGTTTTTGAAGTTATTTAAGAATTGTAGTGCATTCGAATGTGATTGTCTTAACATTTTATGGAACTGGTCATATATCTAGGTGTAAGTCCATCTGCAATACTTAATATTTCATACATGTGATATTGTTCAGAGTGTTCTCGCTATTTCTTGAAACTGATACCCTTCAGAGGGAAAAGATAAGAGAATAAATTGGCTTAATCCAATAAGAGCCATATCAATATCAAAGAAGCCACAAAGTGTTTTTGTTTTTTTTTAAAAACGTGTCTGGATATTCGACCATGCCATAAGTTTATGCATGGCAGGGCTGAGCTGGTATAACATTCATCAGGAAACCACTTAATCGGTTGCATGCTTACAATTTTAAATTGAGTAATTCTCTGCCAGTGACATCTCAATAGAGGAAAATCTGTAGATAAGTGACCATGAAGTGAATAGTCATGTTTAATGTCATTGCTGCACATGGAATTGGGAGTTTGTGACATTGTGAAAGTATGGACCTCAACTAGAAACGCAGGACTTGAGGAAAAAAGGACAGCCTTTATTCTTATGAGTGCAGGAGGTTAAGGATGATCTTATAGAGGTGTATAAGAGGTGTATCCGGTAGGCGGCGCGGCTCTGGCCAGCAGCGGCCTCTGCAGCCTGTCCGCGTTTTTGTTATTTTTTGTCTGTGTTTCTGTGTAGTTTTTTGTTATTTTATGTTGGGGTGTGTGTGTGGGGGGATGGGGGTGGGAAACTTTTTGAATCTCTCCCTGCACTGGAGACCCGACCTTTTCTCGTCGGGTCTCAGGTGTCGTTGAGGCCGCAACGAGGAGCGGCCTCCAACGGGAAGAAGCCGGGGACTCTGGTGCTACTCACCGTTGCCGTCGCGGAGCTGGCCGAGACCGGAGCGGGTGGAGCGGTGGAGGAGCGCTGCTGCTGCTGCTGCTGCCGATGCCGCTGCTGCTGCTGAGTCGGAGGCTGCTACTGCGGGTCTGCGGACGGCTCGGACGACCCCGCGCGGCTCCCTGGAGGGAGACCGCTTTTCGGGGCTGCTGCAACGGCGAATTCTCCCGCCCGTGTTGCGGGGTCGAAGAGCTCCTGGAGCGGGGCCTCACAGCACTGCCCCGCGCGGCTGGAACGGCCGCGGGACTTTGCGAGCGCACACCGGGGGCTCCAACATCAAGACCCGGTGTGCGACCTCGCACCACCCGGCGTGGCTTTAATGGCCGCGGGACAATCGCCATCGCCAGCCGGGGGCTTTGACTTTGACTGTGACATCGGGGGGGGGGGGGAGAGTGCAGTGGAGAGATAAGTTTTTTTTTGGCCTTCCATCACAGCAATGTGATGGATGTTTATGTTAAATGTAATTATGTTGTGTCTGGGGTCTATTTGTGTGTAATGTATGGCTGCAGAAACGGCATTTCGTTTGGACCCCCAGGGGTCCAAATGACAATTAAATTGACTCTTGACTCTTGACTCTCTTGAAAATCATGAGGGTTAATAGGGTGAACGCTCAGACTTGTTGTGGCCATTTCTTAAATACCCTATCAATTCAGGGCGTACATTAAATGCCGGATTTCCCAGTGACACCCGCATTGTGTGATTTTAAACGCGATTAAACTATTTCCCATTGAGTGGAAAAATGAGTACAGACAACCTTTGTTATTGACGATTGTCCACCATAACCGAATAAGTGATTGGTTCCGACCACCGAACGGTCACTCCATGAAACAACGACGTTGTCAAATAGAAAGTTCCTTTCAACAGCTAAAAATGCATTTTTGTTACTGCGTTAAAAATACTAAAGGCTATGAGTAAATTAATGTCATTGCTCAAGTGTTCATCGAAGCAACTGCTTGTCAATTTCTACAGCATTCCGCAGTGTAGCTAGCAGCCTGTGTTCTTAAAGAGACAGTGGTGTCTGATTACTGTAGGGATGCTCCATCTGCTATGACCGAAACCCATTGTAAAGAGGTCCATAATAACGACAGTAGATTGTATGTTACAGACTAGAATCTATGGATGCCTACTCTCTCATTAGATGGTGGGAAAAATAGAAAAATAGTTTTAGATAAGAGTAATTTATCAATCCATCAGCACCAAATGCTATATCATAACATATGATTCATTACAGGAAGCACAGAAACTGAGCTTTGAAGGTAAATATCAAGTCTTCATGGATGTCTGTAAGAATTTCCGGCCTGTCTTCCGATATTTCTGTATGGAGAAGTTTTTGGATCCAGCCGTTTGGTTTGAAAAGCGTCTTGGATACACTCGAAGTGTGGCTACGTCTTCAATTGGTATGTCACTGTTTATTCTTGTATTGTGAGTTGAAAACATGCTTCTCAGATTATTGCACATATGTAATTCTAAGTTTTGGAACCCTTATCAATAAACCTCATGGATTTTATTGCCCAGTACTGGAGATGTAGAGTCACACAGTGTGGAAACAGGCCCTTCGGCTCAACTTGCCTATGCCGACCAGTGTGCGCCATGTACACCAGTCCCACCTGCATGCGTATGGCCCATATTACTTTAAACCTATCTTATCCACGTAACTGTCTAAATGATTCTTAAATGTTCTGATAGTACCTGCCTCAACTAACTCCCCCGGCGGTGTTTTACATACACCTACCACCCTTTGTGTATAAAAAAAAAAAAAGTTGCCCTGCAGATTTCTATGACATCTTTACCCACTCACCTTAAACCTATATCCTCTGATTCTCGATTCCCAGTCCATGAGCTGAATTGTCCAACCCAAGGATGGGGAGTAAATGTCAGTGTTTAATTTGTGCCCCGATTGGGTCAGTGGAATGCCTCTTGATCAACAAACTACCCACCTTCCGTACACCCGCCTGCTGGTGAACCAACTCCCCAACCTTGTCACTGGGACTAGACTGTCACACCTCTGCGCCAAGAACTTTCCTGTGCATTTGAATTGATGATTGGTGTGAAGCCTCTATCAGAGGGAGATTTAGACTATAGAGATACAGGGTGTAAACAGGCCCTTCGGCCCACCAAGTCAGTGCCGACCAGTGATCACCCCATATACTAGCACTATCCGACGCACCATGAACTTTTTTTTTTCCGTTTTTGCAAAAGTCATTAACTTACAAACCTGTACGTCTTTAAAGTGTGGGGGGAAACCAGAGCACCCGGAGAAAACCCATGCGGTCACAGGGGGGGACGTACAAACACCCTACAGAGAGTACCAGTGGTCAGGCGGAAATCCCAGGGGGCATGAGGGGGACACACGTCCCACCCCCGTCCCACCCCCCATGTTTTGAGAGGTGGAAGACAATCCCCCCCATGTTTTGTAACCCGGATTTTGAAATTCGGTGAATAAAAGCATATTAAAAAAAACCCGCATTCCGCGAGACAGTGGGGGTGGGACTGATGATCGAGGGCGCTGAATGGACGAGAGAGACATTGGTCAGCAGGCAGTGGGGGGGGACATGATGATTCAGCGTGATGATTGGAGGAGAGAGGTGTCTGTCAGAGGCCGAAGTAGGGGGGCGCGGGACCAAAGATCATAGAGCGAGTAACAGACGCTTTCTAAGTACTGAATGCCCGTTCGCGAGGCCTTTCATCGCCCGGCGCGGTTTAAAATCGGCTGCGGGATCTTCCATAGCCCCGCGGTCAGGCAGTCTAACTGCTGCATCGAAGCGATCGAGGCACCCGATGCTGAAGCCCCCGTCGGGCGATGGAAGATCCCGTGGCCGATTTTAAGCCGCGCCAGACGATGAAAGGCCCCGCGAACAGTTCGATTCAAGCCCCACAATTCGGGGCGGACAAGCCTGCTGTTGCTGGAGTTCAGAGTCGGTCACCAACCCGGTCAGCTCCCGATGTTACCGTCCACAGGGCCCACGGACGAAGCCACGCGTTTGTATGCCTGCGGCCACCAAAATCCCCCCCCCCCCCCCCCGTTTTGATAGCGATTTCCGCCCCTGGAACCTGGGTCTCATGCCCTGCAAAGCAGCAACTCTCCTGCTGCACCACTTTGCCTCCTTAATCTGGGGATCTTGGGAACGTGTACAGCCTCTAGCTCAGACTGGTGTGAAGGCGAGGAAGAGTTTTGTGCTGTACTGTTCTATGACTGCAAAATTGTTGTTACATCAAATAGATAATGGTAATTGTAGTTTACTTTCCCGTTATTAACACAGTAATTTTCTTTATTGCAGTTTGCTACATTGTCGGTCTTGGTGACAGACACGTACAGAACATCCTCATAGATGAAGAGTCAGCTGAACTTGTGCACATAGATCTGGGTAAGCCGTTAGTAATCTCAGTGTTCGTGTCTGCATATTCAGCCATTCAAAATCAATTAGCATTTACGCTTCTAACTGAACTTGCAGAGAAATCAATGCAGTTTCAAGTGAATATTTCCACTAGGTGTCTGAAAATTGACCTGAATGCAGCAAGTGTTAAGTGAAGCATTAACTTTAATATGTGTATCCTTGTCAATGAGGCATCAAGGAAGCAGTCAAGATCCTGCAATGGTCTCCTGAATAGTCATAATATTGATGTTTAGTATTCCTAGAATCATAGACCCATACAGCATGGAAATAGGTCCTTTGGCCCAACTTGGGCTACTCATTTACCTGCATTTGACCCATATCCATCTAGACAATTCCTATCCATATATCTGTCCAATGTTTTTTGAAAGTCATAATTGTATCCGTTCCTATATCTTCCTTTGGCAACTTGTTCCACATATCCCTACCCCATCTTCCTCACTCTCCACTATCCCACCCATCTTCATGTCATCTGCTATTTTACTAACGATGTCATCAATTTATTACATTGTCATCCAAATGGTTAATGTCAATCACAAGCAACTTTGAACCCAGCACCAACCATTGTGGCTTCCTGTAGGTTCCATCATCTGTAATATTTTTTTATATTATTCAATGTTAAGAGGTACAATATGTGGCAGTAGTAAGCCCACACTATACTGCTCTTCCAGATATGTAGGTTGCTATCACTCCAGTTTTTTCTGAAACCAATCTCTTAAATGCATCGCAATTTAACATTCAATTTAACTCTTTGAATGACACAGTATTGCCTATAAGTTACATATTTGTGCTTGGGGTGGCTTTAGTCATTTCTCACAGCACATTCTTCACTTCAAATACTGTAGAGGTAACATTATCTCTTTCAGTGGTTTTTATGCAATAATCTTGATTGGATTAGGCCTACATTAGCAAACACATTAACTAATTACTTGCAGTTGTAACTATCACCTTTTAAAAGGGTTTTCTTTTTGACCATTCAGAACCACTGCATATCAGCACACTTTTGTGATTTAATTTAGTTTATTATTGTCACGAGTGCCGAGGTACAGGGAAAAGCTTTTTGTTGCATGCTACCCAGTCAGCAGAAAGACTATATACATGCTTACAATCAAGCCGTCCACTGTGTACAGATACAAGGTAAAGTCAGATTAAAGATAGTTCAAAGGTCTCCAGTGAGGTAGCTGGGAGGTAAGGACCACTTTCCAGTTGGTGCAAGGACAGTTCAGTCTCCTGATAACAGCTGGGAACAAACTGTCCCTGAATCTCCAGATGTGCAGTTTCAAACTTCTTGCCTAATGGGAGAGGGGAGAAGAGGGAGTGACGGGTGAGACTGGTCCTTGATTATTTTGTGCTGGCCTTGCTGAAGCAGCGTGGTGTAGATAGAGTCAATAGAAGGGTGGTTGGTTTGCATGATGGTTGGGGCCACGTCCACAACTGCAATTTTTTGTGGTCTTGGATTTCTTGCGGTCTTGGATGGAGCTGTTCCCAAACCATGCTGTCGTGGATGCGGATAATCATGAGGGGAATGTTAAAGATGCAAGAACTTGTTTTCATTAATGATGATGGGTAACGGGTCACTCATTCACTTGATCTTTATGTTCATTTTTCCCTCAATAGGGGTTGCATTTGAGCAAGGAAAGATTCTTCCCACTCCAGAGACAGTTCCGTTCCGCCTAACTCGGGACATCGTTGATGGAATGGGCATCACTGGTGTGGAGGGGGTTTTCAGGAGGTAATGAATAGAAGCAACTACTGTGTCTTTCACCATATGTTATTGGCCTTACCAAATAAATAGTTTAAAAACTAGAATTCATTACCAGTAATATGTGTAAGTTCATATAACTGCATGCAAAACAGTCTTCCTCCACTTAGTCAAAGGCATAGGACTTACAGCGCCCCCCATGGATACAGGCTCTTCGGCCCAACTTACCCATGCCAGCTAAAGGTGCCCCACCTAAGCTAGTCTTATTCTTCCAGGTTTAGCCCATATAACTGCAGGGGTATTTTTTAGCTGCATTACTTTTCCAGTTAAATAAATCAAAGGTACATGCTCTAGAAAGACTATTATACAGGTACTTTGAAGGTAATAAAGATTTTATGTGCCCATTTATAAAATTGCCAAATATTTGACCATGTTTAATTACAATTCAGAAAGAATTATAGGTGATACGAATCAAATTGAGTTTGTAATACTAAGCATATCCCGTGGTGGTACTGCACTTTAGAAGTCCTTAAGTCCATGGAGCGTTTCTGTCTTCAGTTGTGGCATCAGATGTTTTGTTGCTGAGTAAGGCTGGGTGATTCCTTGCTGACCAGAGGTTAGTCTATGCCAGCGTGCCTCCCCTCTTGGCTGGAGATATGCAGGAGATCAGGAAAGAAAGAAAAATACTCAAGTACAGATCAACAAGAGGGATATATTATTTTTGTCAATGGGTGACACACTGGTGCAGTGGTAGAGTGGTAGAGACCCGGGTTCGATTCTGTTTATGGGTGTTGTCTGCATGGTGTTTGCACATTCTTCCTGTGACCGCGTGGGTTTTCTCGGAGTGCTCCGGTTTCTTCCCGCACATGAAAACTTTGGTACCAGGAGCAACAATTGAGTCATACAGATTCCTGCAATCCTTGAAGTCTAAAGGAACTTGCACAATATTACCAGTTCTGCTTTAAGTGATTGCTGGAAGTACATTGAATATTGTTTTGGAAAGAACTGCAGATACTGGTTTAAATCGAAGGTCGACACAAAATGCTGGAGTAACTCAGCGGGGCAGGCAGCATTTCTGGAGAGAAGGAATGGCTAAGGTTTCGGGTTGAGACCTTTCTTCAGACTATTGAATATTGTTTATCTCAGGAACCATTCTTATACATTGATCTTCATTTCTTATAATCATTAACACGTTTAGGTATAAAATATATATCAGTAAATAAAGTTTGAATATTGCTTGGGATTATTGTACCTTTCACCTACAGTGCCCTCCATAATGTTGGGGACAAAGACTCGTCATTTATTTATTTTCCTCGTACTCCACAATTTGAGATTTGTATTAGAAAAAAAATCACATCTGGTTAAAGTGCACATTGACACATTTTATTAAAGACCGTTTTTATACATTTTGGTTTCACCATGTAGAAATTACAACTTTATTTATACATAGTGCCCCCCATTTCAGGGCACCGTAATGTTTGGGACACGTGGCTTCACTGTCATTTGTAATTGCTCAGGTGTGTTTAATTGCCTCCTTAATGCAGGTATAAGAGAGCTCACAGCACCTAGTCTTTCCTCCAGTCTTTCCATCACCTTGGAAACCTTTATTGCTATTTATCAACATGAGGACCAAATTTGCGCCAATGAAAGTCAAAGAAGCCTTTATGTGACTGAGAAACAAGAATAAAACTGTTAGAGACATCAGCCAAATCTTAGGCTTACCAAAATCAACTGTTTGGAACATCACTAAGAAGAAAGAGAGCACTGGTGAGCTTACTAACCGCAAAGGTACTAGCATGCCAAGGAAGACTTCCAAAGCTGATGACAGAAGAATTCTCTCTAATAAAAATAATTCCCCAAACACCTATGCGACAGATCAGGAGGAGTCTTGAGGTGTTGATTTGTCAATGACTATTGTCCGCAGAAGACTTCATGAACAGAAATACAGAGGCTATACTGCAAGATGCAAACGACTGGTTAGCCGCAAAAATAGGATGGCCGGGTTAGTTTGCCAAGAAGTATTTAAGAGAGCAACCACAGTTCTGGAAAAAGGTCTTGTGAACAGATGAGACAAAGACTAACTTACATCAGAGTGATGGCAAGAGCAAAGTATGGAGGAGAGAAGGAACTGCCCAAGATCCAAAGCATACCACCTCATCTGTGAAACACGGTGGTGGGGATGTTATGGCCTGACCATGTATGGCTGCTGACGTCACTGGATCACTTATCTTCATTGATGATACAACTGCTGATGGTACTAACATAATGGATTCTGAAGTTTATAGACACATCCTATCTGCTCAAGTTCAAACAAATGCCTCAAAACGGTGGTTCATTTTACAGCAAGGCAATGATGCCAAACATACTGCTGAATCAACAAAGGAGTTTTTCAAAGCTAAAAAAGGGTCAATTCTTGAATGGCCAAGTCAATCACCCGATCTGAACCCAATTGAGCATGCCTTTTATATGCTGAAGAGAAAACTGAAGGGAACTAGCCCCCTAAACAAGCATAAGCTAAAGATGGCTGCAATACAGGTCTGGCAGAGCATCTCCAGAGGAGAAACCCAGCAACTGGTGATGTCCATGAATCGCAGACTTCAAGCAGTCATTGGATGCAAAGGATATGCAACAAAATACTAAACAAGACTACTTTCATTTACATGACATTGTTGTGTCCCAAACATTATGGTGGCCTGAAATGGGGGGGACTAAGTATAAACACAGCTGTAATTTCTACATGGTGAAACCAAAATGTGTAAAAATGGCCTGTAATAAAATCTGACAATGTGCACTTTAACCACATGTGATTTTTTATATTACAAATCTCAAATTGTGGCGTACAGAGCCAAATAAATAAATGATGGGTCTTTGTCCCAAACATTATGGAGGGCACTGTAGCCTGTGAAAATGGTATCATACCAACAAAGTTTGTTAGAGCTAATATTAAACAATTTTAAAGGCAAAACACGCAGAAATGCAGATTTGTGCCAGGTCTTCGCTCAAATAAGAAAGATTCCTTATTTGCTGAACAACATCTGCTTGAAATGTTTCATCTCCTCTCCCCATGAAATTGATTCTCAATAATTTGTCTTTAATTTGGATAGATGTTGCACCTGATATCTGCAATGCATGCACTTATTTTTGTATTAGTGAGTAGAACTTGTATACTGAGAAACCAACTTTTCATTTCATGTAAATGCCGACTCGCCTACGGTAATAATTTTATGACGTCCCATTCTTCAGGTGTTGTGAAAAGACGATGGAAGTTATGCGAAGTTCTCAGGAGGCCTTGTTAACAATCCTTGAGGTAATTTTATCAAGCAATCTCACTTTATTGCTCCATTAAATACCACATTTTCACATCCATCCCCGCCCCAGATGCTGCATACATAATAAGCTGGTTGGACTGTCTTTTTTACAAGTTGAGCTTAACTATGCCATGCTTTAGTCATACAGAGTCTTACACTGTGGAAGCAGGCCCTTCAGCCAACTTGCCCACTAATCCTAATGTCCTTATCTATCATACAGTTAAAATAGACATATGGATCACGTGCAGACAGACGTGATTAATCATCTTGGCATTATGTTCAGCATAGACATTATGGGCTGTACGGCCTGTTCCTGTACTGCACTGTTCTATGTTCATCTTTATGCCGTTTTCCCCTCACTCTGCTCCCCACCCAATTTTATATCCTATTTCATTCTAGCTAATAGACAATGGACAATAGGTGCAGGAGTAGGCCATTCAGCCCTTCGAGCCAGCACCGCCATTCAATGTGATCATAACTGATCATCCCCAACCAGTACCCCGTTCCTGCCTTCTCCCCATATCCCCTGACTCCACTATTTTTAAGAGCCCTATGTACCTCTCTCTTGAAAGCATCCAGAGAACCTGCCTTCACCTCCCTCTGAGGCAGAGAATTCCACAGACTCACCACTCTCTGTGAGAAAAAGTGTTTCCTCGTCTCCGTTCTGAATGGCTTACTCCTTATTCTTAAACTGTGGCCCCTGGTTCTGGACTCCCTCAACATCGGGAACATGTTTCCTGCCTCTAGCGTGTCCAAGCCCTTAACAACCTTATATGTTTCAATGAGATCCCCTCTCATCCTTCTAAACTCCAGAGTATACAAACCCAGGTGTTCCATTCTCTCAGCATATGTCAGTCCCGCCATCCCGGGAATTAACCTTGTAAACCTACGCTGCACTCCCTCAATAGCAAGAATGTCCTTCCTCAAATTAGGGGACCAAAACTGCACACAATACTCCAGGTGTGGTCTCACTAGGGCTCTGTACAACTGCAGAAGGACCACTTTGCTCCTATATTTGATTCCTCTTGTTATGAAGGCCAACATGCCATTCACTTTCTTCACTGCCTGCTGTACCTGCATGCTTACTTCCATAGACTGATTGACAAGGACCCCCAGATCCCGTTCTACTTCCCCTTTTCCCAACTTGATGCCATTTAAATAGTAATCTGCCTTCCTGTTTTTGCTATCAAAGTGGATAACCTCACATTTATCCACATTAAACTTCATCTGCCCACTCCCCCATCCTGTCCAAGTCAGCCTGCATTCTCACAGCATCCTCCTCACAGTTCACACTGCCACCCAGTTTTGTGTCATCTGCAAATTTGCTAATATTACTTTGAATCCTTTCATCCAAATCATTGATGTATATTGTAAATAGCTGCGGTCCCAGCATCAAGCCTTGTGGTACCCCACTAGTCACTGCCTGCTGTTCTGAAAGGGACCCGTTAATCCCTACTCCTTGTTTCCTGGCTGCCAACCACTTCTCTATCCATGTCAGCACTCTACCTCCAATACCATGTGCCCTAATTATGCCCACAAATCTTCTATGTGGGACCTTATCAAATGCTTTCTGGATGTCCAGGTACACTACATCCAATAAAACCAATAGTTTTCTTTTTCAGTGCCGAGTAATTCTGTAAATACCCAATTACCATTCTTCCATCTTACACAATGACTGCTCTGTCTCCAAATTGGGTTTTTTTTCTGTTAAGATCCTAGAACATGTTGTTGTTCACTTCCAGTTCCACACCCATCTCTGCCCAAATTTATTTTTGCGTTCCTTCCGTCCATTTCTACGTTGTATCTCTAAACTAAACTAAATACTCTCTCTTGGGGAAAATAAAAGAGTAGCCTCTTGAATCTTGTTTAAACCTTCCCTTCTCCCCTTAAACCTATGCTTTCTAGAGTTTGACATTTCCGCTCTGGGAGCAAGACTGACTCTCGACCCTATTCAGGCGTCACGGTGGCGCAGCAGTCGAGTTGCTTCCAGCACCGGAGACCTGATTCGATCCTGACTACGGGTGCTGTCTGTACGGAGTTTGTATATTCTCCCCGTGACTGTGTGGGTTTCCTCCGAGATCTTTGGTTTCCTCCCACACTCGAAAGATGTACAGTGTTGTGGGTTAATAGGCTTTGTATAACAGTAAATCATCGCTAGAGTATGTATGATAGTGTTGATGTGCGGGGATCGCTGGTCGGCATGGACTCGGTGGGCCAAAGATTCTGTTTCCGTGCTGTGTCTCTAAACTAAACTAAACTATATATCTCTCGTATTTTTATAAATTTCTATCAGGTCCTCGGCATACAACACTCCAGAGAAAGTGATCAAAGTTTTCCCAACCAATCCTACTGACGTCTTAATGTCAATTCAAAATGAGAGCAAAATCTTTATGAAGATATGATTCTGTCTTTAATCTTTTGTCCTTTCCTCTACATTCATGCTTTGTAGGTGCTGCTATATGACCCTCTTTTTGATTGGACCATGAATCCTTTAAAAGCACTTCACCTACAACAGAGGCCTGAAGATACAGACCTTCATTCCACGTTGAACAACTCTGTGGCTGGGGACGACAACGAATGTGATGGAAAGATTACGTAAGGATCAGTATGGTTTAAGATATGTAATGATCAATGCCAGAGGTTTTAAGCTCATTTTATCCATTCTATTAAGGAGCAATTGCTTGCTGGTGTCACTAATTTTGCAAACAAGCTATTTCTAATGTTGAGCATCATGGGAAGAGTTGTTGAGAAGATGCAAAGAATAAAATAATGTAGATAAAATTATTTTGAAAAATGAAGAAATACTCAAATAGCTGGGATTGTGGTGTGAAGGATGGAGGGAAGTGTCAAACCACAGGTTTTCTACAGCATGTTGCCAGAGTTTACCCTTGACATTCATATTATTCCCATAATTTGCAGCCTATTAGGTTGAACATGTGTTATGACAATGTATGTGTAGAAAGGAACTGCAGATGCTGGTTTATACCAAAGATAGGTACGAAGTGCTGGAGTAACTCAGCAGGTCAGGCAGTATCTCTGGAGAAAATGGATGGGTGATATTTTGGGTTGGAACCCTTTTTCATACTGAAATAGAGGAAAGAGAACTGGAGATAGGTAAACGCCAGAGCAAATCGGGACCGGTAACAGATAACCAAGGAAAGGTGGAGCCCATAATAGCTCATTGTTTGCTGGAGAAGAGGTGATAACGAAGGTACACAGGGATACAAACAGTGGACCTAATAGGATGACCAGGGGGGGAGAAGGGGGGAGAGTGAATGCAAGGGTTATGTGAAATTAGAGAAATCAACCTCATACCGACCGCTGGTTTGTAACCTGCTCAAGCGAAATGTGAGGTGCTGTTCCTCCAATTTGCATGTGGCCTCACTCTGATAGTGGAGGAGGCCCCGGACAGAAAGGCCAGTGTGGGAATGGGAAGGGGAGTTAAAATGTTTGGCACACTGCCCACTTTCGCTTTACACTTGAAAGGAACATTGCAATCGCAAAAATGATAGATTTGGGAGTTGGTATCATGTTTGGCATAGTCTTTGTGGATTGAAGGGCCTGATCCTGTGCTATATTATTCCATGCTCATAAAGGTTTGGTAACATAACTTTTAACTTATAAAGCCAACAATCCTGCATGTCATTTCTTAGAGCACTCTTTTTCTAATGGCATGAAAGCTAATGTAAATGCAGAGAATTCTATCTTCCCATCCTTCCAACCAGAATAAATAATTTCACGGTTTCTGCATTAAATTTCACTGACCATGTGACTCCGAATTTTACCAGTCTGTCTGCATTCTCCTAACGTTTGTTATTATCCTCCTTACTGTGCACTTAGAAATAATATCCCATGTATAAATTCATATGTTAAAATCTGAAATTATACATGGGGTATACATACTATTATTTTGTATCATATAAGAATATTATATAATAATATAATAATTATATAGTATTGTATATATATTCATGTCAAAATAAGCAATAGAAGCAGGTGTAGCTGATTATCCCCTTGTGCCTGTTTCACCAGTCAACAACATCATGGCTGGATCTTTACTTCAGCACCACTTTCCTGCACCATCAACATATAACCATATAACAATTACAGCACGGAAACAGGCCATCTCGACCCTTCTAGTCCGTGCTGAACACATAATCTCCCCTAGTCCCATATACCTGCGCTCAGACCATAACCCTCCATTCCCTTCCCATCCATATAACTATCCAATTTATTTTTAAATGATAAAAATGATCTCTTGTATCATAAACTAAAACTCGATGATAAAGCTCGATCATAAACTAAACTTCAGCAAATTCAATGGGCTGAATGGCCTAATTCTGCTCATATGTTTTATGGTCAAAATTCTCATGATTATCTTCAATAAACCCAATGAAATAATCGCCAAAGCCGCTCTCAGTGAAGAGTTACAAAATGTCACTACCCTCTGTGTGCAAGAACTTTTTTTTTTTCATTTTTATCTTGAATTATCTTGTTGATCCTTATTAAGAGTCTGTGATTCCTGGTGCCAGACACATCGAGAAGGGGAACATAATTCCCTACATCCACCCTGTTAAGCCTCATTAGAATGTTGAATTTTTCAATGGGATTATCTCTTAGCACTGACCTTGGGAGGTGGATGGATTGGCAGGAAATTGGGGGTGGGGAGAGGGGCTGGAAGATATTGATGGCACATCTCTTTAGGGATTAGCGTTGATATTGGTCTGCTAAACTTTGAATTACCTCGAGATTTTTATAATAAAGGTCGCAAATGGTTCAATGGCACAACGGTAGAGTTGCTGCCTTGCAGTGCCAGAAACCTGGTCCATACTGACTACAGGTGCTGTTTGTGAATTCTCCCTTTGACCTCGTGGGTTTTCTCCAGGTGCTTTGTTTTGCTCCCACATTCCAAAGATGTGCAGGTTTGTAGGTTAATTGGCTTCTGTAAATTGCCCCTCGTGTGTAGGATGTAAAGGTGGGATAACATAGAACTAGTGTACAGGTATTTGAAGATCAGTGTAGACTTGGTGGGCCGAAGGGCCTGTTTCTCTAAACAAAACTTGTGTCTTGCATTTAAAGTACCTGCCTCAGATCCATGGTCATCTGCCATATTTTCTTTCAACAGTGATGACAAGAGCATCAACAAAGTGGCAGAACGTGTCTTTCTGAGACTTCAGGAGAAATTGAAGGGCGTTGAAGAAGGTGCAGTCCTCAGTGTTGGTGGGCAGGTGAACCTACTCATACAACAAGCCAGAGACCCAAAGAATCTCAGTCGGCTCTTTCCCGGCTGGCAGCCTTGGGTATAATCAGAGAATTAATGGGGTTTAGAAGTACTCTATGGTTCTGCTGAACTTAAGGTTATTTTTGTTCTAAAGCACAAATGTACCAGCTGTAAAATATTTCTGCGTATGTATAAATCTGTACTTCCAGTTGAAGTATTTGTCACATGCTTCAAATTAGTTATTTTCCATTTTAATTAACTGGTAATAGATATCAACTTTCTTCCAATAATGATATGAGGTAGCACTCGAATAACAGATATCCTCTGATATCCCAAGAAGCAATTCAACTATGTCAAGGGCAAAAAACATGCAAGGGCTCTTGTAGTTAATTATTCAGTGTCAAACTCGGGCGCTTTCATGCCTAGATTGCCATAATGATAGCTTTCAAACCAAAACAAAATACTTTTGTAAAGGTTGCTGCTGATTCCCTGTGTTTTGTATGCATATTTGGCTGAATTTCCTACTCTCTGCAAAGGACATTCAGGAGACTGTGAATCACAGAATCAAGTCTTGAATCTCTGGCCTGATCATCGTTTCTCATTGGTACTTTGGGTTCAGTGAATTTACTCTGTCACATGCAACTTACTCTCGGGTAGAAAGGAAATGTTTGCATTTCTAGAGACGTTATGTCTCTAAATTGTTTTTTTTAATAATTATTCACTCATCGGAAACAAGCAAAGATGTTTCGGCAAAACTAATATCAGCTGTAGTGATGTATAATTAGTCAATGTCATACTATTAAAATACAAAGATTTTCATTTTGTACAGACATAAAAATTTGACTAATTGAAATGTTCAAATTTAATTTTAGTCCACAGTGCAGTTTGAAACTCTAAGGAACTTTGATCAACTGCACATTAGATTTAATTATTTGTGCCTCCTGGAAGTTGTAAATTGTGTTTATAATCGAAACTAAATCTGTAATGGAGTTGTCTGATCTGATATTTCCATTATGTGTTAGAAAGCTCCTTATCTACACTTGGATAAAAGGCATTTTGTGTGTATCAGCCTATGCAGAGCATTTTACCTTTAGGATCAAAAGCCATTTTACTTGATAAGGATGTATGTCCAATTGTGAAAGATTTAAAAAAAATAAAAAATACTGCCATGATATTTGTAAACAAGAGATTCACACAATATGTAATCCAAGATCATCTTTAATCAATTTGTCAACTATAGCAGTACAGTAGATTGTTAGTTGTCAGAGCATCCTGACTGCTTCCAGAACTGAGCAGTGTAGGAAGTGGGTGTTAATATAAATGGCACAGTAAGGTGGGGTTAGTGATGCTAACCTATTATGATTGGATGTCATGCATAAGCTAATCTACATCCTTCCCCCTAAAGAGTAAGTATAGTGAGCACACATGCCATAAGAATTAGACAAATTCACCATATCTATCGGGCGGTCTACTAATACGACCCGAACGTGTGCGGACCAAACCCTCTCCTCCTTCACCGGAAAGATTAGAGGGAGAGGGTGAACCTGGAAGCGAGCAAGTAGCGGGGGACACCAGTGGTGGCCGACAGGGGAAGCATGCAGGAGGGGTAGACCCGTGGTTAGTCATAGCCGCTGGTCGTGGAGGAGTGTGGGACGTGCTGGGGCTGGTGGAAGGTAGGGCAGCAGGCGGCTGGAACTGAAGCGGTGGAGCATAAGGACCGGCCGGTGGGGGACGGGGTTCCTTCACGGCAAGCAAATGTTGGCGACTTCTGCGGTATACGGTACCATCATAGTCCACAAGGTCTATACAATATAAATCTTGTTATAAATACAAAACTTTTTTTTCCTTTTGCATTTTAGCACTCTTCCACATATTCGCCAAAATTGATTAGTGGAGCCAGGAAGTTTAGGCTCTAAAAACTCTAAAATAGGCAGGCAAAAAGGCACAATAAAATTACCAAGAAGGCACAAAAAGGGCATTTATTTACATAAAAAGGCATGTATTTCCACCCCCAAGATATGGTTAAAAATGATAATATAAATATATTCTACATTAAATGACCAAAGTTGCCTGGTTGCACATCATTACTCGCATTTTTTTCAAATGATCTGGTGTTAATATCCTTCAGTGAAAAACATTTCTACCTCAGCTGAGGTCACTGGTACATACCCGAAACAAGCTACAGACTCTATATTAATGTCGATATCTTGTGCATTACAACTGCCTTTGAGAACTTTAAGCTATGTTTTGCATTTCTTCAAGATCTTTGTTACCTAAAATCACTCTCTCATATTTTCCTTGTATGTCTTTACCTACATCGCCAGGAACTTTACGAATATCGTCAGTTACTTTGTTGAAAACCTGTAAGTTATTCACTAATGTTTCGCCACGTTTCTCAAGGGAAGTGTTAGCCTGTGGGAAGTTTGCAAAATTGGAAGCAATAAACACAAGATCGCGGTGGAGGGACTTTTTCTACATGATTTCACTGACGATCCTGACTGCAGCAAATTCTTCTTCAAAACTGTTGACGATTTATTTTATCTTTTCAAAATTTGCAGCGTAGTAGAGTACAGTGGAGAGCCATGTACCGCACCTAGTCAAAACGGGCTGAGGAGATCGCGGAATCTCGGGTGCCATTTCCTTGAACAACTGCACACGTGACAGTGCTTTGAGAAAGATTTTCTTGACATTGGAAACTGGGCAATCGACATTTAGAAACAAGCTACATATGTGCTTGGCAATTCTATGAAGTGCTTGAGCGAAGCATGTCAAATACAACATTTTGGGGAATAAAACCTTAAGAGCATGAGTAGCTTTTTTCATGTAAAGAGCTGCATCAGTCACAAACAGAAGAACATTCTCATGCTTTATACCTTCTGGCCAAAGTACAGCAAGTGAAGATGTAAACAACTGAGCAACAATTGAGCTGTTTGATTTCTCCAATACTTCTAATGTCAACAGATGCTCCTTTGACGGTTGACCTGCCTCCAGTGTACCAATGACCACATTGGCAACATATCTCCCCACAGCATCGGTTGTCTCGTCTATTGAGATCCATATTTTGTTGCATGCAACTTAATCTCTAATTTTCTGCACAACAATGTTGAAGTTGTTGTCAACATAATTTTTCCGTAGTGATGACTCGCTTGGTATATGTTCCTCTGTGTCTTTCTCTAAAAAACCTCTGAGATTTGTTTTCATATATCCACAGTGGAATTCCAGCATCAATGAATGCCTTGCACAGATCACTCGAAAACTCAGATTTACGACTGGAGCCAGCAGTAAATGTAGTGAGGAAACAAGCTTGGGTATTTCGCATGGGTATACACCCCAGCGGTACCAACACTAACTTCTCTAATTGTAGATAGCCCTTGACTTCTGCCCCTCCCCCTTCCCAGCTCTCCTTCTAGTCTCTGCCCGGGCCTTCTTTTTTCGCCTCTTCCTTTCCCCCCCCCCCCCCCACATCAGTCTGATGAAGGGTCTCGACCTGAAACGTTGCCTATTCCTTCTCTCCATAGATGCTGCCTCACCCACTGAGTTCTTCCAGCATTTGTTGTTTACCAGGTCGGAAAGACGGCAACCGGGGCGGAGCGGGTTAGCAGCCCAAACCGCATCCTCTGAGAGGAGGAGACCCAAATCACGCTACAGAAAAACACATGGAAAAATACCCGCAGGGGTGCCCAAGAGGGGGGGAGGATGAGCACCTCAATTTGACGGATCAAAGGTTGACGACTAATGGCAATGGACAACCGACTATGAGTATCAAATGCAGATGTGGTAAGGTTTGCAAGAACAGCCGAGGTCTGAAGATTCACCAGACCCGGATGAAGTGTTTTGTGGGACAGGGAGTGTCACATCGCACAGGTATTTTACCTGGTGAGACGGAGGAGGAGCCGGGCCCGGAATCACCCCTTAGAAGCCCGAAGCTTCCAAGTGGCACAACTAGTCCCTCAGAACAGTTCTCCGGAGAAGGTTCGAGTCAAATGGCCTCAGGCCTGCAAGACGGCAGTCTGGCATCAGTTCGACGAGGACGTCGACAAAGTGCTAGAAGCAACTGCGAAGGGAGACGTGGACCGAAGGCTGCGGACGATGAAGACAATCATCGTCTGCCTAGCTGTGGAAAGGTTTGGAGCAGTGGAGAAGAAGCCGGCCAGAACACCCTTCACCATGAACCAACGAGCAACAAAGATCCACAAGATCCGGCAGGAGCTGAAGTCCCTCAAGAAGCAGTATAAAGAGACCAGGGAAGAGAAGATGCAGGAAGGAAAGAGCCAGGAAGCGAGCATCCTTCATAGCTAACCCCTCCGGCTTCACGAAACAACTGCTAGGGCAGATGCGCAGTGGGAGTTTGGCTTGCTTTAAGTAGGAGATCGATCGGCACATCCAGACCACCTACAGTGACCCCGTCAGGCAGCAGGAGCTGAGCCAGTGGAACATCCTGATAAAACCACCTCTACCCATCAGGGAGTTTGATAGTAGAGAGCCACTCCTGAAAGCAGTCCAGGACGTTGTGAAGAGAGCAAGATCTAGCTCAGTCCCTGGCCCGAGCAGAGTCCATTACAGGGTCTACAAGAACTGTCCCTTGTTACTGAAACGGCTGTGGAAGATCCTGAAAGTCTTCTGGAGGAGAGGGAAAGTGGCGCAGCAGTGGTGATTCGCTGAAGGAGTCTGGATCCCAAAGGAAGAAGATTCCAAGAAGATCGATCAGTTCAGGATCATCCAGAACAAGGGGTCATAGTTTAAGGATAAGGGGGAAATCTTTTAGGACCGAGATGAGGAAAACATTTTTCACACACAGAGTGGTGAATCTCTGGAATTCTCTGCCGCAGAAGGTAGTTGAGGCCAGTTCATTGGCTATATTTAAGAGGGAGTTAGATGTGGCCCTTGTGGTTAAGGGATCAGGGGGTATGGAGAGAAGGCAGGAACAGGATACTGAGTTGGATGATCAGCCATGATCATATTGAATGGCGGTGCAGGCTCGAAGGGCCGAATGGCCTACTCCTGCACCTATTTTCTATGTTTCTATCTCCTTGCTAAGCGTTGAGGGCAAAATCTTCTTCAGCATAGTGGCGAGGCGGCTGATCAACTTCCTCTCCAGCAATGGCTGCATCGACAGCTCGGTGCAAAAGGGAGGCTTGTCTGGAGTGCCGGGGTGTCTAGAGGGGAGTGGTGACCCAGCTCATCAGAGGAGCCAGGGAGAACAAGGGAGACCTGACAGTGCTCTGGCTTGACCTGGCCAACGCCTACGGCTCCATCCCGCGCAAGCTGATCCGGACAGTCATGGCCAAGCATCATGTGCCGGGCCAAGTGGCAGATCTCATCCTGGACTATTACAACCAGTTCAGCATGAGAGTCTCATCAGGGTCAGTAACATCAGAGTGGCACAGACTAGTTGGGATCATCACAGGCTGTACCATCTCTGTGATCCTTTTTGCCTTGGTGATGAACATGATCGTCAAGTCTGCTGAGCCAGAGTGCCGGGGCCCTCGGACCAAGTCAGGAGTGCGAAAACCACCAATCAGAGCCTTCATGGACGACCTGACTGTCACCACTGAGTCAGTGCCAGGAGGCAGGTGGATCCTGCAGGGGTTGGAGAAACTGATTGGATGGGCAAGGATGAGGTTTAAGCCAGGAAAATCAAGGTCACTGGTGCTGAAGAAGGGCAAAGTCATGGACAGGTTCCGCTTCAGCATCGAAGGGACACCAATCCCAACTGTCCCCGAAAGGCCAGTGAAGAGTCTTGGCGTTTAAGGTGTTTAACAGCAGCCTGAAGGATACAGCATCTGTCCAGGCAACCTGTCAGGAGCTGGAGAGTTGGTTGAGAGCAGTGGACCAGTCGGGGCTTCCCGGCAAGTTCAAGGCATGGATTTACCTGCATGGTATCCTGCCAAGGCTACTCTGGCCACTGCTTGTCTACGAAGCCCCAATATCCATCGTAGAGAGATTGGAGATGAAAGTCAGCAGCTTTCTCAAGAGGTGGCTGGGACTGCCCAGGAGCCTTAGCAGCATCGCCCTTTACGGAAATAACACCAAGCTCCAGCTGTCCCTGGAGGAGGAGTTTAAGGTGACTCGGGCCAGAGAGGTGATGCTGTACAGGGACTCCAGCGACCCCAAGGTGGCTCAGGCAGGGGTGGAGGTGAAAACTGGGAGGAAGTGGAGAGCCGGCGAAGCCGTGCTGCAAGCAGAGTCCCGGATACGACACAGAGTCCTGGTGGGAGCAGTGACTCGGGGAAGAGCAGGCCTGGGAATCTTCCCATCTCCCCAGTTTGACAAAGCCAAGGGGAAGGAGAGGCGCAGGCTGGTCCAGAAGGAAGTGAGGGCAGTGGTGGAGAAGGAGAGGTGTGCCAGAGCAGTTGGATTGAGGCAACAGGGAGCCTGGACAAGGTGGGAGCAGGCCATGGACTGAAATTTCACATGGACTGAGCTCTGGCAGGCTGAACCACAGCGCATCAAGTACCTGGTCCAGGCAGTGTATGATGTCCTGCCCAGCCCATCGAAACCTCTTCATCTGGGGCAATGCGGGATCTCCAGATTGCCCGCAATGCTCAGGCAAGGGGACATTGGAACACATCCTGAGCTGTTGCCCAAAGGCTCTTGGGCAGGGCCGGTACGCCTGGCGTCACGACCAGGTTGTTAAACCCATTGCAGAAACCATCAGCATGGGAATTAGTAGCTGCAGACGACACGTCCCACCACCTAGATGATCACCTTCGTGAAGGCCGGAGTGCAGCTGCCAAGAACCACAGCAGCCAGGAATACATCTTTCTGTAGACCTGGTGAAACAGCTGAAGTTCCCACAGCACATTGCCACGACCACCCTGAGGCCAGACATCCTCCTGGTCTCAGAGGGGACCAAAAACATCGTCTTGTTGGAACTGACAGTGCCGTGGGAGGACCGTCTGGAGGAGGCCCACGAGAGGAAGATGGCCAAGTATGAAGAGCTGGTCATAGACTGCCGCAAGCAGAGCTGGAAGGCAAGGTGTATGCCCATCAAGGTTGGCTGCAGAGCCTTGAGTGTACTGGGCATCAACAGAGTGGCGAGGAGAAGAGCCATCAAGAACACCACAGAGGCAGCGGAGAAGGCCTGGAGATGGCTCTGGATCAGGAGAGAAGGTCCATGGGGAGGAGAGAATGCCACCTGAACACAAGTGGTGGTCTGATCAACCACGGCTGGGTCGCCTGGGCGAGGGTGTCTGATGTTGAAAGACCCGAAACACCCAATGACCCCAGGTTACATCACTGACGATGTGTTCAGGAGCATCTATCGATGTATTTGTATCAATCAGATAGCCCTTGTCTTCTGCCCATCCCCATTCCCAGCTCTCCTTCTAGTCTCCGCCTCTTCCTTTCTTTCCCCTCCCCCACATCAATCTGAAGAAGAGTCTCTACCCGAAACGTCCCCTATTCCTTCTCTCCGTAGATGCTGCCTCACCCACTGAGTTTCTCCAGCATTTTTTGTCTACCTTAGATTTTTCCAGCACATTCAGTTCTTTCATAAATAAATCTTGGAGCAGACTGAACTGGCGGGCAGCGATACGCCGAATGAACGACCGACTGTGGTGCCCCCCGCTTTCGCCCCGGTGGTGGAAATTATCTTGTAATTTATACTATGTTAACACGTTAATAATAACATTAATATTAACGTGTTAACATAGAAAATGTCATTGTAATCACGGTACAACTAGAGAAAATAGCACGACTTAGCAAAAAGGCTGATTTAGGCCGTGAATTGTGAAAAGGGCATTATCCTGGTGAAATCATCAAAAAAGGCATGGCATTTATGTTTGCATACCGGGTCAATAGATCGGCGGATGATGCAGTCAACCTAGACCTGTACTTCATCCTCCAGCACCTAGACCGCCAGGGGACCTATGCAAGGATTTTGTTTGTGGATTCAAAGAGTCCCAACAGAGGATTAACTTCCTGCGGCAGTTGAGGAAACACAATCTGCCACAGGCCATGATGGTCCACTTTTATACTGCCATCATAGAGTCTGTCCTCACCTTCTCCATCGCGGTCTGGTTTGGCTCAGCCACCAAGCACGACATCCGGAGGCTGCAGCACATCGTTCACTCAGCCGAGAAGGTTATTGGCTGCAACCCCCCCCCCCCCCCCCCCCCCCCCCTTCCCTCCATTGACGAACTGTACACTGCAAGGACCAGGAAGTGAGCAGGTAAGATCATCTCTGACCCCTCTCACCCTGGCCACAAACACTTTGAAGCACTTCCCTCTGGAAGGCGACTCCGGATTGTCAAAGCCAGACATAAAAACAGCTTTTGTTCCACAAGCAGTCGCTCTACTCAACAGCCACAAGTCTGTAACCTGCTTTTGCCCTGGTATTTTGTTTCATTCTTCACATGTTTAAATTAGAATGTTTTATTTTTAATTGTTTACTGTATATCGTGTTGTTTCTTGCGAGCAAAGCACAGGCAACTTCCTTGTATGTATACATACTTGGCAAATAAAATTTATTCAATTCAATTAAATCCTTACTGCATCCCTTCTGTGCATTTACACCTTTCTCGTAATGTGGTGACCAAAACTATACAAGTACTCAAGCAGTGGTGTAACCAATATTGTCTACCCTTCCAGCATAGCCTCCTGTTATTATATTTTATGCCTCTCAAATTAATAATGGTTCAATGCAATTGGCACATTTTCAGCTAACCTTAGAAAAATAATAAGCTCTTTGGTTCCATTTTTCTTTGCACAAAGCCATTCATCTTTACTGCAGGGTCATTTATCTTCTGTGAGCACAACATGTATATAATCAAGTTCCGCTTGCACAAACTCATTTTTCACAGTGAAATGTCATTTGAGTCTGCCAGTTGTGGTTTGATAGATTCCCATACAATTGTGTCTTCAATTTCTTTAAAATATTTTATTGGAAATTGAAGATATATGATGCATGTTTCTGCTGACTCGTAAGCTGTCTTACATTTAAGTCAATTTCAAGAAGTCAATTTTATTTCGACAGCACATTTAAAAACAACTCTCGTTGACCAAAGTGCTTTACATCAGGGCAGGTACTAACGTTCTACAAACAGTGGTACATAGATCTAACAATACATACATAAATACATACATACAGCGCTCCCTCAGAGGACCTCAAAAAACGCTTGTGAGTAAAAATGTTTTAAGTCTAGACTTAAAAGAGTTGATGGAGGGGGCAGTTCTGATGGGAAGAGGGATGCTGTTCCATAGTCTAGGTGCTGCAACCGCAAAAGCGCAGTCGCCCCTGAGACCTGGAGGTGGTGTGGTGGGTAAGCAGATTTCTGATGTAGGTGGGGGCAAGCCCGTTAAGGGCTTTGTATACATAAAGGAAGAGCTTGAAATTGATTCTGAACCGCAATGGGAGCCAGTGGAGAGGCCAGGATCGGGGTGATGTGGTCCCTTTTTCGGGTGCCCGTCAGAAGTCTCGCTGCGGCGTTTTGGACGAATTGCAGTCGGGACAGGGATGATTGACCGATGCCAGTGTAAAGGGAGTTGCAGTAATCTAGGCGGGAGGAGATAAATGCGTGGATGATCTTTTCCAAGTTGTCAAATCGGAGGAATGGTTATATTTTAGCTATCGTTTTACCACGGCATTGACTTGTTTGTCAAACTTCAACGCGAAGTCAAATATCAGGCCCAGGTATTTGACGTGAGGTTTGAGTAAGGGGGTAAGGCTTCCAAGGCTGCGCTGCCTGCTATCGTTTTGATTGAGTCCGAGGGGCCGGGTAGGATGACCTCAGACTTGCTCTCGTTGAGTTGGAGGAAGTTCTGGGCCATCCAACACTTTATATCCTCGAGGCATTGCATAAGGCTGAGTAGATTTGATCGGTTAGTGGGTTTCAGGGGGAGATAGAGCTGTGTATCGTCTGCATAGTGGAAGGAAATGCCGTGCCTTTGAATGACTTGGCCTAAGGGGAGCATATACAGGGAGAAGAGAATGGGGCCTAGGATGGAGCCTTGTGGAACCCCGCAGCAAAGGCTAGCTAGGGAGGCTAACTCCTATCTTTGAGGTAAGAGACAAACCAGCTCAGGGCAGTGCCATCAATACCAACCCTGTACCGGAGACGGTCAATTAGAATGGTGTGGTCCACTGTATCAAATTTCATGTGGTGGCTCCATGCTCCTCCATGCACAAAGAGTGACTTTCGCCCTCAATTGTGTGAGTTATCACACAAGGGCCAGTAAGAGTTTGTATTTAAAAATAAATTAAAATATTAGATCTCACACTTTGTTAAATTTTTATTTATCTCCCTTGTAAACACTAGGGAGGTGATGTTAGAGTAATTCAGGTAAATAACCACAGTGCATTTTGCAGCCAAATTACCACAGTAGTTTCCCTCTCACCTGACCCAGTCTCAAGAAGGGTCGCGACCCGAAACATTACCTATTCCTTTTCTCCATAGATGTTGCCTGACTCCTGCATTTTGTGTCTATCTTCAGTGGAAGAACAAATGTTGCTTTTTCCTGAATGCTGTTGAGTTTCTTCAGTGACATTAGCTGGTAGTTCCATGCAAATGGTAGTATTCGATCAGACAGGGACCGGAGATTGCAAGAGTGTTGGAAGGTCAGGATGTGAAATACTCACCACAGATGTGGCTAGTTTTCTCTTACACGTATCCCCAGAGTTCAAAGTGGCCCTATCTGTGGGGAAAATCTAGTCACGGTTCAGAGAGCAGAAACCTTCTTAGAAGTTTATTGAAACTGTAAATGTTAAAAGCAAAATAATGTAAACACAAGGTCATAAGGGATAGGAGTAGAATTAAGCCATTTGGCCCATGAAGTCCGCCCTGCCATTCAATCATGGCTGATCTATTTCTCCCTCCTAACCCCATTCTCCTGCCTTCTCCTCATAACCTCTGACACTTGCACTACTCATATGATTCATATGTACTAATTATATTCAATTATTATGTATTAAATTACCAAAGATGGCATCAAATACTACAATTGTTGCATACCAAACTGATTTCTGCATTTTCGATCTCAGTGCAAACTGGCAACAATTTTCCAAAACCCTCCTTCCCTTATAATCCAAACATTGTAGATCTTTGGCAGTGCCTGCTAGCGCACGCAGATATCGAACCCGGAAGCCGCGGTCACGTGACTCGGGAGGAGCTGTTGTTTTTCGCGCGGTTTTTTCGTTTGCGCGTGTTAGTTCAGCGCTGACCACCGTTGTGGGCAGACATGTCTGACAAGCCTGTATGCTGGATATTGAACTTTTGAATAAAGATCTGTTGGAAACTCCAGTAGTCGTTTCTCAGACCATTAAAACATAACCCTGGTGACAATTTGATTGATCTGAAACGTCACAGGTGACACTTTTGTCTCGATCTGAAAAGTTGACTATCTATTTCTATACACAGATGCTGCCTGACCAGTTGACTCTTTCCAACAGTTTGTTCATTGTTTGGGATTCCAGCATCTGCAATCTTTTGCATCTCCAAATGTCATGGGTAATTTTTAGATACTCCTTTGGAGTTGTTGACTGACTATAATTTATTTGATGCAAATGGCTCTTGCCACGTATCAACCCGGCGTGAACACTCTAGGTCTCCCTGCACGCAGGCATGGGCTGCTTCATGTTCCATGGAGTTGCTGGTGGAATTGTACATCACCGTTCTGGAGGAAGGTCATTGTTATGCTGTGGCCGGAATGGACATCAACAATGATGTCCTCAGATCAACTTGACAAATGCATATATGTTGAGGGTCGGAGCGCCGCGTCCGGCCCCGCTTCACCCGTCTCGACGTAGTGCAGCCCATGGAGTGCAGCAGCAGCGCCTCGCCCGTGGCCCCGTCAGTCGGCAGCCCGGCCTGCTGTCAAGTCAAGTCAAGTCAAGATTATTTGTCACATGCACATACGAGATGTGCAGTGAAATGAAAGTGGCAATGCTCGCGGACTTTTGTGCAAAAGACAAACAACCAAACAAACTATAAACACAATCATAACACACATATTCTTTTACATAATAAATAATGGAAGGAAAAACGTTCAGTAGAGTTAGTCCCTGGTGAGATAGGCGTTTACAGTCCGAATGGCCTCTGGGAAGAAACTCCTTCTCAACCTCTCCGTTCTCACCGTATGGCGTTTGCCTGACCGTAGCAGCTGAAACAGTCCGTTGCAGGGGTGGAAGGGGTCTCTCATGATATTGTTGGCTCTGGAGTTGCACCTCCTGATGTATAGTTCCTGCAGGGGGGCAAGTGAAGTTCCCATAGTGCGTTTGGCCGAACGCACTACTCTCTGCAGAGCCTTCTTGTCCTTGGCAGAGCAATTCCCAAACCAGATGGTAATGTTCCCGGACAAGATGCTTTCCACCGCCGCTGCGTAGAAGCACTGGAGGATCCTCGGAGACACTCTGAATTTCCTCAATTGCCTGAGGTGGTAAAGGCGCTGCCTTGCCTTACTCACGAGTGCTGAGGCGTGTGATGCCCATGTCATATGCTCGGAGATGTGGACTCCCAGATATTTAAAACAGTTCGCCCTATCCACAGGATCCCCATTTATCCTCAATGGAGTGTACGTCCTCGGATGATGTGCCCACCTAAAGTCCATGTCCGACCTTCGCTTACCGTCGACACCACCAACCCTCCTTCTTTTGGCCGATCGTCGGTTCATGAGTTGGATGGGGTGCCGAGTTCGCGCGCAATATCGCGCCCGGGCCAAAACTCCTCAGCTGGCCCGCCGGCTGGGCTTCGTGCAGTCCAGCACCCAGGCCAACTCATCATTCACCCAAACACGGCCGAGTCGGACAACGAATTGTCGTTGAGAATTTGTCCCTTATTTGGGAGTGAGAAAGTTGGCAACCCTAGTAGAGGACAACAGTGTATTCCCAGTTGGGCGTGTGAGCATAAGGAAAAAAACAAATTTGGGTCAGGCCAATCTGTCCTTCAAACCTGTTCACCAGGTGATAAGATCATGGCACATCCAACCCAAGCTTATTTGTTAACTGTCCATGGGGTATCGCCTCAGCGCAGAGGGAGAAGAGGAGGGAAGAGACAGCAACCCTAAGGCTTTTGCCTCCATCACAGTGAGGAGGTGCTTGGTGAACCCACTGTGGTGGATGTTAATTTGTGTTTATTGTGTGTTGTTTATTATTACATGTATGGCTGCAGGCAACTACATTTCGTTCAGACCGGAAGGTCTGAATGACAAATAAATAAATAAAGGATTCAATTTCCCAACACCACTTTCCCCTGCTTTCCCCATACACCTTGGCTCTCGTGTAGTTCAAATAACTCTACATTCTCTGCATTGAATAGGTTGAATTACCATCTCCACAGCTCTTTGATGGAATAATTCCAAAAAGTTTCAGTGACCTGGCCTTGAGCGAAGAAATTCTTCTTTATCTCCATCTGAAATGAACACCATTTGAACCCATGTTCTCCATAGATGCTGCCTGGCCCGCTGTGTTATTCTAGCACTTTGTGTCCTTTTTTGTAAACCAGTATCTGCAGTTCTTTGTTTGTACTCTCATATGCAGTTTGTATATAATTTACTAGCTTACTCTCTTACTCTATCTCCTACCTCTCTATTACAATGAGATTTGGAGTCCCTTCGTGCCAAATGACTGCTCTCTCTCTCTCTCGAGGATATGTTTCTGGCTGGACGTCCCTGGAGTGCGAGCAGCCAGTGTCCCTGTGTTCTGGACCCAGAGAGAAATGCAAGGGCTCAACCCATACTTTTAATGGAGAAACAAGGAACTGCAGATGCTGGTTTACACAAAAGGCGATGTTTCCGCCTGAGCCACTGAGCCAGTTGAGTGGTTTGTGTCCAAACGCTTGGTGATATATATATTTTAAAACGACATGGAAATTAAATCAAATAAAACAAACGGGGAGCCGGGGATAAGAGCCAAAGAAACAGACATTTGGACGCAAACTGGTCTCCCCATTGGGCGGAGAGTGGGACCGAAGCCGCTGGAGTCGCGTGGAATCTGTAGGGGGCAGCATTCCACAATGAGTGTTCAACGCTCGAATATTCGACCGATGTGTGCGTCACAATGAGCGGATGGAACGTGAAACATTAACTGACGGATACTTGTGCAATTATTACATTGAGTTCTCACAAGAGCTAAAGTCACGAATGAATGATTCTACAGACTGGAATCAGGCCGATCCCACACGCTCCTGTTGTCAAGTACATATATTTATAACAGTTCCTGCATGAATGGGGGTATAGCTCAGTGGTAGAGCATTTGACTGCAGATCAAGAGGTCCCCGGTTCAAATCCGGGTGCCCCCTCTTTTTGCTCTTATTTTTGCGACAATTTTATTTATGTGCCTTTTAAGATATATTATAAGATTTAGTTATAATAAATTTGGAGATAATAATCTGAAATGTATTTTTGCAGGTTAATTTATTCTCGTCACATGCATAAATATACTGTTAGAAACGCGCGATCTTGGCAAATTATACCATACATGGGGACATACCAAGCTGTGATGTATTTCAATAGTATGTTTTATATGATTAATCTGTCGAATTTTTGAGTTGTTGGAGACATGAAAATGTCCTTCATTTTCGGATGAATTAGATGTGTTTGTGTGCTTTCCTGGCCATAATATCAATGTGTTTGAATGGGACAAATTGTTCATGCTCATAAGTTATAGAAGCAAAATTAGGTCATTCGGCCCATCAAGTCTACTACACCAATCTATCTTTCCCTCTCAACCCCATTCTCCTGCCTTCTCCCCATAATCCCTGACACCCTTACTACACCCTTCACTGCCATCTGTGGCAATTAATTCAACAAATTAATCATCCTCTGACTAAAGAAATTCCTCCCATCTCCTTTTGAAAGGTACATCCTTTTACTCTGAGACTATGGCCTCTAATCATATACTCTCCAACTAGTGGAAACATGCTCTCCACATCCACTCTATCCAAGCCTTTCACTATTTTGTAAGTTTCAATGAGCTCTCCCCTCATCCTTCTAAATTCCAGCGAGTACAGACCTGGTGCTCATCATATGTTAAACCTAGCTTTCCTGGGATCATTCTGGTAAATCTCCTTTAGATCTTCTCAAAGCTAGCATATCCTGCCTCAGATATGGGGCCCAAAACTGCTCACAATATTCCAGTGCCTTAGCATTATATTGTTGGTTATATTTAGCCTAGGAACTTGAAACGTTTGCAAATCTCCACTTTAGCGCTATTGATACAGACTAGGGTGTGTACTTCACCCTGCTGCCTAATATCAATGATTGCTCCTTCATTTTGTGGACAACAAGGGAAAGGTTGCACTCTTAACACCATGTTACTAGGATGTTTGTGTTACAGTTTTATTGTGGTTGTGTGTTCTTTATTATTGTACTGCTGCTGACAACCCAAATTTACACCGACCCTGGTTGTGTGGCAATAAATTATATCTAAATTATATCTATCTATCTATCCATCTCCTTCCTGTATGCTGTGTCTTAATTGTTTTCCATCCGGCCCACTATAGTGGTGTCATCTGCAAAATTGTAAATGGAGTTAGAGAATATATATTGGTTACACAGGTCGTAGATGTGTAGGCTGTATAGTAAGGGACTGAGAATGCATCCTTGAACCAATGTTTAGAACTATCTTGGAGGATGTTTTGTCAGATATCCTGAATGAATGTGATCTATGATCAGATCCATTTACAGTCATAGGTCCAGGGTTTTGGAGATGGGTTCGGTTAGAATGCAGAGATTTATGAAGATGTTGCCAGGGTTCAACGGCCTGAGCAATAGAGAGGTTGTGTAGGAAGGAACTACAGATGCTAGTTTACACCGAAGATGGACACAAAATGCTGGAGTAACTGAGCAGGTCAGGTAGCTCTCTGAAGAAAAGGAATAGGTGATGTTTCGGGTCAAGGCCCTTCTTCAGACCAAAGAATATTATAGAGGGTTATAAAATCACGAGGGGAATACCCAGCAAGAAAGCACGGTGTCTTTATCCCTGGATAGGTAAATCAAGAATTACAGGGCATAGGTTTAAGGTGAGAGGGAAAAGATTTACTAGAAATCTGAGTGCCAACCTTTTCACACCGAGTGTGGTGAATATATATAATTAGCTTCCAGATGAAATAGTTGAAGCAGACACAATAACAACAATTAAAAGACATGTGGACAGGTACATAGAGAAGAAAGATTTAGAGGGATATTGGCCAGGTGCAGGCAAATTGGATTAGCTTGGAGGGCCATCTTGGTTGGCATGGATGAGTTGAGCCTCTGCCCAATGGCTTTTAAAACCTGCTACTTTTGTTTTTAAAACCTGCTACTTTTGTTTTTAAAACCTGCTACTTTTGTTTTAAAAACCTGCTACTTTTGTTTTTTAAAACCTGCTACTTTTACCTTTACTCACTGCTACTTTTACCTACTTGCCTGTTTTGGTGGCATATACATTTTGTGTTTATTTTGCAAATACAGTAGCAAATTTCTGGAAGCTAGTACAGTCTGAAAACAAAGGTAGAATATATATTTACTTTAATCATTTCACACATAAGTTCCATTGCAATATTTTGAAGAATAACCATGAAGTAATAATGAACAAGTATTACAACAGGCACTGATATAACATAACATATCATTAAGGAAGCCAATTTCTCAATTTTTTGAAGCCAGACCTTTTGACAAAAGTAAATTGATGACAAATTATACACAAGAGCACATGGTAAATAATTCCTGGTCATTCTTTAATACCACAGCTATATCAATGTTCAACCAAGAAAATAAGTTATTTTAGGTGATTTCACTATTCAAAAGTAAATTTATACTTGGAACAGCTTTTTGATGATTCTTCAATTGATTTCTTCTTGGTTAACAGCTGTACTGAGCAATGCACTGCCTCGTGCTTTGTTGAGCTTTACAAATAGAAGACTGCCGAGTCCATTCTCTGAGGGATAGGATCGTCTAAAAATAAATTAAAAAAACAGAATTTAATGCATGATTTTTTAATATTTGTCTCTAAGAGTCTTTATTTAAAGACGTTAGCTTTTTAAGCTTACAATTATACATCTTATTTGGCTATTGCAAACTTACAAAATGCATTTGGGAAATACATTTTGGGTTACAATATACAGAAAATGAAATCTTTAAACAGATTGGTAACTAATGGATTACAATATCCAAAGGGAAAGTTCAAGTTCAAGTGAGTTTATTGTCATGTGTCCCTGTATAGGACAATGAAATTCTTGCTTTGCTTAAGCACACAGAAAATAGTAGGCATTTACTACAAAACAGATAAATGTGTCCATATACCATGATATAAATATATACACACATGAATAAATAAACTGATAAAGTGCAAATAGCAGAAAGTGGTTATTAATAATCAGAGTTTTGTCCGAGCCAGGTTTAATAGCCTGATGGCAGTGGGGAAGTAGCTATTCCTGAACCTGGTTGTTGCCGTCTTCAGGCTCCTGTACCTTCTACCTGAAGGTAGCGGGGAGATGAGTGTGTGGCCAGGATGGTGTGGGTCTTTGATGATACTGCCAGCCTTTTTGAGGGAACTCGTCAGCGAGTGGTGTTTCACCGACATTCGAGCTGCCTCCTGGTTTCGCCTTGTAGGAGGTGATTGCATTCAGGCCCCGCCACAGCTGCCAAACATCTGTCTCATCCTCCAGTTTGGAGCAGAAGTCCCTTTTGGCCTTTTTGATGGCCTTACCAAGGTCGTATCTGGACTTCATGTAGGCTGCTGTATCATCGGACATGAATGCCCTGTGTCTGGTCTTTAGAAGAGTGCGGATCTCAAAGTTCATCCAAGGTTTCTGATTGGGAAACACTTGGAAGGTTTTTGTAGAGATGCAGTCCTCCACATATTTCTTTATGAAGTCTGTAATGACTGTGGCGTATTCGTTCAAGTCCATTGCTGAGTCCTTGAACATTGCCCAGTCTACAGACTCAAAAGAATCCTGGAGTTGTTCTTCTGTTACATACTTTAGTTTCAGTTTTATCCATTCTTAGTTTTAGGGATATAGCATGGAAACAAGCCCTTCAGCCCACCAAGCCCATGCCAGCCATCGATCAACTGGTCACACTATGTTTTGGAAAGAACTGCAAATGCTGGTTTAAATCAAAGGAATAGAGTCTGAAGAAGGATCTCGACCCGAAACGTTAACCCATTCCTTTTCTCCAGAGATGCTGCCTGTCCCGCTGAGTTACTCCTGTATTTTGTGTCTACAAACTGTTCACACTAGTTCTGTTATCGCACTTTCTCATCCACTCCCTACACACCAGGGGCAATTTACAGAGGCCGATTAGCCTACAAACCCACACATCTTTGGCTTGTGGGAAGAAACCAGAGCACCCAGAGGAAACCCGGGTGGTCAGAGAGAACGTGCAAACTCTAAACAGATAGCACCCGAGATCAGGATGAATCCTGGGACTCTGGTGCTGTGAAGCAGTGGCTCTACCAGCTGCACTGCTTCATCGCCCTACCTCAAAAAGAAAATATCCAGTACTTTTGTGAGAAAGTTTAATGATTTTTGTGCTTGTATATTCTTTATGGCATGCTAGAATTAAAACCAAATTACATCTGTCCAAAGCGCATAAATTCTTCGGTCAACAGCAGGACACTTGTAGGTATCAGGGGAGTATTGATATTTAATTATCTTACATTGTTTCTTGTTTGCCTAATGTTGTGTTCATTGATTCCAAAGGATGAATCATAGTTGAATTATTCCAGCAATTGTTCCCTGTTCAATATTTTGCATAAGGAAGAATTATATTTATTTGCAAATGCTCTGTGCTGTGACTTTAACTTCACCAGTTATGGAGCAATAGAGCAGCAGTTTTGTGTCTATATCTCATGGCTTCTGTATTTCAATGCAGGTAAATGTCTGGTCAATGATGACTCAGTGCCCAACATCTACCCAGAGAGATTCACGGATTCATACAATATGGAACCAGGCCCTTCGGCAGAACCTTTCCATGCCGACCAAGATGCCTGCCTAAGCTAGTCCCATTTGAGGCCTAGACAGGGTAGACAGTCAGAACCTTTACCCAGGATGGAAATGTCAAAGACTGGAGGGCAAACTTTAAGGTGGCAGGGGCAAACTTTAAAGGGGGTGTGCAGGTGAAGTTTTTTACAGAGGATATTGAGTGCCTGGAACGTACTCTGTGGGGTGGTGGTGGAGGCAGATTTGAAATTTAGAGACTTTTAAGAGACTTTTACACAGGCACTTGGATATGCAGAGAATGAAGGGATGTGGATTATGTGAAGATAGCTAAGAGTTGGTCTTGGCATCATGTTCAGTATAGACAGTGTAGACTGTTCCTGTACAATACTTTTCCATGTACCTGTACCATGTGCCTGTGCCTGTATTTGGCCCACATCCCTCGGAACTTTTCCTGTCCATGTACCTGTCCAAGTGTCTTTTATGTGTTGCAATTGTATCTACCACTAACAGATCCTCTGGCAACTCGTTCCATATATCCACCACCCTCTGTATGAAATATTTACCCTTGAATCAATTAATACGTTTATGAATGAATGAATACGTTTATTGGCCAAGTATTCACATACAAGGAATTTGCCTTGGTGCTCCGCCCGCAAGTGACAACATGACATACAGTGACAGTTAGGAATGACACATAAAACATTAAACATTAATAATAAAACATTATCGATTAAACATGTGAATTAAATAAAATACCAGAGCAAAAAGAGGCTACAGATTTTTGGTTATTGAGCAGAGCTATTACACGTGGAAAAAAGCTGTTTTTATGTTGGCTGTGGCAGCTTTGACAGTACGGAGTCGCCTTCCAGAGGGAAGTGATTCAAAGAGTTTGTGGCCAGGGTGAGAGGGGTCAGAGATGATCTTACCCGCTCGCATCCTGGCCCTTGCAGTGTACAGTTCGTCAATGGAGAGAAGGTTCAGCTCCCTTTGAATCTTTTGCCTCTCAACTTAAGCCTAGGTTCAGGTTTAGGTTCAGGTTTATTATTATCATATACCCCAAGGAACAGTGAAAAGCATTGCTTTCCATGCTATCCAATCAGTAAAGATAATACTACACATAAATACAATCAAATAAAATTTAGGTCCAAGGGGTTGAGCTAAGGGGAAGATATAGAGTGCAGAATCTAGTTTTCAGCATTGTAGCCCTCTAATTTTCAATTCCGCTACCTTGGGGAATTAACAGTAACTTTCTACCTTTACCTATGCCCCTCGTGATTTTATGAACCTCTGTAAAGTCAACCCTTGTCCTCCTCTGCTCCATGGAAAGCAGTCCCAGCTTATTTGTCTCTCCTTATAACTCAAGCCCTTCAACCCCAGCAACATGCTATTCCATGACATTGAATGGGGAGATCTAAAAGCCCCATTCATGATAAAAGTATGTAGTTATCAAGGATGGCAAATGTCTCAGCACATCAGCCAAAGCCTGAATGCTGTCCTGGGCTTGTTACATTTCTGATTGATTCATGATCTAAGGAGCCACAAATGGAACTATAGACTATACAATCAGCCATGTTTGATATAATGGAATGAAGATCATTGATGTAGCAGATTGTGCCTAAGGCACTGTCCTGAGGAAATCCTGGACTGAAAGGATAAACTATCAACCTCAGCCATCTCTAAGTGCCAGGCAGGTCTCTGGCTAGTGGAGCAATTACTTTGATTCCTACTGAAGTTTATGATAGATCCTTAATACCACAGGCAGTCAAAGTCTACCTTGATATCAGGGATAGTCAACTCTGGAATTCAGCTTTGTTGCCAATGTTTGAACCAAACTGAAAAGAGGTTGTGGGCAGAGCATCCTAACAGATCCCAAGCTGAGCAGCAGTGATCAGGTCATTAGAGTGTAAGTGCTAATTGATAATATTATCTGTGGCACCTCTCTTGATTAATAAGGGTGTCAAACATTGTTGGGAGAAGGTAAGAGAATGGGGTTGAGAGGGAAAGATAGATCAGCCATGATTGAATGGTGGAGTAGATTCTGACCCAAAACATCGCCAGAATATTCTTTCTGCAAATGTTTCCTGACCCAATGAGTTCCTCAAGAACTATGTTATTTTTTTATACAGGAAATACTGAATCCAAGTAAAGAGGTACCTTAGTAAACCGCAGAAGAATTGCTACTTGCAATTTCCATCCAGTCCATTAAGTATCTGAAAAATAATTAATTTTTAATTTATCAATGATTCTCTATTCATAGTGTTTTATGAAATATAATTTATACTCTGACAGATATAAAAAGACTAAGAAGCAAACACTGTTTTTGGGGGCTTATTTTTATATTTATCTCACTGCTTTTAATTAACTGCTTATCCGGCAACCTTTATGACCCCTGCATACCTCAGACTTTTAACACGTAGAGTACTTATGTTTAGGACTGAACATTAATGTTCTGATGCTATGGATGAGTGTGCGGTGTGAAAGCTTCAAAACAAAAGAATCCCACTGCTTTGGTTTGAAACAGGAAATAGCTTTATAAGTTCATAAGTTATTGGAGCAGAAATAGGCTATTGGCCCATCAAGTCTATTCTGCCATTCAATCATGGCTGATCTATCTTTCCCTATCAACCGCATTCTCCTGCCTTCTCCCCATAACTCCTAAATATAATAGAAAGGAGACACCTGAAACTGCTGGATTCTTGAGCAAAACACCAAATTGTGGAGGAACTCAGTAGATCAGGCAGCATCTGTGAGGGAATAGTGTGATATTCATATCCCAAGACTGATGAAATGATCATTTTAGTCCAAAATGATTGCAGTGTCACTGCTTAGTTATAAAGTGCATGTCATGAAGGAAAGTGGAGTAAAACCCCAAATTAACCCGTACAGACTGTAAAGCATATTGTAATGACAAACCTTACATGTATATTGTGAACCTAACTCTAGCTCCAACAGCTATAACTGTAATTTATTTATTTGAAATTAAATATAATTAATTTACTTTTCAAAATTCAGTGCATTGGTCCATTCGATCAGCTCATCCACTTCCCAGTCTAGGACTGCATTCGGGCCATATTGTTCAAAACTGTTGAATACTCCCTCTGTTGCTCTTTGCACTAAAACAGCTGCAGTTGGATCCTGTGTTTGAGCCTGCAGAATGCCCTCTCGGTACCTAGAAGGCAATAAATTGACATGGTGAACAGAAAGCCTTTCTCCAGCTTACATTGTGACTGCTAGACTGGCGATATATTTCTCCTAACTTAACAATCCAAATGTGATTGGCCTCTCTTTAAACAAGGAAAGGCCAAACGGGTGACATCATTTGTCAGGATTTACTCTGCTTGAATCACTCTAGTAGTAGCAGCCTGAATGCTGGTCAGATACTAGACATATTGAGAGCTGTAGGGGTTTTCTGTTGGAAACCGTGGGGTGGAGGATGGTTTAGGTTTATTATTGCCACGTGTACCGAGATATAGCAAAATGCTTTTGTTTGCATGTTGACCGGTCAAATCAGACAATAGATGTATACAATCAAGCTAAACACGTACAAAAGGCTGGGCAAAAAGAAATAAACCAGAGTGCAGTATATAGTTCTCAGCATTGCAGCGAAACAGTCTAAAGAAAAAGTCCAATGTCCATAATGAGGCAGGTTGGAAAAACAGAGCTGTACCCAAGCTAATGGAAGGACTATTCAGAAGTCTGATAACAGAGGGGAAGAAACTGTTCCTGAGTCTGATGGCACACACTTTTGTATGTAAAACAAGCTTCTGTGTTTTCTATAAGATAGACACAAAAAGCTGGAGCAACTCAGCGGGACAGGCAGCATCTCTGGAGACAAGGAATGGATGATGTTTCAGGTCGAGACCCTTCTCTGTATCATCTGCCTGATGGGAATGAGGAGAAGAATGGTGTGGGAAAGCTTAATTATGTTGGCTGCTTTCCCGAGGCAACATGGTGTAGATGGAGACAATGGCAGGGAGATTGGTCTGTATGATGAACTAGAATACATCTATATCTCTCTGCAATTTTGTGGGGTCTTGGTAGAGCTATTTCCAAACCAAGTTATGATGCAAGCTGATAGTATTCTTTCTAGGGTGCATCTGTAGAAGTTCGTAGGTGTCGTTGGAGACACTCCGAATTTCCTCAGTCTCCTGAGGAAATCGAGGCAATGGTGTACATTTATTACTGTCCTGTCCCTACGGCAGGGAACGTTTAAAAACATTCATAACATAATGATAAAATAACTGGAGATATACTGTATAAGGCCAAGCTCGTGAGAGCAATATATGGAAATAGTTTGGGAGATAAAACTGCTGAACGATTGATGCGAGACCTTACACCAATTCTCAACAAAACTTTACAGCTGCTTGTACAGTATATTAACCTGTGCACATAACAGCTTTTATCCTCTTTGTCTCGGTGGTTCCGTAGCATCTTACATCTAATTCCCATTATAATTCTCATTGTTGCATTTGCAAAAAAAGACAGAAAATGCTAACATGGATAGGTGTCATTTCAGGTCAGGGTCCTACTTCAGACTAATTGTTGGAAGAAGGCGAGAAAGCTGGAAGAGTGGGGGAGGGGGCAAGACAAAGTCTGGCAGATAATGTGATACATGTGAAGGGGGAAAAGACGGAGATTATAGGTTAGTTACCTAAAATTGGATAATTCAACGTTCATACTGTTAGGTTGTAAATAACTCAAGTGGAATATGAGGTCCTGTTCCTCCAGTTTGCATGTGGCCTCAGTAAGGGAATGGGAAGAGGAGTGAAAGTGATTAATAACCTGGAGATCCAGTTGGTCTTGGATGGACCATGCTCAAGTGTTTGGCAAAATGATCACCTAGGCTACACTTGGTTGAAACATTGCCTTTCCATGATCTCCGATACACTGCCTGGCCCATCTTCTTTGGCTTCTATTTTCTTTCAAAACATTGCTTTGTTGAAGTTGAATGAAAATTTGATTTTGGTGGCTGACACAAAGCCTTGTTTGAATATTGTTTTTATGATGCAGGAAAAATCTAGCACTCTTGTATTTTCTTTTACCACGGAGGACTTCATCCTAATGGAATTGCATCAACTTTTCTTCAAACTCACATCTTTTTCATCCATTCAATTTTCCTCTGTTTTTGCCTTCTCTTGACATCTTGGCGTCTCTGGGCTACGCAATGATGAAATACTGTTGTATTTCTGGTTGGCTCAAACTGCATGTAATCTGTGGTGGTTCCAAGGTACTGACCAAGACACAAACGGAAATTAATTAACAGATACATTTCCCATGTTCCCATATTTAAATTAATAGTACTAAGAATTTATCATATTGTGGATAACATTAACTTAAAGGTTTTCAATGAGACTTCCCTCAGTGAGTCACAAAATGGATATGACGTACACATCATGGACTAGCACAATCACCTAATTTTGAACAAATGCATCATCTAATTCTGAAAAGCCCAACCTACATGATTAATGCAATTCAACAAACTCGTGTTTTTTGTTTAACAGACCATCCTAAAGGTCTGAAGAAGGATCTCGACCCGAAACGTCACCTATTCCTTCGCTCCATAGATGCTGCCTCACCTGCTGAGTTTCTCCAGCATTATTATCTACATCCTATAGGTAAATATATTTTAAAATATTCTTCTTGTGTTGCATTGTTCCCCCATATTAGTTTTCCTTAATTCTCATCTATTTTTATACTTTATAAGTTGCCTTCATTACTATTATACCTGACTATTCAAATACACTCCTGGCCAACTTCCATCTTCATAAGATTACGATTATCCCAAACTCTGTCAATCATCAGGGCCGCACAATGGCACAAGTTGCTGCCTTACTGCACCAGAGACCAGGGTTCGATCCTGGCTGCGGGTGCTCTCTGTATGGAGTTTGTACAGTCTCCCTGTGACCCATGGGTTAATCCGGATGCTCCGGTTTCGTCCCACACTCCGCAGACGTACAGGTTTGTGCGTGAATTGGCTTTGGTAAAATTGTAAATTGTCTCTGGCGTGTAGGATAGTGTTAGTGTAAGGGGTGATTGCTGGTCGAGGCAGACTCAGGGGCTGTTTCTGTGCTGCATCTCTAAAGTAAAAAAAGTAAATCTAATTCACAACAAGATGTGTTCACCCACCATTCCCACACGCGATGTGGCTTTATGTAATGATCTATTTTTTGAAATCTCATCCTCGTATCAAATTGCTTCTTGGATAACTCTCTCTGTAACAGGTTACAACACCACAATCTTGAAATATCAATGATTACCTAATTCTGCGCTCTGCGGCAGCATTTGTTTTAAGTGCTCTGTTTTTGGCAATAGTTAAGGGCCACCAACCTCAAGATTCATTTTATGTACATATGTGCAACTATAAACATCATATCTCAGGAAAATGGTTAGTACTTTTTTACCTTGTCTGAAAGACTTCTCCAATCATTATTCTCTTTTCGTTTGTACCATCCACTACGATCAACTTCTTGAGTTTTGACAAGATCATGGTTATGAACTTGCCTGGGGACTTTCTGTTTCGCTGCAGGATTGGTATAGTCTTTAGGACTGTTTGCACACAAATCCACAATCGGGCGGTGCGTGAATATTTTGTAGTAGATTTTTGGAGGAAATGTTTCCTATAAATCAGAACATGAAGAATCAATTTAGATTGAATTACATTAGGAAAATGTGAAAGCAACTATTTCTAAACACTGGTACAAATGGATGCTATCAAATTTGATAATGTGGAGAATAATGCACAACAACAGATAACAGTGCAAATGAGAACTTTATAGAATCATGGATTCTGCATTGTGTTTGTATAAAAGCGTGTGTGTGCGCTCATGTACGTGCATGTATCTGTTGCATTGCGTGTGTGTGTCTATGTGTTTCTGTGTGTGTGCGTGTGTGTGTGTGTTTCTGTGTGTGTGCGTGTGTGTCTGTGTGTTTCTGTGTGCGTATGAGTGTGCCCTTGGGTGTGTGCATGTTTGCGTGCGTGTATCTGTTGCATTGCGTGTGTGTGTCTGTGTGGCTCTGAGTGTGTGTGTCTGTGTGTTTCTGTGTGCATATGAGTGTGCCCTTGTGTGCGCATGTGTGAATGCGTGTATCTGTTGCATTGCGTGTGTGTGTCTGTGTGGCTCTGAGTGTGTGCGTATTGGTGTGCCCTTGTGTGTGTGCATGTGTGCGTACGTGTAACTGTTGCATTACGTGTGTGTTTCTGTGTCCGTATGAGTGTGTGCATGTTTGTGCATGTGCATGTATCTGTTGCATTGCATGTGTATGTCCGTGTGGCTCTGAGTGTGTGCGTATGAGTGTGCCCTTGTGCACATGTGTGCGTGCGTGCACACGCACAACAAAGAATTGTGACCAGGGCTGTTTTCTGTTTCAAGCCAAATATATTCAGAAATTTGTGTCATAAGCTGAGGTTTTATGTGAATGATAGAAAAAAAAGGTGATATATATGGTTACCTAGATAAAGAAAATACTACTTTTTATATTGGTAGGGAACACATTTCTGTTTTGTAGCACTGATGGGAATTTCAACTGCAATTAGTATTGAAATACCAGCCGTTCCTATTAATTCAAACAAAAGGAAAATCACATAAAAACACAATTTTCTGTGATTGAAGACAGATGAAGTTCCCCACTGAAGTCATACTGTGTAGAAATCACTTATTATTGAGTGAATTTGTTCAAGATGAGCACATTTTCCATTCATGTGTAATCTCTCTCTCGCAAGGACAAAACGGCACCTGGCTTCAAGGCCTCTAAGGAACGTTACACCTTACTGTTAGGGGGAGGGGGTAATGCCTAACAAGGCTGCAGTGTAATAATAAGGAACTGCAGATGCGTGTTTATGCCAAAGAAAGACACAAAGTGCTGGAGTAATTCAGCCGGTCAGGCAGCATCTCTGGAGAACATGGATAGGTGATATTTTGGGTTGAGACCATTCTTCAGACTACTTAAATTAAAATCAGTGCTTGTGTATCATTCTGCAAACCCCATGCTCTCAAAAGCTATGTAAAAAAATTCTTACTAGTTCATTTATTTTCAAACACCAAGGTGTGGGCTACTGGTCATATTTTCCCCTAATCTGTACCATTTACATACATTCCGATGGTAAAAATATTTTTAATTTAGGTATTTTTGATAAATGCACTGCTTTTCAGGAACATAACCCCTGCATAAAATGAGAGGCGGCTATTTACTAGTGCAGAATTCTAATTGAACAATTTTCATACACAAACACACACACATAATGCCTAAAAGGCGACAGTACTGAGTATGCATGGGCAAAAATAGTATTCATTTCAATTAATGCTAACAAAAATGACTTACTCCCCCCAGTCTGAATCGCACATGAACTCCAGCAGCACTGTCCAGTAAGTCTGCCTGTGAATGTATAGGAGCAATGGATTTAGATTAGACAATGGCAACTTTACAAATTTCTCATTGATAGATTTTTCTCAACCTTCCACTGGTGATTTGCGCAAATTGCATTTCTATTTGCAAACCATTTGCAACTAAAACAATCCATCCCTATTGAAGATAGACACAGAAAGCTGGAGTAACTCAGTGGGTCAAGCAGCATCTCTGGAGAGAAGGAATGGGTGACATTTCGGTTCGAGACCCTTCTTCAGACTGGTTAGGGATAAGGGAAACGAAAGATATAGACGATGATGTAGAGAGATAAAGAACAATGAATGAAAGAAATGCAAAAAAGTAACAATGATAAAGGAAACAGGCCATCGTTAGCTGTTTGTTGGGTGAAAACAATTGAAAACGAATGGTAGAGAGCATACTAACTGGTTGCATCATGACCTGGTTCGTTAACTCCAACGACCAAGAACGAAGGAGGCTGCAGAAAGTGGTGAACATTGTCTGGTCCATCACAGGTATTGGCCTTCCCACCATGGAAAGGATCTCCAGGAAGCGCTGCCTCAAAAAGGCAGCTTTAGTACATTAGAGATACAACATGGAAACAGGCCCTTTGGCCTACCGAGTCCACACCAGCGATCACCCCCTACACTAGGACTATCCTACACACTAAGAGAAATTTACAATTTACAGAAACTAATTAACTTACAAACCTGTACATCTTTGCAGTTTGACAGGTAACCAGAGCAGCCGGAGAAAACCCACACAGTTTTAGGGAGAACGTACAAATTCCATACAGGCAACACTAATAGTCAGGATCAAACCTGGGTCTCTGGTGCAGTAATGCTGCAAATCTACCGCTGCAACACTATGCCGCTCAATCTCTGAGTCAGCTAATATCAAAGATCCACACCACCCTGGCCACATACTCATCTCACTACTTCTTTTGGGAAATAGATACAGGAGTCTGAGAACCACGTCCTCCAGGTTCAAAAACAGCTTCATCCCATCACCCACTAGGCTCCTGAACCACTCTGCAACCCTAACCACAACCCCACCCTCAGTAATGATCTGCCATGGGCCTCGTTTAGATTGCACCGTGTACCTTGGTTTGCACATTGCGATCATTATGCTCGCTGCAACTAGAGCAATGATTCATAATAATCAGACAAACAAAAACACAGCAAAACATTTTTATTTTGCATATATTTGGCATGAACCATTGCGGGGGGAGGTAGGGGTAAGAGCACAAATGATTCACTGCTAAAGCAAAGATATATATCAGTTTTCCATACACTTCACAGCCTGCTGGGTTGAATTTAAAAAGACCCATGTGAGAAAATATGAATGTTTTAGTAATACATCTTTTCCCTTACCTCAATAGGGTTAATACATTTCATCATGAACTTAGGGTTTCCTTTCCTTCTGAAATTAATCATATTCCTGTAATGCTTAAACAGCTGCATGTCCTACAAACAGAAAATCATGATAATTATATTCATGAGTAAAAAATAATGCATGTTTCTCAAAACAAGAAATATCAGATAATAATGTGCAAACATTTAAATATAGAATACATATTTAATTTCACCAAATGCACATAGTGACTGTAGCTCACAGCCATTTCAGGAACATGCCTCCTTTAATAATGGGAAATCAAAGGGAAAAACAAAATAACCTTCCAGATTCTGCGTGCTTTACATTGGCATGAAGTGTTCCAGATACTTGGGTCAAAAGATTGTCATGGGTCTCGTCCTGATATACCTCATCTTCCACTTGGTTAGCTTAAAAAACCAACGGTATGAAAATTGAATTTTCCAATTTTAGGTGCTCCACCTAGATGCTACCCATTTCTCCTACCTACCCCCCCCCCCCCCCCCCCCCCTTTCATCCCCCCATTTCACCTCATCCGCCTCCTCTTCCACGTCGATTCCTTTTTCTGGATTCACATTTTGTGCCTCATCTATCCTTGTCTCCTTATCTTACACTTTTTGTCTTTTCACCTCTGGCCTTTGTCCAACCATCTACCAATCAAACACATCCCCTCTTTCACTTGTATCCATCTATCATTTGCCAGCCTTTGTCCTGCCTAGGGTTGCCAACTTTCTCACTCCCAGATAAGGGACAAAAGGTCAAAATAAGGGACAAATTCCCGACGGCAATTCGTTGACCAACTCGGCTATGGTGGGTGAATGATGAGTTGGCCCGGGTGCTGGACTGCACACAAAGCCCAGCTGGTGGGCCAGCTGAGGAGTCGCGTGCAAGTCCGGCACCCCATTCATCATGAACTGATGATCGGCAATGAGAAAGAGGGGTGGTGGTGTCGGCGGTAAGCGAAAGTCCGAAGGTCAGTCAGCTGATCGGGAGACCGACCGACGGGGCCACGGGTGAGATGCTGCTGTTGCACTCCATGGGCTGCACTACATCGGGACAGGTGAGGCGGGGTCGGATGCGGCATTCCGAACCGGACAGTCCCCTCGACCTGAATAGTAGCAGTCAAATACGGGACAAGGGCGGTCCCGTATGGGACAAACCAATTTAGCCCAATATACGGGATGTCCCAGCTAATACGGGACAGTTGGCAACCCTAGTCCTGCCCCCATCTCTCTCCCTTTCTCCCCACCCACTATAATCAATCTGAAAGAAGGATCCTGGCCAGAAACATTGCCTATCCTTGTTCTTCCATGTTCTCCAGAGATGCTGCCTGATCCGCTGAGTTACTCCAGCACTTTATGTCTTTTTTTATAGTCAACATCTGCAGTTCCTTGTGTCTAGATCTGCTCTTGATTGGTCTCAAGACCTGTTGCTGACCTGTGATGTCAATGTATTGACCATACATCTACTTTCATCAAGCAACCTTGACAGTAATCCTCTGAAAAGGTACCAGTTTGTCCTAAATGGGATGGTCTCTTCCATTGTGACCTCTGATGATCTTTAGTGTGTTGTGACCACTGCCTTCTGTCACATTTAGTACTTATCTGCTGTAAAGGGATCTGATTGTGTGTCTTTGATCTGGAGAAAGTAAGTGGAATTGACGGAGGAATTGTTCAATGTATGAATGGTTTCAGCCAGGTGAAGGAGAGCAGTTGTGGAAGAGGAATGGTTTGGCTGATGTTCAAGTAAGGAGTGAAGGGATCTCAGACCATCCTATTATGGGATGGTGTAGAGGGAAGGGAATTCTATGGTAAGGATTGACCTATTGGCACCTGGAACTATCAAAGTGGTGGTAGCCATGAGATGTAATATGGAAATAAATAGAAATGGGGAAAAGAGTAGGGAAGTCAAGGTAGGAAAGCAGGCTGAAATAATGGCTTAATCAGGACAATGCTACTTGTGGGTCTTGAGGCAGAAGTAGGCAGTGCAGTGCAGTGGGAGTTAAAGGCTGGAGGCTGTGGAGGGTAGATTTCTTGAGCTCAGTGATTGGGAGGCAATGACCTGATGTTCAGAGGTAGGGGACAAAATTTAGTGGGAGGTATAAGGAGAAGTCTTAGTATAGTGCTAACATTGGTCTTCTTAAATGTAGGGCTAGTTCACCAGACCTCTGTCTTTCCCACGTGTTTTATTGATATCAGGGTTGGTCTTTAGTTAGTGTTTGCTGCAAGCCCAGAGTTGGGTGGGGAAGAAATATTTAATCCAAATAAGTGCATGACAGGAAGTGTTTTATCATTGTGTCATTGTTTCATGAGTTGTCCTGAAAATGATCGCAATAGAAAATAGACAATAGGTGCAGGAGCAGGCCATTTTGCACTTCGAGCCAGCACCGCCATTCACTGTGATTATGGCTGATCATCCACAATCAGTACCCCGTTCCTGCCTTCTCCCCATATCCCTTGACTCCGCTAACTTTAAGAGCTCTATCTAACTCTCTCTTGAAAGCATCCAGAGAATCAGCCTCCACTGCCTTCTGAGGCAGAGAATTCCACAGACTCACAACTCTCTGGGTGAAAAGGTTTTCCTGATCTTCGATCTAAAGGGCCTACCCCTTTTTCTTAAACTGTGGCCCCTGGTTCTGGACTCCCCCAACATTGGCAACACGTTTCCTATCTCTAGCATGTCCAATCCCTTAATAATCTTATATGTTTCAATAAGATCCCTCTCATCCTAAATTCCAGTGTATACAAGCCCAGTTGCTCCATTCTTTCAACATATGACAGTCCCGCCATCCTGGGAATTAACCTTGTAAACCTACGCTGCACTCCATCAATAGCAAGAATGTCCTTCCTCCAATTTGGAGACAAAAACTGCACACAATACTCCAGGTGTGGTCTCACCAGGGCACTGTACAACTGCAGAAGGACCTCTTTGCTCCTATATTCAACTCCTCTCGTTATGATGACTAATTTAGCTTAAACAGGATTAGCTTTCTTCACTGCCTGCTGTACCTGCATGCTTACTTTCAGTGGCTGATGTACAAGGACACCCAGATCTTGTTGTACTTCCCCTTTTACTAACTTGACACTATTCAGATAATAATCTGCCTTCCAGTTTTTGCCACCAAAGTGGATAACCTCACATTTATCCATGTTAAACTGCATCTGCCTACTCACCCAATCTGTCCAAGTCACCCTGCATCATCATAGCATCCTCCTCACAGTTCACACTGCCACCCAGCTTTGTGTCACCTGCAAATTTGCTAATGTTACTTTTAATCCCTTCATCTAAATCATTAATGTATATTGTAAATAACTGCAGTCCTAGCACTGAGCCTTGCGGTACCCCACTAGTCTGCCAACCAATTTTCTATCCATGTCAGTACTCTACCCCCAATACCATGTGCTCTAATTTTGCCCACTAATCTCCTATGTGGGACCTTATCAAATGCTTTTTGAACGTCCAGGTACACTACATCCACTGGCTCTCCCTTGTCCATTATCCTAGTTACTTCCTCAAAAAATTCCAGAAGCTTAGTCAAGCCTGATTTCCCCTTTGTAAATCCATGCTGACTCGTACCGTTCCTGTTACTGCTATCCAAATGTGCCGCTATTTCATCTTTTATAATTGACTCCAGCATCTTCCCCCACCATGGGCGGAAATTGCTTTTAAAACAGGGACACAAAGAGAGAGGGCATAGAGGGGAGAGAGGTGAGAGAGAGAGGGCAGAGAGGAATGATCACACGTTATACCATGCCGCCGACCCATTCTGACCGTTGCCACGCCGCCGAACATCGCCCCCGTCGCCGAACCCATTTTGGACGCCGCCGAACAACCTTCCCCCCCCAACACCCCACATTGCACCCTTCTTCACGGCGACCCTGTAATTGCTTGGGACCTACTTTGTAACAACACTATGAGCAGTTCCGGGCCGCCTGCTCCCTGACTCGAATCGACTCGACGCCTAACTGACATACGCTCCGTCCTGCGCTGAGCTTGCTGCAGGCCGGATAAAATCTCGTGGCGGACCAGTTGTGGCCCATGGGCCATAGTTTGGAGACCCCTGATGTATGCGTACTTACGTACCCATGATATGGTAATTACAGTTAGCACTGGCTTAATTGGGAAGGGTGTAGTGCTAGCTTCCTTCTGTGGTGAGTGGGAGCACTTAGGGGATATATGGAAAGTGTGTCAATGAAGAAACTGAATGGTCATATATCGATTCAGATTCAGATTCAGATTCAATTCAGATTCAATTTTAATTGTCATTGTCAGTGTACAGTACAGAGACAACAAAAATGCATTTAGCATCTCCCTGGAAGAGCGACATAGCAAACGATTTGAATAAATAATAATAAGTGTCCGGGGGGGGGGGTGGTGATTGGCAGTCACCGAGGTACGTTGTTGAGTAGAGTGACAGCCGCCGGAAAGAAGCTGTTCCTTGACCTGCTGGTTCGGCAATGGAGAGACCTGTAGCGCCTCCCGGATGGTAGGAGGGTAAACAGTCCATGGTTGGGGTGAGAGCAGTCCTTGGCGATGCTGAGCGCCCTCCGCAGACAGCGCTTGCTTTGGACAGACTCAATGGAGGGGAGCGAGGAACCGGTGATGCGTTGGGCAATTTTCACCACCCTCTGCAATGCCTTCCGGTCGGAGACAGAGCAGTTGCCATACCATACTGTGATGCAGTTGGTAAGGATGCTCTCGATGGTGCAGCGGTAGAAGTTCACCAGGATCTGAGGAGACAGATGGACCTTCTTCAGTCTCTTCAGTCTCCTCAGGAAGAAGAGACGCTGATGAGCCTTCTTGATCAGAGTAGAGGTATTGTGGGTCCAAGAGAGGTCATCGGAGATGTTGACTCCCAGGAACCTGAAGCTAGAAACACGTTCCACCTCCGTCCCGTTAATGTGGATGGGGGTGTGCGTGCCGCCTCTGGACTTCCTGAAGTCTACAATGAGCTCCTTGGTCTTCTTGGAGTTAAGGGCCAGGTTGTTGTCAGCGCACCATGCTGCTAAGTGCTGGACCTCCTCCCTGTAGGCCAGCTCATCGTTGTTGCTGATGAGGCCAATCACCGTTGTATCATCTGCATACTTGATGATGGTGTTAGTACCATGTACACGTGTGCAGTCATAGGTGAAGAGGGAGTAGAGGAGGGGGCTCAGCACACAGCCCTGAGGAACGCCGGTGTTCAGGGTGAGGGTTGAAGAGGTGTGCTTGTCTAACCTTACAGACTGGGGTCTGTTGGTTAGAAAGTCCAGTATCCAGTTGCAGAGGGAGGGGTCGATGCCCAGGTTACCGAGTTTGGTGATCAGTTTTGATGGTATAATGGTGTTGAATGCTGAGCTGTAATCGAAGAACAGCATTCTTACGTAAGTGTCTCTGTTGTTGAGGTGGGAGAGGGCGGAGTGAAGTGCCGTTGAGATGGCATCCTCCGTACTCTTGTTCTTGCTGTAGGCAAACTGATAGGGATCCAGTGTGGGGGGTAGGCAGCTTTTGAGGTGTGCCAGGACCAGCCTCTCGAAGCACTTGGTGATGATGGGGGTAAGTGCAACTGGGCGGAAGTCGTTGAGGCTTGCCGCAGTGGAGTGTTTTGGCACTGGCACGATGGAGGTGGTTTTAAGGCAAGTGGGGACAACTGCTTGGGCAAGTGACAGGTTGAAGATGTCAGTCCAGACGTCTGTCAGCTGTGTAGCACAGGCCCTGAGCACGCGCCCTGGGATGCCGTCAGGGCCAGCAGCCTTACGTGCATTAACCCTGCTCAGTGCCACGTACACGTCGTAGGGGGTGAGTGTGAGGGGTTGGTGATCGGCAGGTAGCACAGTCTTGATGGCTGTCTCTAGATTGTCCCTGTTGAAGCGGCCATAGAAGTGATTAATTTCGGCTAAAAGCGGCCATATAATTTCTCAAGACATACTAAAATGCTTTGCACTTTGACATATTTTAAGAATTTATTTACAGTTATATGGTAAGACACATCAGGCATAATATTGGAGCAAAAACAAATAGAGAGCTGCTCAAGACCCCCCATCTCGACCGTGACCCAAAATGTCGACTGTCCATTGCTCTCCACAGATGCTTCATGGCCCGCTGAGTTCCTCCTCCAGCTTCTCCTTTTCTTAGCTTCGGGCTCCAGCATCTACAGTCTCATATGCCTCTATGGCACAATATTGATATGCACAAAATTCAAAAATATTCATATTTACCATATCATCACTGCAGTGCATTTTGTCAATTTTAGCATATGATAAAACTCACGATATGCCTTCTCCATGCTCTTTGTATTATTCTTGCTGAATTTTCTAATTTCAAAGTTGCTTGTTGCGTCACAGATGCTGCCATGTCACATACATATATCTTGGTTGCATATAGTCCACTGGCAGCACTACTGCTTGCAGGACTCTCTTCTTCCTCATAACGTCCACCAAATATGAATGCATAATTGCTTAAAAAAATATGAAGAAATTAACATTAGTCCATGAGTAGCTCAATTTGCAAAAGGCAATTTTGAGACATCTTCCTGAACTCTGAGTAATGTATAATTTTTGTTTGATTTACTTTCCAAATGGTGTACTGAATAAATTATATATTATCTAAATGGAGTAAGTTCACAAATATGCATACATAAACATTATCTTTGCTGCTCCCATCTGTCCAGTTAGTATCATAAGTGAGTTCTGTATCTCGCTCACGCAATGAATCATGGGATTTGTCAAAGGTCATTTGGGATTAACAAAGAGTGTTGCAAGTGATCGCGAACACAGCGCTGTATAAACTGTGTTTACATATTGGGCGGAACTGTAAAAATAAAATTTTCGGTCTGTTTTCATGTTCTTTGTATCATAAAATGCTAGCAAGCAATCTTCTATCGCATGTACAGCGACCATGACAAGCCACCTCCTAAATATTAATCTGGCATGTTTTTATCAATTATTTGCAATTCCAAAGCACTATGATTTCCCCCAACATTTTATCTACCTGGTACATGAAGAATGATTAAAAACGACACAGCAGATATGCAAAACAAGATCCCGACATAATCATAGTCACTATTGCTTGAAAAAAAAAATGATCTTAAAATTGTTTATGCAAATGCAACTACACTGGGCCTTCACAAACTAAATGTATAGTTCAGTACTGTCATACTGTCAGAAAAAAATCCAACAGTTTGTATACTAATTTATAGTAACCAATAGTGTCACAGTTTTGTGTTTCTTGCAGTCGGAGCATGTCAAAGCCTGCAACTGTGAATGCCGTGGTTGTTCTATAAATATCTCTGTGCAGTCGAGAATGCATCTCAGTGCTGGGCATTTATTTATTATCTGCTGCGTGGATCTTATCAAATCACGATCTGGCCATAAAATCAGGAGTTTCTATTGGATGGCTTGGAATTTAATCCAAGTATTGAATATTTTAGAACATGTACCCCCACCACTGAGTCCAAAGAAAGTCACGAAAAGCACCATCGACAGCCCAAGGAGCAGCTTCATCAACACGAGTACCATTTTATCCTTGATCTGGGTCCAGACTTCTTTGACAATTGTTTAAATGTTCTTGATACATTAGTACTGATGACTTTTTTCTTCCCTTCCCAATATCGCATTTTCATTGTTTTATGCTTCACATACTCACATGGATTGTCTAAGTCTTCCTTTGAAGAAAGCCCTGTCAATCTTCTCACATTTTTGTCGGTTTTGATATTGCTACAAAAATGCTTATTAGCTGCAGCATTCTTCAGTTTTAGTTTCAATCCTTCTATCTTGCCTTCCAACATTTCAACTGTGTCTCCCATGGCTATCTGGACTACACTTCTTCCCACCCTGCTTCCTGTAAGAACTTCATCCCCTACTCCCAATTCCTCCGTCTACGCCGCATCTTCACCCAGGATGAGGTGTTCTACACCAGGGCATCGGAGGTCCTCATTCTTCAGGGAACGGGGGTTCCCCTCTTCTACTATAGATTACGCTCTCACCAGGGTCTCTTCTATACCCTGTAATTCTGCTCTCACTCCCCATCCCCCCACTCGTAACAAAGGCAGAATCCCCATTGTCCTCACCTTCCACCCTACCAGCCGTCACATACAACAAATAATCCTCCGACATTTTCACCACCTCCAACGTGATCCCACCACTGGCCACATCCTCCCCTGTCTGCTTTCCGCAGAGACCGCTCCCTCCGTAACTCCCTGGTCAATTCGCACCTTCTCACCCAAACCACCCCCTCTCCTGGCACTTTCCCTTGCAACCATACATCCATAATTTAAACCAAAAAAATTTGTTTTAATGGTGTTTCTGTTTGTTCAAATCAGCAACACAATCCATTAATGTAAAATATTGCATTTATGAGATTAAGCAGCATTTATGTATTAATAAGTTCATTATCTTGAAAAAATAATACTACGCCATGGGAAGAGATACTGAGGAAAAATAGCCAAACACTTGGATATCAACAGTCAATTAGCCTCTGTTAATTTTAGTAAAATCAAGTGGTCTTGTAACTGCAATTATACATGTACTGTATTTGGTATATTAATGGATGCAATGAACTCAATTATGACTAATGTGTGCTTTGGTTGTTTCATAAAGCTCTTCATTCTTGTGCCTCTGTTTTTACCCTGTGCTACTGCCAGACCCTCCCTGATTTCCTATATTGATGCCTACTTTAGAATTGCTTATATTGTATACTGTTGCATAATTTCTTTAGAACATACAACATTAATGTTTTATTCAGTGTGTGTGACTTTGTCAGGCCTTGAAAGAGGGGAATCATCAAAAAGAGGACCTGTACCTTATTGCTATTTGCAAGACATGAGTGGTAATCTTGAACATGTCTCCTTCTCTTGATTACAATATGCTGGTTATGCATCCTTTCATAAATGTAGAGTCAAAGCATGTTGGTCATGCAGCCGGAAACAGACACTTCAGCCTAATGACTCAACACTGACCATCAACTACCATTCACACCAGGGCCGGATTTAGATAAAGAGAGGCCCTAAGCTATTTTACTTGTGTGGCCCCCCTCCCAAACCCCCACTGCCATGACTAGAGGACCATGACTACCCGACAGTGACAATGTGACTCTTTTAAATCCTACCGTATGTTGTCATTAAACAGTTGGTTTTAAAATACATATTGGATTCATTGCGGAGCGGGCGATGCCTTACCTGGATCGCCGTCTGAAGCTCTGGAGTGTTGGGCCTGTGGCAGGGATGGGGGTTGGGGCCGGTGGAAGGCAGGTGTGGACTGAGGCCAAGGCGATGTCTGATGGAGGGGTGGTGGGTGGTCAGGGGGGAGGGGGGTATGAGGACTGTAGTGTGGGTGGGGAAGAGCTGGGGTCACATGGTTTGAGGGGGAATGGGGAAGACCCAGTGGAACAGCCACTGAGATTACCAGGGTTGGGGGGGGGGGGCATAGCACTAGGACCCAGCGCAGTCAAACCCAGGGGAGTGGGAATCAGTAGCGTGGAAGCTTCAGGCCCGGTGCTGAGTCCAGGCTGCAGGTAAGGCGACGGCTGCGGGCTGCTGGAGGGCGGTGGAGTGGCCAGTGTCAGTGGGCAAAGAGTAGGAGGTCCCGGTGGGCGGTTGGTCGGTGAGGCAGCGAGGAGAGTAGGCCCCCCTAGATCTCAAGGCCCTAAGCTAAACTTGTCTAGTTTATATGTAAATCCGGCCCTGATTCGCACTAATCCTACAATCATCTGTTCTTCCCATATTCCCATCAACTCTTCCCAGATTCTAAAATGTACACACATGGGCCCATTTAAATGTAAATCTGAGTAGCTCAGCTCTGGTAAGAATAAGTGCAAGTACAGATAATAGAATTAGAATGAAAAAGAAAATGCTGGAAATGCTCAGTGGGTGCATGATAAATAAGTGGGTGAAATGCCCAGTGGGTGCATCTATGAATGAAGAATTGTGTTCATCGTTCAGTTCATCTGTTTGGACTAGGATTGGAAATTTAAAATCTATTTGTGTCATTTGTACACAATGTTTTTGTTTATCTTTGTTTGGAATATGTATAAATAAAAGGTAGGTATTTCAACCATTACCCCACTCTAAGGTAAAATACTACAAACACAAATAAAAACTTAAGTTGTTTAAAATTGTTATTAAGCTTAATCTTATCAATTGATCAATGCATTAAGAAAAAGGCTTTAGGTTTTGAATTATCGATTCTTCATGTATTCCATGGGCAGGTATTTAAACAAAACATGTGAATAAGGACAGGAAACGATAAGCAGATTTATACTTATCCTGCCATTAAGCAATTTCTACACACCTTCAGCTCAATTTTGCACCCCACCCTAACTCCACCATTCGGTACACAATGTTACCTAACTTTCTGGGTTGGGAAAACAATCAAAGGAAAAAAAGCATAACAGCAATTACAGAAAAGTATTGGGAAATTCCACTCCAATGTCTGGTTAAGCAAGTTCTGAAAGCCACAATTGCTCATCATTCACCAATTTATCAAATGTATTTTCTGGGACTTTTCCTAATTATTTTCTATTAGCCACTAATTTCAAGTGTACCTATAGACTGCCACATGTTATAAATTATAAATGGAGACTCTGGGCTTCCGTAAACTATCTAGCAGAGCACCAAATGTAATTACTTTTTCATTCGATTGAAAACGTGAATTGTACTTGCTCAAAACACTACTCCAGTCATGGACACACAGTTGATGTTGTCTTCACACATAGGCACCACACATTTATCGGGATTAAAATTAATCTGCCAGATTTTCTCCAGGGATCCATGCTTGATTCATTTTTTTAATTTTTATTTGGAAGGTCAGGTTTAAAAACTATATAAGTATCCACAAATGGGTTATGAATGATTCGTTAAGATAATAGATCCACTATAACATTTTATTCTAATGATGCCTAAAATGTTAAAATTGTTTCTTACCGGCCACTGTTAGATTGTGCTACCTCTTCACTCATGTTGTGATTACTTCAAGGATGACTTCATTATATTAGTAATTATTATAAAAATTCCATAATTTTCGATATCTAATGAATATAAGATATTTAAATAACTGATAACACAATCACAATTTTTTTTAAACATTACATCAATTGGGGGAAATACCTGGTGTTAATTTGCAATGAAACATTTATGGAATGGATTTCAATCACTGATGATATTATCAATACATTTTATATAAATCCAAATTATTTGTGACATTGTTCCATGCCAATGTCTATTTCTAAGGTGGAGATTGATAGATTAGGAAGGATGTCGGGGGTTATGTGGAGAAGGCAGGAGAATGGGGTTGAGAGGGAAAGATAGACCAGCCATGATTGAATGGCAGAGAGTAGACTTGATGGGCCGAATGGCCTAATTCTGCACTTGGAACGTATGATCGTATGGACATAAACATGGTATGCTTCAGCAAAATGAAACAAAGTGCATATTTAATGCTATACCTGTGTTATTTGTAGGAGGATAACGACAGCACATTGCCGAGGGCGAGTGTATTTGCAGCGCTACCGAGGAGCGTCCCGTCGTTATGGTTACCCCGGCAATGCCGTCACTGACGGCGCTAGCGGGGAGGGCGGGGAATGTCAACGAGGCGGCGCTCACAGCAAGTCACATACTGTCAGTCTGTCCTGTAGAGATGCATCTACGGTTCCTTTCTGCACAAATTGCCCCTTCCCAGCATTGTCCTCTGTTACTCAGCCTTGCACTCGCCGGCTCTTTCCAAAGTGCCTTAAAAAGTGGAATGATTACCAAAAATATTAGGATTTATTATTAATAGTTATTTCCAAAATTTCCCTAGATTCGTGGTTTTGAAATGTATTTTTTCTGCCGCATGTATTAAACCCAGCAGGTTTGCAACAAGATTAACGGTGAATCCGATTTACCAATCCGAAAAAAAGGGACACAAAGTGCTGGAGTTCAGTGGGTAGGGTGTGTAGGAACTGCAGATGCTGGTTTACACGGAAGATAGATACAAAATGCTGGAGCAACTCAGCGGAACAGGTAGCATCTCTGGGGAGAAGGAATGGGTGACATTTCGGGTCGAGACTCTTCTTAAGACAGACAGTGGATCAGGTAGCATCTCTTATCTGAAGAACATGGATAAGTGACATTTCAGGTCAATGATACAATGGTTCTTTATTGTCACATGTACAATGACATTCTTTTTTTTTGCAAACAGTTCTGTAAAGTATTGCTTTAAAGTAAATTTAAAGTAAAGTACATAAGCACAATCTCAAATTAAGTACAAAGTGTATGCTGTCTGTTCAGAGGAGCAGTTAGGCCATTCGGCCCATCAAGTCTACTCCACCATGGCTGATCTATCTTTCCCTCTTAATCCCAGTCTCCTGCCTTCCCCTCATAACCCGACACCCTGTGTGGAGTTTGCACATTCTCCTGTGACCACGAGTTTCCACCGGGTAGTCCGGTCTCCTTTCACGTCCCAAAGAGGTGCAGATTCGTAGGATAATTAGCCTCAGTAAATTACCCCTAGTGTGTAATGCGTGGATGAGAAAGTGGGATAACATAAGAACTAGTGTGAACATCGAAATTAGGTGCAGGAGTAGGCCATTCGACCCCTCCAGCCAGCACCGCCATTCAATACGATCATGACTGACCATCCAAAATCTGTATCGTGTTCCTGTTTTCTCCCCATATCCCTTGATTCCGTTAGCCCTAAAATCTATATCCAACTCTCTCTCTTGAATGGGTGATCAATGGTCAACGTAAATTCGGTGGGCTTCCATGCATGCTGTATTTCTAAACTAAATTATTCATCTATTACCTGCTGCACAAGGACAACATCCCCCATTCAGGCACTTCTTCCTTTGTCAATGATGTCGAGAAGCTAAGCCCTAACTCGTGAACACTCTGAGCTTTTGCAGAATCTTCTCAACACTTGGTATTCCATCTGTGCATTGCAGACAATTAGAAGTCAGCTACAAAGTTAAATCAAAGATGCTAATGGTCCATCTACTCCCTCCTTGATTCCAAATAGTATTTAACATTTTGGAAAGACAAACGAGGAGATGGGGGATGGTTGTGGGTTGTGGGTTGGGACTGGGAGCAATGTTGTGAGACATTGTGAGTGACTTTAGAGATACTTTAAATATACAACACAGAAATCGGTCCTTCAGCCCACCATATCTGTGCCAACCAGCGATCACCCTGAACACTAGCATTATTCTACACAAGGAAAAATTAAACATTTTTTTCCTGAAGCCGATTAATCTACAAATCTATAAATCTTTGGAGTGTGGGAGGAAACTGGAGAAAACCCACGCATCATAGGGAGAACGTACAAACTCCATACAGACAGCACCCATAGTCAGGGTCGAACTCGGGTCTCTGACTCTGTAAGGCAGCAGCTTTACCGCTGCGCCACTGTGCTGCCGTCAAGTGGGGACCTCTCACCCTCTTGCTAACAACGTTGCTTTTTATTTCATATACTGTGTGTGCATACAGAATCTAATAGAATGTGCATTTATTCTTGCACATAAATTTGATGTATAGTGAGGGCCAACGATATACAATGCACATACAGGATCTAATCAATATGCAATCTATTCTTGTACATAAAAGTTGATACATAGTCAGGTCCAACAATGGTTATTTAGAACTAGATGTGGTGAATATAATTTGCCAGATCCAGTCAAAGCTCATCCCGATTCATTTAAAAGACACAACCAGTTTTTCCCATGAAGATCTTTTCTTCTTCCCCCCCCCCCCTTCCCCTTGAAGGGGAGTTACTTTGTATTGGACATAAACTGGAATCTGCAAGTTTGAATCATAATTATATTCACAGTGAATATCTTTAATTTACCTTACAAACATGAAGTACAATATTTCTTGCAAGTTTCAGTATTTAATATAAACATTTATCTGAGGCAAATACATTAGAATTGTGGTGTACGAAACAACTCATATATATTATAATACACAAAAAGCATGTACTGAAGTAAATTAGTTCTGAAAACTACCCTTTTATTGCAAAACAAATTCTGATGTTAAGAATGAGTGAGATGTTCCCTGACAGACTAAATTCACCATTTAACAAATAAAACCAGCTCAAGTGCACTTAGACTATTTTGAATTGCAAGTAATAGCTTAAAAAGGGTTTCATACAACTACAAACTAATTTTAAAATTTACAAACATTATTCCTGCTATGTTCAGTCTTTAATTTCACATTTCATACCGTCAATTTGTAGACGCAGGGGCAGAATTAACATTATACACAAAAGCAGCATAGGGTTCAGAGTGTAGTGAATAATGACCACCGAGTGACATTTTTATTCACGTTTAAAATAAACATTACTCCAGGCCCTTTCAAGAAATGCACCACGAAAGATGGATTTCTCAAAGAAAGCACACAAAAAAAACACAAAGCAATGATATAAATTAGTTAAAGTTCCTCCTTTATATTGGAAGCTCGCTTGCAGTTGCATGTGGACTCATGATCAGAAGGCTGTGCAACATGCTCCATTCCCTCACGAATTTCTGGTGTATTAGTCTGCCGGCTCGCATACTCCTACAATAGCAAAGAAAGAGTACGGATTAGAAGAATTGGTGGGAGGTCATTATAATTTTGTACTCTGTAGAGAAGATACTTTCTAAAGAAACACAGCAAGCTATAATCTGTTGCAAAGGATACTTTAAAGAGTCTCAAATTAGGATTAGCATGAGGTTACTCGGAATGGCAAAATTCATTACCAACTGGGCAAGTTATGTCTGATTAAATCCCTACATCTGATCCCTTCACTGACAACACAATGGTTTTTGATGGGCAGAGATTTTGTTTGAGAAGGGTCATGACCTGAAACATCACCTATCCATTTTCTCCAGAGATGCTGCCTGAGTTACTCCAGCATTTTGTGTTTATCTTTGGTATAAACCAACACTTGCAGCTCCCTTTTTATTACATTTGGTCATGACAGTTGTTAATCCGATTTATCCAAGGGTGGCACAGCTGAAAGAGTTGGTGTCTCACAGCGCTAAGGACCCAGGTTCGATCCTGACCTCAGGTGCTGTCAGTGTAGAGTTTGCACGTTCTCCCTGTGACAGAATGGGTTTCCTCGAGGTACATTGGCTTCCTCCCACATCCCAAAGAGGAGCAAGTTTGTAGATTAATTGTCCTCTGCAAATTGCCCCTAGGTATGTAGGGGGTGGATGTAAAAGTGGGATAACATAGAACATAGAACTAGTGTAAACAGGTAATCGATGGACTCATTTGGGCCTCTTTCCATACTGCATCTCCAAACCAAATTATTCATCTGTTACCTGCTGCACAAGGAAACATCCCTCATTCAGGCATTTCTTCCTTTTTCATTGATATCTAGGAACTAGCCCCTATCTTGTGAATGCCCCGAGCCTTTGCTGGGTCCAACTCAGCAAGCCAGCCAGCATCACTGGAGAACTGACTATCTCTGAAGATAGGTGATGTTCCAGGTCAGGCATCTGCTTCAGACTGGGAGAGAGGAGAGGCAGGACAAAGGGTTGCAGGTAATAGGTGAATGCAGGCGAGAGGCTGGTTTGATGGGCAGATGGTTGAAACAGAAGCCAAAGATTAAAACAGAAGGTGCGAGACAAAAAGATTGAAGAGCCCCAAATAATGAAGCCAGAGAAAGGAATGGTGGTGGAGGAGGAAGGAATTGTTAGCAGTTAGCTCATATTGGAAGTTTTCATTGCTTTCTCTGGAACACATTGGCTTCAAGCCCAGCAGGTGGCAATATCACAGCAGGTGATACCTCTTTCCACATTACTTACCGAATTGAAATAAGAAAGTCACTGAAAGTTGGCGTGCAGGTACAGCAGGCAATGAAGAAAGCTAATGGAATGTTGGCCTTCATAACACGAGGATTTCAGTATAGGAGTAATGGGGTTCTTCTGCAGTTGTATAGGGTTCTGGTAAGACCACATCTGGAGTATTGTGTACAGTTTTGGTCTCCTAATTTGAGGAAGGACATCCTTGTGATTGAGGCAGTGCAGCATAGGTTCACGAGATTGATCCCTGGGATGGCGGGACTGTCATACGAGGAAAGATTGACAAGACTAGGCTTGTATTCACTGGAGTTTAGAAGGATGAGGGGGATCTTATAGAAACATATAAAATTATAAAAGGACCGGACAAGCTAGATGCAGGAAAAATGTTCTCAATGTTGGGCGAGTCCAGAACCAGGGGCCGCAGTCTTAGAATAAAGGGGAGGCCATTTAAGACTGAGGTGAGACTTGTGGAATTCCCTGCCACAGAGAGTAAAGGAGGCCAAATCACTGGATGGATTTAAGAGAGGGTTAAATAGAGCTCTAGGGGCTAGAGGAATCAAGGGATATGTGGAGAAGGCAGGCACGGGTTATTGATTTGTCACGATCAGCCATGATCACAATGAATGGGGGTGCTGGCTCGAAGGGCCGAATGGCCTCCTCCTGCACCTATTTTCTATGATCAATATAAGAGAAATAAGAAAATGCGTCAGAGGTTATGGGGAGAAGGCAGGAGAATGGGATTAGGAGGGAGAGATAGATCAGCCACGATTGAATGGCAGAGTAGACCTGATGGGCCAAATGGCTTAATTCTACTCCTATTCCTTATGACAATTTAAGAATAATTTTCAGTCTTTAATTCCAACCCAGTGATTGAAAAATTGCATTGTTAACATCACCCTAAACAATTTTCCAATTACATATTTTGTTCTAACAAATATCTGACTACTTCACTGATGCAAACATGTACACTTTGCTATATCCAAGGTTTATCAGGTTTATGCTTTCCAGAAATATTTATATACATGGAGTAATACGTGCTGAATTATCTAGCACGAGTTGTACTAAATCAGTGATTATCACAAAACCTTCCAGAATAAGTAAGTTAAAATGGGCAGCAAAGTGGCGCAGCTGGTAGAGCCACTGCCTCAAAAGCTCAATGACCCGGTAATTTGGAGTTTGCACGTTTTCCCTGTGACCGCTTGGGTTTCATCCAGATGCTCTGGTTTCCTCCCACATCCCAAAGATATGTGGGTTTGAAGGTTAATTGGTCTCTGTAAGATTGCACCTTGTGTGTAGGGAGTGAATACGAAAATGGGAAAACATGGAACTTGTGCGAACAGGAAATCGATGGTCATTATGGGGTCAATGGGCCAAAGGGCCCGTTTCCATGCTGTACCTCTAAATTCAAAATTCTTAAGTCTCCTTCTACTTACGAATCCATCAATGGATCCAGTATTAAAGTAATGATATCCTAAATAATTTGGAATGGAGCTCTATGCACAATAATAAATTGATCTATTAAGTATCTCAAACCTGTAAGACTTTGTAACAGTAACAGTAAAGACTTGAAGGCTGCAAGAGTTCTCGTGCGAGAATTTGTCCTAATCTGGCAATTTTCTGAGCTTCAGCATCATTTTCCTAGAACAAAAATCAAAGAACAATATTTTATATGTAGAATTCCATTCCGGTACAAATTTTCCATTAGCCACAGTTTTGTTCGATAATACAGTGAGGAATACTCTTTGACATATACACTTGAAGAGCTTTTTTTTATTTTAACTACAAGGATAGATTACCATTGTTAGTCCACAACACAAATGCATAGCTGGGCAAGATAGAGGGCCAGTCTCACTAGCTTAAACAACCCAGGACCTAAACATAGCCCAAAGCGCTGGAGTAACTCAGCAGGTCAGGCAGCATTTCTGTACAGGTCTGAATCAGTCTGAGGAAGGGTCTCAAACGGAAACATGCCAACCCATGTTGTCCAGAGATGCTGCCAGACCTGCCGAGTTACTCCAACACTCTGCACGTGCTAGAATGCGACTTCTTACAGATATTACTTTCCACATTCCTTAATAAATGTGGGAAATCGGGTTGGCAGTACCTGCATGAAGTCTGTGGAGTTTTGGTATCAAACACCAGCAGTTCTGTTCAGAACTACCAGCATTAGACAATGAAATTTGACCCATTGCTTATTCATTTACCCCCATGTTACATGCATTCTTCTTCATTGCCAATACGTATATGCACTGCATCAACTTTTCAACACATGGTTTACAAATTGGTAGACACAAAATGCTGGAGTAACTCAGCAGGTGAGGCAGCATCTCTGGAGAGAAGGAATGCGTGACGTTTCGGGTTGAGACCCTTCTTCAGACCGTTGTCAGGGGAGGGGGTGGGACAAAGATAGAATGTAGGCGGGGACAGTAAGACTAGTGGGAGAACTGGGCTTTGATGGAGGCACAGACAAGTCCCGAGAAAACAAACATGGATGTGGGAAAATGTGGTCGTAGAGTCGGAGGGAAGTTTTGATGGAGGTATAGGTCAAAGAGCTGAATGTTAATATCTGAAAGATAGTTTTCACATTAAAAATGAAAGCATAATAGATTAGGAAATGGTTGCCACTCTTTTAGTAACAATCTACTTGCAGCACACACTAGTTACTGCTAAATGTTCATGTCAAGATTAATAATCAGATAAGGCTCACTTAACTTAAAGTTATGGTGTAGATAATGATTGTGCTCAGTATTCTTTATCAAACAATATTTAATGTTATCACAATTATGTACAGTGGCAGTGTAGTCATTAATAGAGCTTATCAGTAATAAACCATTATTAACTGACATTACGAAACAGTCAGTCATAAATTCATTAAAGAAGCATTCATTGAGAAAGCATTATTGAAGAATGTTGATTTGCCGAGCGCAAATTTAATTAAATTCTGGCACTATGCTGTGTTTTTCTCTCCATAGGTGCTGCCTGACTTGCCGAGTGTGCAGAGTTAAAATGCAAACAGCTAGCTTTTGGAGATAAAACCATGTAGCTTCTATGTATTATTTTTCCTGAATGGCCTTCATGGTCTATTAGGCAGATTTCAGGAACAGGCAAATAATAGGTAATATATTTTACTTCCTCCAATTTATTTAATATGCCACATCCATAATTACAAGAGACATGTTGAGACTCAATGAGCTGTGCTGTTTGAAGGAATTTATGCTACATGCCACAACATGACCCGTCTGCAACCTATCCCTTGTCACTGGAATACGATGTTGACAACTTTACCCTTTGGGCAAATTTTACATATACAGGCGCAGAACCTTTTATCTGAAAGCCTTGGGACCAGACACTTCTCGGATTTTGGAATTTTTCGGATTTCGAAATGGAAGATTTTTTAGTGTAGATTAGGTAGGTAGCGCGGGCGGCTTGAAAAGTCTGCAGCGGCTGCCTCCTCCCCAGAGACCGGGGAATCATTGTAAATCATTGCATAAATGTTAGTCAGTTAGTTTGGAGGGATTTTACGTGGTGGTGGGGGGAGATGGGGGGGTGAAGGGGGAAACTTTAATTCTTAGTCCCCTACCTGATCGGAGAGGCGAGGTGTGGGCAATGGGGGAAACTTTAATTCTTAGTCCCCTACCTGATCGGAGAGGCGAGGTGTGGGCAATGCCTTACCGGGTCACCATGCAGTAAGCTCCGGAGCGCTGTGGCCGCTGACTCCCAACATCGCGTAGCTGGGGCTGCAGGCGTCTGGCCGCGGGCCGCGCTGGATTTAGAGCGCCGCGCAGCCAGTGGTAGAGTTGCTGGGGTCGGAGCTACAACCGGCACCGTCCGGTTTAGGTGTCGAGGCAGCCGCTACAGTAGTACAAACCTGGGTTGACCGTGGGTCGTTTCGGGTCATGTTCGGCACCAAACGCAAGCTTTGGTGTGCAGACGACATCCTGGAAAAAATGTCCGGTTTTCGGAGCTTTTCGGTTTCCAGAACTCCGGATAAAAGGTTGTGCACCTGTACAAATGTAATAATGTTACAGTGGACTTACCTTCACCCATTTAATCTTTTCTAAAAGGTCACTTAGGTCTCTCTTCACTGGAATGTAATGTACCCATGGTTTTAGGGATTTGTAGAAGTGCTCGTAATATTTTGAATCCTGTTTCAATACAAGGCTGTCACCCAACATAAGGTAAGGGAATCTGTAAGCTGCCACAGTGCCATCCACATTCACTTGGTATTTATACTGGAAAAATATTCAGAAACACACATCAACATTTAATGGTTCACATGAATAGAAACTGAAACAACAAGGAACTGCAGATGTTGGTTCATACCAAAGTTGACACAGCATACTGGGAGTAACTCAGCGGGTCAGGCAGCATCTCTGGTGAAAATGGATAGGTGACGTTTCGGGTCAGGACTTTTCTTCAGACTGACGATTTAGACAAAGTGGTCCTGACCCGAAACGTCATCTATTAATTTCCTCCAGAGATGCTGCCCGACTCGCTGACTTACTCCAACACTTTGTGCCTATATTAGAAAATGTGCAAAGCACAACATTTCTCCTAAAATTAGGGATACATTGTAATTAATGCAACTGACAACCAGAAAAAATACAATCCCAATTAAAAAAAAAAAAAAATTTGAACAATAAAATTAGTTTTACTGTTTCAATTTAAATTATATTCTTCATCAACGTCTTGTTTAGACATTTAAATAATGTAGAGCAATGCATTAAATAATAGAAAACAAGATGGAAAGTTAATGGGGACACAAGAAATTACAGATGCTGGCATCTTGAGCATAAAACAAAGTGCTGGAGGATCTCAGCAAACCTGGCAGTGTCTGCAGAGTCAAAAGGACAAATTACGTTTTGGTTCTGTTCCTCCAGTACTTTTTTTCGCTCTGAAACAATTAATTGCTGAACCTCCTTCTCAGCAATATGAATGAACAAAAGCAAGAAATGCAACCGTAAATATTGCTACAATACGTGCGTATGCTGATCAGTCTTCACAGTAAAGACAGGATGTACTTTGCCTTTTGAATGGAGTTAGATATTAGGCTCCAATGTTACCAACTATCCGTGTCTAAAACAACCATATAATGATCAATTTAGCAGCTGGAGATCCATGAACATTCAGATCAAATATTTGTCTCTTTCAAAAAACGAGGTGTCTCAATTTTCAAACAGTTTGTCTGTATTCACACTAGATACTCAACATCTTTCAGAAAAATTGCTGAGGAATATTTCAGGATCAGGAGCATCCTACTTGGTAGCAAGAGTGCTGATTCAGGTGAAGCAGCAAGAGAGAAGGACAGCCCACGCGGACACTTGAAAACTCAGAGTGGAGCCAAATATAAACAACTTTGAACAGAGGTAAGAAAGCCCACCAGACAGGCAATTGGTCAGTGTGCACATCTTTTGATCTTTTAGATAGACGTTAGAACTAGGAAGAAATTATAACTTGCAATTCTTATTATATTAATGAACATTTAAAAAAATCTATTGAAATTAGATCAGCAGCCTCAGGGAAGTGGAAGGGAAGTGATTGCCATCTTGAGTATTTTTTAATCATATGTTTTAGAGCAATATTTTAGTTAAAAAAAGCTCAGAACTTGCAGCTGATTATGCAAGACTGAAGAGTTGACTAAATGGCAAGCATTTCAAACAATATCATAGTTTGTTTGCTACTAAAAAATTAAGCATCCATGGCTAAACATTAAGGAAAATTAAGATTAAGAGAGGCATTCAAGGTTATCCTAATGAGAAACGGGTCTCAGGATTGAAAGTGTTTGAGGAACCAGCAACATTTGACCAAAACTTGTACACGAGAGAAAAGGCAGAATGTACAGTATGTACGAATAAAGTATGCAAGAAATATTTTATTAAAAATTTGCAAAAGTCTGCCAATGAGGGCAGCATGGTGGCGCAGCAGTAGAGTTGCTGCCTTGCGTGCCAGAGACCAGGGTTCGATCCCGACTACGGGTGCTGTCTGTACAGATTTTGTACATTCTCCAGCATGGGTTTTCCCTGGGTGCTCTAGTTTCCACCCAACCTCCAGACGTACATGTTTGTAGGTTAATTGGCTTTGGTAAAAATTATAAATTGTCCCTAATGTGCAGAATACTGCTAGAGTATGAAGATCGCTGGTCGGCATGGACTCAGTGGGCCAAAGTGCCAGTCTCCGCACTGTATCTGGATACTAATCAAATGTAAAAATAAAAGAGTGTGGGGTTCATCATAACCAGGAGAGCAAAGAAATAGCTGAAGAAATAGTTATGTCATCGTCTTCACAGTAAAACACACAATAATTGTAACAGGTGCAGTGGGGAACTACTTGTCTAATGACATTAGAAAATAACATAAAGCAAAGTACAGCCTCACTCTTCATAACTGGACAAGGGAAATGGGGGGGGGGGGGTGTTGAACAGTTACCATGTCATCACTCAGATGAACATGAACCTTCAGAATTCCCCACCCTAGCAAGCTGCAGAGGTCAAGGAATTTAAACATATTCAAAGAGGATATAGATAGATGTTTGTATACCAAAAGGTAATCATGATTAAATAATCACCAGAACTATGTAGGAATAGGAAAGGTTTAAGAGGAATGTGGGTCAAGCACAGGCAGGTGGGACTAGGATATATGGGACATGTTGGTCGACATGGGCAAGTTGGGCTGAAGGGCCTGTTTTCACGCTGAATTACTCTAAATGTAGGGAAATGGAGCAAGCTTACATGGGTTTTTCTGGTTGGATGAATTTGCCCGTTTCCATGCTGTATGACTATATGGAAAAGGACTATATCCACAAAAATCATACCTTAAAGAAATCAAAGAAACTGATCAGTTGGGCTTTTCCAAGAGCCTGCTCTTCCTCACGAAAAAAGAAATAGGCAGTTATCCCAGCATCCAGAAGATTGGGATTCTTTTTGGAAATCCTCACTAGTTTCAGCCTCTCCTCACTGCTGTCCCTTCCTCTCCAAAAAGCTTGTTCAGTCTTATTGCTCCAGGAGGGACCTGTTGTGAAAGAAATAATCATTGAGCTATTATAAAAACACATCATCAATTTTAATTAGAACACAAAGAGCAGGAGTAATAGACAGAGACAGCATCTGTGGAGCACAAAGTGCTGGAGTAACTCAGTGAGTCAGGCAGCATCTTGAGAGTCATACACTGACCAACATGCCCCATCCACATTAGTCCCACCTGCCCGTACTTGGCCATCACCCTCTAAACCTATCCTATCCATGTACCTATCCAAATGTCTCTTAAATGTTATATTGGTATCTGCCTCAGCTACCTAAAAAAGTGACCTCGGTTCCTATTAAATCTTTCCTCCCTGTGGAGCACAAAGTGTTGGAGGCACTTTTACCGTTTCAAACTTAATGGTCTCTTAATCAGCCGTGATCACAGTGAATGGTGGTGCTGGCTCGAAGGGCCGAATGGCCTGCTCCTGCATCAACTGTCTATTGTCTTAAGGCAAGAAGGCTATTAAAAATGTCACCCAAATCCTTAAAAAGACAATAAAATAATAATTTCCACAATGGGCGGTTTGGGAGAGATGTCCAAAGGCTTGGTTGAAGAGACATACTTTGGAGGTTGAGTTTTAAGTTGGGCAGATAGCTAGAGTCAACAAAAATAATTTCATAAATAGAAAGAAGGAACTTTTGATTTCAAGGAACTGAAATACAATGTTCAACAAAGTTGTTTGTTTATTGATACAATAAATATGTTCATACACTGAAAATTACATCAACACTCCAAGACATCTTGTTCTAATGGTTACATCTACAACTGTTAATTATAGAGCTAGCAAATGAAAAATAAATTGGGCTATAATTTAATGCCCATTTACGTCTTCTATACCCATAGGTTAAGGATGAGGGTCATTCGGGAGCCCCGGCCACAGCAGCTTAGTCTGCTCCGAATCGCAAGGCTTGAATCGGCCCGTTCGCAGGACCTTTCATCGCCCAGCACGTCTCGGACGCCGGAACTTCCATCGCCCGGCGGGGGCTTCAATATCAGGAGCCTCGATCACCTCGACGTAGCAGTTTGACTGCATGATCGTGGGAGAAGCAAGGAAGAGATTACTTTTTTTACCTTCCATCACAGTGAGGAGGTTCCTGGAGGAGATCACTGTGCTGGATGTTTATGTTAAATTTATGTAATTGTGTTTTTTTTTTTATTGTTATGACTGTATGGTAATGAAATTTCATTCTTTTGAATGACAAATAAATTCAAGATAACTAATTGTTTGCTAGTCAGATACTCCAAAGTGTATAATAAACCAATTAGGAACATATTCAATTATTAAATGTATTTACTTAAAGAATGCTAGATTAAATTCTGGAGTAAACACAATAAAGAGAGTGCCCTAGTATCTTGTCTATTTAGATGAGAAGAATGTCCATGCTGTAATGTAAATGCAATATCAATGCCAGCGCCCCTTGAGGCCAGGAGTAGAAGCTGCCGAGTGTGCCTGTGCCTCATGACTGATAACATGTGACCTTCTAGAAGTTTCTGTTAGTTGTTGGAAAAAAACTCTTCTTACAAGATGTCGGACGTGTATTCATTGTGCTAGCCACAACTGGGACATACAGAAGACATTACACATGCAACAACTGAACATTAAATTGCACTGCCTTATAATTTGTTTTGGGGGGGGGGGGGGGATGTTCCTAATGTGACTACTGTCATATAACTTGACAGCAAGGTTGTCTAGTCTTCACTCCACAATTTAGTTGACAATTTCCATGATCTATCTAATGAATGGAGTTTATGATTATCACATCCAGATGGCCCATTCTAGACGTGTAAAAAACAGCTAGGAAGTTGGTGCAGAAGCACTGGACAACCTAAAGCACAAATGTATCCCTTTCCTGAATACCATCACTCAGATCAATGACCAGAGGATAGAGAAACCTAGACTTGGCACAATGTATAACACAATAATGCACTCTGGAATACGAAAAACCAAACAAAATCTCTGGATTTTGAAAGTTTGCCACAAAAAGACCAATACAAATTACATAATGTTACAAAACTGCAGTTAGAATGAGTAACAAAGTACACAGTGATCACAGTGAGTGACAGGCATGGAATACTAATCGTGGATCAATTTACATAGCACTTCCATCAATGGAAAACATTAACGCATTTCACACTTCAGATGAAAGGGCATCAAAAAGATAACTAAAAATTTGTTCACAGAAATAATTTTATTACTTTTAAAGGGAATTTTGAGGATTGAAGCAAGACTATTTTCATCACCCTTGTGTTGGACGACTGAAGGCAGAATAACTTATGGCGAGGGAAGGGAGAGGTGGACGTTGGAAATGGAGGTAAGTAGGGTTCTTGGACAGTCGTGAGGTGAGGGAAGGGGGGCATATTGCAGAAGCAGAGAAAACAAGACAAGTTAAAACTTGGACACCAAGATGAGATTTTTTTTTTTTTTTTTTTTTTTAGGAGTAGTCAGCATACACAAGGGTGATGAAAATAGTAACAAGGAACTGCAGATGCAAAAGGACACACAGTGCTGGAGTAACTCAACAGGTCAGGCAGAATCTCTGGAGAACATGGATATGTATCTTTCTTCAATCTGAAGAAGGATTCCAAACTGAAATGACACCTATTCACATTCTCGAGAGATGCTGCCTGACCAAGTCACTCCAGCACCCCAGTTTCTGCAGGTCCTGGCTTCGCCAATATTATAAGAAACTGACAAGGGATAGTATAAAAAGCAATAGGTACTTTGTATCCGAGAGCACCTGCCCTTGAACAGGAAGCATCTGCCCTGGGACGTACGAGTCTCTAAAGTTGGCCAATTTGTAATAAAGATAGTTTGTTCTGAAAGTAAATACAGGACTGCACTTGAATTTCCCCGTCTACAACAGGCAACCACAATGTTTCGAGGAGGTGATTATCTCCAGTGTAGGGAATTCCATTTCAAATAAAATATTGAAATAATGGATTTTGGCTCCATAACGTTAATTGTGAAAGATCATTGTAAAAGTATACCAATGAAAGGAAACATAATCAAACCTACCAGTCTGTCCTTGAATAGAAAGTAGATCATTCGTTACACCACGCAGTGTTTCTAATGTAGACCGCGTTATATCATATGTTGGAAGGACAATATCTGCAGTGTCGTCAGAGCCACACCAAGAAATGATAGGCAAGGGGTTATCTTTTGTTTTACGGGTTTCCAATGGCCAATCTCCAACATTTACATAGAATTCAACATCAGGTAAGTGAACCTAAAATAAAGTGAACAACTGTCTCATTATGTAGCAGAATATAATCGAGCAAAAATTAAAAAATTAAATCACTGCAACTGTAAAATTGACATACTTTCCTTGCTAAAGATAGAAGCATTTCATCTGAAAACATTTTGAAGTCCGTGTACCGTCCCATGGTTCGTCGATAAATCTGGTTATTTAATATGGTGTAGTGGACAATACCTCGATCACCAAATCTGTTTGGCACTTCTTCTAGCAGAAGTGAAAGATCTATACTGGGAAAGTTAACAAAGTCACTAGAAATTTGTTCTTCTTTTGCAGGACATGATGCAGTGGCTTTCCATTTTTCAGGCTCCTCTTCAGGACAGTAACAGTACTCATGATAAACTGGACCTGATGACAGAAGCAACAACACAATATGTTACTAAGTGCATTGCCTCTAATAATAAACTGTTAAAAGTGATTGCTTCAAAGATTTTAAAATAAATAACAGAATTAAGTCATGCAAAAGAGCGAAGTTTAAATAAATATTTGCAATTTACAAAATACGTTCATCACATGTTCTTTGACATGTATCTATATGCCTGTGCAACTGATGATACAGCAAATCAATGTGCAGATAATTTATAACTACATTTAAAAGGGAACTTTGCTAAAATATTTGGTAAGAGGACTATTCCAGCTACAGCATCCCAAAATAAACATTAAATAAGAGCATGCAAGATTATCAAGAAGACATCACTGAAATACTGCATTTCTAGTCTTCTCGGGATTTGGGGAAAGCGAGGAAAAGACCAGAACATTAAAAGCAAGTTAAAACAGATCACAACATTCCAGAGTCAGCATCCAACTAATTACCTTTCTTGCCACCGAGTCTCCCAAAGCAAAACTACCTGTTCTGAGCCCTGAGGGGAAATACTGCAATTAAGAAGCATCACGTAATGGTGAAATAGCAGAAACTGGACAGTCAGCACAGCACAGAAACAGTTCCTTTCAGCCTAGTTGGTTCTTGGCGATCGTGATTCCTGCCTATGCTAATCCCATTTGCCTGCATTAAGTTTACATCTCTCTGCGCTTTTTCTATTCAAATACATTTTTGTTAAGTTTTTGTTTAAGTTTAGAGATACAGCATAAAAAACAGGCCCTTCTGCCCAGAGTCCATGCCTTAGAATGATCCCTGCGCACTAGCACCGTCCTACACACCAGGAACAATTTACAGAGGTCAATTTACCTACAAATATTCACCTCTTTGGGATATGGGTGGAAACCATAACACATGGAGTAAACCCACGTGGTCACAGGGAGAACATACAAACTCCAAACAGACAGCACCCGTCATCATAACCGATCTCAGGTCACTGGCGCTGTAAGTCAGTAACCTTACCCGCTGTGCCACCTGGCTGCCTAAGTACTTTAAAAAATCTCATGTAGACGCAAGGAAATGCAGATGCTGGTTTCCACAAAAAAAGACAAAGTGCTGGAGTAACTCAGCGAGTATGGTAACATCTCAGGAGAACATGGAAAGGCGACATTTTAGGTCAGTACTCTTCTTCAGCTCACTTTGTTATTGTCAACCACAATGGCTGCCTAACCATTTGCCTGCACGTATAATGTAAAGTCTGAAGAAGTGCTGACCCAAAACATCGCCAACAAAATGCGATTTAAAAAATATATAGTTTCTTTAATACAAATGTCAAAGATTCCCCTCTAGAAATAGAAACTTGCATTTATCCTGCATTCTTCACATGATCCTGAACCCATTCAAAGACGATGAGAGATTTTTGAAACACTCCTGGTGAGTGGCAGGGTGGGAAACCCGGGGCAGGCATCAGGCCACATCAAGTGAGCAAAGTCCCAGCAGTCGGGTCGGAGCCCCGAAGTAGAGTTGGACTGAAGAAGAGGTCGGGTTGGGGCCTCGAACGGAATCGGGCCGAGGACGGAGCCTCAAGGATGAGGTTGGGCCGAGACGCCGAGGACAAAGGGGGACACAGTGGGGGGGAGGGGTGGCCGAAGAAGGGACGAGCGCTTTTTGTACCTTTGTCGTTGCCTTTGTGGTGACACTTTTGTGTACTTGGCATGCAGAAAGAAAGAATTTCACTGCACCTAGCTAGGTACAAGTGACAATGAAGTATCATCATCATCAGATACTTTCTGACCCAGCTTGTGCGTTTTTAAAACCAAATGTCCATGGATAGAGAAAACGTAAAAAGGACTGTGAGAATATTCAATTCATAAACTGGTCCCCGTTTACAGGGTGTACATCCAGATTAAAGATATCCATTACACAAAATGAACAAAAGAAGAAACAATTCAATAGTACTGGGATTCAAATGACATAGCTGTCCACATGATTCACATGCCACTAAATTCCTTGGGAAGTAATCACACAGAACAATTGCAGCTTTCGTTTTCACACAATAAAATTCCACCAACAGAAATGAGCTGAATGACAAGACTTGCAAAGATCAGTTTTCAGGCACCTACCGTTTCCTTTGAAGCGTGTTGACAGCTCGCCTCAACATTTTTCAACTAATCTATATCTTTGCAGACAATTGACCCAAACTTCCTGCCCGCTCAAAAAAATAGTTGGCAGCATCCAAATTTTTGCATATCCTACAAACCCATGTTGAGTTTCTCATTTTAGATCCTGTTTATTTCACAGCACAGAGGTGGTCCCTTGAGTTGAATACATTTGATCACAGAGCCCATTAGTGCAGCACTGGGAGTTGTTAAACAACCTGTTTTGTTTGAAAGCTTCTGTGTATAATAGCTCTTCAATTGGTCACATTCCATTGTATAAACAAAGAACTGCAGAAGCTGGTTAATACACAAAAGGACACAATGTGCTGGAGTAACTCAGCATTTCTGGAGAATATGGACGTGTGACATTTTGGGTGGAGACCTTTCTCTAGACTCACATTCCCTAGTTGTTACTTGATTACCTGGTAAATTCTCTTCAAGTACTTGTTTAATTATTTTAGGACTAACTATTACTAAATTCATGGCCGATCTTTTGAGATCATTACTAGCTCCAAAGGTTCTTCACGTCAACTTTAGTGCTTTTGTCGTATCCCTTAAATCCACACCTTTTGTGAACTAAACCTTCTGACACCAGAAGCAGTTTCTTCTGACTTCTTCAGCAGTTTCTGTGGGTCACGGAAGACCTTATGCACATCCTTATGTCTTCTCCAAGGCATAAAAGGATTCTGCCGTACTGATAAATGGGATGCTTGTGAATGGGACGATGATTGGTGTGGTTATGGCGGATTGAAGGACTTGTTACTGTGCTGTGCAATTCTGTGAATCATTCCAAAGCATGGTCCTTAGTACTAAATATTTCAATTGTTTAAACAGTAATTTATGCATTTAAAACAACTTTCTTACATTTGTACTCCATGAATAAAGCTAAGGAACCACTGTTTATTCTTATTAAGATTCTTATTAACCATCCCCATTCTTTGTTCCTGTACCTTTTTTAGAATTACACTACTTAATTCACATTGCCCCTCATTCATCTTCATTCAAAAATGCATTTCATACTTTGCATAAAATGTTGATATTTACACCTATTGCGTCCTTGTTCTCCTGTAGACCTTCACAAGATTAACATTTCTGAAGGTTGCATCAGCTGCAAACTTTGATAGACTAAATCCAAACCATTAAAAAGATGCAATTCCCAACCTTGAGAAATGTTGAAGGACACCACTCGACACCTGCCTGTCATCTGAAAAAGAACATCAACTGTTGGCCAGGCCAAAAGGCTTAAATGTGATAGCCAAATACGCATGGACGTCTGTCCTTAAATTGGGCAAAACCAAGATGTCGAACGTTTCCATTACAACCCCATGATGGGTTCTTGTCCCAAACATAGGATAGGTTTACGAGAATGATCCCAGGAATGATTGGGTTAATGTATGATGAGTGTTGACGGCTCTGGGCAATTAGGGTGACAGCGGACCTCACTGAAATTTACCGATACTGATATGCCTGGATAGTGGATGCGGAGAGGATGGTTCCACTATTGGCAGAGTCTAGGGCCAGAGGGCATAGCCTCCGAATAAAAGGGCAAAACTTTAGAAATGAGACGAGGAGGAATTTATTTTGTCACAGGGTGGTGAATCTGTCGAATTAATTGCCACAGGTGGCGGAGAAGGCCAAGTAATTTATGTATTTTAAAGCAGAGATTGATAGATTCCTCATTAGTAAGGGTGTCACGGGGTTATAGGGAGAAGGCAGGAGAATAGGGTTGAGAGGGAAAGATAGATCATCCATGATTGAATGGTGTAGTAGACTTGATGGGCAGAATGGCCACAATTGGTAAAGGACAAAGTGTAGGCATTGCTGCAAATTAAATCTCATGTTATCAGGTTACAAAGGAACCACCTATCAACATCCTCCTATCCTATTAATATTTAATGTGATGGGGGAAAGATTACTATGAACCCAGTGGTAACTTTTTCATTCAAAGAATGGTGGGTGTATGGAACGAGCTGTCGGAGGAGGTAGTTGAGGCAGGTACGATCACACCATTTAAGAAACATTTAAACAGGTACATGAATAGGATAGGTTTAGTGGGATACGAGCCAAACACAGGCAGGTGGGACTAATGTAGATGGGACATGTTGGGCCGAGGGGCCAGTTTCCATGCTGTATGACTCTATAACTAATGAATCGGTTCTCCTCTATAAACAACGCCCATGTAAGCATTGAAGGTGGAATGGCACAGAGAGAAGCTGCGTCGGTTATGGGTCAACATTCATTACTTAAGTGGCTCATTACAAAAGCCACTGACGAAGCGCTGCAAGATACACCACAAAGGCTTTTCACTGTACCTCGGTACAGTTGACAATAAACTAAACTAAGGTGCGATGATGCTCATGCTGGCTTCCTCCCAATTTTTTCACTACCCCAGAAACCAGTCCTAACCCATTTAATTTCACTTGCTAAAGTACCAAGGAAATACAGAATCTACTAAGTGCTGTCAAGAGGATTGTAATATCCCAAAAAATGCCTAAAAACATGCCACACCACCTGCAATGAGACCCGCAGTCACACAACTGGCGTTAAATGAAAAAATGAAAATTTCCTCACATATATGCTGTAAAATATGGGAAATTAAAATTATCAATCTTGTTTCAGTTTGCAGCAAACTAACGGAAGGCATCACCACTGTGCTTGTGCGTCATTTACTAATAACCTGTGCACACATCTTCAGTAAATGAGACAAATTGACTCCAATCCTAATACACCTGCACCGGACACCAATGAAAGAGGTTAGATGTAGTTACAGACCATGAATGATCTTAGTGTAACTGAAGTCAAGGTGAATCAAGAAAAAGACCTCCAGATGGTGGTGGGTGGCCAGACGTCAGTCTGGCCAAGCTGCATAACTGCAACAGATTTACCACAATAACCACTGGGATACGGTGGAGTAAATCAGGCAGCATGAAAATAGGCCCTCCGGCCCAAATTGCCCACGCCGACCAACATGCCCCCAGCCTGCTCAACCTCTCCTATAGTTCAGGCCCTGAAGTCCTGGCAACATCCTCGTAAACCTTTTCTGTACTCTTAATACATCTTTCCTAAAAACAAGGTGACCAAAACTGAAAACAATGTCTTGCACTAACACTAGTGAAGTAGCACTTCAGAGCAGCGTCCCAAGCCCAACCATGATTGGCGACAACAATCACCTTCCTTTCAATAAAACTGAAGATTGTTTGCCTATAATTATCATACAGGTACTAGATTCCATGCACAAGCAATTATATTACAGAAGACAGACACAAAAATGCTGCAGTACCTCAATGGGTCAAGCAGCATCTGATGGAGATGCTATCTGACCCGCAGAGTTACTCCAGCACTTTATGTCTATCTTCAGTATAAACTAGTATCTGCAGTTCCTTTTTACACACTCATTATATTATAGAGCAGACAGTAGTGCCAACAGCTCTCAGGTGCTGAGGGACATTCGTGTCAAAGAAGTCAGGTTATTCCCATCACCAGTCAGAATGACTCCTTCCCCCAGGAGTTATACAGTGTTATAGAGTTCATAGAGTTATACAGTGCAGATACAGGCCCTTTTGCTGTCCCCATTTGTACACATTAGGACCATATTCTTCTATGGCTTGCCCGTTTAACTGTTTCTTGAATGTAGTAATTGTATTTGATCTTATTACCACTGCCAGCAGTGCACTTCAAATGTCACTGTGTAAGAAACGTACCCATAAGATTATTTGACTATTTGCTATATATATAAGCCTTTACCAATCCTATGTAGAAAATAGATCATGTACAGCATAGGAACAGGCCCTACAGCCCACAATGTTCACTTTATTGTTACATATACTGAAATACAGTGAAAAGCTTTTGTTGAGTGCTAGTCAGTCAGTGGACAGACTATACATCCACAGTGTACAGATACAAAGGTAATCTGGTTCTGGAGGTGTGCATTTTTACACTTCGAAACCTCTTGCTTGATGAGAGAGGGGAGAAGGAGCAATTGGGTTGAGACACATTCTTGATTATGCTGGTGGCCTTGTCAAGGCAGCGTGAGGTGTAAATGGAGTTAATGGAAGGGCTACTTGAAGAATTTTCTCCAATAGTTTCCCTACCACTGATATGAGGCTCACCGGCCTATATTTCCCTGGATACTCCATTTCCTTTCTTAAACAAAGGAACAACAAAGCCACTCACCAATCCTCCAGGATCTCACCTGTGGCTAGAGAAGAAACAAAGATCTTCTTCAATGCCCCCATAATCTCCTATCATCTCCCTCAATAACCTATGGAGAGGTTAATCTTGGATTCCATCAGGCCTTGGAACATATTCAACTAAATGTTCTTCAAGGACCTCAGCACCACGTCCTTCTCATTCTCAAACTGCCTTAGCACATTTATATTCTCCACAATAATTTCGCTATCCTCTCTTTGAACAGTCCTACCTTCTCCCTGGTCAGCCTCTTACTTTTAAATGTACATAGAAAAAGCCTGGGGATTTCCCTTAATCCAACTCACCAATGACATTTCATGGCCCCTTTCAATTACCCGCTTGAGTTCTTTCCTACTCACTTTAGATTCCCCCTAAACCCCGTCTGATACTAATTTCTTAAACCTAACATACAGTTTCTTTTTCCTCCTGACCAAATTTATAACCTCCTTGGTCATCCATAGTTCCCTTAGATTCCATCCTTATCCCTCCCCCTTATTGGAACATGCTGATCGGGTACTTTGATCAGCTGCCATTTAAACGATTCCCACATGTCCTCTGTGGATGTACCCAATAACAACCAATCCCAATTTTAGCCCTTCCCTAATGACATTCCCCCAACATCCAGACTTGTCCCTATTCAAAACGATCTTAACATTTATGGTGTTGTGATCACTATCTCCAAATTCTTCTTCCACTGCATCACCAGTTACCTGGTCAGGCTCGTCTCCCAATAGAAAGTCCAGTTTATTACCTGCCTGGTTTGGTCCTGCCCCACCCCACCCCTTCGGCTTTCTACCCGCCACCACAATTAGTACGAGGAAGGGTTCCGACCCAAAACATCCCCTATCCATGTTCTCCAGAGATGCTACCTGACCCGCTGAGTTACTCCAGCACTTTATGTCTTCTTCAGCCTATAGTTCCCGTCATTGAATATCCCACCATCAAGATCCTGGAACCAAGGACTTGATTGGACAAAGTACACAATGCAGTCGCTATAAGGGGAGTTCAGACGGTGATTATTCTGCAGCAAATGCCTCTGACCCCCAAATCTTTTTCACAAGGCAGATGTCAGCAGTGTGATGGATACTCCTCACTTTCCCGTCTCAACACGGCTCCAACAACACACAGGAAGTCCAACGTCATCTTCAATTAAGGAGCATGTTGTATTGGCACTACCTGGACAATGACTTAATCTCCCATCTTTATGAAAGCACCAAAGCAACTAATTGACAACATCTTCCAAAATCATGGCCTTTACTGAACAGGGCAGGACTGTGTATCGGGGCAATAGACAATAGGTGCAGGAGTAGGCCATTCGGCCCTTCGAGCCAGCACCGCCAGGCAATGTTATCATGGCTGATCATCCCCAATCAGTAGCCCATTCCTGCCTTCTCCCCATATTCCCTGACTCTGCTGTCTTTAAGAGCCCCATCTAGCTCTCCAGAGAACCAGCCTCCACCGCCCTCTGAGGCAGAGAATTCCACAGACTCACAACTCTGTGTGAAAAAAGTGTTTCCTCATCTCCGTTCTAAATGGCTTACCCCTTATTTTTTTAACAGTGGCCCCTGGGACTGCACATGGGAACTCCATAATTGCCAGCTTACTTGCCTCAATAACTTAAACAGATCCCATCAAGACCATGTGACCTTTTTACTTCTTTCAATCCTTTGCAAACCCCCCGTCCCCACCCTTTTATTTTCATAGTTTCTCAGTTTTGTTTTTAAATTTACCTTTTAAAATAAATGGGGACTGGCCTACATGTTGCCCTCGATGAAATACTTCAATGTTTAGCCCCTCAATGGCACTTCCATACAGCCGATACCTCATTAGAAATGTCCCATCGTTTCGATCCGAGGGTGTTGGTACATAACGCCGAACATGTTCTCTGGAGTTGAGCACTTTGACTGTCACAATGAAGATATTACTGCCTGAATTAAAGAAAGCAAACAAGTAACGCCTGGCGTACAATTTGGTTTAGTTTATTATTGTCACATATACCAAGGTACAGTGAAAAGCTGTTTTGTTACATGCTATCCAGTCAGCTAAAAAACTATACATGATTACCATCAAGCCGCCCACAGTGTATATTAGTGTAAATTAAAAGCCACTCTGGTCGTGTATTTTCTCCTAAGTCTGTCATCTTGACCAAGGAGAACAGGCAGTCTCAAAATGCTATAATTGTTTTCTTCGGGAAACTTTCCGTTTAAAGGGAATAACGTTTAGTGCATGATATAATCTGATTAAAGATAGTCCAAAAGTCTCCAATGATGGTAAGACAGGAGCACTTTAATGGTTCAATGTTATTTTACTGTCACATGTAAATCTATAAGTTTACAAAATAAAACAATTACAGACTTTGAGACAGCCTGTTCTCCTTGGTCTAGACTGTATGCTTAAGAGAAAATACACAACCAGAGTAGATTTTAATTTACCCTAATATACAAGCACTGAAATTTGATGACAATCTTCAAATCATTCCCAGATGTTTACTTTTGGTCCCCTTTTAATTTGATGTGGGGCGAGGGGGGAGATATGTTCGATTATTTTAATGCCACAAGAAAGTAAAAGGGTAAATAGCACTGACTGAAAAGTTCAACAATTTGTTTAGTTTAGTGCTAACCAGTCACCATAAAGACTATACGTGATTACAATGGAACCGTGCAGTGTGCAGATTATGAACTGTATGACCAACCTTGAATGAAATTAATCTACACCTGGCCGCACAGAAATGTTACAACAAATATGGTTTTAAAAGCTAAACCAGGAATCCAATCGTAAAATTGATGGTCGTGTTGTTAACTGGAAATGAACAGTAGTTTGAAAGGAACAAGTTACATACCAGGGGACGAGGTGATATTTTCTCCCGTGTTGCTGACCGCCTGGATATAGAAATAGCGAACCGGCAGCACTACCTCAGCCCTCAGACCCGGCCCCCAGACCAAACTTCTCCTTGCACTTACTTCCTCTTCCACTGGTTCACAGTCACAAACAGAAACCAATAAAACTAACCGCACAAAAACTGCCCATGTCACAGCAAGGCACGGCCGCTGCATTCTCGAAGCAGCTTCAAGTTACAGCAGTTTGCACAGACAACCCAGCCCAGCGCTAACTTCCAGCCCAGCACAAACTTCCAGCCCAGCGCTAACTTCCAGCCCAGCGCTAACTTCCAGCCCAGCGCTAACTTCCAGCCCACCCGGGTGCGCCCACCATCCTTGGCCCGCGTCTCAGCAGGCTCCGCTATAGGATCTTTGCGTCTGAGTGCAGTGCGGAAAAACGAGAGCCTCACGTCGGGATAAACGGGAAAATCTGGAGCGGGGCTCCACTGGAACCGAACCGATTGACCACGGGTTACATTGGTGGAGCCAGGGCCGGATTTACATGAAGAGAAGCCCTAGGCTATTCCACTGGTGACCCCCTCCCAATACCCCACCCCCACGACGAGAGGAAGATGGAAGAGTCCACCAGATTGATGTGTAGCCGAGCGTGGCCAATGAGATAAGGGCTGGAAAGCTGCGCTTTTTATTTATTGCCAGTGTTAGTGTCGAGTTATCGGCTTAAAACACTATTATCCGGAAATGGAGGGCAAGGAAAATTACTGAAGTTTGTTTAAAGACTACAATGCGTTGTGACAGCATATGTAAGAAAGGCCTATGACGGTGTCAAAAATATTATACACCAGGTCCATACGAAGCTTTTCAAAAAGCAGCGATTATCCCATAATTTAAGAAACAGTTAGACAGATATATGGATAGGACAGGTTTGGAGGGATATGGGCCAAATGCAGGCAAATGTAGCTGAGACATGTTGGCTGCTGTGGGGAAGTTGGGCTGAAGGGCCTGTATCCACACTATCACACTATGACTATGAGAGGACCGTGCTACTCTCAGACATGGTGCATATTCAAAGCAGTCACTTGACATGAGTCACACCATTGATTGAATCCTGGAGAACTCTCCCAGTGACAGACAGGCTGTAAGTTCTATGAACTGCAACTGTGTATTAGAAATAAGAGGGTTTAATTTGCTGAGACCTGATATTTTTAAATTACATAGAAAAATGGCATAAAAATATATAGCATGACGATTTGTTTTTAAAGTAATTAAAATACTTTGTGAAGTAATAAATGTTGGATCGAATTGAAATAATTGGAATGGAGTGAACTCTGACGTCAACATTGTTCCCTGTGACACGATTCCAAAAGAAATGTCTAGCAGTTACACACGGACACTTGGGATGTCCCAAGCCTGATAAAGTGATTTTCATAGAGAGGATTTGGGATGATGAGCATGGATGGCTCATCAATGGCTGCAGATTCAAGGCCAACAACAGCTCACGGACACTACATTGTTATAACGTCCAGAAGGGTCTTGACCCGAAACATCACCCATTCCTTCTCTCCAGAGATGCTGCCTGTCCCACTGAGTTACTCCAGCTTTTTGTGTCCATCTAACGTTCAGAATACCTGTTTTCAGTGATGCTGATTGAGGGATAATATATAGCCCAGATTACCAGAGGAATCTGCCCAGCATGTGTTGTGTCTATAAACAAAACTAAATGGAATTAGGACATAAAGAGGTCACGGGGTGTCCCTGGCCTCATTCCTCCCATCCTTCCTCACTTGATCGATCAGTGCACTGGATGGTGACAGAGACTGGCATTTGTCGAAGGAAAATGAAACAGATAACTATGTTGTTTTATTGTGTGTCTCACCAAATAACCATTATATGGTTATACGATATAGCAGCTTCAACTGTATACATTAGCAGCTTCAGCTAGAGCCTGATGGAAGATGGGGACCTGAATAACAGAAGTATCGGTCTGAAGTTGGGCCGCGAACCGAAACATGGCCTATCCACATGCTCCAGAGATGTTGCCTGGGCAGCTGTTACTCCAGCACTTTGCGTTCTGCACCTCTGCAGATCCTGGTGTCCAACAGTACTTTTGCAGGATGGGGTTTGCAGAGAGTGGGGATGAGGCAGTATATGTTTGCCTTGCAGAAACAAAACACACATAAGGACAGAGATAGACACAATGTGCAAGAGTGCAAGCTTGTCGATTGCAGTGGTGGTTTCCCAGTCTTAAGATACAAGTTTCTCTGCTTAAGACAGTGGTTCCTCGTTATGATTTGGGAACTACGTTTATTTTCTTTTTAAGACCAAAGGCTAGATAGGAGGGGTCCTTTGATCCTCGGCATTTGGGCATCATCGAAGAAGACAACATGGACTGACCAAAAATGGTGTCTATCACGGATTACCTATTTCGGTCTGAGATTGTCACTATTGAAATAGCCATAAAAGCTGCACTGATCCCAACAACATGCTTCAGTTCATTTTTTAAACATATTCCATCTTCAACCCCCTCCTTTCACTCACAACCAGTTCCCCTCTGCTTGAACCCCCATCACCATCTCCCCTCTTGCCCAGGTTGTCCAGCGATCTTCACCGCAGAGAATTCGCTTCTTCAGACTAAATAAATCCTAAAATAGGACTTAAGGAGAAAACACCAGAGCTCCAGTTAAAATATCAATATCTAAAATATCTAAAACAGTGCTGGGAAATGGCACAACTCTTCCGAGTTGGTTGTTGCTCTTGTAGTTTAAGCCAAGAATATTTTTGTTCAATCTGGAACAAAAACAATTGGGCAACAGTATTGACATTAATATATCACGGATTTCGAACAGGAAGGTATTGCTGCTCATAGTCGGATTACTACTGGAATAAATATAATTTTAAATAATACTAATGTCTGTACAATACTTAAAATAAATATTTTTCCCCGAGAAACATTCATTGACTGGATTAAGTTCAACAACGACACAATTGTGCAGTTGATGGTTGAGATTAATGTTGTTGAGTATTTTTTAAACTAATTTAAGAAAACATAATAAACTGGATATCCCACAAAGAAATTAATGTCTTTGCTTCTTAATCTTCAGTATATAGTTCCTTTTTTGAGTTTAGTTTAGTTTAGTTTCCAGATACATGACAGAAACAGGTCCTTCGGAACAACCGAGTCCGCACACTAATACTATCCTCCACACACTAGGAACCATTTACATTTATACCAAGCCAATTAACCTACAAACCTGTATGTCTTTGGAGTGTGGGAGAAAACCAAGGATCTCGGGGAAAGCCCACGTGCTCACGGGGAGAACGTACAAACTCCGTACAGACAGCACCCATAGTCAGGATTGAACTTGGGTCTCTTGCGCTGTAAGACAGCAAGTCTATCACTGCACCACCATGCTGCATTGTTCCCTGTTCCTATAGCACAGGAGCACTAATATGTGTATTGTGGGCTGAAGGGACTGGTTTGCAGAGGGCTAGTATGGATATTGTGGGCCAAATGGATTCTTGGGGTGGCAGCTCAGTCACTCAAGCCTGATGTGCTGGCAGCTCACTCACGGCTGGTGGGCGAGCAGTTGACTCACTGCTATTCCTTGAAATTCCATTTCAAGCAGGGTGCAAGGTCACCAAATTCACATGCAGTTTCCTACCACTTCAAGCAGGGTGCAAGGCCACCGAATTCAAGTGCAATTTCCGACCACTTCAAGCAGTGTGCAAGGCCACTGAATTCAAGTGCAGTTTCATACCACTTCAAGCAGGGTGCAGGGCTACCAAACTCAAGGGATCACAGTTTAAGGATAAGGGGGAAGTCTTTTATGACCGACATGAGAAAAACATTTTTTAAACAGAGAGTGGTGAATTTGTGGAATTCTCTGCCACAGAAGGTAGTTGAGGTCAGTTCATTGGCTAGATTTAAGAGGGAGTTAGATGTGGCCCTTGTGGCTAAAGGGATCAGGGGGCATGGAGAGAAGGCAGGTACAGGATACTGAGTTGGATGATCAGCCATGATCATATTGAATGGCGGTGCAGGCTCGAAGGGCCGAAGGGTCTACTCATGCACCTATTTTCTATGCTTCTGTGTTTCTATGTGATTTGGATACTTAGGCTATTTAAAAATGTTAATCTTTTCTTAAGAAATGAATAGATGTTTAGATCTAGTAATTGAATTTTGTAATTAGCTACTATTGGGTAACTAACTAATTATATGCTTTAATTTCAGGTCATCTAAGTAAGATTGTTTCATATTTGTTTCAGAATGCTTCAAACTATAATAACTGAACATTTCTTTCAGTTCCCTTAATTTTTAAGAAAGTTATAAGCGCTTTTGACTGTCCTTGACCCCAGATTTTGTGTTGTCAATGGAAACGCAATAGGGAACAAGATTCCAAGTATGAAAATGGCCATAACTTTTTTATTACTGAAGATATGATAGTGAATTAGGTGTCAAATTAAACTTATTTTTATGCTTTATCTGATGGGTAAATTGCAGACTTGATTTTTAAAATCTCATAATGTTGTAACATTGCTATGACTTGGCCTCCACAACTGTCTGCAACAATGAATTCCTCTTGCTAAGACAATTCCTCCTGATTTCCGTTCTATGTCCTTTTATTCTGAGGCTGTGCTCACTTGTTCCAGACTCTCCCACTACGAGAAACAATCTCACCACATCCACTCCATCTAAGCTTCTCGTGTTGTTTTGACGTTGGAGATGGTGTCAATGGTTCAATGGTTCAATTTGAAGGAGATAGTTTGTTTTGCATATATCAATTAGCAATGAAATGGAGGATGTCAGGATTAGAATCCAATCTCCCTGGGCCACCATTGTTGACAAAACCAATTCACCACAGGGATTTTTAATTTAGTTTAGAGCCATAGCACAGAAACAGGCCCTTTGGAAGATTTCCGGTGGCGCTATGGAGGAGTAGAGGTCCGCGCCAGCTAGCTCCATGCTAAAATCGATTAAAAACGGGAGGAAAAGAATGGGATTGAATAAATATACAACTAACCCAATAATAAGACATATGTTCCGAATATGGTTTCAATTTCGTAAGTTTTTTGGACTAAATGATTTTATCTTATCGAGTCCTATTTTATCCAATTTTCTCTTCCAACCATCTAGTACTGATCTGATCAAGTCTTTTTGTTATGGAAGAGGAAGAGATTAGTAGCTTTTCGTGATTTGTTTTGGAGGGTTGTTCGAACAACTCTCCAATAAATATAACTTACCTAATTCACATTTTTTTAGATATTTACAAATTAGACATTTTTTGAAGGCTACTCTACCCCTTTTTCCGCTACCACATCAATCCGAAATTTTGGAAAAAAATTTACAGTTGAACCCTTGTCAGAAAGGATTAATAACGACTATTTATGAGTTGATTTTGAAATTACAAATAGATACATGTGATAAAATTAAGAATGACTGGGAAAGAGAACTCCAAATTTCTTTAGCTATAGAGAAATGGGAGAGCATTCTAAATTAGTTAATACCTCTTCAATGTGTGCAAGACACGCTTTGATACAATTCAAGGTGGTTCACAGAGCTCATATGTCAAAAGATAAGTTATCTCGCTTTTATGGTCATATAAATTCTACCTGTGACAGATGTAACTCTGAAGTGGCCTCACTGACCCATATGTTTTGGTCCTGCTCTTCTTTGGAAAAATATTGGAAATACATTTTTGATACTATTTCTGTAGTCTTAGGCATAGATTTACAACCTCATCCTATTACTGCAATTTTTGGACTACTAATGTTAGAATCTATTCATTTTTCCTGCTCCGTCCATCGGTTGATTGCTTTTACCACATTAATCGCCAGAATATCTATTTTATTTAAATGGAAAGACCCTAACCCTCCGACCACACTCCAGTGGTATTCTGAAACGATATCATGTTTAAATTTAGAAAAAATCAGAAGTGACATTGTTGAACCCTTGGTTAAATTTGATAAGACTTGGGGAAGATTTATTGAACATTTTCATACAACATAAATTGCTCCCTCCTTAACCGTTATAAAAATTATTTTACCTTAATATGGTGGAACAGACTTGACGACAAACAGACTTAAATTGTTGAAATTCTCAGTTTGGTTTTGCTTTGTTTTCTTATCTATTATCTTTTTATTCGTATTTTATTATTATCAATTTTTCTTTTTTTTTTCTTTCTTTAGTTTAGGGGGGTTTAGTTTTTTTTGTTTTTTTCTTTTTCTTTTTTTTTTATCTTTGTGTTTTTTTTTCACATTTATAAGTTTCCTTTTAAAGATTTAACTATATTTACATAGAGATTGGAAGGTCTATATTCATTGTGTATTTTGACACTGGTCTCATATTAGGTTATACCTGTTATTAATGTAATCCTGATCCCTATGTATCAATATCATTGTTATGTTTATCATTATTCTCTTTGCTCTGTTTTTTTATGTTTTATTTTTGCTTTTTTTTGAAAAAAAACAATAAAAATATTTTAAAAGAAAGAAATTGCATATATAAAAGAACAATTGAAAAACTTTAAAGAAGAACTGAATTTTAAAGAAGAACTGAAAATCTTTAAAGAAGAATTTAAAGAAGAAATCATTGCCTCTGTTCATGCCTCTGACGACCTGGAAGGAAACAATGGAAGAAAATCTTAATCAACAAATCGAAAAGGTAAATGATAAAATGAATTTGATGGAATCCAGCTTTAATTCTAGGTTGGATCCCATCAACGAGACAGCAAATCAACAAATTGCATCCATAACTCAATTAGAGGCAATACATTTGCTGAGACAAGTGCTCAAACTACAAAAAAGCTTCTCTCCGAGAACAAGCGTTTATCAGATTTATTGTGGAAAATAATTGAAACATGTATTGACTTGGAGGGACGTCAGAGACGCCAGAATTTAAGAATTGTTGGTGTTCAGGAAGGTAGAGAGGGGAATCGAGACCTCTGTGATTTTGCTGCAGACTTATCAAAAAAAGTCTTAAATCTTGATCAAAAGCCTCTATTAGGTCAGGCACACAGACCACTGAGACGCCGCCCAAGTCCGGGCGCCCCCCCAAGACAACCGATAGTGAAGGTGCAATATGACCATGTTTTGGACGATATGATGAAAAAAATCGTTCGCAGCAGAAATCTCCTATTTGAAGGAGATAAGAGTATATTTAGAGATTATCCTGTGGAGGTCGCCAGGAGGAGAGCGCTTTTTACAGAGACAAGAGGAATCCTTAAAAAGATACAGGATCTGAGATATGGACTGATGTACCCTGCAACACTGAGAGTTACCTACAAGAAGAAGGAACATATCTTCACCGATCACAAGGAAGCATTCCAGTTCGCCCAGGACATTGAGAATACGGCTGATGATTGTATTGTATTGTATTGTATATCTTTATTGTCATTTCCTGAGTATTCGCATACCCAGAGGAAACAAAAAAACGTTGCTCAACCAGTGTCCATTCAGTGTGCATGAAAAAATAAATAGAAATGAAAATAAAAAATACATGTCATGAACAAATTTAACACTCTACTAAACATTCAACAGCCGTTCCGACCGGCAGCGGCACAACAGTGGCTCTGCTGCAGTGTGGGGGTTTGTGCGCGATACTTGGCAGGGGGCAAAGTCCATTTAACAGTCTTATAGCCTGTGGGAAGAAGCTGAGGAGCATCCTGCTGGTTTTGCAGCTAATGCTCCTGTACCTCTTCCCAGATGGGAGGATGGAGAAAATGTCATGCGATGGGTGGTAAGGGTCTTTGATGATGGAGATGGCTCTGTTGATACATCTCTTCCTGTATATGTCCAGCAGGAAGGGGAGTGGAGCACCAATAATCCTGCTTGCGGTCTTCACTATCCTGTCCAGTTGGTGCCGTTCGTACGCCTTGCAGCTCCCAAACCAGGAAGTGATGCCGTATGTATGTCAGTGTGCTCTCGACAGTCCCCCTATAAAAAGTCCGTAGGTGTGTGGTGGGGAGGCCTGCTTTACGTAGTCTTCGGAGAGGGTGAAGTCGCTGCTGGGCTCTCTTGACCAGAGCTGTGGTGTTGGCCGTGGACGTCAGGTCATCAGACAGATGTAGTCCTAAGAACTTCATGCTGCTGACCCTTTCCACATCAGCTCCGTCGATGTGCAGAGGTGTATGGTGTTGTTTCCCCGCCCTCCTGAAGTCAACCACCATCTCCTTAGTTTTTCCCACGTTAAGAATGAGGTTGTGGGATTTGCACCAACCTGTGAGCAGCTCCACCTCCATCCTGTACGCCGATTCATCATTGTCACTGATGAGACCAGATTGAACAATATTCACCTGATGTCACCTGATGTCATCATCTTGCAGAGAACAAATGGGACTTTAAATTGTTATACTTAAGGACTAATAAAAGCTGATAATGATAGTCGAGCAAGTTTCCTTGCTATTGACACTAATTGACACTAATTATCACTACTAATTATTACTACTAATAATATTACTAATTATTATTAATTAGATCTACTTAGTTAAAAATATGAACTGCAAATAGGGATGGATTCAGGCAATTTATTAATAAAAATTAGGGTTTTTTTTTTCTCTTTATACTTTTGACTAATTTTTGATTAATATTTTATTCTGAGATTATTATTTTATCTTGAGAATAATAATCTCTCATTACCGGATCTCAAATACTTTGGACCTAAAAGTGTTTTTCCCCCTCCCCTATAAATTTTTTTAATTGAAATTTTATTTTTTTACTAAAGCATGGAGCTAGTAATAATTTTTCTTTTCTAAGGCTACGGAAGTCTTTAGATGGTTTGCCACGCTAGTGTGGCTATCACTAACTATATTGATTGTAGATGTAGTTTTTTTCCTTTCTTTATACTTTACTAATCATTTATTCTTTCACTTTCTTTATTTTTTACCTAACTATAACTTTAATTTTGAATTGAATTATAAGTTTTACTTAATGAGATATGTCCGGGAGGATGACTTACGAGATCTAAAATTCATCTATCTTGTGTTCGGGTGTAATGTCAGGTTTAGTGTGCTGAACCATCTTCTCTTTTATAGACCACCCTAACCATAAGATGCAAGACGTTAATATGAAAATTGGGGGTGAAGGAATTACATTTTGTAGTTGGAATGTTAAGGGAATTAACGAACCAATCGAGGTAAAGTACTAACACATTTAAAATCACTTAAAGCAGATATAATATTCCTTCAAGAAACTCACCTTAAAAAGGAAGCGCAACATAGATTGAAAGCAAAATGGATTGCTAAAATGTATCACTCTTCATTCTCACATAAGTCTAGAGGGGTTACAATTGTAATCCGTAAAGGTATACCTTTTAAACATATATCAACTATAACGGATATTGACGGTAGATATATTATATTAGGTGAGTTATATTTTTAAAAAGTGATTCTTCTTAATGTTTATGGACCAAATTTTGACAGCCCTTTGTTTTTCAAGAAAACACTCAATACTTTCCGGAATTAACACAACATAATTTAACAATTGGTGGAGATTTAAATTGTACATTAGATTGTTATTTAGACAGATCATAATAATAAGACAAAGAAAATTAAAAACCCAGACAAGTGAATTACTAAATTCATATATTAATACAACCAAAATCAAAGATGTCTGGAGAATTGAAAACCCATCCGGATGAGAATACTCATTTTACTCACCGGTACATAAAACCTATTCAAGAATAGACTATTTTTTAGTAGACTCTAAACTCATCCCATTTACCTACAACTTGAAATATCATAATATTATAATCTCGGATCATGCACCTTTAACATTCATGATTAAACTAAACGGAATGACCGAGAAACAGACACAATGGAGACTTAACCCTCAAATTTTAAATGAAAAAGTATGTCATCGATATCTTATTACACAGATTAATATGTTTTTCGAGGCCAATGACTGCCCTGAAACTTCTGCCTCCCTTCTCTGGGAAACATTTGAAGCATTTGTACGAGGAGCATTAATCTCCTCCCAAGCCTTTCGTAATAAAGAGAATCGGGCTAACCAAAAGATACTGGAAATGGAAATAAGGCAATTAGATATAGAGAATACGACTGTGCCCTCTATGATAAAACACAATAAAATTGCTGTACTTAAATATAAGTTAAACCAAATATATTCAGACCAAGTCATAAAACTTTATCAACATACTTAACAATTACATTTTGAATTCGGTGACAAACCACAAAAACTATTAGCATGTCAACTTCGAAAACTGGTCGGGGAAAAAACAATACACAAAAATTAGATCAGATATGGGAGAAATACTAACATTACCCAAGGATATCAATGACAGATTTCTACAATACTATCAAACACTTTACTCAACCAAAATGATAGAAAGTTCTGCAAGAATGGAATCATTTTTACAGAAATGTAATCTTACAGGTTTAGATCTGAAAGAGAGGGAATTACTAGGTGCTGAAATAACAGTAAAAGATATCGAAGAGTCTATTAGATCTTTAAAAAATGGAAAGGCCGCAGGCCCGGATGGCCTAAGCTCAGAATTTTATTAAATATTTTATGATCTGATTTCTCCACGTCTACAGACATTGTATAATTACGCTTTTACTCAACAGAAACTGCCAGAAACTTTAAACGAATCAACAATAACACTTATACCAAAAACGGATAAGGACCTTGAAGACCCAGGTTCATATAGAGCAATTGCTCTATTAAACACTGATCAGAAAATATTAACTAAAATTCTTGCCCATAGATTAAATTTAGTAATTCATAAATTAATACACTCTGATCAAACAGATTTTATTCCAAAACGTTACCCATCTTATAATCTGAGACGATTATTTAATATTATACATTCAAATAGAATAACTAATGTAGATCTAGCAATCATTTTGCTAGACGCTGAAAAAGCATTTGATCAGGTGGAATGGCCCTATTTATTTTCGGTGATGGAAAAATTTCAACTGGGCGAGAAGTACTGCACATGGGTTAAGCTTTTATATAGTAACGCAACAGCTAAAATATTGACAAACCAAATGTTATCACCTAAATTTAATTTATCTAGAGGTTGTAGACAAGGATGCCCGCTATCCCCGTTATCATTCGCCCTTGCAATTGAATCATTGGCAGAAAGTTTTAGAGTTCACCTAGAAATATATGGGTATAATACTAAAGATACAGTTAATAAAATTTCTTTATATGCAGATGATGTATTAATATACATCACAAACCCAGATACTAGCACCCCAAACCTGTTAAATCTTATCTCAATTTGGCTCATTTTCGGGATACAGAATTAATTGGAACAAAAGTGAAATTATGCCAATAACGGAACTCAACTTACATACATTGGAACAATCCCCCTTTAAAATAGTCAACGAATATCTAGGAATTTATGTGACTAAGAAATAGACTTCTTTATTTAAATTAAATTTACCACCTTTACTGAATAAACTACATATGAATATTCAGTACTGGAAAACACTTCCTATCTCAATGTTTGGTAGAATTAATGCTGTGAAAATGATCTTTTTCCCGCAATTATTGTACCTCTTTCAATCAATCCCGGTATATCTTCCAAATTTTTTTTTTTTAAAGTTGATTCCATTGTCACGTTTTATTTGGGATTATAAGAACCATAGAATAAGAAAAAAACATTTATGTAAATCCAAGACGAATGGAGGATTAGCTTTACCAATTATTTTGTTTTACTTCTGGGCAGTTAATATTAAAAATCTGGTTGGAAGATATGGATCAACAACCAGACTGGTTAAACATGGAAAAGGAAGAGTGTTTGCCTTTTGAAATTGGCTCAATTCTGTTAGCTCCCACAAAACTGAATAAGAAAACCTATAGTGAAAACCCTATTGGGGGCCAATGGGCAGGCGATGTTTTGGGTCAGGACCCTTCTTCAAACTGATCATGAGGAAAAGCTGTAAATAAGGTTAGACACATGGGAAAGTGCAGATGTTGAGTAAAAAACAAAGTGCTGGAGCAACTCAGCAGGTCAGGGCCAGGACCCTTCTTCTGTCTGATGGACCACTGACCCATTGAGTTCTTCCGACAGTTTTTTGTTTACTGTTAAACAAAGTCAATGAGTCAATGGGAGCTTTGGGAGCAATGGGAGGGGGAGAATGTAGACAAAAGAATGAGGGAGGTGCAGAGCAGAAAACAAGCCCAGCAGGTCAGGCTGGGCATGTCCCCCACACCGCAAAAGAAACAAACCAAGTCTAGATGGGTGGTGTTCCCAGGAAGAAAGGTTCCGACCTGAACCTTCGCCTATCTTTTCCTCTAGAGATGCTGCCTGATCTGCTGAGTTACTCCAGCACTTTGTATCTAACTTGAGAGGGAGTACCCAGGTTAATAGAGAGTCAATGCAGAGGAAGTGCCAAGAGCTGGCATCAGGGGAGTGCTGAGGGAGTGTCAGGGCTGATATTAGAACAGAGCTGAAGGAACACCAAGATCAAAATGGGTCAGCACAATGGGGAGCAATGGCTGACTCGGGACAGTACAGGGGGGGGTTGGAATACCATCAGGAAAGTGTGGGGTTTTCCAGAGCCAACACTAACATAGTGCTGAAGAGAGCACGATGTCAGTCTTTGAGGAATGACTAGGGCCGATAGTGGGTCACCACTGAGGGAACACCTTGGCCAACTCAAGACATATTCCAGGGAGGTGCCCACGTCAATATCACGGCATCACTGAGTTTAGCATAGCTTAGAGATACAGCATAAAAACAGGCTCTTCGGTCCACTGAATCTGCACCAACCAGTGATCCCCGCACACTAACACCATCCTACACACACTATGGACAATTTACAATTTTACCGAACCCAATTAACCTACAAATCTGTATGCTTTGGTTCAGCCTTCAACACGATAGTCCCCACCAGACTTGCCGAGAAGCTACTGGAATTGGGGTTTAACACCCCCCTGTGTGCCTGGGTCCTGGACTCTCTCACCGCCAGGCCCCAGGAAGTCAAGATGGGAGGGAATACATCGAAATCCCTCACCCTGAGCACAGGATCGCCCCAGGGTTGCGTCCTCAGCCCCCCATTGTACTCCCTGTACACACATGACTGTGTGGCTAGGTTCAGCTCCAACTCTATAATCAAGTTTGCTGATGACACTGTGGTGGTGGGCCTGATCAACGAAAATAATGAGAAGGCCTACCGGGAGGAGGTGGCTGATCTAGCACTCTGCTGTCAGGACAACAGCCTCCTCTTGAATGTCAAAAAAACGAAGAAGCTGATCGTGGACTTTAGGAGGGCACATCATCCGAGGACGCACACGCCACTGGAGATAAATGGGGATACCGTGGATAGGTTGAGCTGCTTTAAATACCTGGGATTCCACATCTCAGAGGATCTAACATGGACGTCACAGGCTGCCGCACTGGTGAGTTAGGCAAGCAGCGCCTTTACCACCTCAGGCAGCTGGGGAAATTCAGAGTCTCTCTGAGGATCCTCCAGTGCTTCTACTCAGCGGCTGTAGAAAGCATCTTGTCCGGAAATATCACAATGTGGTTTGGGAACTGCTCTGCCCAGGACAAGAAGGCTTTGCAGGAAGTAGTGCGTTCGGCCAAACGCACTATAGGAACTACACTTGCCTCTCTGCAGGAACTATACATTAGAAGGTGCAGATTCAGAGTCAGCAATATCATGGGGGACCCCTTCCACCCCAGAAACAGACTGTTCCAGCTGCTACGGTCAGGCAAACGCCTCTGCTGTCATGCTGTGAAAACAGAGAGGATGAGAAGGAGTTTCTTCCCAGAGGCCATTAGGACTGTAAACTCTGATCTCACCAGGGACTAACTTACTGTACCAATTTATTGTTGTGTGGTGTCTTTTTAAAATTGCGTTTTTTTTCTCACAAATATGTAATTACTGATTCTGTTCTATTCTGTTTTGTAGTTTTTTTTGCACAATCCGCAAGCATTGCCGCTTTTCATTTCACTGCACATCTCGTAAACTTGAACTTGACTTGACTTGACTTGACTTGTGGGAGGAAACTGGAGCACCTGGTGAAAACCCACACGGTCACGGGGAGAACGTACAAATTCCGTACAGACAGCACCCATAGTCAGGATCGAACCTGGTTTTCTCGCGCTGGAAGGCTGCAACTCTACCAGTGTGCCACCGTTAGTTTAGTTTATTATTGTCACATGTACCGAGGTACAGTGGAAAGCTTTTTTGTTGCGTGCTATCCAGTCAAAGAAAAGACTATACACAATTTCATTCAGGCCACTACAATCACCATTACAAGATTAAAACAATTCTGAATATCTTCCATAGGAGCCAGAAGGAGGAGCAGGCTGTAACTCCAGGCTACATAGAACACGGCTTTCCTTTATCCCAGGGAATGACCTTGGGGCCCCGGTTTGGTAGGCCAACAGGTTTAGATAGCTCCCATGCCTTAAGTAAATGTAGCTGATGACCAGTTTAGGTTGGCTCAGAGCCATGTACTTGGTTGGACTCAAAAATCGGATTTTGGGATTTTTGCCATTTTGTTCACAGCGTGATCAGATTTTCGCTGAATGGGTTCACAGTTGTTTTTAGAATGCTATGTAAGTTATATGGCATGTAGAATATTAGAACTATAGTATTTGCTGGCGCAAAATTGCTTCAAAAGCCCAACAAATAGTGGTGTGCCTCAGGCTTCGGTATTGGGCCCATTACTGTTTGTCATCTACTTTATATCAATGATTTGGATGAGAATCCGCATAGCAAGATTAGCAAGTTTGCAGAAGATACAAAAGTAGGTGGTACTGCAGATACTGCAGCTGGTTGTCAAAAATTGCAGCAGGTTCTTGATCGGTTGGCCAGGTGGGCTGAGGAATGGTTGATTGAATATAATGCAGCGAAAAGTGAGGTGTTGCTTTTTGGAAAATTTAACATGGGTAGGACCTACAAAGTGAATGGTAGGGGTTTGGGAAGTGCTGTAGAACAGAGGGATCTAGGAGTGCAGATGCATAGTTCCTTGAAGGTGGTGTGACAGGTAGATGGGTGGTCAACACACTTTTGGCACATTGGCCTTCATCAGTCAGAGTACTGAGTATAGAAGATGGACACAAAAAGCTGGAGTAACTCAGCGAGTCAGGCAACATCTCTGGAGAAAAGAAATAGGTGATGTTTTGGGTTGAGACCTTTCGTCTGTCTGATCTTCGCGAGACTGCATTTAAATTGTGTTTAGTTCCGGGCACTATATTATAGGAAAGGTGTTATTAAGTTGGAAAGGGTGCAGAGAAGATTTACAAGGATGTTTCCAAGACTTGAGGGTCTGAGCTATTGGGAGAAGTTGAGCAGGCTGGGACCCTATTCCCTGGAGCACAGGAAGATGAGGGGTGGTCTTATAGAATAGATTGTAGACTTTAGGAGAGCTCCCCCTCCCCTCACCCCACTCACCACCAACAACACAACAGTCACATCTGTGGACTCTTTTAAGTTCCTGGGAACCATCATCTCCAAGGACCTTAAGTGGGGGGCGACCATCGACTCCACAGTCAAAAAAGCACAACAGAGGATGTACTTCCTACGGCAGTTGAGGAAGCATAATCTGCCACAGGCAATGATGGTCCAATTCTACATGGCCATCGTAGAGTATGTTCTCACCTTCTCCATCATGGTCTGGTTTGGCTCAGCCACCAAGCATGACACCTGGAGGCTGCAGCGAATCGTCCAATCAGCAGAGAAGGTTATTGGCTGCAAGCTTCCCCCCATTGATGAACTGAGCACTGCAAGGGCCAGGAAGTGAGCAGGCAAGATCATCTCTGACCCCTCTCACCCTGGCCACAAACTCTTTGAATCACTTGCCTCTGGAAGGAGACTCTGGATTGTCAAAGCTGCCACAGCCAGACATAAAAACATGTTTTTACCCACGAGTAGTTGCTTTACTTAACAGCCAAAAATCAGTAGCCTCCCTTTGATCTGGTATTTTGTTGGTTCACATGCTTAATCAATGGTGTTTTATCATTAATGTTTTATTATTAGTAATGTTTAGTGTTTTCGGAGTCATTCGTAACTGTCACTGTATGTCATGTTGTTACTTGTGGGCGGAGCACCAAGGCAAATTCCTTGTATGTGAATACTTGGCCAATAAACTTACTTACTTAGAAGTGTATAACATTAAGAGAGAGGAATAGATCGGCTGGACACACAGAGTCTCTTGCCCAGAGTGGGGGAATCAAGAACTAGGGGGCATAGGTTTAAGGTGAAGGGGGTAAAGATTTTATAGGAAGCTGAGGGGTAATTTTTCATGTAAAGGGTGGTGGTGCATGGAATGATCTGCCGGAGGAGGTATTTGAGGCAGGGACTATTGCAACGTATAAGAAACATTTAGACAGGTACATGGATAGGACAGGTTTAGAGGGATATGGGTTAAATGGGGTTAGTGTATATGGGAAATTATGTTTGGATTATGCAAGTTTGGCCGAAGGGCCTGTTTCCATACAGTATGACTATGACTCTCTGACCCTAAATCAATTTTTGACCATGTGGTTGTTCATCCAACTAATCTTGGAAACAGAATACCACAGCCCTCCCATTCTTCAACCATTAAATATTTTCTGCAATCCTTCTGCCAGTTTACTTTGGCCAAATGCAAAACAGCTGCAGAGTTGAAAATCAAAAAACTGGGTTGGATGTTGGTGAATAAAATTCCTGGCTAGCGCAAAACAAATTATTTATTAAGAAGGTTTCATTTAACTTCAATTTTTCCCCCCAAATTAGCCCTAATACAAATATTTTAGGACATATTAACTGATCGGATTGGATTTCTCCATTTCCACCTAGTGTATGTTACCTTACGATTGTTATAGAAGATAAGATTAAGACAGGAGTATTCTACCCTTGTAGAATCAAGGAACTGCACATGCTGGTTTACAAAAGACAAAAGAGCCAGAGTAACGCAACAGGTTAGGCAGCATCTCTGGAAAACACGGATTGGTGATGTTTTGGGTCAGGACTCTTCTTCAGACACAAAATCTTGCTTCTTAAAGTTTGCCCATGTTCCAAATATTCAATTTGGTATATGTGGTAATGAATACCATTGAGGAGGGAACTCGTTACGTTCTGAAGAAGGGCCCCGACTTGAAACGTTGCCTGTCCATTTCCACCCCAGATGCTGCCTGACCCGTTGAGTTCCTTGCACGTTTTGTGTTTTGCCTTTAGTTTAAACCTCCCAGGTATTGCACCTGCAAAGCAGTCAACACCAACTTCACACTGTTCATGTTGTATTTCGTAAGGAGTCTGTTCTTAAGAAAAAAGTTTGAATAAGATGCCCAAGCTGATATTATACCCGGTAAAACACAAAGCATATCTGGAAGACATGGATTTTGGGTTGTGACCCTTCGTCAGGCACCTGGTATTTCTCTTTACAAAACATGCTTTGACTCCTCTGTTTCACCACTGATAAATCGGGGCTATGTGGCAGCCTTTAAATGTGAAGTAGATGCAGTTCAACATCAATTTTTTTTAAATGGACAAACAAAGCAGCAACGATTACAAGATGATCATTGTTCAAACAGGGTTTGTGTTGTCACACAATTTAGGGTGTGGTAAATTAGAAAGATACTGTTTCAAACCACAGGAGGAATGAATCATATCTTACAATGGCACATCTAAAATTGCACTCAACCATGAAGAAATGTGATGATAAAGAAGGGTGGTGTCTGAGACTGAGTTCTGTAACACAAAGGCTCCTTAAACGGCATACAAATCCATATATAAGTTCGGGCAATTTTAGATCTTCATAATTCCATTTACCTATTTTGTTTTGTGGCCATCCAGGGAAATCAGTCTCCCAATCATCTTCCACGTGCACTTTCAAGTGTCAACTATATATTTAGTATTTGGCTGAACATTTTTGCTCTACCACAGCCTCATCTCCAGCCACAAAGCATTAATCCCATTAAAACAATTTTCTTTGATTCTGGTCTCTCACTGGTACATTATTGACTTCCACTCACTTACTGCCAAGGGAACCAGACATGACTTGCACTCAACTATTTTTGCTAATCAATACCAGTTCTGGCTGGGTCACCCACAGCACAATTGCTCTCACAGCTGGAATGCTTTCAATTCCGAGACCATTCTGGATGTCCCCAGGTTATTTTATATACTGCAAGTTGTGTTCCTAAACCACTTTCCCATTTTCTCTACTGTCACCTCTAACATATAGGAGAAACTCCAACCAGAGGTTCCATCCCTTTGTCCAGTCAGAACAGGCTCCCACCGAGACTTGAGCTTACATTTCCTTCAGTTTCCCTCATGTCCTCTTCATATTAACCTAGTGCTGGAGACCTACATCTTGCACTTCCCACATCTTCCTCACCTCTGCATTAGATGCAATTTTTTTAATTCTTTCTGCTGACGTCCATCTACTGCTTCTTGACACTGCCCTTCATCGTGCTTCAACCAAAAAAAACCTGGATGCTCCATTATTGCAAACGACCTCCTCGCTGCAATCTTCCTTCCTCTGCAATGTCCTTGAATAGGTTGTAACTTAGCAAACATGTGCCGATGCGTGGGTGGTTTGCTTGAATTGTCTGAGTTCGTTTTATGGTCCTCCTTAGTATAGAAACAAGTTTAATAAATTAACTAGACCAAGTGCAGACCCGTTAGGTCTGCTCCCCCACCGCAAGATTCCACCACTCACCCGTTCCCCCAACGCAAGCCGTTCCCCCAACACAATATTGCACCACTCATGCATAGCCCCTAACTGCACAGGCACAGCTCATCTCATCCCCCAGCACTCCCTACTCCTCCTCTTCACCCTCCCTCTTCAGTCTCTAGAGAGGGAGGAGTGGTAGAGAGTGATGGGGGGAGGGGGGCAGAGAGGGAGGATGGGTAGAGAGGGAGGTGGGGCAGAGAGGGGTAGAGCGAGAGGGAGTGGGGAGAGAGAGGGTGGCAGAGTGGGGGGGAAGGGAGGGTAGAGAGGGAGTGGGCGAGGGAGGGGGGAGGGAAGGGGGTAGAGAGGGTGGGAGTGAGGGTAGATAGGGAGGGGGCATCTCCCTCCTCCACCCCTCCCCATCTCTCTCCTCCTCATTCCCTCATTCTCCTCCACTCACTCCAATTCGCTGCCTCAGGACCTACCCAGGTCGTGGAGCAGCACTAGGGCCTGGAACTCGGCCTGGTTCTCATATTTGGCCCAGCCCTGGCTGCAGGCTCCAACCGTCAACTCGGCCACCACCTGGGCTCCAGTGCAGGCCCCGACTTCAGCTCCCGGTTCGTCCCTGACCCCAGACCCAGGCTCGTCCTTGGTTCCAGCAGCGGCATCTTACTTGGCCCCATCCCAAGCCCCGGGCTTGGCCCTCACTCCATCTCCAGCACCAGGCTCGGCTCCAGCCAGGGCCCGCGGCACCACCTTCCCCACCAGGTACGGGCGTCGGCAGCTGGCAGGCACCGCCACTCCTCATTCACCGCATACGCTGGAGTGCCCCTCCCTCCTGGAGTGTCCCACACTGCCTTGCAAGTACATTTGTTTTAAGGAAATGGAGGAGTTTTTGGGGCTCTTTTTAAAATTTTAAAGATTAATAACTTTGGAAATAGAGGTGGGAATGCGCTGGGAAGATGTTTATTGCCACGATGGGGAAAATGTGAGTAGGATATGTGAAAATGGGAAGGCTGTGGCCTAGCGTTTGGAAGAAGATAGGAAAAACAGATTGACACATCATGGGCGGCACAAACAAGACAAAGACATTTAGTTACATAGAGATAGAGATTAGCTCTTCCATGATGAACACCATGTCCCCTTGTCCTGTCTGCAGTCCCTGACTCACCTCATATCATCCTTTCCTGTTGAATCCCCATCAACACCCAAATGGTGCGACTATAGTTGCCCTGCTCCACTTGAATAGCCTGAGAATAATGCACAATAGTTTCTCTTACTGTCAACGTGCCATCACAACTATCTTTGGTCACCTCCAATTTCTCAGTTACTTGGTACTCTTCATCAAAACTAAAATTACCCAGTAGTGTACATTTCCATGTGTACATGTTTATTACGGACCTAATACTCTCTCTGGTTCAGTAAACCACTGAGTCGAACACTGGAGTCCAAACCCTTCTTTAATTGTATACAACACCCCGGGGCCGACCTCGAATCCACTCACTCAAGCCCTCAGCAGCCTCGCGTAAACAGAACAGAAGGAAAGACAACCGACCCGCTCCAACAAAACGACCACCCTTTGATACCCCTATACAGTGGAAAGTACAGGGGGAGGCAATCCCTACAAACCAATCACGGCACATATTCAGTACACAGAAACAAAATAGAAACATAGTCAATGAGGACCTCTGGATCGATCATAGATACCGGTGGGAAGATACAGAAACAAAGAAGAAACATCTTCAGGACATAGATAAACATACAGTGAGAGGCAACCCCTCTGGATTAATCACGATAGAAACATCTTCAGGAGTCCAGATTTGGTGGCAACAGGTGGGTCACATGAATGGGAGGCCCAATCACAGAAACAGCAATAGAAACAAAGTAGAAACATCATCAGGAGCCCAGCAATAGATGGGTTACATATGCAGAAGCTTCCTGAAACTTATTCAGAGGTCCAGACTTAGTGGTGACAGCTGGGTCACATGGGTCTCCTGCACCTTGCAATGAATTGTCACCATCAGTGAAGCCCAGTCTTAGAATAGAATAGAATAGTTTCTTTATTGTCATTGTAACATGGACCATGTACAACGAAATTTAAAATGTCAGCCAGTCAGTGCAGCATTCAAACATTTCTAAAAGCTAACGATACATACACGGTAAAATAATAAAGATAAACAACTAAATAAATATCACGAACAAAGCACGCATACACACCCAACCCTCCATCCTTCTGTCGATTTCACAGTTACCACAGTCCCTTAGTCTGTATCGCCCCTGCGTTCCTTGGCGGCTACATTTAGTGCTTTTATAGCAGTGGGGCAAAAACTGTTTTTTAGTCTGTTCGTCCTTGTCCTTGTAGATCTGTACCGTCTGCCTGACGGCAACAGTTCAAACAGGGAGTGTCCGGGGTGGGAAATGTCCTTTATGATATTCTGGGTTTTTTTGGTGCAGTGGGAACTGTGTAAGTCCTCCAAGGTAAGGAGAGGGCAGCCGACAATCCTCTGGGCGTTGTCAATGGCCCTCTGGAGCGCTTTCCTCTGAGCCGCTGTGCAGCTGGTGTACCACACGCATACACAGGTGTCTTCCACAGACACCTGCCATTTCTCAAAGTACTCAAATCCCTGCATATTCACATAAGTGGTGATTCGAGCTCTACCTCCCAATAAACTCTCTTCATTCCTCAACTATCCTTTATTTGTCTGATCACTTGTTTTGACATCTAGCACAAGATAGGCAGAATTTTTTTCCAAATTTCCCATGAATTTTTGTTGGGTTTCAGAACAAACTCCCAAACCACCAGCATCTCCCTCTCTCTAGCATCTGCTGAAACTGAGTCAGGTTATTGCAACCAGATATCGTAGAAGATTAACAAGATAAATGTTGGCCCAAAAATAGATTGGCACATTATAGTAAAAGAATTTCTATTGGGATTCTTTGCAATAATTTAAAGAATATTTCAAAATACTTGGCAAAAGTGTAATTCCAAAACTGACATTTTTCATTTTAGATCACCATCCAAAATGTCCTAGTTGCTACAATGTAACACAGCAAGTGGTGGACATTGATATAATTGGAGAAGATTGGGAGAGTGCGCTTGGGGTTGTGGGCAGATTGTAATGGTGCTGATCAAATTTATCTGGTCAAGAACCCTGCTAGCAGGAAACATATTCTTTGTGAAATGTGACCAAGAAACTTCACCAATTGCAACCAGATTTCCTGAAGGAAGCTGCCAACAACATCAATGCAATCTCTAAATTCCTGAAATTGGGACAGCCTTCAATGCAAGCAAATGCCCTGCCTATTCTTGTGATGAAGTCTCCTCTTTTAATTTAATTTAGAGATACAGCATGGAAACATGCCCTTCAGCCCACCGAGTTCACACCGACCATCAATCACTGGTTCACAACAGTTTTATGTTATCACATTTTCCCATCCACTCCCTACACATTAGGGGCAATTTTATAGAGGCCAATTAACCTATAAACACGCACATCTTTGGGATGTGGGGGGAAGCTGGAGCATTGAGGAAACCCACGCCGTCACAGGGAAAACGTACAAACTGTCCTCTTCCTTAGTTAAATGATTTCCCAACTAGGCAATAGAGCAGCAAACTGTGGGATATGCCAGAAAGCATTATCCAAAGCAAATCTGGAGCTGGGTTTCAGCAGTTTCAGGGAGATGGGATTTGTAAGAACTAGGGGTTCCATGAGTTAATAAGAGCTGTGATATTGAAAATCAGGCTACAGCAGAATTTTATGGGTGTTAAACTCATTCAGGGGAATTTCACACCAGAAACTATGTGCTAGATTAAACAACGATCTAGCCAAGACATGAGGAGACTAAATTCTTGATGGGCTCCAAGACACTCAGAAAGGCGGCGAAAGTTGCTCCATTCCAGTTAACCTGATTTTCAACTGCAAGTTCAAGTTCATATTTATTGTCACATGCACCAATTAATACAGTAGAATTTGAGATACCATACAGCCATACAAATAAAAAGACCACAATACACAATAGAATTTAACATAAACATCCACCACAGTGGAATCGCCATTTCTCACTGTGATGGAAGGCAATAAAGTTCAGTCAATCTTCCTTCTTTTGTTCACCCGTGGTCGGGACCTAGAACCCTCCGCAGTCGCCGCAACGTACCGCCCGATGTACAGGCCCTCTCGTCGGGATGATCGGGATGGATCGGAACACATTCTGCGGCTTGGAGTTCCCCAATCGGCCACTTCTTACCGGAGACCACCGATTCCAAAGTCCACAGGCCCTGCTGGATGGAGCTCCAACACTGGAGATCCTCGGCAAAAGGTCCCAGGCTCCACGATGTTAAAATCAGCGCTGTGCCCGCGGCTAGAGAGTGCAGATAGTTATTAATGAATACGATATAGTTGAGATCACGGAGACATGGCTCCAGGGTGACCAAGGATGGGAGCTGAACATCCAGTGATATTCAATATTCAGGAGGGATAGATAGAAAGGAATGTGGGGCAGGTTGCTGGTTAGAGAGGAAATTAACGCAATAGAAAGGAAGGACATTAGCTTGGAAGATGTAGAATCGATATGGGTAGAGCTGCGAAACACTAAGGGGCAGAAAATGCTAGTGGTAGTTGTGTACAGGCCACCTAACAGTAGTAGTGGAGTTGGGGATGGCATCAAACAGGAAATTAGAAATGCGTGCAACAAAGGTAAAACAGTTATAATGGTTGATTTCAATCTTCATATAGATTGGGTGAATCAAATTGGCAGGGGTGCTGAGGAAGAGGATTTCTTGGAATGTATGCGGGATAGTTTTCTAAACCAACATGTAGAGCAACCAACAAGAGAGCAGGCTATTCTAGACTGGGTATTGAGTAATGAGGAAGGGTTAGTTAGCAGTCTTGTTGTGCATGGCCCCTTGGGCAAGAGTGACCATAATATGGTTGAGTTCTTCATTTGGATGGAGAGTGACATTGTTAATTCAGAAACAAGGGTTCTGAACTTAAAGAAAGGTAACTTTGAGGGTATGAGACGTAAATTGGCCAAGATAGACTGGCAATTGATTCTTAAAGGGTTGACGGTGGATATGCAATGGAAGGCATTTAAAGACTGCATGGATGAACTACAACAATTGCTCATCCCAGTTTGGCAAAAGAATAAATCAGGGAAGGTAGTGCATCCATGGATAACAAGGGAAATCAGGGATAGTATCAAAACAAAAGATGAAGCATACAAATTAGCCAGAAAAGCAGCCTACCAGAGGACTGGGAGAAATTCAGAGTCCAGCAGAGGAAATAGCAGGGGACCGGGGGTCAAATGAGATGGAGGAACTGCGTGAAATCCAGGTTAGCCGGGAAGTGGTGTTAGGTAAATTGAATGGATTAGAAGCCGATAAATCCCCAGGGCCATATAGGCTGCATCCCAGAGTACTTAAGGAAGTAGCCCCAGAAATAGTGGATGCATTAGTGATCATTTTTCAAAACTCTTTAGATTCTGGAGTAGTTCCTGAGGATTGGAGGGCAGCTAATGTAACCCCACTTTTTAAAAAGGGAGGGAGAGAGAAAAAACGGGGAATTACAGACCAGTTAGTCTAACATCGGTAGTGGGGAAAATGCTAGTCAGTTATTAAAGATGGGATAGCAGCACATTTGGAAAGTGGTGAAATTATTGGACGTCAGCATGGATTTATGAAAGGTAAATCATGTCTGATGAATCTTATATAATTTTTCGAGGATGTAACTAGTAGAGTAAATAAGGGAGAACCAGTGGATGGATGTGTTATATCTGGACTTTCAGAAGGCTTTTGACATAAGAGATTAGTATGCAAACTTAAAGCACCCGGTATTGGGGGTTCAGTATTGATGTGGATAGAGAACTGGCTGGCAGACAGGAAGCAAAGAGTAGGAGTAAACAGGTCCTTTTCAGAATGGCAGGCAGTGACTAGTGGGGTATCACAAGGTTCGGTGCTGGAACCCCAGCTATTTACAATATATATTAATGATGTGGACGAGGGAATTGAATACAACATCTCCAAGTTTGCGGATGACACGAAGCTGGGTGGCAGTGTTAGCTGTGAGGAGGATGCTAGGAGGCTGCCAGGTGACTTGGATAGGTTGGGTGAGCGGGCAAATGCATGGCAGATGCAATATAATGTGGATAAATGTGAGGTTATTCACTTTGGTGGCAAGAACAGGAAAGTAGACTATTATCTGTATTATCTCCTCTTTTCCGAATCGGCGGCCGATTAGGAAAAGGGGAGATGCAACGAGACCTGGGTGTCATGGTACACCAGTCATTGAAAGTAGGCATGCAGGTGCAGCAGGCAGTGAAGAAAGCGAATGGTATGTTAGCATTCATAGCAAAAGGATTTGTGTATAGGAGCAGGGCGGTTCTACTGCAGTTGTACAGGGCCTTGGTGAGACCACACCTGGAGTATTGTGTACAGTTTTGGTCTCCTAATCTGAGGAAAGGCATTCTTGCCATAGAGGGAGTACAGAGAAGGTTCACCAGACTGATTCCTGGGATGGTTGGACTTTCATATGAAGAAAGACTGGATAGACTCGGCTTGTACTTGCTAGAATTTAGAAGATTGAGGGGGGATCTTATAGAATCTTACAAAATTCTTAAGGAGTTGGACAGGCTAGATGCAGGAAGATTGGGGAAGTTCAGAACAAGTGGTCACAGTTTAAGGATCTTTTAGTACCGAGATGAGAAAAAAAATTTCACACAGAGAGTGGTGAATCTGTGGAATTCTCTGCCACAGAAGGTAGTTGAGGCCAGTTCATTGGCTATATTTAAGAGGGAGTTAGATGTGGCCCTTGTGGCTAAAGGTATCTGGGGGTATGGAGAGAAGGCAGGTACGGGATACTGAGTTGGATGATCAGCCATAATCAAATTGAATGGCGGTGCAGGCTCGAAGGGCCGAATGGCCTACTCCTGCACCTATTTTCTATGTTTCAAGAAGCTCCACTGACCACAGCTCCACAATGTTAAAGTCAGCAGGTCCCGCGATCGGAGCTCCAACACTGGCGATCCTCGACAAGAATCCCAGGCTCCGCAATGGTAATTCCACGCAACGTAAGCTCTGAGCCGATCTCCGGTCGGAAAGGTCACGCCAATTCAGTTGGTAGTCCGCGAGGGGACGCGAAGATGCGACATGGATAAAGACGCATCTCCGTCCAGGTAAGTGACTGAAAAACGATTGCCCCCTATTCCCTCCATGCCCCCCCCCCCCCCCCCCCCCCCCCCCCCCCCCCCCCACCCCACACATAGGACATACTAAGAAACATTAAAACATACATTTGGACGCACTAAAAATAACAAAAAAGGTGAAAGGACTGCGAGCTGCTGGCGAGGCTGCCACTATGGTGGCACACCCGATGCAGTTTTGTGGAGAATTGTGTGGACCGAGTTCTAGCTGGAATACTTGAATGAAAAATGTGATCCATTTACCATTAACTAAAGAGATTGACCATGACCTTAGATTAAAAGCCATGGTGAATAATGTTTCTCAGAAGCATGTTAATAGCCCTGTCCCACGGTGCGAGTTCATTCCCAGAGCACTCCCAAACTCGGTAAGCACGGAGAATGAATGTTCAACATGATGTAAAATGTCCACGAGAGCCCTGAGTACCGACGAGTGCCCATTACCATTAAGCTACGAATTCGAAACAGTGCAAACTCGGGAGAACTCTTGGAATGAACTCGTACTGTGGGACAGGGGTTTAAGCCTTGGGATGGGGAGGGTTTCAGGTAATCATGCAACAAATGATTAAGAAACCGATAGGGGAGTAAATATATTATAATCTTATATGTGTCTATTAGTGCTGAGCTTTCACGGGTATATTTAAGTGTAAAGTAACTTAACCTAGGTTAGATTATGCTGGCAAATATTTCTGGGTCAAATCACAGACATCAGATGAAACATCCTTTTGCCTCCACAGATGCTGCCTGACCTGCTGAGTTCTTTGATTAGTTTGACTTTTTTGCTCCAAATGTCATCATCTGCAGTCTCTTGCATCTCTTTACCACTGGAGGGAGCTGTATGATGGCAGCCTCGCCAACAGTCTCTCTCGTCCTTTTTCTTCTTTTGTTGTTCAGTCTGTTGTTAAATGTATGTTTTAGAGTATCTTTAATTTTGTATTGTGTGGGGGAAACTTTTTTAAAATCTTTTTCTTCCACGGAGATACGACTTTTGCCATATCGTATCTCCGCCTGCACTGCGGCCTAACATCGTGGAGCTGGCGGTTCCTTTGCTGAGGAACGACCTGGGAGCTCCAACCGCGTGAGCATGCGGACTTAACATTGTGGAGCTCGCCGTCCCTTGGTTATAGATGGACTTTGGGAGCTCCAACCGCCCCCGATCGCGGAAGCTTCAATCGCCCTGACGCGGGAGCTTCGATCGCCCCATCTGCAGATTGTTCAACTGCCCCGACCGCGGGAAGAAAGGAGGGAAGAAGATAATACGTTATTGCATGTGGTGGATGTTTATGTTAACTGTGCGCTGTGGTGGATGTTTATGTTAATTTTTATGTAGTTGTGTGTCTTGTTGCTTTTTTGGTATGACTGTATGTCAAATCAATTTCTTTGATACTTGGATAAAAATTAATTACAATTACAAATTTAAGACAGCAATGGTCAACATCTTAAGTTGCACTTCAGGGCAACTGCATAATCTGTCTAATTGCAAGAATCTACATGTAAACACCATAGCCCTGTTCCTAACATTGTACATATCTTTGTACAAGACATTACTGAGGCCACATTTAGAGACTTGTATTCAGTTTCGGTCACCCTTTTATAGGAGGAACGTGTTAAGCTGCAAAGAGTGCAGAGATTTATGTGGATATTGCCATGATTTGACGGCCTGAGCTATAGGGAGAGGTGGGCAGGCTAGGACAATAATCTATGGAGTGCAGGAGGATGAGGGGTGATCTTATGGACGTGTATGAGATCATGAGGGAAATAGATAGAGTAATGCACAGAATCGTATCCAGAGTAGGAGAATCAAGAACCTTGGGACATAAGTTAAAGAAAGAGGAAAGATTTTATATCAGGATGGCCTCAAAGCCCTCCGGTTCTTCCTCGACCAGAGGAGCAACCTATACCCAGCCACTGACACCCTCCTCCGCCTAGCGGAGTTGGTCCTCACCCTCAACAACTTTACGTTTGACTCCTCCCATTTCCTCCAAACACAAGGCATAGCTATGGGCACACGCATGGGCCCCAGCTACGCCTGCCTCTTTGTCGGGTACGTTGAACAATCCTTGTTCAATACGTACCAGGGCCCCATCCCCGACCTCTACCTCCGTTACATTGACGACTACTTTGGGGCCACCTCCTGCACCCACACACAACTGACTGACTTAATCCACTTCACCACCAACTTCCATCCGGCACTCCAATACACCTGGACCATTTCCGACACTTCCCTACCATTCCTTGACCTCACCATCTCCATCGCAGGGGACAGACTTCTGACCGACATACACTACAAACCAACTGACTCACATGGCTATCTGGACTACACGTCTTCCCACCCTGCCCCCTGTAAAGACTCCATCCCCTACTCCCAATTCCTCCGCCTACGCCGCATCTGCTCCCAGGATGAGACGTTCCACACCAGGGCATCGGAAATGTCCTCGTTCTTCAGGGAACGGGGATTCCCCTCCGCCACCATAGATGAGGCTCGCACCAGGGTCTCATCCATACCCCGCAACACTGCTCTCTCTCCCCATCCCCGCACTCGCAACAAGGGCAGAGTCCCCCTAGTCCTCACCTTTCACCCCACCAGCCGGCAAATACAACAAATAATCCTCCGCCATTTCCGCCACCTCCAACGTGACCCCACCACTCGCCACATCTTCCCATCTCCCCCTATGTCTGCCTTCCGCAAAGACCGCTCCCTCCGCAACTCCCTTGTCAATTCTTCCCTTCCCTCCCGTACCACACCCTCCCCGGGCACTTTCTGTTGCAACCGCAAGAAATGCAACACCTGTCCCTTCACCTCCCCCCTCGACTCCATTCAAGGACCCAAGCAGCCGTTCCAGGTGCGACAAAGGTTCACCTGTATCTCCTCCAACCTCATCTACTGCATCCGCTGCTCTAGATGTCAGCTGATTTACATCGGGGAGACTAAGTGGAGGTTGGGCGATCGTTTCGCCGAACACCTCCGCTCAGTCCGCAATAACCTACCTGAACTCCCAGTGGCTCAGCACTTCAACTCCCCCTCTCATTCCCAATCCGACCTCCATGTCCTGGGTCTCCTCCATTGCCAGAGTGAGCAACACCGGAAATTGGAGGAACAGCACCTCATATTCCGCCTGGGTTGCTTGCGTCCGGATGGCATGAATGTTGAATTCTCCCAGTTTTGCTAGCCCTAGCTGTCTCCTCCCCTTCCTTAACCCTCGAGCTGTCTCCTCCCATCCCCCCGCCCTCGGGCTCCTCCCTTTTTCTTTCCTTCTCCCCCCCACTCCCCATCAGTCTGAAGAAGGGTTTCGTCGCCTATTTCCTTCGCTCCATAGATGCTGCTGCACCCGCTGAGTTTCTCCAGCATTTTTGTGTACCTAAGATTTTATAAGAACCTGAGGGGCAACATTTTCCACAAAGGGCATATGGAACGTCTTGCTAAAGAAATTAGTTGCGGCAGCTACTAGAACAACATTTTATATGGGTGCCGTGCCAACAGCCTGTCTTGTATTTTTCTTTTTTTGTTACTGTGTAACTTGTATATTTTTAGTGTATCTTTAGTTTTTGTATTATGTGAGGGTGGGGGGGGAATGTGTTTTATCTCTTTCCTCGACCAAGATGCGACTTTTTCATCGTATATCTTTCTCTGCACTGCAGGTTTAACATCGTGGAGCTGGCTTTGTTAGGGATCGACTGCGGGAGCTCCAACCGCAGGAGCTTGGACCGCTCCGATCACGGGAGCTTTGATCGCCGACTGCGGGAGCTTTGATCGCACCGATTGTCTTGAATGCTAATTTGAATGAATAATAATTCCCCACAGTGGGGAATGCGAGGTTGCCGGAAAAATAAGATGGACATGCAGCCTGCGCTAGTGAGGACTCGGAGGGAGTGCCGTGATCTCGGTGTTTGTAGGGACATGGCTCCAAGAGGACGTCCAGGAGTCTAGTGTGAGTGTGGATGGCTTTCTGACTGTTCGGGCAGACAGGGACTGCAGCTAGAGTGACAGCGGTCGGTACAACTCTGGTCACATCACGATGAAGGAGTGTGCATGTGGTCCGGATATTGAACGGATGGCTGTGGGTGTTCGCTTTTGCTGTGTGCCCTGGGAATCCTCACACGCTGTTGTGGTGGCTGTTTAAGTCTATGTTTAATGTTACGTGGTTATGTATCTTGTTGCTTTTTTGTATGACTGTTGGCAAAACAAATTCCTTGTATATTTACATACTTGGCTAATAAATTAGTTACAATTACAATTACAATTGCATGGATAAGAAAGGATTAGAGATCATGAACTTTGTTTGACACATGCATGTTCTTTCTTTCTAATTTATTATTCATTCAAATTAGCATTCAAGACATTTTAACATCTATATTTCTCATACATTTAAATATATTACAAATAAAAGCCTCAAATTGTTTCATATAAATTCATTACATTTACATGGGTTTTCTAATTACATTCATACTCTCAATATACTGTACAAATTAGCAAACTTTTTTTTCCAGCAAAGAACTGCTGAAGGAGTTACTATAAGTGGAGGGAAATATACACTTTGACAAATTGTGCTTATTGTATTGCCTAAAAATACAGACTCTGGTTGGTATCACTAACAGCTTTATATAGTGGCAGTTACAATCTATACCGCTTCCTAAATTCACATTCATTATAAATTTAAGAATCTAATTTCAGTACCCAGGTATATTATCCAATTGCTACTTCTATATGTTTGGCAACAAATAAAAAGCTCTTGACTGTACATCGGTACAAGTGACTATAATAAACTAAACTACTTTGTGCTTTTAGTGCTACATGACTGGGGTTGACCTTCCTAACATTTATTCTTTGGGTGGAACCCAAATAATTGGGAATGCTTGCAAATGCAAAATTATTGCACTATTTTAATGGAAGCATAATTTCTTATAAGACTAGTTTAATATTTATTTGTTCAAGAAGGAACTGCAGATGCTGGAAGATCGAAGGTACACACAAATGCTGGAGACCCTTCAGTCTGAAGAAGGGTTTCGGCCCGAAACGTCGCCTATTTCCTTCGCTCCATAGATGCTGCTGCACCCGCTGAGTTTCTCCAGCATTTTTGTGTACCTTTAATATTTATTTGATGGACAGGTGTAGATTATAATGTAAAATCCATGATCAAACAAGGAACATGTTTCATTGGAAAATATTAGGACTATCTCCTCAATTATATATAGTCATGGAATCATACAGTATCGCAACAGGACCTATGACCCAACTTGCACATGCTGACCAAGATGTCCCGTCTACACTAGTCCCACCATTTGCCCCACATTCCTCTAAACCTTTCCTATCCATGTGAAGGGTTTCGACCTGAAATGTCACCTATTCTTTTCCTCCAGAGATGCCTGACCCACTGAGTTACTCCAGCATTTTGCACCTATCTTTTGAACTCAACAATTGCTCACAAAATTTAATGTATGAAGGACGAGCTTCCAACAATAAAATTAAAAAACTCAAATGAAAACATAAAGGACTGGAACTGCATAACAGAACTGTATGTACAAGAGGGAAAGCTATGTTAAATTTTCAGGTGTGATCCTGCATCAGAAACCTGATGAAAGAACACCTCCCAAGCAGTCCTAAGATAGCAGGCAATTACTGGTTTAAATATAAATTCATCCAAAAATGTGTAAGTGAATTTCAAATGTTTGTAACAGTACAAGCAATTGCCTGGAGAAGGGCCTCGACCCAAAATGTCGCCTATTTCCTTCGCTCCATAGATGCTGCCTCATCCGCTGAGTTTCTCCAATATTTTTGTCTGCCTTTTTTTGGAAGTATGCCAAAACAAGTGGCTATGTTATAAGTTTTGAAAATACTTATGGAGAGTAGGTAATAACAATGTTACTTAGCATTTCAGTCAAATCTAACAGCATAAAATCATAGTAAGATGTCCATGGTCATCAAAGCATTAGGTGGCCATACACCATGATTTGTTTCAAATCAGTAAAACACTTCTCCATTCAGTCTTATGTGTGGTGAAGGGTATTATAATGCAGATTCTTTTGCAGTTTCATTACAATCCAAGAAATACTCATCATCAGTCGTGGTGTCCGAGTCTGTTTCTGAATAACAGGACAGGTTTGGTTTCCAAATTTCAGCTGGTACACGATATGACTGTGGGGAGAGACTATCCTCTGACATTTTACTCCCAGTGGACGTTGAACTGAGCAGTCGTATTATATCTGTGGGGTTTTCCTTTGGCCAGAACAGTTTTATATCCACTGGAAAATACTCATTGTTCGTAACGGTCTCATCATCCATCCCTAGATCCTGTGTTACTTCACTGGGGAGTGGATCAAAAACATCCTCAATGCTTCGAGAAGCAGCTTTCTTGTGAAATTCAGGTTTACACTCTCTCCCATGTTTCTTGTTCTCTAAGTATGTATCCTTTTTTACTGCTTCCTTTTGAGAAATATTGCTTTTGTCTTCATTTCTATTTATTAATTCGTCATCGTCTTGCCTATCATGGTACGAAGAACAGATGTTATAATCAAATTCATTCCTGTTACAAAAGGACAGATCAGGATAAGATCCATAAAGTCTGCTACGTTTTATATAACCTAAAAAGGAAGGGAAGGGCACAGCTTGTCTCTTTTGAGTAGTTAGTTTAGGTTCATGCCTGATGTTGGTGGATAATACATTTTCCTGATCTGGTTGAGAAAGTAGATTGCAATGTGAATTAATATCTTTCAGACATGTTGTCCTATAGAGATGGCCATATCTGTTTTGTACATTGTGAGATTGGGATATCTGGGAGCTTTTAAACCTGGAATAATTCTTTGAGAATCTGGCTGCTCCTGTCTGGTCATTATTGTTTACAGAGGAATTATCATCTTTGTCAGTACTAGTTGAGTTTACCCTGTGTTGAGAGAAATCACTATTGGTATTTAACCTGTTATGTAAGTCATTAATCTCTATGAATTCTGAACCAATTTGTTTTTTTAGATAACAGTGCTGTAAGGAGTTAAATGTATGTACATTAGTTGTGCATGTTCTTGATCTCCCATACTCCAACATTCGTCCCGGCAATGATTTTCGCCTGTATCTGAATACTTTTTTATTTTCTTTTACCACGTCAATGTCCTGTGGAGAAATGTCACAACTATCTGTTGAATAATTCTTGAGGATGTATTTATTTCGTGGAGACTGACCATGTGGTGAATCAGGTGGTGTAGAACCGCTACTGATTAAATACTTCTCTGTTTTTGCATAAATATCCTTCCACCTTCGATCCAAAGTGGCATCTCTATCTTCCATTGGCTCATTCAAATATTTATTGCTCTTGTTGTAAGTGAGATCATCGGGAGATTCTTGCTCAGTCAGAAAATCTGGTAATGCAAGGTTAGTGTCATTTGTTGATTTAATGCCAATGCTTTTCCTCGAACACATATCCTTCTTTGGAGAGGAATTCTGAAATTGAATATTGTTGCCACATGTAGTGTCTGAAGAATACTTTAGCCCAGTTGGTGACTGCAATAAGGCGGCTCTGTTTTGCAATTGACCATTTGTTACATTCTTGACATCTGCTACGTTCATTTCAAAGTCGCTTCTCAATGTCGAATGAGTCAAAGATTGCTTATTTTTAATTATACCAGATACCCGTTGGCTAGACGGCAATAAATAACAATCTTTGGCATTTGATTTGTTCGATCTGCCCATTACAATGCCATCACTCCATGCGGAATGACATGCTTGCTTGTCTTGATTCTTGCTTATATTAGTGGTAATGTACTGAGCCTTAGGTGATGGTAGTGCATCATTTGTTTTATGTAAACGTTTAATATTTGACTTCTCATTGGTTAGTTCATCATGAAAGATATCAAAATCTCTTGTTAAATAATCTTGCCCAGGATTTTCGTGTATATCTGTGATATTTAGGACAGTCTGAAAGCCAGTTAGTGAATCTACTGTTGATATTTTGGCTGTCTCAATTTTTGCACCACCATTGTTGAGCAAATCACTTAGCATCTTAAATGAACTATTGGAAGGCTTTTGGCTGATCACTGGACGCAGCATTGGAAGAATGTGGGCTGCATTAAATTCATCTATACTTTTGCTTGAAACAGTGTTAGCAATATTGGATGACTGATACAATGATTTGTTCTTGTTGCTATGTGCTGTACTTGTAGGAGATATTTCCAGAGTTCCTGATAAATCTGCTCTTTTAATTTTTTGATTGTCAGGACGTTTTGAGAATCCAGCATCATCAGCAGTGTTTAAGACTTGACCTGTTGGCATGTGTTGATTATTGAGTGAAGTGTCTACATGAAGCAACTGACCGGGATCTGGATTCAGTGGTGGAGGTGTACGCTTAATCTCACATCCATCTGGTGGATCACAATCATTACTAGACCCTCTGTTGACACTTATACCGTCAATATTTGTTGGGCATTTCTGGGACGTGTCCTTGCTGTCATGTGCAGTATTTGTAAGGATATACTGTTCATTCACTTCATCCTTTGATGAAACTGCTTGCCATTTTTCTACATTTTCATCACTCGGCAACAGATTAATCTTATGGCTGAGCGGAAGGGGAGTCTTCAGTTTTTCTTGATTGCTGAAGAATGAGGTATTATCAGTTTGCCATTGCCCTGTCATTTCAGGTAATGAGGAAACACTCTTTGCTCTCTGTAAAAAGTCTAATTTGAATCTGTTTGATGGTCTCCTACGATGGTAGATGTCAGTTACCTTTGTTGTACCATGCTGTAAAGTATCCTTTGTGATATCAATAACACTTGCAGCAGAGTGGTGAAGTATAACTGGTGAAACAACATTGTTGATTTTAGGCTCGTCTTTCTGAAAATTCTCATTTATTTCCATTTCAGTACTGTTCAATAAATGTTGCAATGGCCTGTCCAAATTAGTAACAGTTACTCCATTTTGAGTCAAAACCGGACATGTTTCTTCAGATTGGTGGCCTTCTGTAGTATTAATACATTCTGCAGCCTGACTGATGCTATAATTGAGTGGAAATTCAGGACAGATATCAAAATCTTTTGCTAAATAATCCTGTCCAAGTTTTCTATATATACCATTGATAGTTGGGATAGTCTGTAAGTCAGTTAGTGAATCTACTGTTATTTTGTTGCTTTCTGCAGTATCATTTTGTACACATTTGTTGACTGCAATTTCTGCACCAACAGCTCCATTGATGAGTACATCACCCACTGGTGTACAGTTAATCTCACATCCATCTGATGGATCACAATCATTACTAGACCCTCTGTTGACAGTTATTCCATCAATATTTGTTGGGCATTTCTGGGATGTGTCCTTGCTGTCATGTGCAGTATTTGTAAGGATATACTGTTCATTCACTTCATCCTTTGATGAAACTGCTTGCCATTTTTCTACATTTTCATCACTCGGCAACAGATTAATCTTATGGCTGAGCGGAAGGGGAGTCTTCAGTTTTTCTTGATTGCTGAAGAATGAGGTATTATCAGTTTGCCATTGCCCTGTCATTTCAGGTAATGAGGAAACACTCTTTGCTCTCTGTAAAAAGTCTAATTTGAATCTGTTTGATGGTCTACGGTGGTAGATGTCAGTTACCTTTGTTGTACCGTGCTGTAAAGTATCCTTTGTGATATCAATAACATTTGCAGCAGAGTGGTGAAGTATAACTGGTGAAACAACATTGTTGATTTTAGGCTCGTCTTTCTGAATATTCTCATTTATTTCCATTTCAGTACTGTTCAATAAATGTTGCAATGGCCTGTCCAAATTAGTAACAGTTACTCCGTTTTGAGTCAAAACCGGACATGTTTCTTCAGATCGGTGGCCTTCTGTAGTATTAATACATTCTGCAGCTTGACTGATGCTATAATTGAGTGGAAATTCAGGACAGATATCAAAATCTTTTGCTAAATAATCCTGTCCAAGTTTTCTATATGTATCATTGATAGTTGGGATAGTCTGTAAGTCAGTTAGTGAATCTACTGTTATTTTGTTGGTTTCTGCAGTATCATTTTGTACACATTTGTTGACTACAATTTCTGCACCAACAGCTCCATTGATGAGTACATCACCCACTGGTGTACAGTTAATCTCACATCCATCTGATGGATCACAATCATTACTAGACCTTCTGTCATCAATATTTGTTGGGCATTTCTGGGATGTGTCCTTGCTGTCATGTGCTGTATTTGTAAGGGTATACTGTTCATTCACTTCATCCCTTGATGAAATTGCTTTGTATTTCTCTATATTTTCATCACTCAGCAACATAATGCTGTTATGTCTGATTGGAGGGAGAGTCTTCAGTTTTTCTTGATTGCTGAAGAATGAGGTATTATCAGTTTGCCATTGCCCCGTCATTTCAGGTAATGAGGAAACACTCTTTGCTCTCTGAAAAAGGTTTAATTTGAATCTGTTTGAGGATCTCTTACGATGGTAGATGTCAGTTACCTTTGTTGTACCGTGCTGCAAAGTATTCTTTGTTATGTCAGTAACGCTTGCAGCAGAGTGGTGATGGCTAACGACATTGTTGATTTCGGGCTCGTCTTTCTGGAAATTCTCATTTATTTCTATTTCACTATTGTCCCATAAATGTTCCAATGGCTTGTCTCTGTCATTGTCCAAATTAGTAACAGACTGTTGTTCAGTTACTCCATCTTGTGACAACACTGGACATCTTTCTTCAGATCGGTGGCTTTCTGTAGCTTTGATACTTTCAGCAGCTGGATGGGTTTTATAATTGAGAGAGAATTCGTGACAAATATCAAAATCTTTTGCTAAATGATTATGCCCAATATTTGTATTCGTATCTGTGATAGTTAGGACAGTCTGCAAACCAGTTAATGAATCTACTGTTGGTATTTTGTTGTTTTCTGCACTATCGTTTTGTACACATTTGTTGACAGCAATTTCCACACCAGCAGTTCCACTGTTGAGTACATCACCCACAGAACTAAATAAACTATTGGAAGGCTGTTGGATGATTACTAAGTCCAATATTGGAAGGATGTACTTTACATTAAGTTCATCAATTCCTTTGCTCACAACATTATCAGCAATAATTGATGAATGGTTCAATGGGTTGTTCTTGCTACTGTCTGCTGTACTTATAGATATTTGTGGAGTTCCTGATGCAACTGCTCTTTTATTTTCATGATTGTCAGGACGTTTCGAGAATCCAGCATCATCAGCAGTGTTTAAGACTTGACCTGTTGGCATGTGTTGATTATTGAGTGAAGTGTCTACATGAAGCAACTGTCCTGGATCTGGATTCAGTGGTGAAGGTGTACGCTTAATCTCACATCCATCTGGTGGATCACAATCATTACTAGACCCTCTGTTGACACTTATACCGTCAATATTTGTTGGGCATTTCTGGGATGTGTCCTTGCTGTCATGTGCAGTATTTGTAAGGATATACTGTTCATTCACTTCATCCTTTGATGAAACTGCTTGCCATTTTTCTACATTTTCATCACTCGGCAACAGATTAATGTTATGGCTGAGCGGAAGGGGAGTCTTCAGTTTTTCTTGATTGCTGAAGAATGAGGTATTATCAGTTTGCCATTGCCCTGTCATTTCAGGTGATGAGGAAACACTCTTTGCTCTCTGTAAAAAGTCTAATTTGAATCTGTTTGATGGTCTACGATGGTAGATGTCAGTTACCTTTGTTGTGCCGTGCTGTAAAGTAACCTTTGTGATATCAATAACACTTGCAGCAGAGTGGTGAAGTATAACTGGTGAAACAACATTGTTGATTTTAGGCTTGTCTTTCTGAAAATTCTCATTTATTTCCATTTCAGTACTGTTCGATAAATGTTCCAATTGCCTGTCCAAATAAGTAACAGACTGTTGTTCAGTTACTCCATTTTGAGACAAAACCGGACATGTTTCTTCAGATCGGTGGCCTTCTGTAGTATTGACACATTCTGCAGCCTGACTGATGCTATAATTGAGTGGAAATTCAGGACAGATATCAAAATCTTTGGCGAAATAATCCTGTCCAGGTTTTCTATATATAACGTTGATAGTTGGGATAGTCTGTAAGTCAGTTAGTGAATCTACTGTTATTTTGTTGGTTTCTGCAGTATCATTTTGTACACATTTGTTGACTGCAATTTCTGCACCAACAGCTCCATTGATGAGTACATCACCCACTGGTGTACAGTTAATCTCACATCCATCTAATGGATCACAATCATTACTAGACCTTCTGTCATCAATATTTGTTGGGCATTTCTGGGATGTATCCTTGCTGTCATGTGCTGTATTTGTAAGGGTATACTGTTCATTCACCTCATCCCTTGATGAAATTGCTTTGTATTTTTCTATATTTTCATCACTCAGCAACATAATGCTGTTATGTCTGATTGGAGGGAGAGTCTTCAGTTTTTCTTGATTGCTGAAGAATGAGGTATTATCAGTTTGCCATTGCCCCGTCATTTCAGGTAATGAGGAAACACTCTTTGTTCTCTGAAAAAGGTTTAATTTGAATCTGTTATAGGGTCTCTTATGATGGTAGAGGTCAGTTACTCTTGTACCGTGCTGTAAAGTATTCTTTGTTATATCAGTAATGCTTGTAGCAGAGTGGTGATGGCTAACTGGTGAAACAACATTGTTGATTTCAGGCTTGTCTTTCTGAAAATTCTCATTTATTTCCATTTCACTATTGTCGAATAAATGTTCCAATGGCTTGTCTCTGTCATTGTCCAAATTAGTAACAGACTGTTGTTCAGTTACTCCATCTTGTGACAAAAGTGGAGATCTTTCTTCAGAAAGGCCTTCTGTAGTTTTGATACTTTCAACAACTGGAGGGATGTTATAATTTAGAGGGAATTTGTGACAAACATCAAAATCTTTTGTTAAATGATTATGCCCAATATTTGTATTCGTATCTGTGATAGTTAGGACAGTCTGCAAATCAGTTAATGAATCTACTGTTGGTATTTTGTTGTTTTCTGCACTATTGTTTTGTACACATTTGTTGACAGCAATTTCCACACCAACAGTTCCACTGTTGAGTACATCACCCACAGAACTAAATAAACTATTGGAAGGCTGTTGGTTGGCTACTGGATCCAGTATTGGGGCTATGTGAGTTGCATTCAATTCATCAATTCCTTTGATCATAACATTACGACCAATAATTGATGAATGGTTCCATGGTTTGTTCTTGTTGCTGTGTGAGGTACTTATTGGAGATATTTGTAGAGTCCCCGATAAATCTGCTCTTTTATTTTCATGAATGTCAGCACCTTTTGAGTCTACAGCATCACCGACATAGTTTAGGATGTGACCCGTTGGACTGTGTTCATTATTGAGTGAAGTGCCTACATGCGGCAGCAGGTCTGAATCGGGATTCAGTGGTGAAGGTGTACACTTAATCACACATCCATCTGGTGGATCACAATCATTACTAGACCTTCTGTAGACAGTTATACCATCAATATTTGACGGGCATTTCTGGGGTGTGTCCTTGCTGTCATGCACAGTATTTGTAAGGGTATACTGTTTATTCACTTCCTCCAAATTAGTAACAGACTGTTGTTCAGTTACTCCATCTTGTGACAAAAGTGTACATCTTTTGGCAGACTGGTAATTTTCTACAGTTTTGATACTTTCTGCAGCTGGAGTGGTGTTATAATTGAGTGGGAATTGAGTGAGTAACATTTCTTTTTGTGGAACATTGGTAAAAGAGTTTATCTCAGTTTCTGCATGTGTAGGCCTTTTGCTTCTTTGTAAAATTGCATTGCCTCTGTCCTCAGTGGTGGTTGAACCACCTGGTGAATTTAATAACTCGTGATCAGTCGTGTCCTTGTTATTTGGCATCATTGAAAATGTTGGAATCATATTGGTATTTGTGGTAAACTGATCACCAGTCAACAAATCTTGAAGTTTTGATTTGTCTTGTGCATTATCGTCATGGGCTCTTCTACAAAATGTTAACCCATTGTTATCTGGGCACATGTTTTGTACAGCGTTGGTTGCACCTTCTGTGAAATATGCTGCAGGACATGCATTGAGTGAAATTACACTGTAGTATTCTGATTGGCAATGTTTCACAGTCTTTTCATTGTCCGGACCTACAGAGCTATTGCTAATGGACAGGGAACTTGTGGGTGTCTTGGTTATGTTTTCCATTAAATTTAAAGGTTGTAAGTCGGTCAGTGAATCAGAGGTTGATAATTTACCGTTGCCATTTTCTAAATATTCTTTACATCTCCCATCCACTGTGATATCTCCACCGAGTGGGAACTGAAGTTGCGTATCGGCTATGTTATTAATTTCATGCAATATTCTAGATGCGAATCTGTCATAAGATTTCTCATCATGCAGAGTTTTATTTGATGTATTGTGCTGCAGAGTATCTGTATTCATTTCTATGTCAGTTGCTGTAGCTTTTACATCCGTCAATTCCTCAGAAGGGAGACTTTTGTCTTGGTGTTCCGAATTGTTTTGCAAATACTCATTGGCTCCTTCCTCCACATGGATGTTATGGTTGTTTTGTGAAGGATAAACGGAGTGTTTGCTTGGATAGTTATTTGGTGACGTGATTGCTGTGTATGTATCAACCAAATTTTCAGATTTATTTTGATCGCAAGGCTCTTCATGAGAATAATGTGGCAGTGCATTTTTCTTTATATCTGTGGCAGTTGCAGGACATTCCTGGACAAGCAGCCGACATAATGGTAAATCTGAATTCACTGACATCGATCCATCAGCTGAATGTTGTACGGTGCTAGCAGGATCATTAAGTGAACCTGATGGAGGATCAGAACTGCAGCTTTCTAAATGCTTATTCAATCCAGTATTCACAAAGTGAATGTAATTGTCAAGTGAGGAATTCAGTGACCCACATGCATTGCTATCTGTGGTATTTACAAGATGTAGTTGGCTGTTCATCTGATCCAAAGATGAAGATACACAAGTCGTCTCAGATTGATTGTACTGCACAAAATCTTCAATAACTCTCTGTCTAGAGTTTGGCAAATAATTGAGTTGTTTGTTTTTATAGTCCTTCACATACATAGGAGACACTTGGTACGTAACTCTACTTGAAATAAGTGGAGTACTGATTTCAGATTTCAAACTTTGCAAATGGCTGAGAATTTTTCTGTCCCCAATGATACCACTATTGCTTAGACAGTGATCCCATGACTTGGATGTATTATCTGAAAGGGCCATCTGTTTAGAAACTGGATTTGGTGATGAAGAAGCAACATCAGCCATGGAATAATCAGGTTGTTCGTTTTCTTTGGTAAGGCCTCCAATCTTGGTGTTGGATTCCCAATTCTGACGTGTGCTTTCAGTATCATGTTGAACACTAGAAGAAGCATCCAAACTAGATGGAGTGTCTCGTAGCAAAACAACGGCAGAGTTCTCAGAGAGGCAATTTTCCAAAATTTCGTTAGTGCATGATTTTACTGGGGAATGAAACAGCAGGTTGTGGTTATTTGTAGGAGATTGCTGACCAGTAAGCGTATCTTGTGATAATAATAGATTATTTTCAGGTGGATAATTCACTACACTTTTAGGACACGTGGTAGTATTATCACCAAGCTGGAAATTAGCTTGAGACTTCATTTGGCTGCTATCCACACTCTCTGCAGGAATGCAGGGGCCAAATACTGAATTTTCTGATGTAAGCTTACTGCTTGTTTCAGATCTTTCCTTTGGTAAAATTTCTTTGCCTCCATCTAGTATGGCATCTTGCCTCAATTGTGCTTTAGTTACAGGGGATTGCTGATCTATTACTGTTTCTGGCAAGGCTTTGCAACTGTCTTGCTGTGCAACATTGCTGATTCCACCAGTAGGGTAGCGTTTGGATAACTTGACTTCATTGGTATGTATGTAAACGGTAGACTGGCATTGAGTCATTATATCTGACTGTGGTGTGCTGGCCTTTACCGTTTGATAGTTTTGCATATTATCAACATCAGGTATATCTGTTAAAATACTACTGATTTTATGTGGTGGTATATTCTGCAAAGTATTTTTCATATCATTTTTAACATCCAAAAGAGGTGCTTTTGTCACATCTGGTAACACAAGTACATGGTTGGCTTCAGATTTATACCGAAGCATGTCTGCAGTTAAACTATCACTCCTTACTGATAGATCCACCATCCGGTACTTGTATCTGAGAACTTTAGATGATGTAATGACAGACAATGGTTTATCATTTTCCATGTTATTGTTATTGTTTGATGATCTTTGGTTACATACTGGTACCACATCTGTGTCCCTGTCACACATAGGCAGTTGTGAACCAATTACCTGAATTGTTCGTAAAGAATCGCTTCTTCCCACGACCTTGCAGGTTTGTTTTTTATCATCTGACAATGGAACGTCAGCATTTTTTGTCGTGCCAGTTTTCGTTCTCATTTTACTCAAAGTAAGCATAATTACTGAACGGGATTCTGCTTTTGGGTTTGAAAACAAATCGGTCCTTTCTTGCTCATGTGCATGGTGTTGCAAACCATCATTGTTATGTTTTACCTGTGTAACTATGTTTGTGTCTTCTGTCCCTGGGTACTGTTGCCTCTTTCTGCTATTGATTGTGATATGCGAAGTAGCTCTAGCTTGACAGTGTTGATTTAGTTGTGAAAGAGATATACCAGATTTAAGTTGACTGATCTGTAAAGAATCACTGACGATGCCACTTTTAGAACTGACATTGTGATTTAGTGCATTAACATCGCTCCTGCTGTTAGTATATGTGGAAAGCAGAGGGTGTGAAATACATACTGGAACAGCTGATGAAGCTAGAAGGATGGTTTCAGATTTACTGCCTTCGATTAGGAGAGCATTGTCAGTTTTTTGAGAAGTGTCAAGTAAATTATCTGACCAATTTTGCTGCAGCACATGCATATTACCAATATTGTGGCTTCTTTGTCCTGTCATTGAGCTGAATGGCACAGTCTCACTACTGCTGGTTGAATCACTTTCATTTCTCTGTGAAGGTTCGCAAATATTGTTTGATGAATATTTTTTGGAAATATCTGGAAGAATCTGTGATTCAACCAGGAGATCAAACAATGTTCTTTCCTTTACGCATTTGCTCTTCAACGAATAACAACCGGAATTTGATCTTGTTGGAACATCATGCCCATTGGTTATTGGATGATCCTGAAGCTCATTTTGAGGATGAATAACAGAAGATGAGAGGCCAGTTTTTGGATCTGATGACAATCCATTGTCTGTTTTGTAATGATCCAAATCAACACGAGTACAAACATTTCCTTGTTGCTCATCAGCAAGAACATCACGTGCCTGAGAAGTGTGCCTCCCATTTTTTTTGTCACATCCAATGATGAGTGATGTTTTCTCAGTGCTTTCACTTAACTTGCCAGCATTCATTTTATTGTAATTTCTGCATAATCCTGCTTGGCCATCCTCTGCGTGACTTTTTACTCCATCTTCATCCCTGGTATTTTTCTGTAACTCTGAAGTGTTTACATTTTCCATTGACGTAATTTTTCCATGTTCATCAACAGCAACTACAAAATAATAACAAAAAACATTGATAATCAAATAATAGGACATCTTCTAGCATTCTTCACCCCCCCCCCCCCCCCCCGCCCCGCAATCAGTCTGAAGGAGAGTCCCGATCCGAAACATCAACTTTCCATGTTCCCCAGGTATGCTGCCTGCCACCGAGTTACTCCTTTCTTTGCTAATCCATCATCAGCAATATCTTATTTCTATACTAGGAAATCTGTACTGGATGTGTAGGGCACTTTTACCCACAAGACTAAATGCCAGATCCCACGGGTATGAATCACAAACTACCACAAGTAAGATTACAGATTAGATCAAGAATTCTAATTATCTTCTTGGCAAATGAATAAAGTGGATTAAGGAAACGATTAAAAAAACCCATAATAGATTTAGAATATCAAAGCTGCTTTTTACTTACCATTGCTGGTCTTTGTTTCTGAGTCTTGGCCAAGTACTTTAGGTTGTTCATTATCGAGAACGTGTTTACAGATTTCATGATACACGTACACTTTTCTTTTCACACGGGGGACTATTGCTACCTTCAAGTGTACCTGAGGTAAATTATGTTATCTTGATTAATTCAGTTCATTTATAGAATTAACAGTATAAATGACAGAAAAAGTACACTGAAAATGGTCTAGATTGGCTGTGTCTAGCATAGTGTTGATGGTATCCAAAATCACAAATCTGCAAAGGCCAACACACCATAGTCAGGTGGAATAGGAAGACTAAACGAGAACTTACCGTTTGAAGTTTGATCTTTATTTTATGAGAAGTTGAAGTGAGGGATTACGTGAAGAGCCCCCAGCCCGGATGCGCGTCAAACTTTAGAGCAGCTGTATGAAACCACAGAATAGTTGCCGTCCTAAGCTATAGGAAGATTAACGAGCTTAGAACTACCGAATGATCTTCATGAGAAGTACGGTTGGGAGTGGAGGGCACATATTCCCTCACTTCAACTTCTCATCAAGATCAAATTTCAAACGATAAGTTCTCGTTTAATCTTCCTATTTTATATCGAGGTCACGTGAGTGACTACGAGAAGACTTCAAAGCTCTGTGGTTTCATGCAGTGAACCAGTTTCCATGCAGACATACTGCCCCAGTTGACCAGACATGGCTGAAGAAACATACTTAATTGAAACATGATGTTAACTTAAACATGTCCATGCTTTTAATGGAAATAATAATGGTCCCTTCACATCAGGAATAAACAATTGATTTAATTAACAGAACTTAAAATTTTGCTAGCAAATAAACCATGCCTGGTAATTGGTTTATTATAAGATGTTTGAAAAGTTCGCTCATTCGCCCATCCCGCTGTCGCTAGGATGTGGTCCAGCGGAACTTCCATATTTCTTGCTGCGAAGTGGCTGCAGTCCTGGTAGAGTGAGATTTAAATACATCAGTGTCCACTCCTGCAAATGCTAATACACGTCTCAACCATCTAGAAATGGTCTGCACCAATACCCTTCTGTGTGTTTTTTTATGACTGACGAAGACAGCCAGTTTGTTGCCTCAAAGGTCCTTTGTAACCTTTATATATGCTTTAATATATGTAACAACACATAACCTGCGATCTGGTGGATATACCAAGAGAGCTACTGATCTACTTTGCTTAATTAGCTCATCTATATAAAAGGTCACCCTATTATAGGATATAGCTGCCTTATCCAGCCTTAATTTCTGTAACGACTGGACTCGTTGCGCTGAAACGAGCGCCATGAGCATGACTAATTTATAGGTGAGCTGGACCAAAGATAAAGATGCAGCTGGTGCCCAACTGCGAAGCAGCGCTAATACTACATTAATGTCCCATACCTCCCTATATCTGGGCCTAGGAGGGTTATTGTTAAAAATACCCCTCATAAATTTGGATACCAATGGGTGAGAGCCGACAGAATGGTGTCCAGATCCCAGCAGCAAATATGACGACAAAGCACTACGAGCAGTGTTAATAGCGCGAGGGAGAGGGAGAGGGAGAGGGAGAGGAGAGGACCGGGATGGAACAGCCAGCCTTCTGCCCAGTAGCTACCCACCAATCACCACCTCCACTCGTTGTGCCTGTGCCGAAGGACACCGTGGCTTGCTGGCGGGCGGGTCGGCAGAAGGCGCCGAGGTGGCGGCTGGATTCGCTGTCCGGTCCTGGCGGCCACTCGCAGCCACCCGAGCTACTTCCCTCCCTGGCCACAATGTGGTGGCTCTGCAACCGGAGCGCTGCGGCAGCAGTGAGTGCGTTGCTGGCATGATCCCCGACTACCTCCTTCTCAGCACTCCTGCCCTCCCCGCAACTTTACACCTGGTGGCCCAGCCACGTTTGCGACTTTGTGCAACCCAGGCTGTGCTAACCTGGACCTGACTCCCCACACGCTGTGAAAGGAACTATCCTTTTACAGCCGCTTCCTACTTCACACAGTTCCAGGGTCAAAGGAGTGGCAGGTTCCGCGGAGCAGTTGCTATGAGTGTGGCATTGCTCGACCAACTCTACTCCAGCAGATGGTCACTGTCCCTGCTGCCCCGGCGGAAAGCTGCTCTGTCTTCCTGCCCTGGGGACCGGTCCTGTCTCCTAGTAGAATGTCGCCATCAGCAAAGTGTCTGCAAGGGTAACACTGGACCTAGCCACCCAGCCAGAGAATGTAAATCAGCTGCCAGCAATGACGAATGGACTTGACTATCCCTCAGTACAGCAACATCGCTCTTGTTGTTGCTGTACTAAGTGATAGTCAAGTCTATCTTTCTTGGCCAACAACCTAACCTTCGGCCGCCAAGCCGCAGGTAAATTTTCAGGCCTTATTTTCAGGTAAAAAATGTCTTCAACGCCAGGAAATACAGGTACTTCTATCAGTTCTCCCCACAACTTCTGGTATTCCTGAGAAAACAATCCAAGTCTGACCAACCTCTTCCTAATACCCCCTAATCCAGGTATCATTGGTAAAAGCGAGCAGTTACAAGAATTTGAAGAATTTAATGCACTCTACACTTGTCTTTTTTCATTTAACACACGGCTAAACACAAATAAATAATCTATTTCCTTTAATTTGGTCGCAACTGAGTCAAGACTGGATAATAGTGAACTTTGTTCGTGAAATCATAAAGAAGAGATTGAAAAGATGGACACACCACACTGAATTTTTATTCTGTGGCTTTACTAGATAATTAAGGCTTTCTTGGGCATAAATTGGATACAACTAGGCTAAAAGTTACTTGTAAAATGCCTCACAACAAAATTGTGTTGAGAATGATAGAAGGTTGCTTAAAATATGCATTAGTTCCTGTAATTGTGCATATATGTGGCTAACATAGCTGGTTTAGGTTCTCTCAAAGGAATTTGGATTTGATGGTCAGGACTGCCGTGTCTGCTCCACTCAAAATCGTTCAGCCACCCTTGCAGTGGCAAAGTTGCAGTGACCGCCTCACGTCCCTGATAAGTTAATTCCCTTTTTTGGCTCTCAGTGGGAGAGGGTTTTTGATCGCAAATTGCTTTTACAGCTCATCGCAAACATCAGCAAGTTGCTGAGCCTCTGCACTCTCTCGATCCACCACCCGTTTGTTAGGTCACATGTTTATTGCTGTATCTCTTCAGGTGGCTGTAAGGACACAAAGTGCTGGAGTAGCTCAGCGGATCAGGCAGCATTCCTAGAGAACATGGACAGTTAATGTTTCAGGTCGGGACCCTTCTTCAGATGTTTCCCCAATCCATGTTCTCCAGAGATGCTGTCCAAACCGCTGAGTTACTCTAACACATTGTGTCCTTTTTTGTAACCAAGCATCTGCAGTTCCAGGTTTCTATTCCCTTGAGGAAATGTGGATTTCTGAACCAGGAACACATTAGTTTTGCAGCTCATTAGTTACTTAATCACCTCATCATTCTTGTTAAACCAGTCCTGCTTTGCTAAGTCTGAAGAAGGGATTCGGCCCAAAACGTTGCCTATTTCCTTCGCTACATTGATGCTGCCTCACCCGCTGAGTTTCTCCAGCATTTTGTCTACCTGCTTTGCCAAACGTTTCTTTCAAGTTGAACTTCAGGGTAGACTTCAAGTTGGGAGCTGTCAAGTCACCTGGTTTTTAGAACACGACCAGGAGGCAAGCGAGTCAATACATTTTAAAATAAATGTATGAACTTGCTTTGGAGTTGCGGCATGCAAAGATCTAATTCTGTGCAAGCCCTAGGCACCTCAACCTACTGTTAGCATAATTTGAATTCATTTCATTCCAATGCATCGGGACATTACAGGAAAAGGAAAATAGGACAGAGAAACATAGAAAATAGGTGCAGGAGTAGGCCATTCGGCCCTTCGAGCCAACACAGCCATTCAATATGATCATGGCTGACCATTCACAATCAATACATCATTCCTGCTCCCCCCTCCCCCATATCCCTTGATTCCATTAGCCCCAGGAGCTAAATCTAACGCTCTCTTGAAAACATCCAGTGAATTGGCCTCCACAGCCTTCTGCGACAGAGAATTCCACAGATTCACAACTCTCTGGATGAAAACGTTTTTCCTCATCTTAGTCCTAAATGGCCTACCCTTTATTCTTAAAATAAGATAAGATTAAGATAAGATTCAATTTATTTCTCATTTGGACCCCTTGAGGTCCAAACGAAATGACGTTTCTGCAGCCATACATTACAAACAAATAGACCCACGACGCAACATAATTTACATAAACATCCATCACATCGCTGTGATGGAAGGCCAAAAAAACTTGTCTCTCCACTGCACTCTCCCCTCCCGATGTCAGAGTCAAAGTCAAAGCCCCCGGCTGGCGATGGCGATTGTCCCGCGGCCATTAAAGCCACGCCGGGTGGTGCAAGGTCGCACACCGGGTTCTTGATGTTGGAGCCCCCGGCGGGCGCTCGCAGAGTCCCGCGGCCATTCCAAGCTGCACGGGGCGGTGCTGTGAGGCCCCGCTCCAGGAGCTCTTCAACCCCGCAACTCGGGCGGGAGAAGTCGCCATTGCGGGAGCCCTGAAAAGCGGTCTCCCTCCAGGGACCCGCGGGCTCCCGGTGCCGCCGTCCGCCAGACCCGCAGTTGCAACGTCCGAATCTCCGGAGGTCGGGCCGCAGCAGCACTCAACCACCGCTCCACCCGCTCTGGACTCGGCCAGCTTCGCGTCGGTGAGGTGAGTCCCCGGTCTTCCGTGTGGAGGCCGCTCCTCATTGCAGCCCCAATGACAACGGAGACCCGACAAAGAAAAGGTCGGGTCTCCCGTGCAGGGAGAGATTAAAAGTTACCCCCTCCCTCCCACACACACACACCCCAACAAAAAATAACAAAAACTACATAAAAACATAGACAAAAAATAATAAAAACGCAGGCGGGCTGCAGAGGCCGCTGCTGACAAGAGTCGCGCCGCCTACCGTTGTGACTTAAACTGTGACCCCCCCGGTTCTGGACTCCCCCAACATGGGGAGGATTTTTCCTGTATCTAGCCTGTCCAATCCCTTAAGAATTTTATATGTTTCTATAAGATCCCCTCTCATCCTTCTAAATTCCAGTGAATACATGCCCAGTCGACCCATTCTTTCATCATATGTCTGTCGGTCCCACCATCCTGGGAATTAACCTGGTGAATTTATTTTTAAATGTATTGACTCGCTTGCCTCCTGGTCGTGTTCTAACCTGGTCTCCAATCAAGCCACATGTTTATTATCTGTGAAAGCATATCGTAGGCTGGATAATTTGATTGATCTGGAATTTTCCATTCATTTCCACCACGAACTGGCAGCAAACATCCTGGATTTCACAAGGATTATTTCTCCTTAGAAATGGTTACCCACACTATTTATTTTGCACAAGAATAGATACAAATTCCACAGAGTAAACTAATTGCCTACATTCATAGAATCATCACATTCTAAAAATGTACCTGAAGCTTTAACCATTTAATAAATTTGAGGCTTAAATTTTTTGAAAAGAGATTAAGAATACAGGTGTCAGAGGTTATAGGGAGAAGGCAGGAGAATGGGGTTAGGAGGGAGAGATAGATCAGCCATGATTGAATGGCATAGACTTGATGGGCTGAATGGCCTAATTCTACTGCTTTTCCTTATGGCATTATGAGAAATAATTCATTACTGCTGCTTTTGTTAAAGGGTGACCGGAAGGATCCCCTGTCTATTGTTTTGTTCTCGTCAGTGCTTCCACATCTCAAAAAAAAAAGTTCCTGAAATAAAATTCCATATTACCTGGAATTTGATGGTATTTCCCAGCCCTGTAAGCCTTCCCCAACTGCGCACGCACGGATTTCAGGGCCACTGCACATGCGCGGGGAGACGGCGTCCCTACCTCGTCACCGGCGCCATTTTCAATTGTGACCGGCTGATGGGCCTCCCCCAACTGCACAGGCGCTGATGGTCGTAAATATACAGGTACATACTTTTTTTCAGCAAATCATTCAGTGGGCCTGATTGGACCCCGCACTTGCGCAGTGGGCCCGGTATCCGCACGTGCGCAGTGGGCCCGGTATCCGCACGTGCGCAGTGGGCCCGTTATCCGCACGTGCGCAACTGGGCCGGCATTCACACATACACAGTTGGGGAGGCTTACCGGGGCCGAGAAATTTCCCGAAATTATTTAATTTCCCTAAAACTACCCGAAACACTGGTTCTCGCGTTGGTCATTCCTGAGGAGGCATGGATGCCAACAGTCAACATTTATACAGAAAATGTCGTGTCTATTATTAAGATCAATAATTTCTTTGATTTTGCTGTATATATTTTACCATTGGGCCTGTTTGATGTGAAATTCTTGTGGTTGTTTGGCAGTGCCCACGGACATCTTTCCCAAATTGTTTCTCCACATATTAATGAATAGGGAATGATATTCTTTCCACACTCTGGCAAGCAAAGATAAATAAACTGAAAAATCCAATTTGGAATTATTTGCCAGCATGAGCTTTCCACACATAATACTTGATATTAAAGAATATTGCTATAATAAACACTTACATTGATTTGCTGTAACATAGCTGGCGATTCTAATTGCAACGATTTGTAGTTACTGCACCTATTAAAATTAATGCGATGTGATTAGTAAAGAACGAACTTGAAAAAGACTGCAGATGCTGCAAATTTTAAATAAAACTAGAGAATGCCAAAAATACTCAGCATGTCAGGCAGCATCTGAGGTGAGAGTGATAAACAGACATTGAGGTCTATTACCTCTCAAGAGCATTGACCTGAAATATTAACTCTACTTCTCTCACTACCTTTCCCATCCTGAGGAAATACCAAACCATTTCACAGGCAAGCAACCTTGGAAATAATGGCCCTGTTGTTACTTGGCAAATATGGCAGCTGAATTAAATGGAAAAAAATGGTCTATGAGCAGCGAGTTTAAGTGATAACCAATTTCTCCAATGCACCAATATTGGTGGCAAAGGATAAATGATGTAATGATGCAAAAGGTAAACACTGCTGCACCATTGTGCTGCCCCTTTATGGATGTGGGGAGTGGGATGGGGAACCTGAGCATCTGCAGGAAACCGTATTCATAGGGAGAAAATGTAAACTCCACAAAGACTGAACCAGAGGTCAGGATTGAACCTGGGTCATTGGAGCTGAGACGGTGCACTGTCATGCAGTCTGTCTCCTCCTGGATATGGTTTGTATAAATCTAATATTTTTAATTTAATTTTAAAGGTTTGGCACTACTTTACAGAACTAATAAGGCTGGAAATACACAATGCATAAGTTAAACTCACCGATCTTTTTCTAAGAGCAAGTCTGCTTTGTGTCTGTCAGATTCAGAAGCAGCAGCAACAGGCTTGGAAACAGGATCTCCACTTTCATCAACTTTGGAGTTACCCGAAGACTTCATGTCACTGCTTACATTTTTTACCTGTGGACAGTTTTTTGATCGTGTGAGCTTCGAGTCGGTTGAAGCTGGAAATGCACAAGTACAGCGGAGTTTAAGGATGCTTTCAAGAGAGAGTTAGATAGAGCTCTTAAAGATAGCAGAGTCAAGGGATATGGGGAGAAGGCAGTAATGGGGAACTGATTATGCATGATCAGCCATGATCACAGTGAATGGCGGTGCTGGCTCGAAGGGCCAAATGGCCTACTGCACCTATCGTCTATTAAAAAACTAACCTGATTTTTTTTTTAACGGTAGATTCTACCTGAATAATGAGGCTCAGCGTACAGGCTGCCGAGAGCAAAGAGGAACCCGGCAGAAGGCCACGGAAAACGAAGAGGGACCTGGCAGGGGGACACCTGCAACCATGTGTGGCGGCAGGCCTGGCTCACCACTGCGAGAAGATAAGATTGTACTAAGAAATCTTGAAATTTTGCAGAGCCAGAAATGCGACGACTGTTTGTACACTAGCTAGGTGAAGTCTGCTGTAAAATTTTACCACATTGTATGCAAAAAAAAAAAAGAATTTCACTGTACCAAGGTACATGTGACAATAAAGTGCAATTGAACCTCTGATTTCTGAATCCCTCTTGCTACACTGTGCTCTACACACTGATTCCACCATTTGCAGTATTTTGTCTTCTCCACTTATTACCTCCAGCATGGTTACAATCTCCAAGTTTCTCTCCCCTACGTAACTCATCTGCCAATCTACTTCTCCTTACTTGGATCCGCTTGTCAACTCTTGTCCCACCCCTTCCACTCAGCCCTTTCTACCAGCTATCTCGCCTCTACTTCATCAGTTTGACGAAGAGTGTTGATCTAAACATGTAGTCTGCTCATTAAGTTCCACGGATGCTGCTGACCCACCGAGTTCCTCCAGCAGTTTGCTTTTTGCTCAAGTTTCCAGCATCTACAGTGTCTAAGGTTTCCAGATGTTTTGTTCACTCTGCTCCAACCATTTAAACACTACTCAATTTGTTTTGATGAAGCAGCAATAGGCTAGATTATGAATTGGGGAATGGCATGCTAGTGGGAATAAGAGCAACAATAAATAAAGCTTGACTAAATTAATCTAGATAGGTCAGCTATTAAAATGGTGGAGTGATGCCCTACTTTCATAGGCAAAAAGACACCAGGAATAGACAATTTAAAATAGAAAGAAAAAAAAAGATTGAAATGGCTAGGGTAAAAAATAAAAATAAAAATCAGGTTCAATGGGCAACAGTTAAGACTGGAAGTTGATTACTCAATGAGCATAGGAACTCCTGGAATTAAATTAAGTTTTTCTGCCTGAACTAATCAGGCTTCCCTCTGCACAAACCTATTAACACTGCCAGGCCACACTGTTCACACATTCCAACCCTTAATTATGCTTTTTTTCATTTTCATATTTTGCCCTTATTATCGCTTTACTTCATTATGCTAAAACTCATTTAGCTATACATCTCCAGGTTGCCAAACACTAACTTCCCTTCCCATTTCCCTAGACTTTTCTGTCCTGGGCCTCCTCCACTGTCAGAGTGAGGCCAAACGCAAATTGGAGGAACAGCGCCTCATATTTTGCTTGGGCAGCTTACAACCCAACGGTATGTATATTGATTTCTCCAATTTCAAGCAATCCCTGCATCCCCTCTCTCTCCGTCCTTCTCCACACCCTAGTCGTCATACTAGTTACACTGTCATCCTGTTTGTATCTACTTGTTATCAGTGATAACCACAGCCAAAAATGGACCCTTGTGGTCCCTACCTTTCCTTACACATCATTGCTGGCTTTGCTTTGTTATATTGGCTCTAGCCCGAGTGGGAGCAGAGTTAGAAATGAGTCAGTGTGGAAAACAGTTGAAAAGGAGAGGGAAAGCACAGGCAGACTTAACTCAGAGATCCCGTGGATCCCGCGGAACAAAGAGAAGCAGGAGAATTATGTGAGGTAAGGGAAACAAGTAGAATAGCTATGGAAACTATGAGAATCAAAGAAGAGGAAGTACTGACACTTTTGAAAAATATAAAAGTGGATAAGTATCCAGGTCCTGACAGGATATTCCCTAGGACATTGAGGGATGTTAGTGTAGAAATAGCAGGGGCTATGACAGAAATATTTCAAATGTCATTAGAAACGGGAATGGTGCCTGAGGATTGGGTAACTGCGCATGTTGTTCCATTGTTTAAAAATAGTTCTAAGAGTAAACCTAGCAATTATAGACCTGTCAAACTGACGTCAGTGGTGGACAAATTAATGGTAAGGATACTTAGAGATAATATATATAATCATCTGGATAAGCAGGGTCTGATTAGGAACAGTCAACATGGATTTGTGCCTGGAAGGTCATGTTTGACTAATCTTCTTGAATTTTTTTGAAAAGGTTACTAGGGAAATTGATGAGGGTAAAGTGGTAGATGTTGTCTATATGGACTTCAGTAAGGCCTTTGACAAGATTCCACATGGAAGGTTAATAATAATAATAATACATTTTATTTATGGGCGCCTTTCAAGAGTCTCAAGGACACCTTACAAAAATTTAGCAAGTAGAGGAAAAACATGTAAGCGGAATGAAATAAACAGTAGAGACATGACTAGTACACAAATTAAAGACAGAATTCAATTCAAAATACAATAGGAGGCAATTCAAGCACAGATGAAAAGGGAGGGGGACGTGGGGCTAAGGATAGGCAGAGGTGAAGAGATGGGTCTCGAGGCGGGACTGGAAGATGGTGAGGGACACGGAATTGCGGATCAGTTGGGGGAGGGAGTTCCAGAGCCTGGGAGCTGCTCTGGAGAAGGCTCTGTCCCCAAAACTGCGGAGGTTTGATTTGTGGATGGAGAGGAGACCGGCTGATGTGGATCTGAGGGACCGTGAGGGTTGGTAGGGGGAGAGGAGGTCAGTGAGATATGGGGGGGGGGCCAGATGGTGGAGGGCTTTGTAGGTGAGGACCAGGATTTTGTAGGTGAACTGGTGGCAGATGGGAAGTCAGTGAAGTTGTTTGAGGACTGGAGTGATGTGATGCCAGGATTTGGTGTGGGTGATGAGCCGGGTGGCTGCGTTCTGGACCAGTTGGAGTCGGTTGATGTAGGTGGAGCTGATGCCAAGGAGAAGTGAGTTGCAGTAGTCCAGTCGGGAGGAGATGAAGGCATGGATGAGTCTTTCAGCAGCGGGAGGTGTGAGAGAGGGTCTGATTTTGGCAATGTTGTGGAGGTGAAAGAAGGAGGTTTTAATGACATGGCGGATGTGAGGCTCAAGGGAGAGGGTGGAATCAAAGATCACGCCAAGGTTGCGGACCTGGGGAGGTGGGGAGACAGTGGTGCCTTCGATGGTGAGAGTGGGGTTATTGATTTTGCTGAGTGTGGATTTGGAGCCTATGAGGAGGAATTCTGTTTTATCGCTGTTGAGTTTGAGGAAGTTATGTTGCATCCAGGTTTTTATAGCTGACAAACAGGAGTTGATATGGGAGAGGGGGGGGGTTGTGGGGGGATTTGGTGCCGAGGTAGATCTGGGTGTCATCGGCATAACAGTGGAGGTCCAGGTTGAAGTGGCGGAGTATCTGACCAAGGGAGAGTACAGAGGAGATTTACTAGAATGTTGCCTGGGTTTCAGCACCTAAGTTACAGAGAAAGGTTGAACAAGTTAGGTCTTTATTCTTTGGAGCACAAAAGATTAAGGTTGGACTTGATAGAGGTCTTTAAAATGATCAGAGGGATAGACAGAGTTGACGTGGATAAGCTTTTTCCATTGAGAGTAGGGAAGATTCAAACAAGAGGACATGATTTGAGAATGAAGGGACAAAAGTTTAGGGGTAACATGAGGGGGAACTTCTTTACTCAGAGAGTGGTAGCTGTGTGGAATGAGCTTCCAGTGGAAGTGGTGGAGGCAGGTTCGATATTATTATTTAAAAATAAATTAGATAGGTATATGGACGGGAAAGAAATGGAGGGTTATGGTCTGAGTGCAGGTAGATGGGACTAGGTGAGAGTAAGTGTTCGGCATGGACTAGAAGGGCCGAGATGGCCTGTTTCCATGCTGTAATTGTCATATGGTTATATGGTTAAAGCACTGATTTGCTCTAGCCCGAGAGGGAGGAGAGTTAGAAGTGAATCAGAGGGAGAAAACAGTTGAAAAGGAGAGGCAAAGCACAGGCAAACTAACTGAGAGCTCCCGTGGAATTTGAAGCAACAGCAACAACAAGAAGTAGGAGAAAGCACTGATTGGCTCTAGCCTGAATGGGAGGAAAGTTAGAAGTGAGTCAGAGGGGGAAAACAGTTTAAAACTGAGGAATTTGGTTTGTAAATTGGTAAATCAGGCAATTTATCAGTCAACATAAGCAGGACGGCTCTTAGGGAGCGGCCTTGTGAGGGAAGTGCCCTGTGAGAAAAGTGCGAATCTTTGACTCGAGAGTCTTCGGCGAGGAGGCTGAGGAGAGAAGGCTACGCAAAACGTTGGAGAGGGAGAGACGAAAGAAGGAGATGTCAAGCAAGCCGATTCTGTGTGATACTTGCAGTATGTGGGAGGTCAAGGACACTGCTGGTGCCTCTGGCTGCTACAAATGTGAGCAGTGGATCCAGGTACAGCTCCTGAAGGACCGTGTTGGATGACCTCAGGTTCATCCGAGAAACTAAATCGTTCCTCGACAAGTCCTACAGTAAGATTGTTACACCCAAGGTACTGGAAGAGAGAAGGTGGGTGACAGTGAGAAAGGGAGGGAAACATGGAACACAAAGGTCCACAGGTGTTGTACCTCTTGTGAACAGGTTCACCCATTTCGAAGCTGTCGGGACAGAAAACATTATCACACTGAGTGGCGGATGGCTCGCGAAGCAAGAAGGGCTGTTGAGCCAAAACCAAAGAGGCCAACGTCAGGCAATGCCATTGTAGTTGGAGATTCCATTGTGAGAGGTACGGACAGGGGTTTCTGCGGCAACAGACGGGATTCGAGGATGGTGTGCTGCTTTCCTGGTGCCAGGATCCAGGATGTCACAGACAGAGTGCAGAAAAGCCTCAAGGGCGAAGGTGAACAGCCAGAAGTGGTAGTGCATGTCGGCACAAACGATGTCGGAAAGAAGGGGATGAATATTCTGCAGCGTGACTTTAAAGAACTCGGAAAAATGCTGAAAAGCTCGACCTCCAGGGTTGTTATCTCCTGTTTGCTTCCAGTTCCTCATGCTGGCGAGAGCAGGAACAAGGTGATACGGGACCTGAATGTGTGGCTGAGGAACTGGTGCAGGGGGTAGGGATTGAGATTCTTAGATCACTGGGAGCTTTTTTTTTTTTTAGTAAAGGGGAACTGTACACAAGGGACGGATTGCATCTTAACAGGTGGGGGAACCAGCATTCTGGCAGGCAGATTTGCCACTGCTACACGGGTGGTTTTAAACTGAATAAGAGGGGTGGGGTGTCAAATGGGATAGTCGAGGACGGAGTTAAAGGGAAAGAGAATAAAGGGATGGTTGATGATCCCAGAATTAACGGGTAAGGAAGCTCACAAAGGGATAGGAGAGTATGGCCAAGTCTAATAGAGATCGATGTGAAAGGTGAGATGTGTAAGAAATTAAAAGTATTGTATATGAATGCGCGATGAATAAGAAGTAAAGTAGATGAGTTTGAGGCTCAGTTTGAGGTTGGTAGATACGACATTGTGGGGATTACTGAGACATGGCTGCAGGAGGATCGGGCCTGGGAACTTAATATTCAGGGTTATACATCCTATAGAAAGGACAGGCAGGTGGGAAGAGGAGGGGGGGGGGGGTAGCTCTACTGGTGAGGGATGGAATTCAGTCCCTTTCGAGGGAAGATATAGGGACTGGTGAGGTAGAGTCACTGTGGATTGAGTTGAGGAATTGTAAAGGCAAGAAGACACTAATTGGTGTTATCTACAGACCCCCAAATAGTAGCCCGGATGTAGGGTGTAAGTTGCAGCAGGAGTTAAAACTGGTATGTAACAAAGGTAATGCCACTATGGTGATGGGGGATTTCAATATGCAGGTAGACTGGGAAAATCAGGTTGGTTCAGGACCTCAAGAAAGAGAGTTTGTAGAATGCATCCGAGATGGATTCTTAGAGCAACTTGTAATGGAGTCGACCAGAGAAAAGGCAATTCTGGATTTAGTGTTGTCCAATTAACCAGATATGATAAGAGAACTCGAGGTAAAGGAACCGCTTGGAAGTAGTGATCATAATATGATTAGTTTTAATCTGCAATTTGAGAAGGAGAACGTTAAATTGGAAGTGTCAGTGATGCAGTTGAACAAAGGGGATTATGAAGGCATGAGAGGAGAGCTGGCCAAGGTAGAATGGAAAGGGATCCTAGCAGGAATGACGGTGGAACAGCAATGGCAGGAATTTCTGGGTATAATCCGGAAGACATAGGATCATTTCATTCCAATAAAGGAAGAAAGATTCTAAGGGGAGTAGTAGGCAACCGTGGCTGAGAAGAGAAGTTATGGATAGAATAAAACTAAAAGAAAAGATGTATAACACAGCAAAGAGTAGCCGGAAGCCAGAGGATTGGGGAAGTTTCATAGGGCAACAGAAGGAAACAAAACAGGCTGAAAAGATGAAGTACAAAGGGAAGCTGGCCAGGAATATAAAGAAGGACAATAAAAGCTTCTTTAGACATGTTAAGGGAAAAAGAGTAGCAAAGTCAAATGTGGGTCTCTTGAAGGCAGACACGGGTGAAATTATTACAGGCAACAAGGAAATGGCAGAAGAGTTGAATAGGTACTTCAGATAAGTCTTCATTAAGGAAGACACAAACAATCTCCCAGATGTACTGGAGGACAAGATCTAAGGGGGCAGAGGAAATGAAATAATTTTTTATTAGGCGAGAAATAGTATTGGGTAGGCTAATGGGACTGAAGGATGATAAATCCCCTGGGCCTGATGGTCTTCATCCTAGGGTCCTCAGGGAGGTGGCTCTAGAAATAGTGAATGCATTGGTGATCATTTTCCAATGTTCAATAGATTCAGGATCAGTTCCTGGGGATTGGACGATAGCTAATGTTGTCCCACTTTTGAAGAAAGGAGCGAGAGAAAACGCGGAATTACAGACCAGTTAGCCTGACTTCGGTGGTGGGAAAGATGCTGGATTCAATTATTAAAGAGGTAATGGAGCATTTGGATAGCAGTAAAAGGATTAGTCCATCAACATGGATTTATGAAAGGGAAATCATGCTTGACTAATCCTCTGGAATTTTTTGAGGATGTGACAAGTAAAATGGATGAAGGCGTGCCAGTGGATGTAGTGTATCTAGACTTTCAGAAAGCCTTTGATAAGATCCCGCATGGGAGACTGGTGACTACAATTAGAGCACATGGTATTGGGGGTAGGATGTTGACATGGATAGAAAATTGGTTGGCATACCGGAAGCAAAGAGTAGGAGTGAACGGGTCCTTTTCAGAATAGCAGGCAGTGGCGAGTGGAGTGCCGCAAGGCTTGGTGTTGGGGCCGCAAACTGTTTACCATATATTAATGATTTGGAAGAGGGAATTAGGAGCAACACTAGCAAGTTTGCGGATGACACAAAGCTGGGTGGCAGTGTGAACTGTGATGAGGATGTTAGGAGGTTGCAGGGTGACCTAGACAGGTTGAGTGGGCAGATGCAGTATAATATAGATAAATGTGAGGTTATCCACTTTGGTGGCAAAAATAAGGGGGCAGATCATTATCTCAATGGGGTTAGGTTAGGTAAGGGGGAGGAACAGCAAGACCTGGGCGTCCTTGTACACCGGTCACTGAAAGTTGGCGTGCAGGTACAGCAGGCAGTGAAGAAAGCTAATGGAATGTTGGCCTTCATAACAAGAGGATTTCAGTATAGGAGTAAAGAGGTTCTTCTGCAGTTGTATAGGGCTCTGGTGAGACCATATCTGGAGTATTGTGTACAGTTTTGGTCTCCTAATTTGAGGAAGGACATCCTTGTGATTGAGGCAGTGCAGCGTAGGTTAACGAGATTGATCCCTGGGATGGCGGGACTGTCATATGAGGAAAGATTGAAAAGACTAGGCTTGTATTCACTGGAGTTTAGAAGGATGAGGGGATATCTTATAGAAACATATAACATTATAAAAGTACTGGACAAGTTAGATGCAGGAAAAATGTTTCCAATGTTGGGCGAGTCCAGAACCAGGAGCCACAGTCTTAGAATAAAGGGGAGGTATTTGAGACCGAGGTGAGAAAAAAAAACGTTTTCACCCAGAGAGTTGTGAATTTATGGAATTCCCTGCCACAGAGGGCAGTGGAGGCCAAGTCACTGGATGGATTTAAGAGAGAGTTAGATAGAGCTCTAGGGGCTAGTGGAGTCAAGGGATATGGGGAGAAGGCAGGCACGGGTTATTGATAGGGGGCGATCAGCCATGGTCACAATGAATGGCGGTGCTGGCTCAAATGGCCGAATGGCCTCCTCCTGCACCTATTTTCTATACAAAAAATAATCTTATGTACATTTTACCATAGTGTCATAGGGATCAACATGTTACAAATACTTGTAGCACTTTGTAATATCAAGGCAGCAATTTATTTGGAAGTCAGACAATATCAAATTGCCTTGGTGGCCTAGAATTTCTGATATAGTAACAATGACATTATAGCCGCTGTCTTCTATCATAAGGAATATCTTGTACTCAAAGTAACTTCGATTACAATATCTTGTAATAATCAAAGTTACACTGGACTCGAAAGTTCCTGTCAGGAATATTTTGCTCACCTGGAAGGTGTGTTATTGCAAGTTTCTCTGGTAAAATCATGTACCAATGAAGTGAAAATAACTTCAATTTCTTATGAAATATTATGGCAAAAAAACTGAAAAATGTTCAAGGCAATTGAATACGTTTCAAATGAATTTGGTATGTCATGCCAAGCCACAATTCCTGCTTATCAACTTAATTGGAGATAGTAAAACAATTTTGTTGTTGTGAAAACTAATTTGGTCAGATGACTATTTCAAAGTTCTATATCTCAAAGTCCATTAGTGCGTATAGAGGTACTGTTGCCACGTAGCATATTTGCAAATACTGGTTGTTAAACATCTGCTTTTCAGATTCAGTAGTGCCAGATATACAAATCCCATGCTGTCAATGCTACTGAATCGACCTTGTACATGGAAAGGCCTTTCTTTCATGGCTGGCCCAATGCACGACAAATGATAACAGGCAAGCCTGAGATCATGGAGTTCCAGGGGATAGAAGCCAAAGTTGAAGGGGTGTGGAGAAGGGCATGAAGCGTTATGGAAAGGAAGGGGCCAGAACGGCAGCATGGGATTTGTGTCAGGTTCCTGTGATCGGCATGTGAAGGTCCTGTGATCGGCATGTGAAGGTCTGTGATTGCCAACTGGTGGTAGCAGATCTGCAGCAGGCATCTGGGAAGGGTTTTATTGGCAGCTGCGAGGAAAAAAACCAAAAATCAGTAGAGGGGCAGAAAAACTTGTTGAGTCACCAGGTGCTTGATGGCGAGAGATTAGTGCCTGATATAGGCAGGAAATCGGGCAAGGGTGGGTGCTTGAGTGGAATGTGGAGAAGGATTGGGTGCCTAACCTGAATCAGGGTGAATCACACTGAACACGCAAGGAACTACAGATGTTGGTTTACAAAACGGACACAAAGTGCTGAAGTAACTCCGGTCAGACAGAATCTCTGGAAAAAAATCTGAGGCTGCTCAATGGTACAACTATAAAGTTGCTGCCTTACAGCACCAGAGACCCAGGTTCGATCCCAACTACAAGTGTTGTCTGCACGGAGTTCGTAGGTTCTCCCCATAACCGCCTTAGTTTTCTCCAGGTGATCTGGTTTCCTCCCACATTCCAAAGCTGTGTGGGTTTGTAGGTTAACTGACTTCTGTAAATTGTGTCTCGTGTGTGGTATAGAACGAGTGGATGGGTGATCGCTGGTTGGCCTGGACCAAAGGGCCTGTTTCGACGCTGTGTCTCTAAACTAAACATGGATAGGTGGAGACCATAGATTACTTCATTCTGAAGAAGTGTCCCCGACTCCTAATTGTCATAATCCATGTTTTTCAGAGATGCTGCCTGACCCGCTGAGTTACTCCATCACTTAGTGTTGTTTAAAAAAACAAAAAGAACACTGATGTAGAGTAAGCAGTGAACTTCATTCTCCCCATTTCTTCATAATTCTCAACTGTGAAAAAACATCTTAATGAATATATTCAGTCAATTTCAACAGGTTTAGGGAGTGGAGTTGATGACCTAATGTGAGAAGAAACTCTTTCTCATAGATAGATAGCCTTTATTGTCATTCAGACCGAAGTCTGAACGAAATTGCAGCAGTCATACATATAATACAATAAAAACAACAATAAACACATATTAACATCCACCACAGTGAGTCCACCCAGCATCTCCTCACTGTGATGGAGGCAAAAGTCTTAGGTCTGCAGTCTCTTCCCTCCTCTTCTCCCTCTGCGCTGAGGCGATACCCCCTGGGCGATGTTATAAATCAGTCCCGCGGCTCAAACACCGCGGCCCGGGGTAGTTGAAGCTGCCGCCCACCAGTCCTGCAGACGCAGCCGCTGGCCCGCGGCCGAACCCCGGACTCAGGCCACCACCGCCAGAACACCGTCCCAGCCACCCTCGCGTGAGTACCGCACCGTCTTCAGCCTCGGGCTGGGCCGCCCCGACATGGGCGCCAAACCTCCCCTGGACCGGGCCGCCCCGACATGCGCGTCGCTTCTCCCTCTGTCCGGGCTGCCCCGACTCGGGCGTCGCTTCTCCCTCTGTCCGGGCTGCCCCGACTTGGGCGTCGGTTCTTCCCCAGGGCCGGGCTGCCCAGATTTGGGCGTCGCTTCTCCCTCTAGCCGGGCTGCCCCGACTTGGGCGTCGCTTCTCCCTCGGGCCGGGCTGCCCCGACATGGGCGCCGAACCTCCCTCGGGCTGCGAGCGCCACACCTCCCCGAGTTCGGCTGATCCTACGGGAGCGGCAGAACTCCCTCGTTCCACCCTCGGGCTGGCCGCCCTCACGGAAGCGTCCCAACCTCTTCCAGCCCTGAGCCGGACCACCCTAACGGGAGCGAGCTCAGGGGGAGTCCTGACGGGCTCTGCCTCCGGAGCCTCGAGGTCGTCAGCTCCATTAGGCCTCAGCGCAGAAAATTAACAAAGGGTCATGTTTTTTTTTTTTTTAATTCTTTTAAATTAAGAACATTATTATCTTTTGAAGATGCAGATGTGACTTGGAATTAGATTTCTAAAACAGACATTGGAGTTTTAATAAATGTAAATAAATCACTATATATTACAGTATAGCTATGCATATCACAAAATAGTGATATTCTGTGTTGATTTGTTGGTTTCTTTAGAGGAAAATATTTTAAATTTAATAGTCATAAAACCTAACATTCTGAATTTCAGATCTCCGGATATAAACGGAAAAAAATGCAATAAACAGCATGTCTTCTGTGAAGAACAATCTCGTTTATAATTAACCAAATTCGGGAAATTGATTCTTGCTTCCAGCTGTTGGTGATAAACGATATGTACATATTAAAGGCCAAGTGATAAGGTTTTTTACCTCCTTACTACTGCCAATTGCATGCCAATAAAACATTTTATCCAGAGATAAGAAATTTTGCAGGTAATTTTATATGACTAGGCATATTTTCCACCATGCTTAGTTTCAATGAAACTACTTGTGTTTCTTTTCATTTTCAACTTTCTTAATATTTTTTCCTGAGAAAACCAAATTAAATTGGGATAACATTTCTTCTGTCCCTTTTGTATGACAATTGCAAACTTCTTTTTATACTGCTTTAAGATGTAATTATAAGTGTAGAAACATGGAAATGCAGATGGTAGTTTACGAAAGAAGATACAGAATGCTGGAGCAACAGCGGATCAGGCAGCAACTCCCGAAGAACAGGTAGGGGACATTTCATGTCAGGACCCTTCTTCAGAATGATTGTAGTTGGGAGAAACAAAAAACAGAAAAGAAAACAGGACAAATCAGGGCCGGCAACAGATTTTTGTAGAGAGACAGGTATGAGTCAAAGAGAGATGCACAGTTGTGAACTGTGAAGGCTGCATAACGGACCTTTAGTAGGAAAATATTGTTTGGAGAATTCAACATTCATACCCATTGGGTTGTTAGCTACTGAAGCAAAATATGAAGAGCTGTTCCTCCAGTTTGCTTGTGACCTCATCCTGGTAATGGAGGTGACCCAGGCCAGAAAGGTCAGTAGAGGAAGGTAATTAAAGTGGTTAGCGACCAGTGGATCCATTAGGCATTGGTGGACTGAGCGTAAGTGTTCAGCAAAATGGTTACAGAGTCTACGCTTCGTCTCATCGATGTACAGGAGCCCACATTGGGCACAGCGGATGCAGTAGATGAGGTTAGAGGAGGTGAATAAACAAAATACGAGATGCTGTTCTTTCAGTATGCGTGTGGTCTTACCCTGGCAATGGAGGTGGCCCAGGATAGAAAGGTCACAAAATATGAGGTGCCGTTCTTCCAGTTTGCGTGTGGCATTACTCTGGCGAATTATACAGTGCTGTTCCTCCAGTTTGTGTATGAAATATGAGCAAGGTGTTGGAATGGAGGATGGCTACCATCACAAAGTACTAGATAGGAGGAAATTAGAGATAAAGTGGGATGAGAACATTGAGGATTGGAAAACAAACTTGATTATTTCTAACCCACATGGCCAACAAAGTGCTGGATGGACTCAAATAGGGAAGCCAGTCAATTAAGTCAGAAAGATTACGAGGTTTGAAGTTTCAACAGTAGTTGAGCCCTAGTGGACTTCCATCAAATCTGTCCATGTCTGATGGTATAGATGTGGAGATCTGAAATGCAACTCAAGATCAAATATGACACCTAGATTTAGAATTTCATATTCAGGACAATTGCCAAGTTGATAGTTGACAGCATTGGGTCAATGGGTAGAGTATGGAGTTTGTGATTGGGCCCCCAGAAAAACAATTGGAACTATACAATAACATTGAAAACTGAGCACTTTATTACTCATAAGAAAGCAAAATGCCATCTTACATTATATGTTCACAGTGAAACAAAATTGTTATTATTTTCAACATTTTTCAGCAATAACAGGCTTTATTTACCAGGTTGATTGTTCTTTCCAGATTGCCAGCTCTGCGGCACTTTCAGTAGCTTACTCAAGTCGGTCTGATTGTTGAATTTTGATTTCTTTAACTCTTCAAACCATTCGCCAGTCACTCCTTTCAACCATAACTTGTTTGGATTAGTCTTCTTGACTTCTCTAGAAGATAAATTATTAATTGTAATTTAGGGAAACAAAATTGAGGCTGCCAATCCAGAAAGGTTAAATACCCTTTCCAGAATAGATTCTATGCATCATCTTACATTCCACAGATACGCAAGTTTATAGATTAATTGACTTCTGTAAATCGTCGCGAGTGTGCAGGATAGAACTAGTGCACAGGTGATCGTTGGTTGGCGTGGACTTGGTGGACCGAAGGGCCTGTTTCCACGCTGTATCTCTCTTTGTCTTAATAATTCTGTTAGTGTAACATTTCAGCTGACAATAGCTTCACTTTGTTAATCTAAAATCAGATTCTTTATTCTTAATCATGTGCCCTAAATAAAACTAACAATTATTTGGTGAAGAAAAAGAGACAGAGACAGAGTAGTCAATATCCTATTTTGCATGCAGGTACAGCAGGCAGTGGAGAAAGCGAATGGCATGTTGGCCTTCATAACAAGAGGAGTTGAGTATAGAATAGTTGTATAGGGCCCTAGTGAGACCACACCTGGAGCATTGTGTGCAGTTTTCGTCCCCTAGCTTGAGGAAGGACATTCTTGCTATTGATGGAGTGCAGCGTAGGTTCACAAGGTTAATTCCCGGTATGGCGGGACTGTCATATGCAGAGAATGGAGCGGCTGGGCTTGTATACTCTGGAATATAGAAGGATGAGAGGGAATCTTATTGAAACATAAGATTAAGGGTTTGGACACGCTAGCGACAGGAAACATGTTCCCGATGTTCGGGGAGTCCAGAACCAGGGGCCACAGTTTAAGAATAAGGGGCAAGCCATTTAGAAAGGAGATGAGGAAACACTTTTCCACACAGAGAGTTGTGAGTCTGTAGAATTCTCTGCCTCAGAGGGCGGTGGAGGCCGGTTCTCTGAATACTTTCAAGAGAGGGCTCTTAAAGATAACAAAATCAGGGGATATGGGGAGAAGGCAGGAGCGGTGTCCTGATTGTGGATGATCAGCCATGATCACATTGAATTGTAATCGAAGGGCTGAATGGCCTACTCCTGCTCCTATTGTCTATTATCTATTGTCTATTATCTACAGGCTGCCATCAAAGACTTAATCCAAAAACAATGCATTGCAAGCCTCCGACCAGATTTACCTTTTTTCCCCCAAAAATAAATTTCATAATAAAAAAATATACAAAGCAAGAACAGTGCAACGTTCTCAGCGACTATACATACATTAATTAGTGTTATATTCGATAGCGTTCACAAACTATCCTTATACCAAGCACCCTCGCCACTCATGTGGCCGACTAGGATGATATTTTGCAGTGAAAGTCTGAAGAAGGGTCTTGACCCGAAACGTCACCCATTCCTCCTATCCAGCAATATTGCCTGTCATGCAGCATTACTCCAGCATTGTGTCTATTCCCAAGGATATCTTGTCCCTTATTTGAGGGGCGTCTCCACCTGACCTTGTTCCCCAATATCCAGCAGCAGAAGGACCCGAGGCTGTGGTCCTTCCCCGCAGAGCCTTGATGTTGGCTGCACCAAGCTTCAGTGAGTCTTGAGTTTATACTCCTGCAGTTTGGAATGGGCCAGTCGGCAACATTCCCTGCTGCACACCTCGCTCTGCTGGAAGATAAACACCTCGCTCTGCTGTAAGATAAGCAGGTTTTGGACGAGACCAAAGAACAGATTTACTGCCAACAACTCCAACCATCCCTGGGAAGGTTGGATGGTCTCAACTCGTGTAACAGGATATTTTTCAAACAAAGATTACTGCACAAATATGCCATTCCTCCTGTAATAACAAATAGATAAGACAACGCCTAACTTAGGAAACATTTTAGAGCACTTTCTAACTTTGTTTTGTTTGCTTAGGAGTCTGCCCTGCAAAATAATTATATTCACACAATTGTCTCATGGCTCAGTACACAGTTTTTTTCCCTCTTCTTCTTCTTTCGTGTGGCGTGCACAGCCTAAAGTTGTTGGGCAACTTGTTCTATTTGATCTTCTGCTTGTGCACGTCGAGTTGATTGCATTAGTCGAAACAGGGCGGACCACGTGAAGGTTGCAATTTTCCACCCCAGTTTTTTTCCCTAATCAACAAGCAGTTGGATCAATGCTTCCTTTCTTTCATCTTAAATAAATAGTCCATGAATATCATAGTGGTGCAGGTGGTAGAGCCACTGCATCACAGCCCCAGAGATCCAAGTTTGATCTACACCTTTGGTGCAGTCTGTGTGGAGTTTGAACGTTATCCCTGTGACCATATAGGTTTCCTCTGGTTGCTCTGATATCCTCCCATCTCCCAGAGATGTGTGGGCTTGTAGATTAATTGGCCCTTTGTGCATTGGGAATAGACGTGAAATGAGATAACAGAACTAGAGTGAATGGGTGATCGATGGTCAGCATGGACTCATTGGGCCAGAGCCTGTATCCATGCTGTACCTTTTCAATCAATCAATCAATCGCTCAATCAATCATTCAAAATCCCAATTGCAAAATCATTCCGTTTATCCTAGTATGCTCCAATGTCCAACACGCTCCAATATCCAACATGCAGGAAATATGGATCGTGTGAGATTCGTTTACTCGGCATCAGACATTGTGGACCAACGAGTCTGTTCCTGTGTTGTACTGTTCCATGTTGTTTTTATTATGCTGCAATAGAACAATGAATGCATATTGACGTTATCAGTCAATACTGGAATTGTTGGCTTAAGACTGTTTAATATTTGTCGAGGGTGTTCAAAGAACAAATTAAGAAGATTAGCACGCCAACAAATCTAATTCGGCTCTTACACTAGATGTCGGTGGCAGCAGCGTCAACAGCAGCCCAGCGCCAGAAAGGGCAGCAATCTCGATTTATAGCAAAGCTCAGACCCACCATATTAAATAGTTTAAATTGACACCTCTGATGGTAAAAATAAACAATGCCTTCAACAACACAGGCTGTCATTTTCTGACCTCTAAACAGGCAATGCTATTTCACAAAGACACTTTGCTGGGTCATTGTTGATTTGAAGCCTGTTATTGAAGTTGTCATCTGGAATCTGGAATTACCTCGTTCCCATTCGCCGCCAGGGTAGAGACACAATTACAGGCTGTGACTAAATGGTCCGCTATTTGCACCATTTAAAAAAAAACATTCCACCACATTTTAAGTTGCTAAATTTACATTCGGGAAGCTGACTGATCAGCACCGACAGCATTCAAAAGTTGTTATTCTGGGCGTGGAGACTTGCGATGTGCGGGCATGAATAACTCACCTGAAAGTATGCGGTGTCAGGCTCTTAAGTGTTTCTTAACACACATATTTAGTAATTCAAATCCAAAATCTTGCCATTACCGAAACTATTCACGCTTTTGATAACGCCCGTGATTACACAATGCTTTATAATAATGGTTGTCGATTTCATTCATAAATTTTGTTCAGTAACAAATTTAGAGTAAATATATTTTCTGGCAGCAATGGTGGTTTGGTGAACTATCTTCTTATTTCATTACGTTAAACAGTTTATTTCCAGATCGCAGTTACATATTGGTAACGATATTCCAATAAAAGCCCCCAATACTAACACTCTCCATTGCAAGCAGTTTCTTTGAACTGAAAAGAAAACTCCAGTCCCTATCGGTCTCGAAGAGCTTTTTGACAATCAATATATGCACTTCTTTTGAACCGACTTTGTTACAGAATAAACTAAATAAACAAAACTAAAAACAATAAACTAAACTAGATATGACATTAGAATAAAGCTATGTAACCTGTATATTCAAATTTCAACTTTAATTGTAATACCATATTTTGACAATAAACTCTCTTGAACTTGAACTTGAGCATGGAAATTAATTTTACATTTCTAAATGAAAAGCTTTTTCCCAGGCGAAATTAATTGCTATATTATTCCTATTATAACGATCCTTAAGAGTATTGCAAGTAAAAAACCATTAGTTTGCTCCCCACACAGCTCAACTAAAGGTACCACAATAGTTGCAGCTGCACAATTCAACAGGTCTTGAGTCGCAGACACAGCAGGAACACTGTCCCGAACGCTGCCAGCACTGGGATTACCTACTTGAGCCTCTCGGAGTTCATCCTCCGGACCTCTTTATCTCGTTCCAACACTCCCAGGACGGCGTTCACTTCTTCGTGGTTCAGAAAGCTCAGATCCACTGAGCGCTTTGATTTGGACGTCCACCGTGTAAACATTGCAGAGCCGTGTCTGGGCGGCGAGGCAGCAAAGTCTCCAGGGCACGGCTCACCCTGGATGAAGGTGGACAACGCCTTTGCGCCGGCGGCCCAGACGGGCACGCGCCCTCCCCGTTGCCATGGACACGGGCAGGCCCGGGCCTCAAGAACCCGCCCCGGCCTCAACCTTCAGAGAAGGACTTTTCATTCGTTAAAAAACAACCAGTGGATAGAAAAGAGAGACAGATTTAAATTACGTCGCATTAAAACTAAAGAACAGGATCATTTCGAAAGCAGACGAACGCATACATAAAGCGGCAGTGGGCCCGGAGAGTTAAGATGGGGGCAAGTTTCTGCGGGAAGCCAAACGTGAGGAAGATGCCCCACGGCCCCGAGGCCTCGTTGTCCGGGCTAAAGGATGTGCTAAAACAAGCGGTGGTGGACTGTAGTATCAGATTAGTATTAAATATATTATGAAGCGAGTTCTATTCGTTGTCTTTGCATTTAGCAAGTGTTAACTTTTTCAACAGCTTTGTTTTTTGGAAAAATCCCATCGAGTCTGGTGCTGTGCATTTTCAAGCTTCTGGATCTTCTGCAGGACGGGAGCAGGGAGAAGAAGGGATGACTGGGCTGAGACAAGTCCATAAAACCACATTCATCAAACATATTCTGCAATGAGTGTTATAGATTGAGAAGGGCCCAGCCTGCATGCTATGATTATTTTTCTCGCACTCGGCTGCTACTTGATGCCACTCTCAGCATTTCTTGCCATGATAATATCCATGGAGACACATCATGGAACTAGATGTTCAAGAAGGAACTGCAGATGCTGGAAGATCGAAGGTACACAAAAATGCTGGAGAAACTCAGCGGGTGCAGCAGCATCTATGGAGCGAAGGAAATAGGCGATGTTTCGGGCCGAAAACCTTCTTCAGATTCAAACTCCGAGTCTGAAGAAGGGTTTCGGCCCAAAACGTCGCCTATTTCCTTCGCTCCCTAGATGCTGCTGCACCCGCTGAGTTTCTCCAGCATTTTTGTGTACCTTCATGGAACTAGATGCCGGGATCTTGAGGAAAACACAAAAATGCCGAGGGAACTATGCATCTGTCGAGGGGAAATGGACAGACGACGTTTCGGGTCAGGACCCTTCTTCAGACTCGGAGTTGGGGAAAGGAGAAAGCTGGTTAAGAGCTGGGGGTGGGGTAAAGGCTAGCAACGTATACAGTATACAGGTGAAGGAGAGGGATGATTGGCAGATAGGCTGAAGGGTCTGCAGGGAGAGAGGTATAAAAGGGAAATGAAGGACATGGGTATGGGAGATAAAGTGCATGAAGGAGGGGGAAGGAACAGGGTGACTGGGAGGGTGGGAGAAATTGTACGCACCATGGGTGTAGACAGGAAAGAGGGGGTAGAAGTCTATTACTTGAAATTAGATAATCCAGTGTTCATATTGTTGGGTTGTAAGATACCCAAGCGGAACATGAGGTGCTGTGCCTCCAGTTTGCATGTGGACTCGCATCCATAGAGCCTCAAGCTCAAAACGTACAAACAAGGGACTGCGGATGCTGGTTAACCAAAAAAGATAAAATACTGGAGTAACTTGGTGGGTCAGGCAGCATCCCAAGAGAACATGAATAAGTGACTTCGGATTGGTACTCCTTCAGGCATGTTATGCCTCAAGGTCAGTTGTTTTCAAATGTTTATCATGCCCCATCTACACTAGTTTGGCCTATATGGCTCTCAACTTATAACCATATAACAATTACAGCACGGAAACAGGTCATCTCGATCTTTCTAGTCCGTGCCGAACACATAATCTCCCCTAGTCCCATATACCTGCGCTCAGACCATAGCCCTCCATTCCCTTCCCATCCATATAACTATCCAATTTATTTTTAAATGATAAAAACGAACCTGCCTCCACCACCTTCACTGGAAGCTCATTCCACACAGCTACCACTCTGAGTAAAGAAGTTCCCCCTCATGTTACCCCTAAACTTCAGTCCCTTAATTCTCAAGTCATGTCCCCTTGTTTGAATCTTCCCTACTCTCAGTGGGAAAAGCTTTTCCACGTCAACTCTGTCTATCCCTCTCATCATTTTTAAAACCTCCATCAAGTCCCCCCTTAACCTTCTGCGCTCCAAAGAATAAAGCCCTAACTTGTTCAACCTTTCTCTGTAACTTAGTTGCTGAAACCCAGGCAACATTCTAGTAAATCTCCTCTGTACTCTCTCTATTTTGTTGACATCCTTCCTATAATTAGGCGACCAAAATTGTACACCATACTCCAGAATTGGCCTCACCAATGCCTTGTACAATTTTAAACATTACATCCCAACTTCTATCCTTTGAATGTACCTGTCCAAATGTTTCTTAAATGCTGTGATAGTACTAGTCTCAACTACCTCCTCTGGCAGCACGCTCCATATACCTACAACCTTAGGTAAAAAAGTGGCCCCTCAGGTTCCCATTAAATCTTTCCCCCGCACATTAATCCTACGTCCTCTAGTTCTTGATTCCCCTACGCAAGGTAAAATACTGCATTTACCCAATCTATCTCTCATGATCTTATACACCTCTATAAGATCACCACTTATCTTCCTGTGCTCCAAAGATAAAGTCCTAGCCTGCTCAACCTCTCCCTACAACTCAGGACCTCGAGTCCTGTCAGCAACCTCCTAAATTGTTCTGCACTCTTTCCAGTTCAACAACGAGAACCAACGAGAGAGCAGGCTATTTTAGACTGGGTATTGAGTAATGAGGAAGGGTTAGTTAGCAGTCTTGTTGTACGTGCCCCCTTGGGCAAGAGTGACCATAATATGGTTGAGTTCTTCATTAGGATGGAGCGTGACATTGTTAATTCAGAAACAATGGTTCTGAACTTAAAGAAAGGTAACTTTGAGGGTATGAGATGTGAATTGGCCAAGATTGACTGGCAATTAATTCTAAAAGGGTTGACAGTGGATATGCAATGGAAGACATTTAAAGACTGCATGGATGAACTACAAAAATTGTTCATCCCAGTTTGGCAAAAGAATAAATCAGGGAAGGTAGTGCATCCGTGGATAACAAGGGAAATCAGGGATAGTATCAAAGCGAAGGATGATGCGTACAAATTAACCAGAAAAAGCAGCATACCAGAGGACTGGGAGAAATTCAGAGACCAGCAGAGGAGGACAAAGGGCTTAATTAGGAAAGGAAAAATAGATTATGAAAGAAAACTGGCAGGGAACATAAAAACTGACTGCAAAAGTTTTTATAGATATGTGAAAAGAAAGATTAGTTAAAACAAATGTAGGTCCCTTGCAGTCAGAAACAGGCGAGTTGATCATGGGGAACAGGATATGGCGGACCAATTGAATAACTACTTTGGTTCCGTCTTCACAAAGGAAGACATAAATAATCTGCCGGAAATAGCAGGGGACCGCGAGTTGGAGGAATTGAGTGAAATCCAGGTTAGTCGGGAAGTGGTGTTGGGTAAATTGAATGGATTAAAGGCCGATAAATCCCCAGGGCCAGATAGGCTGCATCCCAGAGTACTTAAGGATTCTGGAGTAGTTCCTGAGGATTGGCGGGTAGCAAACGTAACCCCACTTTTTAAGAAGGAAGGGAGAGAGAAAACGGGGAATTACAGACCAGTTAGTCTAACATCGGGAGTGGGGAAACTGCTAGAGTCAGTTATTAAAGATGGGATGGCAGGACATTTGGAAAGTGGTGAAATCATTGGACAAAGTCGGCATGGATTTACGAATGGTAAATCATGTCTGACGAATCTTATAGATTTTTTCGAGGATGTAACTAGTAGCGTGGATAGGGGAGAACCAGTGGATGTGGTGTTTCTGGACTTCCAGAAGGCTTTCAACAAGGTCCCACATAAGAGATTAGTATACAAACTTAAAGCACACGGCACTGGGGGTTCAGTATTGATGTGGATAGAGAACTGGCTGGCAAACAGGAAGCAAAGAGTAGGAGTAAACGGGTCCTTTTCACAATGGCGGGCAGTGACTATTGGGGTACCGCAAGGCTCAGTGCTGGGACCCCAGCTATTTACAATATATATTAATGATCTGGATGAGGGAATTGAAGGCAATATCTCCAAGTTTGCGGATGACACTAAGCTGGGGGGCAGTGTTAGCTGTGAGGAGGATGCTAGGAGACTGCAAGGCGACTTGGATAGGCTGGGTGAGTGGGCAAATGTTTGGCAGATGCAGTATAATGTGGATAAATGTGAGGTTATCCATTTTGGTGGCAAAAACAGGAAAGCAGACTATTATCTAAATGGTGGCCGATCAGCAGTAAATCAGCAGAACAGGCAGCAGCATCTCTGGATAGAGGAATGGGTGACGTTTTGGGTCTAGACTGAAAAAGGGTCTCGACCTGAAACGTCACCCACTCCTACCCAGAGATGCTGCCTGTCCTGCCGAGTTATTCCAGCATTTTGTGACTATCTTTGGTGCAGATTCAGACCAGGTTTCCTCCCACCCACTGTTCCCATCATACCTTCTAGCGCTTGAAGGGAAACAAGCTCCTTGTGAAAATTAGTTGTAATATATCCTTGCAATTGACTAGGTTTAATTATGTTTTACCTCTATACTTAAATATTTGTACGTTGGCACTTTGTGTAAACTACCAATATCAATACAGCATTTTGTAATACAAAGCTGTTCTCCGAATTGCGCATACTTATGATCTGTTAAACAGTATTTACACAAAATAAATAATGCAGCAACCACAATTATATGCTTCTAAACCGTTTACTTATTAAAAATTATTTTCACCACCAGTTCACTCTTCAAAAACCTTCTCAAACAACATATGAACATAAAGTAATTTCACCTAGCCCCAGTCTGAAGATGGGTCTCGACTCAAAACGCCACCCATTCCTTCTCTCCAAAGATACTGCCTATCCCACTGAGTTACTCCAGCTTTTTGTGTCGATCTTCAGCCTACTAATAGCTTGGCATCCTTTCCAATTTATTTTGCCTCGCTATGAGTGGTTGTGCTCTCACTAGCTTGAGCTTTGGAATTCCCTGTTTAAATGTCCATGCCTCCCGACCTCGCCAATCTACTTTAAGGTGGTTTAAAAATCTTGTCTGACCATTTTTCAGTTTACCGCCTTAATTTCTTCTTATTTTGAATAAGGTTGGATTAATTACTCCTGAAATGCCTTAAGGAGTTCAAATATATCATGGATATCAAATATGTAGGTAGTTGTTATTGTTCCTGGACTGATCGGGAATTGTTTTAGAAGGAAGCATATCAGCGAGGAAATGGTCAGCATAAAGTCCTATGTGATTATTGAACACTCCCCCCCAGTGGTATATTGGAGGTTGTGCAAAGGTCTTTTCTTAGAATCTTGGGATCAAGGTTGACTTTTATCTGCTAAAGTGAGGAGCGGAAAGTGATTTTGTTTTTGTAATGTTGGGTGAATGTTGCACTTCATCCAACACCAAGGAGTCTCAGACACAATTGTGCTTAACTAAACTAGAACACACACATGCACACACCCTCTAATCATGCAGATGTCAATGTACTCTCCAACCCTCTTCTTCATTCAATAGACAATAGGTGCAGGAGAAGGCCATTCGGTCGTTCGAGCTAGCGCCGCCATTCACTGTGATCATGGCTGATCATCCACAATCAGTACCCCGTTCCTGCCTTGTCCCCATATCCCTTGACTCCGCTATCTTTAAGAATATCTAACTTTCTTGAAAGCATCCAGAGAATTGGCCTCCACGGCCTTCTGAGGCAAATTCCTCAGATTCACAACTCTCTGGGTGAAAACGTTTTTACTCATCTCCGTTCTAAAGTCGCCCTTGTCTTGATCTCCCCTCAATCTCTTAACTTCTCTTCTCTTTTTTATTGCCCCATTTCTAGTTTACACAGTCAACTACATCCATTCCTCCCTTTCTCTCATAAATCCCAGTTTCACCACTTCTACAAACTACCAACCTCCCTTCCCCTCATTAACACATGCTTTACAACTCTCCCACAAATTCTCTTCCCTCTCCTTCTCTTCATCAACCAGTTTCACTACCTCTCTGACAAACCCCATGCCTTCACTTCTCCTCTATCTACCACATTGCTCACCTCCTCTTCTCCCATCAGACCTCTAATTATTCTTCCCTTTCATTCGTTCTTGTTCTTGCACTATCCATACTTTCAACTAACAACCAGAAATGGTGGCAAGTGGTAAACCCAATTAAATCCAAAATGGTAATTGCAATTAGAATGTTCTATGGCACATTTCCGTCAAGGAGAACTGACATTGGAACAGCAACTTAATTCTACACTTACCCCACTGACAAAATACTTAGAAAGAGCACAAACTAAGTGCCACAAGTTGTATGGTCTCACTATTATGAGAATAATCACATCATTCCCATGAAACATGATATTGAGGTAAAAGAGGACTTCCAATGATTACTTCTGAAGTACGATCATTTTTGTTGTAAAGGCAAACATGACAACCATACGCAGGTTCCAAAGGCAGAACAAAAATATACAACACCAGTTAATTTGTTTTGGATGCTTTGCTAAGATTGAGAAAAAAAACCCTAAACCCTAGGGGAAGGTTAATATCCAAGGTTAATATCATAGGAAAAAATAGATGGGTAAATACCTGAAAGATTGCATATCTCAAAATGAAATCATTTTGTAGTAATGCCCTTAGTATCAGATTAGATTCTGTTTTCATTTCCTGGTGTGGGAATTGTGTCCACAAACAAGAAATTAAAATAAAATCGAAGCGATCCTTACAGCTGACCACCACTGTGTTGGTGGGCCTGATCTCAGACAACGATGAGAAGGCCTACCGGGAGGAGGTGGCTGACCTGACACTCTGGTGTCAGGACAACAGCCTCCTCTTGAACTAAGGAGCTGATCGTGGACTTTAGGAGGGCACATCATCCGAGGACGTACACATCATTGAGGATAAATGGGTATACTGTGGATAGGGTGAGCTGTTTTAAATACCTGGGAGTCCACATCTCTGAGGATATGAAACATAGAAAATAGGTGCAGGAGTAGGCCATTCGGCCCTTTGAACCTGCACCACCATTCAATATGATCATGGCTGATCATCCACCTCAGTATCCTGTTCCTGCCTTATCTCCATACCCCCGGATATCTTTAGCCACAAGGGCCACATCTGACTCCCTCTTAAATATAGCCAATGAACTGGCCTCAACTACCTTCTGTGGCAGAGAATTCCAGAGATTCACCACTCTCTGTGTGAAAAATGTTTTTCTCATCCCGGTCCGAAAAGATTTCCCCCTTATCCTTAAACTGTGACCCCTTGTTCTGGACTTCCCCAACATCGGGAACAATCTTCCTGCATCTAGCCTGTCCAACCCCTTAAGTATTTTGTAAGTTTCTATAAGATCCCCCCCAAATCTTCTAAATTCTAGCGAGCATATGACATGGACATCACACGCTGCGGCACTCGTAAGGCAAGACAGTGCCTTTACCACCTCAGGCAATTGAGGAAATTCAGAGTGTTTCCGAGGATCCTCCAGTGCTTCTACTCAACAGTTGTGGAAAGTATCTTGTCACGATTTGGTTTGGGAACTGCTCTGCCCAGGACAAGAAGGCTCTCCAGAGAGTAGTGCATTCGGCCAAACGCACTGTGGGGACTTCACTCACCCCTCTGCAGGGTTTATACATCAGAAGGTGTAACTCCAGAGCCAATAAGATCATGGGAGACCCCTTCCACCCCTGCAACGGACGGTTCCAGCTGCTATGGTCAGGCAAATGCCTCCGTTGCCATGCTGTGAGAACAAAGAGGTTGAGAAGGAGTTTCTTCCCAGAGGCCATTAGGACTGTAAACTCCTACCTCACCAGGGACTAACTTTACTGTACCATTCTACTGTTTTTTTTTTGTTTTTTTTAATATTGCTGTTTTTTTCCTTTTTCCTTCCTCCCACAATATGTAATATGTAAAAGAATATGTGATTTTGTTCCATTCTGTTTGTAATTTGTTTGTTTGCTTGTTTTTTTCACAAAGTCCGTGAGCATTGCCACTTTTCATTTCACTGCACATCTCGTATGTGTATGTGATGAATAAACTTGACTTGACCGTGACAAAAGCACTTGGCTTCATTCCAAACAGCAGGAAATGTTGTTAATTTATAACGATTCTGTCTCACAAGGTTAATTAACTGTGACCCGATCTCCACTCCTAACTTCTGGGTTGTTAGTGATTCTTTCTGATGATTATTTAAGGCATCATTGTTGGATGTATGCCTATTTTGGGTGGATGATGTGTTGAAAGAGTGCCATGGTGCAATAATTAATTACATCTTCAATCTTATTACTAAATCTGTGCAGACAAAGTCAAACTAGTTTTCAATGTCTTTAGCAGAAATATGGCACGGCTTTGAACAAGTCACTCCCATGGACTTTCACCTCCCAAGGAGGTGAACTAGCATATCGTAATGCTCAGTGTGCAAATTAATTTTACATATTGTCTTTGAGTGCCTTTGAAATACTTTGTGAATACACTGTTAAAAAAGACTGCTGAATGACAGACGTTTCATAATGTGTGGTATGAATTTTACTTTAAGTCCGGATAGAATGCATTCTTTTCAACGGACAAACCTTTATGCCGACTTTCTCTTATGCCAATTGAGAGGGAGAGAGAGAGAGAGAGAGAGAGAGCACCACATTGTATCTGTTAACATGAGTGCCCTGTTAAGGTTTATTATTGTCACGTGTACCAAGGTCGTGGGTAAAGATTGGTTGTGCATGCTATCCAATCAAATCAGATGTTATATCAGCTCTGAACAATCCTGTCAATCATTGTCTGAAATGAATTCTTGGAACTACTGATTTATATTGCACCAAATGCTACCAGCATAGCTGCGAGCATAAACAGAACAAGGAATGGTGGCAGTCGTTGGAGGGGGGTGATGGTGATCAGGGTGTAGCTGAAATGACAGGGATCCTGTCCCTGGTTTACAAAAGAAGTTTAATGATGGGTCCTGACCCATCACCTATCCATATTCTCTAGATATGCTGCCTGATCTGCTGAGTTACTCCAGCACTGTGGGTCTATACTTCTACCAAATGTTCAATTACTCGAGAATATTGTTTGGAAAAAAAATGCTGTGTCAAAGGGAGATAAGGGACTGATGTATTTTGTGTCTATCAAACTCGCTGAGTTATTCCAGCATTATTTGTCTATCAAACTTTTTCCCCCAAAGATGCTATATGACCCACTGAGTTACCCCAATATTTTGTATCTATTTTCGGAGATAAGGGACTGTTGTGCACTTCGTTTCATTAAAATATGGCTCATCCCTAAAGCACCTGATCTTGCTATACAACCTAACTTTAGGAATGTATATCCCCAATACGATCTGCATGTCACCTGCCCCACACACTGACGTCTGGACTCCTTTGTGGTGTGGCAACTGTTCTGTTTTTGATCACTTGAACCTGCAGAGAGTGGTGGTCACAACCCAGTCTTTCACAGGCTCATCACTTGCCTGAATCCAATCCATCTTCACAGGGCAACGCATCAGGAAGGCCGAAAGTATAATTGAGGATACTTGACACCCAGGCTATTCCTTTTCTCTCTTACACCTTATGGGAGAAGATACAGGAATTTGAAACCCCCCCGATGTCCAGGAGACAACACTTGTGCCTATATCTCTTTCCTCAACCGTTCAAGGACCTAGACAGTCCCTTCAGGCGAGGCAGAGGTTCACTTGCACTTCCTCCAGCCTCATCTACTGTTTCAGGTGTGGACTCCTATATATCGGCGAGACCAAGCGCAGGCTCGGTGATTGTTTCGCTGAACACCTCCGTTCAGGCCGCCTAGACGTACCCGATCTCCCAGTTGCTAAACATTTTAACTCCCCCTTCCACATTGACCTTTCTGTAGGTATGTTGCAAAAATTACCTTCAGCGGCGCTGCAGTTCTGTAACTGCCCGTGTGTGCGACTTTGGCACCTTTGAGAGGGGGCGGGTTTAAAACGCCGTTTTCTCTAGGCTATTGAAATCGAGGTTGTTCAGCCTGCTTAGTTGCTGACGAAAAATCGCTGCGACATTCGTTCGCTGCAGTTAATTTTAAACGAAATTGGATTATTTAGTTACTATAGTAGATTAAAAATCACCCTCTAAAGCCGCGAATGCCGACAACGGGATGGATCGCACGTAGGGGACAAGGCAAGGTAGGCTGTTTATTTTTACATTAAAAAGTGCTTCTTAAGATCCCTTTATTCAAAATTTTAAGTTGCGAGAAGGCGACGAGGGCCCATCCGAACCGGCAATATCTTTCATGCCAACATGGGCTTCAAATCCACTGCAATCGCAACGTTCCAAACCAGCGCGTTCCACAACATCCCACTCGCAAGCTGATTTAAATGGCCATTAATTTACAGCAATTAAACACTAAATTCCTTACATTTGGCCTATAAATTAATGACAATGAGATTTCAAAATCATGTTTTATTGTGAATTCTTGGGTGAATGTTCTTTGGACACTTAGGCTTTTTAAAATTGTAAATCTTTTCTTAAGAAATGGATAGATGTTTAGATCTAGTAATTGAATTTTGGAATTAGCTACAATTTGGTAACTACCTAATTATATGCTTTAATTTCAGGTCATCCAAGTAAGATTGTTTAATATTTGTTTCAGAATGCTTCAATCTATAATAACTGAACATTCCTTTCAGTTCTCTTAATTTTTAATAAAGTTATGGCCATTTGACTGTCCTTGATCACAACTTTTGTGTTAAGTCAATGGAAAAGCAATAGGGAACAAGATGCTAATTTCCGAGTATGAAAATGGTCATAACTTTTTTAATACTGAAGATATGAAAGTGAATTAGGTGTCAAATTAAACTTCTTTTTATGCTTTATCTGATGGGATAAATTGTAGACTTGATTTTTTAAATCTCAAAATTTTGTAACATTGCTACTTTCTGTCCTGGGCCTCCTCCACTGTCAGAGTGAGGCCCAACACAAATTGGAGGAACAGAACCTCGTATTTCGCTTGGGCAGCTTACAACCGAGCGGCATGAATATTGACTTATTTAACTACAACAAATCCTTCCTCGTTTTCTCCTCTCTCCATCTTTTTCCATCCTAGTTCTCCAACTGTTTTAACTGTCTGCCTGATTAACTTTTACCGATTGTATGCCTCGTTGTCACCTTCCCATCTGCTAACAATGATCTCTTCTACATTTTCCTTGAACTTCATCCCCTTTGATCTCTAATTTTCACACCTTACCCTTCCATACCATAAAGATTGTCTCCCTCTCCCCTGACTCAGTCCGAAGAAGGGTCTTGACCCGAACGTCATCCATTCCTTCTATCCAGAGATGCTGCCTGTCCCACTGAGTTACTCCTGCATTTTGTGTCCATCTTTGGCACTTGAAGAAAAATTAACTACAGATAATGTTGAAAGAGCAGTGGTGGTTTCATACCCACTGAATTGCGTGTGAAGTGCCAAGTGCCAATGGATTGGACCTAAAGACTTCCTCCTGTGCTGTAACGATTCTACAATGTAAGAGCAGCATTTAATAGTATCAGATATTAAAAACTGGACACGAGTTTAGATTAATGGCCAAATTCCTCCAGTGCTCCATTCAGCACTTACGTAAATTACGTAAAGGTCTCTGTAACTCTACAGGTGAAAGGCAAAGAATGGCTCATTGTCTTGTTCAGTCAAATAAAAGGTCCACTTACAATGGCTGGATGTTATAGACAATATATTTTCTTCAGGTTCCTGGAACTACCTTGTTATTTCAAAGGTCTTTTATTGTCACATGTACCAATTAAGGTACAGTGATATGCGAATTACCATAGTCATACTGAAAAAAAAAGCAACAAGACTCGCATCTACATAAAAGTTAACATAAACATCCACCACAGCAGATTCCCCACATTCCTCACTGTGATGGAAGGCAAAAAGTTCAATCCTCTTCCCTGTTCAACTGTAGCCAATCCAAACTATCACTGAGCATAGATACAAAATGCTGGAGTAGCTCAATGGGTCAGGCAGCATCTCCAGAGAAAAGGAATAGGTGATGTTTTGGGTCAAGACCCTTCTTAAGACTGAGAGTGAGGGGAGAGGAAAAATAGAGGTATGAAAAGGTCCAGAACAAATTAGAGCTGGCACTGATGACCAAGGAAAGGTGGAGCTCTCAATGATCCATTGTTGGCTGTGGATGAAGTGATAACGAAGGGATAAACAGTGAAAATAGCAGGACGACCAAGGTGGGGGAGGGGTGGAGAGAGGGAATGCAAGGGTTACTTGAAATCAGAGAAATCAAAATTCACACTGAGTAATCAGTGATAAACGATCTACAACTGACACCATACTTGCTCTGTTTGTGATCTATAGGAAGATTGTGAAGTAATACTTATGAACAATGGTGTTGAATATTTGCTGCTGCTGCACCATCTAGCGTGAACATTTAGTAGGTTCATTTTATTGAAATATGTTTTATGTGCATAATTAAATGCACAACACTTGGTGACTGTGGATGCAAAGTATTCATTTGCTTTCTGTGGATTCACCTATTGCTCAACATCTAAAGGTCAGTTTGCAATTAAATAAATTAGGAATGTGTTGCCGACAGAAATGCAAGATATTTGCCTGTTGAAGTAATAATGGTAAATTATTAATCCTGTGCATATAATGCAAGAAAGACCCACCACCTAATATAGGAAACTAACAAGGAGTGATAAAAGTAGCAAATACTCAGAGCAAAAGTGGACAGAGAAACAGAATTTGTGCAGCAGATTGATGATATTTCTTCAGACTTGAGAAAATTTGAAAAATAAAACTTAAAATGTATTCTTCATAACCATCTAATATTTTCAGCATTTTCTCTATTTATTCTCTTTCTAGCATGAGCATTATTTTCTTTACTTTGTAAACAACCTGTTCTTACAGACAAGGACATTTTATAAAACATGCTCAAATTCTAAAATGTTATTTTCCTGGGAAAATTGCAATGTACTTTCCTAATCTCGTCATTCTTGTACAACATAGACTTGATGGGCTAAATGGTCTCTTATGTCAGCTCTCAGAATGCTCTCACCAGTCTCATTCCTCCATTAATTAAATTCACCCATCAACTCCTCTGGATTATCCAACCACCCATATGCAGTGGGGGCAGTTTACAATAACCAGTTAATAATGCATCTCTGGAATGGAGGAGGTGACCATAGCACACAAGGGAAACAGGGTGAATTTCCAAACTCTACAGATCGCAAGCACCCAGGACCAGGATCACACCCGGATCACTGGAGCTGTGCTGTTGCATGTCTATATCATTTCTTTAATCTCCTAAATTGGAATTACTCAGTGGATCAGGCAACATCTGTTGAGAGAGAACCAGGGATAAAGTCGACTTTGATGAACTTTAAAAAGGTTAGAATTTTTTAAAGTACAGAAGCAATTAAAATCCTGCCATCCAAGTTGATTGTGTGATCATCAGCACAGTGTTTGATTAATTTACAACAAATGCAACCCCATCATGGTTCCAGGAGGTAAGAAAATTGGAAGTTCAGGAAATGGAATGAACATAGCAAGCATCTGGGGAATCACTATGGAAGTGGATTATTTGCTGAGGAAATGGCCATACAAATTGGATGTAGTGGTATGAAAGTGACAGTATAAGAACAAGTGTATGCAGACAGGAAGATTAAGAGAATGGAATAAAGTCCAAAGTGAAAAGTGTATTAAAAAGTTATTGTCGAAGTGAGTGGACTTCCAGAAAGTATTTATTGATATCCCCCAATCATAGATGGAAACATCAAAGGAGGGAAGGGAAAAGTCAGGAGGTGATAATTTGAAAGTAAAGGATGGTGGAAATTGAAACACCACCTTGCTGGTTGCAAAATCTCAGCAATAAACACGACCGGGAAGCAGTCGTTTAGAAATAGTGTGGAAACAGGCCCTTCGGCCCTCCAAGTCCATACCAACCATCAATAAGCCATACAGTAGTTCCATCCTACATGTTAGGGACAATTTACAAAAGCTAATTAATCTACAAACCCGCACATCTTTGGAATGGGGGAGGAAACCAGAGCACAGAGGAAACCCACACGGTCACAGGCAGAATGTATAACCTCCATACAACAGCTTGAAGTCAGGATCCTATAGTCAGGATCGAACCTGGGTCACAGGTGCCATAAGGTAGCAACTCCACAGCTGTGCTGTACTGCCGTACTGTTGTGGTACCAGAAAAAGAGGTGAAAGAAAAGATAACATATAGGACTGGAAGAAAAGAAGCTCTGCATTTCCTGGAAAAATTGATTTCAGTCAAGGCTGTTCAATGTAACGAAGTCTTCCCAGAGGGAAGATGGAAGGTGGTGGTGTTGGAAGAGGTCTACTTAGGCCCCTGTTCAAGGAAGAAATTCAGCCCCTGGCTGCCCTGATGAGAGATGTGATGTAAACAAAATGTAGCAAGTAAGGTCATTAACTTCTCAATTTAAGAAGGAAATTAAATATACAACTCTTCAACTTGCATTACGATTTCAAATAATTTAGCTAAGATGACAGGCTACCATAATAAATAAAGCTGGGTGGAGTGTGGTTTGCAAACTGTAAATTATATTTTAATTTTACAGCAATGAAAACATAATGCATTGGATGTTCTGAGAGTAATAATGGTGAGGTTAACAGCATTTATTATTCTAAATTGGGTAAAAGGTTGTCCAGTCAGAGAGGGTGAGGCAGTCAATCCCAGAAGCCTAGATGACCCAAATGCAGGGCTGCAAGAAACTCAGTAATTAATCAAACGGCCAAGTTCAATGAATGCATCAACAAATTCTATATCCTAATAATAGCTCCAGAAGTTGAGCATCATTTAAATGCCAATTTCTACTGATTCACTATAGAAAGCATGCTTTTGAGTTATATCACAGCTTATTTTAGGAACAGCTCTGCCCAAGATCGCAAGAAATTGTAGAAAGCTGTGTCTATCACACAGACCAGATTCCCCACCTTTGACTCCATCTACATTTCACGCCGTCAGGAAATCAGCCAATATTAACAAGGACATTTTCCATCCTGGTCATTCCTCCTCCCAACACCATCAGGTAGAATATACAAAAACTTGAAAGCACACACCACCAGACTCAGGAACAGCTTCTTCCCCTTTATTATCAGACTTCTGAATGGTCCTTCCATAGACCAGAGTACATTCCAGATTTCCCCACCTACTCATTATGAATATTAGACTTTGTCTCTGGAACTGTTATGCTGGAATGCGGAGAATCTATATTCTGCACTTTGGTAATTTTTCTCTTTGCTCTACCTGTTGTACTTGTTTGGCTTGATTGTTTATATATAGCATTATTTAATTTGATTAGATAGCGCACAAACAAAATATTTTCACTGTATATTGGGTCATGTGACAATAATAAACTTAACCTATTCCAATTCACCACACACTCATTACACACCAACCACAAATCCCTGGCAATCAGGTCATTTATGTTGCACTGAGCCGACTTGGGGAAATAGTACAACTTTCAAATCTATTTCCCAGCGCTTGTATTGATTGCAAAACTGCGTAGCCATATCAGCCAGTTCTCCCAAACAATCTACACAACATCCAGACATGCACAACACACAGGATATTCTGTCCACTCTCTCTAGCAAGATAAAGGTGGTACTCAATTTGAAGTGGCAGATGAGAACTGCAAGTGGACTAGTGCAGTTACATGTCATAATCTACGTGGAAAATATTATATTGTTCATTATTAGGATGGTGGTTGTTGAGGCTATGGACCAAAACTGTTCAAAATATTGGATATCCTCATAGCCAATCTTCCATCTCGCATCTTAAACCTAAATTACCAACGATAACATGGAATGACACAATGTAGAAACAAAGAACTGCAAAATGTGGTTAATACAGAATATACTGGAGTAAGTCATCATATTAGGTAGCACCTCTGGAGGGCATGGATAGGTGATGTTTCAGACTTAAGAAGGGCCCCAACCCAAAATGTCACCTATCCATGTTCTCCTGACCTGCTGAGTTACTCCAACACTTTGTGTCCTTTTGTGTATTAACCAGCATCTGTAGTTCTTTGTTTCTACATTCAATGTTTTCATTGATAATTGTGGTAAAGGTATTGACGTAGATAACATTATGTTGCAAAATCCATCGGTGTTGTTTACAAATAGCTGTCTCGCCAAAGAACATGCACATGATAATAGTATTAACGATCTATTCAAAACCGCCCACTTCCCTTCAACAATTATGTAACACGTATATACCATCAACTGGAAAAACCATAGTCAATTTCATAATCAATTGGAATATTGCCATGGATTTATGAGACACAACACAGATTTTTCCCACAGTATAGAATGCTTGCCTTTGCTCTATGTTGGAGTTTCCCATGGCGGGGCGTACTTTTTCTGGATTGACCTGGAGTGCTAATTATGATTTAGAAACAAGGAACTGCAGATGCCGGTTTACAAAAAATGACACAAAGTGCTTGTGTAACTCAGCAGGTCAGGCAGCATTCCTGGAAAACATGGATAAGCGACGTTTTGGGTCGGCACCCTTCTTCAGACTTATCTGCCAGGAGTCCTAAGAATGGTCCCCAATCCAAAACGTCTCCTCCCCATGTTGCAATGCTACCTGACTCGCTGAATTACTCCAGCACTTTGTGTCTTTTTTAGTTTATATTGCCTCATTTGCATTTCTCAGTCACCTTGCATCTTTCTCTGTCTTCATCTCAATTTTCTGAGTTTACCCCTCCAAGTAACCTGAAATTTGCCCCTTTCACCAGATTAATTTAACAAATATATAATAAGTAAAACACCCAGATCGTTATCATAAACGTTGCCTTTTCCGAATGTCACCATGTCGTTTTACCAACATTCAAAAAAGGTTAAAATACTCAGTTAACCAAGGCATGTATTGAGATCACATTTCCAATAATTGTATTTCTATGTAATTTACTGATCAAAAATTGCATTGCATACATATAATGTCCCGATTAGTCACATATGCCACCGTGGAAAAGGCAGTGATGTGGTTGTTTACATTGAAAACGGACAATTTTACGGGTTTCGCAGGAATGACCCCCTCGTTGCATTTAGATATTTTTAGTCTCCCTACTTTTGATATTTCCCCCAAAGAGTCTGTAATACCCTGTTACCTCAGATAACCTGTCCCCATAACACCTGGGGGGCTGTAACCAGGTGGTGGGTGCAATAGGAATCAGCGGCAAAAGCATTCCACCATTCTGTATCAGTCATACAGCACAGAAACAGGCCCTTCGGCCCTGCTCGTCTCTGCCAACCAAGATGCCCCATCTACACTAGTCTCATCTGCTCCCATTTGGCACATAGATACATAGAAAATAGGTGCAGGAGTAGGCCATTCGGCCCTTCGAGCCTGCACCACCATTCAATATGATCATGGCTGATCATCCAACTCAGTATCCCGTAGCTGCCTTCTCTCCATACCTCCTGATCCCTTTAGCCACAAGGGCCACATCTAACTCCCTCTTAAAGATAGCCAATGAACTGGCCTCAACTACCTTCCGTCTCAGGTTCCTATTAAATCGTTCCACTCTCGCCGTAAGCCTATGTCCTTTGGTTCTTAATTCCTCTACTCTGGGTAAGACTCTGTGTATTCACTTATCTATCCCCCTCATGATTTTATACACCTCTATAAGATCACCCCTCTGCCTCTTCCCCGCAGGGACGAACAAAACTGACAACGAAGAAAGAATGAAACTATAACATTATACCCACGTTGTGTTTAACTTCCGTCTTCCTGATTTGACGAAGTTTGCCTGAAAACAATTTTCAGCAGCAATGGGGATCGCGGTTTCTGAAGATTGGAGAGCAGGTCACAGACGTCGTAACTTCACCACAAAACTAGTGATCGATCCATCGGACCACAGTGGACGCAAACTACAAAGAGATCTGGCAGCAGAGCCTCCAATAGTTCGTTTTACAAACGAGGCTCCACCTCACAGAAACATTCATAACTGGTTGGTACAGGCTTTAAAAATGTTGCTGCTCAACCCTACCTTCGAGCCTAGTAACACGTTCGCAGCTGTTAATTGTGGAAGCAAACTCAACTGAATGCAATTAACAGTTAAGTGAAAAATGTTGTCACCTTTGTTTAACGAACCGCCGGTCCTTTCTGTTTTCTACGACTTTTGTTCGCATCCGCTTCAACCTCACGCCTCACAATTGCCTTGTTCTTGGAGTCGCTACACCATCTCTTAGTACGTTCACATTTGGTCACCAAGCTCCGGTAAAGAAATGCGCGTTTGGTAGGAATTCAGGTTCAATTCTGGCAAGAAAAAAAAGTGTCTTCTGGAACTAGGAGGGGCAGTGTCACACCCAAATATTAAGGAGGTACTCATCAAACACTCCGTCACAAATTAAAGAACTGTGGAATACCTGCCCAATACAACTCGCGAAAACATGTCAAAAGGAGTGTTTTTAAGCTTACTGAGTTAAGCTTGCAAATCGCCCTGATATTTTTGATTACAGTATTTCCAAAGTAAATACTAATACAACCTAATACAGGTATATTCGAAGGGCAGGAAACTTAACTAATAACGATAACCGCACCAAAATTCGGAAGAAAGTTGCGTTTTCTATTAGTCTTGGAATATGAAAAGTACTTCGTGACAGGTTAGGTGGGGTGGTCACACCAACTCTATTGGGGATTAACTTGACTCTAAAGCCTCTGTAATGAAGAAGATTGATTTATTTTGCAGTTGAGTGCATGTGATGAAACAACGCTTTTCATTGCCTTCCAGGATGTTGTGAAGGGCTTTACAATAAATATTACTGAAATGCAATAATTGCTACAATCTCGGGAGTTTAACGGCCAATTTACCCACAGTGAGCACCTACTAACAATACTTGACTTATGAAACACATTTTGATCAGACCACTTCGGACAAGAGTTGAGACTACAGTAATGCATTTCTGGTTATATTTGCTAGATGACGTCACTCGCTAAAAGGGTCTAGTCTAGATACTTGAGGACAAAACTCTCGGCCACAGTTTCAGTGCAGGAATTGAGAAATGCCTTATTTCAAAAATAAATCCACTATTTAGTCATGGAAGGTACACGAAATATACCATATCAATGCAGATCACCTACATTACAAAATTAAGCTATCATCAACGGGCAAGATAGGTTCACGCGTAACATTTGCTTTGCATAGTGTGATGCACACGCATTCCTGGTATCCTCTTTTTTATTTAACCATATAACAATTACAGCACGGAAACAGGCCATCTCGGCCCTACAAGTCGCCGAACAACTTTTTTCCCTTAGTCCCACCTGCCTGCACTCATACCATAACCCTCCATTCCCTTCTCATCCATATGCCTATCCAATTTATTTTTAAATGTTACCAACGAACCTGCCGCCACCACTTCCACTGGACCCTACACATATTTACCCTACACATTGTTGTCAATGGGAACTGCACAACTTGCTTATTGCATTTCCATGATGACAACCACATTTCATACGTTCTTTCTTGGGAATCCTGAAATAAATACAAAAGGTACTTAATTCTAGTGTTTTCATTGACACCACTGTAATCATGCAGAATGCAAAGTAGCTGGATTTAATTAGCTTTAAATGGCTTAATCGTATTTTATATAGGACTCTTACAAAATCCTCATTACAATTTACTTCTGAACTAATTTGTTACAAAATGTTAAGATGGTATTGTATAAAATAATATTTGTCAATATTTCACCGTTAATGTAGAAACAAAGAACTGTAGATGCTGGTTAATACACAAAGGACACAAAAAGTGCCAGAGTAACTCAACAGGTGAGGCAGCATCTCTGGAGAACATAGATAGGTGATGTCTTGGATCAAGACCCTTCTTCAGACCCATTCATGTATGTTGAGTAAAGTAAATGGTATTCTCCAAAATAAAGTGTGGAACAGTATATGGCGCTTTAGTGCATCAGAGCAAATTATTTAAAATTTAATTCCATTATTATAAGAAGGGAGTTGGAAAGGAGCAGAATTTTGACAATCACTGTCCAAATTGTCACAGAATGGGTTACTCTGCTGGTAGAGCGGCTGCCTCAATGCCAGAATCTGAGTTTGATTCTGGCCTTGGATGTTGCCTGTGTGCAGTTTGCATGTTCTCCCTATGACCGTGAGGGTTTCTTCTAGGTGCACCGGCTTCCTCCCATATCCCAAATATGTGTGTGTTAGTAGACTAATTGGTTCCTGTAATTGCCCCGAGCATGTAGGGTGAGTATTCAAAAGTCGGATAATAGACCTAGACTTTGCAAATGAGCACATGGGAAACTGTGCAAACTCCACATTGACAGCAGCGAAGTTTGGGATTGAACTTGGTTTGTCTGAGTTCTGCGTTAGCAGTTCTACCAGTTGTGCTGCTTGAAGTTTCTATAACATTAGAAAAAGAAGCTGGCTTTAAGCATGTTTAAATATTATTGATTTGTATGTTTGATATAGAATTACTTAAACTCCCCAAATTAAATGCTGAAAATTTTTGACAATGAATTTCCAAGGTGATTCTCTAGAAATTTATCCTTGACCAGTAAATATAATTTAGATAAGTCTCAAAATCCTGGCACTACTCTAAAATGCTTGTGTCCAGTGTTATGGTACAACTTCTGATGAAAGGTCATCATGAACTATGTTTTGTTCTTCACAGATGTAATCTGACCTGCTGAGCATTTCCAGCATTTCTGATTTTATTTGATATAATCTAAGCTGTCCTCATTATATTTTTGATTTATATCCACCCATTTGCTTTGACATTTGGCCGAGGGAAAAAAAATGTGCGACACAACAGGCGTAGCAGAATGGATGATGTGTTTCTACATGAATTCCATAAAATGAACACACCCAGACTATTCATCTGCTCTCACGCTACTGATGTCTCTCTCATACCCAAGATCTGAGCAAGGCCGTTTGACAGGATCCTATGGAGCAGCTTGAAATGACCCAGTCAGAGTAAAATCACATGGATTAGACCATGACGTAGGAGCAGAATTAGACCATTCGGCCCATCAAATCTGATTCACCATTTGATCATAGCTGATATCTTTTTCTTTCTTAATCCCATTCTTCTGCCTTCTCCCCATAACCTTTGACAAACTTACTAATCAGGAACCTATCAATCTCCGTATTAAAAATACCCAATGACTTACTGGTGTGTGACTGGGACCAGGAGAGTTATTTTCCAAGGGCACGAGTAAGGTGTGTGCAAATCACTAAAGTAGGTGGAGAGTGTGCATGAGCAACATTCCTGTCAGATCAAGCAGAGGGGGTGGGTACGAGGCTGGCTGTTCCTGGGACCACTGCAATGATGGGCCATTCCAGGTGAATGGAAAGAAAGAAGAATATTCGAGCTGCAACAACGGACAGCGAATTACTACTGGTTTTGTCAGCTCTATATCTTTCTCTGTTATATGGTCAATGTTTCAATGGTACTTTATTGTCACGTGTACCTAAGTACATTGAAATTCTGTTTTTCATACACTTCAGTAACAATCCTACTATACACAATTGTACTAAGTATAAGAGTGTAAGATAGTAGACTGCACTGAGTCAGTACGCAAGAGTCACCGCAACATGGGCGCCATTCTGTACCTTTCAACGCCACCTGTACCCTTCAAACTTCAAAGATGACCAGTTATATTACAGTATTGTGATGCCACTGACATTCTTCAAATGATATTCTTCTGCTGCTGACTTGCACCTGATTAATTTGCTGGGCTTACCAAAGCCTAGGACTGACACCGTGGTTTTAAGTAGGATTAAGCAACAGTGCTGGAGAACTGAAATGAAGTATAAGATAAAGTGAAGCATAAGTTACAGTGATAAAGGCTGAAGGTAGCAGGGAGATGAGTGTGTGACTAGGATGGTGTGGGTCCTTAATGATACTGCCAGCCTTTTTGAGGCAGCGACTGCAATAGATCCCCTTGATGGAAGGGAGGTCAGAGGCCGATGATGGACTGGGCAGTGTTTACTACTTTTTGTAGTCTTTTCCTCTCCAGGGCGCTCAAGTTGCAGAACCAAGCCACAATGCAACCGGTCAGCATGCTCTCTACTGTGCACCTGTAGAAGTTAGAGAGAGAGTCCTCCTTGACAAACCGACTCTCCGTAATCTTCTCAGGAAATAGAGGTGCTGAAGTGCTTTCTTAATAATTGCATCAGTGACCAGGAAAGATCTTCACAGATGAGCACGCCCAAGAATTTGAAGCTCTTGACCCTTTCAACCATTGACCTATTGATATAAACGGGACTGTGGGTCCCTATCCTACTCCTTCCAAAGTCCACAATCAGTTCCTTGGTTTTGCTGGTGTTGAGGGCCAGGTTATTGTGCTGGCACCATATGGACAATTGCTTGATCTCTCTTCTATACTCTGACATCCCCGTCAGTGATACGTCCCACGACAGTGGTGTCGTCAGCGAACTTGATGATGGAGTTCGCACTGTGACCGGCTACGCAGTCATGAGTATAGAGTGAGTGCAGCAGGGGGCTGAGCACGCACCTTGAGGTGCTCCCGTGCTGATTGTTATCGAGTGTGACACATTTCCACCAATACGACCAGACTGAGGTCTGAGAATGAGGAAGTCGAGGATCCAATTGCAGAGGGATACGCAGAGACCCAGTTCTGCGAGTTTGGTAACCAACTTGGAGGGGATGATTGTATTAAATACCGAGCTGTAATCAATGAATAACAGCCTGACATATGAGTTTTTGTTGTCCAAGTGATCCAGAGCAGAGTGGAGGGCCGGCGAGATCGCATCCACCGTTGATCTGTTGTGGCGGTAAGCGAACTGCAGTGGGTCCAGGTTTTTGTTGCAGTAGGAGTTGATTTGCACCATGATCAACCTCTCAAAGCACTTCATCACCACCGGCGTTAGTGCCACTGGTCGATAGTTATTGAGGCACGTCACCTTACTCTTCTTGGGCACTGGTATGATTGATGCCCTTTTAAAGCAGGTGGGAACCTCAGACCTCAGATGTGATAGGTTGAAAATGTCCGTAAAAACTCCAGCCAGTTGGTCCGCACAGGTTTTTAGAACACGACCAGGTATACCATCAGGTCCAGATGCTTTTCAAGGGTTCACCCCTCTGAAGGATTTCCTGACTTCAGCCTCTGTGACCGACACTGAAATCCATCACAGCGGCTGGGGGCTCGGGAAGGCACATCGGTGTTCTCCCTATCAAAGTGTGCGTAAAACGCATTGAGCTCATCAGGGAGTGATGTTTCGCTGACATTCGAGCTGCCTTCTGATTTTGCCTTGTAGGAGTCCCTTTTGGCCTTTTTGATGGCCTTACCTAGGTCGTATCTGGACTTCTCGTAGATCACTGTATCATCAGACATGAATGCCCGTTGTCTGGACTTCAGAAGAGTGCAGATCTCAAAGTTTATCCAAGGTTTCTGATTGGGAAACACTCAGAAGGTTTTTGTACTTCAACCAGCTTCAGTCCTGATTCAGCATTGTGATAAATCTCCATACCGGCGTCTGCCCGTTGGGCGGCTGCCAACTCCTGGTAATCAACGCCAAGGATAAACGCTGAAACTTCGGGCAGCGGAGGCCGGGACAACGCATCGGCCACAACATTCAGCTTCCTTGCCACATGCCGAATGTCAGATGTGAATTCGGAAATGTAGGTGAGGTGCCGTTGTTGTTGGGCAGACCAAGGGTAAGACACCTTGGTCAAAGTGAATGTTAGTGGCTTGTGGTCGGTAAACGCGGTGAATGCGCGCACTTCCAGGAAATAACGAAAATGGCGGATTGCTAGGTAAAGTGCAAGGAGCTCCCTGTCGAAAGCGCTGTATTTAACTTCGGAGGCTCGCAGTTGCCTGCTGAAGAATGTCAGCAGCACCCAGCGATTACCTACGCGCTGCTCGAGGACGGCGCCTACCGCGACGTCTGAAGCGTCAATGGTGAGGGCCGTTTGACCTGATGCCCTAGGGTGTCCCAGCATAGTGGCATTGGCCAATGCGGTCTTTGCACCCTCGAACGCCTTCTGTGCCTTCTTGTACCAGACCAGGGGTCTTTAGGCTTACCGTTCAGGCATTGAAACAACAGCCGCATAATGGCGGCTGTAGACGGGACGAATCTGCGGTAGAAGTTAACCATCCCGATAAACTCTTGCAGACCCTTGACTGATAGAGGTTTGGGGAAGTGACGGATAGTGTCGACTTTCTCGGGCAGTGGCTGCGCTCCATGAGAGGTGATGCTATGACTTAAGAAAGAAATGGAGTGCAATCCGAACTGGCACTTCTCAGGGTTGATCACCAGCCCGAGTTTGTGCAGCCATTGGAAAAGTAGGCGGAGGTGCTTGGTACGCTCCGCCTGTGAGCTGCTGGCTACCAGGATATCATCCAGGTAGATGAAGATAAATGGCAAACCCCGGCCGACCTGATCCATTAGCCTTTGGAACGCCTGAGCAGCGTTCTTCAAGCCAAAATGCATTCTGAGCCATTCGAACAGGCCGAAAGGGGTAATGGTGGCCGTTTTGGGACGTCATCACGGTGGACCAGGATTTGATTATATACGTGGATAAGGTCGACCTTCGAGAAGATAGTTGCACCTTCCAGATGGGCCGAGAAATCCTGGATGTTCGGGACTGGATACCTGTCGGCTGTAGTCACTGCGTTCAAACGCCTGTAATTGCCGCAAGGTCTCCAGCCCCCGGACGCTTTGGGCACCATGTGTAATGGGGAAGCCCAAGGGCTATCCGACCGCCGGACTATCCCCATGTTCTCCATAAGTTGGAACTCGTCTCGTGCGATGCGCAGTTATCGGGTGGGAGACGGAGCGCGTGGGCGTGTACTGGCGGTCCCTCGGTGGGAATGTGGTGGACCACTCCATGACAGGGGTGCCCTCGTCTTACTGGGGCGTGAGCAACCCTGGAAAGTCGGCGAGCAGGGCTGCGAAAGGTTGCTGGCCGAGTTGCTGTATAGACGTTGACGGGTTGCGCTGCTTGGTGGGGCGTGGGTCCGACACAGGGACCATACGACCACCTCGCACATCGACCAACAGGGAAAATGCGCGCAAGAAATCGGCCCCCAAGATCGGTTGGGCGACGTCAGCAATGATAAACTTCCACCTGTACTGGTGGGAGTCGAAATTTAGATACACGGTCCGCATACCGTAGGTGCGAATATCGCTCCCGTTAATGGCCGAGAAGACGGGTCCCACCTTACCAGCACGAACGTCTCAGGCGCTTGGAGGCAGGATACTAGCATGGAAACGGTGACCGGAAAGGCGATCGTGGACGACGAGGCATACGTTGGGGCCTATCGCGTTCGTCTCTATGGATGAGCGACCGGGGCGTTTCCCGGAAGTATCGGATCTGTATCGTTGGTGGTAGTAGCACCATCTGCGTTGACTGTAGACCACTGGCCGCGGCAATTCCTCTTCGACGATGGGCTGGGTCTCTTCTTCCTCCCGATGTCGGTTCGGCTACACCCATTGTGTGACCAGCGGACGGGCGATGGCGTAAACGTCCCGCCGTCTGTGCGCCCACAGTTTGTCGGCTCTTTCCGCGAGCCGCAGCGGATCGCTGAAATAGGCTTTTGCTAGCATTAGCTGGACTTCGTTGGGCATCTGCTCTAAGAACGCCTGTTCAAAAAGCAGGCAGGGGTGGTGCCCGTCCATCAGGGCCAACGTCTTTGCCATGATCGTCGATTGCCTTCGGTTGCTGATGCAGTCCATATGTAGCAGTCTTGCCGCCCTGTGTCTAAGGGTAAGACCGTAAGCTTGAAATAACAGGGCCTTCTACCCTTTGTACTTGCCGCTGGACGGAGGTCTCTGATATAGGGCAACAGCCTCGAGGCACGGTCCTGTGGTAATGCTCCTACCACTTGAAAATACATGGTGTCGTCGGCATCGATGCGATGTAGATGAAATTGTGCCTCCACATTAGCGAACCACACCTGAGGTTGATCAGGCCAAAATGCTGGCAGTTTGAGGGCCGGTGCGCCCTGCCTCGTGCTGGCCAATTCTGCGTGAAGACCTTCTTCCTGCATAATTCTTTTTGTCTAACGACGGCTAGACAGGTCGGGGTCACCAATTTAGTGGCCTGAGAAATGACTACTGGAATTTTCAACAGATCTTTATTCGAAAGTTCATGTTGCAGCATACTGGCTTAATGACACGTCTGCCCACAACGGTGGTCAGCGCTGAACTAACACTCGCAAGGGAAAAAAAAACGCGCAAAAACAACAGGCCCTCCCGAGTCACGTGACCGCGGCTTCCGAACGATATCTGCATGCGCTAGCAGGCGCCACTACACCTCCCCTTCCTCCCCCCATCTCTCCCTTTCCCCCCCATCCCTCCTCCACCCTCTTTCCTCCCCCACCCCTATCGTTCCCCATCTCCCTCTTTCCCCTTCTCCTTCCTTCATCCCCTTTCTACATTCCCTCCCCGTCTCTCTTTGCCTCCATCCCTCCCTTTTTTTTCTTTCCCTCTCTCTCTTTCTTTCTCCCCTCCCTCTCTTTCCCCGGCCGCCCAATGTGGAGTCTGGCGGGCACGGTGTAGTGTGGATTGGCGGTGCTGGTGCTGCCGCATGAGAGGGAGCGAGCGAGGCTGCAACGGCGGCTGGCAGAGCAGCGCTCGCAGCCGGCGCACAGAGGCGTTGGCACCCGGCGGATGCACATCCAACCAAGAGAGAAGAGACGCGACGTCACTCACAGCCGTCAACCGACGCGCTTCCCCAGACCGCACAGATCGTTGTAATGTGGCGCAGAGACAAACTGCAGCAAAGATTGTATAGCTCCGCTATAGGATCCTTGCTGTGCAGGGAGTGAAGACAGAGTGAGAATTCTGTCATCAGCGTGAGGGCGTGAGAACTGGCTGAAATGTGTGACTCTCACGCTCAAAGCGTGAGAGTTGGCAGCCCTGTCATGTACACACACACACAAATACTCACAAACACAACACGTCTGCAGCCTGGGATCCCTCGTGGAGGACCCAGGGGAAGAAGAATCGCCGAATGCCGGCTTCTACCGCGGGCCCGGCATGGACTTACCATCACCCCAGGAGGGCAGCTTCATCTGTCGGCCATGCAGTCTGCTGTGCTTCAGGCTGCGGCGCGAACTTTAAATCTTCGACCGCAGGCCTGTGGCCTACACCAGCCTGAAGCCGCGGTCTCCGGTGGGGAAGAGCGATCCTGGACTTACCTTGACTTTTACCTTGTCCTTTTATCATCTGGACGCCCGCAGCGACGGCTGCGGCGGGTTGAGATCCCGACCACGGGGGAAAATGGAGGAAGACTGGACAATTCCTGTGCCTTCCACCACAGTGATGAATGCTGTGGTGGATGTTTGTGTTAAATCTTTATTGTGTTTTGTGTGTTCTTTATCATTGTAACGCTGCTGCCAAATTCATTTCACTTGCACCTTATGTGCAACGTGACGAATAAAACTGATTGATTGAACTGATTGATTGATTGATTGACACACAGACACCAGGGCTGCCAACATTGGGTGAGAGTTGGGAGTGAGAAATTTGCGAGAGACTAAGCCCGAGGGAGCATCGCGACGGGGGGTGGGAGGAGGGAGGAGGGTGCCCCCTCCCATTGGTATGGAACATTTGCATTTTTCAGCTTGAAATTGTGCATACCGTCTCCCTGTCTCCTTCCCCTTTCTCTCCACCTCCCTTTGAGAGTCTGTCCCTTCGGCACAGAGACTCTCGTGACAGCGGTGCAACGCTTACGCCGCCTCCGACGCCCGGGACATGCACTGTCCGGAGTGCTCCACGGCCAGAGCTGCAGCGAGCGACACGCCGGCCCCGGCAAACACTCATCCGTCCCGGCTCCCTGCATCTGTTCCGGCCACTGGTTCTGCTCCCATCCCTCCCGCAGCCCCTGCTCTCCAACACTCGCGGACCATGCAGTTTATCCGAGTTTTGAAATTTTCGTTGATCACAAAATTTCTCACCACTGAGCGTGAGAAATTTCTGATGAGCGTGAGGGCGTGAGAGTTTGCTTGAGGGCGTGAGTCTCACGCTCAAAGCGTGAGAGTTGGCAGCCCTGCAGACACACACACTCACAAACACGCTCACATACACACATACACTCACACATACACACACACTCTCATACTCACACACATACACTCACAAACACACACACTCACAAGTGTGACAAGTAATAATTTACTGTATTATTACTAGACCCATGAGCTGTGTCTGGGCTGACACACAGGGAGAAGAAAGCATGAATGAAGTTAGGGCCCTGGCGTCATTGTTACGCGACGGCCCTTGCGTCATTCCGGCGCGACGACAGTGTGTCTGTCTCCACGTTGGTCTGCGCCATGGATTTGACCGGGGACCGGCCCGGCCTCGCAACCGACACCGACACCGCCACCGCCAGTCGCGGCGACATCATCAATAACTACGAGAAATGGAAAAAGAAATATCAAAGGCGAAAAGCGAGGAAGAAGGTGCTGAGGAAGCAGCGGAAGCCGGAGTGGCTGTTGGAGAGGGAGCAGATCGCCAGGATGGTCGGGCGCTACCCGCAGGTAGGAGCCGCAGAGGGAGGGGGCGACCAGGGGTGCGGGTCCGGGTCCGGGTGGGCGAGCGAGCGGTCCGGGTGGGCGAGCGAGCGGTCCGGGTGGGCGAGCGAGCGGTCCGGGTGGGCGACCAGGGGTGCGGGTGCGGGGCGGCTCCCCCGAGAGCTGCTCGAATTGCCGCCTCAGAGTCAGTCATAGACCACTGTATCTTTCCAAGACCGGGGATGTAGAAGAATAATGTCCTTACGTTAGTGCAAATGGTCACAGTACACGTAGAGTATAGAAGCAGAGAGGTTCTACTGCAGTTGTACAGGGTCTTGGTGAGACCACACCTGGAGTATTGCGTACAGTTTTGGTCTCCAAATCTGAGGAAGGACATTATTGCAATAGAGGGAGTGCAGAGACGGTTCACCAGACTGATTCCTGGGATGTCAGGACTGTCTTATGAAGAAAGACTGGATAGACTTGGTTTATACTCTCTAGAATTTAGAAGATTGAGAGGGGATCTTATAGAAACTTACAAAATTCTTAAGGGGTTGGACAGGCTAGATGCAGGAAGATTGTTCCCGATGTTAGGGAAGTCCAGGACAAGGGGTCACAGCTTAAGGATAAGGGGGGGGGAAATCCTTTTAAAACCGAGATGATGAGAAGAACCTTTTTCACACAGAGAGTGGTGAATTTCTGGAACTCTCTGCCACAGAGGGTAGTTGAGGCCAGTTCATTGGCTATATTTAAGAGGGAGTTAGATGTGGCCCTTGTGGCTAAGGGGATCAGGGGGTATGGAGAGAAGGCAGGTACGGGATACTGAGTTGGATGATCAGCCATGATCATATTGAATGGCGGTGCAGGCTCGAAGGGCCGAATGGCCTACTCCTGCACCTAATTTCTATGTTTCTATGTTTCTATGAGTATGTCGTCATTGTGGCTACAAAGAGTCAAGAGTCAAGAGTCAATTTAATTGTCATTTGGACCCCTAGAGGTCCAAACGAAATGCCGTTTCTGCAGCCATACATTACACACAAATAGACCCAGACACAACATAATTACATTTTACATAAACATCCATCACATAGCTGTGATGGAAGGCCAAAAAAAAACTTATCTCTCCACTGCACTCTCCCCCCCCCCCGATGTCAGAGTCAAAGTCAAAGCCCCCGGCTGGCGATGGCGATTGTCCCGCGGCCATTGAAGCCACGCCGGGTGGTGCGAGGTCGCACACCGGGTCTTGATGTTGGAGCCCCCGGTGTGCGCTCGTAAAGTCCCGCAGCCGTTCCAGCCGCGCGGGGCAATGGTGTTAGGCCCCGCTCCAGGAGCTCTTCGACCCCGCAACTCGGGCGGGAGAAGTCGCCGTTGCAGGAGCCCCGAAAAGCGCTCTCTCTCCAGGGATCCGCGGGCTCCTGGTGCAGTCGTCCGCAGACCTGCCGTTGAAGCCTCCGACTCAGCAGCGGCATCGGTAGCAGCAGCAGCGGCATCGGCAGCGCTCCTCCACCGCTCCACCCGCTCCGGACTCGGCCAGCCCCGCGACGGCGACGGTGAGTAGCACCAGAGTCCCCGGCTTCTTCCCGTTGGAGGCCGCTCCTCGATGCGGCCTCAACGACAACGGAAACCCGACGAGGGGGAAAAGGTCGGGTCTCCAGTGCAGGGAGAGATTTAAAAAGTTTCCCCCCCCTCCCACCCCACCCCCACCCCCCCCCCACACACACACCCCAACATAAAATAACAAAAACTACATATAAACATAGACAGAAAATAATAAAAACGCGGACAGACTGCAGAGGCCGCTGCTGGCCAGAGCCGCGCCGCCTACCGGAAGTCAAGGATCGTTCGCACCTTTCAAGACTCGACTGGTCTATAATGTTTGAGTAAAATACGAAGTGCTGGAGTAACTCAGCAGGTCAGGCAGCATCTGTGGAGGACATGGATAGGCGACGTTTCGGGTCGGGACGCTTCTTCAGTCCCATGACTTCCAGAGATGCTGCCTGACCTGCTGAGTTACTCCAGCACTTTATATTTTACTCGAGACAGCAGCATCTGCAGTTCCTCGGACTCTTTAATCGTGCTTTACTGGACTTTATTTGCACTAAATCAGTGCTCTTCAACCTTTTAATACTTATCGCCCACTTTTGTAACATTCGTGAGGGTAACATTTCCGTACCGCCCACTAATATTTAAATTGAAAAAAAGAAGTTAGGTATCCAACGTAAACCAATAACATTAATTGAAATTACCTTTAATTTAATGAGATACAGGAGATACAGGGCTCTCACTTAACTTTTTTTCCCTGTTGCCAGCCGGGCAACCTCGGCAGCTTTTTAAGTTGCCGAATGACAGTTTAGGTGGTCATTTAAGACGGCTTGCATGGCTTGTGCGATAATGTGCTCAGAAGAAGTGCGTAGATACCAGTCGGAATTATGCTCAATGAAGCATTCACATTTTATTTCTGCTTCAAATAAAGTCACAAACTAAACATATTCACCAATCAACACATGATATATACCACAATGACATGCAGCAAAATTATAATACAGTATCTCAACTCTTTTTACATGTTGCAATTAATGCAATTTCTATTATTCTTTCTACTTCCAAACAAAAATGTGGTTGGATTATTCAGCATATGATCAACCTCGGTGAGACCAAGCGCAGGCTTGGCGATCGCTTCGCACAACACCTCCACTCAGTTCGCAATAACCAACCTGATCTCCCGGTGGCTCAGCACTTCAACTTCCCCTCCCATTCCGAATCCGACCTTTCTGTCCTGGGCCTCCTCCATGGCCAGAGTGAGGCCCACCGCAAATTGGAGGAACAGCACCTCATATTTTGCTTGGGTAGTTTACATTGGTACAGCGGTATGAACATTCGCTTCAACAATTTCAGGTAGTCCTTGCTTTCTCCCTCCTTCCCCTCCCATTCCCAGCTCTCCCACAGCCTACTACCTCCGTCTTCCAGCTCTTCCTTTCTTCCCCCCGCCCCCACCCCTCTGGCATCAGTCTGAAGAAAGGTCTCGACCCAAAACGTCACCTATCCCTTCGCTCTATAGATGCTGCCTCACCCGCTGATGTTCTCCAGCTTTTTTGTCTACCATCGGGATCCCACCATTGGCCACATCTCCCTATCTCCTCCCCTGTCGGCTTTCCGCAGAGACCGCTCCCTCCATAACTCCCTGGTCAATTCGTCCCTTCCCACCCAAACCACTCCCTCTCCTGGCACTTTCCCTTGCAACCGCAGGAAATGCAGCACTCTATTCAAGGACCCAAGCAGCCTTTCCAGGTGTGGCAGAGGTTCACCTGCACCTCCTCCAACCTCATTTATTGCATCCGCTGCTCTAGGTGTCAGCTGCTCCACATCGGTGAGACCAAGCGTAGGCTTTACAATAACCAACCTATCTCCTGGTGGCTCAGCACTTCAACTCCCCATTCCGAATCCGACCTTTCTGTCCTGGGCCTCCTCCATGGCCAGAGTGAGGCCCACCGTAAATTGGAGGAGCAGCACCTCATATTTCGCTTGGGCAGTTTACACCCCAGTGGTATGAACATTGACTTCTACAATTTCGGGTAGTCCCTGCTGTCTCCGCCTCTTCCTTTCTTCTTCCCGCCCTCTTCCCACCCTCACATCAGTCTGAAGAAGGGTCTCAACCCGAAACGTCGCCTATTTCCTTCGGTCCATAGATGCTGCCTCACCCGCTGAGTTTCTCCAGCATTTTTGTCTACACGCAAGTTCTGTTATCCCACTTTCCTCACCCACTTCCTACACATTAGGGGCAATTTTACAGAGACAAGTTAACCTACAAAGCCAATGCGCCTTTGGGATGTGGGAGGAAACCCACTCGCTTGCAGGGAGAATGCAAATTCAATACAGACAGTGCCGGAGGACAGGATCAAACACAAATAACAACTGATAAAGAAATTAAATCGCGGTTAACAGATGAGGGTTGGACCCAGTTTTCTGACACCATGTAGGTACCTCACTCTCACACTGGTTGGGGTACAAGCATCTTTAATGTTCAGGTCATCATCACATAAGCAGTACATCATACATTCACTCTACTGCAGCTACTGAAGACAGTAAGCAAGTTCTTACACTATAAAGCATGCATTAGGCGGAGTTATAATTACTAAGCATTCTGATTGGCTAACATGCAATAGCCAATCTACATCTCTTCTTGTAGAAATGAAAAAGCAACTAAAGCACTAAACGGTAAGCTGAGGGAATAATAGTGAGGTTAAACAAAATCGCCATATCTAATGGGTGGCCTACTAACAAGGCCCTTACTGCCAAGGTCGACACTAGTGCAAAGGTGAACGTAATGTCACTCAGAGAGTTCATCAAGATAAGGAGCACTGAACTAATGAGAAAGGACTCCTCCACCCTACATGCCTACAGGGGGGAAGTCCTCCACACGTTGGGTAAAGCCGATTTGAAATGCACTGTCAATGAGGAAACAAAAAACCTAATGTTTTACATTGTCCAACCTAACTCTGAAACCCTGCTTGGAATCAACGTTTGCCATGACCTGGGGCTGGTTTATTTCGGGCGCGCTGTCCACAAACTCTGCCTGACAGAGGAACCAACACAGCAGACGCTATCCCAGTACAAACTCGGCAAGCTGCCCACGATATGCAAGATTACTGTGGATCATGCAGTCACACCAATAGTTTGTGCACCCCACCGAGTTCCCCATGGAATGCGGTAGAAAATGCACACCAAAATTAAACACGTGGTCTTCATTGGAGTCATTGCCGAGGTCAACGAACCCTCTGACTGGGTCTCCACCATGGTCGTAACCACCAAGAAAAACAAAGAAGATTTGCGAGTCTGCATCAACCCCAAAGATTTAAACACAGCAATCAAACGCCCACACTACCCGATGAGAACCACTGAGGACATAGCTGCGCCAAGTGGAAATGTAACGGTGTTCTCAGTCCTTGACGCCAAAAGCTCTTTCTGGCAAATACCACTGGATCAGGCATTGTCTGCCCTAACAACTTTTGTCACGCCATTTGGCCACTACAGATTTATAAGGATGCCTTTTGGCATCAACTCTGGCAGCGAAGTCTTCCAGCGCGCAATGGAACAACTGTTCGTGGAATATCCATGTGCCTTCATTGTTGATGACTTCCTAGTCTATGGCCGCGATGTGGCCGTATGTGGATTGTATGTGGCATGATGCCAACCTGAAGAAGATACTAAACCGTGCCAGAGACTTCAACCTGAAACTCAACCCTCTTAGATGCAAATCCGGGTTCCGGAAGTCACCTACGTCGGTAATGAATTCACCAGCAACCGATTAAAACCTGATCCGTTAAAGACTGCAGCCATCAACGAACTTCCAGTCCTAACCGACATTACCAGCTTGCAACGGTTCCTTGGCAAGGTTAACTACCTGGGTAAATTAATTCCCAACCTCAACAAACTTTCTGCTCCTCTGCGACAACTGCCCCACAAGGACTATGCTTGGTTTTGGTACCCCCAGCACCAAAGAGCCTTCGAGACACTAAAGCTCCAGCTAGCCAGCGCACCTACACTGGCATACTTCAACCTCAACCTGCCAATCACCGTTACCTGCGATGCATCCCAGTACGGACTAGGCGCAGTGTGCCTACAAACAACTACCGACGGTGACGTGATGCCTGTCTCCTATGCATTATGCACCTTGACAGCCACTGAACAACGCTATGCCGTCGTCTTCGCCTGCTCGAAATTCAAAGACTTCATCTTTGGCAAAACCTTCACTGTTGAGTGACCACCAGCCACTAGTCACCATCCTAAACAAGCCCATCTACGCCGCCCCGGCTCGTTACAACAAATGATGATGCAGCTGCAGCGGTTTGGCTTCCGCATCGTATACAAGAAAGGTAAAGACATGCACATCGCAGACACACTCTCCAGAGCCCCGCGTACTACCAACGAACGCCACCCCATTGAACAGGACAAATTCTCAGTCCTGATGGTCTCGTTTGTGCCTACCGACCGTTTACGTCGCCTTACCGGACACACAGCTGCGGCTAAAACTTCACAGCTGCTGACCTCCGTTATAAGAAATGGATTGCCAAACAAACAAACAGTTAAGCACCCCGTTTGAAATACGACCCTACTTCCTGGTCCGTGACGAACTAGTGCTACAGGACAGAATAATCGTCAAAGGCCACAAAGCTGTCATCCCCTCCACTCTGCGGAGTGAGTACTACGAAGACATCCACGGAGGCCACCCTGGTACAAGGGCCACTCTAAAACGGGCCCAGAACATGATCTACTGGCCCGGGATGACAAGGTACATACGCGATAAAACCGAATCGTGTGCCATCTGCAACAGTTTAACACCACACCAACAGAAGCAGCTCCTCTTGCCACAGCCAGCTCCCTCCCTTCCGTGGTCGTCGACATCTTTGAATGGCATGGGAAGCACTACATCGTCCTGGTAGACTCCTACTCAGGCTGGTTTGAAATCGACCTACTGCCCACGATAACCTCTGAAATCGAGATCCAGAAACTGTCAATCCATCTTTCCGTGCATGGTGCCCCCGTTCGCCTTCAAACTGATAACAGAATCCAATTCACCAGCCAAAAGTTCAAGAACTTTGCCAAACGGTGGAACTTTCAACATGTCACCAGCAGCCCTGAGAACCCACAGTCCAATGGACTTGCTGAACGCGCTGTTCGCAGCGCTAAACAACTCATGGAGCGCTCCTTCCTAGCAAAATCTGACGTCTACCTGGATCTACTAAACCTATGGAACATTTCAAGAGACAGTATTCTTGGCTCCTCCGCCCAACGACTAATATCCCGCCAGACCCGTCCACCACTGCCTGTCTTCCAGCAACAGCTGCAGCCGTAAGCCCGTTCTCCCACTGTGATACAAAAACGTGTGCAGTTTAAACGCGACACACAGAAGCGTTTCTATGATAAAACCAGCAAGCCACTCAAACCAATTATACAAGGACAAGTGGTGCATCTACAAACTGACAAAGGACATACCAAACTGGGACATATTCACAGCCCCTCAAAGGAACCACGCTCCTACTTGGTCGAAGTAGATGGTGTCCTCTATAGACACAACCGTCAACACCTCCTTCCAGTGAACGAGCATCGTCCGGCACCCCCGGGTAATGATGCCCCACCGCTCATGTTCACACCAACGCCTGTTGCAGCTGTTCCATTACCTGCCGCGACCAAGTCCGCTCACTCCCCGCGTCGGTCTGCCCCTGCGCCTCCTGTTGTAACAGGCACCCCTGGCTCCCTGCGTCGGTCCACCCCCAGTTCCCCCGCGGCGATCTCTCCCCACAGACCCATTGGGTCTCCCGCAGTATTACCAACCCCAGCCCCCATCTTTTCGGAAGGAAAGGGTGATGAGGCAGCCCCCTACTGCACGAGGACCGGGCGGGTTAGTAGGCCACCCATTTGTACTGGGATAGCATCTGCTGTGTTGGTTCCTCTGTCAGGCAGAGTTTATGGACAGCGCGCCCAAAATAAACCAGCCCCAGGTCATGGCAAACGTTGATTCCAAGCAGGGTTTCAGAGTTAGGTTGGACAATGTAAAACATTAGGATTTTTGTTTCCTCATTGACAGTGCATTTCAAATCGGCTTTACCCAACGGGTGGAGGACTTCCCCCCCTGTAGGCATGTAGGGTGGAGGAGTCCTTTCTCATTAGTTCAGTGCTCCTTATCTTGATGAACTCTCTGAGTGACATTACGTTCACCTTTACACTCGTGTCGACCTTGGCAGTAAGGGCCTTGTTAGTAGGCCACCCATTAGATATGGCGATTTTGTTTAGCCCCACTATTATTCCCTCATCTTACCGTTTAAAGTGCTTTTGTTGCTTTTTCATTTCTACAAGAGATGTGGATTGGCTATTGTATGTTAGCCAATCAGAATGCTTAGTAATTATAACCTTGCCTAATGCATGCATTATAGTGTAAGAACTCGCCTACAGTAGCTGCAGTAGAGTGAACGTATGATGTACTGCTTATGTGATGATGATGACCTGAACATTAAAGATGCTTGTACCCCAACCAGTGTGAGAGTGAGGTACTTACACATCTGAAGAGCCATTCTGAACCTTTGTTTCTCTGTTATCTTCACTTGATAAATACCTTTTAGAAAGATTACTGGACTCTAATCCATCCACAACATAATTTCTTACAGAACAAGATGCTTCATTGCAGTTATCTTTTTTTTTCACATTTAATGGCTGAGTTGCATCTTGTAGCTGAACTTTTTCCCAAGAGCACTCTGTACATTCAGGATCTGTGCGCAAGAACATGTTCTCCAATGGGGATTCCCAGTTGTCCATATCCACTGACCGCAAAGTGGCTCCACTGTATGTACGGCTGAAGTCTGCTAACACTGGGATAGGTTGATGCTTCGCAACATTATCACCCTCACTATTTTCAGTCGCTGTTCCATGACGAGGTGAAAGGGTTATTGAACCATCCAGAACTTCCTCCATTGAGTCCTTATTTCTACTGGATGGGCACTGTCCCTCATTCAAAACAACGCTGTGACTTGAATACATGTCCAGGATGCAACTGTGGCCCTCTGTTATCAGAGTTCTGAACAATCCTTCCAATTGCCAGGATTCTGCCTGATTCACCTCTACCCCATTGGACGTTGTCTCTGGAACTGGTGTGCTATAATGCTCAGAACTATGTTCTCCACACTAACCTTTCCTTTGCTTTACCTATTTTAGGTGAGCCTGGCTTGATTGCATTTATTCATGTTAATCCTTGGTGTCTTGCTGACATTGAAAAAGGGTGCAAGATTCTTTAGACTAGTCATTTAGCTGTTGAATAACTATTAACTGGGTTCCTGCTTAATTAATGTTTATATACTTAGCTGACGATTAAATTTTAATAGGTTTTTTATCTGTATTCTGGGTCAAGGGATGAACCATGGACATATGAACATTTAAATTGTGAGCCTTAATGAACAGCTTCTCACATTGGTCACAAGCAAATTCAAGTTCAGCTTCTGCCTTGTGCTTGGTCATATGGTATTTCAAGGATGCTCTTTGCCTGCACTGGAATCCACAAACTTCACACTGCAGATGTTTTGCTACATTTTGGCGCATTTGTTGAACTGACAGGTGTTTCTGCTGTTTGAAAGTCTGTCCACATTCATCACAAATGTAGTTTATTTTCACAAATCAAGTCGTTCTTCCTCCCAAGTTGTCCATCAGCGTGTGAAACCAGCATTCTTCTTCCTTCATCATCAATGTCAACTGGCTGTCTGATCCATCCCAACTCAGCTCCTAACTTTGATCTCAGCTGGGATTTGCCTCAATCCAGTTCTGTAACTAAGTTGCACTCCAAAATCAAGGCTTTTCAACTCCACAACCTGATTGCTCTCCTTCAACTGTTGTGTGATGGAAGCGAGATGGTCATTTTCAGACTGGGCATTGGTGAGCACATTTGTCATCTGTTTCAGCTTGGTCTGTAGCTCTGGGATAAGCTGCCACCTTTCTCTGGTTACTTCAAGAACCTGGATCCATCTTGGTCAGTGCTATAAATATAAGGACAGTTGTCAGCCTTATTCAGGATGTCTTGGCGCAGGAGTGTTTCCCCAAGACCAGCCCATCTGGGCCAACCTCAGTATAAAAAGTAGGGTCAATAGCCCCATTGTCCTTTCTTGGTTCTCCCCCATTTATAGTCAATCGTATCAAATGTCTTCAACCGGAGTAATCTTCAATCTTCAAGGCGGTTGGTGTCGTAGTAGCACCTGGTACAGTCCCCTCCAACACAGTCCAAATTTAGTCCGATCCCAGTAGTATGGACTGTGTCTGTGTTCAACTGGCAGTGGCTTTCGCGTTTCCAACCCCTGTGAATGCAAGACTGACAAGGTTGTGCTTAATGGCTGTGCGTATGTAATTAATTAATTGCTGTGGGCCTGTAAGTCATAACTAACTTCCACACTCTTTAGTGTCCTATTCATTCCCTCCACTAATCCAGAATTCTACGGGTGGCGGGGGATGTGAGGTCACTCTTTAACTACCTATAAGGCAGACCCTTTAAAAATAGATCATTATATTAAAAAAAATTAAAAATATTCCTGATTGTTCCAATCTATCTCCCCAAATTTACAATTTCAAATTAACAGAGTTTGTTCTGAGATAAAGGCATCTCCAATCTCATCTAACACATCTACCTGAATGCCGCGTGGCCATCGTGGTTATGGGGTAAAAGGATCAAATTAATAATATTAATATAATATCAAGGGGGGTAATTAGCGTGAGTGCGGAGGGGGGGGGAGGGGGATAGTTAGTGTGTGTGACGCTGCATGCCGCCTCCCCCCCCCCCACCACAACCGCATGTTGGGGGAACAGACCCAACGGGTCTGTACTTGGTCTAGCATGAATATATAAATATAGCCTGGGACTTGATGTCAAGTATCCTGATAGGCTTTGGGATAAATTAAAAAGACATAGCCAAATCCTGAACATGGGAAAATGAAGCTGCCGGTATCTTGGAAGTACAGCCTTGAAAAGAACACCGAGCACTCTAGTTAGATAAGGGACAGAACTTGGATGAGTGACAACTCGAAAGAACATGAAAATCTTGTCTAATCTGACAAGGGCCAGAACCTGGATGAGTGACAACTTGAAATAACATCTTAGAATACTTTTGAAATAGCTTTTCAGTTTTAACAAATACTAACCTTCAAACATTGAAAGGAAACTAATACCAAAAAAACATGAAAAATACACGCATTTAATCCGAGAGGAGTTAGCCAAAGTGGCGCAACCCCCTCGTTTCCAAAAAAAATCATGCAAAACATTAGAGACGTCTCTGTATTAACTTTATAGCCCCCTCCTTATCTGACAAAAGCCGTTCTGTTTAAAAGAATCTTTGTTTCTGTGGGAACCAATTTGCAGAATTTGTGAACTAGGACTGGGAGGTTTAAGGCTTGCAGTGCCTTTAAATTGCAAAAGTCGTCTTCTGTTGGAGTGAGAATTTAAAATGAACAAAGGGACTAGTTTAGTGCTAATGTTCAAAATGGGAGTGGTCTGAGCTGTGATTGGACAGTGATCCAGATTGTGATTGGCCACCTCCCCCTTCTTCTATAGACAGGGTCGCCATTGTCAGACAGAGGGTCTCGAGAGGACCTCGAGAAGACTTACTGGTACCGGCTTTGTTCTCTGAACTCTTATCAGCGCTTTCTTTCTCTGCCTTAGCCCTTATCTCCTATTCCTCTGCCCACTGGCATTCCATCTGAAGTACTTTCCATTCTTTTAATAGTTCTGTCTTTATTCCACAATTCAATTCCTCTTTTACAAGCATAATTTATCCGACCACTATCTCGCGTCTCCACCCAGTTCTTTTCTGCCTTTCTCTCTTCCTTCAATAGTCTCCACATTCCATATGCCTCCTACTGGTCAAGACACACTACTCAAAGATTTGGCCAATATATAATTTATATTAGATTTGACTATTAGCTCTTTCAAGTTGGTCAGCCAGCACGTTTGGAGGGAATGGACAGGCAATGTTTCGGGTTCTCAGGAGGGTCCTGAAATATTTTCTTGGTGTTTGAATTCTTCTCTTGCTGTAGTAGAAACATGATTCAGATTAAAGCACATTTTAAATTGTTGCTCAGACACTAGTGTAAATAGTTGCAGAGCGAGGAACCTGAAATTCCTACTGTGACACATCCAAACATTGTAGATCAATTTTTGTGTATCAATATAGAAGTGGGATTTAAAATTGTCTTCTATTAAACAGAATGAGTGATCTCATTGCAATAAACAGCAATATTCAATTTTCGTTATTAATTCTATGATTTTTGTTAATTGCATCTGTTTTTAAATGGTAATTTTGTTGCAGTTTCATACCATCAATACCTAACAAGAACACCTTTATGGGATTTATTTGCAAAATATTTGTCCACTTGTTAAGGTGATAGTTTGAAAAAGTGATAAAGAATTTGCTTGTACAGGTGCACAACCTTTTATCCGAAAGCCTTGGGACCAGACACTTGTCGGATTTCGGACATTTTCGGATTTCCGAATGGAAGATTTTTAGCGTAGATTAGGTAGGCAGCGCGGGCGGCTTGAAAAGTCTGGAGCAGCTGCCTCCTCCCCGGAGACCGGGAGAATCATTGCATATAAATGTTAGTCAGTTAGTTTGGAGGGATTTTATGTGGTGGTGGTGGAGTAGGGGTGAAGGGGGAAACTTTAATTCTTAGTCCCCTACCTGGTCGGCGACTCCCAACCTCGCGGAGCTGGGGGCTCCGTCCGGCCGCGGGCGGCGCCGGTTGCAGCTCCGACCCCGGCAACTCTACCCCTGGCTGCGAGGCGCTCCATATCCAGCGACGCCCCGCGAATGTTGGGTCGGCGGCCACAGCGCTCCGGAGCTTGCCGCACGGCGACCCGGTAAGGCATTGCCCGCTCCCCGCTGGTATCCCAGCGATGCGACGCCACCGACTCCCGACATTCGCGGAGCTGGGGCGTCAGGCCGCGGGCCAGGGGTAGAGTTGCCGGGGTCGGAGCTACAACCGGCGCCGCCCGCAGCCCCACCGGCCACAGCGCTGCGGAGCTTACTGCACGGCGACCCGGTAAGGCATTGACCGCTCCCCGCCTCTCCGACCAGGTAGGGGACTAAGAATTAAAGTTTACCCCTTCACCCCCCCCTTCACATAAAAGCCCTCCAAACTAACTGACTAACATTTAAGCAATGATTTACAGCTGTTTAAGCGTCTCCGGGGAGGAGGCAGCCGCTACAGTAGTACAGACCTGGGTTGACCGTGGGTCGTTTCGGGTCAAGTTTGGCGCAAAACGCGAGCTTTGGTGCGCAGATGACATCTGGAAAAAATGGCCGGTTTTCGGAGTTTTTCGGTTTCTGGAACACCGGATAAAAGGTTGTGCACCTGTACTGCGCTTCAAATTAAGTTCAAACTAAAATAATTTTGATGGAGCTTATGTTATTCCTTATAGTCATTTATTTTTTGGGATTATGAAATGAAGCAGAATCATAGGTATAGTTCCTAATTAGTTGTTTTTTGTAAATAGATTTCCTATGCTATTCCTTAACGCTAATCAAATATAATTTTTTTTTTTTACTGATGGTTCTATTAATACCATGTGACTTCATAAAGATTTTTTGAAGTCAATTTCCCAGGTTTCACCCCATTTTGATGAATAATTGAAAGTGATGTAGTATATTCAACAATTGAATTGACCTGGGAAAGTATTTGTAACTTGTAAAAGTATGTTAAATAAATCTTTTTGACTTTCAGATAAATGCCAAGGAGATACTGCAGTTTTCAGATTTTCCTTTGTCGAAAAAAACCATTAAAGGTATGCTCTACTTTTTCCATTGCTCCACGCTCTCTTTCCTACCTACTGTGGAACTACCAAGTAGTTTCCTACCTACTTCTTCCGGAAGTGGCGGCGCTGCCTTGACTCTTCCTCCGGGGGGGGGGGGATGCGACCTTTCTTGCCGTTTCCCCCGTCTCCGTGTCCGTCTGCGCTGAGGCCTATCGCGGAGCTGGCGGCCTCCAACTGCGACCGACCTCGAGGTTGCGGAGGCAGAGCCAGGACTTACCAACGCGAGGTTGGCCGACTTCGGGGCTGTGGTTGCGGTGCGACCCAACTTCCGACCCGACTTTGGAGCCTCAGAGGCTCGGCCGCGGGCCAGTGGACGACATCATCGGGAGCTCGAGTTCTGTTTTCTGGAGATCCCGCAACTACAGCTGCGTCCGCTGGACTGGAGGACGGCAGCTTCGACCACCCCGGGCCACGGAGATTGAACCGGCCCACTTGCGGAGCACGGATTCAGCCGCAGGACTTACCTACCATCACCCGGCGGAGACGTAACATCGGTGGCTTGGATTGCCTCAGCGCAGAGGGAGAGCAAGGAGGGAAGAGACAATGACTTTGGGACTTAAACTGTGTTGAGTGTTTGTTATTTATCCTATGTTATGACTGCAGACTAAACAATTTTGTTGCAATGACAATAAATTGAATCAAATCAAATCAAACCAAAGCACTGCAGACCCATGCCTTGCTCCTTCAAGTACCCCAAGATCGCACGGCCTATCCTAGTTCACGGTAGAAATTTTCTTTAGCCTTGGGTCCACTTTTTGTACAATCCATATTTCCCCTGTTGTCCAAATCCAAAGTGGACCTTGAATAAGGTTTACATTTGTGTCTTTGTAAGACTTTAAAAGATGCACATCACACTGAGGGAAGAAATTTAGTTTCAAAGGTTCAAAGGTCAGTTTATTGTCACGTTAAATGTACCAATTAAGGTACAGTGAAACTCGAATTACCATACAGCCATACTAAAAAAAAATGAAAAAAACAAACAATTACATAAAAGTTAATATAAACATCAACCACAGCAGATACCTCACTGTGATGGAAGGCAATAAAGTCTAATCTTCCTCTTTATTCTCCTGAGGTCGGGGCAGTCGAACCATCTGTAGTCATGGTGGTCGAAGCTCCCGCGTCGGGGCGGTCGAAGTCCCCGTGTCAGGGTGATCAAAGCTCCCGTGTCGGGGCGGTTAGGGTCATAAAAATCATAAAAATACTGATTTCCTCAGCAAAATACTAATTTTCAGGTACTAGAATACTGAAATGCTCTGACAAAACTTGGCAGCTCTGCCATAAGCAATCATTGAGATGAGTGAAATAGATTTATTTAATGTAGTGTGTAGAAAGAAACTTCATGCTGGGTTACACCGAAGATAGACACATAATACTGAAGTTATCAGCGGGACAGGCAGCATCTCTGGAGAGAAGGAATGGGTGACGTTTTGTGTCGAGACACTTAAGTCAGAAGAAGGAACTCGACCCGAATCGTCACCCATTCTTTCTCTGCAGTGATGCTCCCAGTCCTGTTCAGTTGCTCCAGCATTTTCTGTCTATCTTCTTTATTTAATGGAGTTCTTGATAAATAGGTGAGTAGACTATTGTAAAGGAACAGAAGCAGATTCAAGTGGACCATAAGGTAGCATGACCCTGCAGGTCTACTGGAAGGACAAGCAAACTAATCTTGGGATTCTTTCACGGGATAACACCCCTGGCTCTGACCCTAACTACTGTCCCAACATAAATATGTTCTAAAGGGTGTAAATTTTGCCTTATTGATTCCAAAAATAAATTATTTGAATTCAACCAGACTTGTAAACTAAAAAGAAAGCAAGATTTATTTTGTCAGAAGTAAGTAACTGAATTAAGCAGCAAATTGAATGATGCTTCACCAGTTCAGAAACAATGTAATGTTTTCTCATAGGCTTGATGGATGCTGAATATCGTCTGCCCACTGAAATACAGAAACAGACAATTGGTCTTGCCTTGCAAGGCAAAGATGTACTTGGTGCTGCAAAAACTGGATCTGGAAAGACACTGGCATTTCTTATTCCTGTAAGTGAGCGTGATTCGATGCTTTGCCAATGTAAAACCAAGTTGGTAGGCCTCGGCCCAAACAAAATCAGTGCTTGTTACAAAAACAAGCCTTTATTTATATAACTCTTTTTAGTTTTAGAGATACAGTGTGGAAACAGTTCCTTTGGCCTACCGAGTCCATGCCAACTATCGATCACCTGTGCAGACTAGTTCTATCTTATCCCATTTTCTCATCCATTCCCTACACATTAGTGCCAACTTTTTTTACAGGCCACTTAACCTACAATCCCGTCTTTAGGATGTGGGATGAAACTGGAGTGCCCATGGCAGTCACATGGAGAACGTGCAAACTCTTGAGCAAATAGCAGCAGAGGACAAGATCAAACCCAGGTCTCTAGTGCTGTGAGGCAGTAGCTCTCCCAGTTGTGCCACTGTGCTGCCTATCTAAGGATGAAAGTCTTTGATCATTCTGCACTTTTAGTGAAGAATTTGAATATATAAACCATTTCTCGTAATTAGGGTGTTAAAATCCTAAATCCCCTAACACTATTTCATCTACATTTAGTCTTTGTTTTCTGTGGGACTTGAATTGTAGATCAATTAATTTTAAACATTTATTTTGTATAATAGCAATCCTAAGGAATGAAAACGAAAGGATTTTGGTATTATCTCCTTTTGAAAACCTGAGCTGTTTTTTTTTTCTCTGCCAGGCCATTAACCAGATTCTTCCACAACTGTACTTTTGTCATTGCCAGGTACTGGAATGTCTTTATCGTCAGCAGTGGACATCAGATGATGGACTGGGCGCTCTCATTATATCACCCACCAGAGAATTGGCTTATCAGACTTTTGAAGTCCTGCGGAAAATGGGGAAAAACCATGAATTTTCAGCTGGACTCATAATCGGAGGGAAGGTGGGCATTAAGATAGTTGATAAATACTTTGCATCTCAACTTATACTGAGGAACAGGTTTTAAATATTGGGGAACATGTATTGCGGTTATTTGCTGTACAATTAGCAATATTACCCATAAACTTCAATGTTTAGGTTCCTCTAGTGTTATCCTTACAAATGTTAAATTGTTAAATGCTGATTTAAAAACAAATGTTTTCCATTACTTTCATTAAGTTGGTATTGGAAGGATTGAAAATATTTAAAGGAATATGTTCTTTTGATTTCAAAGCACAGCATTACGTGTCTGGTCATATATGCATATAATATTTTATTGAATCATTATTAACTGCTGGGGAATAGTGTTCTATTCTTCTTGCTAGACGTCCCAAGATCCAGTTCGTTTTTTTTGTTGGTACTGATTACCTCACTAGTTTTTCAGAGCAAGACATCCTTCTACTTTGTGTCCTATAGCCTGGAGAGATGTAGTTGATAGGAAGAGTCCAAACCTGAAGCATCACCTATCCGTTCTCCACAGGTGCTGCCTGACCCGCTGAGTTACTCCAGCACTGTGGCTTTTTTATTTTTATATTGCCCTGTTTGCTTTTCTTGATTACTCGGTTACCTTACATCTTTCTTGTCTTTATTTCAATTTTCAACTGTAGTTTATTATTCCCAGATGATATTCATACCCTTTTTTAATGACTGGTATGTCTGTTGTTTATTTGGTTGATGTTTCCAGTTCTGCTAACTACTTTAGGATTCCTGTGAACTGTTTACTTCTCCTTGGCATGGTACCTTGCACTCTTTTAACTGTCATAGCTAGTAAATGACTATCACAAGACATTTTCAGGGTATCAATTTACTCTGCCTTGGGTTTTTTGTGGCATATTTGTTGATGGTATTTTAAAAGTGCAATAATGATATTTGCAAGTGAGTTTATTGAAACTTAGACTTTCCAAAAATTGACAGTACATGGAAAAACTAATTAGGCGATGTGTCAGTCCAACATCCATTCTATACACCCTGTGTATATTCTGTAATGTTAGTAATTATTTAATGCTCATTATTACTTACAATAGGATTTGGAAGGAGAATCGGCGAGGATTCATCAAACTAATATAGTGATCTGTACACCTGGGCGCCTTCTGCAACATATGGACGAGACAACTTATTTCCATGCTTCCAACCTTCAGATTCTTGGTAAGTACATACGATTTTTGTGAAATATGTCGAGGACAATACTTTTGTTTGTGAAAGTGGGAAAAAGCAGTATATTGAAACATAATTTTCATTGAGAATAAAATACAAAATGCTGGAGTAATTCAGCGGGTCAGGCAGCATCTCTGGAGAATGTTGATAGGTAACATTTCGGTTTGGGGCCCTTCTTCATACTGAACAACAATTGATATTGATTATATAAGCGAGTTCGGTATTCTGAAAAATGCAAGGAATCATGGGATTTGTCAAAGGTCAAACGCTATAAATAAAAATTGAATGAAGCGCTGTTTTTTGGGTGCGATTTCAGTGAGTGCAGATTGGGTACAGTGATGCATATGATCTTCACTTGATGGGGGTGCTGAGGTCGGGATTCAACAGTCTGAGATCTTCTGTGTTGCAGTACTTCAGTGCGTTAGTGCACATCTTCAATTCTCGATTGAAAAATAAAATGATTGAACTAATTAGATTCTGTTTAATTCCTTTGATTTTTAGTGTCAGATTTATTATTATAGAGTTAATGTGTTGAGACTGAAATATTCAGGTTTTTCCTGTCAGATGTTAAAGTTGCGTGGGTTTATAGTTCCTTATTCATTTCTAGGGTCACTCCTTGCTGTGCATCTTCTAATGTCTTTATAGTTGACATCTGAGAGGTATCCAAGAACAACTATGATTAACTTATTTGTACTGCTAGGAAGTGCCTGGCCTTTCTTTCACTGCAATGTGCCCAACAAAATGAGCTCTTGATATGGGAATTGGTCCCATTATTTTCCTAATCTGTGAAAGGATATACTGAAGATTTATTTAAAGTTAAGATGAAAAGACAGTGGGAGGGCCATATCCTCTTGGTGGACTTATTCAGTATTATGCTGGAGCCAGAGCTAATTGAGGCAATGGGAAACAGGATAAAAAGCATAAATGTAATCAATTTCTGTATTTTTAATGGAGTTGAATTTATATAATCCTTTGCCTTTGGGATGTCATTTTCTTCTTTTAGTGTTGGATGAAGCTGATAGAATTTTGGACATGGGTTTTTCTGAGACCATGAATGCTATTGTTGAAAATCTGCCCAAGAAACGTCAGACATTGCTTTTCTCGGCAACTCAAACTAAATCTGTGAAGGATTTGGCACGACTGAGTCTGAAAGACCCAGAATATGTTTGGGTGCATGAAAACGCTAAATTCAGGTAGGCTGCCATTATTTGGATGAATTGTATATGGTTATAAATTACCACAGATTCTCACATTTTTATTTCCTTTAGATTAGGTATGACATTTTGGCTTTGGCAGGGATGGCTGAATCCTAAATACCTAATTGTAGTCATTTCATTTGGCATAGTCCTCTCAACCTTTTTTTAATCCATAAATCTGTCCAAATGTATTTTAAAAGCTGTAATTGTATCTGGGTCTCTACAGATTAATAATATCCTTTTTATAGCTGGGCTGCAGACAGTACTCCAAGTGTGGTCTGACCAATGACCTGTACAGCTGCATGATGATGTACCAATTTTGGCACTCTGTATCCTTCGTATTGAAGACAAGCGTGTCAAATGCCTTTTTCACCACCCTGTCCATCTGACTAGCCACTTTCAGAGAACCATGCACCTGTACTCCTGATCTCTCTGTTCTACAATGCATCAATAACACCGGTGCCCAAGAAGAGCAAGGTGACATGCCTCAATGACTATCGACCAGTGACTATCGATTAACATCTGTGGTGATGAAGTGCTTTGAGAGGTTGATTATGGTGCATATCAACTCCTACCTCGACAAGAACCTCGACCCACTGCAATTCACTTACCGCCACAATAGATCAACGGTGGATGCGATCTGACAGGCTCTCCACTCCGCTCTGGACCGCTTGGGCAACGAAAACTCATATGTCAAGCTGTTATTCACTGACTACTGCTCGGTGTTTAATATCCCCTCCAAGCTGGTTACCAAGCTCTCTGATCTGGATCTCTGCGCATCCCTCTGTAATTGGATCCTTGACTTCCTCATCCACAGACCACAGTTTGTCCGTATTGGTGGAAATGTGTTATTCTCGATAACAATCAGCACGGGAGCACCTCAAGGCTGCGTGCTCAGCCCCCTGCTTTACTCACACTATACTCATGACTGTGTAGCTGGACATAGCATGAACTCCATCATAAAGCTCGCCGACGACACCACTGTTGTGGGACGAATCACTGATGGTGATGAATCACAGTATAGAAGTGAGATCGACCGATTGACCAAATGGTGCCAGCTCAATAACCTGGCTCTCAACACCAGCAAAACCAAGAAACTGATTGTGGACTTTGGAAGGGGTAGGATAGGGACTCACAATCCCGTTTATATCAACGGGACGATGGTGGAAAGGGTCAAGAACTTCAAATTTCTGGGCGTGCGTATTTCCGAAGATCTTTCCTGGTCCCAGCACACTGATGCAATTATAAAGAAAGCACATCAACGCCTCTACTTCCTGAGAAGATTACGGAGATTTGTTACGTCAAAGAGGACTCTCTTGAACTTCTACAGGTGCACTGTTTGCATCGTGGCTTGGTTCGGCAACTTGAGCAACCAGGAGCGGAAAAGAATGCCAAAAGTTGTGACCACTTCCCAGTCTATCATTTTATGTGTGACAAAATACGTGCAAACTCTACTCTGCCTTGGCTTTATACTTTGGTCTATGTATTAGGTTTTGTTTACAAGAATGTTAACACATGTTTTGTATTGCAGCACCCCTGGAACACTGGAACAAAATTACGTGGTTTGTGAGTTACACCAAAAAATCAACATGTTGTATTCATTTGTGAAGAATCATCTAAGCAAGAAGACAATCGTCTTTTTTTCTACCTGTAAAGAAGTATGTGCTTGTATTTTTGATTTATTTGTTAATTCTTCGTTTAATTCCATCAGTTTCGGTAGTACATGGGAAGATAACTTCATTAATATAAGCTCTTTATATGCGATCGCCAAACATGAGCCCCAAGGAAATGTAAATGTTACTGAGCTCTCTACCACTTTGTCTATTCATGTATGAAGTCTGAAGCTTGCAAGAGAAATTTACAGAGAAAATTAATCCTGCCTTGTTTCTGAGCTGTCACGCATTTGCAAGTCTAATTGGTTGCAGTGTTGTTTAGAAGAAAAGTTAAAATGGTAGGAACGCAAAACTGCTTGTACATTTCATTTTTGAACCACAATATTAGCAAGAGAAAAGATGAATGACCGTTTAATATCAAACTATTGTCAATTATGCATAGGTGTAGTTTTGGATTAACACCATTTCTTCCATATTACTGGGTCTACAATAAACACAAACTTTTGGAATATGATCCCAAATGTATAAAAATATCCTGAATGTGATTTAATAGAAAGAAATGTGCCTTGTGTATACCTGTGGCAATCACCTTTGTCATTGCACCTTTATATGGGTTGTTTGTCAATTTTTGAAGGATTGAGAATTGTGGTTAGATTAATGGCCCAGAAGACCCATTTTTGTATTCTGTTGATTTTTTAAAAAAAGTGAGTGGTATAGTTTATGTGTTATGGTAATGGCCCTGTCTCACGGTGCGAGTGATCCCGAGTGAAAGAAAAAAATCAAACTTGTGGTTTTCTACGAGATTCCAAGTTTATGGTCATGTTTAAATTAGTTCCCATGTGTATGTCTAAGTTTGCCGTTTACTTCTCATTTCTGCGATGTACCAAGTTCCCCTCCCGAGTTACTCTTGAACCAACAACGACTACCGACGTGAGGAAAAATCATCACATGGTAAAAATGATGTCATGCAGTTTTTTTTACACTATAAAAAAAAACCTCCCATGTTTAAATTTCTTAGGGTTACGGAATCAAGGGATATGGGGAGAAAGCAGAAAATGGGTACTGATTTTGGATGATCAGCCATGATCATATTGAATGGCAATACTGGCTCGAAGGGCCGAATGTGATCACTTCCATTATGTAGAGAGTCTCAGAATGTTAATAGAGATTCCATTCCGTTTACATTGCACTTTGTGCAGGGATCAAATCTTAGCCCAAAGTGTACATTAGGCGGCGAGGATTAATTTCAAAACTTCAAATTATTTAAAACAGTGTTTTATCTGAACAGCGGATCAGGGCAGATGCCAGCCCCTTTAAACATCACGGACAGCTCAGTGTGAAGTGGTGCTGGAATTATATATGTGAAATAGTCTTGGGAATTTTATTATCGATCCCAAATGCTCTATTTAAATTATAGGTTGTTTAGTTTGTTGTAAAGTGGCGCCGGATTTAACACCTCAGTCTATTAAAATTGAATTATCTCACTGAACGAAAACATGCAATATGTTTCCAGGCAAATATCCAATGGTTGAGAATTAAAGAGCAGTCATTAGTGTTTTTAAACGGGCGGTTGTAGTCAATAATACGGTAACCGAATGATATTTATTAATTGCTAGAGAGGACGATGTAAACATAGTGAGGTTAGTGAGCAGCCTCTAACATTAATCGCTCCTCGTACTGTTCTGTTGTGTAGGAAGGAACTGCAGATGCTGGTTTACCTTGACGATAGACACCAAAAGCTGGAGTAACTCAGAGGGTCAGACAGCATCTCTGGAGAGAAGGAATGGGTGACGTTTCGGATCGCGACTCTCTGGTTGCTATCTGGACCTACCTGATCTCCCGGTTGCCAAACATTTCCCATTCCCACACTGGTCTTCTCCAGTCAGAGTGAGGCTAAATTCAAATTGGTGGAACAGCATCTCATATTTCGCTTGGGCAGCTTACAGCCCAGTGGTATCAATATTTATTTCTCTCACTTCAAGTAACCCCAGCATTCCCTCTCTCTCTATCCCTCCTCCACCCAAGTCGCACCAGCTTCTCGTTTTCACCAAACAAACAGCGAACAATGGTCTGTTTCCTTTATCATCGTTACTATTTTGCATTCATTGTTCTTTATCTCTCTACAATACATCATCATCTATATCTTTCGTTTCCCTGTCGAAGAGTCTCGACCCGAAACATCACCCATTCTCCTTTTCTCCAGAGATGCTGCTTGTCCCGCTGAGTTACTCCAGCTTTTTGTGTCTATTGTCGCCCTTCTTCAGACTGTTCTGTTGTATTGACCGAAAACGACCGATGTGACAGTACCGGCGACTTAATGAATGAAATCGAGATACGCGGCATTAAATGGACTTGGAATAACTGGGGCGGTGGGGTTTTATCGAAAAGTGACTACAGGAAATCGGTGGAAGGAAACGGGCAGGTGAGGTTTCGGGTCAGGGTCCATCTTCAGACTCCATGACCCGCTGAGTTCTTCCAGCTGTCAAATGGAGACATGGGGGACCACAGATGCTGGCATGTTGAGCGAAACACAAAGTGTTGGAGCAACTCGATGGGCTGAATGGCCTAATTCTGCTCCTTTGACTTATGAACTCACGAAGTAACCCAGCGGGTCAGGCAGCATCTGTGGAGGGAATGGATAGGCAACGTTTCAGATCGGGTCCCTTCTTTCCGAGCCGAATCAACGTCTGTCCATTCCCTCCGCTGATGCTGCCTGTCCCGCTGAGTTACTCCAGCGCTGTGTGAGTTCCTCCAACACTTTGTGTGTGTTTTATGATCATGATTCCAGCATCTGCAGTTTCTTGTCTCTACATAAACTAGGCCTCAGCAACACTGAATGTACTAACCGGAAGATTATGTTGCTGCTGCCAAAACAACAGTTGGCAATGTATGCACGGTAGATGTCACATTGCGTGGGAAACGAGGTCTCCAGGGAGACAGACGCAAAGTGCTGGAGTAACTCCGCGGGACAGGCAGCATCTCTGGAGATTTATAAAACATTTCATTTTGGAACACAAGGAACTACAGAAGCTGGTTCATAGGAAAAAAACAAGGTGTTGGAGTAACTCAACGTGTCAGGCAGTATCTGTGGAGAACATGGACAGGTGACGTTTTGGGTGAAAGAAGGGTCTAAAGTTTGAAGAAGGGTCCCGACCCGAAACGTCACCTATCCAAGTTCTCTGGAGATGACCAATCTTCAACATTTCACTTCTGGCACTCAGGCCAAACCCACAAGTTACTCACGAGTCACTACGGTAAACTCACAGGCTACTACGGTATTACAATGATTTTAAAAGCTTCAAATTTTTCCTTCAGGAGTAAATTTGATGCATGGAATTCTTTCAACATGTTGAACATTTTTCATGAGTTAACAAGTTACCCGAGTACCTGCCGATAGTGTTACGAGTCGCTAAGTTACGTCCACGAGTTCCGACATTCCCGCTACGTTCATTCTACGTGATTGCCACACAAGTTTGATTTGTTTTTAACTGGGGATCACTCGTGGATGGACTCGCACCGTGAGACAAGGGTTTAAGCAGGCAGACAGGTATTGCTAACGATTTTAACTCTCCTTCCCATCACCATGCCAATCATTCTGTGCTGGGCTTCATCAATTGCCAGAGATATCACATCATAATGGGAGGAACAGCAACTTGTAACCATTAGCTTACAACCCAATGGTATAAAACATTCTGAAATTTTAGGCAACGCCAATCTGCCCCTGTGATCCATCCTTGCACTTCACCCCCCCCCCCCCCCCCCCCCCCCCCCCCCCCCCCCCCCATCAAACCCCCGTCTCCTTCCACCATATATTTCCTTTTGGATTCACATTACATTTTAAACTCTTCCTTATTTAACACCCCTTTTGTCTCCTTTTTACCTCTAGCCTTTGTCCACCCATCTGCCAAGCAAATCCCGTCACCTGTATCCACCTATCATTTGCTGGGCTTTTGTCCTGCCTCCACCTCTTTTACAGCTTTCACACCCCTATTGCAATCTGTCTGAAGAAAGGACCCGAACCAAAATGTTGTCTATCTAAAGTCTTCCTGAGATGCTGCGTAACCCTCAGAGTTACTTTGGATTCTCAGCAGCAACTTTGAACCCTGAACTAATGTGTGAATGTTTGTGAAATCGTTGCATAGATCCACTAAGGGTGTAATTTGAAGCATGCCTTCTCTGTGAGACAAGTGGCAAATGTGGTGCTATTCTTTGACTATCATAACAAATAAAAAATGGGATTTTGATGACCAATATGCAAATCTTGAAATGGAAATTAAAGAAAAATCTTGCAGCTGTAATTCAACATCTGAATTGAGTATTTTCAGCACCTGGTGAATTTTAGTCTGATGACTTTAAATAGATGAAGAGAAAAGTTAAATATAACCTTTCGGCTACTGTTTGGCATGGTTGAAGTTTCACTGTATCCTTCACATTTGTGTTTCTGTACATTAGGTCCAGTATTTGTTCCGTGTATTTTGCCGTCTCCGTCCTGGACTGCCAATCCTAGCGCTTTATGGCAAACAACCACAGATGAAACGAGTTGATGTCTACAATGACTTTTGCCAAAAAAAGGCTGCCGTACTGTTTGCAACAGACATCGCTGCCCGAGGGCTCGGTATGTATTCCTGGAATGTAGAATGTGTGCAAAGGATAAGACAACTTAAACCTGGAAATAATTGGTGGCGTGGCTGGTGACAAGCATTTTTGCTTTTCACCATCGTCTTGCGTCTTTGGGGGAAAAATGTTGATTGAATGTTTAAGGTTTACATTCAAAGCTTTGCCACAGATAGTTTAAGTTCATAAGTTATAGGAGCAGAAACATCAAGTTCATCAAACATCTGACCATCAAGTCTACTCCGTCGTTCAATCATGGCTGATCTATCTTTCCCTCTCAACCCCATTCTCCAGCCTTCTCCCCATAACCGATGACCCCCGTATTAATCAAGAATTTGTCAATCTCCGCTATTAAAATATTGATTGACTTGGCCTCCACAGCTCTCTGGCAATGAATTCCACAGATTTACCACCCTCTAACTAAAAAAAATTGCTCTTCATCTTCTTTCTGAAGGTACATCTTTTTTAATTGAAACTATGGCCTCTGGTCCTAGACACTCACACTGGTTGAAACACCCACTTCACATCCAGTAAAAGACCAAGTGAATAATATACATCTATTTATCAAACCATTTGAAGTGTCTAATTTAAAATTGATTTTCTTCCCAGATTTCCCTGCTGTGAACTGGGTTCTTCAATTGGATTGTCCAGAGGATGCTAATACTTACATCCATAGAGCTGGGAGAACTGCCAGGTATTGTGGTGAAGTGAATTCATGTCATAAAATGTCTGCTGATTCTCTTGGTGACTTTTATTATAGAGGTTACTTGAGTGTCTGTAATGAATATTAAGTGGCAATTTATGGATTCAAATATTAATTTTATTTTTGAAAGATCAAACATTCTCATTTCTTTATCTATCTTGGCAAATTGTTTATTTGTAGCTGTTTCCCTTTTCCTTCTCTATCTCTCTGCTTAAAACCTTTCCGATCTCTGACTTGACGTCTCCTCAAATTTCCAGTCAATAATGTGCCACAGAACACCTTTAGGTGTTTTAAAATCTAAAAATGCTGAATAATGCAAGTCATTGGCCAAATCTAATATGCAATTAGATTAGTCTTCTAATGCTGGGACTCGGCAGAATTGGCAACTTTTTAAAATGGCATATATGTTTCAAAATAGATGAAGGAAACTAGGAAAAGCAGAAAAATTGTGTTTTTGCATCGCACCTTGATTACATCATTGCTATTGTCTGAAGCTGATATGACCCTGTTTAAATTCACGATAAGCTTTAAGAACAGAAATGTTGTATTGCTTGTACTGCTTGAACTAATTTAGATTCCATTATTGAAGATGATCTTGGCAATTGGGAGCACCAGTTCCATCTGTGAAAGTTATATTGTCATATTTAGCACCAATTCAAAGTTGTATAACAGGTGTGAGAAGGAAATGGCCATAAAGATCTTGAGATCACTGCTTACATTCCATTGTGAAGTACAACATCACTTGAATGCTAATAAATGTCGATTAATATTCACATGTGCAGCCAAAAGCAATAGTAGTGTTGTCATGTAAATTAGTATTGCGAAACAAGACTTTGAGTGTACTTATGCATATAACTTGACTGTAAGTGATTGGGAATTGCATGGGTTGAGATTTTAACAGAAATTTTACAGAATCAACTGAACCGAACCGAACTCTACACACAGAGAATTGACCGATCCCATAAATGCAGAAATAGAACAAATTCATTTACTTAGAAAAGTAAAATTAATTTGGACTGGTTTGCATCACAACACTACTCCATTTTACAGCACATTTAGATTATAGGTTTTTTAACATTCAAACCATCTCAAACCCTTTCGCAAGATTTTTTGTTGATGGATGAGGATGAGTGCAATCTTAAATATTCACTGTGTTTGGAGTTGTGTTATTAAATTGATGTGGATTGTCTTATACTCTGAACAATGTTTCCATTTCTCAGGTACAAAGAAGGTGGTGAAGCATTGCTTGTTTTACTTCCAACTGAAGAAAAGGCCATGGTGAAGCAACTGGAAGAGAAAAAAGTCCCCATCAACAAAATAAAGTAATACTTTTATCGAAATAACAAAATTTTAATGCAGTTCTATTACTACTTTTGCATTATACCGGCTAAGGAAATGACACATATTCCTGTAGTTTGGACGTAAAGATAGACGGGTTGGTTAGTAAGTTTGCAGATGTTACCAAGGTTGCTAGGGTCGTGGAGTGTGAGGAAGGCTGTCAAAATATTCAGCGGGATATAGATCAACTACAGAAATGGGTGAAGAAATAGTAGATGGAGTTGAGTCCAAGCAAGTGAGAGTTGTTGCACTTTGGGAGGTCAAATATAAGGGGAAAATATTTCAATTAATGGCATGACTCTTAACAGTATTGATTTACAGAAGTGCTAAAGCAGTTTCAAAGTGCTAAAGCAGTGTGCCTTTGGTTTGAAAGTGCTAAAGCTGCTTTGCCTTTGGTTTGAAAGTGCTAAAGCTGCCTTGCCTTTGGTTTGAAAGTGTTAAAGCTGCCTTGCCTTTGGTTTGCCTGGCCTAATTAAAGCTGCCTGGCCTAATTAAAGCTGCCTGGCCTAATTAAAGCTGCCTGGCCTAATTAAAGCTGCCTGGCCTAATTAAAGCTGCCTGGCCTAATTAAAGCTGCCTGGCCTAATTAAAGCTGCCTGGCCTAATTAAAGCTGCCTGGCCTAATTAAAGCTGCCTGGCCTATTTAAGCTCTTGCCCATTTAAAGCTGCCGTGGCCAATTAAAGCTGCCTTGGCCAATTAAAGTTGCCGTGCCTAATTAAAGTTTAACTTGTCTTCTATATAATTAAAAATCTAATCTTGACCACTTCCTGTTTGCGCTTTATATTGATTTTAGAAAAAATGCTGTGATTTTTCGCCATGTTACAGAGTCCCCTTCCGCTCATCAGGTGCCGAGGATTTTTCCCATCGATGAAAAGTAAAAGAGTTATTAGTGTTTAAAAAATGTTGAGATTCTCTCTCCTGTCAATCACGCCATGAAGGCCATGCCCCTTCTGGTGGGAGGGGGGGAGGGACTATAAAACCCGAAAGTGTGGGCATGGCTCAGTCTCTGCAAGATGGGGGAGGGAGAGGTCACAACTCGCTGTCTTTAGTGGCCTTGCACCCTGCTTGAAATGGTATGAAACTATACTTGAATTTGGTGGCCTTGCACCCTGCTTGAAATGGAATTTCGAGGAATAGCCGTGAGTCAACTGCGAGCCCACCAGCTATGAGTGAATGAGCTGCCAGCATGACAGGCTTGAGTGACTGAGCCTCCAGTCCAAGAATCCATTCAGCCCACAATGTCCATACTAGCCCTCTGGAAGCCAGTCTCTTCAGAGCATAACACCCATACTAGCACTCCAGAAACCCCCCCCCCCCCCCCCCTCCCCACTGGCCAGCAATATTCAAATTGGTGGAGAGGTGCAATATTGCGTTGGGGGACCAGCCCTTCCGTGTGATGCCCCCCCCCCCCCCCCCCCCCCCCCCCCAGCAATGGCCACCAATATAAGTTTAATTTGACACCAAATTGGTGAAGAGGTGCAATTTGCGTTGGGGGACCAGCCCTCCCTATTGATGCTGGGACCCATCTGTGGTCCCACTTAGTCTAGTATATATTACTAAATAACATTTTTCATCTTGACCATTATTCACAAATAATTGTCACAATATAACATGATTTTTTGTAATTAAATTTGCGCTGTAAAAAATGATCCCCTAGTTGGTTCATGTGAAGAGCTGGTTTAGAATGTTGACAGCGCGATTTTTCGCCAGAAAAATACTTAAAGCCCATAAACTCTCCTCTGCTGATAAGTTTATATATGCCCCATTTCTGATCGGTGAACCTTTAGTACAAACGAGTAATTTTAAAACTATTAGAACTAATATCGAGGCCTATAAAACTATTATAGAACCTTTTGCGACGGGTCTTGCAGCGATTTTTCGTTAATGAAGGTTTTTGAAGCCCCCCCCCCCCCCCCCCCCCCCCCCCCACAGCCCTTGACGATTCCTACATTACCCCTGACCACTTCCCCCAAAAACACCCCCTACGATTTTTCGCCAGCCCCCTCCCCCAACACAGTACCCTGTCCCCCCCCCCCACAGCACCCTTCTCCCCCTCCCCCACCGCCCCTCCCCCACCCTGTCCCCCCCAGCCCCCCCCTACACACACATTCTGTCCCCCTCCCCCACACATTCTGTCCCCCTCCCCCACACATTCTGTCCCCCCCCCCCCCCACACCACACCCCCCCTGTCCCCCTCCCCCCCCCCTCCCCCACACATTCCGTCCCTTCCCCACACACCCCCACCCCCCCCCCTCCCAAGATATAAAATTTTAAACTGCTTCTTCCCCACAGACTTTTTCCTCCCACATCCCCCCTCACACCCCCCCCCACACCACATCCCCCTCCCCCCCCAATCCCCAATTCTGCTTTGTTGGCGATGCCGTGTGAATGAAAGTTGTTGTTAGCTTCATCTCTTTTTTTTAGTCCATATATGCTTCTGTCTGCACCATTTGGCATCATATGTTATGAACATTATTCTTACGGTTGGCTCCAATTTTACCCCCACATTTGAGAAAATATTCTACAATTCATGGTGGACAAAAATGCTGGAGAAACTCAGCGGGTGAGGCAGCATCTGTGGAGCGAAGGAAACCCTTCTTCAGACCCTTCTACAATTCATGGTTGTGTTGCAAAGTGCTAACCTGCTTTGATGGTCCCTCCTTGGTTCATCTTTGGGGAGAATGAAGGAATGAGGCTGAAGTTTTATTTAAGACTTGTGTCTTATCATGTCTGAGGAAAGATCCCGACCCAAAACGTCACCTATCCATTTCTCCAGAGATACTGCCTGTCCTGCTGAGTTACTCCAGCATTTTGTGCCCTTGTACTTGTTTAATTTAGTCGAAAAATGAAGGGTGCCGGCTCAAAACACCGCCTATCCATTTTCTCTAGAGATGCAGCCTGGCCCGCTGAGTTACTTTGTGTCTATCTCTACTTAAGTAGAAAATAACCCAGCAGAACCTTGCATCAGTTGTTGCTGCACATACTTTCCAGAGGGGGTCACTGGACTGCCATTAATATTTTTAGTTAATTTGGGGTTTATAAACAACAATAGCACTGCCTGATGATCGACCCTTACCTGAAGCATTCAACAAGGATCTCAGTTCTTTGACTACAATTTGGGTATTCTTTGTAACTTATTCTTCTGCTCTCTGTAGCTAAAAATCATGCCAGGGATTGGATGGATGTAGCTCTCCTGAAGTGTAGATTCCAGGCCACTTTTGTCAAGCTTTGCAGCCAGTTTGCTTTCATCATTTAGCTCAAATTAATGATGTGAGAATTATAGTTAAATGCTATATCTAACAAAAGTTATGGAACGTTATCAGTGAACATTTTTTTCATTTAAAAATGCATCTTATTGATCCAGTGTTTATTTTCTTGGGCACACTACAGAGCTATTCAGCTTTTCTTGTAGTGACCCCTGTTGGTTTTCTTTAATTTGCATCATAGCTCAATGTATTCCTTTAACCTTGGATTTTCCTCTGATGTTCATTTGTATGGGGACTGTAATAACTGGATTCCATTCCCTTTTCACTTGTTTTTTCCTCTTCCCCCTTACCTGAACCAGAGTACCCTATCAGCCCTGAGAGGAGATGGGGTTATTTCGATAATGAAGGATGGCCGTTTGGCAGCAGTCAGGCAGTTGGTAGAGCCACTGCCTCTCAACTCCAGAGACCCGGGTTTGACCTTGACCTCGGGAGCTAACTGTGGAGTTTGCATATTCTTTTTGGTGACCAATGGGGTGCTCCAGTTTTCTCCCACCTCCAAACACGTGCAGGTTTGTAGGTTAATTGGCCTCTGTAAATTGCCACAAGTGTGTAGGGAATGGACAATAGACAATAGGTACAGGAGTAGGTCATTCGGACCTTCGAGCCAGCACCACCATTCAATGTGATCATGGCTGATCATCCCCAATCAGTACCCCGTTCCTGCCTTCTCCCCATATCCCCTGACTCCGCTATCTTTAAGAGCCCTATCTAGCTCTCTCTTGAAAGTAGAACCGGCCTCCACCGCCCTCTGAAGCAGAGAATTCCACAGTCTCACAACTCTCTGTGAGAAGATGTGTTTCCTCGTACCCGTTCTAAATGGCTTATCCCTTATTCTTAAACTATGTCCCCAGGTTCTGGACTCCCCCAACATCCTGCCTTGAATCATGCCATTTAAATGAGTAAGAATGGAAAAGCACTGAAAGTACTCAGCAGCTTATTTAGGTCGGCACAGAGTGCTGGAATAGCTCGGGTCTGACAGCATCTCGGTTGAGCATGGATTCTCCTGAGATGCTGCATGACTCATTACTCCAACACTGTCCTCTATTGTAAACCAGCTTCTATGGTTCTTTGTTACTGCAGGTCATTTAGAATGAAACAGAATTAATGATTCTGGACTAGTGAGAAAACAAGTAGCTGAAAGGTCCAGGGGGAAGAGAGCAAAGGGCATGTATGTGTGTGTCAGGGTGGATACCAAGGTGATCTCTATGATGCAGCTTCTTGTAGTGGCTATTTCGAGAGGCAAATATTTGTAAACTTTCACTGATCTATCTAGACGAGTTTTAAGAGGATGAAAGGAGGATACAAACAAGGAGGATGTACCAGTAAGAGGATCTGGGGTGGCGGAGGAACTGAAGGAGATTCACATTAGGCAGGAAATGGTGTTGGGTAGACCGATGGGACTGAAGACTGATAAATCCCCAGGGCCTGATGGTCTGCATCCCAGGGTACTTAAGGAAGTGGCTCTAGAAATTGTGGACGCATTGGTGTTCATTTTCCAATGTTCTATAGATTCAGGATCAGTTGGAGGGTAGCAAATGTTATCCCGCTCTTTAAGAAAGGTGGGAGAGAGGAAACACGGAATTATAGACCAGTTAGCCTGACATCGGTGGTGGGGAAGATGCTGGAGTCAATAATAAAAGATGAAATAGCAGCACATTTGGATAGCAGTAGCAGGATCGGTCCGAGTCAGCATGGATTTACGAAGAGGAAATCATGCTTGACTAATCTTCTGGAATTTTTTGAGGATGTAACCAGGATAATGGACAAGGGAGAGCCAGTGGATGTAGTATACCTGGACATTCAGAAAGCATTTGATAAGGTCCCACATAGGAGATTAGTGGGCAAAATTAGGGCACATGGTATTGGGGGTCTGGTGCTGACATGGATAGAAAATTGGTTTGCTGACAGGAAACAAAGGGTAGGAATTAACGGGGTTGCCTTTACAATTCCTCAACTCAATCCACAGTGACTCTACCTCGTCAGTCCCTATGTCTTCCCTCGCAAGGGACTGAATTCCATCCCTCACCAGCAGAGCCTCCCCCCTTCCTCTGCCCACCTGCCTGTCATTTCTATAGGATGTATAACCCTGAATATTAAGTTCCCAGGTCCGATCATCCTGAGCCACGTCTCAGTAATCCCCACAATGTCATATCAACCAACCTCTAACTGAGCCTCAAGCTCATCTACTTTACTTCTTATACTTCACGCATTCATATACAATACTTTTAATTCCTTACGCATCTCATCTTTCACATCGATCCCTATTACACTTGGCCATACTTTCCTATCCCTTTGTGAGCTTCCTTTCCCGTTAATTCTGGGGTCATTAACCATCCCTTTACTCTCTTTCCCTTTAACTCTGTCCTCGACTATCCCATTTGACACCCCACCCCCCCCTTATTCAGTTTAAAACCACCCGTGTAGCAGTGGCAAACCTGCCTGTCAGAATGCTGGTCCCCCAACTAAGAATCTCAATCCCTACCCCCTGCACCAGTTTCTCAGCCACACATTCAGGTCCCGTATCTCTCTGTTCCTGCTCTCGCCAGCATGAGGAACTGGAAGCAAACTGGAGATAACAACCCTGGAGGTCCTGCTTTTCAGCATTTTTCCGAGCTCTCTAAGGTCACGCTGCAGAATATTCATCCTCTTCTTTCCGACATCATTTGTGCCGACATGCACTACCACTTCCGGCAGTTCACCTTCGCCCTTGAGGCTTTTCTGCACTCTGTCCTTGACATCCTGGATCCTGGCACCAGGAAGGCAGCACACCATCCTCGAATCCCGTCTGTTGCCACAAAAACCCCTGTCCGTACCTCTCACAATGGAATCTCCAACTACAATGGCATTGCCTGACGTTGGCCTCTTTGGTTTTGGCTCAACAGCCCTTTTTGCTTCGCGAGCCAGTCCGCCGCTCAGTGCATTAACGTCTTCTGTCCCGACAGCTTCTAAGTGGGTGAACCTGATCACAAGAGGTACAATACCTGGGGATGTTTGTATTCCATGTTTCCCTCCCTTTCTCACCGTCACCCACTTTCTCTCTTCCAGTACCTTAGGTGTAACAATCTTAATGTAGGACTTGTCGAGGAACGACTCGGTTTCCCCACACATTCCAAGGATGTGCCGGTTTGTAGGCTAGTTGCCTACTGTAAATTGCCCCTTGTGTGTAGGATGCAAACTGGGATAACATAAAACTAGTGTATGGGTGATCGTTGGTCGTCTCAGACTCGGTGGGCCAAAGGCCCTATTTCCATGCTAAATAAACTAAACCACATTTTAATTTAAACAAAATTAAACCTGACACTTGGTGCATCCAGTGTTTGGGGAAAATTACAAAATTGTAGAAATAGAAAATGCTTAAAAGATGTGAGAAAGCAGTCAACATTTCAGCATTTGAAACAGAATAAGGCTGAGTATTCTGGTGGAACCTTCAAATGACTGGATGGTAATTCTCCTTCCAATGCAGGAGTAGGCCATTGGGTCTGCCCGTGCAATATGATCATGGCTGTCATCCAAAGTAGTACCTGCCATTCTCAGCTGATCCCCTTGCCACACAAATTCCCCTAGCCCGATTGTGGCAGAGAGTTCCAGATAAACTCTCTGTGTGAAAAAAGTTCTCCTCATCTCGGTTTTAAAGGATTTATTATCCTTAACACCCCTTGTCCTTTTTCCCCAACAAACACTTCCGCATCTAGCCTGTCCAACCCCTTACAAGTTTTTAAGAAGCACAAATTCCTCCGTTTAAAATATTATTAAACATTTTTAAAAAAACTTCGAATTTGAATATGGCATATGCATTGAGGTGGATTATTTGGGAAACTAATTTTCCCCTGCTCTTTGCTCCTGGTCCTGCAGACTTCCACCAATGCAACCCTGAAATGAACTTGTGCACCATATCTTCAGTGCTACATCTGCCTATTTTAACCTTTTAAAATATTGCCCCTCTGTGGCCCAGTGTATCATTTGTGCTATTATACTCCTGATACCATTCCATCTCTGGCTGGCAACTCATCTTCTCTTCATAAAGCTTGGCTTGTCAAAAGCTGCGTTATGTTTGCCCATCATTGTAGTGCACATTGATTCACATTGGCTCCAGCTCCATTAATGACTTGATACTTGCCGTGTGTCCCCTCCATTCTTAACTTTGGTCCTTCTATAGCCATGCTGCCCCTGCACCTCCGATCTGGCAATGCTTTTTTTGTTGTTTGGATTTAATTTTTGATTGTTAGGCTTCAACAGGTGAACGGTCCCCATCTTGAAGAGTTAACTGCTATTTCTAATGGTGTTGTCTGACCTGCTAAGTGTTTTTATAGCATTTTCTATTTTTATTTCAGATTTCCAGTTCTTTGATTTTCACATATTTGCAAGGTTCACAAACTTCACAAATTAAAATTAAACCTGCAAGACATATTTATGAACAAATGATTTTAGGAGCATTTCATATCATTGGGTATCAATGGATTATCAGCTTTTAATTTTTTTTTTTAATTCATTTTTATTTTAAACAGAATCAATCCAGCAAAACTGACCAATATACAGTCAAAGCTGGAAGCCTTTTTAGCTCAAGAACAGGAGCTGAAAGAAAGAGCCCAACGAGTGAGTCCTACAAACTTATACTGTGATTTCCTTTCTTAATGTTTTTGATTAACTTTGTGTAAAAGCAGTAACAGAAGGGGTATCGTGGATTATTACTTTTATTCACACCTGAAGGGGGGTAGTGCATCAGTTAACTAATGTTTTACTTTACACAATTTTGCCGCATGGTGGTGCCTTGGTATGGCTGTTGCCTTGCAGCACCAGAGACCCCGGTTCGATCCTGACTACAGGTGTTATTTGTGCAAAGTTTGTATGTTCCCTCTCTGACTGTGTGGGTTTTCTCCAGGTGTTTCGGTTTCCTCCCACATTCTAAAGACTTACAGGCTTGTAGGTTAATTGGCTTTGGTAAAATTGTAAATTGGCCCTAGTATGTAGGACAGTGCTAATATATGGAGATCACTGGTTGGCATGGATTCCGTGGGCTGTAAGGCCTGAATCCACGCTGTATCTCCAACCTAAACTAAATTTTCTGAATTCCATCCAATAAACACAAGTGTGACAATAAATCAAAGCTTGAATCTGTGGAACCCATTGGGGAGCTATCACACTTATGGCAGTGGGTAATTGCTGTCATCATGCTGGTCTCAAACAGGGTTGCTGATGTAGGATGCAGCAGAGTCCAAAAATTGTAGACCACAAAGGGTCTTTATCTAGGACCTAATATTTGGCATTATTGCTTTACAACGGGAAATCGTCATGTTAAGTAGCATTGGTATATTTAAAGTAGTAACATTTTGGGAGACTATCGAATTTGACATGCTTATGACTCTCTTCTGTATGTTGACCTGCACATAAAATTATGACAGGCATAGAAAGGGTAGATCGCCATATTCTGTTTCCCTGGGTTGAAAAATCAAATGCTAGAGGGCAGAACTTTAGGTGAGAGGGACAAAGTTTAAAGCAGATGTGCGGGATAACATTTTCACACAATGGGTGGTGAGTGCCTGGAACGTACTGCCAGGGGTGGTGGTTGAAATAGATATGTTAGCAGCATTTAAGAGACTTTTGGATAAGCATATGGATATGCAGGGAATGGAGGGATATGGGTTATGCGCAGATGGATAAGTGATGGGCTTGGTATTGTGTTTGGCACATATTGTAAGCTGAAGGGCCTGTTCTTGTGTTGTGTTCTATCTTCTAAACCACTTTCAGTGAGTTGAATGTCTTGTTCGCTATCTTGAAAAACAAGATGTTGTTAGTTTGAAATTGTTTTTAATGTCCAAAACATGTAATATTTGTTTTTCTACTTCATTGCAGTGTTTTGTGTCCTATGTGCGGTCAGTCTACCTGATGAGGAACAAAGATGTTTTTGATGCTTTCACAATATCATTGAAGGAATATGCTTTGTAAGTAACATTTTATTAGATTAAGTGGTGAGGTTTGAAAATGAGGTCAGATGAGGAATAATATTTACCAAGAACAGAAAACATTGCTGCTTTCAGTGGCAAGTGATAGCGTTGTGCCCTCCCAGTTCCATTAAGAGCACCTTATTTGCTGTCATTCTCTAAGATCCTCTGTCATCATTTGCTTAGTCATAGCAGGGAAGCATGGAAACATGCCCTTTGGCCCATGCTGTCCAAGATGCCCCATCTAAGCTAGTCCCATTTGCCTGTGCATGGCCCATATCCCTCCACATCTTTCATATCCATCTATCTGTCTTGGTGTCCTTTAATGGTGTTATAGTACCTGCCCCAACTACCTCCACTGGTAGCTCCTTCCTTATGTTCCAAGATGGCGGATGTGCAGGAGTGGGCGCCGTCTGTGTATGGCAGCCTGCCCGCAGTCCGTCTCTTCACCTTTTTAAAAAAATTTTAAGTCCTGTCAAAAAATGTTAGTTGGAGGTCTTTTATGTGGTGGGGGGGGGGGGAAGGGGGAAACTTTATTTCTTAGTCCCCTACCTGGTCGGAGAGGCAGCATCCCTCCGAGCTGTTTCTTCGCCCCGTCACCCTCACGAATGGAGTGGCGTTTCCTGTCGGGACTGGCCGGGACTACAGCTTCGGCGGCGGTGCAGCGCTGGGATACCAACAGGGAGCGGGCGATGCCTTACCGGGTCGCCGTGCGGTAAGCTCCGGAGCGCTGTGGCCACCGACTCCCAACATCGCGGAGCTGTGGCTGCGGGCGTCCGGCCGTGGGCGGCGTTGGATTTGGAGCGCCGCGGAGCCTGGGATCGAGTTCGCTGGGGTCGGAGCTCCAACCGGCGCGGCCTGAGGACTACGAGTGCCCCGGTCTCCGGGGAGGAGGCAGCTGCTCCAGACTTTCCAAGCCGCTGAGGAATGTTTCACCCGATGCCGGAGTTCCATCTTCACGGCAAGAGGGCCCTGAAAATTATCGGACTGGCTGCAAGGCCACAAATGGGCCCCGACCTCGGGTGTTTCACAGAGGAAGAGGACTTAACTTTCTGGTGCCTTTCCCCACAGTGGAAATTTTTGATTCTGCTGTGGGGGGACGTTTGTGTTGAACTCTATAATGTGTTGTGTCCATTTAAAAAACATTTTTTTTAACCTTTTTCTATGGTTTGTATGGAAACTTTTTATTTTATGTAAAGAACTTTGGTGTCAATGCGAGTTGACTTAAAACGTGCTATATAAATAAAACTCACTTACTTATGCCCACCATCCTCTTGTGTGATAAAGGTGCCCCAAAGGGTCCTATCAAAACTTCCCTCTCTCACCTTAAACCTATGTTCTCTGGCTATTGATTCCCCTGATTCCCCTACCCTGGATAAAATAATCTGTATTCACCTTATCTATTGATTAAGATTCAGAAAAGACTAGATTTTTATTTGTCATGAAGAGATTAAATATTGAGTTTTACAGCTTTTTGTTGTTGAGGAATTATTTGCTTAAAAACAAGATTGTTTAAAATTTTATTTGGAAGTTTTTTTAATCGTATTTAGTTGAATTTAATGTGTTTATGACATTGAGAGGGACAAAGTTCATGTCAGCTTTCGAAGTGTACAGAACCTGGAGGCATGCTAGCTCTGCTTTTATTCCTACCAAATAATTTTGTGGCTAGAATTTCTGTGATCCAACTACAAATACCACCCCCCCAGCACCCCCTCCCATCCAATCCAACTGACTTGCATACAGGCTTTAGCTTTATTTTGATCCACTAATGTCCTCTTGTTTAAGTTTAGAGTCACAGCGTGAAAACTGGCCCTTCAGCCTGCCGAGTCCGCACTGACCAGCTCTCCCCATACACTATTATATCCTACACACCTGGGACAATTTATAGCATCCAATTAACCTACAAACCTGGAATGTGGATGGAAACTGGAGCACCCTGAGAAAACCCATGCGGTCACAGGGAGAATGAGCAAACTCCGTGCAGACAGCATCTGTTGTCAGGATTGAACCCCAGGTCTCTGGTGCTGTGGGGCAACAACTCTACCACTGTGCCACGGTGCTGCTCATTTGTTGTCCAAGCCCTCATAGGTACCGCAAAGAGCCCAGAAGGCCAGATTTGTTCATTGGGAACCAAATTGAATGCATTTGGTAAAGAAGTAGGGTGAGGGCTTAACTGATGATATTTGTGCACTCTCTGTTTTTGTGGCAAACAAAATGGCAAGAATTTAGAATGAGTGGGAAGTGAAATAAATAAATGGGAATGGCAAAGTCAAGCAATTATATGGGTTAAGGTATAGCAAAGGAAAGATCTTTACGTACGAGAAACAGCAGCATAGATAAGATTATTTAGCTGGAGTGAGAGAAGAGTGGGCCTTTGCTGGTCATAGAGACATATAGTGTGGAAACAGGCCCTTCGGCCGAACTTGCCCACATCAACCCATGCCAAATATACGTCCCACCTGCCTGCGCTCGGGCCATATCCCTTTAAACCTGTTTTATCTATGTACCTGTCCAATTGTCTCTTAAATGTTCTGTTAGTACCTGCCCAACTACCTCCTCTGGCAGTTTGTTCCACATACCCACCACCCTTTGTGTAAAAAAAAAAAAGGTCACCCCTCTGGTTCCTATTAAATCTTTCCCCCCCTTTCCTTAAACCTATGTCCACTGGTTCTCGAATACCCTACTCTTGACAAAATCTGTGCATTTATACGATCTATTCCTCTCACTTTATTTACACCTCTATAAGATCACCATCCTCTTAAACCCTTTTCTTGCACTGCTTTTTCCTGTTTGAGGTCTTCATTCCTGTTTGAGGCCATCATTCCTGTGCCAAGTCTAACACAACATCCTGCCTTAATGACTACAGACCGATTGCCCTCACATCCGTGGCCATGAAGTCATTTGAGCGCATCATTCTCACTCACCTCAAAACCAGCACTTCCTCCATCATGGACCCATATCAATTTGCATATAGAGCCAACAGGTCAGTAGAAGACACAGTCAACTTGGCCATCCATCACACTGCAACACCTGGAAACCGCCAACACTTATGCCCGCATCCTGTTCATGGACTTCAGTTCTGCATTCAACTCCGTCAACCCGGTTAAACTCTTCCATACATTAACGGACATGAACATTGACTCCTGCATCTGTCATTGGATCTGTAGCTTCCTTTGGAACAGACAACAAAGGGTGAAGATACACAACACCACATCTCACCCTCTGCACCTCAGTACAGGAGCCCCTCAGGGCTGCGTCTTATCACCCTGGTTATTCTCACTCTATACAAATCAACTCGCATCCCAGTATAGTTCAGTCAAAATATACAAATACGCAGACGACACAACCATCATAGGTCTCATCTCTAACAACAACGAAACAGAATACCGCACTCAAATACACAAAGCAGTCACTTGGTGCACAGACATTAACCTCTTACTCAACACATCAAAAACCCATGAACTTATCATCGAACTCAGACGAAAGGCACAACCCAAGACCCCCCCTACTCATCTCCGGCGAACCCATATCCACCACTGACTCATTCAAATTTCTTGGCACTCACATAAGCAATAACCTCAAATGGAAAACCAACTCGGATCACATTTATAAAAAAGCCAACCAAAGACTCTTCTTTCTCCGCCAGCTCAAGAAGTTCAGAGTGAGGAAACATCTCCTAATCCGATTTTACACAGCCATCATCCAAAGCATGCTCACTTCATCAATAACAGTTTTGTACAGCAGTTTGGACACTCACTCCTCTAATAAACTACAGCGCATTGTCAACAAAGCATCCAAAATCATCAGCACCCCCCTCCCATCAATAGAATCACTCAATCTCAAACGGTCCGTGTCAAGGGTGAAGAAAATCATTTCCGATCCCTCCCACCCAGCTCACCACATCTTCCACCTGCTGCCCTCAGGGAGGCGCTACAGCTCACTGCCTGCCAAAACATCACGATTCAAAAACAGTTTCTACCCATATGCAATTCGAACTCTGAACACTCTATGATAATATCTCAAAGCCACCCCGTGCATGTACTGTATACTGTATGTTGTCTGTGTTTTACGTTATGTTATGTTCTGCTTACTGTGTTTTTCTGTACCATAAACTGTATGTCTGCATGACTGGAATCAGCTTATTGTGTAAAATCCTGTACTGAACATGAATTCCACCAGCTTGGCTTTGTGGTCATTAAATGATCTTGAATCTTCTGTGGGAATGGGAGGTACAGGAGAGTAGACTCTTTCTTAAATAGTCTTGTTTGTCACCTGGAGTTGCTGGATACTGACCACAATGAGTAGGTGAAGTGAATGTAATAGATTCAAGATGAGTGAAGATAAGTATACAAGGTAAGGAAGGGAGATTTATGCTGACAAAGTAGTACATGAGGTGACCTAAATGGAGCATAAACAACATGTAGGACCAGAGGAACGATCTGAAGAAGGGGCCTGACACAAAATGTCACCTATCCATGTTGTCCAGAGATGCTGTCTGACCCGCTGAGTTGCTCTAGCACTTTAGATCTTCCAACATGTAGCTGAGAACACTGATGCAATTATCAAGAAAGCACATCAGCGCCTCTACTTCCTGAGAAGATTACGGAGAGTCGGTTTGTCAAGGAGGACACTCTCTAACTTCTACAGGTGCACAGTAGAGAGCATGCTGACCGGTTGCATCGTGGCTTGGTTCGGCAATTTGAGTGCCCTGGAGATGAAGAGACTACAAAAAGTAGTAAACACTGCCCAGCCCATCATCGGCTCTGACCTTCCTTCCATCGAGGGGATTATCGAAGTCGCTGCCTCAAAAAGGCTGGCAGTATCATCAAAGACCCACACCATCCTGGCCACACACTCATATCCCTGCTACCTTCAGGTAGAAGGTACAGGAGCCTGAAGACGGCAACGACCAGGTTCAGGAATAGCTACTTCCCCACAGCCATCAGGCTATTAAACCTGGCTCGGACAAAACTCTGAACATTAATAACCCATTATCTGTTATTTTGCACTTTATCAGTTTATTTATTCATGTGTTTTGTAGTCAATGCCTATTATGTTCTGTGTGCTGAAGCAAAGCAAGAATTTCATTGTCCTATCAGGGACACATGACAATGAACTTGAACTTGAATGTTCCATTATGCTTTATTATGTAAAACCAAGCTGATAAACATGCAATCTCCCATTACAGCTCCCTGGGTCTTGCTGTTCCTCCTCGAATTAGATTTCTTCAGAGAGCGCAAAAAGAAAAAGAAATGTCTTCTATAAACAGTATAGTACAAGATAATGAGTCAGCAGTTATGAATGACATTGCAACAGAAAGCTCACACGAAGAAGCTGATGAGGAATTGGAAGACTTTAAGGCTCAATTTCGGGAACACACTTCTGACCAAGAGGCCAAAAAGAAAACCAAAGATAAAATAACAGCCAAGAAAAATGTATGTTGCGTGGATGAAAATTCCATTGACCATAATAATCCAAGAGATGATGTGGAGAGTAAAGCAGCAGCCACATTCCAGTGCATTGATGATGATGCTTTTGATGACAATGATGATCGTGATCTTCTTATCGTGAAGCGAAGGAATATTTTTGGCTTTGAACCTGGAGAAGAAACAGTAAGCTACTTTACATCTCTATACTTTTAAAACTCTGTGTCCGTGTGGATGTGTGTGTTAATTTGCATGTGAAATGCATCTCCTCGAAAACCCAGACGTAAAAACGTGGAGACTTTTACAATTTCGGTGGGGATTTAACTTGTGAGTTCACAAATCCACTCCTTGGTCAATTATTTCCCCAGATTTTGAATAAAATTGATCACAAAACTCAATTTTTAAAATATAAATGCCGCTCACCAGCTGTTGACGTCACAATGCCCACATGCCCACCAATCCAGGCCCCTCACCGCTGTGGATTAAAATGCGCAGAAAGATCGAGAAAGTTCTGCAGAACAAAGATTCTACAGTTCCATTCCGCTATAGCTTCTTTGTTCTACAGATCTCGGGGCAGCGACTCATCACGTGCTGAACTTCCCCTCATAAGTTCTGCAGTTCCGTTCCGCTACCGCTGAACTTTCTCCTCGCAGCGGCGCAGCTCACAAAGCCCCTCCCATCCCCTGCGCGCTCATTCCAGCTGTGGGTTTCCAGAGAGTCAGAAGCCGGTGCTTCTTTGCTGTGATAGCTTGCTCCTGGGCGAACGCGTCTTGCCTTAGCGGCTTTAAAGGGCTGTTGTCAGCTGGCAGTTATCAACGGCTGCGGGCGTCGCGAGGCCGAGTTATGTCAACACCTCCACCCCCCGACGCTCGCTGGCATTTGGCTCTCTGACTCCTCCCAGTTCTGTGTTCCTCTCTGAACGAGCAAGTTCTGGAGATCCGGAGGACAGGCGAGATCCTGGGGAGGTGAAGAGGGGGAGTGGGAGGTGAAGAGGGAGAGGAGGAAGTAGGATGGGAGAGGGGGGAATGGGGGAGGTGAGGAGAGAGATTGTGGGAATAGAGGGAGAGGAGTGGGGAATAGATGGACTGCCACCACCCCCTCTCCTCCCCCCTCCCTCCCCCTCCCTCCCCCACTCTTTCCCCTCCCCCCCTCCCTCCACACTCTTCACCTTCTCTCCCCTACCCCATCTCCCTCCTGCCCTCCCCCTCCTCCCCTCCCCTCCCCCCCCCCCCTCCCCCCCCCCCCCCTCCCCCCCCCCCTCCCCCCCCCTCCCCTTCTCTTCCTCCCTCCCTCTCTCCTCCCCCCTCTCTCTCCTCCCTCCCTCTCCTCTCATCCCCTCCCTCCTCACCCGCCCCCCCTCACCCACCCTCCTCCCCCCCCCCCCCCTCTGTCTCTTGCCCTTCTGTCTCTGCCCCTTTCTCTCTCTGTCTCTCCCCATTCTCTCTCTGCTCTCAATCTCTACCCCCCCCTCCCTCCCTCTCTAAATGCGCCCGCGGGGTGGGGGCTATTCGCCAGTGGATAGGGCGGTTATGGGGTAAAAAGAGCAAAAATAATAATAATATAATATCAAGGGGGGTAGTTAGCATGTGTGCGGGGGGGGTGGGGGGAGGGTAGTTAGTGTGTGTGAGGCCGCATGCTGCCCCCTCCCACCCCGCAACCACACGTTGGGGGATCAGACCCAACGGATCTGCACTTGGTCTAGTTGATCTTAAAAGTAATGAAATGCGAGGATGGTTTGTTGAAAATAATTTATCTGTAATGATTCTCTTCGTTTGTAACCACACTTATCATATTTCTGCCATCATACGTGCTATACAAATGTCCTGCAGCTCGCATTCCAATGATCAATTTCATACGATAGCCGTCGACTAGAATCGAGACAACATTCAAATACAATTGTGGATTGTGGATTGTGAGAAGGAAAATTTCAAGTTTGAGCTATCACAAAAATGTACCAAAATATTTTAAAAGGTGCTCTCTGGGCATCTTTCTTTTTCTCTGACTGAAGTAAATGGCTTTGAAAATGTTTTGATTTTAATTACAAGCTCATCAATAACACAAGACAACAAAACTAAATGTTGTATGAGACATGTTTCCATTTGGAAAGGGGGTAGACTATCTTTTCAGATTGTAGGTTTTATAGTCTTTTAATTTCATCTTTTGATATTGGTTTTGCCTGTCTGGGAGACCCAGTGGGGCAGCACTTAGTCCTTCTGTCTCAGCTCCCGAGACTTGTTTAGATACAGATCACTGGTGCTGAATATTAGAATTTGCATGTACTCCCTGTGACTGTGTGGGTTTTCTTCAGGTGCATTGCGTTTCCCTCTTACATCTGCAAAATGTCACTATTTGGCTACTGTAAACTACCCCTCAATCTAGGTTAGTAACTAGAGAATCAAAGAGAAGATAGAGGAGAAAGAGGTGATGGTCATATGAGAAGGCCTGCAAGCTCCAGGAAGATGAGAAGGAATGGGACTGATGTGATTGCTCTGCTGGCAGCCAGCATTAACATGATGGTCAAATAGCTATCTCCTGTATTATAAGTTGGTTTGTGGTGGATTTTGATTTGGTTCTGGCCCTTGATTTATTTTCTGGCAGTGTTTAAGACTACTGTTGTTTCTTTTAGATCGTACTTTATTCAAATACGATTTTTATTCAGATCTCATTATTTGCAAATCTATATTACTAAAAGTCTGATCTTGACCACTTCCTGTTGTTCTGGATATCGATTTTAGAAAAAAACGCTGCCACTTACAGCTGTGATTTTTGGCCATCTTACTCGCAGGACAAGAGGATTTTTCCCATCGATGAAAAATAAAAGAGTTATTTGTGTTTAAAAAATGTTGAGATTCTCTCTCTTGAAGGCCACGGTCTTTCCGGAGGGACTATAAAACACAGAAGTGTTGAGTGCCTCAGTCAGTCACTGCAAGATGGAGGAGCGAGAGGGTCATGTCTCTCAGTCTGAGATGTGGTTAACACTGAGCACATGTCTACTTAACTGTGAGTGTGGTTTTACTGACCTTGAGTGCCCTTAATGTGGTTTGAGGTGAAGCACTGCAAATGGCTGTTGTTGGTGGTGGTTGAAGTGAAGCACTGCAAATGGCTGTTGTTGTTGGTGGTACCTTGACTTCTTGTTGGCACTGTATATTGATTTTAGATAAAATGCTACCATTTACAGCTGTGATTTTTGGCCATTTTACTCAATCTCCCTCCGCTCATCAGGTGTAGAGGATTTTTCCCATCAATGAGAAATAAAAGTGTCATTAGTGTTTAAAAATGTTTGAGAATCTCTCTCCCGTCAATCGTGCCATGAAGGCCATGCCCCTTCTGGTGGGATGGGGGTGGGATTATAAAACCCGGAAGTAAGGGTGTGGCTCAGTCTCTGCAAGATGGGGGAGGGAGAGGTCACAACTGCATTTGTATGTGGTGGCCTTGCACCCTGCATAAAATGGTATGAAACTGCATTTGAATTTCGTGGCCTTGCACCCTGCTCGAAATGGTATGAAACTGCACTTGATTTTTGTGGCCTTGCACCCTGCTGAAACTGAAAGCTTGAAGTGGCATGAAACTGCACTTGATTTTTGTGGCCTTGCACCCTGCTTGAAGTGGTTGGAAACTGCACTTGAAATTGGTGACCTTGCACCCTGCTTGAAATGGCATGAAACTGCACTTGAATTTGTTTATCTCGCACCCTGCTTGATGTGGTATGAAACTGCACTTGAATTTGGTGGCCTTGCACTCTGCTTGAAGTGGCAGGAAACTGCATTTGAGTTTGGTGGCCATGCACCTGGCTTGAAGGGGTAGGAAACTGCACTTGAGTATGGTAGCCTTGCACCCTGCTTAAAGTGGTCGGAAACTGCACTAATTTGGTGGCTTTGCACCCTGCTTGAAGTGGTAGGAAACTGCACCTGAATTTGGTGGCCTTGCACCTTGCCTGATGTGGTGTGAAACTGTACTTGAATTCGGTGGCCTTGCACCCAGCTTGAAATGGTTAAGAAACTGCATTTGAATTTGGTGGCCTTGCACCTTGCTGGAAATGGTATTTTAAGAAATAGCCGTGAGTCAACTGCCAGATCACCAGCCTTGAGTGAGCTGCCAGCACATCAGGCTTGAGTGACTGAGCAGCCACCCCAATAATCCATTTGGCCCACAATGTCCATACTACCCCTCTGGAAACAAGTCCCTTCATCCCACAACACCCATACTAGTGCTCCAGAAACCACCCCCCCCCTCCCCCACTGGCCACCAATATTGGAGTTGGTGGAGTGGAATATTGGGGGACCAACCCTCCCGTGTGAACATGAGACCCAACGGGTCCCACTTCGTCTAGTAATATTCTTGGATGCCACACTTGATGGTCTGGGTCTGCCTTAGAGATTGTGTGTGTTTTATTTGAAAGATGTTTGTGTCCTTGAATCTCTTTCTCAAGTGGATAAAAATTCCATGCAGGAAAGGTGGGGGAATTATATTTTCTGTTCCTCACTCGATATTACTAAACCAGTTCATTTCATATCTCTGCACAAACTGGGTTGCAGTATTTCCTAATTTCCTTTTTTTCAATATTTACCAATCTCTAACCAGAAGTAGTTAAAGAAGTAGTGTAGGAAGGAACTGTTTACATAGATACTGTTTGTACCAAAGACAAGAAAGGGTGGTTTATGGGGGAGAAAGGGGAGGTGGGACTGTTTTGTAGAGGTTACCTAAAGTTGGAAAATTCAAGGTTCATACGATTAAAGGAGTTTGATTTGATAAACCTGTGTATTGTTGCAGAAGGTCATCCATAATATATAATATGAATTCTAGCCCATCAAAAGTATTGATCTTTTAACAGAACAATGAGCTTTGTTTTCCTAAGGTATAAGTAGATTAACTCAGGCAAAACATAATTTGATAAAATATTTACATGGAATGCAGAAAAGCGTTCTGAAATTTTTTTCCTGTCTTATATTAAATATAGATATCTTTGGTTAGATTAGTGATTATTGAAGAGCTGCTAGAGCAACTAAGTCGTAACTGATGCTTAAATCTTAAGGAAAAATATGATGGCACGTTCTGTTCTGTCCTTCCTGCCAAATTTCCTCTCATCTCGGTCCATCTCCAGTAATTTTGCCAGTAACACAACCTGTTTTTATCTTCTTGCAGGATTTTGTCTTCTCGTCACAAATTATTTCCTCCCCCCGCCCCCAACTTTATATCACCAAACTTCAATACAATTACACCAGTCTGTTTGTTTAAATCACCAATGTAAATTGTAAATAGACAAGACTCTATGTTCTGTGACTAATAACTCCAGCATTTTCCCAATGGCACGGGTTAACTGGCTTGTATGATTCTCTGTTGTTCTCTGTCTAATCATTTGTAAACTACAGTGTGGCATTTACTGTTTTTTTTTATTGCCTGGACTTATCTGTGATCTCTGCAGCTCTTTAGTATCCTCAGATGTAGTTTTGGCACTATTTTCCAGGAAGAGCGATTGTTTTCTCACTTTTTGTCTGCTTACTTTAATTTATTTCTGGCATGTCTTCTGAATCCCTCTACCATGAAGGAAAACAACATATTTAATGTTTTTATTATTTATACGATTCCCATGGTCACTGGTGATTTATTTAACTTTATGTCTGTCTGTCGAACCGAACAATTTTGTCTTTCATCATTTTGATGAAATTGTTCTTTCTCCTTTTGTATAATGGGGTCTGCTGGGCTTATTATCATGGCCTTGCTATTAGCAATTCATTACACAGACAAAGGAGCATAATTTGATCCCGTTTGTTACTTCTGCTATATCTATTAATTGGTCTCATGGTGTTAGAAATATTCTCGTTGATCTACCCCACCTGCCCTGCAATAGAAAACTATCGATTTCCTCTTTTTCCCCAGTTTCAACAAAGGGTCTTGGACTTGAAATATTAGTTATGATTCCCTTTCTACAGATTTGGCGTCGGCACAGAGGTAGAGTTGCTACCTTGCAGCACCAGAAACCCGGGTTCGATCCCAAGTATGGGTGCTGCCTGCACGGAGTTTGGATGTTCTCTCTCTGACCCGTGTAGGTTTTTTCTGGGTTCTCCGGTTTCCTCCCACGTTTCAAAAACGTGCAGGTTTGTAGGTTAATTGGCCTCTGCGAATTGTCCCTGGTTTATAGGATATAACTAGTGTACGGTGATCGCTGGTAGCATGTCCCTTTGTAGCTTTGAATCCTCCTCTGCAAGCACAATCCCTCCTAATGTAGTTTTGTCAGTAAAGTTAGAATCATAACATTCAGTCCCATCGGGTAAATTGTTGATACAGATCATGAAATGTTGCGCCCCAAGCATTGATCCCTGCAGTTAATGTCCATCCTGCCAACCTGAGAATTATCTGACTGTTCTCACTATTTGCTTCATGTCCAATAACTAATTTCAATCTCCAGTTCCATGTGCACCCGGTTTGACCAACCGCCAGAATGGGGCCATATACTGGACTACTGCAACTCACTTCTACTTGGCATCAGCTCCAGCTACATCAACCGACTTCAACTGGTCCAGAACGCAGCCACCCGACTCATCACCCACACCAAATCCTGGCATCACATCACTCCAGTCCTCAAACAACTTCACTGGCTTCCCATCTCCCACCGGATCACCCACAAAATCCTGGTCCTCACCTGTAAAAGCCCTCCACCATCTGGCCCCCCCATATCTCACTGACCTCCTCTCCCCCTGCCAACCCTCACGGTCCCTCAGATCCACATCAGCCGGTCTCCTCTCCATCCACAAATCCAACCTCCGCAGTTTTGGGGACAGAGCCTTCTCCAGGGCAGCTCCCAGGCTCTGGAACTCCCTCCCCAAACTGATCTGCAATTCTCAGTCCTTCACCATCTTCCAGTCCCGCCTCAAGACCCATCTCTTCACCTCTGCCTATCCTTAGCCCCACGTCCCCCTCCCTTTTCATCTGTGCTTGAATTGTTGCTCTGTTTTTGTTTTCTTTTGGTTTGTTTTTGTTTTTTGTTTTTTGCCTTGCCTTGTAAAGTGACTTTGAGTCCCTGAAAAGCGCTATATAAATTCAACTTTTTATTATTATTATTATTATTATTATATATATATAAGCTAAATATAGCACATCCACAGGCTCCCATTTATTTTTAGAGTTTAGAGATGCAGAGCGAAAACTGGCTCTTCGGCCCACTGAGTCCGCGCTGACCAACACTGACACTATCCTACACCTTCACAAAAACACTATCTACACCGACACACTAGGGACAATTTGCGATTTTACTGGACAATTAACTTGCAAAACTGTACATCTTTGAAGTATGGGAGAAAACCAGAACACCCGGGGAAAACCCACATGGCTACAGGGAGAACATACAAACTCCATGCAGACAGCATCCATAGTCTGGATCGAACCCAGGTCTCTGGTGCTGTAAGCTGCATTACTGTTGTGCCACTATGCCGCCCTGAACCTTTTCTACTAAATACATCGTCAAAGAACTCTGACAAACCCAACATGATTTATTCCTTCATAAATGCATGTTGACTCTGCTCAATCCATTTATTCTTATTAAGATTTTTTTGCATTTACATCTTTCATTAATGATTCCAGCATTTTCATTGACTGACATTGGGTCAATAAGTTACAAGTTTCCTGTTTTCTCTTTCCCTCCTTTCTTGAAGAGTAGAGTACTCTTCAATTCTAGTACCTACAGTGTCTTGGAAGATGACTAGAGCATCCCCTATCTCTAAGGTCTCGTCTCTCTGAGCTCTTGGATGTGGATCATCAGATGCTTGGGATTTATCAGCTTTCAAGCACACCATCTTTGCTAATACAGAAGCTCCCCAGGTCAAGGAAGACCTGGCTTGCAAAAATCTGATTTTTATGCATAATCTCCCGTAAGGTTTGAAGATTATTTCAAGATAATTATAAGAATAATAAAATGTTTTGTGCTATTCATTAACACCTGGACACAGAATGTGTTCTATTAGTTTAATTACTGGTGGTGTTCGGGTGAACATAGAATATACTCAATGTAATGAAAAAATTATAGGAATTGTATACAGCGAGATATGATTTGTGTAGCTGTAGGAAGTGGATGTTTCTGACTTCTGGAAAAGCTGGCTTGTGAAGAATTCTCAAGAACGGAACCCTGACATATGGCAAGAAATGCATGCACTGTATTTTGTGACTAATAGATATTTCCTTCAGTTTCTTGTTCACATTTGACCCTTGATTCTTTAATATTCCCAATACATTCAGTATACCTTCTGTAAAGACAAATGCAATCTAGTTATTTATGTCTTCTTCATTATACAGTCTCCTGCCTCTGTGTAAGAAGCCTACATTTACTCCCACTAGTATATGCCTACAAAAGCTCCAATGGTCTGTTCTTGGGTTTCTTGCCATTTGGTCTTGTCTTTATCGGTTTCATGTTCTCCTCTGCTGAGCTCCATAACTGCTCATAATTTTCCGATATACAGTTGTTTCATGCAACTATATATCTTGATTTCATTCGTCTCCCACCTTTACAATCAGTCTGAAGATGGGTCCTGGCCCGAGGCATCACCTATGCATGTTCACCAGGAGTTATGCCTAACCTACTGAGTTACTCCTGCATTTTGTGTCTTTCCATAATAATGTGTTTATTTCTTTAAAAGGTAACTGTCGCATCTGCCGCATCTTTCAATAAATTCTTCTAATCAACTGTAGGCTTTAGTACTCTCTAGAATTTAGGAGATTGAGAGGGGATCTTATAGAAACTTACAAAATTCTTAAGGGGTTGGACAGGCTAGATGCAGGAAGATTGTTCCCGATGTTAGGGAAGTCCAGGACAAGGGGTCACAGCTTAAGGATAAGGGGGAAATCCTTTAAAACCGAGATGAGAACTTTTTTTCACACAGAGAGTGGTGAATCTCTGGAACTCTCTGCCACAGAGGGTAGTTGAGGCCAGTTCATTGGCTATATTTAAGAGGGAGTTAGATGTGGCCCTTGTGGCTAAGGGGATCAGAGGGTATGGAGAGAAGGCAGGTACGGGATACTGAGTTGGATGATCAGCCATGATCATATTGAATGGCGGTGCAGGCTCGAAGGGCCGAATGGCCTACTCCTGCACCTAATTTCTATGTTTCTGTGTCCCTCTCATGGCTTTAGAGTCTCTCTTGTTTGGATTTAAAATTCTACTTTTGCTTAGAATTATATCACTTTCAAACCCAATGTAGAATTCTATTATATTGTAGTTGATCCTGATAAAGGTCCCTGATGACATAGTAATCAGTCACCCACTCCTATTGCACCAAGCTAGATCCATAACAATCTCTTTCCTAGCTGGTTCTTCAACGTATTAATCTTGAAGAGGATTTCATGAATGCATCTTTAGTTTCACAATAAATTTCATTTCTCCAGTCTGTATTTAGGTTAAAGTCTCTCATTTTTCTGTGAGTGGGACTAGTGTAGATGGGACGTGTTGGTCGTAGATGGGACATGTTGGTCGGTGTGGGCAAGTTGGGCTGAAGGGACTGTTTCCACACTGCATCATTCTATGACTAAAAAGTTAAGAAGAAAAATGCATGTAGATAAGTAGAGCAACTTTGAAAGTGAAATGTAAAGGCAGAGAGAGGTGGAAAGGAATAAGGAAAGGAGGGGGGAGGGTTGACTTGGGCAGATGGGTGAAGGGAAAATAGGCACAAAGTGCTGGATAACTCAGTGGGTCAGGCAGCATCTGTGGAGAACATGGATAGTTGACTTTTCACAGTGCTAGAGTAACTCAGTGGGTCAGGTAGCATCTCTGGTGAAAAGGTATAGATTATGGTACCCGGACGTGGCGCCGACAGACAAGAAGCCGAAGCAAAGAAGTCGAAGCCAAAGAATGGAATGGAAACGAGGCCAAAACGCCAATAAACCGAAAGAGACCGAAGACGAAACGCCTACTAACCGAAAGGATGGGACGCCTAAATGCAAACTAATCGAAAGGGCGGGACGCCTAAACCCAAGGAACCAAAAAGCGGCGTCGCCTACAGGCCAAAGGACCGACTGCCGCTCAACAGAAAAGTCCAATAACGGACTTGACGTTGCGGGGAGGGGGCGGGACTTGTCAGCGATTGGACCAGACACTTGCGTCCATCACATCACTGTGAAGGCATGAACATTGTCCCAAACCTCCGCTCCACCGACCCGCAGTCCGCGGAGGGTGGTCGTGGGAGAGTGGGGGCTGTCCCGAGCGATGCACACCTTCGGCCCCTTTCAACTTGGTGCTTGGGTTCAGATTGCCCAGTCACCTATGGCTTGTGTGGGAAAATGAACCCCACGCTCCCGTCTCCCCCTTCTCTCTCCCCTCTTCTCTCTCCTCCTCTCCCTCTCTCTCTCTCTCTCTCTCTCTCTCTCTCTCTCTCTCTCTCTCTCTCTCTCTCTCTCTCTCCCTCTCTCCCCCTCCTCTTCCCCCCCCCCCCTCCCTTCTCTCTTTCTCCCTCTCTTCTCTCTCTCCACTTCTCTCTCTCCTCTCTCTCTCTCTCTCCACCAGCGGGAGCGTCCCAGTCCCTGACCGCGATGCACCACCATTGGACCCCAACCTCCACATGGAGGGTGATTCCCCCCCCCCCCCCCCCCCCCCCCCCCCCCCCCCCTGTGGGATGCTCCCGCGGGCAGAGACGGAGGAGGAGAGAGAGAAGGGAGAGAGGGGGGGGGGGTAGAGAAGGGGGGAGGGAGAGAGAGGAGAGAGAGAGAGAGAGAGAGAGAGGAGAGAGAAGAGGAGAGAGACAAGCACACGATAGATTATATTTCGGGCGAAGACCCTTCTTCAGTAATATTCATGATGTGACATACATGGACATTCCTGAATGTTACCCAAACCATCGTGAGCTACTTTGTGACGGTGCTTGCCCTCTCCTATAACGTCTCTGCTGCCTTGGGTGATGCAGTTACAGGACACAAGCCTTGGGACATGGTGTGAAGCTGTTGCAGTCTGTCCCAGCCTGGTAAAAACCTGGATGGAGTGGATGTGGAGAGGATGTTTCCACTAGTGGGAGAGTCTAGGACCAGTGGCCCCAGCCTCAGAATTAAAACACATTCCTTTAGGAAGGAATTTCTTAAGTCAGAGGGTGGTGAACTGTGGAATTCATTGCCACAGACAGCTGTGGAGGCCAAGTCAATGGACATTTTTCAGGAGGAGATTGATAGATTCTTGATTGATACGGGTGTCAGAGGTAATGGGGGAGAAGGCAAGAGAATGGGTTTGAGAGGGAAAGATAGATAGTCATAGGGTGATACAGTGAGGAAGCAGCCCTTCGGCCCAGCATGTCCCATCTACACTAGTCCCACCTGCCCACGTTTGATCCATATCACTCTAAACCTGTCCTATCCATGTACCTGTGTAACTGTTTCTTAAATGTTGCGATAGTCCCTGCCTCAACTACCTCCTCTGGCAGCTTGTTCCATACACCTGCCACCCTGTGTGAAAAATATACCCCTCAGAGTCCTATTAAATCTTTTCCCCTTCACCTTAAACTTAGTCCTCTGCTCCTCGATTCACCTACTAAACCATATCTAATCAAATCATGATTTTATACACCTCTATTAGATCATTCCTCATACTCCTGTGCTCCATGAAAAAGAGTCCCAGCCTACTCAACCTCTCCCTATAGATCTGGCCCTCTAGTCCTGGCAACATCCTCGTAAATCTCCACTGCACCCTTTCCAGTTTGATGACATCTTTCCCATAACATGGTGCCCAGAACTGAATATAATACTCTGAATGTGGCCTCACCAACTTATGCAACTGCAACATGACCTCCCAACTTCTATACTCAGCCTGGCCCGCTGAGTTACTCCACCACTCTGAAACGTCACAGAACAAGGCAAGATTAGCAAGTTTGCTGGTGATACAGAAGTGAGTGGTTTTGCAGATAGTGAAGATGGTTGTGAAAGAATGCAGCAGGATCTGAATCAATTAGCCAGGTGGGCAGAGGAATGGTTGATGGTTCCATGAAGGTCGACTCGCAGGTACATTAGGTGGTCAAAAAGTATTTTGGAACTTTGGCCTTCATCAGTCAGAGTATTGAGTATAGAAGTTGGGAGGTCATGCTGCAGTTGCATAAGATGTTGGTGAGACTGCATTTAGAATATTGTGTTCAGTTCTGGGCACCATGTTATGGGAAAGATGTCAAACTGGAAAGAGTACAGTGATCCCCATCCTGGATCAGTCCAATCAGGGTTGTGTCGTCCACAAACTTGAGAAGCTTGACAGAGGTGTCTGTGGAGGTGCAGTCATTGATGTAGTGAGAGCAGAGGAGCGGAAAGAGTACGCTGCCTTTGTGCTCTTATGCTGAGTGTTTGCGGGTCCGAGATGTGCTTTCCCAGCCTCACATGCTGCTTCCTGTCTGTCAGAAAGCTGGGGATCCACCGACAGAGGGGTTCAGGCACAGTCAACTCAGAAAGTTTGGAGCGTAGTTGCTCTGGCACAATGGTGTTGAATACAGAGCTAAAATGAATAAAATCCTTGCGTCGGTGCCCTGGCGGTCTAGGTGCTGGAGGATGAAGTGCAGGTGGTGAATCTGTATGATTCATTGCCATAGAAAGGCTGTTGAGCCCAAGTCAATGGATATTTTTAAGGTGGAGATGGACAGATACTTGATTAGTACGGATGTCATGGTTTATAGGGAGGAGGTAAGGGAATGGGGTTGAGAGAGAAAGATAGATCAGCCATGATTGGAAGATGGAGTTGATTTGATGGGCCGAATGACCTAATTCTGCCCCTTTAACTGATGAACTTATGAACTATGTAACAGATAGTTAGATACTGTGGACGCAGCCCAGATCATCACGCAAATCAACCTCCCTTCTATTGTCTCCATTTATACCTCATGCTGCCTCGGTAAGGCCAGCAACATAATCAAGGATGAGTCGCACCCTGGCCACTCCCTCTTCTGCACTCTATCATCAGGCAAAAAGTATAGAAGTGTGAAAATGCGCGTCACCAGATTCAGGGACAGTTTCTTCCCAGCTGTTATCAGGCAACTGAATCATCCTACCACAACCAGAGAGCAGTGCTGAACTACTACTAGCTACCTCTTTGGTGACCCTCGGACTATCCTTGATCGGAATTTGCTGTCTTTACCTTGCACTAAACGTTATTCCCTTATCATGTATCCATACACTGTAAATGGATCGATTGTTATCACGTATTGTCTTTCTGCTGACTGGTTAGCCCACGCAACAAAAGCTTTGCACTCTACCTCGGTACACATGACAATAAACTCAACTGAATTACCTATTTTGGATAGATATGAGTGTGCTGATTCCATATCGCATATCAGGAACATTATTATTTGCCTCGTTAGTTCTGTTGTATTATTCAGCCTCATCACTCATTCCATTAAGTTTGTGACCTACTGATTTTCTCCAATGGCTTGTTGTTAGCGTAAGATTCCAGCATCTGTAATATCATGTGTCTCCATGGGAATGTCTGGGATATTTCTCCAATGCAGGTTTTTACTGGAGTTGGCACAAACTTTGTTGAGCTCCATAATTATATTTTTTTGTACTTTTAATTGATATGACAGGTTAGTTACAGTTAATATATATTGTATTAATTTTCCAATTTCGCAAATGCTGACATCTTATATGACGTTTTTTTTTAAATTGAAGTGAATCTCTGGCTGAAGGAATTTCTGTGGAATGTTGCACTGCATTTTTGCTTCTCATCTGATTTGAAGGGTGAAAAGATAGGAGATTAAAATTCTTTATATTGAAATCTAGTTATTGCAATTAAACATACTTTGGTAAGTTAAATAGAACATAGAACAGAAGAGCACGGAAACAGGCTCTTTGGCCTACCATGTCTGGCCATCACTATGTCCATGTAATTAATCCCATCTACCTGTATGTGGTCTGTATCCCACTATTCCCTGCCTGTTCATATGCCTGTCTAAAACATTATTGGCAAGCCATTTTATATTTAAATGGGAAATCATGTGGACATTTTGGTTTATTTTAATTCTCCCATTGTGCCTGTCCCTCACACATTTTCCCCTTTCTTTGCTTCATTTTGCTTTCCTTTCAGATATTTGCACGCAAATTTTAACCTTCTCTATCTGCCCTCCAGCTTTCTAATCCAAGAATCCAGGGGTGATGATCTTAGTTCTTAGGCAAGGACTGCTTACCTTTGACATAGAAATAAGGAACTAGCATTTGAAGTATCGGTACAAAGGAGAGTTTGGATTTTAATTTTGATTTGAACTACATTGCTGGTTACAATAACCCGTTTAAAATAAAAATCTAGTAATTGGCTTTTGTAGATAATTTTCTGCTCATTTTTATGTTTTATGTTTGTCATCTTTCAGAAAATGATTTGTTATCTTTACAGATTCTACAGTTTTCGGGGAAGATTGTTTGTTTTTATTTATGAGGATTAGCAGCTCGTGGGACTTTGCTATTCTTTACTAAGAGCATTGATTTTTCTTTCAGTGTGAAGTTGGATATGGTTTATTTTCCCTCACTCATCCTGAAGTAATATTTAAATGTTGGAATTGTTCCATAGAGATATCTAGATGTGAGAAATTCTGAAGCCTTCAAAAGCGGAAATATAATTTTATCCTTCAATTTAGTTTAGAGATACAGGTGTAGGTGTCCCATGGTTCTTTTAAAAGACTGCCAAAGTTGTGAACATGGATGACATTCTTCTGACTTGAGTACGTCTCCAATTTGCTTTCTGATTTTTAACTCCAATCTTAGCTGATATGCCAGTTATTTGCTACATTATCCCGAGGGCAATAATCTCTGGATTACTCCTGGTGCCACGTGCTGGTGGGGGTAAGAATTGGAAGATGAATGAGTGGCTCAGGAGTTGGTGCAGGAGGGCTGGGATTCAGATTTTTAGACTATTAGGATCTCTTCTGGGGCAAAGGTGACCTGTAAATGAGGGATGGGTTGCATCTGAATTGGAGAGGAATCAGTATCCTTCCAGGGCGATTCACCGGTGCTGCTCAGGAGGGTTTAAACTAGAGATGCAGGGGAGTGTGAACCATGGTAGTAGGTCGGAAATTTGAAGGATAGATGGGACGGTAGAGGTTAGGATCTGTATGTCTCAAGGAAGGACAGTCAGGCAGAGGTGAAGGAATATAATTAAGCTGATGGGCTGAAGTGTGTTTATGTCAATGCAAGGAGTATTACATGTGAACATATAAACATAGAAAATAGGTGCAGGAGTAGGCCATTTGACCCTTCGTGCCAGCATCGCCATTCAATATGATTATGGCCGATCATCCAAAATCAGTACCGCGTTCTGGCTTTTTCCCCATATCCTTTGATTCCCTTAGCTATAAGAGCTAATGTGGAGTATTGTGGTGAGAGCAGATGAACAGAGCCTGGATTGGCATTTAAGACTATGATGCTGTGGCCATTGCAGAAACATAGTTCTGGATGATGGTGTGGTAAATTGGATTAGTAAGTATGCAGATGATACTAAGATAGTTGGTGTTGTGGATAATGAAGTAGATTTTCAAAGTCTACAGAGAGATTTAGACCATTTAGAAGAGTGGGCTGAAAGATGGCAGATGGAGTTTAATGTTAATAAGTGTGAGATGCTACATCTTGGCAGGACAAATCAAAATAGGACATACATGGTAAATGGTAGCGAATTGAGGAATGCAGTTGAACAGAGGGATCTAGGAATAACTGTGCATAGTTCCCTGAAGGTGGAATCTCATGTTGATAGGGTGGTAAAGAAAGCTTTTGGTGTGCTTGCCTTTATAAATCAGAGCATTGAGTATAGAAGTTGGGATGTAATGTTAAAATTGTACAAGGCATTGGTGAGGCCAATTCTGGAGTATGGTGTACAATTTTGTTCGCCAAATTGTAGGAAAGATGTCAACAAAATAGAGAGAATACAGAGGAGATTTACTAGAATGTTGCCTGGGTTTCATCACCTAGGTTACAGAGAAAGGTTGAACAAGTTAGGTCTTTATTCTTTGGAGCGCAGAAGGTTAATGGGGGGACTTGATAGAGGTCTTTAAAATTATGAGAGGGATAGACAGAGTTGACGTGGATAAGCTTTTTCCATTGAGAGTAGGGAAGATTCAAACAAGAGGACACGATTTGAGAATTAAGGGACAAAAGTTTAGGAGTAAAATGAGGGGGAACTTCTTTACTCAGAGAGTGGTAGCTGTGTGGAATGAGCTTCCAGTGGAAGTGGTGGAGGCAGGTTCGATTTTATCATTTAAAAATAAATTGGACAGGTATATGAACGGGAAAGGAATGGAGGGTTATGGTCTAGGTGCAGGTAGATGGGACTAGGTGAGAGTAAGTGTTCAGTACGGACTAGAAGGGCCGAGATGGCCTGTTTCCGTGCTGTAATTGTTATATGGTTATATGATTATATAGTTGTGAGAGGACTGGCAGCTCAATATTCCGGGGTTTCGATGTTTCAGATCAGAATAAGAGGGAACGAAAAGTGGAGTAGAAATGTCTCTACTAATCAAGGTGAATGTGTCAGGGCGGCACTCAGAAAGGACATACTGGAAGATTTGTCCGCTGAGGCGATAAGGGTACAGTTTAAAAATAAGAAAAATGCTAGCACTTTAATGGGATTGTACCATAAGCCCCCTAACCAAGCTAATCCCATTTGCCTGTGTCTGGCAAATCTCTCCACACATTTACTATCCATGTACCTGTTTTTTGTTCCCTGTTACCTCCCTCTTGTCCCCAAATCTCTCGAACACTCTCATTTTCCAGGGTTCAACCTCGCCGAAGAAATAGAAATTGCTTGTCCACAATAGAAGTGAAACAACAATCAGATAAAGCAGGGCCATGGTATTGTACATAGATTTTATGAGCTGAATGGCTTGATTCTGTGCTGTTATTTTGTGAACACAACCAAAGGTTTTACTCGCATATATCCCTTTGGTAACAATAGTTACTGAGAGTACAGTGGGGGCAGCCCTTGAACAATGGCAGGCAGTGACTAGTGGGGTACCCCAAGGCTCAGTGCTGGGACTCCAGCTATTTACAATATATATTAATGATCTGGATGAGGGAATTGAAGGCAATATCTCCAAGTTTGCGGATGACACTAAGCTGGGGGGCAGTGTTAGCTGTGAGGAGGATGCTAGGAGACTGCAAGGTGACTTGGATAGGCTGGGTGAGTGGGTAAATGTTTGGCAGATGCAGTATAATGTGGATAAATGTGAGGTTATCCATTTTGGTGGCAAAAACGGGAAAGCAGACTATTATCTAAATGGTGGCCGATTGGGAAAGGGGGAGATGCAGCGAGACCTAGGTGTCATGGTACACCAGTCATTGAAGGTAGGCATGCAGGTGCAGCAGGCAGTAAAGAAAGTGAATGGTATGTTAGCTTTCATTGCAAAAGGATTTGAGTTTCTACTGCAGTTGTACAGGGTCTTGGTGAGACCACACCTGGAGTATTGCGTACAGTTTTGGTCTCCAAATCTGAGGAAGGACATTATTGCCATAGAGGGAGTGCAGAGACGGTTCACCAGACTGATTCCTGGGATGTCAGGACTGTCTTATGAAGAAAGACTGGATAGACTTGGTTTATACTCTCTAGAATTTAGAAGATTGAGAGGGGATCTTATAGAAACTTACAAAATTCTTAAGGGGTTGGACAGGCTAGATGCAGGAAGATTGTTCCCGATTTTAGGGAAGTCCAGGACAAGGGGTCACAGCTTAAGGATAAGGGGGAAATCCTTTAAAACCGAGATGAGAAGAACTTTTTTTCACACAGAGAGTGGTGAATCTCTGGAACTCTCTGCCACAGAGGGTAGTTGAGGCCAGTTCATTGGCTATATTTAAGAGGGAGTTAGATGTGGCCCTTGTGGCTAAGGGGATCAGGGGGTATGGAGAGAAGGCAGGTACGGGATACTGAGTTGGATGATCAGCCATGATCATGTTGAATGGCGGTGCAGGCTCGAAGGGCCGAATGGCCTACTCCTGCACCTAATTTCTATGTTTCTATGTCTGCAAAGCTAAAATACATAATTGAAGGCATGCCGACATATGGTGCAGTATTTTCAGACTTAAAATTTACCTTGGCGCACACATCTGTCATCAAATCTCTTCTGAATTGCCAAATGTGTTTGAAATTCAATTTCCTCCATGTGATTTTATAGGAGTTTGACAGTAAATAGATTATTAGACTCGATATATAAAAAGCAAATTATGAATGTTTTTTTTAAATTTAAAGTATAATAATCTTCTCATAGATCAACAAAACACAACGGATAAAGTTAATGGGAATGTAATTTTGTTGCAGTACAGCAATAAAGATGGTTTACAACAGCATTCAATTAAGTCTCTGCTAACATCTATAAATGTAGGCGAATTTTTCGTTCCAAAAATATGTACTAAAATTTCAATATAATTTGGTATTAAATCTCTTTTAAAAGAAGAACCTTCAATGTTGTGTTCTGTTCAGAAAATGAATAGTCTATGTGAATTCAGCCCACACACAGGCTTGAATGTAGTAGCGATACTTGTATGACCTGACTCCTATTACTGATCTATACCTTACTTACTTGACGGATAATAATACCACATCAGCGATCTTTCAGATCTACAGCATTCAAAAGAGAGTTAGGTAGAGCTCTTATGGCTAGCGGAATCAAGGGGTATGGGGAGAAGGCAGGAATGGGGTACTGATAGTGGATGATCAGCCATGATCACAGTGAATGGCAGTGCTGGCTCGAAGGGCCGAATGGCCTACTCCTGCCCCTCATGTCTATGTATCTATGTGTCACAATAAGGTTTGGTCAATCAATGTCAGAGCTTGCTGTATGCAAGAGATTTCATTCAAAACTTCATAAGTCTTCTGTCAACAGTCAGGCTATCGTTTTGGTTTGCTTCTCTTTCTGTTGTTACAAACTCTTGTTCTTGGCGTATTAGTGGACGTGCCCAGAGTGTTCGTTGATTCTACTTTGCATTTTTCATGCACCAACTTTTGTGTATTAATTTCTATTTGCATTCACCCCTCCATCTTCTGAAGCTTTCTGCACCTTCTTCTGTGCTTGGTATCTGCTAAATATCTCCCTGTTTTACTTTTTTGCTGGGCCGATGTCCCTTCAAGTCTATGATTGTCTAGAATTGGGAAACGGCTTTTGTAAGAGAATATATATGTTATCCTTTTAACTAGCACTGCACTTACATTAGTTTATCTTCAAGTAGTTGTTTCCTGTTCATTTTTGTCAAATTCAAATCTTAGATGAGTAAAAGTGGCTTTAGCCCAATTTGGGATTTCTACTCCTGGTCAATCTTTTCTATAACTATGCTAAACAGAGGAGATTGATTACTTTCCCATAGCTGCCGCCTCTGTGTGCCAGGTAACTTTACTAAAACTAAGCCCAGTGCTGACCACTTTCTTGGTCTTCCAAGGTTATGATTTTCTAAGAAAATTCTTAAATGCATTTCAAGAATTCTGTACATTATATTGCATCTAGATATATTTGACTTCAAAATAAGTTATTGTATCACTTTCCCAGTTTATGCTAAGGTAGATGAAATCTGCTACCATTATTGCATTACAATTTGCTCCTCCATCTGGTTTGTTTGCAGGTTTCGGGTGCACTCCCAACAGAATATTAAAAAGTAATGACATCTCAAAAGATACTGGATTATTTGTAAAATGGTGTGTGTTGAAGTTTGAAGTCACTATGTCAATACAGGTTCTTTATTACTTCATGTCTATGACACTTGAACATTTTCTGCTGTCTGAAGAAACTGCATTAAAAATTGCCATCTGTGCCAATTGACTCTTCACTGGTCTTTGTAATCCAGTGCATAACATATTAGACATTAAATTAATAGGATCAGAATTTTAATGAATGTTTGACTATGTCTAGCACTAATGTTCTGTCACATTTCTTATTTTAAAAAGTAATGACATTTCAAACGAATACTGGATTGTTGATAAATTCTTTTGTGTTGAGTTTTGAAATCACTATCAACACAGGTTCTTCCCTCTCCATCCATCCCTCCCCCACCCTAGTTGTTCTGCTAGTTTCACTGTTTGTATCCCTTCGTTATCAACTCGGTCAACAATGGACCATTGTGAACTCCACTTTTCCTTGGCCATCGGTGCTGGCTCTGATTTGTTCTGAACCTTTTCGTACCTTTAATTTCCCTCTCCTTGACCCTCAGTCTGCAGAAGGGTATCGACCTGAAATGTCACCTATTCCTTTTCTCCAGAGATGCTGCCTGACCCGTGGAGTTACTCCAACATTTTGAGTCTATCTTCAGGTTCTTTATTACTCATGCTTGTAACGCTTAAACATTTTCTACTGTCTGGAGAAATGGCCAATTGCCAGTGGATATATAATACCCTTTTCCAGTATCTTGGCAGAATATTTCTCTTTCTATTGACAAACTAACATTGTTGGCATCATTACATTGTGAAATAGCAACTTCTGAGTGTGTTAACTGTCGCAGTTGTTGTATGTTTCTACTCCTCCACAGTGTGTGCTCCTTTCCATGCTTTCCAGCTTAATCTTCATAAATAAATGAATTTGTAAAGAGTTACAAACTCTCAACAAAAACATGCTTAAATATTTTGTGTTGAAATGCATATATATTTCTATGGTGAACAAAGCCATAATTACTGTTTGGCCATTTCTGTCTTCCCAAAACTACACTAATTGTGTTTTGCAGATTATGAATTTAAAGATAGTTTTATGATTTGAAGATCTTTGACGATCTATCATTGAAATTTGCTCCACCAGCAGCTCCCAATTTCCTAGAAAGTGAATCCAGCACTGTTTGCTTTTGCAGTGGTCAAGTAAATTGAACTTTTTTCAAGATATTCTCCTCACTTTGCACTACAATTGTGCTGGGTTTGCTGGGAGAATTTATTACTAATTTGTACTTCATACATAAGTTCACCTTTCCTGTAGTTTGACATCTCTATCTATGTCCCTCTACTTGCTGGTCTATTGTACAAACCCAACAATGTAATATCTGTCTAAATTTCTACTGATTCAATTTCAATTTTATAAACAAATTGGCTCTCTCCATTATATCATCTCGTTCCTGTGTTTCTTTGCTATATTTAAGCAAAATTATTATAGAACCCTTTTGGTCCTTGTTTCATCATGCTTGAATTATTTATTAGGACTATTAAGTCCTCAGGCCTCACTTTTATTGGTCCAAGTTTGTGTTTTAGCAACATATCATAAGACCCTGTAAAGTTGTGCTTGTAGCACACAATTCTTATTGGACATGTTCTCTGTATCTATGTCACTTGCATCTGTCTGGCATAATTCCTGATTTATGGTTCTCAACTATATACAGTAGTGCTATTTGCATCTTTAAAATCCTATTATTCTTATTTTCCATCTCTAATATTTCTGCTTGGTGCAATCCACCCTTTAGGTGCACCCTCTCCTGCAGTATAACATGCTGCTCAGAGCATTAGTCCCAGTGTTGTGAAGCCATTGGATATTCCTGAAACTCCAGGACAACTTGATTTTTGTATTAGTGATTCTAACTGATTTAACTTTAGTCAGAGGGTGGTGAAAGTGGAATTCATTGCCACAGATGGCTGTGGAGGCCACCTTATTTTTAAGGTGGAGATTGACATATTCTTAATTAGTGTGGGTGTCGGGCATTATGGGGAAAAGACAGGAGAATGGGGTTGAGAGAGAAAGATAAATCCGCCATCATTGATTAGCAGAATAGATGATGGCTGAATTGCCTAATTCTAGTTCAGTTTATTGTCATGTGTACCGAGGTACAGTGAAAAGCTTTTTGTTGCATGCTAACCAGCCAGCAGAAAGACAATACATGATTACAATCAATCCATGTACAGTGTATAGCTACATGATAAGGGGATAACATTTAGTGCAAGGTAAAGTCTTATGAACTGACAAGAGATACAACTACTGCCTCTTCCTCTGATGCCTCTTTCACAGCCGTATCAACACTTTCAGATTCAGATTCAGATTCAGATTCAATTTTAATTGTCATTGTCAGTGTACAGTACAGAGACAACGAAATGCATTTAGCATTTCTGTGCCATTTGAATGATGTCCTTCCTTTATTTGGGCACAAGGAGATAAACACCATATAGAACCCATGTTGATGTTGCTTTCTCTCATTCCCCTATGAATATGGAATCTCCTATAATCCCTTAATTTCTGAGTTTTGCTGTGTAATCGTGTACTCTGCTGTTTGGTGGACGTCCTCTAGACAGCATTCTCCTAATGGGCCTGTCCCACTTACGCAATTTTTCAGGCGTCTGCCGGCGACTGTTAAGTTGCTGGCAATCGCCTGAAAAACCGGCAACTGGAACGGCGATTGTCAGAGCGGCGCGCACACACACACACACACACACACACACACACACACACACACACACACACACACACACACACTCACACACACACACCCACACACACACACAGACACTCACACACACACTTTCTGGAACACACACTCACACTCGCATTCACACATCGCAAAGGCGGGACCAGGGCAAGTGGGGGGAGCGCAGTCTGAAATTCACACGGTGCAAAGCCAAGGTGATACAGACACACACCGCGATGAACAGGAAGGTTGGCGCTGTAATTAAGATGGCTAGCACAGTGTACGGCAAGTCCTTTAAAAGAGGGACGGGACGGCAAGTCCTTTAAAAGAGGTTTTGAGCTTCACTATAACCGTGACAACAGAATTTGGGCCATAGTCTTACAGTCTCAGTGTTTCTCAACTTCAATCAACAATAAGGTTCAGGTGAATTAGAGTTTGAACATGATTCACAGTTTATTGTTGAATTCAATTTCATGCAGGGCTTGGATGCATATAAAGGTAATAAACCCATTCATCTTAGACTGTTTCAGTAATTTGATGCAAATTACACATCCGCAAAGCGTGAATCTTTTCCATATCACATTTGTTTGGGTAGGAATGAAGTTAGTGCAGCATCCATATTCTCTTCCCTGAAAATAATCAGTTAGATTTGAATGAAAAGCTATTTATTTCTTGGTACAGGTAGCATGTTCATGATTTCCATCTTTTATGCAGATGGCTGTAAAACATATTAACTATGCGAAAAGATCAATATAAATTCCTTTCCAATAAATGCGGGTGGCACGGTGGCACAGCGATAGAGTTGGTGCCTTCCAGCGCTTGCAGCGCCAGAGACCCGGGTTCAATCCTGACTACGGGCGAGTTTATACGTTCTCCCCGTGACCGTGTGGCTTTTCTCAGAGATTTTCGGTTTCCTCGCACTCCAAAGACGTTGTCTGAAGAAGGGTCTCGACCCGAAACGTCACCTATTTCTTCGCTCCATCGATGCTGCCTCACCCACTGAGTTTCTTCAGCATTTTTGTGTCCCTTGATTGGGTTGTTTCTCATTAGCTCTTAGACTTTCTGTACATTTCCTCCGAGGCAATTCAATGAAAGTCATGTAGACATACGTAAAAATTATTGAAAATAATTTAAAAAAAAAATTTGTATTGAATTCAGCTAATTGGTCATTTTGTGGAGCTGGGAATTGGTATACTGTATTTATTTAAACTAAGTGCAGATGGCTGGCATGTTGGTCCATTTAGTTAAATACTTGAGATGACTGGCATTTATAGACACAGATATGAACAAAACACTTTTTTAACTTCTGGAAAATCTTAAAAATTATGTTTAGAGTTGAAATCTTTGTGGGTATTTTACATGGAAATTTTCCTTTAGTTCCTAAATGTACTAACCATTTGGCAGGAGGAGCTTTAAGTTATAATATTTGAAAGGAAGAAAAGTGGTTGCAAGATGTACTGTACTGATATAACATTAATATGCGTTTCCGGCCAGGTATTTGAGAAAAAGAGAATTTAACTTGCCTCTCAGCAGATTGAGTTTGGTGAATTGCTTGAGCCTGTGATTTGTGTTGACTAATTCAGATCCTGAGGTTGCTTCCTCTAGTTAAAAATGAATAAATGACAAGATTCACTGTGTGCTGATCAAGAGTAACTTCTTCATGATTGGAGTTGCTTAGTTTTATTGATCTTCAAATTTCAATATTTTTTAAGTTAAAATCTGGGAAGGATGTACTCTCTTCATATCTACTTATATTTTATTGTAATTGTAATTAGAGTTGATTTCAGATGTGGTTGAAGTTAGACTATTGATATTTCTTCATTAGGTGCAAGTTTGGTGTGACTATTTTCATTCTGTGTAATGTTCTGGTAGGAATAGTGCGTTTGGTCTTATTTAAAAATGAACAACATTCTTCATAATTAAAGTAATGAACTATAACTGGTATTGGAAGGTGGCTATAGTGCTGTTAGGCAGATCGAGTCATACAGTGTGGAAACGGACCAAACTTGCCCACACCAAGCAACATGTCCCATCTACACTAATCCCACCTGACTACATTAGCCAATATCCATCTAAACCTATCTTATCTATTTACCTGTCTAAATGGTTCTTAAATGTTGTGATGGTACCTGTAATAGATACAGAACCTTTTTATGGATTGCTTTTATAGATCATTCATATACAAGAACTTTAGGTGTTTTAAACTGTATGGAATCTCTATGCTCCCATTGTTCCTTCTACTAGTACATATCTGACAGAGAATTGAAAGAGATCCTGGCCACTGAGTTACACCCTCTGGAAATCTATTTTCAAATCTCTGCATTTCTCTCTCACTTCACTTTTAAGATGTTCTGAAAAATCTACCTCTTCAAGCATGCTTTTCTCCTTAAATCACCTTTTGTGGTTGTGAAAATCCACATTGTTTCATTGCATCATTCATACTATATGAAATTCTGCTGAATACATTAAATTCTTGAAACGTGTGGACGCTAGTGGACGCTAATTTTGAGAACCAACCACATTTCCACTCCTCAGTATATAGTGCTATATTTTTTCTAGAAATAAGGAACCATAGATGCCGCTCTCAAAAAAAGACCCAGAATTCTGGAGTAATTCAGCAGATCAGGCAGTGTCTCTGGAGCACATGGAGTCTGAAGAAGAGTACCACCCGGAAATGTCACCTATCCCTGTTTTCCAGGGATCCAGGTTCACCAGTTCATGCCTACATATGTTCTCCAGGGATGCTGCTTGAACTGTGGAGTCACTAGCACTTTTGCTATATTTTCCTCCTTGTTTATCCCTGATTTCAGAATTGCTCCTCTTTCTATCACTAAGGCGTTGAACTCTTATTATACTGAATGATGTTAGGTCTTATGGTACGGTACTTTATGGTACTTTATTTGTTGAGGTAGCAATTTTCCCCAAATGCAGCCAGCTTCGAGACTTCACTTAAATATGATCAAAATGCAAATTAGTTAATTTAGGAAAGAATCATGATAGAAAATGTTGTAAAGATTGATACAGGCACATTGAACATGGGAAACTAGGGGCAGGCCATTTGGCTTTTTAAGCTATGCTGCTTATCAGTAACATTGTGGTCAATCATCCATCTCAGTATCACATCACTGCTCAGTCCATATATCCTTGATATATTTTACACTTGGAAATTGATCAGCCTCCTTTTTTCCACATATTCGGAAACATGCTTTCTACACCCTTCCGTGCTAGTGAATCCCACAGTGAAGACATTTCTCCTCATCTCAGCCCTAACATTCTTGTGTAATCTGAGATTGTGATCCTTTATTCTAAACATCCCAGACAGAGCAAATATTTTGTTTCGATTCACTCTGTTTACCTCTCAAGAATTTCATAAGTTTCAATTAGATCCCCATTTATTCTTAACTCTTGTGAATAAAAATCTAGTCAAGCTAATTTGTTTTTTTAGTTTAGAGAAACAGCGTGAAAACATGCCCTTCGGCCCACCAACCACTGATCCCTGAACACTAACATTATCCTACACACACACTAGGGATAATTTACAATTATACCAAGCCAATTAAACTACAAACTTGTACGTCCTTGGAGTGTGGGAGGAAACTGGAGATCCTGAGAAAACCCACGCATATCAGTTCAGTTTAGTTTATTGTCATGTCTGCCGAGGTTACGGGGAGAATTTAAAAATTCCGTACAGCATCTTGTAGTCAGGATCGAACCCAGGTCTCTGGCGCTGTAAGGCAGCAACTCTACCACTGTGCCACTATGCTGCTGTGTCATTTTGTATGGCTTATATGTTAAGGTTGTTTCATTTAATTTTGTATTATCTGAATCTTGATTGTTGACTTGAATTTATTTCCAACGCAACCTTGAGCTGCACAGAATGCTTGCATTGGCCTAATGAAGCACAATGAATTTGTACAATGTTAGTCTGATGTGAACATCCTCTGAAGTGAGAAGTCCAATTGCTTCTGAAAGAATGTATTCTGGCTCTTGCCTTTTTTGAGCTTCTCTTCGCCATTGTGCTGAGTTGCCACTCTTGACCCTTTGTGGGAAGTGTATATATGTTCAGTAGACATCAATGCCTCTACTTTCTAAGAAGTTTAAGGAGATTTGGTATTTCAATAAATTCTCTCTTGAACTTCTAAAGGTGTACAGTAGCGAGCATGTTGACTTGTTGCACCACGGCCTGCTTCGGCAACTCCAGGAATGAAGAAGATGGCAAATAGTGCTGAGCACTGCACTGTCCATCATGGGTATTAACCTTCCCACCATTGAAGGGATTGGCAAGTTACTATCTCAGAAAGGCAGGCAGTGTCAACAAAGATTATACCACCCTGGCCACATTCTCATTGCCCTCCTGCCACTGGGAAGAAGTTATAGGACCCTGAAAACTGTAATGTCCATGCTCAGGAGTAGCTTCTTCCCTACAACCATTAGGCTACTAAACACTATAACCTTCAAATAAGCTCTGAACTACATTGACTTGGAAACGTTATTTTTGTCTTTGCATTATTATTGTCTGTTTATTTATTTGTTTGCTTTTACTTATAATATATGTATTTGTTTATTATGGGTTTATAGGATACTATATTAATGTACCTGTTCTGCTGCAAGTAAGAATTTCGTTGTTCAGTTTCGGGACATATAACAAAAAAATACTAGTCTTGACTCTTGACAATAAATATTGAAATGATGGTTTACTGATTAGCAGTTCATAGAGAAGAGGAGGGTGTTTCAATGTAATTTGTGAGTCAGTATCTGGAATCCACTATAAACCTACTGACTCCCATGGCTATCTGGACTACACTTCTTCCCACCCTGCTTCCTGTAAGGACTCCATCCCCTACTCCCAATTCCTCCATCTACGCCGCATCTGCTCCCAGGATGAGGCGTTCCACACCAGGGCATCTGAAATGTCTTCATTCTTCGGGGAACGGGGGTTCCCCCCCCTCCACCATAGATGGGGCTCGCACCAGGGTCTCTTCCATACACCGCAACACTGCTCTATCTCCTCGTCCCCCCACTCGTAACAAGGGCTGAGTCCCCCTAGTCCTTACCTTTCACCCCACCAGCCGTCACATACAAAAAGTAATCCTCCGACAGTTTCGCCACCTCCAACGTGACCCCACCACTCGCCACATCTTCCCATCTCCCCCCATATCTGCCTTCTGCAAAGACCGCTCCCTCCGTAACTCCCTTGTCAATTCTTCCCTTCCCTCCAGTACCACCCCCTCCCCGGGCACTTTCCGTTGCAACCGCAAGAGATGCACCACTTGTCCCTTTACCTCCCCCCTCGACTCCATTCAAGGACCCAAGCAGTCGTTCCAGGTGTGACAGAGGTTCGCCTGCATCTCCTCCAACCTCATCTATTGCATCCGCTGCTCTAGATGTCAGCTGATCTACATCAGTGAGACCAAGCGAAGGCTTGGCAACCGTTTCGCCGAACACCTCCGCTCGGTCCGCAATAACCAACCTGACCTCCCGGTGGCTCAGCACTTCAACTCCCCCTCCCATTCACCTCTCTGTCCTGGGTCTCCTCCCCTTGAACATTGAATTCTTCCAATTTTGTTAGCCCTTGCTGTCTCCTCCCCTTCCTCAGCACTCGGGCTGTCTTCCCTCAGCCCTCGGGCTGCTCCTCCTCCTTTTTCCTTTCTTCTCCCCGCCCCCGCCCCCCCCCCCACCCCTCATCAGTCTGAAGAAGGGTTTCGGCCTGAAACGTTGCCTATTTCCTTCACTCCATAGATGCTGCTGCGCCCGCTGAGTTTCTCCAGCATTTTTGTGTACCTTCGATTTTCCAGCATCTGCAGTTCCTTCTTAGGCAATAGTGGATGTCCTTTGTCACCTCCTCAAAAAAAACTCTTATCAAGTTAGTAAGTCACCACCTGCCATGTACAAAGCCATGCTGACTGTCCCTCATTAACCAATTCTCTTCTAAATTGGATTACATTCTCTTCTGAAGAATTCTCTCCAATAGCTTCCCTACCACTAATGAGGCTCACCGGCCTATAGTTTCTTGAATTTTCTCTACTTCCCTTCTTAAACAAAACAACATTAGCTACTCTTCAGTCCTCTGGGACGTCGCCTATGACTGATTTCCTTTGCTTCACCAAAGTCATTTTGTGCCCTTTTGGCCCTTCTAATCGCATTAATCGCAAATATTAATGAAAACTGAATGATTATTCTTGAGTAATATACTGCTACTTCATTTTGTACTTCCTCCAGTTTTTGATTTAAATTGGAATGAAAGGCTCATATTTGTAAATGATATGTCTATGCTTCCCTTTAACATTGTAATTAAAAAGCTGGCGTTCAACACTGTTTAGTAATTTGAAGTCGTGCATGATCATCAGCAGTTCCACAAGGTAATTAATTGTTAGAGGAATTGTAGATTAGTTTAGTTTAGAGATACAGCGTGGAAACGGGTCCTTCGGCCCACCGACCAGCAATCCCCAAACATCAACACTATCCAACTCACACTAGGGATAATTTATACCGTATTTCCTATCCAACTCAAACTAAGGACAATTTACAATCTATACCAAAGCAATTAACCTATATACCAGTACGTCTTTGGAGTGTGGGAGGAAACCGGAGATCTCGGAGAAAACCCATGCGGTCATGGGGAGAGCGTACAAACTCCGTGCAGACAGCACCCGTGGTTGGGATCGAACCAGGGTCTCCGGCACTGCAAGCACTGTAAGGCAGCAATCTACCCTTGTACACCGTGCCACCATTGTGTTGGAGGAAGTAAATGGGCACCGCAGTATCTTTTTAGTTTAGAGATTCAGCAAGGAAACAGGCCTTTCGGCCCACCAATTCTGCACTGACCAGCCATTCCCGCACATGAAACCCTATCCTACACACACTCGGGACAATTTTCAATTTTCCCGATCCCATTAACTTACAAACCTGTATGTCTGAGTGTAGGAGGAAACTAGAGCTCCTGGAGAAAACGTACAGACAGCACCGGTAGTCAGGATCGAACCTGGCTCTCTGGTGTTGTAAGGCAGCAACTCTACCACTGTGCTGCCACTGTGCCGCCCGAATTTCTTCAGATCTAGTTTATGAATTCTGGAACAAATAAGGATTTATTTGTTCTATTTTACATGTACCAGGCGTAGAAGATTAATTTAAAAATTATACAATGAAACCATATCTTAGAAAATGATTGCATAGAATAATTCTCATTACTGTAACATAGTGGCTGCAAAATCACTTCTCGTAACGGTTTTTGCTTTTCCTAATGTACTTTACGTTTTTCATAAATGCTGTTTACTATTCCTCAAATTTAAAATTATTGCCATAATATTTTCACGGAATAAAAAGCTTGTGATTTAATTTAACCTAACCCAACCCCATCCACAAGAGATAGAATTGTTCCCTCAAGCCTGCCCTATCGTTCAATTTTTATGGCTGATCTTCTTTTACAAACCATTTCCCTGCACAATCTCCATATTCCATGCTTAATCTATTCAATGTGTCATTCTCCGTTTTCAATGCAGTCAATCCTCTGGGTAAGATAATTCCAAAGATTCCTCACCCTTTGAGACCTAGACTCCTCAGCAGGGGGGTGGGGTGGGGGGCGGGTTCCTCCTGTTGCTTCCCTGTCAAGTCCTCTGAGAATTTTGTACATTTCAATGAAGATACCAATCATTCTCTTAAGGGCCTGTCCCACCAGCTTGCGTCTGCGATCGCCGGGGCCGTATGGAATTGTGCAGGGCTGGTCCCGACATCGCACGGGGCTCCGAAAAACTGACACTGTCCAAAAATTCCGCGCGGCAACGGCCTGTTGGCCCGCAGCCGCATTGAGGCCATACGCAGCACCTCGACGCCGTACACAGCATCTTGACGCCGTACGCCTAGCGCGTGGCGTTGCGCGATGACATCACCACCCCCGCCTGCCGTTGCGTGATGATATAACCACCCGACGCCGTGCGCCGTCCAAATTCAGTCGGCCCAGCTGATTGGTGGGTATGATGTGCGGATCGGTCCCGCACAACTCCAGACGGCTCCGCGGTTGGAAGTGGGACCGGCCACGCGAGGCCGTACGCCTCAAGCCACCACGTTTGGTCACGCTAGACGCATGCAATCGCATGCTGGTGGGACAGGCCCTTTAAACTCTTAGGAATAGAGGCCTGGTGTAATCAATCTCATGAATGCCAGATATGTCATTCCGAGAACCACACAGGTGGCCTGTTGCTGCACTCTCTGAAAGGAAGTATATAATATTTTTAGGAATGGAGACCAAAATTGTGCACACTATTCCAGCTGTATTTTCATTGCCCGGTCCATCACAGGTATTAACCTCCCCACCATTGAAGGGATCTACAGGAGACATTGGCTCAAAAAGACCCACACCACCCATTGGCCACACTGATCCTGCTGTTACCATTTGGACAAGGTACTGCTTATCATGACCTGCATGTTCAAGAACAGCTTTATCTTGAACATGCAGGTCAACCTGTAGAAACAAGGCACCGCAGATGCTGGTTTACCAAGGAAAGACACAAAATGCTAGAGCAGGTCAGACAACATCCCTGTAGAACATGGATAGGTGATGTTTCGCATAGGGATCTTTCTTCAGACTGAATCAGTATCTTTCCTCTTGTACTCATAGCTTCTAGCATATCAGACCAAAATAGCATTTACCTTCTGCAATGCCTGCTGCACCTGCATTAACTTTCAGTGATTTGTGCACAAAAGCACGTGGACTACTTGAACATCAATGCTTCTCAGTCTCTCACTATTTTGAAAAAAAACTTCCCATTTATTTTTCTTCTACCTGAAAGGATAATTGATAGTTTTGCATATTGTATTGTACCTTAAACACCTTTGTTGCTCACTCAAGTGTCAGTATCATTCTGTAGCCTCATTGCATTCTCTTCCCTGCTCACCATCCTTCTTACTTTAATATCAACACTAAGATATATTAGGAATAAGCCGTTTGGCACCAAGCCTGATATGACATTCAACAAAATCATAGCCATTCTGCTATCCCAGTATCATTATGAGACAGCGATCCATATTATGGACTCCTCAGCCAGGGAAAATATTTTCCTGTTTTTATACTTTCAAGCCCTGTCAGAATTTTGTGTGTTTTAATGAGGTTGCCTCTCATTCTTTTAATCTCAGGAGAATGTCTTGAATTTGTAAGATAGATCCATAATCTATTTCAAGAACAGATTCTTTTGTCTCTGGCGCTGTGAGGCAGCAACTCCACCACTGTACCGCCCCTAAGCTTTGCTATTTTTATAATATCTTGAAATTCATGCAACTTTTTATGGAATGCTACAGTTTTCATTTTAGTTTTTTAAAGCTTTGTGTTTGAGTAGGTGATTCAGGGCCAGAATATGTAAAATAGCCTGTATTTCATGTTGAATTTGGACTAGCTTATACATTTAGTGCTCGGACTAGATAAGAACTGTATACTAGAAGAAATTTTAATGGAAAGAATAAGAGTAATTAAATAAATCTTTCACTGGTGTGACACGCCAAATGGCTGCCTTCTATTCTGTATAGTTTTCTATTCAATAATTCATATCCTCCCCAGTTTTCCTTAAATTGTATCAGAAGCAATAATCATTTGCATTTAAATATTGGCCAGCATTACATTGAGGAAGTATCATACTGGATAAAATGATTTCCAATATATGGATGGATGGATAAACAGAATTGCAAGACGATATAGAAATGAAACACAAATTGAGATTAATATTACTAACCAAACTAACAAGTTCAGTATGTGTCTAAGAATGTTTACGCCATTCTTAAACATTTTAGTACATGTAAAGCTTGGTGTCAGTTACATAACAATTTTGTCATGAGACCAACAGAACCTTAGCTTCTTTGTACTGCTACATTGGTTTAACACAATACTCTAGACACTAGTAAGAAGTTTATTAGATGACTTACTAGGCTAAGTGGAGCCCTTTGAGTCCCAGTCACACGGGAGGCCTGGCCCCCAACGCAACCCATTCCCCAATGCAATATTCCACCACTCACCCGTTCTCCCAATGCAACCCATTTCCCCAACGCAACATTCCACCACTCACCCATAGCCCCTAACTGCGCAGGCGTGGTTCATTTCCCCATATCCCCCAACACTCCCTCCCCCTCTTCATGCGTGGGAGGGAAGTTGGGTGTGTGGCGGTGGAAGGGAGGGGGGTTGTGTGTGGGCTGGGAGGTGTAGGAGGAGGGTAGAGGGGGGATGTGGGGGAGTGGGTGTGTGTGGTGGGAGGGGTGTGTGTGGTGGCAGGGGGGGGTGTGTGTGGTGGGAGGGGGGGGTGTGGGTGGGTGTGTGTGTGATTGAGGGTGGTGTGGTGTGGGCGTGTGGGGGGGTGTGGGGGGGGGTGGGTGTGTGTGTGGGAGGGGGGGTGTGGGGGTGTGGGGGTGTGGGTGGGGGGGTGTGTGTGGGTGGGGGAGGTGTTGTGGGGGGGAGGGGGGTGCGTGCGGGGGATGTGTGGGCGGGGGAGTTGGGGGGGGGGGGTGTGTGTGTGGGGAGAGTCTGGGGGGAGTTGTAGGGGGCAGGAGGAGATGTGGGGGCAGGGTGGGTAGTCTAGGGGGGTTGTTGGGGGAATGGGGGGGAGGGGGTTGTGGGGGAGGGGGGAGTGTGTGGGCTGGGGGGTTGTGTGGGGAGAGGGGTTTGTGTGGGCGGGGCCGAGACCACTTCGAGACCTCCGCCGGCCATCCAGAGCATCCTTCAGCTCCAGTAAAGACGTGACCGTCCTGCGGAGTGAGAAGAGACTAATCCATGTGGCGCTGACTGGCAGGAAAGGAGATCGATCTGCGCATGCGTGGTTTGTAAGATGATAGATAGATAGAGAACGAGATAGAGATAGAGATAGATATACAGATAGACAGATATGCGAATCACTGCTGTAAATTTCAAGATTTAGGTGATTTATTATCAAAACTGGTACAGATTCTGTAGTTTGCTAATTTTGCAAATACTTTCTCCTTGTACACTCATCTATTCTGCTGCAAATGGGACAAACAGTTTTTTGCAGTTCGGAGCTCGGAGCTTATTCGTTGTTGTGTTTTATAGGGAAGTAGCTGTTCCTGAACCTGATTGTTACAGTTTTCAGGCTCCTGTTCTAATTGTTACTGAGGCACATCAGGGTTCTCTCTATCAAACCTTGCCTAGAACGCATTGAGCTCGTCAGAGAGTGATGCTTCGCAATCGTTTGATCTGCCTCCTGATTTCACGTTGTAGGGGGTGATGTCATTCAAGCCCTACCACAGTTGCCGAACATGTGAAATGTATTGCTGAAAATTTTATTTGTATTATGTATGTATTTTAAAGTAGCTGAACTGGCAGCCTGCTCTAAAATAACAAAATTCAGATAATGTATTAGAATTAATAAATTTAAATTCTAAGGATATTTGAGTCTCATAAAGGAGCAAATGTTGCAATTTCTTATTTTTGTTCAGCTTTCTTGTGCTCTGGTGCACATTTTAAGTAGAAGCATTTCTACATTTATGTACTAAAAATCATTGTAAATAATTACTGAAGTGATGACTTTGAAAATGCGCTTTTAAGGATGATATGCAGGGATCACACGTTTTTTAAAAGTAATGTGAAAAATTCAAAGGTAGTCGAATTACTTTACCAGTAACATCAGGTGGTCAGATTGGAAATTTCAAATCTTAGGGTTATAAGCTCGTATATAACAATGATTTAGCTTTCTTCATCAGAACATGGTTCTATTATAGCTATGAAATATGGGTGTTCAAGATTTGCTTATCTTGAAATAGAATATACTCACGATATTCCTATTAACCTGAAAGTTTGGCAATTTAAAAAAATTATCAGTTTTACTCGGGCAGAAAATTTATGAAGCATTTCATGTTTAAGTGTTGTATTCACCAGACATCCTTGTTCATCTTTCTTTGGCAAGCCCAAACTGTATATGCGGAGGCGCAGATGACAGAAGTGGCGTTTGGATGAATGCAACATTATATATATCAAGGGCATCACTGACTGCTAGTGGTTTATTGTGCTTTGGAAAATAAATTCTGGTGTTATTCTTGAAGTAAACTTCAAGGATGGTTTTGATGCCTCCTGGTTTTACAGAGGGAACTCCAAATATGCATTTGGCAATTTACTTCAAAACCATTTGGATAATGTAGCCACTGAAATTAAGAGGGAAGAGTGTAAAATTCTGATTGCGTGAAACAGATGCAAAATATTAAGGCACCTTGCATCTTTAAACCAACTTTCCTCGATAAAATATATCCAAACTTGTTATTGGAAGCAATAATGGAAGCTCTGACCATTATTTCCCAATCCCTTTTGTCTAAAGGCACTGTGTTGAAGTACAACTCGCCTGTTAATGTGGTGCTGTTAATTGAAAAATAGCAAAAGCGAGATCTGGAAATTTCTGGCAAATTCCTAATATTAGGAAAATTATTAGACAAAAATACTGAAGCATTGCATAATCGCTTTATTTTTCCGGGTGTGAGCCAGCATAGAAACATAGAAACACAGAAAATAGGTGCAGGAGGAGGTCATTCGGCCCTTCGAGCCAGCACCGCCATTCATTGTTATCATGGCTGATCGTCCCCTATCAATAATCCATGCCTGCCTTCTCCCCATATCCCTTGACTCCACAAGCCCCTAGAGCTCTATCTAACTCTCTCTTAAATCCATCCAGTGACTTGTCCTCCACTGCCCTCTGTGGCAGGGAATTCCATAACTTCACAACTCTCTGGGTGAAAAAGTTTTTTCTCACCTCAGTCTTAAATGACCTCCCTTTTATTCTAAGACTGTGGCCCCTGGTTCTGGACTCGCCCAACATCGGAAACATTTTTCCTGCATCTAGCTTGTCCAGTCCTTTTATAATTTTATGTTTCTATAAGATATCCCCTCATCCTTCTAAACTCCAGTGAATACAAGCCTAGTCTTTTCAATCTTCCCTCATATGACAGTCCCGCCAACCCAGGGATCAATCTCGTGAACCTACGCTGCACTGCCTCAATCACAAGGATGTCCTTCCTCAAATTAGGAGACCAAAACAGTACACAATACTCCAGATGTGGTCTTATCAGAGCCCTATACAACTGCAGAAGAACTGCACAACAGCAATTATTATCTATTCTCTAAATGCCGGAGAAAATGGTACATCGCTCTTATGTTAAATTGAATAGCAGGATGCCTGTGTTTGTTCTTATTAAATAGTTCTTTGTGGCTGGTGAGGGCAATTGAGCAATGATAAAAGAAGGAAGTAGAAGTGAGAACATCTGGATAGTGGTATTCTTAGACACTAGCAGATATTATCCTACTTGGTTCTAGAAGTTGGAAGATTGAGACATGCCTTTGAATTTGTAATACCAGTTAGACATCACGTGCATATTTTAGCTAGTGTACATAATTCAGTTGCAGTGAATTGATGTAGAAGGATGGAAATCTGACTGCTTTGTCTTGGATGGTATCAGCATCTTCAGTACTGCACTCACCTCGGCAATTAGAGAGAATTCCAACTAAGTCTGGACATGTGTGTTCCAGCTGAAAGATTTTGCAGGTATCAGGAAATTAGTTGCTTGCTGTGGGATACCTCATCTCTGACCTGCTCTTGTGGCCACAACATTTACTTGACTGATCCAATCAATATTCTGGTCCCAATGCTGACTGTGGGGACTAAATTACAGTCATACAGTTGTACAGCATAGAAATAGACCCTTCGGCCCATCATGTCCATGCCAATCATCTGGTACCCACCAAGAAACAAGAAACTGCAGATGCTGTTTTACACAAAAGGACACAAATTGCTGGATTAATTCAGCAGGTCAGCCAGCATCTCTGGAGAACATGGATAGGTGATGTTTTGGGTTGGAACCCTTCACGCTGATGAAGGGTCAGCTTGAAGAAGGGTCCTGACTCAAATGTCACCTATCCATGTTGCCCAAATATGCTGCTTGATCCACTTACTCAATCACTTTGTACCTGCATGCACTATGTCTATGTATTTACTCTTTTTTCTCTCTTTTAATTTTGATGAAGGGAAACGTTAGCTGCTTATTCTTTCCGTCAATGCTTGACTGATGACCTGCAGGTGGTTGGGCATTAAAATGCACATACATCATTATATTTTGAAAATCAGGTTTGCAGGGGGTGTCAAGCATAGCCAGATTCCTTTATTTTGATATAAAATGCTTATTTAAAAATACATTTTACAGCTTGATTTGTGCATTGTAGGTGCTTTATGAACAGCCATAAATATATTTAAAATCGTACTTTATATAATTTGTCGCAGAGAAATGACCTCATTATATCTCAGTCGATATTTTCAGTTTTCTTTTATTTCTTCTGTTAATCTGTTTTGTTTTTAATTTTTCAATGGGTTGAGTTTTGCATTGTGAATAACGGGATGAAACATAGAAACATAGAAATTAGGTGCAGGAGTAGACCATTTGGCCCTTCGAGCCTGCACCGCCATTCAATATGATCATGGCTGATCATCCAACTCAGTATCCCGTACCTGCCTTCTCTCCATACCCTCTGATCCCCTTGGCCACAAGGGCCACATCTAACTCCCTCTTAAATATAGCCAATGAACTGGCCTCAACTACCCTCTGTGGCAGAGAGTTCCAGAGATTCACCACTCTCTGTGTGAAAAAAGTTCTCCTCATCTCGGTTTTAAAGGATTTCCCCCTTATCCTTAAGCTGTGACCCTTGTCCTGGACTTCCCCAACATTGGGAACAATCTTCCTGCATCTAGCCTGTCCAACCCCTTAAGAATTTTGTAATTTTCTATAAGATCCCCTCTCAATCTCCTAAATTCTGGAGAGTATAAACCAAGTCTATCCAGTCTTTCTTCATAAGACAGTCCTGACATCCCAGGAATCAGTCTGGTGAACCTTCTCTGCACTCCCTCTATGGCAATAATGTCCTTCCTCAGATTTGGAGACCAAAACTGCAAGCAATACTCCAGGTGTGGTCTCACCAAGACCCTGTACAACTGCAGTAGAACCTCCCTGCTCCTATACTCAAATCCTCTTGCTATGAAAGCCAACATACCATTCGCTTTCTTTACTGCCTGCTGCACCTGCATGCCTACCTTCAATGACTGGTGTACCATGACACCCAGGTCTCGCTGCATCTCCCCCTTTCCCAATCGGCCACCATTTAGATAATAGTCTGCTTTCCCGTTTTTGCCACCCAAATGGATAACCTCACATTTATCCACATTATACTGCATCTGCCAAATATTTGCCCACTCACCCAGCCTATCCAAGTCACCTTGCAGTCTCCTAGCATCCTCCTCACACCTAACACTGCCCCCAGCTTAGTGTCATCCGCAAACTTGGAGATATTGCCTTCAATTCCCTCATCCAGATCATTAATATATATTGTAAATAGCTGGGGTCCCAGTACTGAGCCTTGCGGTACCCCACTAGTCACTGCCTGCCATTGTGAAAAGGACCCGTTTACTCCTACTCTTTGTAGGAGTAAACTCTTTCCTACTCCTACGCCTACGTTTGTTCATTTTACTGAGTAAATTGAATAGCAGTTTCCATAATCCACATGTGCCCCATACACTGCAGGAATCAAAAGTTGTTTAATTTCCTTCCACATAAACTCTGCAATGCATATATATTACTAGAAAACATGGTATTAGAGAACACAAAATGTGATAGCTCTCCATTATTTATTCGTTAATCACGATAGAAAAGGGTCATGTTGGTAAATTCGGATTTATGTGATTTTTGAAGCAATGATATATCGTCACAGTCTATCCAAATCTGTGGATTAATTTGGTACGTGTGTAATCATACTCCTTTTATTATTGGAGTCATTAAAATGTATATTCTCTCCCTCTCACTTTCTCCATCCTATTGCCTGATTGGTCAGAGAGGCTGCATCACTGTAGATAAGGGCAGATTGAATTAGTTCCTACAATTTTTTTGTTTTTAATATCACTGCCTTTTCTCATTTATTTGTTCTTGAATTTTAGTTTAGTTTAGAGATGCAGCATGGAAACAGGCCCTTTGGCCCACAGGCCGACCAGCGATCCTCGCCGACCAACAATTCCCGCACATTAACACTATCCTACACCCTCTAGGGCCAATTTTTACATTTACCAAGCCAAATAACCTACAAACATGTACGCGTTTAGAATGTGGGAGGAAACCGAAGATCTCTGAGAAAACCCATGGGGAGAACTTTCTGTACAAACTCCGTACAGACAGCACCCGTAATAGGGAACGAACCCGGGTCTCCGGCGCTGCATTCGCAGTAAGGCTGCAACTCTACCGCTGCGCCACCGTGACTTAGTTTCAGCCCATTGCAAGTCTCAACATCTTTTGGATTTGGAACTGTCTTTCCCAGATGTATTATCTGGAAAATTGTTCTACTGTGTCTGTGACTGCAAATAAAATGATGCACGTCATATTTCTTGCTCCTTGATAGCTGAAAATGGACACTTGAAGGTTTGAACCGCATTTCTGTTTGCCTCTTTTATTCCTCATGTGAAGCGGGAGTGAAATTAAATCCATCTGGTACTGTTAAACATGCCATTCCTTTTGACTATTTATACAAAGTACTGGTGTGCATTTGCTCTTGTTTTTAAATGTCCTGGCCTGTTGTCTGTGCCGCTCTAAATTGCCTGGTCTCATTTAACAGATAACAAACTGTCTTTCTCATCTGAAGTAATTACAAATCCTGTATATTTTTGATGTTCCTCAGTTAATGTTGTATTCGATTCTACTTTTCATTGGAGACCCTAACAGTTGTAGCCACAAACGTTTTTTGTTTGTTGATATTTGTCTGAAGGTGATATTTCCAATTTAAAGCTAGATTAAACTACTTATTGGTTGGAGTACTTGAAATTATTTTGGATCTTGATATTATGGTAGTGATACCAGAGGCCGAAAATCTATCTCATAACAGCTGCTGAACAATAATATTTGACCTTTTTTATTTCAGAATGTAGGCAGGTTTTATTACTTGAAATAAAATGAGTTGAGGATTTTTCTAGCTCAGTGCTGATGAAACATGAACAGACAATTGAATATAACATGCAGATGAGGTTATCAGATACAGAGCAGAATAGTGTTAATGTTTCAGGTCGGTCAGCATTCACTGATATGTGCACTTTTTATATTATGACGGATACATTTTTTTTTTAAAGTAGTAGTGATTGGGAGGTCCATTGCATTGATTTGTCCATTTTTATGTTGGCAAATATACCAAACATTTTCATGAAGTCATTGAGAGATGTGTTTAACTGAGTTTGTTTCTTCCATATATTATGTAGCATCACTGGAATGGAAGCTTGTCCTTAAACTGAGTTAGCTACTTCAGATAGTGTATTGACATAGATACCAGATTTATTTTATTAACTAGTTGAATTCAAGTAGTCCCAGTCTCTGGATTGCTAGTGTAAAAATACAATTATAAGGCCACTGTATTATCAGCAACATTATTATTGACTTTCAGACAAAGCATCGGGGCAGCACAGTGGCTCAATTGGTAGAGCTGCTGCCTCAGTGCAGGGGACCCGGGTTCGATCCTGACCTAAGGTGCTGTCTGTGGGGAGTTTGCATGTTCTTCCCATGACCATGTAGGTTTCCTTCCACTTGCCAAAGATGTGTGGGTTTACAGGTTAATTGGCCTCTGTAAATTGCCCCTAGTGTGGAGGGAGTGGATGTGAAAGTGGGACAACGTAGATCATCTCCCTCATAATGTGGGATAAGTGTGGCCATGGTGGAGCAGCAGTAGAGTTGCTGCCTAACAGTGCTGGAGACCAGGGGTCGATCCCGACTACGGAATCTATCAGTACGGAGTTTGTACGTTCTCCCCGTGACCGCGTAGGTTTTCTCCGAGATCTTTGGTTTACTCCCACATTCCAGACGTACAGATGTGTAGGTTAATTGGCTTGTTGTATGTGTAAATTGTCCCTCGTGTGTGTAAGATAATGTTAATGTGTGGGGGACGGTGCGGACTCGGTGGGTCGAAGGGCATGTTTCCGTGCTGCATCTCTAAACTAAACTAGTATGAATGCGTGATCGATAGTTCTGGTGGACCCAGTGGGCCAAAGGGCCTGTTTCTGTGCTCTATCTCTAAACTAAAAAACTGTGTTTTGCCAATATGAGGATTGATCTTAAAAAAAACTATTCACATTAGTTGATCTTACTAACCATACATGCGTGAATCCAGGAATACTTCTGTTCAACAGATAGCCAGCAGTCATGCATTTTATAAACATCTTAAAATATAAATTATATACTAAAGTTGTTTTATTTGTATGAATGTCTTTAATATATCGACTTAAGAGTTGCAAGCTGCATATGTACCTGCAACATAACAATTAAATTCTTATTTGTTGCCGCTTTGAGCCCTTGAATGCAATAACACACAAATCAATAATCAGTCGCATAATATATTAATAATCAGTAATATGAGGTAACCAGATCATAATAGTGCAAAACCGGAGCGCGTAATGCATTCAGAACTAATATTTTTGTTGCTGAGGTGGGTTGTGTGGTGTTCAAGAGCCTGATGGTTGTCATGAAAAAGCTTTTCTTGAACCCAAAGTCACGGTTCACAAGCTCCTGCACTTTTACCCCAATGATAATAGTGAGATGAGACAGACGATGGCCATGGTGGTGCGGGTCTTTGAGATTTAGCTACATTTTTGAGGCAGTGCCTCTTATAGATCCTTTCGCTATTGAGGTCACCAATAAAAATGCCAGATTTAAGAGATATTCATGGTGTGACTAAATTTGAGCGCTGGAAATTTCATTACCCAGTATTTCATCAAAATAGTTGTTTATGGATGAGGCTGGCATGCCTGTACAGGTTTTGTATCATTAACAATACCACAATTAAGGCCAGGTCTAAGCCTTCCAATTTACCTTATTTCCCGGCAATGAAGACGCTTTTTTACCCAAAAATAAGGCACGAAAATGTACCTGCGTCTTGGAGGCCGAAGGTTAGGTTGTTTGCCAAGAAAGATAGACTTGGCTACCCTCAGTACAGCAACATCAATAACTATGTTGCTGTTCTGAGGGATAGCCAAGTCTATCCCTCAATGCTGGCAGCTGATGGGAAGCGGCTGTAAAAGGAGAGCGCTGCTGGGGGGGGGGAGAGTTCCTTTCACAGCATGTGGGGAGTCTGGCCCGGGTCAGCACGGCCTAGGCTGCACAAATTGGCTGGGCCGCCAGGAGTAAAGTTGCGGGGAGGGCAGGAGCTTTGAGAAGGATTGGGTCGGGGATCATGCCAGCAATTCACTCACTCACCGCTGCCGCGGCGCTCCTGGTGCGGAGCCACCACATTGTGGCCGGGGAGAGAAGTAGCTCGAGTGACTGCGAGCGGCCACTACCTCAGCACTTTCTGTCGGCCTGTCCGCCAGCCAGCCACGGTATCCTTCGGCACAGGTGCAACCAGTAGAGATGGTGGTTGGTGGGTAGCTACTGGGAGGAAGGCTGGCTCTCCCCCCCCCCTCCCCCTCCCCCCTCTCTCCCTCCCCCCTCCTCCCTCCCCTCTCTCCCCCTCCCCTCTCCCCCCCCCCCTCTCCCCCCTCCCCCCCCCCCCCTCTCCCCCTCTCCCCCTCTCCCCCCTCTCCCCCTCTCCCCCTCTCTCTCCCTCTCTCTCCCCCTCTCCCCCCCTCTCCTCCCCCTCTCCCCCCTCTCTCCCCCTCTCTCTCCCCCTCTCCCCCTCCCTCCCTCTCTCTCCCCGCCCTCCCGATGTTGCCTCTCTCTCCCCCCCTCTCCCGCAGGCGATGTTGACGGCTCCTGGACTAAACCAAACCCTTCATTCTGTCCCGCCATCCTTTTCTCAAAATTTAGCAACTTAAATTGGGGTGCGTCTTCATTGCCGGGAAATAAGGTAGATCATTGGATGTGATTCAATCTGCTTCATTTCCCTCATGGAAGTACTCTGGTGAGTGCATTGATGTGTAATTTGCCGGTCAGATTTAAACTAAGATGGTTATCACCTTTTTGTTTCATAGGTACCTGAAATAGAAAAATTGAAGAAAATGACAACAAAACAAACAAAAGTCAAAGAAGCAAAAAAAGTCTTGAAGAAAAAATTTCAAGTGAATACAAAAATCACTTTTGATGAAGAAGGGGAGGTGAGTTTCAGTTATATACATAAAAATAGTGAGAACTAGAAGCAGAAGGTAGGTATGTGTCTCCTTGTGCAAAAAGTTGCAAACACTGCCCAGTCCATCATCAGCTCTGTCCTACCTACCATCGAGGGGATCTATCGCAGTCGCTGCCTCAAAAAGGCTGCCTGCATCATCAAGGACCCACACCATCCTGGCCATACACTCATCTCTCCACTGCCATCAGGTAGTAGGTATAGGAGCCTGAAATCTGCAACATCCGGGTTCAGGAACAGCTGCTTCCCCACAGCTATCAGACTATTACAAACTCTAAACTGTAACACCCTAGTGCACTTTATCTGTTTATTTATGTATATATATATATATATATATATATATTCTATGGTATATGGATACACAGATCTGATCTGTATTTATGCCTACAATATTATGTTGTGCTGCAGCAAGCAAGAATTTAATTGTCCTATCTGACAATAAACTCTCTTGAAAAATGTAAAAAAGATTATTTTAAGATTTAGAGATACAGTGCGGAAACGGGTCCTTTGGCCCACCGAGTCCGCACCGATCTGTGATCGTCACACATCAATACTATCCTCCACACATTAGGGACAATTTACACACACACCAAGCCAATTAACCTACATATCTGTACATCATTGGAGTGTGGGAGAAACCGGAGTTCTTGGAGAAAACTCACGGGGCAAACGTACAAACTCCGTACAGGCAACACTTATAGTCAGGATCGAACCCAGGTCTCCAGCCCTGCAAGCGCTGTAAGGTAGAATTGCTGCCTTAGTTGCTGGCAAAGTTGCTTGTTCTGACATTTGGTAAAATCATAGCTGATACTTATGCATGACTTTCCTGAACGTCATATTTCCTTTAATTTTGTTTAATATCCAGAAAGCTTCTAATTTTTTTTTCTCAATATATTATGCAACCAAATCTCCACAGATTTCCAAAGAGACACAAGCCAATTGAGTGACAAATTGCATGTTGCCTCATTTCTGAATGGCAACCCTTTATTTTGCGATTGTGTCTCCTGGTTTTAGACATGCCAGCCAGGCCAAGCATCAACCCTGTATCTACCCTGATTTGATGTGCTTGCCTCCATAGGCCGAGTATCATGTGTTAGGATGTCATGTTGCACCTGTATAAATCATTGATTAGACTACATTTGGAGTATTTTGCATGGTTCAGCTCACTACAGGAAGGATGTGATCACAACAGAGATGCAACAAGATGTTGCAGAGAATGGAAGGGAATAACTATGTGGATTGGATCGGCTGGGTATATTCTTAGTGGAACATAAGGCACCAAGGAGTGCATTTATGGATGTTTATAAAATTCTGAAAGGAATGGATAGGATAGATTTTTCCCAGTGCAGGCGAATCTAGAACGAGAGCTTACATGTTTAATGATAAGGGTGAACTTTAAAGGTGATCTGTGGATAGGCTTTTTCAGTCGTGGATATCTGTAATATCTGTTTGTGGAGGTGTTAGTGTTAAACACAATGACAATATTTAAAATGCATTTGGACAGGTACGTGGATTGGAAAGCTATAAAGGGACGCAGGCCTAATGCAGGCAAACTGTATTAGTGTAGACAGTTATCAAGGTGGGTATGGACACGGTGGGCATAAAGGGCCCATTTCTATCCTGTGCAATTCTGTGATTCTAAACTTGAAAGATTGGGTTCAGTCTGCTTAATCTCCAAATTCCTTCTACCCCCAGGAGTAATTTTGGTAAATCTTTGTTTCCCTCCCTTATCATGGGAACATCGCTGATAATCAAAGCCAAGATAAGGACTGTGGAGAGAAAAAAAATCTTAATTCAGTAAATCAAATGCAGTAGATAAAAAAAAATCAGTTGGGTACAGTTAAGAAACAGAATAATGCAGAAAGCATGTGTCGTGGAAATGAAGTGTGCAGAATAAAATCTGGAAATGATAGGTGCATTTAACAAGGGTAATCCAATAATCATGAAACTAAATATAGATTGGGCTAACCAAATTAACAGAAATAGTTAATATTAATAATAGTCTGAAGAAGGATCTCGACCTGATACGTCACCCATTCCTTCTCTCCAGAGATACTGCCTGTCCCTCTGAGTTTTGTGTCGAACAGAAATAGTGTCAGATTCAATGAATGCAGAAAGGGTGCGTTTTTGGACCAGTTTGTTAATGGACCAGCAAGGAAATACACTATTTTAGATCTAGTATTGTGCAATGAGAAAGCATTAATTGAGGGTAGACAAAAATGCTGAAGAATCTCAGCTGGTGAGGCAGCATCTATGGAGCGAAGGAATAGCTGACACTTTGGGTCGAGACCCTTCTTCAGGCTGATGTGGGGGTGGGTGAGGGGCGGGAAGAAGAAAGGAAGAGGCGGAGACAGTGAGCTGTAGGAGAGCTGGGAAGGGGAGGGGAAGGAGGGAGACAGCAAGAACTACCTGAAATTGGAGAAGTCAATGTGTAAACTACCCAAGCGAAATATGAGGTTCTGCTCCTCCAATTTGCGGTGGGACTCACTCTGGCCATGGAGGAGACCCAGGACAGAAAGGTCAGATATGGAATGGGAGAGGGAGTTGCAGTGCTGAGCCACCGGGAGATCGGGTTGTTTAATGCGGACTGTGCAGAGGTAATCAATGCTAATCAATAAATGAATGTGTTTAAATAGTAATTAAGTAATTAATTTCAAATCTAAATAGTTTTTTTGTTCCGTTTACTTTTTGGTCACACTATTTAGCTCTTTTTGAACATCTACTTTTTCAAATTGTTCAGAATTGTTGCTTCTGCAAAATGGTGAATCATTGTTGCACTCCCTCTATCGCAAGTGTATCTATCATTTGATAGAAAGACCAAACGTATACAAATCTACAACTCAAATCCTCTCGCTTTGTAAGCCAATATACCATTTGCCCTACTTGCTTGCTATACTTTCAAGTTAACTTTGTGGTTTGTAGCACGAACAACCAGGAGCCCCTCAACACCAATACTAGCAATGTTACAAAATTTTGGGATTTTAAAAATCAAGTTTACAATTTATACCACCAGATAAAGCATAAGAATAAGTGTAATTTGACACCTAATTCACTTTAATATCTTCAGTATTAAATAAGTTATGGCCGCTTTCATACTCGGAGATTTGCATCTTGTTCCCTATTGCTTTTTCATTCTTAACACCAAAGCTGTGATCGAGGACAGTCAAAAGCCCATAACATTCTTAAAAATTAAGAGAACTGAATGAAATTTTCTGTTATTATAGATTGAAGCATACTGAAACAAATATAAAATGCCTTACTTGGATGACATGAAATTAAAGCATATAATTAGTTAATTACCTAATTGTAGTTAATTACCAAATTGACCGTTGTGACGGAAATAGTAATAAACACCATGAAAATTCAAAAATGTGAAATTCTCAAGATCAGAACTTTAATATTATTGTATTATATGCTGTAAGTCCATAACAGATAGGTAAATAAATGACAATTTCTAGCAATATACCAAGTCTTTATGGAGAAGATCAGTTGCTAGCTGGTACATTGGCATATCATAATCAGTAGCATCTTCATACTCCTCAGATTTTAACCAATAAGCAACTCTGTACAACTTGGTTTTCTTCAATTTTTCAATTTTGGCATTGTAAACTACAAGTTTTTGCTCTTCAAACCATGCATGACATGACTTTCTGCCCACTACTTTCCCATTAAGAATCTCCTGTAGATTCCATTTCTTAAGAAAATGATTTTTTTTTTAAATAGCCTAAGTATCCAAATAACAAACTAATCCCATTCACACGAGAAATCACAATATAACATGATTTTTAAATCTCACTGTCATGAATTTATATCCCAGGTGGAAGGAATGTAATGTTTAATTCCCATCAATTAATCTAGAAACATCCACTCAATATAATCAAAATTATTATTTTTTTGCACAAAACATGGGACTAAAACCGATATTTAGTATAATAATATGGACTATGGATAGACAATAACACAAAATATAGACGATTTAGATGCTCTTATGACATGATTGTCCAAAAAAAAGAGCATTTAAATCATCTTGTGACTGGGTTTTTCTGGAACACGATCGATTGGAACGTTGCATTCACGGTGAAAAACACTGCCGGCTCGTATGGGGCCCAAATCACATTTTCGCAACGTAAAATTAGATTAAAGCCATCCCAAGAAGCAAGTTTGTATGTAAAATAAATGACTTGCCCTATGTTTTATCCAGTTCTTGCAATCCGTCATGTTGTAGGCGTTGAGGGTGTTAGAAGTCGCATTCTATTTTAATGTAATTATTAAATTGCATCGCGATTTTAAAAAAAAATCGCGGAAGTCCGTTCGATTATTCTTCAGCAGCTAGCAGCCCGAGAAAATCCGCCGTAGACAGGCAGTAGAAAACTGGATATTAATCCCCCCCCCCCCCCCCCCCTTTCAAAGCCAGTGGCAGAACTGCAGAGCCGCTGAAGGTAAGTTTTGTAACATCGCTACCAATAGTGTTCAATCTCTCGCCAAAATGCTTTTCTGGTTTTTCCTTTAAAGTGAATGATGGTACATTTTTATCAGTTTGCATTCCATTTATCATGTCCTCACTCTCTACTGTTTTTTATGTATAATTCAGCTCTTCATGTAAATGCAAGTTTTTGTTGGTTTGTATTGCGAGCCTTCCTCAGAGACTCATCATTTCCTGTGATGCATTTGTAACTTTTTAACATGAGCATAATTCTCATTCACTCCATTCTCTGAATTTGAACGCATCTATCATAGTCTATGTCCCATTGTAAACAATTCCTTGTGCCTCTTGATTTTATGTTAATTGTAAGGTTGGATATATCCAATTCTGTTCCTTCATCAAAATCATCTTTACAGATGTGAATAACTAAAGCTCAAGAACAGATCCCCGAAGGGCAGTTTTTAAATACTGCCAATCAGCTTTTGTTCCCTTTATTAATAATTTTGCGTGTGCATCTTTCATGAGGTTATTGCCAGTTATGCTACGTTTCATTATCAAGTTGTTATTGATGTGAAGATATCCCACAGAGACATGAATAAGTTAATTACAAACATTATATTTATAACTAGAAGCCATAAAGTCAAAGCAGATTGAGCGATTAGATAAACGAAGGGATCAGGGGAGGGGAGGAGGAGAGGGGAAAGATCCTGGGGAGGTGAGGAGGGAGGCTGGGAGAGATTGAGGGAGAGGAAGGGGTAGGGAGGGAAAGGGGGAAAGTGGGGGAGGTGAGGAGAGTGGGGGAGGAGGGGGAGGGGAGAGGAGAGGAGAGGGGGGGGGGGGAATAGAGGGAGAGGAGGGCAGTGGGTGGGTCAGGAGGGATAGTGGGGGGATAGGGGAGGTGAGGATAGAGGGACATGAGGGGGTAGTGAGGGGAGAGGAGTTATGGATGTAGGGAGGGAGTGACTGAGTGTAGGGGAAAGGAGATGGAGGGAGAGGTGAGGGGGGATTGGGGAGGGGAGGAGAGGGGCAAGAAGATGGAGGGTGAAGAGGAGGTGGAGGGAGTGCTGGGGGATGAGGGGAAATGAGCCGTGCTTGCACAGTGGGGGCTATGCGTGAGTGGTGTAATATTACGTTGGGGGGACGGGTTGGATTGGGTGAACGGGTGAGTGGTGGAATATTGCATTGGGGAACGTGTTGCGTTGGGGGACCAGGCCTCCCGTGTGACAGGGACCCAACGGGTCCCACTTAGTCTAGTGATTACTAAAGATCAGATCCAAATAGTGTGCATCTAACTTTGGTGCCAGATTATTTGGTTTACTCCTGGGACAACTTTTTGAGGTATCTGGTGATGAGAAATTCTCGATCCATAAAAATGAAGTATCACGAGTGCAGAAAGATAGAAACATCATTATGTTTGGACAGGAACCAGGATACAATAGGTTTGGAGGAATGTGGGCCAAACCCAGGCAGGTCGGACTAGTTTAAGATGGGTCAAGTTGGTCAGCATGGCCAAGTTGAGCTGAAGGGCCTGTTTTGACGCTGTATGACTCTCTGACTTGTTCTATTTATCAGTGGTATGGTCACATCATAATTACACTTGTGATCTAAATTTGGAAAATAATGGATACTTAACCGTTCATAAAGATTTTTCAACTGGAGAAAATAATAATGCATGGCTAACTGAGATAGATCAAAAAGAGAAATCACTTGCTTTCAGTATCAGAACATTTTAACAGGAGGAAAAGGTGAATGGATTGTGAGAAAGAAAATGAAGGTGTCGTAGGAAAGGAATACAAGGAGGCTTGATACCATGCCAGAGCCAGTCTCCTTTTTGGACTTCATATTATTGCTTGGGATCAGGAAACACTTGCTCCCACTGCAGTTCTATGGGTTTTGATAAGGCCAGTATGGGAACCAAAGATTCTGCAACAGTTGGCACAAAGGCACTTGACAGGAAGAGTGGGTCAATTTAGAGGTTCCATTGTTTATATTGGATTTCACATTGTCCTGAAGAAGAACCTCGACACACTCAGTGTTGTACCAAATACTTTAGCTATATTTTGAGCACTGATAGTCCAAGGATCATCATGAGCCAGGGATGGTACAAAGCTTTGAAAATGTTCTTGAATAATTTCTGCTATCATTTTGGTAACTAGTTAACCGGATGAAGCATGGAGTAGAGTAGCCTACCCATTGGATGCACTGGTTTTGGAGCATTTTGTGGAATAGAAATTGGTGATAACGGTCCTGAGTGGTGAGATGATCCATACTTTCAGAGATACACTGGAGGGTAGGGATCTCTCTTGCTTAGCAGACTGCGTTTGGTTTGTGGTCCTGATCTTCAGTTCTCTTTCACAGACATCAAAAGGATGTTCTGGCGCGCTGAAGGCAATGATGAATTTTATCTTAATTTTTCCAAACCTTGTGGTGCCAGGGTTAAGAACATCTCCAAGGGACTGGAGAGGAAACTGGAGGACAAAGATCCAGTTGTCCTGATCGATGCAAGAATTGATGCCACAGATAGAAAACAGAGGAGGAGGCTCTGCTGAAGAAATATGAGCAGGAGTAGGAGAAATTAATTTTAATTCATAGGTCACTGGAACCAATATTATAAAAAAAAGTGAGTTGGATAGCCAAGGCCTTGGGGAAGACTTCATGGGTGAGAGGAGGAATGTTTGGTGATTGTGTGTTCTGGTGAGAGAAATTTTTAAAAGGTCTAAAAATGTGATGGTGTTTGGCCAGAAATTTGGTAATGATAACCCGAATCTTTCAAGAATGGACAATGCGTTGTAAGCGTTTACCTTCAATTCAAATCAGAGCTGGGAACATGGTAAAAATCCAAAAATGATAACTCCAGTCCTAAATGCACAACATTCATAACAATATAAATGAATTACTGACGCAAATTGAAGTAAATAACTGCTGACTAATATCATTGCAGGGACGTGGTTGAAAAGTGACCAAGACTGGGAAAGATATTGGAAGATAATTAATATGTAGAAGGGATGGGTGTGCAGATAAATATATTAAAGGACGGGGTGATAGGCCATTGAGAGGATGGAATTTAGTTTGGAAAAGATTAGTCCAAGTTAATATGGTCCATTCGCATTCTGTAACAGAAGAAATTTATATTGGGGAAGTGGCTGTGAAATTAAACAAATAGTTTGTGTCTGTCTTCATGAAAGAAAACTATGCTATTTAAATCCCAGAAATAACAGAGCCATTACTGGACCTTATTTTGTGAAATGTAGCCAGTCCAGTGGTGGGAGTATCATGTACAGCATATATGATTTTAATGTTCAAGATGTTTTTATAAATAAATATTTTGGAGGTCATTCATTAGCATGCATTTGAAAAATTGTTAAAGATCAGTCAACATTAATCTGTTATTCAGATCGTTAACAGTTCACCTTTTTATTTGTACCGTAGATGGTTCAGCAGTGGCCACCCATGCAAAAAAGTCAAGTGGACAATGATGCAGATGATGACACAGGAGGAATAAATATGGAGAAAGCAAAAGAAAGGCTACGTAAAGAGGATAAGCATGACAAGGAAGAATACAGACAAAAAATAAAAGAAAAACATAGGGTAAGTGGAAATCTGTAATGTGAGAAATTCTGCAGTTTTTTTTAATGCTGAGGGTAGAATAAATGGTGGAGAGCTGGACTTTATATCAACCCTCATGGTTGAGAAATAAGTTTTCTTGCATCCACATGCTCTCCTCTGGAGGTTTGTCAAAATCAAGCATTCCACCTGTTCAGTTACCACTACTTTTCCCATTCCTTCAAACCAGACATTCAAACCATCAAACCTCATCAACTTGTCCATAAGATTTGTTGCACCCCGGAGCTTACTCTGATTCTGTGTTTAACTTTTCAGATAATTTGTAAAGTAAGGGTTATGACTCCTTAATCACCTCTGAACAGATGAAAGATTAAAGGACAGGTACCTTGAATGACATTGAGCACCTAGAGTTTAGTATAACACTTGCAACATTTAGCAATTGAAAAATAATACTTTTGAAAATTATTTTTCTTGTATTAATTTCATGCTTTTTTTAATTGGAAAGGACAGCATTGACCAACTGTTCACCGTTGAGTTGAATACCAATAGAAATAACATCCTGATATTAACACTCCTAATTAGCACTCCTATTAACATTCCTAATGCCCCCCTGCCTACACCCATCCACACGAAAATGAGCAATTATTATTGGATGCAATGTCTTTGCAAACTGAAAAATGCAAATATCCATTTATTATAAAAATAGATAATATTTTGTGATGAGTTTAATATATTGGTTCACCTACAAACCAAATGTGGATTAATTTAGGAAAGATAAACTTTACGATTACTTTACAGGTCCAATAGATTCAGTGATAATAGACAATAGGTGCAGGAGTAGGCCATTCAACCCTGCGATCCAGCATCACCATTCAATGTGATCATGGCTGATCATCCACAATCAGTACCTCGTTCCTGCCTTCTCCCCATATTCCCTGACTCCGCTATCTTTAAGAGCCCTATCTAGCTCTCTCTTGAAAGCATCGGCCATCACCGCCCTCTGAGGCAGAGAATTCCACAGACTCACAACTCTGTGTGTGAAAAAGTATTTCCTCATCTCCGTTCTAAATGGCTTACCCCTTATTCTTAAACTGAGGCCCCTGGTTCTGGACTCCCACAACATCGGGAACATGTTTCCTGCCTCTAGCGTGTCCAAACCCTTAATAATCTTACATGTTTCAATAAGATATCCTCTCATCCTTCTAAATTCCAGAGTATACAAGCCCAGCCGCTCCATTCTCTCAACATTTGACAATCCCGCCATCCCGGGAATTAACCTTGTGAACCTACGCTGCACTCCCTCAATAGCAAGAATGTCCTTCCTCAAATTAGGGGACCAAAACTGCACACAATACTCCAGTTGTGGTCTCACTAGGGTCCTATACAACTGCAGAAGGACCTCTTTGCTCCATTCCTCAATTCCTCTTGTTATGAAGGCCAACATGCCATTTGCTTTCTTCACTGCCTGCTGTACCTGCAGCTTACTTTCATTGACTGATGAACAAGGACCCCAGATCCCATTGTACTTCCTCTTTTCCCAACTTGACACCATTTAGATAATAACCTGCCTTCCTGTTTTTGCTACCAAAGTGGATAACCTCACATTTATCCACATTAAGCTGTATCTGCCATGCATCTGCCCACTCACCCAGCCTATCCAAGTCACCCTGCATTCTCATAGCATCCTCCTCACAGTTCACACTGCCACCCACAGTTCACACTGCCACCCACCCAATGATTTGATGACTTGATACCTGATGATCCATCTGTGCCTAGCTATTTAGCTGCACTGTTCCTGGATGTAAGCTAAGTAATTTGGCATGGATAGATAAAGAGGTTTCATGATATTCTAGTACTTTCATAACAAATTTATCAGAATTGTCGCACATATTCTACATCATCATTGCTTGGAGTTTAAATAATCTAGATGCTGAATTACTTAAAATTATAAAAACTGCAAATATTCAACAGGTCAAGCATCATACGTGGAATGAGAAACTGTTAAAGTTTCAGATTAGAACATAGAACTTTTACTTGAACTTTATTTTAGAACTTTTGAAACTTTGTTGACACTAGAAACGTAGCAACTCTTTGTGCACTGCCTAGGTGAAGTCTGCGGCGTGATTTTACCGGATTGTACGCACAAAGAATTTCACTGTACCTAGGTACAGTGCCCTTCATAATGTTTGGGACGAAGGCCCATCATTTATTTATTTGCCTCTGAACTCCACAATTCGAGATTTGTAATAGAAAAAAATCACATGTGGTTAAAGTGCACATTGTCAGATTTTAATAAAGGCCATTTTAATTTATTTCAGTTTCACCATGTAGAAATTACAATAGTGTTTCTACATTGTCCCCCATTTCAGGGCACCAGAATGTTTGGGACACAGCAATGTCATGTAAATGAAAGTAGTCAGGTTTAGTATTTTGTTGCGCATCCTTTGCAAACAATGACTGCTTGAGGTATGCGATTCATGGACATCACCAGTTGCTGGGTTTCTTCTCTGGTGATGCTCTGCCAGGCTGTATTGCAGCCATCTTTAGCATATGCTTGTTTTGGGGGCTAGTCCCCTTCAGTTTTCTCTTCAGCATATAAAAGGCATGCTCAGTTGGGTTCAGATCTGGTGATTGACTTGTCCACTCAAGAATTGACAATGTTTTAGCTTTGAAAAACTCCTTTGTTGCTTTAACAGTATGTTTGGCATCGTTGTCTTGCTATAGAACAAACTGCTAGCCAATGAGTTTTGAGGCATTTGTTTAAATATGAGCAGATAGGATGTGTCTCTACACTTCAGAATTCATTATGCTGCTTACATCAGCAGTTGTATCATCAATGAAGATAAGTGAGTCAGTACCTTCAGCAACCATACATGCCCAGGCCATAACCCCCCCCCCCACCACTGTGTTTCACAGATGAGGTGGTATGCTTTGGATCTTGGGCAGTTCCTTCTCTCCTCCATAGTTTGCTCTTGCCATCACTCTGATATAAGTTAATCTTTGTCTCATCTGTCCACAAGACCTTTTTCCAGAACTGTAGTTGCTCTTTTAAGTACTTCTTGGCAAACTGTAACCTGGCCATCTTATTTTTGCAGCTAACCAGTGGTTTGCATCTTGCAGTGTAGCCTCTGTATTTCTGTTCATGAAGTCTTCTGCAGACATTGGTCATTGACAAATCCACACCTGAAGAGTGTTTCTGATCTGTAGGGCATGTGTTTGTTGATTTTTCTTTATTATGGAGAGAATTCTTCTGTCATCAGCTGTGGAGGTCTTCCTTGGCTTGCCAGTCCCTTTGCGATTAGTAAGCTCACCAGTGCTCTCTTAATGATGTTCCAAACAGTTGATTTTGGTAAGCCTAAGGTTTGGCTGATGTCTCATAGTTTTATTCTTGTTTCGCAGTCTCATAATGGCTTGACTTTCATTGGCATAACTTTGGTCCTCATGTTGATAAACAGCAATAAAAGTTTCCAAAGGTGATGGAAAGACTGGAGGAAAGACTAGGTTCTGAGAGTTCTCTTACACTTGCACTAAGGAGGCAATTAAACACACCTGAGCAATTACAAATGTCTGTGAAACCATGTGTCATAAACATTATGGTGCCCTGAAATGGGGGACTATGTATAAAAACTGGTGTAATTTCTACATGGTGAAACCAAAATGTATAAAAATGGCCTTTCATAAAATCTGACAATGTGCACTTTAACCACATGTGATTTTTTTTCTATTACAAATCTCTAATTGTGGAGTACAGAGGCAAATAAGTAAAGATTCACAATGAATAGTTGAGCAGGTATGAGAGGCCAGATTATATAATTTTGTAAGTAGGCTTTTTTAAAGGTAAAAATTAAACAATTTACAATTATAATAAAAATAAGACACTTTTCCCAAAGTAGAAAATGAGCAAAACACTTTGTTAAATGAATTATTTTCAAGCTGAATTTTTTTTTCATACGTGACATGTTTATCAATAGAATAGGGAGGAATAATTTATGACAGTGTAATGGGTTTCATGTTTTCATCTGTACCTTTGAGCTAAACTGTGTGAACCTGACCTGTTACAGAAAGTTATTACTGGGATTGCATGGTATGCTGATTTCAAAAGGACTGCTTGGAAAGCTTAGCCAGGGAATAAAGTAAATATGTAACAGATTTTAAATTGAAAATTTCAGTAACACGACTTGATTAAAAAAAATGCTGTGATTGAATGTTATAAGGACAGCAGAGCAGAATGCTTGAACAAGGTGTTCGACAGTGAAAGCAGTAATTATTTGTGTCCTGCTCTCAAGTGTGGAATGTGAAATTGATTCCACTTCAGTGTCGGAATAGAAAGGTCAATGTTTGATTACTATCACTGTGTCACAAGGAATACACAAATTACACATGGCAAGTGACCTAGAAGAATTGTAAATTCTGAATAATTTATTTTGACTCGCTATTTCTGATCTCTCTTGAATCTTAACGTAGAAAATTCGGTTAGCAACCTATAATTGATATTCTTGCAAATGCCTCTCATGAACTCGTGAAATGTTATATCATTTACAGTGCATTCAGAAAGTATTCAGACCCCTTCACCTTTTCCACATTTTGTAACATTACAGCCTTAATTTAAAATGGAATAAATTCATTTTTTAAATCATTAATCTACACACAATACCGCAGAATGAAGAAGCGAAAACAGGTGTTTAGAAATGTTTGCAAAGTAATTAAAAAGAAATAACTGAAATATCACATTCATATAAGTACTAGACCAAGTACAGACCCGTTGGGTATGTTCCTCCAACGCGCGGTTGCCGGGGGGGGGGGGGTGGCATGCGGCGTCACACGCACTAACCACCCTCACACACACACTAACTACCCCCCCCCGCACACACGCTAACTACCCCCCTTGATATTATATTAATATTATTAATTTGTTCCTTTTACCCCATAACCGCCCTATCCACTGACGCATAGCCCCCAACTCACAGGCATGTCTAGAGGGGGAGGGGGTAGCGCGTGAGGGCAGAGAGAGAATTGGGAGAGACCGAGAGAGAGGGGCAGAGACAGAAGAGCAAGAGACAGGGGGAGGGGGGGGGGGGGGGGGGGGAGGAGGAGGGGAGAGAGAGATGAGGGGGGGAGAGAGGGGAGGAAGGGGTGGAGGGGAGAAGGGGGTTTAGGGGAGGGAGGGCAGGGGGGTGGGGGATTGATATTAGAAGGGATGATCTTTGCCAGGGTAGCTTGAATAAAGGGAAGAAGAAATATGCTATCATGTAATTGATGTAATAATCTGAAAATTATAGGTTTAAAAACCTATATGGTCCAATTTCAATGAAAATTATATCTTTGTACTTGGAACGGTTTGATTTGATTACGAATAAAAACATCTTTCTTACTTCTTTGACCTTTACCATTTAAAGGAGAAAGCATTTGCGGGATGTTCCATTTCAAGATTTGTGTTGTTTTGGGTCAAGTGCCCTTGGCCTTTTCCGTTAACAATACCATAGCTTATATTGAGATTGATTTTTTTTTTTATTACATGGAGATTCTATATGGTTCTGATGTCTGGTCTTAAAGTTTTCCATCCCATCCCAAATGTTGCTTCTCTGCTTTGGTCAAGGACCAGAGATTGCTGGGAGTTAGTGTGAGTTTTGCATATTTTTCAAGGAGGGTGTGAGCATACCCCTGAATCTTCTCCCCAGACAGTATGATAATCCTCCCCATGGTGGAAATCAAAATAAGGCATCTGATTTGAGAGTTTAGTGCCAGGAATGTCAATGATGTGATCTACGCATTGTATAAGTAAAATGAGGTGCAGGTTCAATTAAAAAAATCTTGCGTGCAGCAACAACACAGGCAAGCAGATTCAGACAACACACAAAACCCAATTGTATGTAAATGACACAACATTTCTAAAAGCAAGAAAGTTGAGCAAAAAAATAGACATAAATGCAAAAACACACTCTCTTCAGTGGGCAGTGGGAGGAAATCAAGCTAAGAATTTTTTTTTTTGGTAGCTATATTTAGGATCAAAAATTTAAATTATTTTTTGGTCTTTACAATATCATATTTACATTTAAGCTTCAGAAAGTTTGATAAGTGAACTACTGCAAAAGTAAGTTTGGCTGGTATTGAGATTTTGCACAGACGCAATTTATTTCGCCATTTTCTGAGTCGCGACAATTTAGTGTTACAACTGTGATCCTGTGACAATCACTGTTACTATTCACATTTCCATGTGTAAAAACTAAGATTCTCTTCAGGCACCTGGGGCCTACCTTCTGGAAGAATATTTATTATTCAAGTGTTCAAAAATCAAGGAAAACTTGATCAAAGAAAATCAAGGTTGATACTAAACTTTGTGGTAGTATGAAAATGATGCGAAAAGAAGAATAACTAACATCTATCCAAGTATCAATTCAAAATGCTTGCTTGTTCTGCTTTGAAAATAATCTGAGGGCACATGAATAGTTTTTTTTCCTTTGGGCTTTATGCTAAAGTATATTATTGTAAAAGTATAACATTGTAAAAAAAAAATCAATTTATGTGTGAAATCGTATCCGCTAAATTTGACCTGCACATATTATTGGATGTAAATTTGTTTTTTCTGGAAAATGCAATTTTATTACCGTCTAATCCCAGTTAGAATTGGGCTTAGGCTACCATGACCCATTTTACTTACAGTCAATAAAACAATTTTTCTCCCCTACCAGTTTGGCAAGTTTACCACAGGTCTTAACACAATGCACCATTCGAACCTCAAGGGAAATTATCAAACTCACAAAAGCAAAGGAAAGAACAGAAGTAACGGTTGATTCCTGAGGCTAGAAAGAAACAGAAATTACTTTTTGCTGAAAAATATATTAAACTTTAAGAATTGGTATTTTATGAATTATTGTTCAACCAATATAATTCATCTTTTTCTTTTGTTTTTAAGATAAAGAGGCTTAAGGAGAAAGCAGCAAGAAAGGCCACAAGAAAGAAGAATGTAAGTTTCATTTTATTGTATTGCAAATGTTCCCTTAAGGGACAGGTATGGTATTCAATCATGCCAAACAAATTTTCTATACAAGGTACTTACTAAACTAATGCAGATAATTTAGATTTGCATATTGATATACAACATGATCTTCAAGTTAAATATTTGGAGATTACCCAAATCTATTTACACATTGCCAAAACTGCGTTATTATTAGCATCAAGTATCTAGAGGATTTTTTGAATGATTATCTTAAATATATCTATCTATATGATATTAAAACTCTGTGGCGGCTGGCTGGCTGGCTGTGTGTGTGGGTGTGTGTGTGTGTGTGTGTATATACACACTAGACCAAGTGCAGACCCGTTGGGTCTGCTTCCCCAACACACCCGTTCCCTACCCATAGCCCCTACGGGAGGCGTGGTCCTCCAACTCAAACCGTTCCCGAACGTAAGATTCCAGCATTCCCCTTGCCTTCCTCAGCAGTGATCTTTAAAAAAAATTCCAATTACACTTGCCCTGCGTGTTGCAATACCAATTCGCCCTCTCCTTGTTTGTCGAGCCATTGTGACGCCATCAGCTGAAGCTGGACGCTTTGAAATTCAAAGACGTCATCATTTGAAGCTGGTCGGTTTGAAATTCGAGGTAATTCATCAGTAATAAGTCGAGAAATAAAGCATGAAATGTTCAGATAAGGTGATCCCTGCCTTGACGGGAAAAATGTCAACCGGAATATGTAAAAATGTAATCGCTACCACGTAGTGTTTAAGTATATTATATATATTTCCAAAGTATACTTAAATTTGTAATCATTTCTACGTTATTTAATTGCTCAGATATTTCAAGTCATGAACTATAATAATGGCATCTTAAGTCATATGGAGCTCTAGCTTCTATTGATCTAATGGCACATATCCAGCAAACAGATAGGTCTGGAGTTTGGTGGTACTTCCTGCTGTTCCACTCATTTTCTTTCCTCCAGAATTGATTAATTCCTTTTTTGGTTGATAATTTTTCCTCTATTGGTATTGGTTAATGAGATCCTAATGATGTTAACTAGTTCCCCATTATGGAATAGTTGGATCTGCCAGAGGGCCCTAAGAGCTAAATCTAACACTCTCTTAGGGCTAAAGGAATCAAGGGATATGGGGAGAAAGCAGGAACGGGGTACTGATTTTAGATGATCAGCTATGATCATATTTAATGGCAGTGCTGGCTCGAAGGGCCGAATGGCCTGCTCCTGCACTTATTTGTCTATGTTTCTATGCATGCAGAGTAGTTTACAGTTGCTGTTAACTTACCAACCAACATGTCTTTGGGATCTGAAGGAAAACTGGAGCATCTGGGGTAAAATCTGTTCTTTAAAGATAATTAGAATCATAGTCATACAGCCCTGAAACATGCTCTTTGGCCCAACTTGTCCATGACAACCAAGATCCCATCTAAGCTTGTCCCATTTGCCTGCATTTGGCCTAATTCTCTTTAAACCTTTCATATCCATGTTACTGTACAAATGTATTTTAAATGTTGTTATTGTATCTCCTTCAACCAGTTTTTCTGGCAGATTGTTCCATAAAGATACTGCCCTCTATGTGAAAAAGGCGTTACCTCAGGTTTCTACTAAATCTCTCCCTTCTCACCTTAAATCGATGCCCTCTGGATCTTGATTCCCCAACACTGGGGGTAAAAAAACTGCATTCACCTTATCTATGTCCATCATGATTTAATATGCCTATGCAGGATGACCCCTCCATCTCTTGCACTCCAAAGAACAAAGGTCTAGCATGCCAAATCTCTCGCAATAACTCATTTCCTCAAGTCCAGGCAACATCCTTGCAAATCTTTCCTACACTTCCAACTTAATGGCATCTTTGCTACACCACGGTGATAAAAACTAAGCACAATACTTCATGCACAGCATCACCCATGTCTTGCACATCTGCAACATAACATCACCTCTATACTCAGTGCCTAATGGCCAGTGTGCCCAAAGCTGCATTCAACATCATGTCCATTTGTGATCCCAATTTCAGGGAACCACATACTTTTCCTCATGGTCCTTCTGTTCAATGATGCTACCCAGGGCCCTACTGTTTGTTGTGAAAATCCTACCCTAATTTGCCTCCCCAAAATGCAACATCTCGTACTCATCTGAATTAAATTCCATTTGTCGTTCCTCACCGCACATACACAGCTGATCAAGATCCCACTGTAATTGTTGATAATCACCTTTACAATAGTTATATTGAAAGTTTCCTGAAGCACAGCCTTGCTCTGGATTATGAATTTACCGCAATCTGTAAAACTTGAGACACACACAAGATACAATTTCAAATTGGCGTCAAAGGTCAACATAAATTGCTTCCAAAATGTTTGACTTTCCCATTCTGTTGTTCAAATTATCCAAGTATGCAACAATTGCAGATGACAATGCAATAGTGGTATCATACATGCATACATACACAGAGAGTGGTGAATCTCTGGAACTCTCTGCCACAGAGGGTAGTTGAGGCCAGTTCATTGGCTATATTTAAGAGGGAGTTAGATGTGGCCCTTGTGGCTAAGGGGATCAGGGGGTATGGAGAGAAGGCAGGTACGGGATACTGAGTTGGATGATCAGCCATGATCATATTGAATGGCGGTGCAGGCTCGAAGGGCCGAATGGCCTACTCCTGCACCTAATTTCTATGTTTCTATGTTTCTATGCAGGCGGACTGCATTGAGATATTTTGTACACTCACCACTCAGTCTGTTTGGTTTCACCAGCATAGAGGAGATCTTTACAAAGTTTAAATGATGTCCAACATTAGCTTAAAAAAAAGTCTGATCTTCCAACTGGGCACATTACTGCCTTCAGGACTTAATTAATTCAACAACCTTAGAGCATCCACCTTTATAGTTATCAGCCTGCAGAAAGCACACTGGATAGCAACCAAGTGGTCACCGGAGTGGAAGGCAACCTCATCTCCATTACACAGCTACATCTCTTCACCAGATAAAAGCTGTTCAGGGTCTGACCTCCCCAGAGGAGCATGGGTGAAGTTCAACATTTCCTGCAGCTGCAGTCTTTGACTGGAGTTGGGCGTTTCAATGCCAGCATGTGGAGATGGGGGCTCCGCCAGAGCCCAGCCTGTGAATGCGGAGCAGAACATCAGACAGCTAACCATGTCATCTCTGGGTGCCCGCTTTACCATCCATCAAATGGAGCTCAGGGCCTGGCAGACACTGACGCAGAGACAACAACCTGGCTGCTCAACACTCGGCTTAAGATCTAACTATTCCTTTGGTTTATGTTTAATTCGCAAGAAGAAGAAGAAGAAGCCTGCAGTGTTGGTTTCCAATAATCAAATTTTATTTCACATTTCCAACATTGCAATTTTTTGAAAATAGTTTTTATTTGATTTATAAAACTGGCTAAAGGCTTTGGAGCAGCAAAAAGGCCCATAGCCTTTCCAGCAATAGTACTGAAGACATGTGCTTCAGGTCTTGCATTGCTCTGGGACAAACTACCCAACAAAGCAAAAATTGTCTGCAAGAAGCATGACAAATCCAACCAAGTCAATTATCATCCCATTAGTCTACCTTCAATCATCAGCAAAGTGATGGAAGGGATAATCAATAGTGCTATCAAGCAGCACTTGCTTAGTAACAACCTGCTTATAGAAATTCATTATTTGGAGACGTCAGCATTTCCTGCAGCTGCAGTCTTTGACATTCCACACAATAAAGGTTGGGTATTTTTGGAAATGCTTTGGGAAGGAGCCTTGGTGTATTGCTGCAGTTTATTTTCTGGATAATCCACTTTGCAACAATGGATGATTTTTGAAGTATGTAAATGTTTAAGGTTGTGGATTGCCAAACTAACATGGTGTTTTAACCTGAATAGTTAGTTTCTGTAGTGTTGCTGGAGCTACTGTCATCCAGGCTGGTGGTCAATATTTTATCAGAGTCCCTCCCGACTGCTGTTTTACAGATGGAAATGGGGTGTTGGGAGAAGAGTGGTGTCTCATGGGAAAGTGTGACTGTTACATGAACGCAAGCTGCCACATTCTTGACAGCCTTTGTGTGATCATTATCCACGTATTGCTGATTGTAGTTACCATCCCCTGTGGAAGTGAGGAAAAATTAAACGCTGTACAATGATTGATAGAATTCCCACATCTGAATGCTGATGGAAGGAAAGACATTGATGAAGCTGCTGAACATGGTTATTCATGCCTGATTCACTGCCCCTGTGCAGCAGCTACAGGTCCAATACCTATACTCATTTTCTCACGTAGAATTCTTTCACCTTGATTCTGACTGGGTTCAATTACTCTTCAATGCTACATTTGGTCAGCTATTATTTTTTTTGAAGACTGTTGCTCTCCCCTAACATAAATTCATCTCTCTTATCAATGCTTTACCAAAGGCTCTAATAAAGTCTCAACCTGGATTGTCCTGGTGGAACACAAACTGAGCAACATTAAGCAAATTATTGCATGAGTAAGTAGTGCTCAATTGCTCTGTTGATAACAACTTCCACTACTTTGATGACTGAGGGGACAGTGCAATAATTGACCAGATTTTAATTGTTGAACATTTTGTGAACATTTCAGCTTTGAAAAAAATTCCACAGTTTTGGAATTATCCATGTTGTAGTTATACGGAATAGCTTGATGAGAGGACGCTAGTTTCAAAGCAACCTTCAGAGCAAAGCGGGGTTGCTACAGGAGCCATTGCTGTATCTTGTGCACTCCATTATAATGTTTCTCTCATCAAGCACAGGAGCATTTAGATACTCTGTGATCTGGTACTTTATAACTCAGAACAGCATAGAAGATTAAGGATGGGTGACGTTTTGGGTCGCAGCCACAGCGCCTCCGACGTCAGCCAGCCGATGGTGAGTCCACAGGCTCTGACACAGGAGCCCCCAAGGTCGATTCCAGTTGGAGGCCGCCAACATCACGATATTAGGCCTCAGCGCAGACGGGAGATACGACAAGGAAAAGGTCGCAACCCCGTTGAAGGAAGAGATTAAAAAAAGTTTCCCCCACCCCCTAAGAAAACTAAGAATAGACTAAAACATACAGACCTTTCTTGTCTAACTGAATTTGTTCGCTGGCGTTTAATGCTAGCGAAGATCAAACGCCAGCGAATGATGGAAATCTGTCAAGGTGCTATTTGCCAGAATATACTTCAAACAAGGCCATGAGTTTTCATTCATTCATTCATCCATTCATTCAATCATTCAATCATTCAATCATTCATTCATTCATTCATTTATTAATTCATTCATACATACATTCAAATCATTCATTCATTCATTCATACATGACCAATCTCTTAGTTCTCAGTGTGCTTCATTGTGTGAGCAGTACTGAGTATCTCAGTTAAAAATCATTGAAATCCATTTCTTAATAATTGAATCTGCTATGAAATATTGAAACATTAAGAACTTGAATAAAATATGTTGAATCTTTGATGTAAAAACTTGCTGGTGCATAAATCAATCAAACAATCAATCAACCTTTATTGTCATCTTGCAAGCAACAGTTGTACAGTGCAAAATGAAAAGACGTTTCCCAGGGAATAGCGGAGCATCGCACATGAAATTTAAAACGTTTCACACATAATAACACTAAAAACAATCCAGTCCCTGATGGAACAGTATAAATAAATAGTTAAAAGCAGGTAAAACACAACGTTAAAATACAATAAACCAATCATAAAAATGTCCGGGCAGCTGATTTGAATGGCCAGTGCCAGTTATTAAAGTGGCCAGTGCCAGTTATTAAAGTGTCCGTGCCAGCCGCAGAATCAAGTGACTGTGAGTACAGAGTGACTGTTTAGCAGCCTCACAGCCTGTGGTACGAAGCTGTTCAGCAGTCTTGTAGTCCGGGCTTTGATTCTTCGATATCTCTTGCCTGATGGCAGGAGGTCCAGGTGTATGTGGAGGGGGTGCAGTTTGTCCTTAGCAATTCTCTGAGCTTTTTTCAGACAGCGGCTCTAGTTCTTGTACCGAGGGAGGGTAGGGAGACGCCAATGATCCTCTCTGCTCCCCTCACTACCCTCTGCAGAGCCTTCCTGTCCGAGCAGTTGCAGGTGGAGTACCACGTATTTATGCAGTACGTGAGTACAGACTCCACCGTACCCCTGTAGAAAGTCCTGAGGATGTTGGTGGGGAGTGAGGCCTGTTTTAGTTTCCTCAGGAAGTGCAGTCGCTGATGGGCCCGTTTGACAGTCCCAGTGGTGTTCCTGGACCAGGTGAGGCTGTCTGTAATCTGCACACCGAGGAGCTTTATGCTCTCCACTCTCTCCACTGCAGTGCCACTGATGTTGAGAGGTGTATGCTTTGGCTGCGCCCTCCTGAAGTCGACAACCATCTCCTTCGTTTTGTCGACATTTAATTCTAGATTATTTTTGCCGCACCAGTCCACTAGTTGTTTTACTTCCTCTATGGTCTGAGACTGGAGAATAGATTGTTAAGAATCTATGATAGGAATTTAAACAGGAATTATGGAAAATAAAAATGAAGATGATATTCATTCGCACATTTAGTTTGCGTAAATGCTGTTGAACACTTAATTATTACTGTACTGAACATGTAAATGCTATCATAAATACTGCATGTCATGCAATTGAATTTTGTAATGACATTTATTGGAAGCTGGAATCTGTCTTTGACGACACAAGAGATAGTGGATGCTGAAATCCTGAGCGAAGTATCAAGGTGCTGGAGGAAGGGTCCCAATCTGAAATGTCGTCTGCCCATTCTTCTTTAACCCCCAAATCAGGTTGCATAACCAGACTTTTATTCCTTCCATAAATGAAGTTATAGGGAATTTATTTAAGGTGTTCATTAAAGGCTTTGGTAGCATGGTTTGACTTTGGAGATATGTCATCGGGTGGTGCCGCGTGGGGCAGCCTCGCCAGCAGCTGTCCGTCCTTTCATCCTTTTTGTTATTTTTAATCTGCTAAAAGTATGTTTCTGGAGGTCTTTTAATCTTTTTTATGTGGGAGGGGGAAGAGGGGAAACTGTTTCCCAGTCACTACCTGGTCAAGAATGCGTCTTTTCTCCGAGCAGCATCTTTCCCCTCGCATCGCGGTCTACCATCTGGATTGGCGCTGCCTTTCCTGCCGGAGACCAGCCAGAGCTTCAGCAGCGGCGTAGCACTGAATTCCATCGCGGAACGGGCGATGCCTTACCGGGGATCGGCGTGTGGAGCTCCGGAGTGTTGGGCAAGCTGTTTAACATCGTGGAGCTGCGGTCTGCGGAGCTTCCAGCCGCGGGGCGGCGCTGACTCAAACATCGCAGAGTCCTCGGACCCCTTGCTGGGGGGTCACCAGTGTGAATCTCCACCCAGCTTGGCCTGTGGACTTCGGGAGCCGCGGTCTCCGGTAGGAAGTGGCCGATTGGGAAACTCCAAGCCGCTGAGTGAGGTGTTCCGTTTCGACGCCAGTACTTCGATCTTCCCAGCGAGAGGGACTGAAACATCGGGTCATCCGTAGTAACAACTGCAGAGTACTGAAAGGCCCCGACATGGGGTAAATCCCATCGTTGAGCAATGCTTTTGAAACATTGGCTGGTGAACTGACTGCCGTTATTTGACAGGAGGCGCGCATGTGCGCCGTGCATGGAGAAATGGCGCGACAGCTTTTGGATGACAGCATCGGATGTGATGCTATGGAGCAGGACGATTTCGAACCATCCCGAATACGAGTCAACAAGAACCAGATAGTGTTTTCCACGCCACTCTAATGTGTCGGTAGCGACTGTGGACCAAGGCAGAGGAGGGACAGGGGGTGAGAGCAAAGGCTGCTTCTGTTGGTGTGGTGTCAGGCTGTTGCAGACAGCGCAGGCTTCAACTTTTTTGCGCACATACTTAGTCATCCTGGGCCAGTAAAATACGTTCTTTACTCATTGTAGGGTCGCTTCCATGCAGGGGTGGCCCCTGTGAAGAGTGTCAAAGTACTTGTCCCGTAGAACAGCTGGGATGACTGCTTTGTGACCCTTGATTATGGCCCCATCCTGCAGTACCAGTTTTTCGCGAACCAGGTAGTATGGGCGAATCGCAAGTGGGGCACTGTTGGTTATCCGGCCAGCCTCGCCGGATGACTGAGGACAGTAGTTGTAAAGTTGTAACTGCAGCCGTGTGCTCTTCCAGGCTGCTTAGACATACTGTAGGTACTTACGACACCATTATTGTAAACTTAAACACGGAGTGGGTTAGTAACCACATCTGACACCATGTCGAATGACCCAGTCATACTCACAAACATGGTACAACAGTATTTATTGTAAAACACATATAACACACTACAGCATGTTGCTTCTGCTGTGTAGCAGCATGGTCTACCAGCACAAGTTGGGTTGCGATAATATGAACAGTGTAATAGGTGGATCTTCTAATAATAAAGCGCTACATTGGTTAGTGAGTGAAGTAATCAATCTACAGAAAGGTCTAGAAAGATATGGGCCAAATGCAGGCACGTGGGACTAGTGTAGATGGGGCACCTTGGTCAGTGTGGGCAAGTTGGACCAAAGGGCTTGTTTGCATGCTGTATAACTCTGACTCCAAAGGACAATAAAACTCTTATTGGGGAGGATTTGAATTAGCAAGTATAAGGCAGTCGTAGTGGTTCTACTTAGAAAGGCAATTCTTAGCTCTACAACAAATGTATTAATAGGGTCAACTTTGAATTTGAATAGGGAAGTGATATAATGGAGGGATAGATAATTGTTAGACCTTTTACTTTGAGATTATTCCTGAAAAATGAACGCTTGGCTTGGGTAGTGAATAATTCCCTTGTATTTAGATGACAACTGGTTCAGAGGGATAATTGCTTAAAAAATGTGCTCACTATTTTCTGCAGTGTTAAGCAGAATCCATTTTTGAACGGTAATTATTTTATGTTTAGGAACTCCATTTTCCCTGCAATGTTTTAATTAATTTGTTCCAATTCACTGGGGAATAATTATTTTAGTGCTTTAAAATAGAGCATTTGATCTTCATCTTTATCTGCCAACTTCAGAAAATATTCTTGTATTGTGAGAAAATAGTTTATTTGTTAGAATTAGACAATTCGCCTACTTTGATCTCAAATTTAATGGGCTTTTTGAGTGTACTATCACATTTAAAGTTAATTCTATAACTGTTAATAAATTAAACAGTATTATTCCGTGGGGAATTTTCATTTTCAGCAATTAGAGAAACCTTCCCACAGCATGTGACTAGCAGCATTTTTCTTTGATACTTTTTTGCTGGAGGTCCTGGAATTGGCATGTATTAAACATTGAAGTTGGTAGGGAGGCTGGTGATGGGAAGGGGAACTCTGTGCTGGTTCTGGGATCAAAGGAAAGGAACTGGAGCATGAAGTGGAAGTTGAAGACCTCTCAACAGTGATAGTATGACAAGCAAGACATTAGACATTCGAGATACAGCATGGAAATAGGCTCTTCAGTCCAGCAAGGCCGAGCCGACCAGCAGTCACCATTGTGTCTTTCAGGATATTGGTTTTCAGATTGAGCTATATCTATAAATATCTGCCTTGTTGTTCTTAGTAAAGGACAAACACTGTCATTTGGGTGGCACGATGGTAGAGCTGCTGCCTTACAGCACCAGAAACCCGAGTTCAATCCTGACTATGGAGGCTGTTTGTATAGATTTTGTACGTTCTCCCTGTGACTTTGAGTTTTCTCCAGGTGCTCCTTTTTCCTCCATCACATACAGGTTTGTAGGTTAATTGGCTTCAGTAAAATTGTAAATTGTCCCTAGTGTAGGATAATGTTAGTGTACATGGTGATCGTTGGTCGACGGGGACTAGGTGGGCTGAATGGCCTCTCTCCGCGTTGTATCTCACCACATAGAGAGTGGTGAATATCTGGAATTCTCTGCCACAGAAGGTAGTTGAGGCCAGTTTATTGGCTATATTTAAGAGGGAGTTAGATGTGGCCCTTGTGGCTAAAGGGATCAGGGGGTATGGAGAGAAGGCAGGTACAGGATACTGAGTTGGATGATCAGCTATGATCATATTGAATGGCGGTGCAGGCTCGAAAGGCCGAATGGCCTACGCCTGCACCTATTTTCTATGTTTCTATAAAAGTAATAACTTAAGATAGTGGTCCATCTATAAAGCACTTTGGAACAACATTAGCTTGTGGCGAATTTAGTTCAGCTAATGTTTTGCCAAGCACCAAATTTATTCCTACTTTTAGTAAGTACTAAGTGGGACCCGTTGGGTCCCAGCATCACAGCGTCCCAATATTCCACCTCTCCACCAATTCCAATGTTGGTGGCCAGTGGGGGCGGGGGGCTTTCTGGAGCGCTAGTATGGGTGTTGTGTGCTGAAGGGACTGGTTTCCAGAGGGCTATTATGGACATTGTGGGCCGAATGGATTCTTGGGCTAGCGGGTCAGTCACTCAAGCCTGGTGTGCTGGCAGCTCACTCACTCACGGCTGGTGGGCTGGCAGTTGACTCACGACCATTTCAAGCAGGGTGCAAGGCCACCAAATTCAAGTGCAGTTTCATACCATTTCAAGCAGGGTGCAAGGCCACTAAATACAGCGAGTTATGACCTCTCCCTCCCCCATCTTGCCGAGACTGAGCCACGCTCACACTTCTGGGTTTTATAGCCCCTCCCACTAGAAGGGGCATGGCGTGATTGACAGGAGAGAGAATCTCAACATTTTTTAAACACTAATAACTTTTATATTTCATTGATGGTAAAAATCCTCGGCACCTGATGAGCGGAGGGGCACTCTGAGTAAGATGGCCAAAAATCACAGTCGTACGTAGTAGCGTTTTTTCTAAATTCAATATAGAGCGCAAACAGGAAGTGGTCAAGATTAAACTTTTAATGATATACTAGACCAAGTGCAGACCCGTCTGTTCCCCCAATGTGCGGTGGTGGGGGGGGGAGGCAGCATGCAGCATCACACACACTAACTATCCCCCCTCCCCACCCGCACACACGCTAATTACCCCCCTTGATATTATATTAATATTATTAATTTGCTCCTTTTACCCCATAACCACCATATCTACTGACGCATAGCCCCCAACTTGCAGTCACATCGAGAGAGGGGGGGCGGGGGCAGAGACAGAAGGGGCAGAGACAGAGAGAGAGGCAGAGACAGAGAGAGAGGGGCACGAGGGAGGGGGTGGAGGGGAGGAGAAAAGAGAGGGTGGGTGAGGGGGGACAGGTGGGGGAGGAGGGGAGAGAGGGAGGGGAGGAAAGAGAGGGGAGGGGAGGGAGAGAGGGGGTGAGAGTGAGGGGGGAGAGAGAGAGGGGGGTGAGGGGAGGTAGGAGGGAAGAGGGGTAGGGGGTGTGGAGGGGAGGGGGGGTTAGGGGAGGGGAGGGTGGGGGGGAGGGGATGGCGGGGAGGAGGGAGAGAGAAAGAGGGGAGAGAGCGAGGGGGGGGGAATTGGGGGAGAGGAGGGGGAGAGGGGGAGAGGAGAGAGAGAGGGGGGGGAGAGAGAGGAGGGGAGGAGAGAGAGGGAGAGTGCCTTTTTACTTCAACCCAAACAACCATTTGCAGGCAGTGCCTTTTTACCTCAAACCAACCATATTTTCTTATTCAAACCTCATTAAGGGTACTCACAGTTGAGTAGACATGTGTTCAGTGTTATTCAGAGCTCAGAGAGACGTGACCTCCATCTTGCAGATACTGAGTGAGGTACACCACTTCCTGGTTTTATAGTCCCTCCCCCTCCCTCCAGCAGGGGCAGCAGAGAGAAAGGTGAATTTTTTTAAATTATTAATATTTCTCAGATTTTTCATCGATGGGAAAAATCCTCCGGTCCAGGAAGGCAGACCTGGGCTCTGAGCGAGGTGGCCAAAAATGATGGCCGTAGGTGGCGGCGATCTCTCAGAAATCGCAGCACAGTGGGCCAAAAGCGGTCAAGATCAGACTTTTAGTAATATGGAAGATAGAAGGCAAGACAACTTTAATTAGGCAAGGCAGATTTAGCACTTTCAAACCAAAGGCAACACAGCTTCAGCAGTTTCAAACCAAAGGCTACACAAGCTTCAGCACTTTCAAACCAAAGGCAACACAGCTTCAGCACTTTCTAACCAAAGGCAACACAGCTTTAGCACTTTCAAACTACATTTTCAAACCACATTAAGGGCACTGACAGGGCATTAAAACCACTCACAGTTTAGTAGATGTGTTCAGTGTTATTCACAACTCAGACTGAGAATTGTGACCTCTCGCTCCCCCATCTTGCAGAGAACTGAGGTACCTCCACACGTCCGGGTTTTATAGTCCCTCCGGAAGGGGCGTGGCCTTCAGGAGAGAGAATCTCAACATTTTTTAAACACTAATAACTCTTTTATTTTTCATCGATGGGAAAAATCCTCTTGTCCTTCACAACCCTAAGTGGGAGTGTTTTTTCTAAAATCAATATACAGAGCAACAGGAAGTGGTCAAGATGAGATTTTTAGTAATATAGATATCAAATGAACTATGTCATATAAAATCTTGATGCTTTGTTTGAGCTTCAAAGTCCACATCCTATCAATGATCAATACTGTCACTTCTGCAGCATCACTAACTTCTGCTATGAATTAAATTCCACATTTCTCTCATTGCTTTCATCTTTTTCCTCTGACCATTTTTGAAATAAAGAGGGCTGTGGAGGCCGAATCTTTGGGTATTTTTAAAGTGTGAATTGACATTCTTGATTACCAACAGTGTCAACGGTTATGAGAGAAGGCAGAAGAATGGGGTTGAAAGGGAAAGATGGAACAGCCATGATTGAATGGCAGAGTAGACTTGCTGGGTCGAATGGCCTAATTCTGCTCCCATGACATGAACCCCAAACTGAAAATACTGATGAAAACAGACATTCATTAACTGAGGCCACTGTCCTAATGGCCTCATGTGTATAGATCTGTTGATTCAATAAAAAAAATCCATATATTTTAAAATATCAGAAAAACAGTAAAAAATATATGAATTTATTTATTGAATCACTGTCAAATGGAAATATTTTTTTCTTATTGACCTTTTCAATCCTTTTACAAAATTAAAGATCCTTGTCGGTTCTTGTAATCGTCTAATCATCAGAGTTTACTTTTAATATGTGTTTTGGGAGAACGTGCTTTATTTTGTTCATTTTCATCACTGACCAGTTTTGTTAATTAGTTGCTTTGTTTTATCCTGCATTACTCTGGATTAATTTGGGTTTTGGCAATAAACAGGCATACACAAACTATTCAGAGAAACTGAAGTCAGTGACAGTGATTGGAGTTTAGATTCCTATCAAAACAAAAATGTTTGACAGGTCATTTGAACGTTTTAAACGTTCATTACACTGACAGCGATGGCTGATAGAATCTTGGGAAATGTGAAGTGATGCATTTTGGGAGTATAATGATTGGTAAGAATGTAGAATTGAAAAACAAAGGGACCTTGATGCACATGTCCAAGGGCCTTTGAAGCCAGCAGCACAACCAGATAAGGTAAAGAAGACGGCACACGGAATACTTGCCATCATTTGCTGGGATACAGAATTTAAGTGCATTTTATGGTGGTTATGGTAATTCTTCACAGACCATTAGTTTGGCCACAGCTGGAGTGCGCTCTGTAGGAAGGAGGTCGCTTTGAATGGAACATTTCAACTATGAAGTGGGAGAGTCTAGGACAGGAGGGCACAGCCTCAGAATAAAAGGACGTACCTTTAGTAAGGATATAAGGGGGAATTTCTTTACCCAGAAGATGGCTGTGGAAATCAAGTCTTTTGATATTTTTATACTGGAGATTGATCGGTTCTTGATTAGTAGGGGAAAGGCAGGAGGATGGGGTTGAGATGGAAAGATAGATCGGCCATGATTGAATGCGGAGCAGATGCTTTGGGTTGAATAGAGTCATAGAGTGATACAGTGTGGAAACAGGCCCTTCGGCCCAAATTGCCCACACCGGCCAACATTTTTAGGCTACAATAGTCCTACCTGCCTGTGCTTGGTCCATATCCCTCCAAACCTGTCCTATCCGTGTACCTGTCTAACTGTTTCTTAAACGTTGGGATAGTCCCAGCCTCAAATACCTCATCTGGCAGCTTGTTCCATACACCCACCACCCTTTGTGTCAAAAAGTTACTCCTCAGATTCCTTCTCCTTAAACCCATGTCGCTGGTCCTCAATTCCCCTACTCTGGGCAAGAGATTCTGTGCATCTACCCGATCTATTGCTCTCATCATTTTGGACACCTCTATAAGATCACCCCTCATCCTCCTGCGCTCCAAGGAATAGAGACCTAGCCTACTCAACTTCTTCCTATAGCTCACACCCTCTAGTCCTGGCAACATCTTCGTAATTGTTAATTACGTAATAGTTAATTCTGTTCCTATATCTTATGAACTTCTGAACTTGTAAGAGAACTTGGGGCTGGGGTTGGTTTCCTTGAAGTGGAGATGGCTGAGGTGGGATCTTCTTGAGGAATACAAAATCATGAGTTACACAGACATAGTAGGTAGTGAAACAAATTTTCTTGAATACAAATGTCCATAACCAGACAGCATAGGTTTAGGATAGGGAATAGCAGATTTAGGACCAGAGGAAGAAATCTTTCACCAGTAGGTTGAACATGTCACTGAATTTTGAGCAGTCATTTACTGTGTTTGTGATTACTTCACTGTAACATTAACCTTTCAGTACACTAGCAATGTGGAAGGTGTTAATTCAGTACGAGATTAAAAATCGGTGCGTTGCATTTCACAAGAAGTTACTTTCCACAAGAAGGCGTTAAAGTGAGGCCTGATAATCTGTAGCTAGATAAACTTAAATAGAGTTGGAAAGTGCTTGATTAGCATATTATTCCCTTTGAAATGTGAACTAGCACAACCGTAAGGTCTTGCTGCCAAGAATACATTTTCATACTATGGGCATATAATGAACTGGGATGGTAACAGTTTTAGTTGTTGCTATAGACACAAAGCTTTTACACTGAGATTTTGAAAAAGGCTGTTTTTTAACAGCTGGTTTTCAACAGCTTTTGATTGTTATTTTTAAATCTATTCTCAATATGAATATATTAAGTATCAGAATGTAAAATTTGGAGTTTAGGCAAGAAGACTTGGATTATTATTGTGACCGAGCACCCAATTAGATTTTATTGATTGGGAATAGTATTTACAAAGATGCAGCTGTTTTGTTAGGGGGGGGGGCTGGGAAATTTAAGGTAAATAAGGTCCTCTCTTTCTAAAGTTTGCTCTTTATCGTGCTATGTAAATATGCCTGTGAATTGTTGACTTTACCTAGCAAGCATACCTGTTGGTTGATAAGTACCTGTAATTTAGTTTTTTGTTTTAAATAAAGAGCGCAGAAGCAGTCCCTTCGGCCCACTGAGTCCGCGTCAACCAGCGATCCCCTCACACTAATGCTCCCCTGCATCAAATAGGGATAACTTGTATTTCTAACAAGCCAATTAACCTACAAACCTGTACGTCTTTGGAGCATGGGAGGAAACTAGAGATCTACAAACTCTATACAGACAAGCACCCGTAGCCAGAATTGAACCCGGGTCTCTGGCACTGTAAAGCAGCAACTCTACTGCTACAGCACCGTGCTGCCCTACTGTACTGTTTCCCAGTTTACCATAAAATAAAGCATGATGCAAATCTGCACTTTCTAACCTTGTTTTATTTCATCAGGGCACTTTGACCTACAGCAGTTTCTTGTTTATGGTTTTCTCTCAATACATTCTTTAGTAATGCCATCATGTCACTGTCAATATTGGGCTTGGATTATGAATGGTCAAAAATTAATGCGAACACCCAGTTAACAAATCTTTTGAAGTAAAATTACCATTCATGAAAATTCTAAAACATGAGAGAGGGGAAAGTGCGTTGTTGGCAGTGTGATCTTACAATGGTGACCCCATTCATTAGGCATCAACAAGGCTGTTAGCAAAAACAAAATACCACAGATATCAACTACCAAACATAAAAACAAAAAATGCCAGAAATTTGCATTCAGCCCTTTTGAAAGCAAACTATGGAAATCATGTGATTTATTCCTGTGGTTTATGGTTAAATTCCTCCCAGTAAAAATTCAGTTTAATTTAGAAATAAAGCATGGAAACACGCCCATTGGCCACCTGAGCACGCCGGCCATCGTTCACCCATTCACAATAATTCTATGTTATCCCACTTGCTCTTTGTTACCCAACATTAGCTTCCATTTCCTACATATTGCGGGTAATTTACAGAGGCCAATTAATCTACAAACTCGCACTTCTTTGGGTTCTGTGAGGAAACCGGAGCACGTGAAGGACGGCCACACGAAGAATGCGCAAACATTCACACTGACAGCTCACGAGATCAGGATCCAACCTGAGTCTCTGACACTGTGAGGCAGCAGTGCTATCAGTTGTGTCATTGTGCAAAATAAATGTATTGAAAAAATAAAGTTTCAAGCAGGCCACTAAGAATTTAGGAGATTTAAAAGCATAATATCCATCCAAACCACCCCCTCCCCAGGTACTTTCCGCTGCAACCACAGGAGATGCAACACCTGTCCCTTTACCTCCCCCCTCGACTACATCCAAGGACCCCAACAGTCTTTATAGGTGAGGCAGCGGTTCACTTGCATCTCCTCCAACCTCATCTACTGTATCCGCTGTTCCAGGTGTCAACTCCCGTATATCGCCGAGACCAAGCACTGGTTCGGTGAGCGTTTCGCTGAACACCTTCACTTAGTCCATCTTAGCCTACCTGATCTCCCGGTTGCTCAGCACTTTAACTCCCCTCCAATTCCAAATCTGACCTGGGCCTCCTCCATTGTCAGATTGAGGCCCAGTGCAAATTGATGGAACAGCACCTCACATTTCGCTTGGGTAGCTTACTCCCCAGCGGTATGAACATTGACTTCTCTAACTTCAAATGGCCCTTGCTTTCCCTCTCTCTCCATCCACAATCCCCTTCCCAGTTCTCCCACCAGTCTTACTGTTTCCGACTGCATTCTATCTCTGTCCCACCCACTCCCCTGACATCAGTCTGAAGAAGAGTCTCAACCTAAAACGTCACCCATTCTTTCTCTCCAGAGATGCTGCCTGTCCTGCTGAGTTACTGCAGCATTTTGTGTCTACCTTCGATTTAAACCAGCATCTGCAGTTCTTTCCTACACATAGAATATTTCATGGTTACTTGTATATCCATTGTATATTGATTGCAGACATTTGTGATTAGTTTTATGACCTGACATTGAGCTGTGAAATTAAAACAGCACAGTATGCTTAAAAGTATTCAAGAAGGAACTGCAGATGCTGGAAGATCGAAGGTACACAAAATTGCTGGAGAAACTCAGCGGGTGCAGCAGCATCTATGGAGCGAAGAAAATAGGCGACGTTTTGGGCCGAAATCCATCTTCAGTATTCGTAAAAAGTATAATCTTCATTTGTGTATGTGACAAAGTGCAACTTGAGAGTTGCTTGCATCTGATGCTGCACCGATACCATCTGACTGGCCATGAGACATATCATCTTGTCTGTTAATCAGTTGGTGTTTTGCACTGCATAGCTAATTTAAACATCTAAAATTATCAGGCCAAACATAGTACTTCAATAACTACAGAGGGAGCAGCTTGGACTGGCATTTTTCCTACCCTTGTACGTGAGAAGCAAGTAAAACAGTATGAGAATCCTATTAAAGCAGTTTATTGCCATTCGCTAAATATTTAAAGTAAGCTTAGCTGTAGTAGCAAACCAAATTTCTATAAAGCCTATCACTTCAAAGATGCTGCCTGACCCGCCGAGTTACTCCAGCATTTTGTGTCTTCGGTGTAAACCAGCATCTGCAAGTTCCTTCCTACACACTTTAAACAGTTGTCAGGCCATTGTCACTAAAATTCTAATTTTAAACATTTAAGCTTTGTTAGATTGTCATGATACTCTCCTTAATTGCTTTGATAAGTACCACCGTGTGTTGGTGATGCTATGTAAATACAAGTTGTGGTTGTTAATAGCTCTGTAATTTCTCAATTTTAATGCATGTAATTTATAGCAAAGAAAACTGGTCTCCAAGGTGTTTAATGCTTCAAAAAGCCTTTAACCCACCCGCTTCAACTCCCTTATTAGCTTAGCTTCCTTAAGAAATGTGTTCATAAATAAAGCACATGCCTTCAAAGAAGAAAAGTCAAATGATAATTATAAAGCTAGGTTCACTCATGAGTGCACTATGGAAATGTATTCAAGCTGCACCGTCAGAGATTCAGCACTTTGTTACCCACCAATTCCCAGAAAATATGATGTAGAAATGTAAACTTAGTAAAAAAAGGGCTTACAAAAGATCAAAAGTTTAATTTTACTCTATTAAATCTGGAAGGAAAATGAAATAATTTATTTAATAAGGAGGGCAAAGAGATAAAATAAGGATGTTTTACACAATTGCTTTTATATATATCTGTCAAATATGGAAAAGGTTCTCCACGAACTATCATTCAGGACCATTCTATTGTCCTGGGGGATTTCTAGCTCCAGATCAGAATTTGATGAAAACAGTTAAATTCTTTTTTTCATATTTGACTATTCCTTTAGGTCGTATAGCTCTTGGTGCATAAAGAAAATTAGCAATGTTATGAGGCCTTGGAGCAGATATCCTAGTTACTCAGCTGCTGATGTCACAGTACATTACCTATGGTGCTATCGTGTCTATAGATACTGACAGTGACAAATGAATTGGGCCAACAGCATTTCTCCCAATATCCTTGATTTAAATTCCACATACAACGGGCTAAAGAAGAAATGTTTTACCTAGTCAATTAGCAGACCATTCCTAAACAACAGTTCATGAAATTCTACCTTGGCAGTTTAATTGGTAGAACCTGGCTCGAAAGGCCGAATGGCCTCCTCCTGCACCTATTTTCTATGTTTCTAACCAATATAAATAAATCCAAAGGTTTAATTTTTTTCCTGACTCTCAAATGCCTCAAACTGGAGGAGGTTATATATGGAAGACAATTACTTCAGCCTACTTTGAATATTCCACATGTTTAGATCCTAATTAGTTTGAAACTTGCTGTCATCTGCTTTAATTCCACTATTAGCACTTCAATATGCGTTCTCCCCATGATCCACCTTGAAACAGAATTATTAAACTCCTGATCTCTTGAAACCCCTGTTTAATGATTACACTCTATCCTGTTTTCCACCAAGGCAAGAGAATTTCTGGCTGCAACGCTGGGAAAGGCTGTTGTTTGGTGCACATTGATGTCTTTGTTCTCCACAGTGGAACCTCACCCTGCCGAACATAAATCAACTGGCTTCTTGTGTGCTAGTTACCCTTTGTCTTCAATAGAGTATATTGTCATGTGCACATGTATTTCAACATAGTCTTGCAAGAGCATCATGGGCACTTTGACTCGAACACCATGCACAACATAAATTATACAAGATTGAAAAAGAAAAGGACTGCACAAAAACCAGCTTCCATCAGATTTTAAGCATTTTTGTGTCTTGAGGGTCATAAATTAAAGCATTTCAAATGAAAGCTACTATATACATTACCCAGAAAATGCAGATTCAACATCAATCAAACATATCTCATTTGTCAAAACATAGAATGTAGAAACAAAGAACTGAAGATGCTGGTTTATACCAAAGATAGACACAACATGCTGGAGTAACTGGAAAAAATACTAGGTGACGTTTCGGGTCGGGACCCTTCTTCATTTGTCTCCATTTATAACCTGGCAGATAGATAGTCTGAATAATTTCTTAATACAGTTCAAGGCAGTCATTCGAATTAGGTTGTTAATAAATATTTCATTTACCAGTATATTGTCATGGTGATGACATGTCGAAGAATATATTATCTAATGAAGCCATGCACAAAGAGATTTAATTATCTAATGTGTTGCATTAAATTATATGGTTTGCCAAATCCTGAGTTTGGTAGGAAGATGGCAATTCTGGCACCGATGCAGCAAGTGGAATATTTTTTTCCTCACAATTTATTGCCACAATAATGTGAAATCTATTTACAAGTGGAACCACTGAGCAACTAGATTCTTTTAATAAGTATTTATCGTGGATGTGGCAGGCACCTCTTTGGAGCATTCCCAATGGCATTCTGTACAGTTTATGCTGCTGCCTTCAATTCACCGGCACAAAATGCTGGAAAGGTGCAGTGTAACTTTCCACATCTGAAAGATGTGCTCCTCCAGGACACAAAGATGGCCGGGTGAGGAGAGGGGCGACGGTTTGCGGGCCACTCTGCTCGAAAGCGATGGAGGAAGGCCCCGCAGGAGTCTGAGGCTTATCTAGATTGAGAACCTCTCCAGTAGACCAAACGAGCAGGCGGACGGGAGGTTGGGCTCGTGAAAACATAGCTGCATGTGTAAATATGCAAAACGAATTTCACTGTGCGGTTGCATGGTTGACAAATAAAGCACCATTGAACTATTGAAAGGGAGATGTGGAGAAACATTTTAACATTACCTTTCATTATAACTGTTGTTAAAACCTTTTTTTATTTTGGGTTCCTATTTTTAGCATTTCTGGTTGATATTTTACAATTATCCATGCAATAACTGTTACTGTTGCGTTGGTATTTAGTGAGGATGATGCACACAAAGCTTCAGTATGTCTTCCCTTAATTTGTGCTATTTTGACATTTCTCAAATCTGTATTATTAAAAGATTTCATAATAAAAAGAGACAAATTACTTTCATTAACTAATCATAAAAATAGGCTGATTATTCCATCCCCGTTGGCCAAAAACCTAATTCTTCAAACACATGATATATTTTTGATGTGATTGATGGGGGGAACCTAACATATATTGGAAACGATGATAATGCAGATGCCCCATAGCTTCAATAATGTTGAATGAAAGTATGCTTTGTGCAATCATAAAAATATCAGAAGTGATATTTGAATCCTTTATTAACATTTATACCTTGATTAAATGTAATGATATTATTATCATAGTACAGAATTAAAGGCACATTTTATCCTTTTTCAAAAAAATAATCCTTAAACCAAATTTATCGGTGCTATTGTTACAAAAGTAATTGTTGTGCCAAATCATTTGTGATCCTGGCACAGAATTTACCAAACCCCATGGGCATTTCCCCCAGCATAGCATAATAATAGTATATGAGAAGGGAATGGAGGGTTATGGTATGAGTGCAGGCAGGTGGGACTAAGGGGAAAACAAATTTGTTCGGCACGGACTTGTAGGGCCGAGATGGCCTGTTTCCGTGCTGTAATTGTTATATGGTTATATATGAGATGCTATAGACCTGCACGGGAAGGTAGACACTCCTGCCCCCATGAGTCTTGGGCAGATGGGGCTCGTCAGCCAGGGAAGGCAGTCCATCTAGGAGAGGGAAAAGTGTTCAAGAAGGAACTGCAGATGCTGGAAAATCGATGGTACACAAAATTGCTGGAGAAACTCAGCGGGTGCAGCAGCATCTATGGAGCGAAGGAAATAGGCGACGTTTCGGGCCAAAACCCTTCTTCAGACTGATGGGGGGTGGGGGGGGGGGGGGAGGGGGGGCGGCGGAGAAGGAAGGAAAAGGGGAGGAGTAGGAGCCCGAGGGCGGGCGGATAGGAGGGTGGGAGGAGACAGCTAGAGGGTTAAGGAAGGGGAGGAGACAGCAAGGGCTAGCAAAATTGGGTGAATTCAATGTTAATGCCATCCGGACGCAAGGTCCCCAGGCGGAATATGAGGTGCTGTTCCTCCAATTTCCGCATTGCCAGAGTGAGCAACAGCGGAAATTGGAGGAACAGCACCTCATATTCAGCCTGGGGACCTTGCGTCCGGATGGCATTAACATTGAATTCTCCCAATTTTGCTAGCCCTTGCTGTCTCCTCCCCTTCCTTAACCCTCTAGCTGTCTCCTCCCACCCTCCTATCCGCCCGCCCTCGGGCTCCTCCCCCTCCCCTTTTCCTTCCTTCTTCCCCCCCCCCCCCCACCCACCCCCCATCAGTCTGAAAGAAGGGTTTCGGCCCGAAACGTCGCCTATTTCCTTCGCTCCATAGATGCTGCTGCCGCTGAGTTTCTCCAGCAATTTTGTGTACCTAGGAGAGGGAAAACTCTGATTTAAAACTTCCGCTGCCTTGTGGCCATATCCAGTTATGGAAAAGGCTCCAGGAGTAAACATAGAAACATAGAAATTAGGTGCAGGAGTAGGCCATTCGGCCCTTCGAGCCTGCACCGCCATTCAATATGATCATGGCTGATCATCCAACTCAGTATCCCGTACCTGCCTTCTCTCCATACCCCCTGATCCCCTTAGCCACAAGGGCCACATCTAACTCCCTCTTAAATACAATGAACTGGCCTCAACTACCCTCTGTGGCAGAGAGTTCCAGAGATTCACCACTTCTGCGTGAAAAAAGTTCTTCTCATCGCGGTTTTAAAGGATTTTCCCTTTATCCTTAAGCTGTGACCCCTTGTCCTTGACTTCCCCAACATCGGGAACAATCTTCCTGCATCTAGCCTGTCCAACCCCTTAAGAATTTTGTAAGTTTCTATAAGATCCCCTCTCAATTTTCTAAATTCTAGAGAGTATAAACCAAGTCTATCCAGTCTTTCTTCATAAGACAGTCCTGACATCCCAGGAATCAGTCTGGTGAACCGTCTCTGCACTCCCTCTATGGCAATAATGTCCTTCCTCAGATTTGGAGACCAAAACTGTACGCAATACTCCAGGTGTGGTCTCACAAGACCCTGTACAACTGCAGTAGAACCTCTCTGCTCCTATACTCAAATCCTTTTGCAATGAAAGCTAACATACCATTCGCTTTCTTTACTGCCTGCTTGCATGCCTACCTTCAATGACTGGTGTACCATGACACCCAGGTCTCGCTGCATCTCCCCCTTTCCCAATCGGCCACCATTTAGATAATAGTCTGCTTTCCTGTTTTTGCCACCAAAATGGATAACCTCACATTTATCCACATTATACTGCATCTGCCAAACATTTGCCCACTCACCCAGCCTATCCAAGTCACCCTGCAGTCTCCTAGCATCCTCCTCACAGCTAACACTGCCCCCCAGCTTAGTGTCATCCGCAAACTTGGAAATATTGCCTTCAATTCCCTCATCCAGATCATTAATATATATTGTAAATAGCTGGGGTCCCAGTACTGAGCCTTGGGGTACCCCACTAGTCACTGCCTGCCATTGTGAAAAGGACCCGTTTACTCCTACTCTTTGCTTCCTGTTTGCCAGCCAGTTCTCTATCCACATCAATACTGAACCCCCAATGCCTTGTGCTTTAAGTTTGTATACTAATCTCTTATGTGGGACCTTGTCGAAAGCCTTCTGGAAGTCCAGATACACCACTTCCACTGGTTCTCCCCTATCCACGCTACTAGTTACATCCTCGAAAAAAATTCTATAAGATCGTCAGACATGATTTACCTTTCGTAAATCCATGCTGACTTTGTCCAATGATTTCACCACTTTCCAAATGTGCTGCTATCCCATCTTTAATAACTGACTCTAGCAGTTTCCCCACTACCGATGTTAGACTAACTGGTCTGTAATCCCCCATTTTCTCTCTCCCTCCCTTCTTAAAAAGTGGGGTTACGTTTGCTACCCGCCAATCTTCAGGAACTACTCCAGAATCTAAAGAGTTTTGAAAGATTATTACTAATGCATCCACTATTTCTGGAGCTACTTCCTTAAGTACTTGGGATGCAGCCTATCTGGCCCTGGGGATTTATCGGCCTTTAATCCATTCAATTTACCCAACACCACTTCCCGGCTAACCTGGATTTCACTCAATTCCTCCAACTCCTTTGACCCGCGGTCCCCTGCTATTTCCGGCAAATTATTTATGTCTTCCTTAGTGAAGACGGAACCAAAGTAGTTATTCAATTGGTGCCATATCCTGTTCCCCATGATCAACTCCCCTGTTTCTGACTGCAAGGGACCTCCATTTGTTTTAACTAATCTCTTTCTTTTCACATATCTATAAAAACTTTTGCAGTCAGTTTTTATGTTCCCTGCCAATTTTCTTTCATAATCTATTTTTCCTTTCCTAATTAAGCCCTTTGTCCTCCTCTGCTGGTCTTTGAATTTCTCCCAGTATGCTGCTTTTTCTGGCTAATTTGTACGCATCATCCTTCGCTTTGATACTATCCCTGATTTCCCTTGTTAGCCATGGATGTACTACCTTCCCTGATTTATTCTTTTGCCAAACTGGGATGAACAATTTTTTCTACAAACTGGGATGAACAATTTTTTCTAGTTCATCCATGCAGTCTTTAAATGTCCTTTAAATGTCTTCCATTGCATATCCACCGTCAACCCTTTTAGAATTAATTGCCAGTCAATCTTGGCCAGTCAATCTAAACCTCAAGAAAATCCGGAGTCAGAGCCCCTAAGGCAGTTCGTCGGTGTATACAACCTCACTCTAGCAGCTCCTGCGACGGCGCTGGTGCCAAGCTGTAATGGTCCTGCTGTTCCTTTAGATCGATCAGCGACGTGGAGAGGGGGGATGTGCTGCTTGGGCAACAGCCTGTCCATATGACATCGCCCAGGCTTGCATCTGATCAGGATACATCACCCATGGTCAGCCATGACCAAGGGCGGCGTACTAATTACAAACCTTATGCAATTTTTTCAACTTTCTAGAATATCTTTGCTGTACTGATATTTGATCATTCATTAATGGCTGAAACTCAATTTGAAGAAAAATTGTGGGATAAATTACTCATAATACCCAAGTATTTCTAAACTTTCATTTGTTTTTGTTGCTTTCTTCCAGTTGCATGACTTTGTTTATAGAAACATAGAAAATAGGTGCAGGAGTAGGCCATTCGGCCCTTCGAGCCTGCACCGCCATTCAATATGATCATGGCTGATCATCCAACTCAGTATCCTGTACCTGCCTTCTCTCCATACCCCCTGATCCCTTTAGCCACAAGGGCCACATCTAACTCCCTCTTAAATATAGCCAATGAACTGGCCTCAACTACCGTCTGTGGCAGAGAATTCCACAGATTCACCACTCTCTGTGTGAAAAATGTTTTTCGCATCTCGGTCCTAAAAGACTTCCCCCTTATCCTTAAACTGTGACCCCTTGTTCAGGACTTCCCCAACATCGGGAACAATCTTACTGCATCTAGCCTGTCCAACCTCTTAAGAATTTTGTAAGTTTCTATAAGATCCCCCCACAATCTTCTAAATTCTAGCGAGTACAAGCTGAGACTATCCAGTCTTTCTTTATATGAAAGTCCTGAGTCTAAAAGAACCTCGTTTTCTCCAGGTGACGTGAAAATGTAAAGCTCCAGGACATTTCCTGGATTCTATTAATGTCATCCCTTCATTTCTCTACACCTCTGTTTTGTCCCTTTTGGCTCTTTCCTCTCTACACTTGCTATCTTGTCGTTGCTGCTTTACCCCCACTTTTGCTTTTGTGCCCACTCAACTTTCTCTCCTTCTTGGATTTTTGCCTCTGCCCCAAAACCATACTCTTACTTTTCCAGTTGCCCCTCATTGTTGCTGTTCATCCTGACTGCTTATTCACTTTATTTTCTTTCCTTAGAAAACCAATTTTGATTGTGATCTCTAGCATTTAAATGCACTTTTTAGAGCTAATTCCATTTTTTTACTTAATTGTTCTCGTTTATATTTATCAATTTTTCTGAGCTGGGCACATTTATTGTCAGTCCTTGAGAAGGTAGTGCTGAGCTGTCAACTTGATCCTCTGCAATTCTCATGGTGAATGCACTCCCACAGTTCTGCTGGGCAGGAAGATCTATGTTTTAAACTCAGCAATGATTGAAGACTAGAGATTAATTTTCTACTTTAAACAGTGTGCAACGTGAAGGGGAACCTGTAGATGGCAGCGTTCCCATACACGTGCCGCCTTTATTCTCCTTGGCGGTAGAGTTGTGCAGTTGGGAAGTGCTGTTGAATTAACTTGCATTTTGCAGATTATGATCACTGCGTCTACTGAGGGTTTGTGTGTGTAAGGTAGTTGATGGGGTGCCAGTCAAATGGGCTGCTTTAATCTAGATAGTTTTAAGATTTGTGAGATTTAGTCACGTTCATCCAGGTTAAAGGAGAATTTTCCATTATACCCCCAAGTTGTGCCTAAACGATGGTGGAATGTCTTTGGGGTGTCAGGAGCTGTCATTTTCCAAAGGATACCCAGCCTTTGATTGCTGCCATGCTATTTATGTGGCTGTTTAAGATGAATTTGTGGACAAAGATGACTCCATGGACATAGTTGGTAGAGAACTTGGTAACGGTGGTAATTTGACTGAATATCGAAGGAAGATGGTTTGACACTCTGACATTTCTTTAAGTTCATAAATTCTAGGAGCAGAATTAGGGCATTCGGCCCATCAAGTCCACACCGCCATTCAATCATACAGTAGCTGATCTATCTTTCCCTCTCAACCTCATTCTCCTGGCTTCGCCCATAACCCTGGACACCCTTACAAATCAAGAATCTATCAATCTCTGCCTTAAAAAATATTCATTGACTTGACCTCCACAGTCACAATTAATTCCACAGATTCACCACCTTCGGACTAATGAAATTTCTCCTCGTCTCCTTTCTAAAGCTATATCTTTTTATTCTGAAGCTCCGGCCTCTGGTCCTAGACTCTCCTCTGAGTGCAATCATCCTCTCCACATTCACTCTATCCAGTCCTCACTATTTGGTCACTAAGGTGAACGTTACTTGCCCCATGTCAGTTCAAACATGATTGTTTCTTGGGTCTTACTGCATGTAGGCAAGGATCGCTTCATTTTCTCAATTGCAAATTAAATTAAACATTGTGCAATTATCAGCAAGCATTCCCACTTCTAACCTTATGATGGAATGCAAATCATTAATGAAACAGCTGCAAATGGTTGGCCCAGCATCTTGGATATGATTGAAATGGAATTGTTACAAATTTAGAGAAATAACTCCAGTCCGTATGGCCTGCAGCCATTTTAATGCAAGTAGACATTCAGTAGAATAAACATGGAACTGCAGATGTTGGTTTACACAAACAGGCACAAAGTACTGGAGTAACTCAATGGGTCAGGCAGCATCTCTGGAGAAAATGGATCAGGCTCCCACCCTGAAACATCACTGTCCATGTTCTCCAGAGTTGCTGCCTGACCTGCTGAGTTACTCCAGGACTTTGTGTCCTTTTAGGTACACATTTAAGTAGCCTTCCACTCACATTTATCCTGCTGGCAGAGCTTTGCATGTGTCACCTACTGGATGCTTCTCCAAAAGGTGAGCTTTTATGTTGTCATGATTATTTTAATTTTTTAATTAATATTTTTATTAGAAGCAATGTACAGTAGTATAAACCGTGGCATGTAACATAATACATTCCGTGTACAACTTCTTGTTTTAAATTTAACAATAGAGAAATAAAAGTAGCAAGAAAAAGAGAGAAAAGAGAAGATTAAGGAAAGTAGTGATGTGTAAACCCCTGGAGTCCCACTCCAGGAGTTAACAATTGATAGTTCGTGGAAGGATAGAGAGAAAGAACCCATAAAGCTATAAAAAAAGAGGAAAAAAAGAAAGGAAAAACAATTTATTTTTTAAAGTGAAAAAAAAACAGAATAGAAAAGAAAAGGGATATACCTACTTCATATCTTTCCACACCCCTCACCCAGGGATGTAACGTTTCAGACATGCTTGTGATCCACATTTCATGATTCTGAGCATCTCAAAATATTTTCAGTTATTATAAAATGTATTAATTGGGACAAATGGATAACATGCTGCCATTTTCCAGAAACTAGCTCGGTGAATAATGTCCATTTGCTTTTGTAGGCATTAGTTGATGGTGAGATGTTGAAGCACTGGAGAATTGTGCTGTTCCTCTTCCTCTTCCATATAAATTAGATCCATCAGTATAGGCAGCTGGCCTCTGTTTAATATTTCAGCCAAAGGGCAACATTTTTGACAATGCTCAAGACAGAATGTGGAAGAGCTCAGCAGTTCATGTGGAAGTATCTGAGGAGGTAAAAAGTGTATGTTGACATTTCCAGTTGAGACTGTGTCAGTCCTGTTTGACCCACTGGTTCTTCCATGTTCTGATTTTTGTTCCAAATTCCACCATTGTCTTCAATTTTGAGGTTTAGATGCTTTCTCAGTATAGGATATCAAATAGATTATATTCAAGGTCTGAATTGGCTGAATCTTATGGCATTATGCCGAAGTAAATCCCCGGGAGTCATTCTTTTATACTGTTCCTCCATAATTGCAATTATAAAATGATAGGTATTGGTACCTGTTCATACCTGGTAGCCAAAATTATTTTTACTTTCTGTTTTGGTTCCTTTCCTCCAACCCTTCCGCATAAGGCACCAATCATTCACAATCAAAAGGCAGCATGTGTTCTTCCTGTTATTAGTCAATACTGTGTATCCATTGTCTTAGCCTGTCAAAGATAATGATTTAATGACAGGAATTTTATATTTATTTTCTACAGTAAAGCAAAAGCATAAGTGTAAACCTACTGTGGGGAATTATGAATTTGAACTCTATATGCTGCACATCGATCAGGAATCTTACGTTATTTGGAGAAGGGGGAAGAGATGTATCTAAATTGCACTTCTATTTTAAGTCAGAACTTGTTATATTTTTGTGCTGGCTGAAATCTGACAACAGTTACTTCTGGGACTGTGTGTGCGTGTGTGTGTGTGTGTGTATAATTAATTTCTTACATCAATTCATATTCAGGAACAGACAATTTGGGAGAAATTATTGCTGTTGTAGAGATTGTATTTATGCCGTTTATAATTAAATACAGCTTTTTGCATTGCACTGCATAGAATTTGGGGTAGACACAAAATGCTGGAGTAACTCAGCGGGTTAGGCAGCATCTATGGAGAGAAGGAATGGGCGACGTTTCGGGTCGAGACGGTCTGAAGAAGGGTCTTGACTCGAAACGTTGCCCATTCCTTCTCTCCATAGATGCTGCCTCACCCGCTGAGTTACTCCAGCATTTTCTGTCTACCTTTGATTTTACCAGCATCTGCAGTTATTTCTTACACATAGAATTTAGGGACAGGTAATATTCTTTGTTAAATAAGGCGGCATAATTGCATATTCAGGGCAGACCCCTGATATCTTATTGGGAAGTTTGATTTAAATTGCTGCTTTACTCCATATGCTGAAGGCGATGCATCTATTTCATTATGTTCAAGCGCCCTTTTCACTGTTACCTCAACTTGACAGATTAATTTGATATATTTTTTATATTTCTTAAAAACTGTTGCCTCATATCATAAAGAGTAAATGTATTGGTAGACTTCAAATTCTGGAAATTGAGTTTCCATATGCACAGGTACTATTGTGTGATTTTCATTATGATCCATAATTGAATAGAATGTTTAGCTTTGTCCATCAGTTTTATATCTCAAGTATAAAATGAGCTTATTGGATATGGGCGATGTTTTTCTTTCTCTGCAGCAAATCTTCAGTTTCATAATTCAGGTCATAAAAGGACATTAATGTAGATTGCAATATTGGTGACAGGAGTTACGGAGAAGTGTCACCTTTGTGAACTATTTGGGTTTATTATTGTCAAGTGGACCAAGGTCAAGAAAAGTTTTGTTTTGTGCGCCATCCAATCAAATGGGATGATGCTGTACATGAATACAATCAGGCCAAACGCAAACACAATAGGTAAAGTAAAGAGAAAGATAGTGTGCGGAATATAGTTCTCAGCATTGTAGCTTAGCAGTTCCGGAGAAAGATCAATGCCTGCCGTGAGGTAGGCTGGAAAGTCTGTTACTATTTGCAGTATTGATTGCTGTTTTTAATGGAAGGAATATGCAAACATGGATTTCTTTCACATCCGTATATTCCCATACATTGTATCCTTTAACTAAAATCAGGGATGTTACAGAATAATTTGATACTGCAGCTCATGCAGAGGAAATCAAACCCAGCAGGAGGCAGTTAGAAATCAGTATGCAACATTTTTAAGCACATAAATGTTGCTCTGAGTAGAAATATAATTTATTGCAGTTGTATACTGAAAATGACCATATTTACTTATTTTTAGATGGCATTAAAAAATCATATCGCAAGAAAGCAAAGCTGAATATTGTTGATTTTCCTTGTTATTTTAGCAATCTGAAGAGGAAGCTGTTGCTTACCTGGAACAGAGTGATGGGGAAGAAAGTTTTGATCCTTCTGATCTCCCTGATCCTGATAAATACAGAGATTCTGAGGAGAATGATGACAGTGGTGCGTCGGAATCCGAAGAAAATTGCAGGTTAGTTCACGTTTCTGCAGTGAATCTTTGCTTTTTCATTTCATACCGAAAACTGTTTTGCTCTTGCTCAAAAGTGAATAGGACTCCTATGAATATGTTCCCTGAATACCAGTAGATAGTTCAGTTACCAATATATTTAAAAGTTCCAAGACCCAGTATTTTCAGTGTATTTGGTAATCTACACACCAAAGGAAGAAACTGGTGTTTAGAGCTTGTGCCAAATTATATTGCCAGCAACAAATGTAAATAGAAACTTAACAAAATGGAAAATGGAACATTTAAGTCACTCTGCTCCAGTAAGTATATTGGTGGAAATACCTTCACCGTAGCTGCAAAGGAACTCAGTCATTGGACAAATCATTCTACATTGTACAAATCATTCTGGTGACTTCCATAATCTTAAAGTTGGATAAAGCACATTTAAAGACTTTAAGATGTATGGAAGTCACCAGAATGATTTGTACAATGTAGAATGATTTGTCCAATGACTGAGTTCCTTTGCAGCTACAGTGAAGGTATAGGATATTGAATTCAGTTACTTTCTAAATAATTGCCATTTAGGCAATCTGTGCATTGTTTTTATCAAAAAATTCTTCCATTGTTCTTGTAATTTTTCTCTGGTTCTGATAGGCAAGTACTTGCTTAATTTAACATTTTGCCTTTGTTATGGAAAATGTCTGTGTTCTGCTGGCATCATTATTAATTTTGGTGCTTTTCTTTTTAGTTTGTTTTTCTATCATCATTATGGGTCGGTGTTTGTCTTTATGATTGTTTGTGCAAAATGTAACTCAAGGCTTTCTTATATTAATGTTATATGTAATATTGAAAAACATGCAGGAATGTTTGTCTGAAGAAGGGTCCAAACCCGAAACGTCACCTATCCATGTTCTTCAGAGATGTTGCCTGACTTGTTGTTACTCCAGCACTTTTTGTCCTTTTGTATATTAACCGGCATCTGCAGTTCTTTCTTTCTACATATGGAATGTTTGTTGATGATGCTTTACTGTTGAGGTATTGTATATCTCCTAAAAATGCCGCTTGTCTTTGTTCTTTTCAGTGTCCCTAGTTCACAGTGCAGAGAGCTATTCTGAGATTTGTACTAGTACACACCCCCCCTCCCCCCACTTATACCTGATCTTAATTCCGGCTTGATAATTGCAAAGTGCCTTGTTCACAGCCTTTAGGCTGAATTGCTGATTTAATAATTGAATGCATTTTCCCAAATGCTATAAAATCATTTTTCATACAAACTGTCAGCACCTGCAGTCAGGATCCTACAAGGGTCTCTGATGCTGTGCCACCATCATGCTGCCCAATATTTCACTTCATTAACTACTTGTTGACTTTCTGGGGAAAGTACTCCCACAATGTTGTTGGGAAGTGAGATTTTAGATCCAAAGATAATGAAGGAACAGCGATGTATTTCCAGGTGCGAGAGGTGAGGAATGTGCAGGTGATAATGTTTTAGTTTTCCTTTGACCTTGCTGGCAGAGCATGCTGGTTTGGAAGATGCTGTTGAAGTTGCCTGGGTAACTACAGTGCATAATGTAGGTGGTGTTACTGCAGCTAATGTGTGACAGTGCTGTAGAGCATGAATGTTTAGGGTGTTGACGGGGTGACAGTCAATCAGGTGCCTGCTGCTCGATATTCATGAGAATCATGGCACTGTACTCCGTGTTTCTGTATTTCCTTTGGACATAGGAGGAGGCCCATTGATTCAATGCCACTGACAGACCTATCACATTTTTTCACCTCCTCTAACCTATTCTCTTCACATTCCCATCACCTTGCCCCACCAATCATCTACCCTCCAGCGGTAATTAATTACAGTGTCTAATTAACCTATCATCCCATAGCCCTTTGGAATACGGGAGGAATCCCATGTGATCACAGGGAGAAAGTTTAAACACTACACAAACAGTGGCAGAGTTGAGTATTGAAGCGAACTAGCTGTGCTACTGTACTGCCCTCATCCAGGTGACGAGAATATATTCCAACGCGCTCCTGATTTGTTGTTTGTCAATGCTGGAAAGGCTTTTGGGTATCAGACGAAAGTTACTCAGCACCAGATGACCAGACTCTGATCTGTCCTTGTAGCATGGTACTTAAGTTCATAAGTTAGAGGAGTAGAATGGGGCCATACGACCCATCAAGTCTACTCCGCCATTCAATCATGGCTGATCAATCTTTCCCTCACAACCCCATTCTCTTGCCTTCTCACCATAACCTCTGACTGATTAAGAATCTGTTAATTTGTGCCTTAAAAATACCCTATGACGGCTTCCACAGTCGTCTGTGGCAATGAATTCCACAGATTCACCACCCTCTGACTAAAGAAGTTCTATTTTCCTTTTGAAAAGTACATCCTTTTATTCTGAGGCTGTAAAGAAGACTATGAAATGGATGACTTTTTTAACCTTAATCGGAATTTAAGTTACTCATTCACTGTAACTCAGTTATTCCGATGCTTCATAAAATATTAAAGACCCTATTGTCACAAAGCAGCAAACTCTCCAATGCTCCTGGAGCAGCTGTTTGGGAAATTTATTGGAGATTGAAAGAAAACTGAACATTGTTGAACAAGGCAGAATTGTCCTATTTTCTACAGTGGGGGATCATGCACAGTTCTAAAATACACTATGCAAATTTTATTTTATTGAAAGCTTGTAGATATTTTGTGATGGCTCACAGATGGTGTAGTACACAGCTTGTAGGAATAGGGTTTCGGAGGGCTATTCAACTCTGCACCTGCTGCTTCCTTAACTTCCTGCTGGCAATTCTTCAGTGTTGCTGAAGTAATTAATCTTCATTGAGATGTATGTGATCTTCAGTGCTAACTGTAAAGGATGCCTTCTGTTTCTGTTTGAAATCACCGAGGAACTAATTACACAGTTCAAAGTGAATTGTTTAGCAATATGATAAAGCTAAAATTTAAGTAAAACAAGGAACTGCAGATGCTGGTGTACAAAGAAAGACACAAAATGCTAGAGTAACTTAGCCGGTTAGGCAGCATATCTGGAGAACGTGGATAGGTGATTTTTCAGACTGAAGAAGGGTCCCAAACTGAAAAGTCACATCCATCTTCACCAGAGATTCTGCCTGACCCGCTGAGTTACCCCAGCACTTTGTGTCTAAAATTTGTTTGTTCTTTAAATCAATTTTACAAATATTTAAAAAACAAAATTTTTGCTTGCCAAATTGTGGAGTAATATAGAAAATAAGGCAGACGCTTATGGTTTTCCATAAATTAACTCCTTGGGTATGAGTTTAGAATTTGGAGATACAGCGTCAAAACAGCCCCTTTGGTTCACCGATTCCACGCCGACCACCATCGATCACCTGTACACTAGTTCTATGCTATCCCATCCTATACACTATGGGCAATTTACAGAGGCCAATTAACTTACAAACCTGCACGTCTTTGAAATGTGGGAGGAAACCGGAGCACTTGAAGAAAACCCACACGGTCACAGGGAGAATGTATGGAGAACGTATGGACTTTGCATAGAGAGCACACAGATCTCTGGCACCATGAAGGAACAGCTCTACTGCAGCGCCACTATGTGTTGCACTTTATATGTGGGGGTCTTTGATTGTAGATCACTTGATGTGATTATTTAGGGGTTAGTTGGAGAGCTAGATAGGGCTCTTGAAGATAGTGGAATCAGGGAATATGGGGAGAAGGCAGGAACGGGGTACTGATTGTGGATGATCAGCCATGATCACATTGAATGGCGGTGCTGGCTTAAAGGGCCGAATGGCCTACTCCTGCACCTCTTGTGTATCTTATAGAATTTTTCGAGGATGTAACTAGTAGCGTTGATAGGGGAGAACCAGTGGATGTGGTGTATCTGGACTTCCAGAAGGCTTTCGACAAGGTCCCACATAAGAGATTAGTATACAAACTTAAAGCACAAGGCATTGGGGGTTCAGTATTGATGTGGATAGAGAACTGGCTGGCAAACAGGAAGCAAAGAGTAGGAGTAAACGGGTCCTTTTCACAATGGCAGGCAGTGACTAGTGGGGTACCCCAAGGCTCAGTACTGGGACCCCAGCTATTTACAATATATATTAATGATCTGGATGAGGGAATTGAAGGCAATATCTCCAAGTTTGCGGATGACACTAAGCTGGGGGGCAGTGTTAGCTGTGAGGAGGATGCTAGGAGACTGCAGGGTGGCTTGGATAGGCTGGGTGAGTGGGCAAATGTTTGGCAGATGCAGTATAATGTGGATAAATGTGAGGTTATCCATTTTGGTGGCAAAAACGGGAAAGCAGACTATTATCTAAATGGTGGCCGATTGGGAAAGGGGGAGATGCAGCGAGACCTGGGTGTCATGGTACACCAGTCATTGAAGGTAGGCATGCAGGTGCAGCAGGCAGTAAAGAAAGCGAATGGTATGTTAGCTTTCATTGCAAAAGGATTTGAGTATAGGAGCAGAGAGGTTCTACTGCAGTTGTACAGGGTCTTGGTGAGACCACACCTGGAGTATTGCGTACAGTTTTGGTCTCCAAATCTGAGGAAGGACATTATTGCCATAGAGGGAGTGCAGAGACGGTTCACCAGACTGATTCCTGGGATGTCAGGACTGTCTTATGAAGAAAGACTGGATAGACTTGGTTTATACTCTCTAGAATTTAGAAGATTGAGAGGGGATCTTATAGAAACTTACAAAATTCTTAAGGGGTTGGACAGGCTAGATGCAGGAAGATTGTTCCCGATGTTAGGGAAGTCCAGGACAAGGGGTCACAGCTTAAGGATAAAGGGGAAATCCTTTAAAACCGAGATGAGAAGAACCTTTTTCACACAGAGAGTGGCGAATCTCTGGAACTCTCTGCCACAGAGGGTAGTTGAGGCCAGTTCATTGGCTATATTTAAGAGGGAGTTAGATGTGGCCCTTGTGGCTAAGGGGATCAGGGGGTATGGAGAGAAGGCAGGTACGGGATACTGAGTTGGATGATCAGCCATGATCATATTGAATGGCGGTGCAGGCTCGAAGGGCCGAATGGCCTACTCCTGCACCTAATTTCTATGTTTCTATGTCTATTTTTCAGAACCAGTGTATTTTGTAGTTTGTTTTATATAAGATGCCTTTTAGCTGCAGTTTTAGTTCTGGATGTTTTTTTGATTCCAAGTTGTTTTGTAAAGCTTAGTTACCTTGTATTTGCTATGGTTTTGTCTCAAATTAATATGCCAACGAATGAGTGTGACATCATAGAGCAAACAGTAGCGGCTTGATCTTGTTCCAATGTTTATTGAATATCGTCATTTAATTCCGTAATTCCTCCTTTTATCATATCCCATTATAACAAAACAATTATCGATTTCAGTCTTAAAGCAGTGGAGCAACAATGGGTCAGACAGCATTTGTGGAAGGAGTGGATAGGTAATGCCTATTGAGATCCTTCTTCAGAGGCGTGAGATCCTGACTGGAAACATTCCTGTCAATTTCCTCCACTGATGTTGCCTAACCTGCTGAGTTCCTCCAGAATGTTGTGTTTTATGCAAGGCTACAGCATCTGCAGATCTTTGTGTTTCCATTTCTACAGTTGCTGGTATTACCGAATCAGTTACTGCTACAATTGAAAGCATTGTCAGCAATCCCTACTGTGACTCTCTGGGTACAGGGTAATTGCCCAGCAGTTACAACTTAGGTAGTTAAAAAGGTGGGCTACATCATATAATTGTGGAACAAGTTAAATGTGCTCATGTATATTAGAGCAATCAGGTGCGATTGAGGTTATTGATATATCCTGATATTTGATCTCAGCTTAATCATATGACTCTTATTCTTCATATCTACTTATCCTGGTTTTCATTAAAACACAATTCAATACACCACACATAATTGGCATCATGAGGTTACTTCCCACTTATCCTTGCAGAGAATATAAGTATAAACATAGCAAAGCCAAAACAGCAATATGCTGTAAAACCATCCTTGTCATTTATACTTACAGCTTTAGCACAGGTGACAAGCAGATTAATGTAAAAAATAATCCAGTCTCTTTATAATATATATATATATATCTAATATACATAGTCAAATACATATAAAACACACATTTTATATTACATAAAATATTTGTAGCATATCATATGAGTGCAGCATGGTTGTGAATTGTATTGCGTTTCTTTATAGTCCAGAAATCACCTACATCATTTCTTATTTCAACTTAATTTGATTTGATTTCTCAAAGAAAAATAATCTGTATATTGTGATTTATTTTAAGTTTTACTCGACTAAGTGGGGTCCCTGTCCCACGGGAGGCCTGATCCCCCAACCCAACCCTTTCCCCAACGCAATATTCCACCACTCACCCATAGCCCCCAACTGTGCAGGCGCGGCTCAATTCCCCTCATCCCCAGCACTCTCTCCCCTTCCTCTTCTTTCCCCCCTCCTCCTCCGCTCCCCCAATGCCTCCCTCCCTCTCTTTTCCCCTACCTTCAGTCACTCTCTCCCTCCCTCCATAACTCCTCTTCCCTCCCTACACCCTTCCTATCCCTCTATACCCCACCTCCCCACTCCTCACCACCCCCTATCCCCCCTACTATCCCTCCTCACCTCCCCCACTGCCCTCCCTCTATTCCCCACTTCCTACCTCCCCCTCCTCTCCCTCTATTCCCCCTCCTCCCCCACTCTCCCTCCTCACCTCACCAGGATCTCGAGGTTGCCGCTCCTCTCCCTTCTTGGGTGCCCCGGAGGAGCATCAGCCTTTGGCGCTCTCACAGCCTGGCTCAGCACCCAGGCCTCGGATCCTCAGCAGAGGTGGGCGGGTGCTTGTGACTGACAGCGGATGCAGCCAATTAGTGCGGCGATAGTGCAGGAAGGGGCGTCGCCATTCCAGCAGTGACTGACAGGAGAGGACACCAATCTGCGCATGCGCAGTTTTAAAGATTTTTAAACCTTTATAACTTTTAAAATATACCACCGATCAGAACAAAACTTGTTGCACTTGCAGCACAGGAGAATGGTATGGTGGCAAAAAATCGTAGCGCTATCGTGTACAAATAAAAATGTATATATTTTATTGATCACCTGCTTTGTAGCATGCACTCACATGGGCTGTGGCATTGAGAACTGTTAGTAGTTTGAAAAGTATGACAAGAAATTTAAATATCTTCAATAAAATGATTTAATGGAGCCCCAAGGAAAAATAAACATACTTTGATGTTGGATAATAATTGAGTTTAATTTTCCATGGGCTATTAGAAGAGATCCAAGTTCACATTAACATATCTAAAATACAATAAGAAGGAAATATTGCATATGGGTTTGTATTCTAAACCAGTACACTATTTCCTAAGATGTGACAAGAAATGGGAGCTACGGCGAATCTAAGCTTTAAGGAGAAAGGACACAAAGTGTTGGAGTACCACAGGCAGGCAGCATCTCTGGAGAACATGGATAGGTGATTTTTCAGTCTGAAGAAGGATCCCGACCCGAACATCATCTATCCATGTTCTCCAGATGTGCAGTCTGATCTGCTGAGTTACTTCAACACCTTGTGTCCTTTTGTGTAAACCAGCGTTTGCAGTTCCTTGTTTCTCAAGGGCCTGTCCCACTTGGGCGTCATTTGCACGTCACGCAGATGGCGTGCGATGATTTTGAGAATCCCCAAATCCTGGGGTGCTGCGCGCTACCGCGCGTCATTGCTACGCCACCATGCGCCATGCTCGTGTCGTGCGTCGTGACGCCCAAATGATGTTGCGTGAATGACGCACAAATAACACCCAAGTGGGACAGGCCCTTAAGCTTTAAGGAGACTTTGCTAAGCGAGATAAAATTTAACGGATCAAACTGCTTCATGAAGACTCATTAAAAATGTTTGAAATGTGTAAGCAATGTTCGAGAAGAAGGGGAATTGCTCTGGGAATCCTGAAAGTTGCACATGGAGCGACAATCTATCCACTGAAGCAGATGTACTGAAAGAAATTGCAATGGCAAACTGCCTGCACAAAGACCTCTTTCTGCAACCCTTTTGTCCTCTCCTCTGATGAGCAAAGTTTATGAATGGATAACGTCCATCCACCCACATATTAACCTCTTCTGCAATTCTGAGGTTTGCCTCACTTCAGTCTGGTGCCCAGTGGCAAACTCAAAATGCAGAAAGCTTAGTTAAGTCTGGTATTTACAGTGACTTCATCAATCACCTACTTCATCTTGTGTGCATTTGCAATGGTTGATCACTTCATCCTCCATCATCTTTTCCTCTCATTTCTGTGTGTACCTCTTGTATGATTCCACTTCTCTCTGTCTCTCTGTGATCAGTACAACTCTATCAATTGCACATGGTCCAAAATTTTCCAAAATGTATATCTCCATATTAGTCAGTAACATCATTCATTGATAAGAGCTGAGCATACTTGAGTGAAATTATGGCATCCATATCTAACTTTCCAGCATTTCCGATAATTCTTAACGCCAAGTATGGATGTACCAAAGGTTCCTGCATTTGAGCATAACACAATTAATGCCATTAAGGTCATAAGGAATAGGAATGGAATTAAGCCATTTAGGACCTCTCCCACCCTAACCATGGACTGTTTGTCCTCCTCCCATCAGGGAGGCGGTACAGGAGCCTCAGGTCTCGTACAAGTAGGATGAGGAACAGCTTCTTCAACAACACTATCACATTGCTGAACTCGGAGTCCCGCCGATAGATTTCTCCAGTCTCTCCGTCCACATTGTTTGCTTATTCTGTATTTTTATTTCTATATTGCACTATTACTACGAACAGACGCTAAACTGCATTTCGTTGTCCCCATACTTGTAACTGTGCAATGACAATAAAGTTGAATTGAATTGAATTGAATGGAATTAGGCCATTTAGCCCATCAAGTCTACTCTGCCATTCAATCATGGCTAATCAATCTCTCCCTCCTAAACCCATTCTCCTGCCTTCTCCCCATAACCTCTTACACCTGTTCCTTTTGCTCCCTGTTGAAATGGCATACATTCCCAATGATTCTTGGCTTTGGTTAAATTAAATTATATGGTCTTTGCATGGCTAGTAAATGATCTTCAAATTAGAAAAAGTCAGCGATAAGAAATCCTAAATTTAAGATGTTCCAAAAAGGATAATATAGTTTAATATAGCCAGAAATATAGTTAAATGAAGTTTGACCATTTGTAAGCAGGATAACAGGGTTAATTGTAAGGTGCTCTAGATAAAAGCAGGCACAAGCACGATGAGTCAGCAGATCTCCTTTTTGCATGGTAATGATCTGAAGTTAATTACCGCCTTGTTACCAAGACACTTGCCTTTCACTATGACATTACCAACTTTGCAATCTTCTGTCTCACGAACTTCATTTCCATAATCTTACTGTCGCTAATTTACATCTAAACATCAATTTGACTTATGATTGCAGTTTTGGCAAAGAGAACAGAAACCTAATAATGTGCACCTGTAGTGTAAGCATCTAGTCTGGAAATATTATGTTGCCATTATCCATTGTGTTTTCTCCCTTCAGTGAGCAAATTCAAACCAGTGTTAAGTGTACCGGCTGCATAAAACACAAGGTTATATTAAAATAATTGAAACGTAAAATAAAATCTATTGAAATAAAACAGACAATTGTGGAAATAATGCTGTCTGACGTGTGGAGTATTTCCAGCATTTTCTATTTTCGTAGCAGTGTGAAGCAGGTTCTATTTCCCATTAAACGCCTTGGCTTTCTCTCAGAACAAGGAAGCCTGTGCTGATTTTTTGGCCTAGATCTAGAATCATAGAAATTTACAGTACAGAAGGTGGTCTCTCAATTGATGGTGATCATATCAGACAAAAAGTAGGTGGTTAGTTTGCAATTGCGAGCCTGTAGGTTAAGATTTGTCAGCAAAGTGCATTTTAAATATGTTGAAGGTTTATGCCTCCACCAGCTTTTCGGCTGCACCTTTCTTTCAATGAAAAGCAATTTCCTCCCATTACTGCCATTTTAATTTTACCATTATCTTCAAGCTATGTTTCATACTTTCAACTTCTTTGATATGCGAGGTAGATCTCTTTATATTCAACCAGTCTCAACGTCCCAATTTTATAACATGAAAATAATCCCAGCCAATCTCACCTCATAGCTTTTCCGAGTTCTGCTAGAATCCTCGTAAATCACCCTCTCAGTCCTTTTGTCATGGCATCACATCCCTCCTGCAATATGGAGGTGAGACTGTTCCTTATGTTCACGCTACTTGGCCTTAATGAATGTTCCCTACAATTCTAGTAAAATGTCTGTGTATGTTCCTTTATTGGCAGCGGCATAGAGAACATAACCTACCTTTCGGAATCTTCAAACTCAGCCCAACATGCAGTCCAAGATTACTGCATTCATTTACACATGTCAGTATCTTACTGCAATAGACTTTACATTATTTCCTTGGCTTGTTCTCCCTCCACAATATTTTATGTTGCATTTCTCTATATTGAATTTATTTTGTCACTCGTTTTTGCTTTTTCTTCCTTCCTTCAACTATCTTGCTACAGTTATTGTGAACAATTCAATTGCAGTGAGAGTAAAGGAAGATAACTAAAGGGCCTGTCCCACTTAGGCGACCTTATTTGCGAGTTCAGGAGACTCTGCGCTCGCCACATGTTCGTAGGTGGTCTCTGGTGAGTCTCCTTCATGGTCGAGAGGAGTTCCCGCATGGTGGTAGTGCAGTGGTAGTGGGGTTGCCATGTCGTTGTAGGTAGTCAAGGTAACCGTAGGAAATCTCCTTTGCTGAATGGGCATTTTAATTGGCTCATTGGGGGGAAAAAAACATAAATATGAGTTTTCAGAAACAAGGAAAAACGACCGGTAATGTTAAATGCCCGCTAAACTTCACAGCTGTGTACCTTTGGCTTATTAAAAGTTGTCTGGCTTCTTAAAAGTGTCTCCACTCCTTCTCCCCCCTCTCCCCTCCCCCGCCTCCCTGCTCTTTTAAAGGACTTACCGTACACTGTGCTTGAGGTCTTTAACCTTCCTGTTCATCGCGGGTATCACCTTGGCTTTGTACCGTGTGAATTTCCGACAACGCTCTCCCGCTTTCCATGGCCCTCGCCTTTGCGGGGTGTGTGTGTGTGTGTGCGTGTGCGTGCGTGTGTGTGTGTGCGTGCGCGTGTGTGTGTGTGTGTGTGTGTGTGTGTGTGTGTGTGTGTGTGTGTTCCGCGCTGATGGTCGTTCCAGTTCGCGATTTTTCAGGCGTGTGCCCCCGAGCTTGAAGGTCGCAGACAGTCCGCTGAAAAGTCGCGTAAGTGGGACAGGCTCTTGAGGAACTATGTGAGCACAGACAAATGCTCCTTCGTTCTGCAATGATGTAGGAGGAAACCAGAGCACCCAGACGAAACCCACATGATTACAGGGGTGTGGGTAATCCCACGTGCAAACTCCATGCAGACAACACCTGAGGTCAAGATCAAATCAGGGTCTCTGGTGCTGTGAGGCAGCAGCTTTATCACCTGCGCCACTGTATCGCTGATTACGCTAAATTGGAAGAAGTACAAATGGTGGCTTGGAAAGAGCGTTGAGCTCCTGTGCAGTGAGGAAGGCAAAAGGTGAATGGGATACTACTGGGAGCATCAGAAATTACAGAGAAAATATGTTGACTATGTAGGTGTGTGGGATGAAAAGGGAGATCCTGACTTGGTTCTGCGTCTGTGGGCCTGCAATGGATCCTGATCTGAAATTAAGATAGAAAAGTTGAGGTAGAGAGTGGAAGAGTCCAGTAAGGGCAGGTTGGAACTTGGCCACAATATTGATACAACCTTCCAACTTAGTGGAAGAGTAGGAAGGGGAACAGATAAACTTATTAGTGTGCTGAAAAATAAGAGGTCAGGGCGGGATCCCAAGTTAGTTGCAGGAGTGCAAGGAAAGACCCACTATCTCACCAAAATAATAGACATAATTGAGTTCCCATTCCCATCCCTTTTTAATTTGGAGGAAGGAAGTGGGGGATTACGAGACCAAGTCCAACCAAAGGAAGGAGGTTGTGCTGAGAGTAGGGACACTGATTTAGGTCTCTTTTCAGGAAAGAAGCAAAGACCCCTTGGGCTGTTCTGGTGGCGAATATTCTGGAGGAATTAGACATCTGAGATTCACTGCTTCTGAAATAAGGCAAAGTATTGGAAGCACTCTTCAAGCCTGGTTGCATATGTGAAGAGAGAAAACTGTTAACCTTTCAGATTGCTGGAAACTCCTTGACTTGAAGCATCAGTTCTGTTTCACACTCCAGTTTCTGCTCAGTTTTTAATAATTTTTTGCGAACAGATTCCCAAAATCTGCAGTTTTTTGCTTATCAATTATTTTACAAATTTTACTAATTTATTCCCTCTTAATTTTTACCTCAGACTTATTCACTTTTTCTTTCAATGCAACAACCACTTTTGCCACAGTCAAACCTGAGCAGAACAGTTAATTTGCACAGTCCAGCATGAGGTGGGTGAAAAAGTCACGTGTCTACGTTAAGTGTTTGTAATCCATAACATTTTAATACAGCGTAATTGAACATCGAATTTTCAGGCCACAAATACTGCATTTATATTATTTTATTAGCCAATTTATTGAGTTCACTGACCATCAATCCTTCATAACATGCATTATTTATGGATAGTAGTTCAATACCATTCCCTTATAAATATAATTGTGCTCTTAGTCGGGTGAGGATTGACCTTCAGTTCTAAGTGGCTCTGGCAGTCCTGTGGCATAATTTCCAGACTGCATGATTACCTGGTGTTGCAGGATTGATGACATCTGCTACAAAATACTAGATTTCTGTTGCACAGAGCAGCTGATTGGAATACAATAGAAATACAGGTTTCAGTATTCATTGTTCAGGGCAGCACAGTGGTGATGGCGACACATTGATGCATCTAGTAGAGCTGCTGCCTCAAAAGTGCCTGAGACCTGGGTTCGATCCTGACCCCAAGTGCTCTCTGTGTGGAGTTTGCACATAATCACTTTGACTGCGTGGGTTTCCTTGGGGTGCTCTGGTTTCCTCCCATATCCCAAAGATTTGGACGTTGATTGGCCTCTGTAGAACTAGTGTGAACGGGTGATAGATGGTTGACGTGGACTCAGTGTGCTGAATTCCACTCCGTCACACACCTTATAACTCAATTACTTAACTTGCCTGCATTTTGTAGACCATATATCTCACTGCTGAATATCCTTGTATCATCACCAAACTCGAATATGTTATCAACAAATCATGTTTTAACAAACTCATTAATTGAAAATGGTGACTACCTGAGGGCCATTACCAATCCCAGTTGCGCTCTATTAATAGTTGCGACCAACACCACAGCACTGGTCAAGAGAGCCCAGCAGCGACTATACCCTCTCCAAAGACTACGGAAAGCAGGTCTCCCCACTACACACCTACGAACTTTTTATAGGGGGACAATCGAGAGCACATTAACCTACGGCATCACTTCCTGGTTCGGGAGCTGCAAGGCGTACAAACGGCACCAACTAGACAGGATTGTGAAGACCGCCAGCAGGATTATTGGTGCTCCACTCCCTTTCCTGCTGGACATATACAGGAAGAGATGTATCAGCAGAGCCATCTCCATCATCAAAGACCCCTACCACCCATCGCATCACATATTCTCCATCCTGCCATCTGGGAAGAGGTACAGGAGCATTAGCTGCAAAACCAGCAGGATGCTCCTTAGCTTCTTCCCGCAGGCTATAAGACTGATAAACGGACTTTGCCCCCTGCCACAGTATCACGCACCAACCACCAACCTGGACACACTGCAGCAGAGCCACTGTCGTGCCGCTGCCGATCAGAACGCCTGTTGATGTATAGTAGAGAGTAGAGTGTTTAATTTGTTCATGATATATGTATTTTTATTTCTATTTATTTTTTACTGCACACTGAATGGACACTGGTTGAGCAATGTTTTTTTGTTTCCTCTGGGTATGTGAGTACTCAGGAAAATGACAATAAAGATATACTATACTACTACTATACTATACTATAACAATTTAACCTCAAAAATGCCTGTTTATTCCTCCTGTATGTTCTTTTCCTTCATTCGATGCCAACCCTTTGCATCTTTTATTACACAACAATTTTTCATTGAATAATTTTACAAATCCTAATTGAAATTGGGATTTAATCCACCTGTTTCCCCTTATCAATCTTTAGATTTAAAACTTTAGAGATACAATGTGGAAAACAGGCCCTTCAGCCCACTTAGTCAGCGCTGACCATCAATCATCCCTTAAACTAGCACTACACACTAGGGACAATTTTACCATTTTTACTGAAGCCAATTAACCTACAAACCTGTACGCCTTTGGAGTGTGGGGAGGAAACTGGAGCACCTGTAAAAAGTCCACACGGTGACAAGGAGAACATGCAAACTCCAACAGACAGGAGTCAGGATCGAACCTGGGTCTCTGGAGCTGTAAGGCACCAACTCTACCATTGCTCCACTGTGCTGTCCCTCAAATCACATCCCCACATGGGATATGATGGGAATATTTTCATATGCATCTCTCCAAGAGACTTGGTTAGTTTTGCGCCTTTTTTTTACAGATATATAGAAGATATTGATACCCATTTATATGTTTGTGTAATTTACTGACATAATTTGTAACGTTCCTCTTTATAAATTGCTTAGTTAATTTTGGTTTTGAGGATAACTCTCTTGGCTTACAGATTTTGCCTATATTAGAGGCCTTTATTATTCTGTTGTCATCGTCAAACTGACAGCTACCCTCCTGGACAGCATGCGCTGAGTCTAAATGTGAGATTTCAAATGTCACGATCTGATCACGAAACTCATCAAAAACCTGAATTATATGTTACTGGTCCAAACAGTTCATCTCCTCACTTGATTATCTCTCATGAGTTATTTAAGAAGCTGGGAGTGTTGAGATTAGTTCTAATATATTTTACCTCACATAGCAGATTGCTGAGACAGATCAATGAAAGGTGATGTGTAGGCTCTTATTTCATAAAGCTCTAATATTCATCTTTATTTAACATCTCGGTCAAATCCTGCTTGTGAGTTTTCACAATGAGGTGGCAAACTGTTGGAACATAACATAATTATTGTAAGCATTGGCAAGAAGCGGTCATTTCTCTGTGTGATGGTGAGCTGTGTGAAAGTCCTTGTGATAGACTATATTTTACTGGATTTAGGAGTCTTCAATAATTGTAGTTTTTATATTACAATTCTCACTTTCAAGAGTCAAGTATTGACGGTGGAATTTAACAAGACACCTCAATTCATTCAGTTTGTGGAGCTGTATATTGGGGACTACATCTTTCAAATGGGTACTGCTCATTTTATTGATTTTATTAGGGCGTACTGAGACAATGTGCATCTGTAAGGAATAATTAAACTCAAGCATGGAAAACTGAATTTGGTGGAAAACAGAATTTAAAAAGAAAATAATTGTTTTGAATTAAATTTAAGAAAAAGAGTAATGAGAAGGATTATAACTTCCGTTCCTTCCTCTCACAATTCCTCTCTCAATATCTGTCTTTTGTTTCCTTACAGCTAGGAGGTATTTGAGACAGGTACTATAACAGCATTTAAAAGACTCTTGGACAGGTACATGGATAAGAAAGGTTTGGAGGGATTTGGGCCAAACGCAAGCAAATGGCACTGGATTGAGCGTCTTGTTTGGCATGAATGAGTTGGACTGAAGGGTCTGTATCTATATAACTGTGTAACTGTGACTCGAATGATCATATGGTCAGGGGTGACAAATTAGCTTTTTTGCCATTCAATTGGATGGCAGATTCAGTTGCATACCTTGCCGGAGATGCGTTGTTTCCGGGTCATGTCTCCGGTCGCTTTGCGGCCTATCATTGATGGAGCTGGAGGCCTCCTCGGACTGACTTGGGCCCCACCATGAGGCGCGGACTTAATATCAGAGCCAATCCCTTGCCTGGAACCGCTCCAACTGCGGCCTGCGGACTTACCATCAACAGCTCACAGTCTCGGGAGAGGCTATTCGGGAGCTCCGACAAACGCAGAGGCTCGACCAGCCCCGACGTGGGGTTCGATCGCCCAGCGCAGGGGAAGTGACATCCCCCCGATGCAGGAGCTGGATTGCCCCGACACGGAGGGCCCAAAACGGCGGCAGCTACGAGAGTGAAGATCGTCTTGTCAACAGAGGGCTCGAGACCCCCGACCGTGGGAGAGCTAAGGGAGGAGATGGAACTTTTTTTCGCCATCCATCACAGTGAGGAATGTGGAGTCTCTGTGGTCGATGTTTATGTTAAAATGTGTTTTGTGTGTTCTGTTGCTTTTTATTGTATGACTGACTTAGCAAATGAAATTCCTCATATGTTGCAAAACATACTTGGCTGATAAAATATTACTGTGATTGTGATTGTAAAAGAAACAAAGTGGGGCATGAGGAACATTGTTTTTACACTGGGGTGGTTTCTATCTGGAATGTGCTGCAAGGATGGCAGTGCAGATAAGTTTAATTGCTGCATTCAAAATAGAATTGGCTAATTATCTGAAAGGAACGGGAAAGGGAACAAGCTGATTTGCTCTACAAAATAACTGATATGGACTTGATGGGATGAATGGCCTTCCTTGCTGTAATTAACATCTGTTGGGCAATGGTGCTTATTGAAAGACTATTCTAAAAAAATCCCAATCTCATTTTAAAGATTGGTATAGATATGATTTCTATCAGTTATGGATTTAAGTATAATTTTCATCCACACATTGCATTCCATCTCTCATGGTTTTTCCTACTCCTTTAGAATCAAAGAGTCATAGCGCACAGAAACCGGCTCTTCGGCTCAGTTCATTGATGCCGTCCAAGATGCCCCATCTCAACGTTCCATTTTGCATGTTTCCCTCTAATCTTGTCCAAATGCCCGAAATGTTATTGTACCTGCTTCAACTACTTCCTCTACTACTATCTCATTCCATATACTCATCACGCTCTCTGTGGAAAAACTTACATATTTCCCCTCTCACCTTAATGGGCCTGTCCCAGTTAGGTGATTTTTTGGGCGACTACAGGTGAGGTGACTGCTGCCAAATTTTCAACATGTTGAAAAACGTTCGGCAACAATTTTTGTTGTCGTAGGTTGCCGTAGGTGTTGTCGTGGGTAGTCGTAGATGTTGTCTGTCGTAGGTGAATTCCATTAAAACTAGTCCCTGGCAGTCGCCTAAAGAGTTGCCTAAGTGGTACAGGCCCATAAGCCTATGTCAGATGGCATTTGCCTACCCTTGGGAAAAAAGACAATGTGGATTCACCGTATACATTCCCCCCATGATTTTACACAACCCTGTAAGATCACCCCTCAGCTCCTGCACTCAAAAATTAATGTCCTAGGTTATCCATCTGTACCCGGCAGCTCAGAGCTTCGAGCCCTGGCAACATTCTCGTAAATCTTTTCTTCCTTTTAGACTTTTAGAGATATAGCGTGGAAATAGGCCCTTCGGCCCACTGAGTCTGCGCCGACCAGCAATACCCATATACTAGCTATCCTACATACTAGGGACAATTTACAATTTTACCAAAGACAATTAACCTACAAACCTGTACGTCTTTGCAGTGTGGCAGGAAATCAGAGCACCTGGAGAAAACCCATGCGGTTACAAGGAGAACGTACAAACTCCGTACAGACGGCACCTGTGGTGCGGATCGAACGCAGGTCTCTACCGCTGCACCACTGTGCCATCAATTGCACCAATGTCCCATTCTTCCTTTAATTTTTCTATTTCCTTTGTAGATTTCTAGTGTCATTAAAATACTATGTACAAATACAAAATACAAATATGATCATCCAGGTGGCACCATTAAAATACTATGTATTTTAATAGTGCCACCTGGATGATCATGTTTGGATGATCAGGAGAGGTGGTTTGTTGCAAATATTATGCATAAATGCAGCCAGAAATTATGCAATAGATGTTTATGAGTATTAGCAATTTTTGGAGTGTCTGTTTATGCATGCAATAATGTTTCTATTAGCTGTGTAATTCATCTTGAGTTTAATAATGTTATCCATGAACGCTCTGTGATTTTATTTGTAGATTAAGTACCTTGATAAGATTGCTAGATAATACTCTTGTAATTGTAATGAAACAAATTCCTATTTCCATTATCTATGTAGATATGAGTTAGAAACTATGAGGAAAAAATAAAATGGCCAAAGGTTGGGTATGAATTGGAAATGGAATGTAAATCAGGCATACCTCTGGATCAGTATGATAAATTTAATTGGGAAGCGTCTCGGAGTATACATTCGTACCTAATAAGATTGACACTAAAAGCTGGAGTAACTCAGCAAGACAGGTAGCATCTCCGGCGAGAAAGAATGGTGATGTTTCGGGTCAAGACTCTTTTTCAGACATGTTATCGTAGCTAATAACATGGGCAGCACTGTCATATTTAGTAAGTTCAAAGACTTTACTTACACAGTACAGGTAAGCTCTGGGTTTCATTCACAGCCCAAATACAGCTCAATGGAAGTAATCATGAGAGAATCGTGAACTAGTCTGCAGTTTTAATTCGAAGCTAAGGTAATCCTTCTTCAGGCTTCATGTTTTACTTGTATTAGTTAGGTTAGTTTAATTTACTGCTACAGCAAGGAAATCCGTCCCTTCGGCCCACCAAGACCACACCAATCACCTTTACACTAGTCCTATCCTACGCACTAGAGGCAATTTTACAGAAGCCAATTAACGTCTTTGGGATGTGAGAGGAAACCAGAGAAAACCCACTGTTCACAGGGAGAGCATACAAACTCTGTACAGACAGCACTCGTAGTTAGGATCAAAACCGGGTCTCTACCGCTGTGAGGCAGCCACAGTGAGGCAGCTGTTTTCTATTGGCAGAGGCCAATAGGGCTCTAGGGAACATTGGTTGAGGCTACTTGTTGACAAGGCTATTAATCCAATGTATTAGGCCATCTCTTCCACCACAGTCCATTCATGTATAACATTGGGTTATTCCAAGGTTCATCGTTTGGGATCTAAACGAGGCATTCAGGAGACCTGACACATGCTTCTCTGATATGGTTCAAGAGGTTCACCTAAATTGGATCAGGCAGGAAACGGATGTAACATGATTCAATTTAGTCCTGCAGCATTCATATTGTATTTAATTATTTGGCTCTTTTGTCAGTATATATTTAATGAAGGTATTTAACTAAAATAGTTTGTAGAATAAACCGATTATTTTGTTTGGAAGGCTTTGCATGTGGTGCTAATGCTGCAGTCAGCAAGAGCAGCAACTGTGAATGTTGCTATTTAACTACCTTGCCTTTGCAGAAAATGAATAATTTATTACATTATTTAGAAAATGGGTCAAGTGGTGTTACTGAATACGTTATTTGCACTTTGGTGTGTTTCGGAGCAAGAAATTTAATTGGATGTTGAAGATTAATTGAACATGTATAATGGGTGGGAATATATTTTTGGCAGAGCAAGAAATAACTTACCGTAACGTACCTTTTATCCGACATATAGGGATCTTAGCTTTGATATGTTATGAGAAAGCGGGAAAGTTAAAGTGGATGTGAAAGATTAATTTGAACAAAGATAAAATAATTGGCAGAAACAAGTTTAATTTCTGCTTTAAGTTGCATGTTGTGATTTTGAGAAGGAGGTTGGTCTGAGATTAGGTCAGAATCTCTTTGGCCCCTTTCGGTCATTGCTGACCATGGGTGTCTCCAGGGTGCTATTCCCTATATGGAGGACGCCTGTACGTGACTTTGTTTAACGTGGGGAGACTGGTGCACAGACCGCCACGGTCCTTGACAGATCTGGGTCAGGATCCAGTGGCATGGAGTTCAAGACGACCGGAGACCCTTTTCTGCCGCAGCCTTCATCCGCCTTCCCAGCCGTTGTGACGCTCCACTAAGGTCAGCCATCGTCCTCTGCCTGATCCGCCGTTGAGGTCTTGGTTGGATTGCTCTTTGTCAGAGACCTCCCCCTCAACCTTACCACTATGGGTGGCCCTACCAGGAGCATAGCTCCAGACGGCATCGCTCTCAGGATCTTAGGTCCACACAAGCTTCTCCACTACGACAAGGTGACAATTCACGGAGAAGGGGAAGGTCAGAATAAGGCAGTGAAATCCATTATAATCTTGTTGAATAGAAGTTGCGCCCATTATTTACTCAGGAGTGCTTGTGATAGTCCAGCTACAATAAATGTGATGAGATAAAATAAAAAAAAGATTTGTCATACGGCATGGAAACAGGCACTTCAGCCTAATTCTCCCATGCCGAACAACATGTCCCATCTACACAAGTCTGTCCACCTACCTTCATTTGGCCTATATCCCACCAAACCTATTTCATCCATGTACTTGTCCAAATGTTTTTTTAATTCTTGGATTTCCTGCAGAATTAGTAGTACAGTATTTGCAGTCACTAAAAGGAAATCGGGCAGCAATTACAAAAGTGTTTTAAGCATGTATATTAAGTGTAGCATTCGGGAAGTTTGCCTCTAATTTCTTGCTCCACCAGTGGCTTTGATGTATTGGATCCTTACTGAGAGACTTGGCATTAAGATACATGCACGAAGGCACAAATATACAGTACTTAACCACTGGAAACTCATTAAAAATATTCAAAGTGCTTGGGACTATTCCACTCAAATGTAAGTGGAATTTTAACTACAGAACAAGTCTTAATTACAGGCAATCTTTCTGTAACAACTAGAGAGCAGTTCTTAGCTACTATCTATCTCATTGGATACCCTCGTAGTATATTTAGATTGGACTTTACTGGATTCTATCTTGCACTAAACGTTATTCCCATTATCATGTATTTGTACACTGAGGATCGCTTGATTATAATCATGTATTGTCGTTCCGCTGACTGGTTAGTACACAAACAAAGCTTTTCACTGTACCTTTTCACTGTACACGTGAGAATAAACTAAACTCAAATCAACTATAAATATTAATTTTTAAAAGTTTCTTCAGAATTTAATTATTGGAGTTCCAAGAAATGTAAATTCTTTTTTGTTTGTTTTTTATCTTAAGATTTCTCTTGATCCCCAACCTTTCCTCATGTTATAACTGTACGTGATTTAGCATTGAATTAACTAATGTAACGTGTTCTTTGTGATATGGATATTACAGGAACATGATAGAAGTTCTGTAACAGAATGTGGGCAGTGAGCAAATTGAGTCTACAAGTGACATGGAAGAATAGAATCACGATATAACCTTTCAAAATTCAGCAGGATTTAGATTGGGTGCAACTGGTTTAAATGCGCTATTTGTAATCCTGCTATTCAAGAAGGGAGAAAACAGTAAACAAGGTCAGTTAGTTTGACACCAATAGTAAGTTATTATTTAAGGTGGACAGGTAGCGGGTGAGGCAGCATCTATGGAGCGAAGTTATTATTTAAAATGAGTTTAAGAGTACTTAGTAAATCATATTAAGATTATCTAGTCAGGAGTCTGAAGAAGGCTCTTGAACCAAAATGTCACCTATCCATGTTCTCCAGAGACGCTGCCTGACCTGCTGTGTTACTCCAATAATTTGTGTCTTCTTCTGATTTTCAAGTTATGTTGGGAATTTTTTAAACTGCAAGTGGCATGGTATATCAGCAGGAATTGGCTTGAAATATATTTGGTTTTTCCAAAATGATTTTTTTTTTAACTGAAAATTGGGGCTCATGAAATTGGAAGTAAAATATTAGCATGAATTGAAGATTGGTCAACAAATAGAAAACAGAATAGAAGTGAACATTAAATAATCAGATTGTAGTCAGTAGATACCACGAGGGTCCTGAGATATTTCAAATAATCTTCACTGATGACCAATGAGTGTCATTTAATTAATTTTGCAAATGAAATAAGCTGGTTGAGAAAATAATTTCTGAGTAATATAGACATGTGAAGTGACTGGGCTGGAACATGGCATTTGTGGAAAAACATATATATATATATATATATATATACACACACACACACACACACACACACACACACACACACATGTATATTCACTATCATATACACACACACACACACACACACACACACACACACACACACACACACACACACACACACACACACACACACGCACGCATATATATATATATATATATATATGAAAACTGAAAAATCTGTTTAAAATATAAATGATGAGTGACTGAGAAATGCTAGTGCACTGAAGCATTTGCGTGTCATTAGCATGAAAGTTAACGAGGTATATTGGCAATTCGGAAAGTAAGTCATGACAACAGGGTAACACGGTGGCGCAGCAGTAGAGTTGCTGCATTACAGCTCCAGACACCCAGGTTCGATCCTGACTATAGAAGCTGTCTGTACAGAGAATGTTCATTCTCCCTGTGACTATGTGGGTTCTCCCCAGATACTCCGATTTCCTCCTACACTCCAAAGACGTACAGGTTTGTAGGTTAATTGGCATTGGTAAAAAATGTAAGTTGTCCCTTGTTGGTATGATAGTGCTAGTGTATGGGGATCACTGGTCAACGCAGATTTGGTGGGCTGAAGGGCCTGCTTTGAAGCTTAAGGTTATTCGAATTTAAATGGCCCATCAAATCTTTACTATATCCCGTCATTCCCATTCCTGACATTTCTGTATTCTCTCTCACATGTCCATCGATTCTCCTACCAACCACTTGAGCTATATGCAGTTTAAGTCAACCAGCATATCTTTGGGATGTGAAAGGAAACTGGAATACTTGAGGTAAACACACAGAGTTAAATTTAGTTTAGAGATATAGCATGGAAACAGGCCCTACCACACACACACAAAGCACCCAAGGTCAGGATTGAACTCTGGTCTCTACCATTGTGAAGCAGCAGTTCTGCCAGCTGTGTTGCTGAAGAAATGTGCAAACTCCACACAAGACCAGAGGACCAGAACTGTGCTGCCCATAGGAATAGTTAGAAGACAAAAGGCATTCAAAATATAAATAGTCAATGTAAGAATGTTGCTGGGATCCAGATAACTATCTACTAATTACCACCAATGTATGGTTCATCTGGTTACATGGTTGATGAATGAATGACTATAGCGGCCATTTTATTAGAGTGATAGAGTCATACAGCTCAGGAACAGGTATTTCGGCCCAACTTGCCCACACCAACCAACACGCCCCATCTACATTAGTCCCAACTGCCTGCGTTTGGCCCATATCACTCTAAACCTGTCCTATGCATGTATCTGTCTAAATGATTTTAAGCATTGTGATAGTACCTGCCTCTTTAGGGGCTTATTAGGGGCATTTTATGTTGCAGAACTGAAGAGTTTAAATATTCATTTTACACTAGCCAGCATATCTCTCTCTTTCATTGATTTTTACATAAAATGAATATCTGATCAATGGTTAACTATATGCCAATATGCAATAACAAGTAAATTGTTTCATATTCCACAAGTGACAGACTAAGTGGAGCTATGTAAACTCTGGTTCCAATACTTTCGATACCAACTTTAATGCATTTGTTAAGGTCATTCGGCACACTCTAATGCAAATTCTGTTGTTTTTAAAAAAAAACCTCCGGCAACCACCTTCAACTAGCATTGCAACTGGCTTCGACTAAAAAAAATTACCGATTTTTAAAACGGCAACCTATTTTTAGTTGCAGCCGGTTTCGAATTTTTTTAAATAATCGCCGGAACATAGAAGAAGCGGAAACCACTTTCGACCATTAGGGAGACTGACAAAGACCTCCGGGGGCCGCACGAAAACCTTGGGTGGGGCGCAAAGTCTCCAGAGGTTTCCGTTCAGGTTTCCTAAGTGGGACAGGGGCATTAGATCATGTGCCACTATTTTGTACTTTAATCAATTTCTGTTCTTTCACAGAGAGGAGTTACACATGAGCATATTGTACTTAATATTTTATGCAGGCGGCATTTTTGTAGTCCCAATATTAAAGGTCCACTGCAGTTTGATTAAAAAATGAAACATAAAACAACATTATTTAAAGCAGCACAGTGCTTGAGTAACTCATTGGGTCAGGCAGCATCTCTGGAGAACATGAATAGGTGAGGTTTTGGGTCGGGAACCTTCTTCAAGCTACCCTGTAATTCATGTAATACTCCAGAGATGCTGCCTGACCTGCTTAGTTACTCCTGCACTTTGTGTCATTTTAAAATATAAACCAGCATCTGCAGTGCCTTGTATCCAATGCAGTGTCTGCAGAGAGGAGGAAACATGTGAAAGGTGCTTGTTGAAGGCAACGTAGATGAAGGAGCACAGTGATGATGCATGGAAAGGACTCGGTGCCACTTGAGATGTGGAAGAAAGAGTTGGTAATGAGCTGAAGTAAATGAAGCATTTTAGAAAGTAGAATGCTGAAAGAGGGCATTTTAATAGAGGTACCACTTGCTAGGAAACCAATATGGTGGCAAAAATCAATTTCTCTTTTTTTGAGAGTTTTATTGGTTTCAATTTTGAGGGGGAGAAGTTGATATAATAGTGATTTATTGTGTGTTCGCAATATAAATGTCAATTAAGGTGTATTGAAAGTGATGAGGCCTCCACACTTTGCAACCTGTAATGGTGTCCAGACAATGGTGCTGAATTGTGGAGTTAGATAGGCCTGCTGTATCCAGCCCTGGTGAGTCTGGCACAACAGGAGCCATTTCTGGGCATTGGGTCCAGTCATGATTAGCATTGGAATGGAAGAGAAGTCCTCATCAACGAGTCTGTTCATTGAGTCATAGAGTTGGACAACATAGAAATAGGTCTTTTGAAATTCTTATCATGCTTATCTATATTAATTCCATATCCCTGTATGTCACGCTCATTCCAGTACTAGTCCAGATACCCTTAAATGTTGTTACTGTTCCTGCCTCCACCACCATCTCTGGCAACATCTCATTCTAGATACCAACTACCGTGTGTGAAAAAGCACCCCTTATATTCCTCCTAAAACCCATCCCCATCTTACCTTAAACCTCTGCCCTCTAGCTTAAGACACCTCTACTATGCAAAGCAACCACTGGCTGTCTATCCTGTTCTTGCCTCTTAAAATGTTATCTGTCTCTGTCATGTCATCTCTCTACCCTATCAAGCAATCAATATTTCAGAATGTTGTTTAATTGTACATTTCAATTTTTTAATTCACTATTTGAATTTTAATAATTAATTTAATTAATTCTGTTTATTCAGTTTTTATTCATTTAAAATTTTAAATTACTGCAGTATAATTCTAAATGTTTGCTTCTAATAAAATCTTTGGTATTGAATGTAAAAAATAGTGACAAAGGTGATTCATGATTTTGGGTTAGGAGTATGCAGTGATCACATATAGAGTGGGAGGTCATGGCTGTGTTCATTTTGGGAAAAGTTATGATAGTGTTTTGTGCAGTCTTGAAAAATATTGGTGATCACATCAGGTGATAATGGGGAATGATAGATGTATTTGAGCTTGTTTTTTTGCAAAAGAGCTAGCAATTTAAGATACAAGAGATGGAGTTAGGATGGAAATATTTCAGGAGTCAAAATAAACTCTCCAGTGTGGGAAGATCTTGCGGTAGCAAGCATTTATCCCTCCTGCATAATAATTAGACATTTTTCTACACTTTGGGGGAATCACAAATCATGTGCGAATTTGGCTAATACTGGGATCAGTAACCCAAGGGATTTAACGAATGAGGAAAAAGCAGATAAATAACCAAGAAGGTAAATTAGTCAATTCTATTTCAGAAAGGGAATTAAATTTGGGTTTGATTCAGATTAGAGGAAAAAAATAAATTTGATGTGCTTTCAGAAGTCGATATAACCAGTTCAAGATTATTTCCTCAAATTTAAAAAAAGTATGCTTTAGTCTAAGTAGGTTTTAATTTTATTTCAAATTGTTAGATAGGAAATTGAAAAGATCACAGCAACTTCCAAGGTGGTTTATTTCATAGAATGGCAGAGCTGGTTTATAGTAAATCAGAATTATAAGCGTATGTAAAACTGGACGATGATTGGAGATAGACAATAGACGATAGGTGGAGGAAGTGGGCCATTCGGCCCCTCGAGCCAGCACTCCCATTCAATGTGATCATGGCTGATCATCCCCAATCAACACCCCGTTTCGGCCTTCTCCCCATATCCCCTGACTCCACTATTTTTAAGATCTCTATCTAGCTCTCTCTTGAAAATATCCAGAGAACCGGCCTCCACCGCCCTCTGAGGCAGGGAATTCCACAGACTTACAACTCTCTGTGTGAAAAAGTGTTTCCTCATCACCGTTCTAAATGGCTTACCCCATATTTTTAAACTGGCCCCTTGTTCTGGACTCCCCCAACATCGGGAACATGTTTCCTGCCTCTAGCGTGACCAAACCCTAAATAATCTTATATGTTTCACTAAGATTCCCTCTCATCCTTCTAAACTCCTGAGTATACGAGCCCAGCCGCTCCATTCTCTCAGCATATACCTGCTCTGCACTCCCTCAATAGCAAGAATATCCTTCCTCAAATTAAGGGACCAAACCTACTCACAATACTCCAGGTGTGGTCTCACTAGGGCCCTGTACAACTGCAGAAGGACCTCTTTGCTCCTATACTCAACTCCTCTTGTTATGAAGGCCAACATGCCATTCTCTTTCTTCACTGCCTGCTGTACTTGCATGCTTACTTTCATTGACTGATGAACACTGACCCCCAGATCCTGTTGTACTTCCCCTTTTCCCAACTTGACACCATTTAGATAATAATCTGCCTTCCTGCTTTTGCTACCAAAGTGGATAACCTCACTATTATCCACATTACACTGCATCTGCCATGCATCTGCCCACTCACCCAACCTGTCCAAGTCACCCTGCATTCTCATAGCATCCTCCTCACAGTTCACACTGCCACCCAGCTTTGTGTCTTCTGCAAATTTGCTAGTTACTTTGAATCCCTTCATCTAAATCATTGATGTATATTGTAAATAGCTGCGGTCCCAGCACCTAGCCTAGCGGTACCCCACTAGTCACTGCCTACCATTCTGAAAGGGACCCGTTAATCCCTACTCTTTGTTTCCTGTCTGCCAACCAATTTTCTATCCATGTCAGCACTTTTCCCCCAATACCATGTGCCCTAATTTTGCCCACTAATCTCCTATGTGGGACCTTATCAAATGCTTTCTGAAAGTCCAGGCACACTACATCCACTGGCTCTCCCTTGTCCATTTTCCTAGTTACATCCTCAAAAAATTGCAGAAGATTAGTCAAGCATGATTTCCCCTTCGTAAATCCATGCTGACTCGGACCGATCCTGTTACTGCTATTCAAATGTGCCGCTATTTCATCTTTTATGATTGAATCCAGCATCTTCCCCACCACTGACGTCAGGCTAACAGGTCTATAATTCCCTTTTTTCTCTCTCCCGCCTTTCTTAAAAAGTGGGATAACATTACCTACCCTTCAATCCACAGGAACTGATCCTGAATCTATAGAACATTGGAAAATGATGACCAATGCATCCACGATTGCTCGAGCCACTTCCTTAAGTACCCTGGGATGCAGACCAGCAGGCCCTGGGGATTTATCAGCCTTAAGTCCCAGAGATATCAGAGATATGGTCACTTAATCAATAATAAACAAACCTATCAAGCCTTAATGCAGTTAATGCTTCTAAATTGGGATAAAGGTAACAGGAAGAAGTATTGCAATAAAATACAGGAAAACTGATAAATGGGGAAAATAAGCATGTGATTAGCAAATAAACATAGAAATAAATAAATGGAGGTGCAAGGATCTGGAAATGCTGGTTTACCAAAAATAATGCAGGAATAACTCAGTGAGTCAGGCAGCATCCATGAAGATCATGGATTGGCGATGTTGTCAGGTCTGGACCCTTTTTCAGACTCAAAGTATGCTCACTTTGAATAAGTTCTCCTCTCCCCAACAGTCTGAAGAAGGGTGCTGTCCCAAAAAATTGCCTTTCCGTGTCTTCCAGAGATGCTTCCTGATCAGCTGAGTTACTCCAGCACTTTGTTTTTCCCGTAAAGCAGTGTCTGTAGTTCCTTGTGTCTCAGTTTTACCCCTCCACTGCCAAATCTCAAATTATGCTCATTTTGACAAAGTTATCTAGCCCCGAGTCCAAAGAGGAGTACCGACCTGAAACGTCACATATCCATGTTCTCCAGGGATGCTCTCTGACGCACTGTGTCACTCCAGCACTTTGTGTTTCTTGCCAAAATAGATAAATATGGACTAGACATGACACTGAAAGGAGATAATAGATTCCTTTGAAAACATATAGTTGATTAAAGAACAAAGGGTAATGATATATCAGTCACTGAAAGGAGGGAAGCAGGTTATTAAGACTGAAGTTCATCTTTAGAGGAACATGATCTTCAAAAGAATAAAAAAACTGGACCAGAATTTGAACCCACCTTGCCTCCAATTTCTGAATGAATTATGAATATACCTTGGGTGGCCTTGGCAGATACAATTAGTGGGGAGAGCTGCCTGAATACCTCGTAGCGATGTCATGCAGAGCTTGAGGGTATACTGTGCCTTAATGGGATTGTGTGCAGGGGTCGGAGCAAATCACAATGAAGATCAATTTGAAATTGGGTAAGACATGCTGCTTGACTTAACTGAAGTACAGTGGCCGATTGCAAGTGTTAAAATATAAAGTTATGGCATATTTACCAAGTGGCCAGGAGTACTTAGCTATAAAATACCAATCAAAGTAAGACCCACAGACTGAAAAGCTGAAGGCATGAAAAGTCCAGGCACAACCATGGCTGACAACAAATGACATTAGACATGGAGGTGCCCTGGTCGACTCATTGTTGGCTAGGGAAGTGTGAACTCAAGAGGGATACAATGTGGTAAACTGTGGAACTAGTTAAACGACCAGGGTGGAGGAAGGGGGGTGAGGAAGGGACTGTTAGTAGACGTTACAGGTAATTAAAGAATTCAACGTTCATATCGCTGGGTTGTGGTGCTGCTCCTCCAATTTTTGTGTTGCCTTGCTCTTGCAATGGAGGAGGCTCAGGACAGAAAGGTCAGTGTGGGAGGGGAAGGGGAGGAGAAATGATTGGCAACTGGGAGATCCCATAGGCCTCTGTGGACAGAACCTTCTTCTGACTTTGTTGTTAAGACGGAGCTCAACTTCCCAATTCCATGATTCTTGCCCCTAGCTACATTCCCCTATGTGCCACATACTGACGCCTGAACTGAAGGATGAACAAAGTGCTGTAGAATGAAGAGAAGAGACCAGCCAGATGGGACAACTCCATCCTGGAAGCATTAGTTGAGGGGGCGAGTGAAAATCATTTAAGGAGATAAGCACATAAGGGTGAAAGGATTTGGAAAATATCCTGATATGGTGATATACTGATATCTTAAGTGAGTAATGGGAATTGTAAACTTTGCCCCAGACCTACTGGGCTGAATGACCACGCTCTCTGCTTAATATAGACTAAGTAATGCAGTTGAATACCTATTTTAACCCATGAATTATTTCATTATCTGCCAATGAATTTTGAATGTACATTTGTTCTACAAAGTGCAATAAATTTGTGTTTTGGTGAATGCTTTAGTGCAATCATTTTTGTGGGACTAAATGAATTGCAAGAAATATTTCATGTCCAATCTGCTGAAGGTAGAGTTTAATTGGGTTTATCTACAGGGGTGACAATTGCTGAGTCCTAATATTGGATACTTTCTGGTGCCACTTACTTGGATTACCTTTCAATGTGCTAAAATTCAACTTTCAAATTAAATAATTGATTCACATTGTAATATAGGTAATTTATTGCCATACTTAGTTTATTATTGATTTTTTATATTGCTCTATCTTACATGCAGCAAATCAGCTGAAAGAAAATTCAAAAGGAAGAAAAATGACAGCAGCAGGGGCCTTGACGAATGTGATGAGATGACAGCGATTCAGACGAAGAGAATGAAGCCTGAAATTGATTCTGATGAGCATAGGCCACTGGACACTGGCCTCTCTCTTGCAGAAGATGAAGAGCTCGTACTTCATCTGTTGAACAGCAGAAACTAATTGCAATCCCCAGGCGGTTTTCTGGGTCAGTCCTTTTATTGTGCTGGCCACGTTCATGCAGTTGCAATCAAACAAGAGCAGGTGGGCCTTGTCTGACAATGATTAATGCTTTCTGAGTGGGTTGCTGCAGATCTGTAGATGTCTGCCAAAACGCTGTCTACTCTAGAGCGGTAGTGAAAAATCTTGTACTCTACAGAAGACAACGAATGTTTGGTTTATTAGAACGCTTTTCTCATCAGAATGTCAGATTTATATAATTGACATTCTCTTATACATTTTAACAGCAAGTAACCAATTGGCAGATTCCTATATGAAGATCATTTGAGAAAATTAAGTCAATCAGAGCATACATTTTATAGATAAGCTTTCAATCGGTTTTCATACAGTAATGAAACGTGTAGATACTGATATTATCTTGCAGTTGGAAACTGTAAAACACTGGACGGGCAAATTGCTCAGATTAAAACATGCTTATTAAATTTCAAATGTTGGTTTTTTAGACTATTTGCGATGAAAATATTTAAGAAATAGTGTATTTACAATTGAGAGCTATGTATTTTTCCTCCTCGATTTATATCTGAACCCTGATGATATATCAGCCTCTTCCAAGTGATATTTTGTTTTATTCCATTTGTTCTCTTCTCCTGAAACATGACAAATAAAATGAACACTTGTTTCCGCAAGTTAACTTTTAGCTCGTGATTCCCATGGGATTCCAGATAATCTTGTTGATAAAGGTGCATGGGCAGCATATTATTATAGGAACATGCCTTTCCAAGGAATCAATGATATTTTTGAAGGACAGTCGTCCTTTTGAGATTTTGAAACACTATCAACAATATGCAAATGAAGAGGGATGCTTAGCAGAAGAGGAAAAAATGTGAAAACAAAGGTTGGAAGAAGTGACTACCAGGGTTGTTGAAAGAATTTTGGGAAGCATATAAAAACCAAGCAATTGACAAGGCTGTGGAATGTTTACTTGAGATGTCTCAGAGCAGGTTGTGGTGCTGATCGATACAGAAAGTACCACAGAAATATAGATAAATAGATGCAGGAATAGGCAATTCGGCCCTTCAAGCCAGCATCGCCATTCAATATGATCGTGGCTGATCATCTAAAATCAGTAACCCGTTCCTGCGTTTTCCCCATATCCCTTGATTCCTTTAGTCCTTAGAGCTAAATCTAACTCTCTTGAAAATATCCAGTGAATAGGCCTCCATTACCTTCTGCGACAGAGAACTCCATAGATTCACAACTCTCTGGGTGAAGAAGTTTTTCCTCATCTCAGTCCCAAATGGCCTACCATTATTCTTCAACTGTGTTCTGGACTTCCCCAATAAGAGGAATATTTTTTCCTGCAACTAGCCTGTCCAATCCTTTGAATTTTATATGTTTCTATTAGATCCACTCTCGCCCTTCTAAATCCAGTGAATACAAGCCCAGTCGACCCATTCTTTCATCATATGTCAGTCCCGCCATCCCAGGAATTAACCTGGTGAACCTATGTAGCACTCTCTCAATATCAATAATGTACTTCCTCAAATTAGGAGACCAAAATTGCACACAATAATCCAGGTGCTGTCTCACCAGGGCCCTGTACAACTGCAACAGGACCTCCTTGCTCCTAAACTCAAATCCTCTCGCATTGAAGGCCAACAAGCCATTAGCTTTCTTCACTGCCTGCTTTACCTGCATGCTTACTTTCAGTGACTGATGTCCAAGCACACCCAGGTCTCGTTGCTCCTCCCCTTTTCCTAATCTGACACCATTCAAATAATAATCTGCCTTCCTGTTCTTGCCACCAAAGTGAATGACCTCACATTTATCCACATACTGCATCTGCCATGCATCTGCCCACTCTTCAACCTGTCAAAGTCACCCTGCAGCCCCATAGCATCCTCATCACAGCTCAAACTGCCACCCAGCTTTGTGTCATCCGCAAACTTGGAGATGTTACATTTAATTCCCTCGTCTAAATCGTTAATTAGATCCAGTCAACATCTCCCGGATCTATCTCCACAATCTTTACATTTGTAATCTCCTATCTATCTTGTTTTTTTTTCTTTCTATTAGTTTACAATTTCTCTTATCTCTTTCTCTATTTCTTTTCTTTAAAAAAAAACGTAAAAAATTGAAGCTATGTAAGAACTCTGTAAACAGTTTGTCGTTTATTATCATTTTGTACATATGCATTTAATTTATAAACAAAAAAAAATGTTTTAAACTAGAGAGCGATCCTGAGCTACTATCTACCTCATTGGAGACCCTTCGACTATCTTTAATCGGATGTAACTGGACTTTATCTTGCACTAAACATTATCGTGCACTAAACTTTATTCCCTATATCATGTATCAGTACACTGTGGATGGCTTGATTGTAATCACTGTACCTCGGTAAACTAAACATTTTCTTCAGTTTTAAGTTATGTTTTCAAATATCAACAGGAATTAATTCCTTCAGACCTATTCTGTCTGTTCTTAATTAACCAATATCTCTTTAGGTGAGTATTAATTGTACATTATACTCAATATCAACATGAGGCTAATTGATTTATGCTTCCCGATTTGGTCACTTCATAATTTCTTGCTGTGCCACAACTGCTTGAAGCATACTCTGCACTACTCCTAGAGCCAGATTGTGTAGGTGCTGCATATCATAGATTGCAACCATCTCTTTTCCTTATCCCACTATCTCAGTGGTAGTTAAAACTTTATCTTAACTATTTGAGTTATCTTGTTAAAAGCATTTTGTTTTCAATGCAGAAACAAGCTATCCTGCTTGTTGGCAGATCAATACAATACAGGTCAACAGCTACAAATACCTTGAAGCTGCAAAGTGCTTTAGCCAGGCTATATCTTGCTTGCTATTCAGAGGCGCAAGGAAACATCCCAGGACCTGCTGCAGAGCAGAAGTACGCCTGTTTCATCCCAAGGAGGAAAGGTAAGATAGATGCAGACTTCACAAACTTGAAAGTGGCTACCAAGGTTTATAAGGGTGCATGAACAAGGTAATACATTTGAGATGTTTATATCCACTCTACTCTTCCCCCATCTGTCACATCTGTCAATCACCCCCTCCTTACTAAGATCCAGTAATCAAATGCTAACTTCTGCCCCAGGCTTTAGAAACATAGAAAATAGGTGCAGAAGGAGGCCATTCGGCCCTTCGAGCCAGCACCGCCATTCATTGTGATCTTGGCTGATCATCCCCATTCAATAACCCGTGCCTGCCTTCTCCCCATATCCCTTGATTCCACTAGCCCCGAGAGCTCTATCTAACTCTCTCTTATATCCATCCAGTGATTTGGCCTCCACTGCCCTCTGTGGCAGGGAATTCCACAAATTCACAACTCTCTGGGTGAAAATGTTTTTTCTCACCTCAGTCTTAAATGGCCTCCCCTTTATTCTAAGACTGTGGCCCCTGGTTCTGGACTTGCCCAACATTGGGAATTTTTTTCCTGCACCTAGCTTGTCCAGTCCTTTTATAATTTTATATGTTTCTATAAGAGCCCCCCTCATCCTTCTAAACACCAATGAATACAAGCCTAGTCTTTTCAATCTTTCCTCATATGACAGTCCCGCCATCCCAAGGATCAATCTTGTGAACCTATGCTGCACTGCCTCAATCATAAGGATGTCCTTCCTCAAATTAGGAGACCAAAACTGTACACAATACTCCAGATGTGGTCTTACCAGAGCCCTTTACAACTGCAGAAGAACCTCTCTACTCCTATACTGAAATCCTCTTGTTATGAAGGCCAACATTCCTTTAGCTTTCTTCACTGCCTGCTGTACCTGCACGCCAACTTTAAGTGACCGGTGTACAAGGACACCCAGGTCTCGCTGTACCTCTCCCTTACCTAACCCCATTGAGACAATAATCTGCCCCCTTGTTTTGCCACCAAAGTGGATAACCTCACATTTATCTTATTATACTGCATCTGCCACGCATCTGCCCACTGAGTCAACCTGTCCAGGTCACCCTGCAACCTCCTAACATCCTCTTCACAGTTCACACTGCCACCCAGCTTTATGTCATCCGCAAACTTGCTGATGTTGCTCCTAATTCCCTCTTCCAAATCATTAATATATGTGGTAAACAGTTGCGGCCCCAACACCGAGCCTTGCGGCACTCCACTCACCACTGCCTGCCATTCTGAAAAGGACCCGTTCACTCCTACTCTTTGCTTCCGGTCTGCCAACCAATTTTCTATCCATGTCAACACCCTACCCCCAATACCATGTGCTCTAATTTTAGTCACCAATCTCCCGTGCGAGACCATATCAAAGGCTTTCTGAAAGTCTAGATACCTACATCCACTGACTCCCCTTCATCCATTTTACTTGTCACTTCCTCAAAAAATTCCAGAAGATTAGTCAAGCATGATTTTCCTTTCATAAATCTATGCTGACTTGGACTAATCCTTTTACTGCTATCCATAGAAACATAGAAAATAGGTGGAGTAGGCCATTTGGCCCTTTCGTGCCTGCACCGCCATTCAATATGATCATGGCTGATCATCCAACTCAGTATCCTGTACCTGCCTCTTAAATATAGCCAATGAACTGACCTCAACTACCTTCTGTGGCAGAGAATTCCAGAGATTCACCACTCTCTGTGTGAATCCAAATGCCCCATTATTACTTCTTTAATAATTGACTGCAGCATCTTTCCCACCACCGAAGTCAGGCTACTGATTAACTTAGTCTGTAATTCCCCGTTTTCTCTCTCGCTCCTTTCTTGAAAAGTGGGATAACATTAGCTATCCTTCAATCCACAGGAACCTCTCCAAGGAATCCAAGGAATTTCTCCATGCCTCTTTCTACCAGCTGTCCCCTCCACTCCATTAGTCTGAAGAAGGGCCCAGACCCAAATGTCACCTTCCACAGATGCTGCCTGAAAATGAAAATGTTTCGGGTCGGACCCTTCAGAGCAGTTAGGTAATAGCAAAAGTCTAAAGAAAGGTCCTGACCCGAAACGTCATCTATCCATGTTCTCCAGAGATGCTGCCTGACCCGTTGAGTTACACCAGCACTTTGTGTCCTTTCTTTAATTTAGTTGGTTGTCATCTGACTGGAACTCCAACTTGTCCATCCAGCAGAGAGCTCTTCACAGTCACATGTACGTTTCACAAGAATTTTAAAGTTGAACTCTGTAGATATTGAAGAGAGTGTCTGCTGTCTTAACGGTTCAGGTATTCGAGCAGTTTCAATTAAGGCTTAATAAAGAGCTGGGTTTACATTAGTATCTTGTGCAGCATTGAAGTGATCTAGGTTACCAAGTACAGGTCGGCTTGTCTTCAGAGCCAGATTCAATTTTATGTTTCTATTTCATCAACTTTGCTGCAGAAATGTTCTACCCTGGTAATGTTTGTAAACTTTGAACAAAAACAGTTCAAATTAAACCGTGACTTATGCATCAAGAGCACCGAAAAACTGGCAAAAGGCCGATTCAGAACTGTGGGAAATTGCAATGCTAAAACTACCTATCCACAGCAGTAAGATAATGATAGCAAAAGTGTGGTGTTCGTTCATGGGGCTATAAATGCCTTGATTCGGTGAGAAGGAACAGCTTAGTCTGGGAGAGCAAAATGTTGGCTTGTGTGAAAAGGTGAGCTAAATCGTCTTTCTCAACTACTGTTTGTGTCGAACATGATGCCAAGTTAAACTGATCTCATCTGCCTGAACATAATCCATATCCCTCTATTCCTTGCACTTCCACGTGCTTATCTAAAAGCTTCTTAAACACCACTATCATATCTGCTTCCACCACCACCCCTGGCAATGCATTGCAGGCCCCCACCTCTCACTGTGTAAAATAGAACTTGTCCCGCACTTCTCCATTAAACTTCCCCATCTCACCAATAGCTATGCCCTCTACTGTTGGCCATTTCCACCCTGGGTGAAAAAGATTCTGACTGTCTCGCTTATATTATCTATGCCTCTCATAGTTTTATATATTTCCATCATCTCCTCTCAACCTCTGACATTCTAGAGAAAACAATCCAAGTAAATCCAACCTCCACATCTTTCCTGTAATGGGGCAACCAAAACAACTTGCAATACTCCAAATGAGCATTGAGTATAATTTTCTATTACATCTAAATGACCAAGTTATTCCCTTATCATGTATCTATTCACTGTATATGGATCGATTGTAATCATGTATTATCTTTCTGCTGGCTGGTTAGCACAAAACAAAAAGCTTTTTACTGTACCTAGGTACACGTGACAATAAACTAAACTGAACTGAACAGATATCAATGGAGGGAGGAAGGAAGAGGGATTGGTTTCCATAAATTACACAAATACAGATTGGTAATATCTGAACACCTAAGACAGGTAAACATTTTTCAAAGTGAGAAGCTAAAAGATTTAAAGCTTTCAAAAGCGTGAATGGAAAAATGTGAATTTTCCTGTTTAGCGAGTCATTGAAAAGGATGATAATTACAAATTCTTCTGAAAAGAAGAAAGAAGCTTGGAGGAATGTCTTTGTCTAGTGTTAAATGTTATAGAGGTTAAATGTTTTTTTCACCAAGAAAAAGGCTGAGCTAAAATCAATTGCATCTTTTAAAGTAAAAGTATTTGCACCAGAGGAAGTTACAAGGCTGTAGGGAGAGATATAGAGATGTTAGGATTTGAGTGATGAACTAACAGCTGTGCTGTCAAATGGCCTTTTATGAAAGGGGCAACTAGTTGATTTATTGGCCTGCTCTGAGATGACATGCACCACATCAACTTGGTGACACTTGGTGTAACGAGAGCTGAAATAAAGTATGTAGGATGCTGGTTTATACTGAAGATGGAACAAAATGCTGGAGTAACTCAATGGGTCAGGCAGCATCTCTGGTGAAAATGAATAGGTGACGTTTTGGGTTGGGACCCTTCAGTAGGGGAGAGGGGCAAGAAAGCTGGAAGATAGGAGGGGCAGGACAAAGCGTGGCAGATAGTAGGAACCCTTCTTCAGAAAAAAATCGGGGTGGGGGGGGGGGGGGAGGATGATATAGAAACAAGATTCACCATCTAATTTAAAACTATTGTGCCAGCTTTCCCATTGATGAATGCCAGTTTTCACCTTAGTTGACATGTCTTGGGCCCTTGTGAAAAAGTTGACCCTTAGGTTCCTACTAAAGCTTTCCCCTCTCACCTTAAACATATGCCCCAACCCTGGGAAAAAGCATCTGAGCTTTCATCCTATCTATTCCCCATCACGAAGGGCAACTTGTTCACACAGACGGTGGTGGGTATCTGGAACGAGTTGCCAAAGGAAATTGTTGAGGCAGGTAAAAAGAGCATTTAAAGGACATTCAGACAAGTACATGGATAGGAAAGGTTGAGAGGGATATTTGCTAAATGCAGATAAATGGGACACAGAGTTCTGAAGTAACTCTGCAGGTCAGGCAGAATCTCTGGAGAACATGGATAACTGACATTTCGGGTCGAGACACTGCTTCCGACCTGAAACATCATCCATCCATGTTCTCCAGAGAAGCAGTCTGATCTGCTAAGTTACTATAGCACCTTGTATCCTTTTGTGTAAAAACCAGCATCTGCACTTCTATGTTTCTGCAAATGGTATATCTTGGTTGGACTGTGCTACCTGGATCCTTGCTGTATGACTTCCCACAGACCCACATATAGGCTTAGAAAACACACCAAAATATAAATCCTGCATACACAATGCAGTGAAAAGAAAAATACCGTGCAAATAAAAATATATTAGTGCAAAACACAAACAGGTAGCAAGTCCATAGTCAATTGTTCATAGTGTACCGTTGCTGAGGTAGGATCAGATTGGTTTAGGAACCTGATGGTTGTAGAAATGTAGCTGTTCCTGAACATAGTGGGGTGGGTCTTCAGGCTTCTGTACCTCCTGTCCAATGGCAGCATCAAGAAGCTGGCAGGACCCGCATGGTAATAGATTTTACACTCTTCTATAAGATCATTCCTCAGCCTTCTATTAGGAATAAAGTCCTGGCCTGCTCGACCCGAAACTTTTACTTTTCTATGTGGGGGAGGGGGGCAGGGTAAGGGGGAAACCGTTTCCCAGTCTCTTCCTGGCGGGGACGCGACTGTTTCTCCGAGTCGCGTCCTCGCCCCCCACCTCGCGGTCTACCAGCTGGATCAGAGCGGCCTTTCCTGCCGGGGACCGGGAACCGGACCAGGGCTGCAACAGCGGCAGCGCAGCGCTGGAGTCACCGCGGAGCGGGCGATGCCTACCTGGGTCGCCGTTTGGAGCTCCGGAGTGTTGGGCCGCTGCTCCAACATCGTGGAGCTCTGGTGCGGAGAGCTTCCAACGCGGGCGGCGCTGAACAACATCGTGGAGTCCTGGGGCACCTTGCAGAGGGTCTCCAGCAGCAGTCTCCACCCGGCACGGCCTGTGGACTTTGGAAGCCGCCGACTCCGGTAGGAGGGGGCCGACTCTGTGTCCACGCCGTTGAGTACATCCCGCAGCCCAGACGTCGGACTTACAACACCTCGGCGAGCAGTCCTGGACATCGGGCCGCCCGTAGCTGCAACTGCGGAGGGCACGGGGAGGCCCTGACCACGGGGAACAGTGGAGGAAGAGACTGACTTTGGTGCCTTCCCACACAGTGGGAAACTTTGATTCTGCTGTGTGGGGATGTTTTATATTAAATTCTATAGTGTGTGTTCTTTATACCCTTTCTGGCTTAATCCCTCCCTTCACCACCTCCAGTTTAAATTCCAGTTGGAATATTTTGGAGGACCCAAGAACCAAGACCCCTCCCTATTGCTCAGGTCCTTGAGTTCTGGCATTATCCTTCTCTGTAAATCTCGTCTGCACTCTTACCAGCTTGATGGCCTCTTTCCTACAGCAAAGTGATCAAAACTGAATGCAACACTCCCATTGCAGCCTCACCAACATCTTCTGACATATCTTCCTAACATCTATACTCAGTTCTATGCTTGGTGAAAGCCAATGTGCTAAAATCTGCCTTCACCACCATGTCAACTTGTGAAGCCACTTTCACAGAATTATGTACTTGTACTCCTAGATCTCTCTGCTCTACAACACTGTCCATGAATCTAGCATTCGCTATCAAGGTCCCGCCCTGATTTGACCTCCTAAAAACACCTCACTCTTATCTGAATTAATGGCCATCTACTAATCCTTGGCTCATTTATCCAGCTGATCAAGATCCTGCTGTAATTCTTGACACCAACTTCACTGCCTTTGACACTACCTACTGATTTTTAGTGTAATCTGCACATTTACTAATTAGGCCTTGTGCATTCTCGTCCAAATCATTGATATATAGCGCAAATAGCAGTGGGCCATGCACCAATCCCTGAGACACACCACTAGTCACAGGCATCATGGCTGTAAACAACCTTCCACCACGACCCTCTGCTTCCTACCATGAAGCCAATTCAGTATCCAGTTAGCCAACTCTCCTTGGATTCCATGCGATCTAACGTTCCAGAGCAGACTACCGTGCAGAACCTTTTCAAAGGATCTTGTCAACCAACTTAGTTACTTCTTCAGTATACTTGCGATACAAATTTGTGAGACTTATCTCCCAAACCCGCACACGAAACCATGCAGATCATCCCTAATCTTTCCAAATGCATTTCTTATCCCTCCTCTTCTAACCCCACCTCTATCTCGCATACAGCACCTGAACACTGGCACATTAAGCTGCCAGTCCTGTTCCTCCCTGAGCCAGGTTTCTCTAATGGCAGTAATGTTCCAGTCACCAGTACCTAACCACAACTTGAGTTCATCTGCTTTACCTGTCAGGCCCCTAGGTTTGAAATAAATGCAATTTAATCCAGCTGTCTTTTCTTGCTCTCTGCCATGCCCCTGCTTACTGAACTTACTGCCATTGACTTGCTACTGCAAGCAAGATTTTCATTGGACTTTCAACTCACTACATGTACATATGACAATAAACTGGACTTGACTTGACTTTAGATTATTTCTATTGAATATGAAACCTAGACTTATTTCCTTCAATTTTAGATTTGGCCATTGTTAACTCCCAGCTGCATTTTCTGCCTAAAACTTCTGCCTGCCCTTTTCTACCCTATATCTCCATTGCCTATCATGAATTATTATAAAAATTGAACAGGGTGTAATTTTAATTTGAATACCTCTTCAACATGAAAAGATTTATTTTAGCTGAACATCATATCTCCTGCAATCATCTTTGTAGTTTTCTTTGAATAGTTCTCCCACTTCTCTATCCTATTCAACATGGGCAAAAGTGTTTTAAAATGTGCCACTCTCTCATTTTGACTCTTTGTGTTTCTCGAGGCTTTCATTGCAATGGCATTCATTTCACCACTGTACTCTTTTGGGTTCATTTTACCACTGCACCTTCTGCCCATCATTTTGAAACTATATCTGCAAGTTTTGTACTAATGCATATTACCTTGTATTCCTGAACTAAATCTATATACTTTTAAATATACTCTGTGTGTGTGTGTGTGTGTGCGCGTGCGCGCGCGTGTGCGTGTGATTTTGCCTTTGAAACGTATTTCCACGAAAACCAGACGCAAAAACGCGGAGATTTTTACATATTTCAGTAGGGATTTAACTTATGATTTCAGAAATCTACTCCTCTCTAGTTTGGTCAATTATTTCCCCAGATTTTAAATAAAATTGTTCACAAAACATCAAAAAAAATTAAAATCAATGCTGCATGAGTCACAGTGCCACCTCACAGATGTCCAATCACAATGGATCTCATTTACATATATGACATCACAATGGGACAGGGGTGGGAAATCCCTCCCCTCCCCTTCCCTCCCTCCCACCCCGTGCCTTTCCCCCCCCCCCCTTCTCTCTCCCCCCCCTCTCTCTCCCCCTTCCTCTCTCTGCCCCATTTCTCTCTCCGCCCCATTTCTCTCTCTCCGCCCCTCTCTCTCTCTCCCCCCCTCTCCCTCTCCCACTCTCTCTCCCCTCCTCTCTCTCCCCCCTCCCCCCTCTCCTCTCCCCCACTCTCTCTCTCTCCCCTCCCCCCGTCCTCCTCCCCCTCTCCCCCTCCTCCCCTCTCTCCCCCACCCCCCCCTCACCTCCCCCTCTCCTTCCTCCCCTCTCCCCCCCCTCCCCCCCCTCCTACCCTGGTTCCTCAACCCCCCTTCTCCCTTCCCGTGTCTCCCCCTTCACCCACCCCCTCTCTCTCCCCCCCCCCATCCTCATCCCCCTCTCTCTCCCTTCCCCCTCCCCCTCCCCCTTTCCCTCCCCCTCCCCCACTCTCTCCCCATATCCTCTTCTCCCTCCCCTCTCTCCCCCTCTCCCCCTCCCCCTCCCCACTCTCTCCCCATCTCCCTCTCCCCACTCTCACCCCTCTTCCCCACTCTCTCCCCTCTTCCCCACCTCTCCATTTCCCCCTCTCCTCCTCCCTCCCTCCCCCTCCTCTCTCTGCCTCCCCCCCCCATCCCCCTCTCTCTCCTTCCCCCTCCCACTCCCCCTCCCCACTCTCTCCCCCCCCCCTCTCACCTCTCCCCCCCCTCTAACCCCTCCTCCCGCCTCCATCTCCCCTCTCCATCTCCCCCTCTCCCCCATCCTCTTCCTGCCCTCTCCCCCTTCTCCATCCCCCCTCCCCCCACCCCAAATCTCTTCCCTCATCTCCCTCCCCCCCTCTCTCCCCCTCATCTCCCTCCCCCTCTCACTCTTTCTCTACTCCGCTCTCTTTGCCCCTCGAGATAGGGTGGGGATGGGGTAAAAGGAGCCAATGAATAATATTAATATAATATCAAGGGGGGTGGTTAGTGTGTGTGTGTTGTGGGGTTAGTGGGGGGGGGGTGGGTGGTTAGTGTGTGTGTTTGGGGTGGTGGTTAGTGTGTGTGTTGGGGGGGTTAGGTGGTTAGTGTGGGGGGGGTGGTTAGTGTGTGTGAAACTGCAACCTCCCCCCCCCCCCCCCCCCCCGCGCGTTGAATGGGCAGGACCCTCTTCCCCCTCCCCACTCTCTCCCCCCTTCCCCCTCCGCCCCCCTCACCCTTTGCCCCCCCCCACCTCTCCCCTCCTCCATTCCCCTCCTCCGATTCCCCTCTCCTCTAACCCCCTATCCCCTCCTCCAACCCCCTCTACCCTCCTCACTCTCCCCCTCTCTCTCTCTCCCTCTCCCTCCCCCCCCCCCCTCTCCCCCTCTCTCCCCCTCTCTCTCTCCCCCCCTCTCCCCCTCTCCCCCTCTCCCTCCCCCTCTCTCCCCACTCTCCTCTCTCCAACCTCTCTCCCCTCCTTTCCCCTCCTCTCCTCTCCCCTCTCCCCCTCTGTCCCTCCTGTCCCCTCCCACCCCGTCTCCCTCTACCCCCCACTCACCCCCATGTGTGTGTGTGGGGTGGTTAGTGTGCGTGTGAAGCCGCAACACCCCTCGTTGGGGGAACAGACCCAGCGGTTCTGCACTTGGTCTAATTCTCTTTTAAATTTTTAAATGTTATCATCTTTCATCACACATTTATTTCAGCATTCTATTTTAAAACTTTAATTAACTCCTAATTACACAAATAATTTAAGGATAAGCCATTTCTAGCCCTTGTATTCAAGTAGCATAAGCTCCAACAGAATTTAGTCTCTGATTTGGATAGTGTCAGATTGGGTCAATAGAATCTCTGAGCTGAAAAGTCATGACTTCAAATCTCACCAGGTATTTAAGCATTCCAATCTAAGCTTATTGTAATATAAAGTGATTACCTTTCAAAAGAAACTCATCGGCCATGAAGTGCTTCAGTTCATCCTGAGTTTATGAAAGGTGTACAAATGGCAGCTTATTTATTTCATTTTCACGATTCCTTTAATCAAAAGCTTTAACTCCTGCTGTGCCATTGTGAAATGCATGAATCATTTTACCAAAAAGTGAAGATGATTCAATGATCAATTTGTTAGGGAATTCAAATAAATGTGTAGTTGCTGGCTCACAGATATTGTTTTGCGCTGAATTATTTACTTCGTATCCTCATGGATGCTTCCTACTTAGTTCTCATTAATATCTTTGTGTGAATTGTCTCTTGAGTCAGAAAGTTCAGGATTCCTCTCGGGCTTAATATGATTTAAAGCAGAGCACTGATACTCTTCCTGTGTAGGGAGGAACTGCAGACGCTGCTTTAAACCGAAGATAGACACTAAAAGCTGGTGTAACTCAGCAGGTCAGACAGCATCTCTGGAGAAAAGGAATAGGTGACGTTTCAGGTCGAGACCCTTCTACAGTCTGAGAGTCAGGGGAAAGGGAAACGAGAGATATAGAACAAATGAATGAAAGATATGCAAAAAAGTAACGCTGATGAAGGAAACGGGTCATTAGCTGTGTGCTGGGTGAGAACCAGTACAGACAATGAGACTCAACAAGACCACTTTGAAGCTGGTACGATGGGTGCGGGAGGGATGGAGAGGGAGGGAATGCAAGGGTTACTTGAAGATAGAGAAATCGATATTCATACTGCTGGACTGTAAGCTGCCCAAGCAAAATATGAGATGCTATTCCTCTAATTTGCTCTGACATTGCAGGAGGCCGAGGACCGAAAGGCCAACAGAGGAATGGGAAGGGGAATTAAAGTGTTTGGCAACCAGGATATCAGGTGGGTCCAGGTGGACTGAGTGAAGGTGTTCAGCGAAACGATTACCCAGTCCTCGCTAATGTACAAGAGTCCACACCTTGAACATGAGGTTGGAGGAACTGCTGGGGTCCCTAGACAGAGTCGAGGGAGAAGATATAGGGACTGGTGTTGCATCTCCTACAGTTGCTGGGGAAGGGGAGGTTTGGGTGGGAAGGGAAGAGTTAGCCAGGAAGTTGCAGAAGGAACGGTCTCGGCGGAAGGCTGAAATGGATGGAGATCTGAAGATGTAACCAGTGGTGGGATCCCATTGGAGGTGGCAAAATTCTACCTGTGGAGCAAACAATTCCCCCATAAATATCACAGAGCCAGTTAGGGTCTGAGGAAGGGTCCAAATCCAAAACCTCGCCTATCGAGCTTGAACAAGGGTCTTGACCCGAAACGTCACCCCTCCATGTTCGCCAGAGTTGTTGCCTGACCTACTGTGTTACTCTAGCACTATTCTTTTGAAAACCAGCTTCTGCAGTTCCTTATATCCAGGGTAATTTATCTATTTGCATTTTGGTGGACTATGTATCAAGGCAAGTGCAAACTTTCCTCAATCTTACAAAGGTGCCCACAACTTAACAATACCAGAGAGATCCTGAGAATGTGAAAGGCATTATATAAATAGCCTTGGATGGACACAAAATGCTGGAGTAACTCAGCAGGACAGGCAGCATCTCTGGAGACAGTCTGAAGAAGGTTCTCGACCCGAAACATCACCCATTCCTTCTCTCCATAGATGCTGCCTGTCCCGCTGAGTTACTCCAGCATTTTGTGTCTATCTGATTAAAACCAGCATCTGCAGTTCCCTCCTACACATGCTATATATAAATAGCCTTTCTCTTTTTTTCCAAGTCTTTTTCTAAAATGGCTAATTATCTATCTTCCAGTAATGCTCCACTCTTCTTGCTCTGCAAAACAACCCCAGCGTTTTTCTGCACAATTATATTTGTTCTAAATGATGAATTTCACGTTAAAATTGGTTGAAAAGTAAATATATTTTAGACACCACTCTGTTGTCTGTTGGAATATTCAATGTCCCATTGGCAGCTTAGCATTCATGTTTATTTCAGAGTCATTGCATCATCTTGCTTAATGTATCTATAGTTTAGAGATACAGCGTGGAAACAGGCACTTCAGCCCACTGAGTCCATGCCGACCAACAATCACCCCGACACTAGTTCGACCTTACACACTAGGGACAATTTACCCAAGCTAATTAACCTACAAACCTGCACGCCTTTGGAGTGTGGGAGCACCCAGATGAAACCCTCGCTGTCACAGGGAGAATGAAGCCATAGGGTTTATCTAAATCCTCATTTTTGAATGTTGTAACATTTGCACCTAACCTCCAGTTTCCTTTTGGTTTCTCCAAGAACAATTGAAAAATTGAAGACACAAAAGCTGGAATAACTCAGCAGGTCAGGAAGCGTCTCTGGAGCAAAGGAATATGTGGCGTTTCGGGTCGAGACCCTTCTTCAGACTGGTCCTAGAACATAGAACAGTATAGAATAGGAATAGGCCTTTTAGCTCTCAATGTCCATGCAGAACATGATGCCAAGTTAAACTAAATTACTCTGTCTGTAGACGATCCATATCCCTCTGTTCTGTACATATACTGTGCCTATGCCTATCTAAAAGCCTCTTAAACATCATTATCGTATCTGCTTTGACCAGCAGCGCTGGCAGCGTTTTCCAGTTACCCACCGCCCTCTGTGGAAAAAAAACTTGCCCCACACATCTTGTTTTATTTTATTTTATTTTGGTTAACATCCATGGTTTAAATATCTTCTTTTAAATGTAATATTTTATTGATTAGTTTTGTTGTTGAAAAGCTGGATTTTGATTCAGTAGAATTCCCTACCAATGCGCATTTTACCAGCCGCAGCCCAATCTAAAATTTGCCCAGCAGGAATCAAATTTATTTTCACAATAGGAAAAGGCATCTGGTTACAGCTCGCATCGGTAATGAGGCACAAGAACATTGTTTAACAGTAGCACTGCACTCCCAGGGTTTTAGCAATCACCCTGCATCCTGAGCTGATGTTTTTATTGGATCTCCTGCAGGGCTGAAGTGGATTTTTCAATCATTTTGGGAAAGCGCAGACAATGGGAGGAATGCATTGAATCATGCAGGGTTAGTAACTGCTTCTGAACACATTCTGATATATATTTTTTCTATTTTGAACTCAACCAGCGGCTTAGTGCCCCCAATTTATTGAGAGTTTATGAGGGATTGTAACTCTTTAAAGCACAACCAATCTCTCATAGAAAACGATTAACTATTTATTTCATTTGGAGAGACAATAGACTGCAGATGCCATAACCTGGAGCAATAAAAGAAAGGCCTTGGTCTACCTTGAAGAGTCTATGTCCATTAGCACGAAAATTGAATGTTACAATTTCATGTAACCCCTAACCTATCCCTTCCCCCCTCCCCATCTTCATTTCTCTCTGCTACTTATCCATCCAAGATTCAAGATTCAAGATAGATTTAATTGTCACATGTGCCAGATGGCACAGTGAAATGAATTCCCATACAGCCATACAATAAAAATAAACAGGACTCAACACACTATAGAATTTAACACAAAACATCCCCACACAGCAGAATCAAAGTTTCCCATTGTGTGGGAAGGCATAAAAATCAGTCTCTTCCTCCACTGTTCCCCGTGGTCAGGACCTCCCCAAGCCCTCCGCAGTTGCAGCTACGGGCGGCCCGATGTCCAGGACCGCTCGCCGGGATGATACAAGTCCGACGTCGGGGCTGCGGGACGTCCTCAGCGGTGTGGACACCAGAGTCGGCCCCCTCCTACCGGAGTCGGCGGCTTCCAATGTCCGTAGACCGCGCCGGTTGGAGACTGCTGCTGGAGACCCTCTACAAGGCGCCCCAGGACTCCACGATGACGGTCAGCACCGCCCGCGTTGGAAGCTCTCCGCACCAGAGCTCCACGATGTTGGAGCAGCGGCCCAATGCTCTGGAGCTCCAAATGGCGACCCAGGTAGGCATCGCCTGCTCCACGGTGACTCCAGCGCTGCGCCGCCGCTGTAGCAGCCCTGGTCCGGTTCCCGATCCCCGGCAGGAAAGGCCGCTCCGATCCAGCTGGTAGGCCGTGAGGTGGGGGGCGAGGACGCGACTCGGAGAAATAGTCGCGTCCCCGCCAGGAAGAGACTTGGAGACGGTTTCCCCCTTACCCTGCCCCCCTCCCCCACATAGAAAAGTAAAAGTTTCCCCCTAAAACAGACTTTGGACTAACTAAAAAAAAAAAAAAGATAGAAATGACATACAGGCTGTAGGTAGAGGCTGCTGCCAGTGCAGCGCCCCCTAGTGACATCCAGGTTCTCTCCAACCCCCCCCCACCTCCCGCTGCCTTTTTCCAACCCCACCCCCGACACCAAGTTTTGTTCCCCTCCCTAACTGATTCATTCTGCCTTCCACCCACACATTTAACCTATTGATCATCCACTCACCCAACTGGATCTATCTGCTCATTACCACCCCTCCCCCTTTAGAACACAGAACATAGTACAGAACAGGAACAGGCCCGTTGGTGCACAATGCCAAACATAATGCTGAAGCCAACTCTATCTTGCTGCACATAATCTAAATCCTACCATTCTCTGTATTTCAATGTGCCTATCCAAATGAATGTTAAATGTCCACCACTTGGCTCCATGTGCGCCTTTTTCTCTTCATGTTTCTACCTATCACCCACCACCTGCTATCTCTTTCCCTCCATCACCTCACTCCCTGCCCACCATCACCCTCCTCACCTGGTTCTACCTGTCATCTACCTGTACCAGCACCTGCTGCACCCATCCCTCTCACCGTCTAATACTGGCTCTACAACCTCAGTCCTGGTGCACAGTGTTAACCCAAAACATTGACCATCCCTCCATAGATGCTCCCCGACCTGCCAAGTTCCTGTTTTTTTTTTTGCTTTAGCTTTCTCATGTGTCCTTTTAACATTTATGTCTTGGTAAAGTCAAGAGTGGCCTTTCATGACATCAGGCCACTATAACCCTCACACTGTAACCCTGTGGTAATGTTGTTATGATAGTAAATCCTAAAGAAAAAGCGATAAATAAAAATAACTAAGTAAAACCTTATCCCCAAGGTTGCAGATTCTGTTTTCTTGCCAACTTTAGAATCATAGACTAATATATATTCTGAAATAGCAAGTAATTAATCTTACTCCCTTTCTCCTTTTCTGTAATCTATATTACTAAAAGTCTCATCTTGACCACTTCCTGTTTGCACTACATATTGATTTTAGAAAATACGCTACCACTTACGGCTGTGATTTTCAGCCATCTTACTCAGAGTCCCCCTCCGCTGGGCAGGATAAGAGGATTTTTCCCATCGATGAAAAATAAAAGACTTATTAATGTTTAAAAAATGTTGAGATTCCCTCTCCTGTCAATCATGCCACGAAGGCCACGCCCATTCTGGTGGGAGGGGGGAGGGACTAAAAAACCCGGAAGTGTTGAGTGCCTCAGTCAGTCTCTGCAAGATGGGGGGAGGGGGTGAAGCGAGAGGGTCACGTCTCTCAGTCTGAGCTGTGAATAACACTGAACACATGTCTACTAAACTGTGAGTGCCCTTAATGTGGTTTGAAAATGCAGTTTGAAACTGCAAAAGTTGTTTGTTGCTTTGAAAATGCAAAAGTGTTTTTTGCCCTATTGATGGGGGGGAATAACTATAAAACCCAGAAGTGTGGGCGTCGCTCAGTCTCTGCAAGACGGGGGATGGAGAGATCTCGACTCTCTGTCTTTGGTGGCCTTGCACCCTGCATGAAATGGTATGAAACTGCATTTGAACTTGGTGGCCTTGCACCCTGCTTGAAATGGTATGAAACTGCACTTGAATTTGATGGTCTTGCACCCTGCTTGAAATGGGAGGAAACTGCACTTGAATTTGGTCGCCTTGCACCCTGTTTGAAATCGTATGAAACTGCACTTGAATTTGGTGGCCTTGCACCCTGCTTGAAATGGAATTTCAAGGAATAGCCGTGCGTCAACTGCCAGCCCACCAGCCATGAGTGATTGAGCTGCCAGCACAACAGGCTTGAGTGACTGAGCTGCCAGCCCAAGAATCCATTCGGCCCACAATGTCCATACTAGCGCTCTGGAAACTAGTCCCTTCAGCCCACAACACCCATACTAGTGCTCCAGAAAGATGATGATTTAATAGAATGTGAAAATAATTTGGCAGTGACAATGGTTACGGGACTTGTGGGTCTTTGTAGACAAATGGTTACAGAAGGCAGAAGCTGAGAAGACTTTTTTTTAAATACATATGGAATCCTAGATTATATTTATAGAAGAATAGAAAGCAAACCCAAGGAAGGAATACCAAATGATTATAAATGGCTAGTTAAACCTCAGAATGCTTTTCATTAGGCATCACATTGATTTACACAAAGTGCTGGATTAACTCTGTGGGTTAGGCAGCATCTCTGGAGGACATGGATAGGTGAAGATGTCTGACCCAAAATGCTGCCTATCCATGTCCTCCCGAGATGCTTCCCGAGCTACTCAGTTCTTCCAACACTTTGTGTTTCTTTTTGATAAACCAACATCGGCAATTTGTTATGCCTCCACTTTGATTTAAATTACTTTGGCATCTAGTCTTGAGTCTTAAATGCTCCATCTTAAGAATTAGAATTTTACCTGAAAAGGTCATACGTACAATGAGTCAGATAGAGATTGGATCACTGCAGTTTTAGGCCCAGAAGCAGATTATTCAACCTGCTAAACGCAAAGTCAAGGCCATACAGAGGTACCAAAGAGACTTTCAAGAATTATATGACAGATAATAGTTATTGGTGGAGAAAATACAGAAGCTGAGGCTTGTTCTCATTAAAGTAAGAAACTTACAAAATGCTGCAGGAAAGTTCACAGTCATATATTTTTTGATATAGTTAACTGGGAGAACCGTCCTCATTCCACTGTCAGAGATGTAAAACAGCATCAGATCTCTTGAGATGTCCACAGGCAACAAGATTAAACTGAGTTGTGATCTGGAAATAACTGCTTGAAAGAGAAGTGGGAATAGGCCTGATTTTAATATTCAAGAATGAATTGGGTCAATATTTGAAGGGAATATATTTACAGGATCATGGACATGAAGAGTAGATTTGGTATTGATATTGGTTTTGGTTTAGTATAGTACTGAAATATAGTGAAAACATATTTTGTGCGCTATAGAGTCGATTATTATCGTACTTGAGTACAATCAAGTCATAGACGGGTACAGCAGGTAGTGCAAAGAGAAAAATAACCAGAGTGCAGAATGTAGTGCTATATTGTTACAGCTGAGAGAAAGTTCGGATAAAAAAAGAAAAGGTGCAAGGTCGGCAATGTGGTAGATTGATACAATACCCATAGCTCATTAGAGGTCCGTTTTGTAGTCTAAGAACCATGGGGAAGAAGCTGTTTCTGAATCTGGTGTTATGTGCATTCAAGCTTTTGTATCTTCTACCCAATGGGAAAGGGGAGAATAGGGAATGAGTTCATATTTAAGTGAACCTTGATCATTTTGACTGCTTTACCATGAGAGAATGAATTGTAGATAGAGGGAGAGGTTGGTCTGTGTGAAGAACTAGGCTGCATCCACGATTCCCTTGGGCAGGTAGAAGGTACAGGAGCCTGAAGACTGCAACAACCAGGTTCAGGAATAGCTGCTTCCCCACAGCCATCAGGCTGGCTCGGACAAAACTCTGATCATTAATAACCCATCATCTGTTATTTGCACTTTATCAGTTTATTTATTCATGTGTGTATATATTTATATAATAGTATATGGACACACTGATCTGTTTTGTAGTAAATGGGTACTATGTTCTGTGTGCTGAAGCAAAGCAAGAATTTCATTGTCCTATCAGGGACACATGACAATAAACTCACTTGAACTTGAACACAGCACTTGTTCTAACATGATGCTTTATATGGTGCATCTGTAGAAACTGCTAAGAGGTAAATGGAAACTGGGAAGCGGTCATTGGAAACTTGTCGAATTTCTTTAGTCTTCTGAGGAAATAGTGACATTGGTGTGCTTCCTTGGCAGTACCGTCAATGTGGTCAGGCCCGATAATTCTACTAAAGAGCCAACTCAGAAATCATGGTCTGAGCCGTCTCCTTCCCTGCTGTATCATTCTGGGACTCTACAGTTAACTGGGCCACACAACTCGCATCTTCTTCACGGTAAAACATCAATCAGACCTTAACTCTGCTTGTGATTTAGAAACATAGAAACATAGAAAATAGGTGCAGGAGTAGGCCATTCGGCCCTTCGAGCCAGCACCGCCATTCAATATGATCATGGCTGATCATCCAACTCAGTATCCCGTACCTGCCTTCTCTCCATACCCCTGATCCCTTTAGCCACAAGGGCCACATCTACTCCCTCTTAAATATAGCCAATGAACTGGCCTCAACTACCTTCTGTGGCAGAGAATTCCAGAGATTCACCACTCTCTGTGTGAAAAATATTTTCCTCATCTCGGTCCTAAAAGATTTCCCCCTTATCCTTAAACTGTGACCCCTTGTTCTGGACTTCCCCAACATCAGGAACAATCTTCCTGCATCTAGCCTGTCCAACCCCTTAAGAATTTTGTAAGTTCCTATAAGATCCCCCCTCAATCTTCTAAATTCTAGCAGAGTACAAGCCGAGTGTATCCAGTCTTTCTTCATACGAAAGTCCTGACATCCCAGGAATCAGTCTGGAGTGAACCTCCTCTGCACTCCCTCTATGGCAAGAATGTCTTTCCTCCGATTAGGAGACCAAAACTGTACGCAATACTCCAGGTGTGGTCTCACCAGGACCCTGTACAAAGACCCTGTCTCACCAAGACCCTGTATTTGGTTTTGTCAAATCAAAATGTCATAATTACATGATAGAACAGTTGCATAATAGATTTTGATTTTTTTTTTAAGTACATCGATGGTTTTGTTTAGCTTAGTTTAGTTTAGAGATACAGCGCGGAAACATGCCCTTCGGCCCACTGAGTGTGCACCGATCAGCGATTCACGCACATTTACGCTGTCCGACACACACTAGGGATAATTTACAATATTTACCGAAGCCAATTAACCTACAAACCTGTAAATGCCATTGGATTGTGGGAGGAACCCAGGGCATCCGGAGAAAACCCACGTGGTCACGGGGAGTACGTACAAACTGTGTACAGACAACACCCGTAGTCAGGATCGATCTGGGTCTCTGACGCTGTAAGGCAGTAACTCTACTGCTGTGCCGCCCCTATGGTGCCAATAGTTGTCTGAGATATTTAATTACTTTGCATTGACGTAGAGGTAATCAGATTCCCAATGGTTTGATAACAGAAATATTATGCAGTCACTTGCATTGTGCAGGGTTGCACATAATCTAAAAGCAGGCTGAGATACTTTATCCCAATTCTATTACCCAAAGTTGCTGCTTTGAGAGTAGCACAATGATGGCTGATACAAATTGCACTGGTGCCACTGAATCACTTTTCAAATCAAAGAAACCAGATGTTAGCTTGCACAGGCAATGCTGTTGAAATATGATGATAAACCTTGTTCAGTTTAAGCCTAGCATAATAAAATTTGATGATGTGATGTTGCAAGTGTGAAGCCCAGATTGACGAGATTGTCATGTATTGCCTTTCTATATCTGATGCAGTCTTATGTTTAAATGACCATGCAGTTTGGTAATGGACAGACATCATTATTACATTGCTGCTTTACATTGTTTATGTTAGCTGTTGGATTGAATTATTTGCAACCACATGAATAACTGAGTTAATCTCACATAGAAAAGAGATTCATTACCATTCATTTCTTCAGGAACGTATAATATCTTAAGGTGAAATATTCTTACCCACTTAGATTTTTCATGTCGTTACAGTTTATAATTGAATGGAATTGGAGCTGATAAATTTGATTACACACTGCCATATTTTTGTGTTGCATGTGATTCAATTCTCTGAATGATCTAGCCAACCACATCCACTAAAATAAATTATTATCCTGCTGGTCTCATTTGGTGTTTGTGTGGTTTGTGTGGTGGGTCCATTATAACAGTGTTCATGGGCTTCAGAATTACTCTATGTGGTTCACTAATGTCCTTCGGGGAAAGATCTGCCATCCTTATCTGTTGTGGTCTAGTTTAAGTGCAGATTTATTAGAAAAATACACTAGGTGTTGGAGTAACTCAGTGGATCAGGCACCATCTCTGCAGAACATGGCTAGGCGTTGTTTCAAGCCAGGTCATGACAGTACTTTTCTTCAGACAGGAGGCAATGTTTTGGGTCAGGATCCTTCTTCAGCCAGAGATATAATTCCTTGTGCCTCCAGATCTATTAATAAGGGTGAGTTTAAGCTGTGTTGAAATTATCCCAGCGACTCGCTCATTTCAGAGTCCAAATGGGGATGGAGAGTAAATGCAGTCCACAGATAAATATTTGTGTGAACAAAATAAACTATATTTTAATAAAACCTACCTGTAGGCCCTTCACTGGAGTGAATCTTTCAATGACTTTGAGTCAGTCTCAGACAAATAAAGTACTTTACTTGTAGTGTCTGAACAAGAGGTCTTCATTTGTTCAATTTGTGTAGTTATTTGAATAGTTCTGATCTTTATTCCCCTGCCCTGTTGATTGTATTAGCTTAGTTTCCATCACAAGAGCTCAAGGGCATCTTCCATTCAACATTGGCCCTGCTTCAGGAAGATAGAGTATATCTAATTTAATTCTCTTGTTTACACAAGTACTTACCATTAATGCAGGCTTTGAATCATGATATAAACTGCTACCAAAATCAATGTCCCAAGTGCACTTAAGGTGACACATTAGATATTGTTCGTCCACTTAGGTTTATAACTTTTGGTCACTTCATAAAAACAATCTATTATCAAAATCAAAGATTTTGCAGTATTTGATGGAACTGGTCATTGTTCAACCTTCTTACATCAATTACAACTGGAGTATTGATTGGAGTTTTTCAAGTTCAAGTTCAAGTGAGTTTATTGTCATGTGTCCCTGATAGAAACAGAACATAGTAGGCATTGACTACAAAACAGATCAGTGTGTCCATATACCATTATATGGACACAAATGGTCAAACGGTGTATCAATCATAATCTGATTTTGTGAAAATGCTATTGATTTTGTGAAGTATTTTAGTAATGGAGCATAGATTCGGCTGAAACCCGATATGACACCATCAGAATAAAATTGAATTCTGAAGGACCCGGTCACTTTGTAGATGTTTAAAGAATGGTCAGTACGATAATGAATTTATTGTAGCAGTCATTAAATACACCTAACACATTAGGCATTGCACTGTTTGAATATGAAACAGAAGTTACTTCGATAAGTCTTACTTATTTTCCCTCTGCCACAATATGTCATTGTACAGGAGGCTCCCTGAGCAAGATGTGGGCTAGGTGGGACTATTGCCATCCACCCCAGTTAACTGGATATAGACACAAAATGCTGGAGGAACTCAGCGGCACAGGCAGCATTTCTGGAGAAAAGGAATGGGTGAAGTTTCGGGTCGAGACCCTTCAACAGACTGATAGACAAGAACTAAGAAGGGCCTGACTCCAAGACTGAAGAACGGTCTCAACCAGATACGACACCTATTCCTTTTCTCCAGAATTGCTGCCTGACACGCTGAGTTACTCCAGCATTTTGTGTCTATGTTCAGGTAACAGTTATGATAACTGGACAATGGCTTTCCAGAAAAATAACAAAAACTAATCACGAGCTTGTTTAATCTAAGCATCGGTTACTGTATAGTCTGCCGATCATAAAAACAGTATAGTGCTCTGACATGTAGAAACAAGGAACTACAGAGACTGGTTTGTGACTTATCCATGTTCTCCAGAGATGTTGCCTGACTTGCTTCAACTCCAGCTCTTTGTATCTTCCATAATGCTCTGAATTTTGTCTTTGAGATTCCATGGTACCTATCAGAAGGAGACACCAGGAACTGCAGATGCTAGTTTACAAAAAAAGTCACAGAATTCAGTGGGTCAGGCAGCTCTGTAGGACATGGATAGGTGACATTTTGGGTCAGGACCCTTGTTCAAGCTGGTCGCCATGTTTCAGCTCAGAAACATAGAAACATAGAAATTAGGTGCAGGAGTAGGGCATTCGGCCCTTCGAGCCTCAGCCATTCAATATGATCTGGTTCATCCAAACTCAGTATGTACCTGCCTTCTCTCCATACCCTCTGAGCCTTGAGTTACAAGGGCCACATCACTCCCTCTTTATACCTGAACTATGATGCGGCTTGAGATTCACCACTCTCTGTGTGAAAAAAAGAGATTTCCCCCTTATCCTTAAGCTGTTTTCCTTTCCCCAAATCGGGAGCAATCTTTCTGCCTGTCCAACCCCTTAAGAATTTTGTGAGTTTCTATAAGATCCCCTCTCAATCTCCTAAATTCTAGAGAGTATAAACCAAGTCTATCCAGTCTTTCTTCATAAGACAGTCCTGACATCCCAGCAATCAGTCTGGTGAACCTTCTCTGCACTCCCTCTATGGCAATAATGTCCTTCCTCAGATTTGGAGACCAAACCTGTATGCAATACTCCAGGTGTGGTCTCACCAAGACCCTGTACAACTGCAGTAGAACCTCCCTGCTCCTATACTCAAATCCTTTTGCTATTTTGACTAATGCTACTTTCATGACTCGACCCAGGTCTCGCTGCACTAAACGGTTCTCCAAAGATGTTCCTGAATGAGACTCCACATACCTGTGTGAGTTAATAAGAGAATTACACTTTTTTTTTAAAGGATGCTGGATTCCTCAAATCGAATGTGGACACACAACTATAATAGGAGGTGGAGGTTTGGTGGACTGTGTGGGGTGGGGTGTGGGTGGAAGATTGCAACCTTCACAGGGTCCACCCTGTTTCGACTAATGCAATCAACTCGACGTGCACAAACGGAAGATCAAATAGAACATATACTGAACGTTTCAGGCCGAAACGTTGCCTATTTCCTTCACTCCATAGATGCTGTTGCACCCGCTGAGTTTCTCCAGCATTTTTCTGTACCATCAAATAGAACAAGTTGTCCAACAAGTTTAGGCTGTGCACGCCACACGAAAGAAGAAGAAGCCTGAGGGGTGGGAGGACCCGTTGCTCCTCCCGTGCAGCAGGTGGTGCTGCACAAGACAAAGGGAGATGTTTTGTATAAGGTTTATCCTGTATGTAGACAGTGTGTGTGTGCAGCCATCTTGAGTTGTCTTGCTGCCAGCAATGAGTGAAGCATTAAAGACTTCTGTTGTAAATTGAAGACTCTCAAGTTTTGTGCAGACCTAGAAAAAGCACACGAAAGGAGGCTTCACAGAAAAAAAATATCTGTTCTTCTCACATTGCTGTTTGTGGAAACTTGCTGTGTACAATCTGGCAATAACAGTTCCTACCTGATAACATCACTTCAAAGAACACCATAGTGTAAAGCACTTTAAAATGTCCTGCGGTCATGAAAGACGTGTGTTTATTTACTGTGAATGAACATTGCAGTTTTAACCCTTGGCTGTTACTTTTATTGCAGCTACCTTACATCATTAGTGTTAACTTAAGATGGATAAAGAGTGAGAATATATGTGTAGGCCATGATTGTAAAAACAAATTCCAGGCAGGTTTTGATGTATATCTAAATTCTACTTGAGACAGTACTTACCCTGCATAATAAAGGTACTGCTGTGATTTCCCTGGTGCAAGTATTTCAATGGAAATGTAACCAACTAGCAAGTATGCCTTCATACTGACTCACGATTGCAAGCTGGCAGAATTTTGCACATTAACATTTTGCTGATTGCAGATGATTTAATTCTAATTTTAAAAGCTCTTTCTCCTTTTGATTTAGATGGTGAGATGTGTTAATAGTTCACATTAAAGTCATTAAAACTCTTGGATGTAACATTTAAGCAGTCAAACCTGTGGCTTAGTCAAAGAGGATGGTTAGTGTGAAACTCTCGGATACTCACAAGTATTTGCATATATATTATGTGACTTGAGCCCTTGGTTGGTGAATGTTGGGCAAACGAGGCCATAAAGAGAGTGCATGCACCTTCAATTCCTCTGAGAACTGTGAAACAGATCACCCATTTACAACATCAGTTTGACTTTGTTGGATACGTCTTAAAATGATTCATTAAAACGTACCAGTTTGCTGTTAAAGGATTCCTTAATCTGCAAAAAACCAAAAGCAGTATTTAACTTTCATCATAAATAAAAGTATGAGTAACCAGTATAGGACGTTTGGCTGTTTTGAGGGGGATTTAAATGCAAAATATTAGCAGTTTTAGTTCACTTTTTATTAGAGAAAAATATAACAGCTAATTACAGGATACCAGAATGTTTCAATGAAGAAAATATCATGGTTTTTTTTGCCGTCCACTGTTCATTTACTTTTATTTGCATGACACATTTGCAAGGCAGGATGTAGAAGGATGTGTAGGAGCACAGGAGCACCTCAAAGCTGTGTGCTCAGTCCACTGCTCTCTTCACTCTACATCCACGACGTGTAGCTAGATGCTATGAGGCTGCCGGTTTTTTGGGTTTTCTTTTCACTTTAGTCTTTATTGCTTTTATGCATACACAATTAATACACAAATATAACAACGAAACGTACAACAATTCAGTGAGATGTACAACAGTGCAGCGGGTTCAGTTTGCAATTAATGAGGCAGTATACAGAACTATTTTCTTATTAAAACATTTTCCAATTACTTACATAATTGTCAATAAAATTATACATTATTGATGTCTTTATTTCTATACCTAATCCATTTTTCGCATTTTCTGTTAAGCTCGTCTTCTTTCACTCTTAGAGAATATGTCATTTTCTCCATGACAAATATTTCCTGTACTATGTCTAACCATTGTCTAAGTTTGGGTGTGTCCGCTGCAAGCCAGTTTCTTGTAATGACCTTTCTGCCAGCTGTGAGTAGGATTTTAACCAAGTAATGATCTTCCTTCAGCACCACTATTTATATTACCCAGGTATAAAATTGAACACTTCTTGGAGACTATTTATCCTAATACCTCCATTTGACGGACAGTTTGGATGAATGGGCAGATGCATGGCAGATGCAGTATAATGTGGATAAATGTGAGGTTATTGGCAAGAACAGAAAGGCAGATTATTATCTAAATGGTGTCGAGTTGGGAAAAGGGGAAGTACAACGGCATCTGGGGGGTCATTGTTCATCAGTCAATGAAAGTAAGCATGCAAGTACAGCAGGCAGTGAAGAAAGTGAATGGCATGTTGGCCTTCATAACAAGAGGAGTTGAGTATAGGAGCAAAGAGGTCCTTCTGCAGTTGTACAGGGCCCTAGTGAGACCACACCTGGAGTATTGTGAGCAGGTTTGGTCCCTTAATTTGAGGAAGGACATTCTTGCTATTGAGGGAGTGCAGAGCAGGTATATGCTGAGAGAATAGAGCGGCTGGGCTTGTATACTCTGGAGTTCAGAAGGATGAGAGGGAATCTTAGAGAAACATATAAGATTATTTAGGGTTTGGTCACGTTAGAGGCAGGAAACATGTTCCCGATGTTGGGGGAGTCCAGAACAAGGGGCCACAGTTTAAAAATATGGGGTAAGCCATTTAGTTCCAATATTAAGCCAATATTTCCATCCTAACTCCATCTCTTGTATCTTAAATTGTTAGCTCTTTTGCAAAAAAACAAGCTCAAATACATCTATCATTCCCCATTATCACCTGAAGTGATCAACAATATTTTTCAAGACTGCACAAAACACTATCGTAACTTTTCCCAAAGTGAACACAGCCATGACCTCCCCACCCTATATGTGATCACTGCATACTCCTAACCCAAAATCATGAATCACCTTTGTCTCTATTTTTTACATTCAATACCAAACATTTTATTAAAAGCAAACATTTAGAATTATACTGCAGTAATTTAAAATTTTAAATGAATAAAAACTGAATAAACAGAATTGATTGCTTGATAGGATAGAGAGATGACATGACAGAGACAGATAACATTTTAAGAGGCAAGAACGGGATAGACAGCCAGTGGTTGCTTTGCATAGAAGAGGTGTCTTAAGCTAGAGGGCAGAGGTTTAAGGTAAGATGGGGATGAGTTTTAGGAGGAATATAAGGGGTGCTTTTTCACACACGGTAGTTGGTATCTAGAATGAGCTGTTGCCAGAGATGGTGGTGGAGGCAGGAACAGTAACAACATTTAAGGGTATCTGGACTAGTACTGGAATGAGCGTGACATACAGGGATATGGAATTCATATAGATAAGCATGATAAGAATTTCAAAAGACCTATTTCTATGTTGTCCAACTCTATGACTCAATGAACAGACTCGTTGATGAGGACTTCTCTTCCATTCCAATGCTAATCATGACTGGACCCAATGCCCAGAAATGGCTCCTGTTGTGCCAGACTCACTGGGGCTGGATACAGCAGGCCTATCTAACTCCACCTTATCACCATTGCTATTTGCCCTTATGATAGAACCGTTGGCCGAAAGGATTAGAAATCACCCGAATATTCACGGATATAACACCAAGGACTCAAAGAATAAAATTTCATTATACGCTGATGATATCCTTTTATATATTACTAATACACAAACGAGTATACCCACCTTATTAACACTAATTGAGGAATTTGGCTCTTTTTCAGGATATAGAATAAATTGGAATAAAAGCAAAATTATGTCTTTAAAACCACAGGATCCGAGACACTTACTAAAATTCCCCTTCAAAATTGCAGCAGAAAAATTCAAGTATCTGGGTATTCAAATTACGAGAAGACACAAATCATTATTTAGTGCCAATTTTATGCCACTATTAAATAAACTGAATGATATGATTAAATTTTGGAAAACGCTCCCGCTCTCATTGATAGGTAGAATTAACGCTATAAAAATGACTTTCTTACCACAATTAATATATTTGTTTCAAGCGATCCCAATATATATTCCAAAATACTTTTTCAAAAAACTAGATTCTACTATCACTAATTTTATATGGGATTACAGAGCACACAGAATTCAACAAAAGCATTTGTGTAAACCTAAAGAAGTTGGGGGTTTATCATTACCTAACTTTATGTATTACTACTGGGCAGTGCATATTAAGAACATAATGTACTGGTTGGATAGTTCCACTCAGCAGTTAGAGTGGATAAGAATGGAGAAAGAGGAGTGCTATCCGCACGATATAGGAACGATCTTGCTCTCACCGATAAAATTGAATAGTATAATATATAAGAAGAACCCAATTATTCACAATACAATAAGAATTTGGAAACAAATAAAAGTATCCTTGAAATTAAATAATCTATCAGTACTAACCCCAATATTGAACAACCCCGCATTCAAACCATCTCTCATCGACAAAATATATCAACAATGTGATAGACTGGGGATTAGGAAAGTAGGAGATATGTATGAATTGGGCAAACTGTTATCATTTCAACATTTAAAATTAAAATTTAAACTGAAGGATAATCAATATTTTAAATATATACAGATATGTGACTTTATGAAGAAATATATACATAGATTTCAAAGTAACTTTTTGGACCATTTAGAAGAAGCAATATATAGGCTGATTTCAAAAACTAATATATTTTATAAAATAGAGATTACCCTCAACAGAAGCACTAAGAGAAGATGGGAACATGAGCTATGATAAGATCTCGAAAGATAGATCAAAAGTATCTGAACACACATAATATCATGCAAGACATAATTTATCAATCAAATTATTACATAGACTAGATTATCAAAAACGAAATAAATTTTATCCAAACGTCTCTCCCAGATGCGATAAATGTTTGTTTCAAAACGCTAATATAACACATTCATTTGTAGGATGTACAAAGTTGAATACATTTTGGAGCGATATATTTGATATATTTACAAAGCTTTTTAAGTCCACAATAGAACCTAAAACGGAATGGATTATATTTGGAATAATAGTAGAAGATATTAATTTAAATAAAGACCAAGACGTTTTTTAAAATTATGGGTTAATAATTGGAAAGAAATTGATACTTAAATTTTGGAAAAATACAACCATACCAACTGTTAAAATGTGGATTAGGAATATGATGGACATAGCACGCCTTGAAGAAATGAGACTCCGAATAATAGATAAATATGACCAATTCTTAAGGAGTTGGTCTCCTTTCATCGACTTTTTGGAATCATGTGATGCAGCGGTACCGTAAAGATTGCTGATTTCATTTCATGCTGTGGATAGATCTACATCTCCGAATAAAGATTTGAAAATTTCTCTTTTAAGGGTCCTTCTCTCCTATTTCTACTTTCCACTTTTTCTTTTTTTTTTTATATACACATTTCACGTTTTTCTATTCTCTACGGTCTATTTTTCCTCTTTTTCCCCTTTCTATTGTTTTCTTTTTCTTGTCTTACTTCCCTTCTCAAAACATAAAAGTAGAGGTTGTACATAGAATGGATTACGGTATGACATCGTTGGCACCTAAAATGAGGTTCCACTGTACTGTTTTGTACTGTATTAACTTCTAATAAAATAAAAATAAAAAAGAACAGAAAAGCAGATTATTATCTGAATGGTGCCAGATTATAAAAAAAGGGGAGGTGGAACAAGACCTGGGTGTCCATGTGACACCGGTCAGTGAAAGTAAGCATGCAGGTACAGTAGGCAGTGAAGAAAGCAAATGGCCTGTTGGCCTTCATAGTGAGAGGATTTGAGTATAGGAGCAAGGGGGTCCTACTGCAGTTGTACATGGCCCTGGTGAGACCACACCTGGAGTTTTGAGTGGTGTTTTGGTCTCCTAATTTGAGGAAGGACATTCTTGCTATTGAGGGAGTGCAGCGTAGGTTCACCGGGTTAATTCCCGGGATGGTGGGACTGACATATGATGAAAGAATGGGTCAATTGGGCTTATGTTCACTGGAATTTAGGATGAGAGGGAATCTTGTTGAAACATATAAAATTCTTAAGGGATTGGATAGGCTAGATGCATGAAAAATGGTCCTGATGTTACGGAAGTCCAGAAACAGGGGTCACAGTGTAAGGATAAGGGGTACACCATTTAGGGCTTAGATGAGGAAAGACTTTTTCACCCAGAGAGTGTTGAATCTGTGGACACAGAAGGCAGTCGAGACCAATTCACTGGATTTTTTCAAGAGAAAGTTAGATATAGCTCTTAGAGCTAACGGAATCAAGGGATATGGGGAGAAAGCAGGAATGGGGTATTGATTTTGGATGATCTGACATAAACATATTGAATGGTGGTGCTGGCTCAAAGGGCCGAATGGCCTACTCCTGCACATATTTTTCTATGTTTCTAGACACAGTTCCAACACCATCTTTAAATTTGCCAGTGATACCACTGCTGTTGGACAAGTAACAGTTAATGTCAAAGTATTGGAGGTATATGCTCCAAAGCAGGTCGATGGGCAGTGTAGAATGGGAATGTTGGTCGGCGTGAGTAAGTTAGGCAAGGGGCCCTTTTCCACGACTTTTTCTATGACTATGATATATCTGAAGTCGGATGAGATTAGTATATCCTGGCATCATCTTGGCACATGTATTGTGGGTCAAAGGGCCTGTTCCCGTGCTGTACTTTCTTATGTTCTATATTCTATGTAAAAACAAATTTGTTGTGAACTGAATTGCCAGAATGCCACTATGGTTTTATGAAACATTTTAATATTTTGAAAACCAGACCAATAATTCTTGGATAAAATTTGGTTTCTCGCTATGTCATGACTGTTGTTCTGATTCTAATTAGACATAATTAAGATTCTAATTAAGGGAGAATAGAAATTGGCTGTGTTCCTTTTCCCTAACAAGGCAGAAGGCCTCACTTGCGAAGTACTCAGGAATGTGATCCATCAACAAATGAACCATCCTTGTCTTCTGTAACAGATTCCCCAACAACTCAGTGTTGAAAAGACACAGAGTGCTGGAGTAACTCAGCAGGTCAGGCAGCATCTCTGCAGTGCATGGATAGGTGACATTTCGGGTCTGTATCCTTCTTCAGTCTGAATGATTGGTTATCCAGCATTAGCAGATCCTTGCTTCTACATTCAGTGTTGACTTGAGTGAGAGGCCTTCATGTTTTCCTGGTTGAAGCCCATGTTGTTTTATCACATATTTATGTTTAATTACACATATTTATGTTACACTAGGCCAAGTGAGACCCGTTGGGTCCAATTCCCCCAACACAATATGTAGTGACAGATTTCATGAAGTCTCAAGGATTTAGTCCTCGATAGTCACTGATGACCGAGGATCAGAAGGTAATTAATACGCACCCGCGAGCTCTCCATAAAACATTCAATGCCGTCAAAAGATAAATCTTCCAAAAACACTCTTGATTAATAGTTTCTTTATTGTAGTAGTACAAAGAGTAAGATAATTCATACTAGCTTTAAAACCGAGATGAGAAGAACTGTTTTCACGCAGAGAGTGGTGAATCTCTGGAACTCTCTGCCACAGAGGGTAGTTGAGGCCAGTTCATTGGCTATATTTAAGAGGAGTTAGATGTGGTGTGGCTAAAGGGATCAGGGGGTATGGAGAGAAGGCAGGTACGGGATACTGAGTTGGATGATCAGCCATGATCATATTGAATGGCGGTCTCGAAGGGCCGAATGGCCTACTCCGCACCTAATTTCTATGTTTCTATGTCTATGTTTCTTCTTGTATAAATACATTTCAATCATACTCATGGTCATGCTCGTGCATGGTCAAAAACTATGTCTCTTCCCTGATCTTCTTCGAACTAAACTAAACTAAACTCCTTTGGAATCTGAGCGAGCATCCCAGCCGCAAACACGCCTCAGACTACGTATAAATCCCGCCCACATAATTACAGGCAGATAACATTTAAAGGCAACTGGTTATAGTTATAACATACTGAGTTGAGCTAAATGGTACTACACAATATTCCACCACTCACCCGTTCCCCCAACGCAACCCGCTCCCACAATGCAATATTCCACCACTCACCCATTGCCCCAACTGTGCAGGCATGGCTCATTACCCCCTCATCCCCAGTACTCCCTCCCCCTTATCGTCACCCTCCCTCTTCTTTCCCCTCTCCTCCTCCCCTCCCCCACTTACTCCCTCACCCCTCCCTCCCACTCCTTTCTCCTACCCTCAGTCACTCTCTGCATAACCCCTCTCCCCTCCCTATGCCCTCCTCTCCGTCTAACTCCCCTTCTCACTCCCCCACTAAACACATTGTTTAAATGACATTTCTTCTCCTCCCCTGTCCACTCCCTCTCTCTTCTTACAACAATGTAACAAATTTCTCAATGCACGGTGTTCTGTCATTTGATAATTGTAACATGCAGAGCAAGTTTTAAAGTGAAATGTTGATTTTTTTAAGTGAAAAGTTAATTTTTTTAAGTCTAAAATGTGAATAACATAAAATATAACATCAATCTGAATGGAACGCTGCTGTGTTTTGTTAGAACAGACTTGTTTTTTAATGTAAATGAGATCCCATTGTGATGTTATTGTGGGGTGGAGCATTACTGATGAGCAGTATATAAATGAGATCCCATTGTGACATCATACGCTGCTAACTGCCAGTGCAGATGAAAGATTTTTTTCAAAATGGGGTTTTGTAAAGTTTTAAATGTGAATAATGTAAAATATAACTTCAATCTGAATGAGACTTGATACTACACACCACACCGCAATTGTGAGTATGGTGGGCCAAAAATTGTAGCGCTATCATGTACCGTTTTGGCGTAATTACAGGAACAGACAGACAGACAGACAGACAGACAGACAGACAGACAGACAGACAGACAGACATAGAAAAAAACAAGATGAGAGTTTTAGTAATATACTAAACCAAGTAGGACCCATGGGGACCCATCACACAGGAGGCCTGGTCCCCCAATGCAACCCGTTCCCCCAACGCAATATTCCGCCACTCACCCATAGCCCCCACTTGAGGCCCGGTCCCCCAACACAACCCATTCCCCAACACAATATTCCACCACTCACCTGTTCACCCAATGCAATATTCCACCCACCCATAGCCCTCAACTGCTCAGATGCGGTTCATTTCCCCTCATCCCCCAGCACTCCCTCCCCATCCTCTTCATCCTCCCTCTTTTTAAACTTTAAAAAAATCCAATTCTCTTGCCTGCCCCTGCCCATTACAATGTTTCAAATCAGAGGATTCAGTGTCCTGTTTTGTAACGTTGTAACGGGCAGGGGAATTGGATTTTTACAGTGAAAGGTTAAATGAAAAGTTAAAATTTTTAAAGTTTAAAATGTGAATGACTTGTAAAATATAACAATTTGAATGAAACTTTGATAAAAACACACCACAGAACAATGGTGAGTAAGGTGGGCCAAAATTGTAGCGCCATCGTGTACCGTTTTAACATAGTTTTGGGGACACATGGGCACGCAGACACGCACGAACGCACGCAGACAGAATCACAAACAAGATGAGAGTTTTGGTGATATATAGATAGATTATGAACTGAAGCTCATAATTGTCACATCGGTGAGTGTAAATATGCATTTAAATATGCATATGCAGATATGCACCAATCAACTTTGTTGTGTCTCTCTCGGGGCTGTGCAGATTCAAAGTTGCTTTATACAGCGTGTATGCTGTAAAGCACCAGTTATACATTGCCATCGAGCTGCTCTAATTTCTGGTTTCTTTTGTTCTTTGCTTTGTGTTCTCAACCCCACATGTTCGATGGTATTGTAGGTTTAGCCATCTTAAAAAGCCACCGTCAGTGGACTGGGTGCTTGTTTAGTAACGGTAACCACCGATAAAGCATACATCACCTATAAAAGGCTGAACGTTATTATTTTATTTCATGGTCATGTGGCAAGTATGTTTATTAAAGATGTACACTGGCATCATTTTGTCTACAAAAAAAGGACGTACATTTTTTTTTAAAGAGAGCAAGGGAAAGATTTTCTTATCTTTAATAAGAAATTCTTTCCCTTGCTCTCTTTTAAAAATTTGCTTGCAACTTAAATAATGGATAACACTTCAGGACAAGAATATGCCAGGATGCCTTCAATTATCCTACTAGCTTTATGTAAGTTCCCAAATCCTCACACCCACTACTGAGAACCCACATCTTTCCACTCAAGTGCTCCTTAAATTGGTTCAATTATACTTTATCGTCTCGTGTACAGGTTCAGCAAAATTCCTTTTTTGGCATACAATTCAATAATGGTCTTACTAAACACAAGTACAATCATACTGAAGTACAAGAGTTCAATTAATAAGTTTATTGGCCAACTATGTTCACATACAAGGAATTTGCCTTGGTGCTCCGCTTGCAGGTGACAACATGACATACAGTGACAATTAAGAATGACATATAAAACATTAAACATTAATGATAAAACATTATCGATTAAACATGTGAATTAAATAAAATACCAGAGCAAAAGGAGGCTACAGATTTTTGGTTATTGAGTAGAGCTACTACTCATGGAAAAAAACTGTTTTTATGTCTGGCTGTGGCAGCTTTGACAGTCCGGAGTTGCCTTCCAAAGGGAAGTGATTCAAAGAGTTTGTGGCCAGGGTGAGAGGGGTCAGAGATGATCTTACCTGCTAGCTTCCTGGCCCTTGCAGTGTACAGTTCGTCAATGGAGAGAAGGTTGCAGCCAACAACCTTCTCAGCTGACCGGACGATTCGCTGCAGCCTCCAGATGTCATGCTTGGTGGTTGAGCCAAACCAGACCATGATGGAGAAGGTGAGGACAGACTCTACGATGGTCGTATATAATTGAACCATCATTGCCTGGTGCAGATTGTGTTTCCTCAGCTGCCGCAGGAAGTACATCATCTGTTGTGCCTTTTTGACTTTTTGGTGGCCCCCCTTTTAAGGTCCTTGGAGATGATGGTTCCCAGGAACTTAAAAAGCTCCACAGATGTGACTGTGGTGTTGTTGATGGTGAGTGGGAAGAGGGGAGGGGGAGCTCTCCTAAAGCCCACAATTAATTTCACTTAAGAGCAATGAGCTCCAGGTTGTTGCAATGGCACCAGGACGCCAGCTGTGTCACTTCCTGTCTGTAGCCTGTAATCTCCATTCTAAAGCTACATCCTTTTCTTCTGAGGCTGTGCCCTCTGGTCCCGGACTTGCCCACTACTAGAAACACACTCACCATATCCACTCTATCTGGGCCACTGTTGCCTTCCTTAAAAAACAGTACTCACTTTTGGCTTTCGATTCTGTTTGATGTGAACTTTGCTTGAGTTATGGACTAAGTATCGGAATTAGTTTAAATTGCAGGGCAGACTGCTGCCAAAAAAGCAGACTGTTTATCTTGGATTTGACACAGATTTGGCTGTTTTAATCGCTAATGTAAAAATGCTACATAAGCATGTTAATGTGAAAATCTATCATTTTACTTAAAACCATTCTGAGTTATTGTTAATTATTAAGTGACGAGCAACCTTTATTTATAATTCACTTTGTAACTATAACTGGTTTGAATCTTTGTTTAAGATTATGAAGATTTAAATTCATTGATTTGTGGAAGGTGATATTACTATCAATCCCAGCATTTATTGCCTGTACCTAATTGCCCTTGAGAAGTTGGTGGTGAGCTGCCGTCTTGAAGCATTGCAGTGTTGGGAAAGGGTTTCCAGGAAGCAGATCAGGCAGCAATGATGGGCAAGGTTTGGTGGACCATGGGGTGAGTTAATCTACCACAGGTTATGGAGTACAACATTTGCTCTTGTGGCTACAGTATTTAGGAGGTTGGACCTGCTGAGTTCCAGGTCAGTAGTGAACCTTGGAATGTTAGTCATAGAAACACAGAAAATAGGTGCAGGAGTAGACCAATCTGCCCTTCGAGCCAGCATCGTCATTCAATATGATCATGGTTGATCATCCTAAATCAGTACTCTGTTCCTGTTTTCTCCTCATATCCCTTGATTCCATTAGCCATGAGAGCTCTATCCAACAAGTCGTAGCATACTCAGAGATGTTAATACTTTGCATGTCAAGGGTAGGAGTTAGACTCTGGCTTGTTCGTCATTGTTCGTCATTACCTGGGACTTGTGCAGTTTAATTCAGTTCAGCGCAGAAACAGATGCTTCGGTCCACCAAGTTTGCACAGACCAATGATCACCTGTACACTAGCTCTATCCTGCACACAAGGGACAATTTACAGAAGTAAATTAACCTACAAACCTGCATGTCCTTGGAATATGGGAGGAAATCGAAGCATCCAGTGGAAACCCATGCGGTCACAAAACATGCAAACTCCATACAGACAGCACCCGTGGTCAGGATCCAACCCGGGTCTCTGGCACTGCAACGCTGCAACTCTATCGCTGCGCCACTTTGCTGCCCTGGCAGTGTTCATATTACACATCACATACAAGTCTATGGATGTTGTCTGGGTCTTGTTCATGTGCAGAATATGCTTCATTTGCTTGATATTTTCTGGGGTGTATGTAATTGTCTGACGACTAGGATGGTGGATCTTAGGAGGAGTTCTGGAGGGCTTATCCAGTTCCTCACTGTCTTTGGCACTAATGCTTATGATGGCAATGTCCTTGGTGTCCATTACTGTTAATTTAATTATCCCTTAGGGCAACTCTGCTCAAATTGTTTTCTGTTAGTAACATAGCCATAGTATGGTATTATTCCAAATTTCTTGATGTCTCCATTTCATTATACTTCCATGGGTTATAGGCATCCTTGGCAAAACCATTATTTATTGGCCATTCTTAACTGCCCTCTAAAGAAGTGGTAGACCGCCGTGTGGAACCACAGCAGTCCTTCTGGTGAAGGTACTGTCTTAGTGTTGTTGGGTGTTCAATTTTCTTAAACAGATAAAAACACAAATAAAATCAGTGATCAAGCAGTACAATCTTTATTTCGCCAGGCGAGTGTGGTAAAATCTCTTTACAGTATGCAGATTACAGACTTTACAGAGTTCTCATTCCCACACAAAGGGGCAGTGATCTAATTACATATATATATACTCCAATAACCAACGATTCAGCAATACCTTATCTACAGATAAGGCAGCCTCTTGCTTCTTAAGACGGAAAGATCCTTAAGATTGAAAGCTTTTTTAAATTGACAGTTTCTGCTGACAGAGGAAGGGTTAGCCATGTATGGTTATATGAGAAGGTTATATTTCTGCAGAACAAGCATTTTGTTTTTTTCTACTTATGACGCACATCATAATCTGATAGAACAAGGGTTGGTCTGAATTCTCTCTAATTTTTATATTATAGAGGAGTCATTCATGAAGCTGTGCTTGTTATCTCGCTTATGTTATTGGAAAGGGGAACATCAAAAGTTTGCTAGCTTTGATACTGAAAGCAAAGGTTAGTCTGTTTTGCTGGCTTGCAATTTAATAGGTGGAAGCTTGTCTTAGATTCGGCTGAATCCATTTTGTACGTATAAATCATTATTAACTTCTCCAGGTGGAGAGGTCCAGGATTTAAATCCGTTGCCCATGAGGGAATGGCAATGCATTTCCAAGTCAGTGTGGCGTATAACTTGAGCAATCTGTACCTGCTCTGCTCCATTTTCTGAGGATTTGGAATTGGAACTGAATGTTGGAATCATCAACCTGTAGTTCAGTGGAGTCATTGAGCAGGTCAGGCTGCATCTTTGGAGGAAATCGACAGATGACGTTGCGCATTCCATAGGAGGGGAAACTTTGGAAGGTGGGAAGCAAATACCAATTCAGGAGATAAATCATAGAGGCATCTTGACAATCATATGGACGAACACATGGGATAATGGTATTGTTGCAATCAGGGAAATGTGGTGGAGGGAAGGTGATGACTGACAGTTCAGTGTCCTGGGATATAGAGGATTCAGGTGAGACGGAGGAAGGGGGTAGAAAAGAGGAAGGGATGTGGCACGCCTGATCAGAGAGAGCACTACGACAATATTTAGGGTGGGAATCCTGGTGAGATTAAAAGGTGGAGGGGGGGGGATCACTTTGTGACTTTTTCTGATGAATTGTTAGTTTGAAGAGAGTCCCAACATGAAACATTGTCTGTCCATTCCCTCCACAGATGCTTAAGAAAGACTTCTCCCTACCCTTTCTACATCTCACCGTCTCCATCACAGGAAACAGACTATTGACCGACGTCTACTATAAACCTACTGACTCCCACAGCTATCTTGACTACACTTCTTCCCACCCTTCTTCTTGTAACGACTCTATCCCCAACTCCCAATTCCTCTGTCTATGCCGCATCTGCGCCCAGGACGAGGTTTTCGGAGATGTCCTCATTCTTCAGGGAACGGGGGATCCCCTCTTCCATTATAGATGAGGCTCTCACTAGGGTCTCCTTGATATCCCGCTGCTCTGCTATTACTACTCCTCCCCCTCTCATAACAAGGACAGAGTCCCTCTTGTCCTCACCTGTCACCCCATCAGCCGTCGCATACATATAATCCTCCAACATTTTCGCCGCCTACAACGGGATCCCACTACTGGCCACATCTTCCCATCTCCACCCCCTTCCTGCTTTCCGCAGAAACCGTTCCCTCCGTAACTCCCTGGTCAGCTCGTCCCTTCCTACCCAAACCACCCCCTCCCCAGGTACTTTCCCCAGCAACCGCAGGAAATGCAATACCTGTCACTTTACCTCCCCCCTCGACTCCATCCAAGGACCCAAACAGTCTTTCCAGGTAAGGCAGAGGTTCACTTGCACCTCCTCCAACCTCATCTACTGCATTCGCTGTTCCAGGTGTCAACCTCTCTACATCGGTGAGACCAAGTGCAGGCTCGGCGATCGTTTCGCTGAACACCTCCGCTCAGTCCGTCTTAACCTAGCTGATCTCCTAGTGGCCCAGCACTTCAACTCCCACTCCCATTCCCAATCTGACCTGTCTGTCCTGGGCCTCCTCCATTGTCAGAGTGAGACCCAGCACAAATTGGAGGAACAGCACCTCATATTTTGCTTGGGTAGTTTACACCCCAGCGGTATGAACATTGACTTCTCTAACTTCAGGTAGCCCTTGCTTCCCTTCTCTCTCATTCCCCTCCCCCTTCCCAGTCCTCAAACTAGTCCCACTGTCTCCGCCCACTTTCTTTCTTTGTCCTACCCCCCTCCCCTGACATCAGTCTGAAGAAGGGTCTTGACCCGAAATGTCGCTGATTCCTTCTCTCCATAGATGCTGCCTCACCCGCTGAGTTTCCCCAGCATTTTGTGTCTACCCTCACAGATGCTGCCTGACCCTCTGAGTTACTCCAGCACTCTATGTTTTGCTCAAGCTTCCAGCATCTGCACTTCCTTGTGTCTGCCGGCAAGGAGATAGGTTTAACCTGACATCATGTTCGACACGGATATTGTGGGCCGAAGGGCCCTTTCCTGTACTGTACTGTTTAATGTTCTAGGTTATAACCTTCCTTTACACATCCTGTACCCTGAAAGGATTTGGTTTTCATAGTTCAAAATGTAGAAACAAAGAACTGCAGATGTTGGTTTGTACCAAAGATAGACACAAAGTGCTGGCGTAACTCAACGGGTCAGACCGCATCTCTGGAGAAAAAGGATGGGTCGTCTTTTTCCCATTCTTTTTCCCAACCTTCGGCCCACCGAGTCTGCGCTGACCAGCAATCACCCACACATTAGTTTATCCTATGCGCTAGAAACAGAAGTCCATTAACCTTAGGTGCATTTGGAAGTAGGCCAGCACCTCGGCCCTTCGAGCCTGCACCGCCATTCAAATATGATCATGGCTGATCATCCAACTCAGTCTCCCGTACCTGCCTTCTCTCCATACCCTCTGATCCCCTTAGCCACAAGGGCCCCATCTAACTCCCTCTTAAATATAGCCAATGAACTGGCCTCAACTACCCTCTGTGGCAGAGAGTTCCAGAGATTACCCACTCTCTGTCCTATCTTATGCACTAGGGACAATTTGCAGAAGTCCATTAACCTGTAAATCTTCACATATTTGGAATGTAGGAGGAAACCGGAGCACCTCGAGGAAGCCCATGCGGTCACGGGGAGAACGTTCAAACTCCGTACAGACAGCACCCATAGTCAGGATCAAACTCAGGTCTCTGGTGCTGTAAGGCAGCAACTCCAGTGCTGTGCCACTGTGCTACCCAAATTCATCTTAAAAGCCCCCCTTGCATAGTCTTACCATTTGTTCTGAAATAAAAGCTTGAGGTTTTTGGTTGTATGGGGACTGAGAACTATATTTGTTTTCATTGAAGATACAATAAACAAGAAACTTGATTCCCATCCTTAAAGTGCTGAGGACATTATTGAAATTGTGCTGCCTCATTGAAAAGCAATTGATATTTTTTTAGATACATTCTCTTACAAAAAAAACAGATCAGTATCTAGCTAGGAAATTATTGAAGTTTATGGAGAAGATGAACTACTCCATCAGGATATGCTGCTTGAGTGATTCAGCCAAATATGACCGATTCAGCCAAGATTGAATAATGTCTTTCTGAGAAAGAGAAAACCCAGTTCAGTTTAGCTTATTGTCACGAGTACAGAGGTGCAGTGAAAAGCTTTTGTTGCATGCTAGCCAGCCAGCGGAAAGACAATACATGATTACAATTGAGCCATTCACAGTGTACAGATATATGATAAGGGAATAACGTTTAGTGTAAGATAAAGGGTCCCCGATGAGGTAGATGGTAGTTCAGCACTGCTCTCTGATTGTGGTAGGATGGGTTCAGTTGCCTGATAACAGCTGGGAAGAAACTGTCCATGAATCTGGAGGTATACAGTTTCACACTTCTATACCTTTTGCATGATGGAAGAGGGGAGAAGAGCAAGTGGCCAGGTTGCGACTCGTCCATGAATATGCTGCTGGCCTTGCCAAGGCAGCATGAGGAGGTTTAGTTAATGGAAGGGAGGTTGGTTGGTTTGATGGTCTGAGCTGTGTCCACAATTCTCTGCAATTTCTTGTGGTCTTGGATGGAGCTGTTCCCAAACCAAGCTGTGATGCATCCCAATAAAATGCTTTCTACGGCGCATCTGTAGTAGTTGGTGAGGATTGTTGGGGACATGCCGAACTTCCTAAGCCTTCTTAAGAAGTAGCGCATTGGTGTGCTTTCTTGGTCGTTGCTGCAATATGGGTGGTCCAGGAGAAGTCGTTGGTGATATTGACTCCTAGGAAGTTGAAGTTTTCAACCGCCTCTACTTGGACGGCTTCAATGCTAATTGGGGTATGTGTACCACTACGTGGCCACAGGATTGAGCCCAGGTCTCCGGCGCTGTAAAGCAGCAACTCTACAAGTTGAGACTTTGGAGACATTGGAGATGTTGTGCAGAAACAGGCACATCGGCCCACCGAGTCTGTGTTGACAAGTGATCACCCCGTACCCCAGCAACATCCTACACACTAGGGACAATTTACAATTTTACAGAAGCCAGTTCACTTACAAACCTGTACTTCTTTGGAGTGTGGGAGGAAACCGGAGCACCTGAATCAAACCCACGTGGTCACAGGGAGAATGTACAAACTCCGTTCAGTCAGGATCGAACCCGGTTCTCTGGCGCTGTAAGGCAGCAACTCTACCGCTGCGTCACTGTGCTGCCCTTTATTTTCTTCTTCCAAAACAGACAGAAAATTGATCTACTGATTATCTCTCGCATTTGTCCGTTGTATTTTACAATGATTTTTAGTACATATATATTTCTGGATGCTTAAAGTAGCCCAGAGAGAGGATAATTACATCCACACTCACCACTGACTCTCAGTGGGCAGTTTCATTGTGATGTGTAATTATTAGAAATGAGTTTTGGGCTGAAGGGTGTATTTCCGTCTTGTATGCTTCTACGCATGCCTTCTGAGCATTGCTACCATCTTCTAATTTTATTTCAGATCTGCTGTATCTGCAGAACTTTGCTTTTGTAATAATTAACAAGCCTGGTCCACGAGGAACAAAACAATCAATACGAATAGAAACTTTTTTTTTCTTCTGTGTTCAAGTCCTTCACAGTCTATGCAACCAGCTGTAGATTCGAATTAAGATCTGAAATCTTTTGAGAAAACCAAAGAGTGCACGTAATAAACCTGGCTAAACTAACGGCAGTACCCATAAGAAATGGGAATCTAAACATCTAAAATACATTTTCAATGTTAATTAATTTAGTTTAGTTTAGAGATACAACATGGAAACAAGCCCATTGAGTCCATTCTAACCAATGATCATTTGTTTACTAGTTCTATCCAACATGCTAGGGGTAATTTACAGAAGCCAATTAATCTACAAACCTGGTCATTTTTGAGATGTGGGAGGAAAACAGAACACTCAGAGGAAACCTATGCGTTCACAGGGAGAACATGGAAACTCCACACAGACAGCATGCGTAGACAGGATCAAACCAGGGTCTCTGGCACTGTAATGCAGCAGCTCCACCACTGTGCCACTGTGCCACCCTTAAAATTGATGTGTAATTGCTTATAATGGATGGGCCCTAACATTATTTGGTATCATGAATGAGTATATATAGTAGTTTCATGTTCTGTGACATGCCTGTTCACCAGGGAAGTTTGTAAGGTTGACCATTGTATAACCTTTACTGGTGATGTTTGCTTTGAGGGGTTTGGGGCTGCTTTCACAAATTGTGGGTTGGCTTGGAATTTATGCACACAGAGACTGATGTAGAGCATAAACATCATGACAGCTGGGCATCACGTCCAGTTTCAGAACTGAACGTTTCGTGTTGCAGGAAAGACGGATCCAATCGGAGTCATTCACGATACCTCATTCTTGACAGCTTTGGAAACTGCTCCCCAAGTTGGCCATCTGCAAATATCTCTCTGGGTCATTCAGGGGTGCAGATGAGGAACCACTCTATTGAAGACACTGTCTAGACATCAATGCACAACCCAAGAGTGTGCAGTACCAGGAAGAGCATCTCTCTCACCCCTGCTCAGTGACAAGGATCCATGTGAGTATCATCGACAAGTGATTCAGCGGTGTTGTAGCAGGTGAACATGTCATGTATTACAAGTTGAGACTTTGGAGACACTGGAGATGTTGTGCAGAAACAGGCACATCGGCCCACCGAGTCTGTGTTGACAAGTGATCACCCCGTACCCCAGCAACATCCTACACACTAGGGACAATTTACAATTTTACAGAAGCCAGTTCACTTACAAACCTGTACTTCTTTGGAGTGTGGGAGGAAACCGGGGCACCTGAATAAAACCCACGTGGTCACAGGGAGAATGTACAAACTCCGTTCAGTCAGGATCGAACCCGGTTCTCTGGCTCTGTAAGACAGCAACTCTACCGCTGCACCACTGTGCTGACCCTAAATGTGATGTGGAGTCAACCGCTCTTACATATACCCATATCTGACAAAGGCGTTAGTCTGTGTAGGAAAGAACTGCAGATGCTGGTTTAAATCAAAGGTAGACACAAAATGCTGGAGTAACTCAGTGGGACAGGCCTGTCTCAAAGGAGTTAGTCTCCTTGGATACATAATTATAGAGGTCTCCTCTTTTTGAAAGTGCTTAGGACACCCGGCATAAATGGCCGCAGTCCAGAAACATCAGTTTTAATAAATTCAGTATGTAGACTTGGATGAGAGAGTGTACTTCCTGAACCAACACTGAATGAATGTGGATGCTACCAACCACTCCTCATCACAGAAACGGTGAATCTTCTTACCCCCAGCCTCTTACAACCACCTCGCTCATCTGTTTTACAGCACCAGAGACCCAGGTTTGATCCTGATAAAAGAAGCTTGCCTGTACAGACTTTGTATGTTCTCCCCGTGACATGTGTGGGGTTTTTTCCGGGATCTCCGGTTTCCTCCCACACTCAAAAGACGTACAGGTTTGTAGGGTAATTGGCTTGATATAATTATAAATTGTTCCTGGTGTGTAGGATAGTGTAAGTGTGGGCGAATCGCTGATCAGCGCGGACTCGGTGGGCTGAAGGGCCTGTTTCAGCGCTGTATCACTAAACTAAACTGTCCAATGCTACCGCCTGTTCCTTGCTTCTTCAAGCCCCACGGTATTCATTCCAATGGGACAGTATTTGATGGTGTGTTTCGGCAAGTTGCCTTTCACGTTTGGTGATCAGAGGTGTGAGGATATTGGGAATTGAACTCTTTGTCCATATGATTGAATGACTGACACAGCATGGAAACAGGCCCTTCGGCCCATGGAGTCCATGCTGACCATCAATCAACCGTTCACACTAGTTCTATGTTATTCAACTTTTTCATCCACTCCCCCCTACACACTAGGAGCAATTTACAGGCCAACTAAGCTACAAACCCGCACTTCTATGGGATGTGGGGGAAAACCAAAGCACCCAGAAGAAACTCACGCATTCACAGAGAAAACATGCAAACTCCACACAGACGGCATCTGAAGTCAGGATTGCACCTGGGTCTCTGGTGCTGTGAGGCAGCAGCTCTACCAGCTGAGCCATTGCGGCAGCCTAATCAATGTAAATAAATGTAAGTAGATGTAAATAAAGGTTGTGTTTTGTGTGTATTTTTGAACACACCTGACCACCCTAGTAAAAGTGACCTTAAAGTAACTACCCTAGAGCGTTGGGGAATTGTCTGGTTTTCATATACACCTAATTTAGGTTAGGATTGATTTTCAGCACATGTGAGATTAATGAAGTGTTGAATTGCGGATGGGTCAAAAGCATTGCTTTCCTCCAGGTGAGAGAGTTTAACATTGAAACTGTGCGATTGGTTGTAGTTTGTATTGCGGGGAAGTTGCAGAGTGTTTATTCATTACCAGTGCCCATATTCTTAATGTGCAAATTGGAGTGGATAGCCTATGAAATGAAAGGTCTCGCACTGAAAACCTCCTCAGAATACTGATTGGAATCAATGGCGTAGCTCCAATTTAAAGTTAATACACCTGGAGGAAATGGGTGCTTTTGAATCAACCACAATTCACTGTCTTCATATGTGGTGAAAATCAACTGCACCTTCAATAAAACCAGTTACATTAATTGTGGGGACCTTGGATTAAAATGAGGGCTTATCTGATTGTTCTGTTAGTACCAAACTGACCAATAAATAATCTAATTAAATGAGTAGTTATATTTTGGACAGATCAACTGGGCATGAATATTGACAAACTCGGAAGAATAAGTATGTTGCAAGGAATGTAGATTTTAAACACCAGTGATTCCATTCCCCCCCCCCCCCCCCCCCCCCCCCCCCCCCCCGCTCCTTCTTCCTTCTTCCTGCACCCCCTGCCCAACTAAAAAAATTGTGGGATAATACTCGAACCCATTCAGAAATAGTAATAGTCATTCAGCACAGAAACAGGTCCTTCGGCCCAAATCATCCATGCCAGCCAAGATGTCCCATCTACGCTAGTCTCATTTGTCCATGTTTGCCCCATATCCGTCTAAACCTTTCCTATCACCCACCACCTCCTGTCCCTGTCCCTGTCTCTCTCTTCCACTCTGTTTCTCTATTTCCCTCTGTGTCTGTCTGTCTGTCTGTCTGTCTGTCTGTCTGTCTGTCTGTCTGTCTGTCTGTCTGTCATTCTCTCTCTCGCTCTCTTCCTCTCTCTCTCCTGTCTCTACCCACTTTTACTTCTACTCCAGACAGACTACCCATTCTCATCCAATATCCATTCCATTAGTCTATATTAAATCATCCAGTCTAGGAGGGGACAGGGTCAATGAAATCACACCAGCACTGCAAACATGATCACCACTGTGATTAACTAACTCAGCACAGGCCTGCAATTGACCCTGGGCATGGTTCACTGGGTACATTCATCTGGCTTGAAAGAGATGTGATGTATTTCTACTAAGATAAGATTCCCTGCTGACAGTCAAGGGATAAGCATTCAATTCTTTCACGGTGTTTTACTATTTCCTGTGATTTAAATTATTTATTTGTGTACGACCTCTTTTCAATTCATGGATTTCCCCCAGGATTTACTTGGAGGCACTGAAGGAACTCACTATTATTGATCACTACTTCATGCTTCTTCCCTCTTCTCAGCCATCTCTTTGGCAGAGAACAGGGGTTATAACAGTCACTGGTTGTTTTGTTTTAAGGTCTATCTCAAGGTTATAGAATTTGATGATGGTAGGAAGTGGAGGGCGATGGTCGGAGCTTGTTTTTGGACTGGAGACCCATGACCAGTGATGTGCCTCAGGGATTGGTGCTGGACCCGCTGTTGTTTGTTGTATGTCAATGAATGTGATTAAAATGTACACATTATGATGAGCACGTTTGCAGATGACACAAAAATAGGTAGTATCAGGACAGTAAAGAAGGTTATCAGAAATTACAGTGGGATCTTGATCAACTAGGTAAGTGGGTGGAGGACACAAAGTACTGGGAGTTACTCAACATCACTGGAGAACATGGATGGGTTATGTTTTGGGTTGGGTCCCTTCTTCAGACTGGAGGAATGGCAAATGGAGTTTAATTCAGATAAGTGCGAGGTGTTGTATGTTGGAAAATCAAACCAGGGTGGGACTTCACAGTGGACAGTGGGGGCCTGGGGAGTGTCGTAGAACAGAGAGATCGAGCAGTACAAGTACATATTTCTCTGAAAGTAGCATCACAGTCGGACAGGGTGGTGAAGGAGGCTTTTGGCACTGGCCTTCACTGGTAAGGCCAATAAGTATAGATAGAAGTTGGAATGTTATGTTACAGTTGTGCAAGATGTTGGTGAGGCCACACATTGGGTATTGTGTTCCGTTTTGGACACCCTGCTATAGGAGAGATGCCATGACACTGCATAAAGTGCAGGAAAGATTTGCAAGGATATTGCCGGGAGTCATTCACCTTAATCCTTCGCTCCTTCTTTTCCTGTACCCTTGCAATTCATTCTCTTGCACACAGACCCCGATTCTTTTTAACATTAAGCTGTTACCTTTAGGATGAGGGAGGAAACCGGAGCACCTGAAGGAAACCCACATGGTCACGGAGAATGCATGCAAAACCTCTGCACAGGCAGCATGCAGGGTCACGATCAAGTCTACCTCCCTGGAGCAGTGGGCAACAGCACTAACTACTGCACCAACTGGGAATACAATGAGTTCAGTATACTTGATGTTCTAAATTTAGAATTTGTTTCCAATTCCATTTGTTTTCTGATTCAGTTTTAGAGATGGAAAAATGTCATTGGGCTCACCAAGTCCACGTTGACCATCTAACGCCTTGAACATTTAATGTTATCCCACTTTCTCATTCATCCCCTGCACATTAGGCGCAATTTTACCTACAAACCCACATGAACCTACAAACCCACATGTCTTTGGGTCATGGGAGGAAACTGGAGCATCCGGGGGAAACCCACATGATAACAGGGAGAACGTGCAAACTCCACACAGACAGCACCTGAGCAGGATTGAAGCTGGTTTTCTGCCGCTGTGAGGTAGCGGCTCTACCAGCTGCGCCACTGTGCCAACTCAGTTTTGGCGCCTACTTTCTGCATATTTATAGTCTTGTATTTTATCATCCATCACTCCATATTTTTAATCAAAGAGAAGATTTCTGTATTATTGATAGGATTATCTTAGAGAGAACTTTAGCAATTTGCATATTCATGATTAACATATTAGTTGGACTGTGACTTGCGTTACCATCAACATAATATTATGCATTATAACATAATATTAAAAAGGTGATTAACTTGGATGAAATTAAAAAACCCACATATATATAAAGTTGAAAAAACATGCTGGAAGATAATAAAATAAAATGCTTAATGCACTAGCAGGGGAAGCAGCTTAAATACACAAAGAAACCAAATTAATGTTTCAGATCACAGATGCTTCACCAGAACTTGGGGTTAGTTTTAAGGTGCAGGGAGAGTGAGGGAGGGGTGATCGCTGAGTTGATATCAATGTTTATGGAGCCGTCTGGTTATTAGATTAATGTCAAGTCAAGTTTATTTGTCACATACACATACAAATGTGCAGTGAAATGAAAGTGGCAATGCATGCGGATTGTGTAAAAACAACAGGACAACAGAACAGAATAGAACAGAACCAGTATTTACATTTTAGAAAAAAATCAATGAAAAAAGACACTACAGTAAATTAGTCTCTGGTGAGATAAGAGTTTACAGTCCTGAATGTCTGTGGGAAGAAGCTCCGTCTCATCCTCTCAGTTTTCACAGTGTGACAGCAGAGGCGTTTGCTGATCGTAGGTGGGGTGGGAGAGATCCCTCATTATGTTGCTGGCTCTGGATCTGCACCTCCTGGTGTAAAGGTCCCGCAGGGGGGTGAGTGTTGTTCCCATAGTTCGTTCGGCCGAACGCACTACTCTCTGCAGAGCCTTCCTGTCCTGGGCAGAGCTGTTCCCAAACCAGATTGAGATGTTATCGGACAAGATGCTTTCTACAGCCCCAGAGTAGAAGCACTGAAGGATCCCCAGCGAGACTCTGAATTTCCTCAGCTGCCTGAGGTGGTAAAGGCGCTGCCTTGCCTTACTCACCAGTGTGTGTTCTCCATGTCAGATCCTCTGTGATGTGGACTCCCAGGTATTTGAAGCTGCTCACCCTATCCACAGTAGTCCCATTTATTTCCACAGGCGTGTACGTCCTCGGATGTTGAGCCCTTCTAAAGTCCGCAATCAGCTCCTTAGTTTTAGTGGCATTCAAGAGGAGGCTGTTGTCCTGACACCAGAGTGCCAGATCAGCCACCTCCTCCTTATTGTTATCGAAGATCAGGCCCACCACCACATTGTCATCAGCAAACTTGATGATGGAGTTGAGCTGAACGTGGCCACACAGTCATGTGTGTACAGGGAGTACAGTAGGGGGCTAAGGACGCAACCCTGGGGGGGGGGGGGGGGGGGGGGGTGGGGGGATCCTGTTTTTTCGGGGTGATAATGATGATAGTTAGAGAGAAACAAATATAGGGTCTGCAAAATACCCGTCAGAGCTGCTACTGAAACTTTAGACTTTACTTTAGACCTTAGAGATACAGCACAGACACGGGCACTTGGGCACACTGATTCCATGCCAACCAGTGATCACCCCGTACACTAGCACTATCCTACACACTAGCGACAATTGACAATTTTTACCGAAGCCAATTAACCTACAAACCTGCATGTCTTTGGGAGGGAGTGTGGGAGGAAACTGGAGCACATGGAGAAAACCCACATGGTCATTTGATTTGATTTTGATTTCATTTGATTCAACTTTATTGCCATTGCACAAATACGAGTACAGGAACAACGAAATACAGTTTAGCATCTAATCAGAGTGCAAGATATTAAAAATACTTTTATATCAAAACAATATGTGCACTGTGGACGAATTAAACTAGTACATAGGCAATAAATATATATAGATAAAAGAGTATAAAGATAGCTAGCGTCGGGCGTGTGAGTACAGCAGGGTGATGGTATTTTGGAAAAAGCTGTTACTCCGCCTGCTTGTGCGAGACCTGTACCGCCTCCCTGATGGGAGGAGGGCAAACAGTCCATGGTTAGGGTGAGAGGGGTCCTTAATGATTTTCCCGGCCCGTCTCAGACACCGTTTGTGGTGGAGGGCATCCATGGCAGGGAGCGGGGTACCGATGATGTGATGGGCGGTTTTCACCACCCGTTGCAGTGCCTTCCTGTCAGCTGTGGTGCAGCTGCTGTACCAAACCGTGAAGCAGGTGATCAGGATCCTTTCAACGGTACAGCGGTAGAAGTTGGACAGGATCTGGGGGGGACAGGTGAACTTTCTTAAGCCTCCTGAGAAAGTAGAGGCGCTGTGTGCCTTTTTGATCAGTTTGGTGGTATTGAGGGACCAGGACAGATCCTCTGAGATGTGTACCCCGAGGACATACAAATTCCGTACAGACAGCGCCCACAGTCAGGATCGAACTGGGGTCCCCAGCGCTGTAAGAAAGCAGCTCGCCACCGTGCCACCGTGCCACTGAAGTAGATTTAACAGACAAACACACTTACCTCATGATTCAAAACCAGAATGTATCTAAAAGGAATATTAACTTTCAAAAATAGGTACCAATACATATTACATTTGTAAAATCATTTGGAGAGGTATTTTGTGTGGGGCGGCAAGTAGTTGATGAACATTTGTGTACTCATCTTCTATCTATCTATATACTATTACTAAAAGTCTCATCTTGACAACTTCCTCCCTACATTGTAAATACATTTTATAAACAACGCCACCCTATATCGCTATGATATTTTTCGCCATCTTACTCACCGTCCTCTCCTCCAACCGCCCCATGGTTTTTTTCCGATCGGTGAAATAATAAAAAAGTTATGAAGGTTTTAAAAAATCGTGAGATCAGCTGATTGGTCTTCTCGCGTGTCAGTCTTCACAATGATGAAGGTCACGCCCCTTCTGGGGACCCAGGAGAATATAGCCCCAGAGGCCGGACGTGAGTCAGTCACTCTGGAACAACATGAGTGAGAGTTGAGTCCAGAACTGCGAGTCTACGCCGTGAGTGTACTGAACTGTGAGTCTGCACTGTGCTTGAAAAGGAAATGAAATGAGTTGTCGGCCCTGCACTGCGCTTGAAATGGAAATGAAATTAGTTGTCGGCCCTGCACTGCGCTTGAAATGGAAATGAAATTAGTTGTCGGCCCTGCACTGCGCTTGAAATGGAAATTAAATGAGTTGTTGGCCTGAGTGACTGAGCCGCCAGCCCATCAGGCCTGAGTGACTGAGCCGCCAGCCCACCAGGCCTGAGTGACGGAGCCGCCAGCCCAAGAATCCATTCGGCCCATAATGTCCATACTAGCCCTCTGGAAACCACCCCCTTCAGCTCACAACACCCATACTAGCGTTCCAGAAACTCCCCCCCCCCCCCCCATTGGCCACAAATAATGGAATTGGTGGAGAGGTGGAATATTGGCTTGGGGGACCAGCCCTCACGTGTGAACATGGGTCCCAACGGGTCCCACTTAGTCTAGTATCAGAATCAGAATCAGAAGAATCAGAATCAATTTATTTGTCATTTGGACCCCTGGAGGTCCAAACGAAATGCCGTTTCTGCAGCCATACATAACACACAAATAGACCCCAGACACAACATAATTACATTTAACATAAACATCCATCACATAACTGTGATGGAGGCCAAATAAACGTATCTCTCCACTGCACTCTCCCCCCCCCCGATGTCAGAGTCAAAGTCATAGCCCCCGGCTGGCGATGGCGATTGTCCCGCGGCCATTAAAGCCACGCCGGGTGGTGCGAGGTCGCACACCGGGTCTTGGTGTTGGTGCCCCCGGTGTGCGCTCGCAGAGTCCGCGGCCATTCCAGCCGCGCGGGGCAGCGGTGTCAGGCCCCGCTCCAGGAGCTCTTTGACCCCGCAACTCGGGCGGGAGAAGTCGCCGCCGCAGAAGCCCCGAAAAGCGGTCTCCCCCCAGGGAGCAGTGGGCTCGGCGCCGTCGTCCACAGACCTGTAGAGAGCCTCCGACTCTCCGGCAGCAGCAGCAGCAGCAGCAGCAGCAGCAGCAACAGCATCGGCAGCAGCAGCAACAGCACCAGCAGCAGCAGCGCTCCTCCACCGCTCCGGACCCGGCCAGCTCCGCTACGGTGAGGTGAGTCGACACCTGAGTCCCCGGTCTCTTCCTGTTGGAGGCCGCTCCTCGTTACGGCCTCAACGACGACTGAGACCCGACGAGAAAAGGTCGGGTCTCAGTGCAGGGAGAGATTCAAAAGTTTCCCCCCCCCCCCCCCCCCCTCCCACCCCACCCCCACCCCCCCACACACACACCCCAACATAAAATAACAAACACTACATAAAAACACAGACAAAAATAATAAAAACGCGGACAGGCTGCAGAGGCCGCTGCTGGCCAGAGCCGCGCCGCGCCGCCTACCGGTTCCTTTAGTATACTTTAAATATAAGAATCAAAGACATAATAAATCTAAGATAGACACAAAATGCTTGTGTAATTCAGTGGGACAGGCAATATCTCTGGAGGGGAGTAATGGGTAATGCTTTGGATCGAGACCCTTCTTCAACATCACCAATTTCTTCTCTCCGGAGATGCTGCATGTTCAGCTGAGTTACTCCAGTATTTTGTGCCTATCTTCGCTTTAAACTAGCATCCGCAATTCCTTCCTACGCATAATAAATCAACTTTGTTCTTTTCCCGACAATTTTTCCCAATGTAAACTGGTACAAGATTCTTATGCTGAAAAGAAACATATTGGTTAATTCTTGTTTAAGAAAGAACTGCAGATGCTGGAAAAATCAAAGGTAGACAAAAAAGCTGGAGAAACTCAGCGGGTGAGGCAGCATCCACGGAGCGAAGGAATAGGTGACATTTCGGGTCGAGACCCTTCTTCATTCTGAAAAAGGGTCTCGCCCCGAAACGTCACCTATTGGTTCATTCTAACCACAAATATATTCCTGATTCACTTACTCCTATGTAAACACAAGCTAATTGATCAAACCTGCCCACAAAAGCTTGTTATGCAGTTTTCTTGAAAACTAAAATAAATGAATTCAAACTGCAAGTTTCCATGAAAATGCAATTGTGCTGAGTTAAGCACAAGTAACTAGAGGACGTGACTACATTACAGAGCTTAGCTTGTAGTTTAGTTCAATAATTGCAGTTTTGTCAGCATGTATTTACATTGAGTGTATTGTATAATAGAGAGGCTATCAAAAAGTCTGCTTTCAATGTTTGATGCAAAATTTAGCAACATTTCTCCCTTTTTAAAATTCATTTTCCCTCAAGAAAATGGTTTCAATTTTTATGACCTACAAGATAAAAGCTTTTTTACAAGTGGTTGCAGCTTTTCTCAACGTTGACTATTCCTCCAATCTGGTGTCACCTACAAATGTAATTTTTTTTCAAACTATAAATTGTCAAAAACAGACCCAGCAGTCACCTTTATGGTTCCACCCTCTGCCCTATAAGCGACTTCGGTATTCCGACTACGCATGCCTAGGTCTTAAGTTACTCGCTATAAATATTCTCGGCAACGGTGGTGCTGCGTTGTGTGCAGGCTTGCGTTTCATCCGTGGTTTGGCCTGGCTCTCCTGTCGCTGTTGAGTTGCTGCTGGGCCGTTCCTGTCCCTGTCCGGGGTGGCCATGGGCTGGCGGGTCAGCCCCGGACTTGCAGCCGGTGCTGCAGCCACCGGCTCCAGCTCGGCTCTGCCTATCCTGCCAGATTGGCCGGCAGCCCTCCACCTCCACCCCCCTCAGTCTGACACCGAGATCCTGCTAAAGATGGGCAGCCGCCAGCCCTGCTCGAAGATGGGCGACTCGGAGCCGCTGCTGCTGGAGTTGTCCTGGTCGGAGAGAGAGTCTGCGGACGAGCTCCTGCCGGCCATGGGCAGGCCGTGCGCCCGCTGGAGCAGCTGCTGCTCTTGGTGGTGCTGGTGGCAGCAGCAACCTCCTTTCCCTCCCTTGCCCAGCAGCAAGCCCAGGGTCCGGGCCAGCTCCAACTCCAGGTCGGGGCTGAAGGCATCATGGCCCAGTCGAGCGCCGGGCCGGAGGAGGCCGACCCCAGGCTGGCGCTCTGCGCAGGCGAGGCCGGGGCCCTCGCTCCTCCTTGGGGTTGTGGATGAAATGGCAGCGAGTACCGTAGCGGCAGAAGCTGGTGGAGGCAAGGTGCGGCATGGCTCCGTCTTATACTTGGGGTGGTGGCTGAGGAAGCGCAGCTCGGCCAGGCCGTGGGTGAACTGGCACGTCGCCATAGAGGCCCAGAGCAGGTTCCTATGGAGTTGGAGCGGGGTTGGGCTGGAGTTGGTGCTGGCTGTGGGCCTATGGGTTCTCCGTGCTGGCTGTGGGCCTGGGGCCGCTGGTGTCGTCGGTTCGGCGCTGTCAGTTGGGAGAGACAGATTTGAGCTGGGGTTGGCACTTCTCCATGCTGGCTGGGGGGCGGGTGTCCCGTCGGTCCGGGCGGGACGGGACACCCGATTGGGGGGGGGGGGGGGGGGGCAAACGAGGACGGTCCAGTGGTGGTTCGGCAGCGCTTGCGGCACCGGGGACCCGAGTTTGATGCTGGCTGCGGATGAGGCGCGGGTCTGTTTGCGTGCAGCTGCCGAGAATGTCTCTCTCGGTCGGTCCAGTCTCACCCCCCCCCCCCCCCCCCCCCCCCCCCCCCCCCACTCACTCATCTGCCCCTTGACAAATACAAGCTTGAAAAAAACTTTGTCAGATTTTTCTCTACAGCGAGTGACCTTTGACAAATCCCATGATTCCATGCGTTTTTCGGAATACCGAACTCGCTTATTGTGTAGCAATCCCTTATAATTCTCTCGGCCTCATTGGTCTTACTGTTCTACAACACTCTCCAGGGTCCTGTGATGCACTGTGTCAGTCCTTCCCTCGCCTGTTTTCCAGCCATGTAGCTGGCCATGCACTGGTAAACTGTTCTCCGAATTTAGATGGTCTGACTTCATTCTTTAGTTGTATTATGTGGCACCTATTAAATGATTCCATGAAAATGTAGATAAATTACATTGACTGCATTACCCTCGTTGCATATCTGTACTACTTTCAACGAATTCAATGAGATTGACTGACAATCTATTGGGTTTCTAATTGTTTTCTAATTCCTCCTTCAGAACAGTTTTATTTACTTTCCAGGCTATAAGTGCGCTGCTAGTCGATGATTCCTTAGACGTGTTCAACATTTCCTTCTTAAATATAGATTAAGAGAGAGAGAAAGATAGACAGACATAAAGAGTGTAGAGACATGGAGTCACAGAATTCAATGCTACAATAGTACTTAATTGTCATGTGTACCGAGGTACAGTGAAAAATCGTGTTTGCGTACAGCTGAGTAAAAATGTTAAGGGCCTGTCCCACCTTCACGACCTAATTCACGACCTCTGCTGTGTTTCCCCTTCTCATACTCGCAGCATGGTCGTCACGAGGTCGTAGGTCGGTCGTAGGTAGGTTGTGATGCTAGTCGTAGGTTCTCGTGGCATCAAGTAGGTCGGGGCGTTTTTCTAGCCTGATGAAAAATGTCCATGAGTAAAAAAGGTTGTGAATTAGGTCGTAAAAGTGGGACAAGCCCCTTACTATGCATAAGCACATTCATGGTTAAGTACAAGTGTATTGTGGAATAGTAGATTACACCGATACAATATGCAAGAGTTGGTGCTTTTCTGGTGCTATTTTTCATGATTCAAGTCTAAAGTTGTTATAAATGTAGAGATTTTAACTTGGCCATAAAAGCCTGTTGTCCCTCCACCGTTGCAGGGTTGGCCTGACCAATTGAAGATGTTGGTGTCCTGCACTGCTGCTTCACCACTCTGTACCACTGCAGGCCACGTTCGATCCACGAGCTCGGCTTCTAGGAGTGGCGTCCATTCCAATTGAGCGCCAGGCTGCTGCAGGACCTCCAGCGGCCCACTCCACTGATGCCTCGATCCGGGCACATTGCCCTGCGAACCGTCGATCTTTACTGCGCCCACCCATTGCTTCGATATAGCTGGTGTAGGACAGGTTGCTGGTGATATTGATCCCTCGGAACTTTAAGCTTTCAAGAGAGGCACAATGGTGCAGCGGTAGAATTGCTGCCGTGCCGTAGCAGAAACCCAGGTTCAATCCTGACTACGGGTGCTGTCTGTACGGAGTTTGTACGTTCTCCTATGACTGCGTGGGTTTTCCCCGGGTGCTCCGGTTTCCTCCCACATTCCAAAGACGTACAGGTTTGTAGGTTAATTTGCCTTCGGTAAAATTGCAAAATGTACCTAGTGTGTAGGATAGTGCTCGTGTACAGGGAATCGCGGGTCGGCACGGATCCAGTGGGCCGAAGGGCCTGTTTCTGCGCGGTATCTCTAAACTAAACTTTCAACCATATCTACTTCGGTGCCGTCAATGCACTCAGCTCGCTTCCCTGTTGCTCCACAGATGCTCTGCCACTGCTCCATAGCACGAGTGTTTTAAAGCTGGGGGCTTCCCCACAGCTTGCTGTGCTTTGTCAATGCTCGGCTGAAGCCAGACATCTCATAGTTATTTATCAATTCTAATTGAATAATTTGGGCTATATGTTTTATGGATCGTCAATTACCCCTAAAGCGTAGCTAATGAATTTAAACTTTTCAACCAATTGCTGACTCCACACCTGCTGATCAGCCATCTGCTTAACACTTTACACCAGTCTGCTGTGTGTGGATGTTTGTGGTTCCAACCTCACGTCCTGAACAGGGACCCTGCTCGCAATTCATTCTCCTGCAGTACAAATAGAACTGTTCTTTCTTTACTCTCTTACCCTGAATGTCATACAGTCAGAGAGTCATAAATTCACAGTGTGAAAATAGTCCCTTCAGTCCAAGTTGGCCACTCCAACCAACTTGTTCCATCTACACTTGTCCCACTGCCTGCCTTTGGCTCATATACTTCTGAACCTTTCCTATTGATGCACCCCCCCCCCCCCCCCCCCCCCCCCCCCCCCCCCCCCCCCCCCCCCCATCAGTCTGAAACGTTGGCTATTTCCTTCGCTCCATAGATGCTGCTGTGTCTGCTGAGTTTCTCCAGCACTTTTGTCTAGCTCCAGACAATCTCCTCGGAGGTAGTGGGTAGACCTGATAGAAATATATAACATTTTTAGAGACGTAGTAATTTTTGGCGGCACCGTGGTAGAGTTGCTGCCTTACAGCACCAGAGACGTAGGTTCAATCCTGACTACGGGTGTTGCCTGTACAGAGATTGTACATTCTCCTTGTGATTGCATGGGTTTTCTCCATGCAAACTCTGTACAGACACACCCGTGGTCAGGATGGAACCCGGGTATCTGGCACTGTAAGGCAGCAATTCTACCGCTGTGCCACAGTGCCGCCCTTGTGTTTTACCCCAACCACGGGTGAACAAGACGAAGGTGATTAAACATTATTACCCCCCATCACAGTGAGGAATGTGGATTCCACTGTGGTGGATGTTTATGTTAACTTTTATTTTATGCAACTCAAATATCACTGTACCTTAACTGGTACATGTGACAATAAATTCGAATTTGAAAAGAAGTTAAAGAAAATTTTAACTTGCATGTTCATTCTAATTTTGAACCTTAAACAGCTACTGGGAGATAAATGAGTGTCAGTATAAGTAGGAAAGCAAAGAGATGAAGTACAGGCAAATAACATGAACGAGGATCCAAAGATGGTCTGTGTGGTTGAAGAATGTTTAGTGAATACCTAGTGACTTTTCTAACAAAGGAGGGGGAACCATGCCAAAGGTGTCATTGAGGAGAAAGGGAGTGTAATATTGGATGAATAAACAACGCAAGCAGAAATGTGTCAAATAGTTCAAAAGTATCAGGAAAGTGGGATAACTTGTGAGCGGGTGGTCGATGGTCAGCGTGGTCTGTTTGGGCCGAAGGGTCTATTTTCATGCTGTTTTTATCAATCAATCAATCAAAGGATTCTCAGAGGTTAATGATGTGTCAGACAACTACCTGCAGCAGGATAGGCTGGAAATGTTCACTGCTACAATACCACAGCACAAAAAACTGACGTTACCTTCGCACTTTCCCTGGTGCTTTAGGATTGTACTACATTTCTACTGATTTTTCAATCATCTCTTTACGTTTAAGCTGCAGAACAGACATTTTAAAAAGATGCCCTTTGACCATACATGACAGCTGTTACATGAAGGGTCTCAACCCGATCCGTGTTCTGCAGAGACGCTGCCTGACCTGTTGAGCTACTTTGGCTCTTTGTGTCCTTTGTGCATTAACCAGCATCTGCAGTTCTTTGTCTACACATGACAGCCTTCCCTGTTTTCAGCTGCATCATCCCTGTCACCACTGTAAAGCAGACAGATGGTTCTGCCCCTTTAACGGACTCATTAACTATCTACACTCATGTTTTATTCTGTACGTTGCAGATTTTTTTTGGTGCAAACTTTCACTGCTGTAATTGTGCGTCTTCCCTTTTAAGATGCGCAGCTGTCTTCAAATCTGCTGCATCGTCTGTTTCTGTGGCTTACATGCAGCTAGCACCTGCCTGATCAATACAGGAACTGCTGAATAGTTATTCAGATACATAGCTCATGTTAACTGGAGTGATAGCCATTCAATTAGAGATACTTGGACACTACAACACACATCTCTGGTGCATCACTGCTGTACACCTATTGAAAAAGCGGCAATATATTTCCTAAAATAATGCAAACAATTTCATTTTAGTAACGGGAATCAGCCACAATTTACAGTGCATTCAGAAAGTATTCAGACCCCTTCACATTTCCACATTTTGTTACGTTACAGCCTTATTCTAAAATGGATTCAATTCTTTTTTTTTATCATCAATCTACACACAATACCCCATAATAAAAAATTGAAAACAGGTGTTTAGAAATTTTTGCAAAGTAATTAAAAAGAAATAACTGAAATATCACATTTACATAAGTACTCAGACCCTTTAAGAGCCTGTCCCACTTGGGCATCATTTGCGCTTCACGACGCATGACGCGCGCACGGTGCGTGGTGACGTAGGCAGTGACGCGCGGCCGCGCACAGCGCCCCAGGATTTTGGGATTCACAAAATCTTTGCGTGGCACCTGCGTGACGCGTAATTGACGCCCAAGTGGGACAGGCCCTTTACTCAGTACGTTGGTGACGTAGGCAGTTACAGCCTCAAGTCTTCTTGGGCGCACATAGAAACATAGAAACATAGAAATTAGGTGCAGGAGTAGGCCATTCGGCCCTTCGAGCCTGCACCGCCATTCAATATGATCATGGCTGATCATCCAACTCAGTATCCCGTACCTGCCTTCTCTCCATACCCCCTGATCCCCTTAGCCACAAGGGCCACATCTAACTCCCTCTTAAATATAGCCAATGAACTGGCCTCAACTACCCTCTGTGGCAGAGAGTTCCAGAGATTCACCACCGTTGAAAAAAGTTCTTCTCATCTCGGTTTTAAAGGATTTCCCCTTTATCCTTAAGCTGTGACCCCTTGTCCTGGACTTCCCCAACATCGGGAACAATCTTCCTGCATCTAGCCTGTGCCAACTGCTACAAGCTTGGCACGCCTGTATTTGGGGAATTTCTCCCATTCTTCTCTGCAGATCCTCTCAAGCTCTGTCAGGATGGATGGGGAGCGTCGATGCACAGCTATTTTCGGGTCCATCCAGAGATGTTCGATCGGATTCATGTCCACTCAAGGACATTCACAGACTTGTCACAAAGCCACTCCTGCGTTGTCTTGGCTGTGTGCTTAGGATCATTGTCCTGTTGGAAGGTGAACCTCTGCCCCAATCTGAGGTCCAGAACGCTCTGGAGCAGGTTTTCATCAAGGATCTCTCTGTACTTTGCTCTGATCATCTTTCCCTCATCCTGACTAGTCGCCCATTTCCTGCCACTGAAAAACATCCCCACAGCATGATGCTGCCACCACCATGCTTCACCGTATGTATGGTATTGGCTAGGTGATGAGCGATGCCTGGTTTCCTCCAGACGTGACACTTGGCATTCAGACCAAAGAGTTTAATCTTGGTTTCATCAGACCAGAGAATCTTGTTTCTCATGCCTTTTGGCAAACTCCAAGCGGGCTGTCATGTGCCTTTTACTGAGGACTGGCTTCCGTCTGGCCACTCGACCATAAAGGCATGATTGGTGGAGTGCTGCAGATATAGTTTTTTTTTTAATTAATATTTTTATTAGAAGCAAACATATTCTGGTAAAGTATAGTTACATATTATAGTAAAAAAAACTTTTCATATACATCAATCATACATTATTAAAATTTTCAATTGTCGATTAATTCTGCTTCTAGTGTTTTTTTTATGTAGATAGAAAGAGAGAGAAAGAGAAAAAAAAGAATTACAAATATCAAAAAAGAAAAAAGATGGAATGAATTACTTATAATACATCATTGGAGATAAGTTTGTAGATTATAAAATATAACTTTTCATCTAATCCTGAGTTCAAGCTTCAGTTGGGTTTTCGTGTTGGGCCAATCTATCCCTTCAAATAGTTATTGAATGGATCCCATATTTTAACAAAAAGTTCTTGTTTGTCCATTAAGACAAGTCTGATTCTTTCTAGATGTAGGGTCTCCGACATTTCCACAATCCACATTTTAATTGTGGGGGTTATAGGGCCTTTCCAAAATGTTAATATTAATTTTTTTCCCAGTTATTATACTGTAGTTGAGGAAATTTATTTGGCTTGTTGTGAGTGTTAAACTTTGTTCTGATATTCCAAGTATTATTAATTTTGAGTCTGGATCCAATTTAGTAGTAACAACTTCAGAAATTATTCCAAAAATATCAGTCCAGAAATTTTTAATTTTTGTACAATTTGCAAAAGTATGTGTTAAATTGGCCTCTAGGTGCAGACATTTATCACAAATAGGAGAAATATGTGGGAAGATTCTATTTAGTTTTATTTTGGAGTAATGTAATCTGTGTAAGACTTTAAATTGTATTAAAGCATGTCTGGCATTTAACGAGCATTGATGTATATGTTGTAGACTTTTGTCCCAAATATCTTTCGTTATAGGTTGACCTAATTCATTTTCCCATGTGCATCTATATAATTCCATCGGTGGTACCTCGTTGTTTAAGAGGGTGTTATAAATATAAGCTATTAATTTTTCAGTGTTAGGATGCTTATTCAAACATTCATCAAGAATTTCTGGTTCCCTAGTCCTATAAACTTGTGTATTAGATTTAACATAATCTCTAATTTGTAGATATCTGAATAAATTATTTGAGTGCAGTCCATAATTCTGTTGTAACTCTTGAAATGAAAGAAAAATGCCTTTCCTATAAAGATGTCCAATCTTTTTAATTCCGTAATTTTTCCATTGTGTGAAACCTTTATCCAATATGGATGGCTTGAATAAAGGATTGTTTACAATGGGAAGATACAGTGGTATATTATTCAATTTTAAAGCTTTTTTTAAATTGTTTCCAAATTCGTATTCCACTATGTATTATAGGGTTTTCCCTATGGGTTTTTTTGTGCAGTTTTGTGGGAGCAAATATAATCGAACCAATTTCAAAAGGTAAACAGTCTTCCTTTTCCATCCTTAACCAATCTGATTGCTGATCCATTTCTTCCAGCCAGAAATTCATGTTTTTAATAGACTGCCCAAAAATAAAACAAGAAATTTGGCAAGGCCAAACCTCCATTTAGCTGCAGATATAGTTGGCCTTCTGGAAGGTTATCCCATCTCCACAGAGGAACTCTGGAGCTCTGTCAGAGTGATCATCAGGTTCTTGGTCACCTCCCTAACCAAGGCTCTTCTCCCCCGATTGCTCAGTTTGGCCGGGCGGACAGCTCTATAAAGAGTACTGGTGGTTCTAAAGTTCTTCCATTTAAGAATGATGGAGGCCACTGTGCTCTTCAGGACCTGCAATGCTGCAGAAATTGATTTATACACTTCCCCAGATCTGTGTCTCGACACAATCCTGTCTCAGAGGTTGACAAACAATTCCTTCGTCTTCATGGCTTTCTTTTGCTCTGACATGCACTGTCAACTGTGGGACCTTATATAGGCAGGTGTGTGTCTTTCCAACTCATGTCCAATCAATTTAATCTACCACTGGTGGACTCCAATCAAGTTGTAGAAACATCTTAAGGATAATTAATGGAAACAGGATGAACCTAAGCTCAATTTTGAGTGTCATAGCAAAGGGTCTGAATACCTATGTAAATATGATATTTCAATTATTTATTTTTAATTACATGGCAAAAATGTCTAAACACCTGTTTGTGCTTCTTCATTCTGGGATATTGTGTGCAGATTGATGATAAAAAAAAATAATTTAATCCATTTTAAAATAAGGGTGTAACGCAATAAAATGTGGAAAAAGTGAAGGAGTCTGAATACTTTCTGAATGCACTGTATGTCTCTATATCGCACCAACTTTATCTCCTTTAGTGGCCCTAAATCTACATTATCTGAATCTTCATCTATTAAATAAATTAGGTTTTGCAATGGACAATCAATCAATAACTATAGTGACCACCTCACAGGAGTGCCTGAATCTAACACCACTTTACTAACCATATTGAGGCTATTATTATTATGATCCCTTACAGTGAAAATCTTTTAATCACTGATATTCTCTAAATCTTAGCACAGACGTACACTCTTGTTTTAATAGCCTGCTTGGTACCATTGTACACACATACTTTATTTCCATTTTGTTGCCTCAGCACAATTTAATTTGCCCCCTACCAGGACCTTTTAACATTTCAAGCAGTTCAGATAAGTCCATTATCTAGTTTCAGCTGGTGTGGGAATTTAGAGGTAATGTCATATTGCAAGTTGGACACTGCATGGAGCTGGCATTTACAATGGAAGGCCTGTGGGAATACATATTTAAGATTTATTGTTCTTTCACTAGCTTAGCAAACATGTACAGAGATTGTAGCTCTGGATACTGGTCAGCATTTAACCATAGATTACTCCATTTCTACTTAGCACAATATTTGATAGCATTGAATACAAAGAAAGCAATAGGAATCTGAAATAAAAGTGGGAAAAGCACCTGCGACTTGCTCCTTTCACACGCTGCTAAATATTTGCAACATTTTTATTTTTAAAGCTGTAGGCGTCAATTTCTGCATCTGTTTTCAGCATTTATTCTCGGGTCTGGGCCTATAATTTAGGATTACAGTGTGTACATTTCAAATATTTTTTGATTTGGGTTTTAGTCTTTGAAGTGTTCAGATTTTATGTTTATGTTAAATTCTATTGTTCTTTTTAATTGTGTTGTGTTCTTTTAATTGTATGACTGCATGGTAACTCAAATATCACTGTACCTTTAATTGGTACATGTGACAATAAATGTGAATCTGAATCTGAAATTTGTTTATCCTGAGCACACTCGATAATTCCCCTGCACACCTGAGATTGGATTAATTCCTCTATAGGATCTTTGTTCCTGACTACCTGATTTCTTTCACACGTTTTACTTCAGGGAGAAGAGCTTATGACCAGAGTGGTGTCGGTTTTTAATAATGTTAGCTGCCTCATGAAGGCAGTTCAAAGACTCACGCCACCCTTGGCCACAATCGCTGCACACTGCTAACATTGAGAAAAAGTTTAGTTTATAGTTATAGAGTCGTACAGCATAGAAACAGGCCCTTCAAGTCAACTTGCCTACTCCAACCAACAAGCATCGTCTACACTAGTCCCACTTGTCTGTCTGCATTTAACACATGTCTCTCTAAACTTATCCCATCCATGTACCTGTTTAAATGTTAAATGTTTCCTCCCATGTACGGCGGCAGGCGCGGGCACACCGCGACGCCCTGTGTCTCCCTTTCAAGGGAGATGCTAAAAATGCATTTCGTTGTCTCTGTACTGTACACTGACAATGACAATAAATTGAATCATTTCATTTCATTTCATAAGTTCATAAGCCATAGAAGCAGAATTAGGCGATTCAGCCCATCAAGTCCACACCGCCATTCAATCATGGCTGAATTATCTTTCCCTCTCACCCTATTTGCCTGCCTTCCTCCCATAACCCTGACACCCTTGTTAATCAAGGATCTGTCAATCTCCGCCTTAAAAATATCCATTAACGGCCTCTACAGCTGTCTGAAGCAATGAATTCCACAGATTAATCACTTAAAGGTACGTCCTTTTCAGTGGCGGACTGGGTCTAAAAATATTGGTTGCCAGGAGACAAAGGGGGCCTACTTCATCAGGGGCCCACTTGCCATTGGGCAAGCTGACACCCTGGCCAGTCCGCCACTGGTCCTTTTATTCTGTGGCAATGGCCTCTGGTCCTAGACTCTCCTACTAGATATGGAAACATCCTCCCTGCATCCACTCTAGCCAGGCGTTTCAGCAAATTGTGATCATTTAGTTTAGTACTGTCATATGTACCAAGGTAGAGTGAAAAGCTTTTGTTTGCATGGTATCCAGTCAGAGAACAGACTACACATGAACACAGTCAAGCTGTCCACAGTGTCTGATTAAAGTAGCAATGTTACAAAATTTTGAGATTTTAAAAATTAAGCCTGCAATTTATGCCATCAGATAAAGTATAAAAATAAGTTTAATTTGACACCTAATTTACATTCATATCTTCAGTATTAAAAAAGTTATGGCTGGACTTCCGGTGGCGCCATGCTGAACTAGCAGTCGCAACCTTTAGCTCCGCTGCTGTAAAATCGCAATTTTTCACGTTAAAATCGGGTCTGGAGGTCGGGTCCAATTCAAAAACTCACCGGAGCCCCGGGACGTCGCGCTGATGAAGTCATCAGTAAGCGCTGTGATTGAAAATGGAGGATAAAGGATTTTAAATGAAAAAACCGTCTTCAGCTCAGAGCCCTCAGAGAACAATCTCAAAACTGCTGAAAACACAGAAAACTGAAGAACAGACCTCTGAAGTGGATTCTGGAATGGCTACAAGGGCCAAGACTGAAATGGCTACTAAGGAGAAAAATGAAATGGAGGAGATAAAGAACTCGGTAAGAGAACTGAGAAAGGATATTGAGGCTGGAAACTCAAAAATGATGGAAAATATTAATGTTAAATTGATGGAAAATATGTCGAACATCAATGCTGGTAATCAAAAAATTATTGACTGCATTGGCATTATACAAAAACGAATTGAGGATGTGCATGAAGAGCTAATGGGGAGAATTAATAAAGGGGAAGAAGAATCTAAGAAGAAGTTTGAGGCTGTGCATGTAATTGTTTCTTCACATGTAACTGAAATAAAAGACATGGAAACAATTGTTGATCAAATGGCTGAAGATATGCAGGGAATGAAGCTAGAACTAGACAGCCTCAAGAGTCAACTGGCAAAAGTCTCAGATAAATGTCTTGATCTCGAAGCTCGCTCACGACGCCAAAATTTACGAATACTGGGAGTAACAGAAGGGGCAGAGGGGAACAACGCCCGTGAGTTCACTGCCAACTTAATCAAACATGTACTCAATTTACCTGTGGAACCGGAAATTGAAGTGGCACATCGAATACCTAGATTTAAGCCAAGATCACAAGCAGATCCAGCCCACCCACGACAGATCATAGTCAAACTTCGGGACATTTCAGCACTTGAAGAGCTGATGAAAAAAATCAAATATGGAGTGAAGATGACCTTTGGAAACGACTCTATCAAACTCCTCCGGGATTATCCCTATGAGATCGTGCAAAAGAGAAGAAAGTTCTCACAGACAAGACAGATTCTCCATGGAGTTAAAGATGTCAGATGTGGCGTTTTTTATCCGGCCAGGATGCGCATTACTTTCAAGGGAAAAGAGAAAACTTTCACTAATTCGGACGCATCTTATAAATATGCCCAAGAGATTGTGGCAGAAACAGAAGATTAATCAAGGCAGCGGGACGATATGGACAAATTCTTTCCTTTTATTACTTCACAGAGAACACCTGAAGATAAGGGAAGAAACACCATTCTCTAAAAGTTTAAAATGGAAGAGCATTTCCACGTGCGCTGGTCTAGACACCTTATCTCCTTTGGACGCTTTGGAATTCAACTCAAGGACATTCTTTGTTCAAAATGAAGGAAAGACTGATAAGCAACGCAGAGATGAACAGCAGAGCCGAATGTGGAAAACACCACAAGGACAAATGGCGGTTTAAGATATTAAACCAGCTTTACAAAATATAGAGAATTAATAATTACGATTAACAATACTAATATAGAAATATAAATGGAAACTAACCTGAACTACATAATGGGTAAAATGTAATAATGTGCTAATAAGACTGACTACTGTTCCGGTCGTATATAGAGATAACAAAGTTTTTTAGAATTAAAGTAGATAATACTGAAAGGTTAAGTGTTATGTAGTTCGTGTGGAGAAGGGAGGAGACTCAGGCACCTGGCATAATTCCAGGAGCCTGTTTCTGGTTAAACCCTTACAGCTAACAGCTTACTATTATCAAAGGTATAACTAATTATAAATAATTAGTAGATGAAAGTGTTAGATAAATAAATTTCACAGTAGCTGAACACAGATCTGATAAGTCTGAATGAAATACATATATATATATAGTGTAATTGGGTGAAATATAATTGATTTTGAAATGGCACCGCCTTCCTAGGTTTAGAGTAATAAAAGGAGAGTAGCTAATTGTACAACATCAACTTCGGAAGTCGAATAGATGTCGAATCCCACAGACGCGTGGGACACGCACTACAGTGTCGAATACTTCGGACACTGTAATTTTACTTGTTCAATTTTTTTTTTAAATCACAATGTCACTACTATGTGTTTTTTTTTCAAGGAAAATCGCAAAAGGGATCTACCAAGGAAGTTAATAATATAAACGCCCCCCAAATATCCAGAGTCCTGAGGTATGGATGCACCGTAATAAATAAGGGTATTAAAATCAGAGAAAATGCAAGATGATAAACAAAAGAAAATGGGAGGAATCACACTGTGTAGCTGGAATATAAGGGGTATTAATGAACCAATTAAAAGGGGCAAAATACTAGCTCAGCTGAAATCATAACACGGACATTACTTTTCTACAGGAAACGCACCTTAAACATCAAGATCAGATGAGATTGAGGGCGAATTGGATAGGCCAAACATTTCACTCCTCATATACTTCGAAATCCAGAGGCACCGCAATTATTATTCGCAAAGGAATACCATTCAAATCAAAGAACATTATATCAGATAAGGAAGGGAGATATCTTATAGTTACAGGAGAGATCCATGTTACGCCAATCACTTTGGTAAACATATATGCGCCCAATTTTGATAATCCTCAATTTTTTAATAAAATCCTGAATACAATCACAGAATTTAACTACCAAAATGTTATAATTGGAGGAGACTTCAACTGTGTTTTAGATCCGTACTTAGATAAATCGATGCAAAAACAAAGAGGTAATATGAAATCTAAAACTAGTGAACTCTTAAATACATATATAGAAAATACAAATATAGCAGACGTCTGGAGGATCGCGAATCCGACTGGAAGGGAATACTCGTTTTATTCAATGGTACATAAAACATACTCACGTATAGACTACTTCCTAGTGGATACAAAACTAATCCCTTATACTATGAACTCCAAATATCACACCAATACGATTTCAGATCACTCCCCGTTAACTTTCGTTTTAAAATTAGAAGGAATGTCTACGAACAAATCGTTCTGGAGGTTTAGCTCGCAAATTCTGAAAGACCCACAAGGGAGTATATATCTAAAAAAACAGATGGACCTATTTTTTGAGACAAACGATACACCAGATATATTGCCCACTTTATTATGGGAATCCTTCAAAGCATTTATTAGAGGAGTCATTATCTCGTATCAAGCTTTTCAAAACAAAAAGAATAAGAATGAACAAAGATAATTAGAAGAACAAATCAGACAACTAGATATAGACAATGCTAAAGACCCTACTATGGATAAACATAATAAAATTTTAATACTGAAATTTAAGCTAAATAAATTATTATCAGAGAAGATTATAAGATTATTCCATATTACAAAACAAGAACATTTCGAATTTGGGGATAAACCCCATAAACTTTTTGCACGCCAACTGAAAAAACGGGAAAAAGATCATGCAATTTTAATGATTAAATCAGATAGAGGGGAATTATTAACACTACCTAATGATATCAATAAAAGATTTGCTCAATTTTACAAGAATTTATACACATCGAAAACGCTAATAGACAATAATAAAGTTTCAGAATTTTTGGACAATTGTAACCTTCCAAAACTAGAATTGAAGGAACAAGAAGAACTGGGAGCACAAATTATATCTAAGGAAATAGAAGACACAATAAACACACTTAAGAATGGAAAAACACCAGGACCTTACGGATTCAGTAATGAATTTTATAAATGTTTTTACGACATAGTTACACCACGTCTACAGAAAATGTATACATACGCTTTTAACGAACAAATCTTACCTGAAACACTAGCAGAATCAACGATCACATTAATACTTAAAAAAGATAAAGATATAGAAGAACCAGGCTCATATAGAGCTATTGCTTTGTTAAATACGGATCTAAAAATATTAGCGAAAACACTAGCTAGAAGACTAAGTCAATATGTTAGTAAATTAATAAATGAGGATCAAACGGGATTTATACCTAAGAGACATTCATTTAATAACCTGAGACGTCTGCTTAACATAATGCATTCTCACAAACCTCAAGAACAAGAGTTATCTATCATTTCATTGGACGCAGAAAAAGCGTTTGATCAAGTAGAATGGGATTATATGATTAAAGTATTGCAAAATTTTCAAATGGGAGAGAACTTCATCACATGGATAAAATTATTATATAACAAACCCACGGCTAGAATATTAACTAATAATATACTATCTACGAAATTCCAATTAACAAGGGGCAATAGACAAGGATGTTCATTATCACCACTGTTATTTGCTCTGGTAATTGAACCTTTAGCTGAAAAAATTAGAACACACCCGGATATTTACAGTTATAATACAAAATATTAAAATAACAAAATATCCTTATATGCAGACGATGTATTACTGTATATCACAAAACCCCAAATCAGTATACCAAACATATTAAATCTAATTGAGGACTTTGGATCTTTTTCAGGATACAGAATAAACTGGAACAAAAGTGAAATTATGTCGATAAAACCGAAAGACTCAACACATCTCTTGAAATTCCCCTTTAAAATAGCCACAGAAAAATTTAAATATTTAGGAATTGAAATCACTAGAAATTATCACGCTATGTTTAATGCCAATTATAGCCCCTTACTTAAGAAACTAAATAATCTAATCAAATTCTGGAAAACGCTCCCGATGTCTTTAATAGGTCGAATAAATGCTATAAGAATGATCTTTTTACCACAAATCCTATATTTATTTCAATCAATTCCAATATATCTTCCAAAAAAGTTTTTCAAAAAACTAGACTCAGACATTACAAATTTTATATGGGATTGCAAATCCCACAGAATACAAAGAGCACACCTTAGTAAACCAAAAGAGATGGGTGGTCTAGCGCTCCCTAACTTTATGTACTATAATTGGGCAGTAAATATTAAAAATATGATTCACCTGCTGGACAACTCTGCCCAGCAAGTGGACTGGATTGTAATGGAGAGAGAGGACTGCTCTCCGTGTAATACAGGAGCGACTCTCCTCTCACCAGTGAATCTGAATAACAAAAATTATAATAAAAATCCAATGATACATAGCACAATTAGAACTTGGAAACAAATAAAACAGAATCTAAAATTAAGAAATCTATCTCTTTTAATGCCAATAGTCAATAACCTGTCGTTTAAACCCTCAATTATAGATAAATCATTTACACAATGGGAAAGAATGGGAATCAAAACGCTCGGAGACTTGTATGAATTAGGAAAATTATTATCATTTCAACAATTACAACTGAAATATAATTTGAAAAATAATCAATATTTTAAATATCCTCAAATCCGTGACTATCTGAAAAAATACACAAAAGACTATCATAACATGCCCCCAGACTTATTGGATGAAGCCATGAAGACAAAGGCTGAATCAGCAAATCTAATATCATACTTATACAACATTATTTTAAATATAGAAATACCTACAACCGATGGTATTAGAAGAGACTGGGAACAAGAACTAGCTATAAAAATTTCAAAAGAGAGCTGGGATAAACACTTATTATATGTGCATAAATGCTCGATCAACGTACAACAAACTCTAATTCAATATAAAACATTACATAGACTATATTACTGAAAAACTAAAATAAATAAAGTTTTCCCCAATGTCTCACCCATTTGTGATAAATGTCAGTCACAAGAAGCTAACATAGCGCACTCTTTTGTTTTCTGTATAAAAATTAAAAAATTCTGGAACGAAATATTTGAAATCTTCACAAAATTATTTAAAATAAAACTTGTACCAAAAGCAGAATGGATCATTTTTGGAATATCGGAAGGTAACCCCTAATTAAACGTGTTTCAAAAGAACTTACTTAATTACGGGCTAATAATGGGAAAAAGGCTTATACTCAAATTTTGTAAAAATGCTCCAATACCAACAATAAAAATGTGGTTTTCAAACATGTTCGAAACATTACACTTGGAAGAGATGAGACTCCTTCTAGCAGGCAAAGCAGACCACTTCCAAAAGACGTAGTCTGCATTTACGGAACTATTACAAGCATAAGGTGCAATAGTAATTTAAAATATAAATGGTGCCAGGATCTGGTAACGGGGGGTATAAAATAAATTAAAAAAAAACACGGTTGGTATATCCTTTTTTGCGGAGTTTTGTGTTACAATAGAGCGATTGTTTTTCCTTTTTTTTCCTTTTCTTTCTAGGGTCTTATTTCCTTTCTTTACTTCCTTCTCTAACTTCTTCCCTAAGGGGCTTTCATCTCCCAACACTTTCCTGCACCTTCATGATTCTTGCTCACTTTCCTTACTTCTTTTATTTCTACCTTTTTTAAAGCTCAAAAAACGAAGTGGTACAACAAAATGTAATAAGATATATGTGATGTGTATTATTGTAATTTACTGTACTTCTAATAAAAATTAAAAAAAAAAAAAAAAGTTATGGCCATTTTCATACTTGGAAATTAGCATCTTGTTCCCTATTGCTTTTCCATTGACTTAACACAAAAGCTGTGATCAAGGACAGTCAAAAGCCCATAACTTTCTTAAAAATTAATAGAACTGAAATAAATGTTGTTATTATAGATTAAAGCATTCTGAAACAAATATGAAACAATCTTACTTGGATGACTTAAAATTAAGGCATATAATTGTGTAGCTAATTACAAAATTCAATTACTAGATCTAAACATCTATCCATTTCTTAAGAAAAGATTAACATTTTTAAATAGCCTAAGTGTCCAAATAACATTCACACAAGATTCACAATATAACATGATTTTTAAATCTCATTGTCATGAATTTATAGGCCAAATGGAAGGAATTTAGTGTTTAATTCCCGTAAATGCATGACCATTTTAATCATCTTGCGAGTGGGTTTTTGTGGAACGCGATCGATTGGAACGTTGCGGTTGCAGTGAATTTAAACCCCATATCGGCAGGAAAAACACTGCCAGTTCGTATGAGTCCTAAATCACCTATTCGCAACGTAAAATTTGGATTAAGGTCATCCTAAGAAGCACGTTTATATGTAAAAAAATGGCTTACCTTTAGCTGTCCCATACGTGAAATCCGTCCCGTTGTCGGCGTTGACAGCATTAGAAGCAGATTTTTATTTTACTCCAGCGCTGAAATTGTCCTGTAGTTTTTTTTTTAAAAATTCACAGAATGGCAGTCGGAACAATTCTTCAGCATTAGCTAGCAGCCCGAGAATACAAAACTCCGGCAGGCAGAAGAAAACCGTATTTTAACCCCGCCCCCACCCCCCCTCTCAAAGGTTCCAAAGTCGCGCACACGGCCAGTGGCAGAACTGCAGCGCCGCTGAAGGTAAGTTTTGTAACATGCCTAATTAAAGATTAACCCTGTTATTCCAGGTTCAAGAACAGCTTCTTCCCATCAACCATCAGAATCCTGAACCACACTAAACAACCCTAATCGCATCTCTAATTCAACCTCCTCAGCCATATTAACCCACTGTGGTCAATGCACATCTATGGTTATGCCATGTACTTTGGATTTTGCATTATCATAGTCTAATTTACTTAGAATAACTCATAATTTGTTATACATTCATTAATGTTGTTGTGCCTCTAAAGCTGCAGCAAGAATTTCATTGTTCCGGTTCATATACCATACATACAACAAATAGATACTCTTGATCTTGAGTATTCCTGTTATTAATAATTCTGGGCCCAAAACCCAACTGTTAAAACATTGCTTATGCCATAAATTATGCTTTGCGTGCCCAGATAACACATTGCAGTCCCAACTCTGGAAATTGTTTATCTGCAGCCTTTTCAATGCTGAAGTACTGAAACAACTGCAGCAGTATTAATCTTCATTACAGGTGACTGTTCATTCACTCACCAGGCTCTGTGAATGATGGGTTAGGATTGCTTTCTCCTACAGAAGATCTATCTTCAGAATGTTCTAGCCAGCAAGTGCAATGTTTTCAGTTTCTCAATTAGCATTTTGCATGCACGTGAATAATTACTGCATCATCCCTGATTGGTACAAATTACCGCTTTCCTTATACAATACTTTGTTATTCTTCATGCTGCCATTTTATTGACTTTAGATTCACTCTTCTATGATGAAAGGAAGCTTTTTCACAGAATCCATTCTTCATGATATGAGCTTACGTACTTCTCCAAATGATTTGTTTTGAGCTGTTGATTAATTTGAAATACATTCCAGTTGACTTTCTGAATGCAAACATGATAAACCCACTGGAACAATAATCAAGGAACTGGCCCTCATTCATATCCAAGGCACAGCTCAGGAGTAGCTAACATTTTCACGCACTTGGCAACTCCTCAAAATCTACGGAAATTGATTCTCCTTGCAATATAGAACAAACTAGATATACCAAAAACATGAAGCATGAATCATTCAGCAAAGAAATACACTTTGTCTAAATTGAAAATTTCTTACCATTCCAATCAGACTTTAAAAGTGTTTTTGCTGGGTAGAACGACCATCTCTCTGATGCTATTTTCTTGTGAATATGTCCTGTATCCAATAATGACATATGCAATTTTTTGTCCACCACTTTCTGTAAAACTAAGAAGACACATTCCGAATGGTGTGACAAACTCCAGTACTGATAAACTCGGTGGTACAGTTGGTAGTGCAGCCATATCTTTTCATCAATGCTCTATCTTTAAATCAATCAATTACTTATGGAGATTGGCTGAAGAATGTTGGCAAGTGAAGAAACCTTGTTTTTTTTATGTTTGTTGGCGGTTCAGTTTTTAATATTAAAGAATTGATGGAAGTCTCAGATGAAAGGTAATATTTTAAACTATACAGTTTCTTTAACTCTGCAATCTGCTTTATTATTTATTTCTCGAGGATCAAATTTCAAAAGGTGCAGCAAATATGGGGAAGGACAGCAAAATAGTTTTGAACAACTTTTCACATTCAACTTTTTATTTGGCTGGCACGGTGGCGCAGCAGTAGAGTTGCTGCCTTACAGCGCCATAGACCAGTGTTAGATCCTGACTAAGGGTGCTGTCTGTATGGAGTTGTACATTCTTCCCGTGACCGTGTGGACTTTCCCCATGTGCTCTGATTTGTAGATTAATTGGTTTGTAGGTTAATTAGCTTTGGTAAAGATTATAAAAGATTATAAATTGTCCCTAAGGTGTAGGATAGTGCTAGTGTATGGGGTGATCGCTAGTCACCGTGGATTTGGTGGGCTGATTGGCCTGTTTCCACGTGTATCTCTAAACTATACTTAACTAAACAGATTCAAGTAAAAGGGTTACACAGCTCATTTAAATTTCAAAATATATTTCAGTGCTTCACAAACGATATTGGAAAAATGAACATGGAGCCTGCAGGGAAGGAAGGGCACAGTTAATGTAACTCAGTGAGATTTGTTGGTATAAAAAGAAATTAATGAAGAGGATTGCAGCGAATAGAATAGGCTGAAAGGAGGGGAGCCATAGAAAAGACAGGAGTATCTTTTCACAGATGGCTGTGGAGGCCAAAACTACAGGTATTTTTCACAGTGGAGATTGGCAGGTTCTTGATTAGTAAGAGTGTCATGGGTTTTGGGAAGAAGGCAGGAGAATGGGCTGAGAGGGAAAGATAGATCAGCCATGATTTAATGGCGAAGTAGACTTGTTGGGCCAAATGGCCTAATTCTGCTCCAATAATTATGAACTTATGTATCAAGGTTGGGGGATGGGAAATTATGAGTTAATAATGGGACATTGTACATATCTCTAAATCCTTCAAAAAATTATGAATAAAAAAATTATTGTGTCCTCCCATATTCCTGGCTAACTTTGAACTAGTGTTTGGAAATATAACCATATAACCATATAACAATTACAGCACGGAAACAGGCCATCTCGACCCTTCTAGTCCGTGCCAAACACGTATTCTCCCTTAGTCCCATACACCTGCGTTCAGACCATAACCCTCCATACCTTTCCCGTCCATATAACTATCCAATTTATTTTTAAATGATAAAAACGAACCTGCCTCCACCACCTTCACTGGAAGCTCATTCCACACAGCCACCACTCTCTGAGTAAAGAAGTTCCCCCTCATGTTACCCCTAAACTTTTGTCCCTTAATTCTCAAGTCATGTCCCCTTGTTTGAATCTTCCCTACTCTCAGTGGGAAAAGCTTATCCACGTCAACTCTGTCTATCCCTCTCATCATTTTAAAGACCTCTATCAAGTCCCCCCTTAACCTTCTGCACTCCAACGAATAAAGCCCTAACTTGTTCAACCTTTCTCTGTAACTTAGTTGCTGAAACCCAGGCAACATTCTAGTAAATCTCCTCTGTACTCTCTCTATTTTGTTGACATCCTTTCTATAATTAGGCGACCAAAATTGTACACCATACTCCAGAATTGGCCTCACCAATGCCTTGTACAATTGTAACATTACATCCCAACTTCTATACTCAATGCTCTGATTTATAAAGGCCAGCACAACAAAAGCTTTCTTTACCACCCTATCTACATGAGATTCCACTTTCAGGGAACTGTGCACAGTTATTCCCAGATCCCCCTGTTCACCTGCATTCTTCAATTCCCTACCATTTACCATGTACGTCCTATTTTGATTTGTCCTGCCAAGATGTAGCACCTCACACTTATCAGCATTAAACTCCATCTGCCATCTTTCAGCCCACTCTTCCAACTGGCATAAATCTCTCTGTAGACTTTAAAAATCTACTTCATTATCCACAACCCCACCTATCTTAGTATCATCTGCATACTTACTAATCCAATTTACCACACCATCATCCAGATCATTGATGTACATGACAAACAACAGTGGACCCAACACCGATCCCTGTGGCACCCCACTAGTCACTGGCCTCCAACCTGACAAACAACCATCCACCATTACTCTCTGGCATCTCCCATTCAGCCACTGTTGAATCCATCTTGCTACTCCACCATTAATCCCCAACCATTGAACCTTCTTAACCAACCAACCAAATGTTCTTTAATATATACCACTTATATGGGCAAAGAAAAGGAAGCAAACAAACAAAGTTAAGTATAATATTGGATTTCAATGCTGTGCTTTATTGGCAAGAAAGGATATTTGCTGTAAGGTTTTTCAATCTAAATTTCTAATCTAGTTTGTTAAATGTATCAGTTTCATTCTTGCAATCACACTCAAGCACAAAAGGCATTGTCACTTTCTTTTTTAGCTCAGAGCATCTAAAATTAAATGTGAAGTGAGGATAAGATTGTGTCCAAAGAATTCTGCTTATTCCCAAGGTAGCACGGCTGCAGTAGATATTAAAGCAACAGCTCTCCATGGTGTGCTCTGATTTTTATTTATAGATAGCGCAGAAAGGAATGAAAGTGAAAATCAAAAGAACAGCTCTCCGATCTAAAAGGCTTTTCATTTTAATTCATCATTATCGATGATATCATTGCGAATGCTGGCATGATGAAATCTATAAATACCGATGCCTGAAAATTGAGTGAAATTCATACTGCAAATATTTAAGGGAATATTGGATATTTATCGATGATTTTAACTCAATGAAGTGTGTTCTGTTAGGTCGGACACCTCCAATTAACACGCAGGAGATTTACAAGAATGATTCCAGGAATGAGTGGGTTAGCAAATGATGAACGTTTGACTGCACTGGGCCTGTACTCACTGGAGTTTAGAAGGTTGAGGGGGGGGACCTCATTGAAACTTACAGAATAATGGAAGGTATAGATAGAGTGGATGTGGAAACGATGTTTCCACTGGTGGGAGAGTCTAGGACCAGAGGTCATAGGCTCAGAATTAAACGGCTATTTTAGAAAGGAGGTGCGGAGGAACTTCTTTAGTCCGAGGGTAGGTAATTTGTGGAACTCATTGCCACAGAGGGCTGTGGTGGCCAAGTCAGTGGATATTTTTAAGGCAGAGATAGACACATTCTTGATTAGAACGGCTGTCAAGGGTTATGGGGAGAAGGCAGGGAAATGGGATGAGGAGGCAGAGATCAGCCATGATTGAATGGCGGAGTAGACTTGATGGGCCGAATTACCTAATTCTACTATAACTTGTTGAACATGGGAACTTGCACCATCACCAGACCGTTCACCCCCAAAACATTGTCCAGTAGCCATGGATTCCTCCACTGTCTTAAACCAACACTGCATTAGGATTTGCAATAGGCTTGAAACAACCTAAATGCTGAAGAAGAAAGTAACATTAAATAGAATGGAGATGACTCCAATACACAAGGAAGGTATATTTTCACACACATGGGCAACTTTAGACATAATACTCCTTCTTAAGGCATTAGGAATGCCAACCTTTTGTAGAAACAGCATCTCATTCTCCATTTGATAGCCTATGACCGAACAGTATGAAAATTGAATTCTCAACTTTTGAGTAACTCCTTTCTTCCCCCTCTCTCTTCCCTGTGCCTCCCCAATACACAACCATTTCTCCCACTCTCGTCCTTCTCCCTTCCCCACCTCCATGAGCCCCTCATGGCCCTTTTATCTCTCCTCCCTCCCCTCCCTCCGTTCCCTTCCACCCATATCCCTCCCACGAGCATTACATTTCACTTCTCTTCTCTCTGTGTTCAACACCTCCACCCTTTTGTCCACCCCTCCTCTAGCCACCCCCCCCCCCCCCCCCCCCCCCCCCCACTACCACCATCTGTATCCATCTATCACTTGCCAGGCTTTATCCCCAACGCCTATCCAGCTTTCTCCCTCTGCTGCAATCACTGATGAAGGGTCCCGACCCAAAACATCGACTGTCCATTCCCTCCACAGATGCAGCCTGACCACCGAGTTACTTCAGCATTCTGCGTTTTGCTCAAGATTCCAGTTCCTTGTGTTTCTATATTATTGTGCAGTTTTGCTGTTGAGCTAAAACACATTACATGCTGATAGAAGATGATGTTTTTTTTGTCGATAATTTCAACGAGTTGCAGAATCAGCTGAAGAGATTTGCATTATCATATTAATGCTTTTAAAAGAAGAATACTTGAAAGTTGCTTAAAAAAAATGCTATTAGGTAGGTTTTATCACCTTGACAAGAAAAAACAGGAAAAAAGATTTATGATAAATAAAATTAGATTATTAGAGGTGTGACTAGTGATGCAGCAAAGAAGCCAACGTCGGGAGTCTATTACATCCAAGAAACAACGATTGCTCCAATTACTTTACAGCAGATGAGGGTTAATTTGATATATTTTTATAAATCATATGTTTTCTTCATTTCTCCTTTTACCAAATCTTCTTTGAGTGATGTACATCTTTAAATCCATAATGGATATCTAGGCACTTCACCACTTAAGAAGTTTAGTCAGTTTACTCCCATTGATTTTTTAAACTAATTAAGGTGTTTATAGATTTAGAAATAGAGTCCATCAGTCACACATTAAGTTCTCCTGTAATTTTATTTTTAAAGTCACTGAGGTGGAAATTAAATGCTTTTAACCTTCCGAACATGAGCTTTTGTTGCTATGCAGACTGAACAATGCGCAGAAGCGAAAAGAGGTCTGTCCTTCATGTATTAGAATCATGTCAGAGGGAAGACTGTGTGATGTGCCGTCAGGAATATAAGATAGAAGACACTCGGCCCATCCAGTCTGTACTGCCGTTCAGCTAGTTCATAGCTCATTAATTTTGGCCACAGTTCCATTTTGTGGATCAATTTGAGTGAGTGGATACTTATGCATTTCATGATGGCCCATGAAAGAATATATTATCTCCTTTCCCTCTACCCTGTGGCACAGTGGCGCAGTGGTAGAGGTGCTGCCTCACAGCGCTAAAGACCTGGGTTCAATCATGACTACAGGTGCTGTCTGTGCGGAGTTTGTACGTTCTCCTCGTGACTGTGTGAATTTTCTCTGGGTGTTCATAAATCCATAAGTTCTAGGAGCAGAATTAGGCCATTCGTCCCATCAAGTCTACTAAGTCATTTAATCATGGCTGATCTATCTTACTCCTGCCTTCGTCCCGGGATCTCCAGTTTCCTCCCGCATTCCAAAGGCATGCAGCGTTGTAGGTTAATTGGCATTTATAAATTCCCCCTAGTGTGTAGGATGCGAAAGTGAGATAGCATATAACTAGTATAAATGGGTGATCAATGGTCGGCGTTGTTTAGGTGGGCCAAGAGGCTTGTTTCCACGCTGTATCTATTATCAATGACGGCCAGGTTGGCATACTGGGTTAGTCCAGCTTTCCTGCATTTGGCTAATGCTGCTCTAAATAGACAGTTCTCCCTACATCTGTGTTTCACACGGAGGAAGCCCACACGGTCACAGGAAGAACATGCAAACTCAACACAGACAGCACCCGAAATCAGGATCTCTCCTGGGTCTCTGACACTGTGAGGAAGCAGCTCGACCAACTGTGCTATTTTGTGTTGTCTACCAGGCTCTCCCTATGGTAGCTTCAGCAGCTCTCCTGATCAAGGGTCAAGAGTGTTTTATTGTCATATGTCCCAGATAGAACAATGAAATTCTTACTTGCTGCAGCACAACAGAATATGTAAACAATATAATAAACAACCCAGCGTTACCTCCCTAATGAGAATGTCCAGGTCTCTTTCACATAGTCTAGGGTATTCCCCCTCTCCCCTGCACCATCTGCCTTCTCTGTAACTGCCCTGATGGTGTTTGGTTGGCATAGAGAAAGGAAGGATGATGTCTTTCGGATATAAAGTCCTTCTCAGATTGGTACATAGTAACTTGTTAGAAGCTAAGATCAACTGAATGTGGTAGCTCTCTCTCGCCCATTGCTGATATAAACTCCCTCTGTTATCAAACTCTTGAACAGACCGCTCACCATGATTTCCCAACTCTCCAAATACCTCATTGTGGACGTTCGAAATCTGTACTTTCTCTGTAGCTGTAACAATATATAGTCTGCACTCTGTTTCATTTCTCTCTGCATTGTCTGTTTAGTTTAGTTAGTTTAGTTTAGTTTAGTTTGGTTTAGTATAGTTTAGAGATACTGCGTGGAAACAGGCCCTTTGGCCCACTGACTCCGTGCTGACCATTGCTCACCAGTATACGAGTTCTACCCTGTGCACCTGGGGCAACTTACAGAGCCAATTAACCTATAAACCTGAATGTCTTCGGAACGTAGGAGGAAACAGGAGCACTCGGAGAAAGCCCACATGGTGACAGGGGGGAACGTGCAAACTCCGTACAGACAGCACCTGTAATCTGGATCAAACCCAGGGCACAGTAAGGCTTCAACTCTACCACTGTGCCACTGTGCCTGTGCCATTGTACTCATGTACTCAAAAGGAATTGAGTATAGGAGTAGGGAGGTTCTACTGCAGTTGTACAGGGTCTTGGTGAAACCACACCTCGAGTATTGCATACAGTTTTGGTCTCCTAATCTGAGGAAAGATATTTTTGCCATAGAGGGAGTACAGAGAAGGTTCACCAGACTGATTCCTGGGATGTCAGGACTTTCATATGAAGAAAGACTTGATAGACTCGGTTTGTACTCGCTAGAATTTAGAAGATTGAGGGGGGATCTTATAGAAACTTACAAAATTCTTAAGGGTTTGGACAGGCTAAATGCAGGGAGATTGTTCCCGATGTTGGGGAAGTCCAGTACAAGGGGTCACAGTTTAAGGATAGAGGGGAAATCCTTTAGGATCAAGATGAGACAAAAAAAATTCACACAGAGAGTGGTGAATCTCTGGAACTCTCTGCCACAGAAGGTAGTTGAGGCCAGTTCATTGGCTATATTTAAGAGGGAGTTAGATGTGGCCCTTGTGGCTAAAGGGATCAGGGGGTATGGAGAGAAGGCAGGTACAGGATACTAAGTTGGATGATCAGCCATGATCATATCGAATGGCGGTGCAGGCTCGAAGGGCCGAATGACCTACTCCTGCACCTATTTTCTATGTTTCTATGTAAGGTTCTTAATTGTAATAGTGTCCGAATGTTTTGCTTTACCTGCATAGCATGCATAAAGAAAGTTTTTCACTGAGCACTCGACAACAAACAATACCAACACTAATGCAATTTCAAATGTTCTTAAGCCAATTTAAGAATTTTCTAGTGCTGTATGCAGAATAGGCTTTGCACACCAAACAAGTGTGAAATCCAATTTCCAGGCCGCCATTCATAACCAGAGAAGGGATGAATAATTACTGCTGTGAAATTATTGTAGTAGGACTCTCAAGCATTATGTAAATGCAAGATAGACACAAAATGCTGAAGTAACTCAACAGGCCAGGCAGCATCTCTGCAGAGAAGGAATGGATGATGTTTTGGATCGAAACCCTTCTTCAGAATGAAAGTCACAGGAAAGAGGAACGAGAGATATAGACGAATGATGTAGAGAGATATAGAACAAAAGAATGAAAGATATACAAAAAAGCACCAATGATAAAGGAAACGGGTCATAGGTGTAGCTAGGTGAGAACGAAATACTTGGGTGGTGGAGGGATGGAGAGAGAGGGAATGGAGAGGTTAGTTGAAGTTAGCAAACTCAATATTCATACACCTGGATTGCATTCTGCCCAAACAAAATATGAGATGCTGTTCCTCCAATTTGCGTTTATGTAACTGTACTTTTATTACTGACTTGCCGCCATTCTCACACAGCCCACTAACACCATTCCCTGATGCTAAGTCTTTGTAATTAAAGCACGATTTCTGCTGACCCCTGGTGCTTTAATGCTGATATTTTCTTCCTATCATTGCTGGCAATCAGGATCCCCACAGCGTATTATTTAATCTGCTGTATCTCGACATGCCTGGTGGATTAACTGAGATTTACTGGAGACCAATGATTGCGAAGGGAACCAGTAGTGTTGGCTGATTCCAGAAGACCCTGGCAGATGTTACGAGAGTGGTGAGTTTAGACGAATTGAATAGAAGTGAGATATAGAAATGTAAGAAGTGCTGCTGCATTTTTAACACCTTCAGGACTAAATGTACCATTAAATGTACCATTTAGTCCTGAAGGTCCTGACCTGCTGAGTTACTCCAGCATAGTCATAGAACCTGACAGGTTGAAACAGGCCCTTCAGCCCAACTTGCCCACACTGGCCAACGTCCCATCTACACATCCCACTTGCCTGCATTTGGCGCATATCCCTTTAAACCTGTTCTCTCCATGTACCCGTCTAAATGTTTCTTAAACGTTGCGATAGTACCTGCCTCAACTACCTCCTCTGGCAGCTCGTTCCATACACGTACCACCCTTCGCATGAAAATGTAACCCCTCAGTTTTCTATTAAATCTTTTCCTCCTCACAAACCTATGTGGTTCTCAATTCCCCTACTCTGGGCAAGAATTTGTGTATTTTTTTGTGAACCAGCATCTGCAGTTCCTTGTGTCTACTTCTATATTAGTGTAAGTTATGAGGGCTCTCCAGGATAATTGGCAGAACTGTTTTGATGTTGAGGGTTTGTGTGTGCAGAGGTTGTTTTTCACCGTTGCAGAACAAATCCATTAGCTGCTCTGCAGATGTGCGTGGGCTGTAGAAATAATTATTATTACAATGAAACCCTTTCCCAAAAAATATATTCTGATCTTCAATTTTAGACCTTACTTAAGACTTTGGAAATACAGGCTCTTCAGCCCACCAAGTCCATGAGGGCCAGCAATCCCCGTACACTAGCACTATCCTACGCACTAGGGACAATTTACAATTTTATGGAAGTCAATGAACCTACAAACCTGTACGTCTTTGGAATGTGGGAGGAAACCGGAGCATCCGGAGAAAACCCATGCAGACACAGGGAGAACATACAAACTCCGTACAGACAGCATCCATAGTCATGATCAGACTCGGGTCTGTGGCGCCGTAAGGACGCAACTCTACCACTGCGCCATCGTGCCCCCCCCACCCCCCCCCCCCCCCCCACTTTTATATCAGCTACAATTCTTTAAGACGTTGCAATGTCCTCTGATTTATGTTTCACCAATCAGGCTATCCTATGGTTGATTCAATATTAATCTTGTAGTGAAGAGATGTGAATCCTGGGGGAGGAGTTTCATTATTAAGCAGTAGGTAGGTTCATATGTTAATATATATTTTTTTAACTTACTGAATTAAGTTCGGCTGGTGGGATCTTGTCAATAATAAGGGTAGCTCCGTGGCGCAGCAGGTAGAGTTGCTGCCTTACCGTGCCAGAGACCCAGGTTCGATCCTAACCAGGGGTGCTGTCTGTACGGAGTATGCACGGTCTCCCTGTGACCGTGTGGGTTTTCTCCGGGTGCTCTAGTTTCCTCACATATTCCAGAGACATGCAGGCTTATAGGTTAATTTGCTTCTGTAAATTGTCCCTAGTGTGTAGGATAGAACGGGTGATTGTTGGTCGCCAAATTGTTGGGCCAAATGGCCTCTTTTCATACTATCTCTCTAAACTACACTAAACCAAACTAATAAGAAAATAATCTCACAACCAAGTCAATAAATATCCGACTTTGAATGTCAACTGTCATCAGCTGAAGGAAACTTCAATGCTGTCGCATCAAGGAGACAACAGAAAATCAGAAGGTTATGTCATTAACTTTGTGAGAATGTTGAATAATCCTTTTCACGCTAATGTGTGGAGCAATTATTGTCCTTGTGATGCTGTATCAGTGCAGTTAATTAAGCGCAATGCAATTTAGTGGTGTCTCAGTTTGTAGGTAATGCTTTGTAGATAAAGGGTAATACGGATTATAGGCTAATTGCATGTATTAAAATCCATTATGTTATCCAACAACAATTTCTTAATAGGATCGTAGAAACAGCAAATGCAGCAAGGTGATTTCACGTGGAAAATTAAATTGTTACCAAATTCAACTGGGCAGGATTTTGGGGATGTGACAGCAAGTTTGGTCAAAATCATGTATTTTAAACAAAAAAACAAGTAACATGGAAGAAAATTGCCAGAGGAGGTCGTGCAGGGACGCAATATGCCAGCCACGCTGTTGTTTGGACAATATGCAGCTAAAATCAATGGAAAGGTCATTGTTGGATTAATAACTTGTAATGGTGAGTTAGAGTGCAGGAGGGAGATCAATAATCTGGTTGAGTGTTGCCAGAAGAACAATCTTGGTCTCAGAGTTAGCAAGTCCAAGGAGCTGATTGTTGATTTTGGGAAGATAAAACTGCTTCGCATCCATTGCTGTCGAGTCATATGGTCGTAGAGACATAGTGCGCACTGTAGCAGAGTAGCTGCTGCTGTACAGAGCTAGAGTCCCGGGTTCCACCCTGACTATGGATGCTGTATGTATGGAGTTTGTATGTTCTCCCTGTGACCGTGTGGGTTTTCTCCTGGTTTTATGTTTTATGCGTCATTCCTAACTGTCGCTGTATATCATGTTGCCACTTGCGGACAAAGCACCAAGGCAAATTCCTTGTATGTGAATACTTGGTCAATAACCATTCATTCATTCATGATTGGTGCCTCCGGTTTCCTCCCACACTCCAAAGATGTGCTGGCTTGTAGGTAATTGGCTCATAGTAAACTGGCTACCTTGTCCACGCTGACCAAGTTGTAATAGTGGACTTGTCCTATTTGCCTGCAATTGGCTCATAGTCCTCTAAATGCTTCCTATCCATATATCTTGTCCAAATGTATTTTAGAAGTCATCATTATATCTGCTTCTATAGCTTCCTCTGGCAGCTTAATACAGGCATGGACTACCCTCTGCATGAAAAGGTTCCCACTGGGGTCCCTCTTAAATCTCTCCCCTCTTACCTTAAAACAATGCTCTCTAGTTTCCGAATACTATGTACCAAATTGTAGTTCAATCCTTTGGATTATCCACCAATATGGCCAGACATTTCAATGACTGAATTTTGAATGAACAGATTTATGGATGGTGGGAGAAGACAAGTTGCCAAGGACAGCATCATAGATATAAAAGTATTTGTTACCACACAAATAATTGTTGGCACCAGTAGGAATTAAGCAGAACAGTAATGGTATGATCTTGTAAATAAGTAACAGAGTTTTGATGTAGATTTAAAACTCATCTCAGAGTTGCACAGAACGCAAATGATTTATTCAGCCCGATTCAGTCAGAATAAGCGGCTGTAAAGAGAAATAAACAGTGAGGAAATTGATTTCATGCTAGAGGCTTTGGTCTTCACAATGTGAAACCATTATTTAGGATATACTGGTCACATCAGATTGGATAAAAGCACACATTATCACCATGCGGTTGAAAACGACAACTATGGTGAATGCTGAGGAGAGGCTGAAGTGGACCAAGAGTAAAATGTTATACAAGATGGCATTTGTGAAATGGCCAATGAAGTGTTGTCCCTCCTTCATGACATCAAGCAACTGAAAGGCTCCAAATTATAAGTTTTGGGAGAACTGGAAAGTAGGGCCGCAGCTGATCGGGTGGTTGCAATGCAGGGTGGACGGGAGGAATTTTGGGAAAAGTACAGTGGTGATTTTGGATGAAGGTTTGGATGAACGAGAGAGCTGTCCTGAACTACTGTCTACCTCATTGGAGACACTCAGACTATCTTTTATCAGAATTTACTGGCTTTATCTTGCACTAAACTTTATTCCCTTAGCATGTACCTGTACACCGTGAATGGCTCTATTGTAATCATGTATTGGCTCTCCGCCGACTGGTTAGCTCGCAACAAAAACTTTTCACTGTACAATACTTTTCACTGTACACTGAACTGAACTGAAGAAGGGTGAAAAGTTTATGTGTTTTTCTATTTCAATTTTGTAAGTAATGGTAATAGTAAAGCTCTGAAACATGAAATCTTTCAGTCTGAAATAGGCCCGACCCACAATGCCACCCATCTTTTTTCTCCAGAGACACTGCCTGACCCGTTGAGTTACTCCTGCACTTTGTGTCTTTCTTAGATATATACCAGCATCTGTGCTTCCATTCTACACAGGTAATAGGTTGTTACAGGCTATTACAATGTTTGTTATACTGTTGTACTGTGCAACAGCTAGAAAAAGAATCAAATGAAACATGTTCATAGCAAAAGGATTTGAGTATAGGAACAGGGAGGTTCTACTGCAGTTGTACAGGGTCTTGGTGAGACCACACCTGGAGTATTGCGTCCAGTTTTGGTCTCCTAATCTGAGGAAAGATATTTTTGCCATAGAGGGAATACAGAGAAGGTTCACCAGACTGATTCCTGGGATGTCAGGACTTTCATATGAAGAAAGACTGGATAGACTCGGTTTGTACTCGCTTGAATTTAGAAGATTGAGGGGGGATCTTATAGAAACTTACAAAATTCTTAAGGGGTTGGACAGGCTAGATGCAGGAAGATTGTTCCCGATGTTGGGGAAGTCCAGAACAAGGGGTCATAGTTTAAGGATAAGGGGGAAATCTTTTAGGACCGAGATGAGGAAAACTTTATTCACACAGGGAGTGGTGAATCTCTGGAATTCTCTGCCGCAGAAGGTAGTTGAGGCCAGTTCATTGGCTATATTTAAGAGGGAGTTAGATGTGGCCCTTGTGGCTAAAGGGATCAGGGGGTATGGAGAGAAGGCAGGAACAGGATACTGAGTTGGATGATCAGCCATGATCATATTGAATGGCGGTGCAGGCTCGAAGGGCCGAATGGCCTACTCCTGCACCTATTTTCTATGTTTCTATGTTTCTATGTTGGAGTACGAATTGGAATAATGTTCAATAGTCTGAAAAATTGTCATCAGAAACCACCAAGATCCCAAACATACTGGTGTAACTATATTCTGTACTCGATTAGCTCTTCCAATCCCAAGTGTTGAGAGTGTGCCACAATCACAGTGGAGATTCAGAACTTGCTGAGCGTTATCAATCCTGAGCATTTGCCAAAGACATTTGCTGAAAATAAATAGACACAAAGTTTTGCAGCAACTCAGTAGGTCAGGCAGCATCCCTGGAGAACATGGATAGGTGACGTTCTGGGTCGAGACCCTTCTTCAGATTGATGAGGGGGGGGGAGGTGGGGGAAAGGGAATTTTAGAAGAGAATTGGAGAATTAGGTAACCTCTATCAACCACCCCCCCCCCCCCATCCTTTTCTCTTATCGGTGACATTTGGGTGGAGACCCTTCTTCAGACTGGTTTGGGAGTAGGGAAATGAGAGATATAGACGGTGATGCGGAGAGATAAAGAACAATGAATGAAAGATATACAAAAAAGTAACGATGATGAAGGAAACAGGCTAACTGTAGGGTGAAAATGTAGGGTTAAGCTCTGTATGGTGAAAATGAGAAGCTAGTACGACTTGGGTGGGGGAGGGATAGAGAGAGAGGGAATGCCGGGGCTACCTGAAGTGAGAGAAATCAATATTCATACCACTGGGCTGTAAGCTGCCCAAGCGAAATATGAGATGCTGTTCCTCCAATTTGTGTGTAGCCTCACTCTGACAATGGAGGAGACTGAGGACAGAAAGGTCTGTGTAGGAATGGGAAGGATTGGAAGGATCCGCCTGGGCAGCTTGCATCCTGATGGCATGAATGTTGAATTCTCCCAATTTTGCTAGCCCTAGCTGTCTCCTCCCCTTCCTTAACCCTCAAACTGTCTCCTCCCATCCCCCCGCCCTCTGGCTCCTCCTCCTCCCCTTTTCCTTCCTTCTCCCCTCCCACCCCCCATCAGTCTGAAGAAGGGTTTCGGCCCGAAACGTCGCCTATTTTCTTCGCTCCATAAATGCTGCTGCACCCGCTGAGTTTCTCCAGCAATTTTGTGTACCTTCGATCTTCCAGCATCTGCAGTTCCTTCTTGAACACAGGAGAATTAAAGTGTCCAGCAACCGGGAGATCAGGTGGGATCACGCGAGCTGAGCGAAGGTGTTCCGCGAAACGATCTCCCCGAGGGCGGCAAGAGGGCGGCACGGTGGCGCAGCAGGGAGTTTGCGTGTTCTCCCACATGGGATTTTCCCGGGTTCTCTGGTTTTCTCCCACACTTTAAAGGCATACAGGTTTGTAGGCCTATTGGCTTCGGTAACATTATAATTTGTTCCTAGAGTGTAGGATAGTGTTAGTGTACAGAGTGATCGCTGGTCGGCGTGGACATGGAGGGCCGAAGGGCCTGTTTCCGTGTTGCAATTCTAAACTCCAAAAAGTCTAAACCCCCATCTACAAGTGTTTAAAAACAGGAACTGAGTAGTAAAGTTGAAATGCTAACCTCTATATGAATCTTAATTGTGTTTCACTGCCAGTATTTCAGCGGCCACTGCATGCTACACACACTGTGCTCCTGGAGGAGCTTAAAACTTATGTAAGATTTTACTTTTTGCTATCCTCCAGCTGGCATAAATCTATGGGCTTAAATGTAAGGGAATTTAGGCCCTTGTGTCGAATTACATCTTCCTCTCATCAGATCCTTGGCCATACTGCAACAGAAAAGGCAATGGGACTTGCCAGTTAAAAATGCACGCTGCATCATCATCAGTTCAGCACAGACTTCAACCGTTTTCTTCCATTAGATACTTGCACTCATTATAATTGATTAAACAGCCTTCAGGAAATGAACATCAGAAAATAAGCTATTTTTAAGGGGGAAAAAAGTACCAGGCTAGTTTTGTGTAGAGTTATTAACACTTGGCACTTTATTGGCCTATAACCACACTATTTCTGAAAAGGGAAGGGTTTTTTAAAAACTTGCTCCTATCTATTTTGTCAAAGATTAAAGAGTATAACTTTACACACAACACCGATGGTAATTTCCATTTACACTCGTTTTATGAATGTAAGGAGGCCACCAGCTGCTGTGAAAATTAGATTTATGCAATGATAGCAGGAATAGCTACAATGAACTAGATCCAGATTTCACACTTTACAGGAATCAAATGGTTCTGCAAAAGCTGTACTGATGCTGAAAATCATTTTCTACCCAATTAGTTGTTTTAATTGCATGGAGTCAGTGGCCTATCCGCCATCTCCATTGATGTTATAATGAAGCAAGCAAGTGTATGATGCATGTTCTTATCTCTCCTCTCCCTCAGGATAGTTTCCTGATCACGGCGTAACTCAGAGCATGAAAATGTGCACAAAGGCACTATTAAAGGTCTCATGTGACAACTTAGACTTTTAGACTTTAGAGATACAGAGCGGAAACAGGCTCTTCGGCCCAGCGAGACCGCACCGGCCAGCAATCACCTCGTACACCAGCATTATCCTATACACTAGGGACAATTTACAATTTTACTGAATCCAATTGATCTACAAATCTGTACCTCTTTGAAGTGTGGGAGGAAACCGAAGCACCTGGAGAAAACTCATGCCTACAAACTCCGTATAGACAGCATCCGTAATCAGGATCGAACCCGGGTCGCTGGTGCTGTAAGGCAGCAATTCTACCGCTGCGACACCATGCCATGCCTTTACAGTGTGTATCTCACTCTGATTCGCAGTAGGATAACTGAGAAGTCAAATCTGAATCCAGCTATTCAGAGATGGTTGTTTAGGTTTAGATTTAAGCAGGGGCGGAAAACCCAGGGGAGCCAGAAGGGACACGTCCCCTCCATGTTTTGAAAGGTGGGGGACATCCCCCCCAAGTTTTTGTCATCCGGATTTTAAAACTCGGCGAAATCTCCGCTTTCCGCGAGACAGTGGGGGTGGGACTGCTGATCGAGGGCGCCGATTGGACGAGAGAGACATCGGTCAGCAGGCAATGGGGGCGGGACATGATTCAGCGCGATGTTTGGAGGAGGGAGGAGTGGGGAGGGGGGGCAGCCAGGATTGACCCCGGCCGGGTCTCTGGCCCTGTCCTGTCCCCTCCCTCCCCCCCCCCCCCCTCCCCCCCCCCCCCCCGCGGGTGGCCAGAGAGGTCGGCAGCAAAGATTCTCTGCTATAGGATCTTTGGTCGGCAATCAGACGGGCCAGCGCAGAGGAATAGTGCTAAACCCAGCTAACTCTGCCTGTCCCGCCAGGTGAGCTTACAACCCTTCCTGGACTTGCGGGAAATATGGCCAGCGCGGAGAAGCAGCGCTGGTATCCCGTCAGTCCAGACAGGGCTGTAGTTAGCCTGGTGAGACAGGCAGAGTTGAGCTGCATTTAGCGCTGGATTGAGCCTCCGAAGCCACGCGCGTGTGTGTGTGTGTGAGTGTGAGTGTGCGCATACGCACGTGGCCGCCAAAAAATGGTGTCCCCCAGTCCCCTCCATGTTTTGAAAGCGAGTTCCGCTCTTGGATTTAAGTTTATTTATTATCAAGGGTACCGAGGTACAATGAAAAGCTTTGTTTTGCATGCACTCTAAAGAGATCAGATATACCATACAATAAGTTAAAACTCGAGTGCAATAGATAGAGCAAACGGGAAGATACAGTTCTCAAGCATTGTAGCGCATTGTAGCACATCAGTCTCTTAGACAAAGTCCAATGTCCTCAATGGGGTAGAAGTGAATCGAATTGTACCCTAGCTTAAGGCAGGACCATTCAGAAGGCTGATAATGGAGGGGAAAAAGCTGTTCCTGAATCTGGTGGTGCGCACTTTCAAGCTTCTGTACCTTCTGCCGGATGGGAGCAGGGAGAAGAAGGAATGGCCAGAGTGGGACAAGAGAGGGTTACACAACCTTTGCGAGATGGTAGTGTAACACTGCCACCTTCTTGGTGTAGAACTGGAGTCCAACAGCAAGAAATTATTTACAAGCGTAGTTCATATTTTTTTTCTGTAGACTCTGTGCATCAAAATGAGCGGACTGATTGACAAGCTCCTGGAGGTTGAAGGGGGAATTGTCTGAGTAATGATTGATCATTACATGCTCCCTGATATGGTACAAAAAATATCAAGACCAATGATTGGCAGCTTAATTGAGAGCGAGGCTTCACAAGAAAGTTTGCTGCAAGCTGTGAGACTATTATTAGCATGGTTTACAGGGGATGCAGATAACAGCAGCGTAATACATGGAATGATAAGCGGGTATGACCATATTTATTACCTATCATTCTGTGAAAGTGGTGATAAGCTTTCTCCTTGAACTCCTGCTGATGATACTTCCAAATTCCTACTAGGTAAAGACTTTTTGATGCTGCAGCTGCTATTTTATACAGCTACGCAACTGAATAGATTGATTGGAGAACTAATTTGCTCCACTAATTGCGCTGACGAAGTTGCATAAAGATCGGCAACAGTGTTCTCTCACAGCACAACTGAATATTGTTAGGCCGTAGAAAGGAACTGCAGATGCTTGATTATACCAGAGATGGACACAAAGTGCTGGCTCTGCCACAGAATGTGGTTGAGGCCAGTTTCATGGTTATATTTAAGAGGGAGTTAGATGTGGCCCTTGTGGCTAAAGGATCAGGGGGTATGGAGAGAGGGCAGGTACGGGATACTGAGTTGGATGATCAGCCATGATCATATTGAATGGCGGTGCAGGCTCGAAGGGCAGAATGACCTACTCCTGCACCTATTTTCTATGTTTCTATGTTTCTATGTAACTCAACGGGTCAGGCAGCATCTCTGGAGAACGAGGATGGGTGACGTTTCGGGTGGGGACCCATCTTCAGACTGGCTGAGTCACGCAGAACACCTGTCAGAGAGAGGAGGAGGTACACAAAAATGTTTCTCCAGCATTTTTGCGTACCGTCGATTTTCCAGCACCTGCAGTTCCTTCTTAAACAGAGAGAGGAGGAGAACGTCTTCAAAGTAGACATACCTTGTGAAGATTTTGCAGTGGAGCAGACAGAATTTGCAGAAAGGAACTGCAGATGCTGGTTTATACCAACGATAGATACAAAGTGCTGGAGTAACTCAGCGGGTCAGGCAGCATCTCTGGAGAAAAAGGATGGGTGACAATGGCAGTCTGAAGAAGGCTCCTGACCCGAAACGTTGCTCGTCCTTTTTCTCCAGAAATGTTGCCTGACCTCCAGCGCTTTGTGTCTATCTTGAATATTGTAATGCCCCTGTCCCACTTAGGAAACCTGAACGGAAACCTCTGGAGACTTTGCGCCCCACCCAAGGTTTCTGTGCGGTTCCCGGAGGTTGCAGGTGGTTTCCGGAGGTTGCAGGTAGTGGAAGCAGGAAGGGAGACTGACAAAAACCTTCGGGAACCTCTGGGAACCACACGGAAACCTTGGGTGGGGCGCAAAGTCTCCAGAGGTTTCTGTTCAGGTTTCCTAAGTGGGACAGGGGCATTAGGTTACATTCAAGTTGTTTTGCATCACATCCAGTTATTTCCAACATGAACAATGTTTTTTTGATCTCTGCTGTCCATCCTGAAATAACAAAAAACTGTTGGGCAACTTCTAGATGCCAATGAGCTATTTTTTTCTTTGCTCAGTAGATTGATTAGCTGTACATCTCGATGATTTCTGAAGATCTTTACCGTTCATGGAATCATACAGCATAGAAACAGGCCCCTCAGCCCATCTAGCCTGTGCCTTGATATCCAAAGCTGCTGTTTTAGCCCGTATCGTGTCCATGGTTAGGTATGGCTTATCATTTAGCTTTAAGTTTATTATTGTCAAGTGCACCAAGGTACAGTGAAAAGCCACAAAGTGTTGGAGTAACTCAACGGGTCAGGCAGTATCTCTGGTGAACATGGTTAGGTGACATTTCAGGTCAGGACCCTTCTTCAGACTGAAGATTCTGAGTTACTCCAGCACTTTGTTTTAGCAAACCACCATCTGCATCTGCAGTTCCTTGTTTCACTGCTCTACCGTGATCTCCTCACGGTATGACTACTTTGAAGAAGTTCTCTTCTCTCTGATGGGAGTTCTGTGAGGCCCTCTCTCACTTTTCTCCCCCTCTGTGTGTCTGAAGAAGGGTCCTGATCCGAAATATCACTTATCCGTGTTCTCCTGAAATGCTGACTGACCTACTCAGTTACTCTAGCACTTTGTGTCTTTATTTTGTAAACCAGCATTTGTAGTTCCTAGTTTCTACAGTGAAAAGCTTTGTTTTGCATGTAATCCAAGCGAATTAGACAATACTATTTCTAAATACAATCAAGCAAACTCAAGTCCAATAGGTAGAGCAAAGGGCAGATAAAGAGTATTGAAGATATAAGGATGTTGTGAGGACTCGAGTTATAGGGAGAGGTTGAATAGGCTAGGACTTCATTCCTTGGCACACAGGAGGATGAAGGGGGTGATCTTATAGAAGTGTACGAAATCATGAGAGGAATAGATTGGGTAAATGCACAGAGTAGGTATATCGAGAAACAGAGGGCAGGTGTAAAGTTAGGTGGAAAAGATTTAATAGGAACCTGAGGGATAACGTTTTTTACACAATGGGTGGTGAGTGTATGGAATTAGCTGTCAGAGGAGGTCAGTGAGGCAGGTACCATCGCAATGTTTAAGAAACTTCTAGACAGATACATGGAAAGGATAGGTTTAGAAGGATATGGGCCAAATGCACGCAGGTGGAATTAGTGTAGCTGGGGCATGTTGATTAAGGGGGGCAAGTTGGGCAAAAGGGCTTGTTTCAATGCTGCATGACTGTTTGACTATGAATATAGTTATCAGCGTGTGACCAAGATGAAAATTGGAAATTCTGAGATTTCCAAGCCGCAATTGTTCAAATATTTACTGACAGGGCTGACATTCACTGGTAAACACTTAGGAAATAAGGCTCCCAAACACAGCCATAACATTTGCAGCAGCCATTTTTCTGATCCACCTTTTGGCCAAGCCAAAGGTTGAGCAATGCCAATTAACTAAACTTGTATCCACTTAGATAAATGATATCAAGTGGTTGTACATTGAATTTGATAAATGTGGCAGGAATATAGTCGGAGCTATCACCTTGTCCACATGAAATGGATAGATTCAAGCCTCCAGTTTATATTAAAAGTTTGCTTCTCTGCCTTTGAATGTTGAATTTTAACTGTTTATTTCTGCACTGGCCATTCTGTATCTCTCAAGATTGTTGACATTTTGTGGAAGCGGTGCATAGAAAATTTACGAGAATGTTGATAGGATAGATTTAGAGGGATATGGGCCAAATGTAGCCAGGTGGGACGAGTGTAGATGGGACATGTTGGTCCCTCTAAACCTGGTCCATCCATGTATCTGTCCAAATGTTTCTTAAACGTTGTGATAGTCCCTGCCTCAACTAACTCCTCCAGCAGCTTGTTCCATACACCCACCACCTTTTGTGTGAAAAAATTACCCTTCAGGTTCCCATTTAATCACTCCCCTCTCACCTTAAACCTATGTCCTCTGGTTCTCGATTCCCCTACGATGGGCAAGAGACTGTGTGCGTCTACCCGATCTACAGTGCATTCAGAAAGTATTCAGACCCCTTCACTTTTCCCACATTTTGTTACATTACAGCCTTATTTTAAAATGGATTAAATTCATTTTTTTTAAATCATCAATCTACACACAATACCCCCGAATGAAGAAGCAAAACAGGTGTTTAGACTCTAGAAATATTCAGACTCTTTACCATGACACTTAAAATTAAGCTTAGGTTCATCCTGTTTTCATTGATTATCTTTGAGATGTTTCCTCAACTTGATTGGAGTCCACCAGTGGTAAATTAAATTGATTTAACATGATTTGGAAAGGCACACACCTGTCTATATAAGGTCCCACTGTTGACAGTGCATGCCAGAGCAAAAACCAAGCCATGAAGACGAAGGAATTGTCCGTAGACCTCCGAGACAGGGTTGTGTCGAGACACAGATCTGGGGAAGGGTATAAAACAATTTCTGCAGCATTGCAGGTCCCAAAGAGCACAGTGGCCTCCGTCATTCTTAAATGGAAGAACTTTGGAACCACCAAGACTCTTCATAGAGCTGGCTGCCCGGCCAAACTGAGCAATCGGGGGAGAAGGGCCTTGGTCAGGGAGGTGACCAAGAACCCAATGGTCACTCTGACAGAGCTCCAGGGTTCCTCTGTGGAGATGGGAGAACCTTCCAGAAGGCCAACTATATCTGCAGCACAACACCAATCAGGCCTTTATGGCTGAGTGGGCAGACGGAAGCCACTCCTCAGTTAAAGGCACATGACAGCCTGCTTGGAGTTTGCCAAAAGGCATGAGAAACAAGATTCCCCGGTCTGATGAAACCAAGATTGAACTGTATGGCCAGAATGCCAAGCGTCACGTCTGGAGTAAACCAGGCACCGCTCATCACCTGGCCAATACCAGACCTATGGTGGTGGCAGCATCATGCTGTGGGGATGTTTTTCAGCGGCAGAAACTGGGACACTAATCAGGATTGAGGGAAAGATGAACGGACCAAAGTACAGAGAGATTCTTGATGAAAACCTGCTCCAGAGCATTCTGGACCACAGACTGGAGGCGGAGGTTCACCTTCCAACAGGACAATGACCTTAAGCACACAGCCAAGATAACGCAAGAATGGTTTTGTGACAAATCTGTGAATGTCCTTGAGTGGCCCAGCCAGAGCCAGGACTTGAACCCGATCAAACATCTCTGGAGGGGCCTGAAAATAGCTGTGCATCGACGCTCCCCATCCAACCTGACAGAGCTTGAGAGGATCTGCAGAGAAGAATGGGAGAAATTACCCAAATACAGGTGTTCCAAGCTTGTAGCGTCATACCCAAGAAGGCTTGAGACTGCAATCGTTGCTAAAGGTGCCTCAACAAAGTACGTAGCAAAGGGTCTGAATACTTATGTCAATGTGATATATCAGTTATTTATTTTTAATTACTTTGCAAACATTTCTAAAATTAAAAAAAAATGAATTTAATCTATTTTAGAATAAGGCTGTAATGTAACAAAATGTGGAACAAATGAGGTCTGCATACTTCCTGAATGCACTGTATTCCTCTCATCATTCCTCTCATCATCATCATCTATATCATCTGTATTCCTCTCATCATTCCTCTCATCATCATCTATTCCTCCACTCCAAGGAATAGAGTTCTAGACTGCTCAAACTCTCCCTATAGCTCAGGCCCTTGAGTCCTGGACAGGGTTAAACCTACAATTTGCTGTAATTTATTGCGCTCTGAGACAGAGCAATTGCCAAACCATCTGCACAATTTAGTTTAGTTTAGGACAGGGCTTCATCCACTTTACCTTATCAAGGTTCAATGCTGACTATGGATGCTGTCTGTTCAGAGTTTGAACGTTCTCGCTGTGACTGTGTGGGTTTCCTCCGGGTGATCCAGTTTCCTCCCACATTCCAAAGACATACAGGTTTTCAGGTTAATTGGTTCCTGTAAATTGTCCCTAAAGTTTAGGATAGAACGGTGTTGCAATCTGTGATGCTTAAGACTGATGAGCTCATGGACAATAGAAGTGATGTGATGAGAAGATTCAATGATTGAATTGAATTGAATTTCCTTTATTGTCATTGAAACAAGATTGAACAAAGTTTCGTACCATGCAGTCATGACAGTAAAATGCAACAAAACACACAATTAACACAATTTAACACAAACATCCATCACAGTGAATCTCCAGGCTCCTCTTCACTGCGATGGAAGGCAAAAAGTCTTATCGCTTCCTTGTTTCTTCTCCCGCGGTCAGGCAGTCAAATTGCTGCGTCGAGGATCTCAATGTTGAAGCCCCCGCCAGGTGATGGTAAATCCCGTGGCTGATTTTAAACTCCGCGAACGGGCCGATTCAAGCTCCGCGATTGGGGGCAGGTGAAGCTGCTGTTGCGGGAGCTCCTGAAAATCGGTCACCGACCTGCGAGCTCCCGATGTTACCGTCCACAGGGCTCGCGGCTGAAGCTTCTGAAGCTCCGAAGTCTGTTCGCAGCCATAGCGCCACCACAGCCTCCGAAGTCAGCCAGCTCCGCGATGGTGAGTCTACAGTCTCTGCCACCGGAGCCCTCAAGGTCGATTCCAGATGCCAGCTCCACGATGTTAGGCCTCAGCGCAGACTGAGATACAAGGAAAAGGTTGCCTCCCCTTTGAAGGAAGAGATTTTAAAAAGAGTTTCCCCCACCCCCCCACATATACACAACTAAAAATAGACTAAAACATACATCTAACAAGATAAAACAAAAACAAAAAGAAGAAAGACAGACGGACTGCAGGCGAGCGCAGCTGCTTGGCCAGCGTCGCAACTTCCGGAAAGAAGGGAGAGACAATAGGTGTTTCTTGAGATAAGATATAACCTGAAGTGAGGGTCGACCCTCACAGTTGTGTTTGTGGATCTTTCAGAGGAAGTTGAAGCAGACTGCATGTGCGGAGACTGGAAGTTGTAGAGAGAAGACCTTCACAGGAGACGCAAGGAATCTAGCAGTGGAACACAAAGTGCTGGAGTAATTCATCAGGTCAGGCAGCATCTCTGGGAGACATGGATAGGCAATGTTTCAGGTCAGGACCTTTCTTCATACTGATTGTAAGAGGAGGGGAGAAAGCTGGAAAAGAGGTGGGAATAGGCCAAAAGTCTGAAGAAGGGTCTTGAACCGAAACATCACCCATTCCTGCCTGTCCTGCTGAGTTATTCCAGCATTTTGTGTCTATCTTGAGAGCAGTTCAAAGCCTGCCAAGTGACGGGTGGACGATGGCTGGAGATGGAAAGGATTCGGAGGAAATGGTTTCATTGATGGTGTGGAAAACAATGACCTGTATTTTGTGGTTGGGTTTACGGGGGCAGAGGGAGCTACAGTGTGTGGAGGTATCAAGGAGCTGGCATTCAGTCCCCACAAGGTCACGGTCAAGGTCAGTGCACCAAATAACAGCATTGTCACACTTGTTGGATTGGTTAATGCAGTCTTGGGGTTGGTTTGTAGGAAGAAACTACAGGTACTGGTATACAGAAAGACACAAAGTGCTGGAGTAACTCAGCAGGTGACACAGAATGCTGTACACAACATTGTTGTATACAGAATGATGCAGTTTTGGGTGGTTGGTTAGAGTGAGCAAGTGGAATGGGTGAAGCTGTGGAGCTGGATTTTTATTGAACTGGAGTCTCCGTTGAAGACTGATTATTGAGTGCCAGAAAGGGGGAGATCTGAAAGGATATAAAGAAGGAAATCAAAGATTTGATTCCTCCCTTTTACACACTCATTCCAAAAAAGACTTGGAGACCTGGAAGGATGAAGCCACAATTTACCTAAATGGGGGTGAAGATCTTATCAATTGACTCCTTCTGAAAACTGCTGGCTGGCCTTTCCTGGTTAACTTTGCTGCACATTAACAAAAGGAATGAGATGCCACCGAGCATACATGGGTAGCACCAAAAGATGCCACCAAAGATGCCTATGGAGCACCCTAACAAACAAGGTATGAGATGGGCACAAAATGCTAGAGTAAGTCAGCGGGTCAGGCAGCGTCTCTGGGGAAAATACGTTTCGGGTCGGGACCTTTCTTCAGAAGAAGGGACCTGACCCGAAATGACACCCTATCCATTTTCTCCAGAGATGCTGCCTGACCAGCAGAGTTACTCTATCATTTTGTGTCTGGTTTATGCAGGTGCTGGTATAAACCAGCACCTGCAGTTCCTTTTTATTATACAAGATAAGAGCTTCCTTGTTGATGTCCCACACCATTCAGGTATGATAAAACTGCAATTAAAATGTGAAGTTTGTGGAGCCAGAATTCTCCACCTTTGCCTGCAGTGAAGCAACTGTAGCAAACAAAGTGAAACGCCAAGGTTCTCAGCAGAACATCCCATCTCAACCCAAAAATACATCAAGGAAATCAATCTATCCACAGTACTAAAGTCTATGACAGTTGCCGGCAGTTGCCTAAAGTACTGTACATTCATCACATGGAGTGTCATTCAAGCAGATTAACTTTTATGCCATTTCCTCAGTTTCATTAATTTCATTGTTAAGACGGACAACACGTGGATCTTTACTAAAATGCTAAGTCACTTTTTAGAAATATTGCTGCCTGCGCTTTGAGTAAGTGCCCCAACCATCAGTCTTCTGTGTTGTGACAGAATACTTTGGGTCATCAATCACTGTGCTTTATGTGGTCAATACACTTGGATTGAAGAAGCTTACTTGGCATTATTTGTTTAAACCTATCTGTTTATTCAACGTGGAATGTAGGTCTGTGAGCAAGTAGTGTGCACATTCAACTTGAAGAAACACAAATGAGGGACTTTCGAAGACATAAGGTCAGAGTCACGCAGCATGCAAACAGGCCCCTCAGCCCAACTTGCACATGCCGACCAAGATGCTCCATCTACACTGCCCTCATCTGCCCTTGATTGACCCATATCCTTCTAAACCTTTCTTATCAATGTACCTGGCCAAATGTCTTTTAAATGTTATAGGACCTGCCTCAGCTACCTCCTCTGGCAGCTCATTCTATATACCCACCACGTGTTGTGTGAAAATATTGCCCCTCAAGTTCCTATTAGAACTTTCCCCTCTCATCTTAAACCTATGTCCTCTGGTTCTTGATTCCCTTACTGTGGGTATTCCCTTCAAGATCGTTTACACCTTTATTAAATCACCCTTCATCCTCTGGCATTCCAAGGAATAAAGTCCTAGCCTGTCATACCTCCCTATAGCTCAGGCCAAAGAGACTTGGCAGGTCTGCTGCTATACCATGCCAGGTTCATGACTGAGCAGTAAGTTGAAAATCTATTGCAGTAAAATAAAATAATCCCTCTATCCGTTGGGTCACGATTGCTCCTTGCACCGAAGGAGATCCTTCGACATCGGAAGAGGATGGAAACTGAAAGGCAGCAATCAGGAAGAAATAAAAGGATCAGAAGAGGTACAAATCAGTGGGGAAAAAACGAGAGATGTGATGATTTAGAGTGGACCAGACTAATAGAGAGTACAGCATGGTGTAAAAGGTTGACGATATATAATTGCAATCATTATATAGAACAAGGTTGGTGAGAGGCAGGTGCAGTAACTATATGGGATTAAACTGAGACTGATTTGGGGGAACAGTTGTTCTTTTACTAATGTGTCTGTCCCACTTCGGCAATTTTTTTAGGCAACTACAGAGGCGACTAGTTTGTCGCCACATGTTCGCCGGTGGTTGCCGGAAGTCGTCTCCTCAGTCGCGCCTAAAGTCGTAGCGTCTTTCTGGTCACCGCTAAATTTTCAACCAGTTGAAACATTTTCGGCGAGAGTGGGTCTGACGCCAATGAGCGTAGCTTGACTTCTCTTGAAGTAGGTGCAGTCATAGGTTGTTGCCAGGATGACGTAGGTTGTCGCCAGTTTTTTGGCGACCTGCAACGACTACGACAGTTGCCTAAAAAATCACCGTGGGACAGGCCCATAAGAGATGATAGTTGAAGAGGACCCTAGTGATTATTTACTTTCCCTGAAGCAAACACCAAGGAGATCCCTCTGGAGTTCAATGGTTCATGGTTCATTATTGTAACATTTGCACATCCCAGCGAGATTCTATTGCACAACCTACAAATACACACTCACCATACTTTGGTGCCCTTTACAAAGAAAATGTCGGAAGTCCAAAGTGCGGTCCACCTGCGGGAGGTACTGGAGCGCCCCATTGCAGATAAACCCTGGGATGTCCCAGGCTGCAGCAGGCCGTGAACCAACGTCCCTCACCTCGCCCGACCACCTTTGTTTCCTTGGGGGGTGCCTCCTGCAGCCGACCTTTCAGGGGCTGGAGACAATACCCCGATCCCTCCTCTGCCGGCCCACTCCTCATGTCTGTCACTCTCTGGTCTTCAGTACTTCCAAGCTTCCCCCTGCAGGCAGCGGCCCCCCGCTGGCCCTTTCTTCTCAGCGGTGAACCAGGCCTGTGCCCCACGTGGCCTCGGGCCGCCCACAGCGTCTTCATCATCGAAGACCACAAATATATAATTCTTTCCAGAACCATATTTGAAGAGGGCCATGATTTTAAAGTCTCTGAAATCCCTGGCTTGCCTTCCTCTTCCCCGATGGTGTAGAATCCAACCTTGTACCCGATCGACTGATCGCTCTTATCGAGCTTCCCCAGACAATTTCTGGTAGAAAAGCCACAACTTTCTGCAAAGGTGCTAATTCTGCTGGACTTCGCCTCACAGCACCAGAGTCCCAGGTTGGATCTTGACTATGGGTGCTGTCTGTGCAGTTTGTACGTTCTCTCCATGACCCGCATGGGTTTTCTCCGGATGCTCAGGTTTCTTACCACATTCCAAAGATGTGCAAGTCTTCTGTAAAGTGTCTCCTAGTGTATAGGATGGAGCAAGTGTACCGGTGATTGCTGGTCGGCACAGACTTGGTGGGCCGAAGGGCTTTAATCCACTGTTTCTCTAAACTACACTTGCAAGGTCTTTGGGACCTTCAGTATTGACTTGAATTAGACCATTTTTCTGTGTCCTTCCTTGTACTGGGGTTTAGAACTTTGAGGCAACAGCCTTAATTATAGTGCCACTGTCTCACCTTATATGCTGGCTAATGTTTAACCCTTGCATACTAAAAACTTTTATCATGTTGATTATTATTGCTTCGTTTTGACTACATTGCGTGGCACATTGGTGAATTTTACTCTGTGCATGAAGGAACTGCAGATGCTAGTTTACACCGAAGATAGATGCAAAATGCTGGATTAACTCAGCCGGTCAGACAGCATCTCTGGAGAAAAGGAATAAGGGGGCGTTTTGGGTCAAGACCCTTCTTGTTTGAATTGTATTCTGACGTGCTGCCTCATGCTTGGATAACTGATATTATGAATCTGCGTTTGCAGCAATTTCACATTTCTTGTAGTTTCTTTGCTTGGTGCTTTTATCAGTGAGATATGTGCCACCTGGGAGTCAGTAATGCCACTGAATTGTACTCATGGCAGAAGAGAATCCATAACAATAGTATTATAATGTGATAATATTTCCACAATTATGCCACTCTCGACTTGACATTAACCTCTCATGTTTCAGCTCTAGATCACACACTTTATCTGCCAGGCACACAGCAGCAGCGTACACTCATATGTGCCACGGAGGGGGGAGGGCAAAGGCTCACACACTCATTCAAAGAGACATAGAGTCATAGAGTCATACAGTCCCATCTACATGAGTCCCAACTGCCCATGTTTGGCCTATATCCACAGAGTCCAAGAGTCTTACATCGTGGAAACAAGCCCTTTGACCCAACCTGCCCACACCGGCCAACATGTTGCATCTACATTCGTTGCATCTAAACTAGTTTGTGTAAATGTTCTCCTGATTGTTTTATGCGGGGGTCGGGGGTCGGGGGAAACTTTTTTTCAGTTTCTTACCTTGCTGAAGATGATTTTTTTTTTTTCGGATCGCAACTCCAGTGGCTCTGCGGCCTACCATCGATGGAGCCGGAAGCCTCCTTGGCTGACTTTGAGCCCCACCACAGGGCGTGGACTTAACATTGATGTCGATCCGTTGCCTGGGATTGCTCCTGTGGGCTTTACCATCGCGAGCTCGCAGTCTTGGGAGAGGCTAGTCGGGCAAAGGCTCGACCAGTCCCGACGCGGGGAGTGCCGCCGGCGCGGGGGAGCTGTCATCCCCCCGATGCAGGAGCTGATCGCCCCGATGCGGAGGGTCCAAACGCCGCAGGCTACGGGAGTCAAGATTTCCCCGTCAACAGAGGGCTCGGAGCTCCCGACCACGGGAGGGGAAAGAAGGGAAGAGATCTGAACTTTTTTCTTCGCCTTCCATCACAGTAAGGAATGTGTAGGAGTCACTGTGGTGGATGTTTATGTTAAAATGTATTTTTGTGTTCCGTTGGTTTTTATTTGTATGACTGACTTGGCAAATGAAATTCCTCGTATGTTGCAAACCATACTTGGCTAATAAAGTATTATTGTGAATTGTGTATGGCCCATATCCCTCTAAACCTGTACTATCCACATACCTGTCTAAATAATTCTTGAACTTTGCGATAGTACCTGCTTCAAACACCTCCTCAGGCAGCTCGTTCCATACAACCACCACCCTTAGTGTGAAAAAGTTTCCCCTCAGGTTCCTATTAAAAATTTTCCCCCCTCTCCTTAAACCTATTTCCTATGTTTCTCAATTCCCCTTTTCTGGGCAAGAGACTCTGTGTATCTACCCGATCTATTCCTCTCATGATTTTGTACCCCTGTATAAGATCACCCCTCATCCTCCTGCCCTCCAAGGAATAAAGTCCTAGCCTGCTCGACCTCTCCTTATAGCTCTGGCCCTCGAGTCCTGGCAACATCCTCATCAATGTTCTCTGCACCCTTTCCCTCTAAACCTTTCCTATCCATATAACAAAGTTGGACTTTTGGGTAGTCACAGGTATGTGCAGGGACATGTAAACCTGGCTGAACAAGGCACATGACAGTCCTGTGCATGAAGGTGAGGAATCACGCCCGGCCCAGCGTAAGAGCCTGACGGGAGGCAACGACACAACGAACGACACTGAAAGAAATGTCATGGTCTCACAAGGTGATCTGCAACCTTCTCTATACAGCCGCAATGTGGAGATGCTGATAAATTAGTTTAATGCAGAGTTTTAAGTTCTGTTAGCAAGGTGCCTCTCATCAGGAAGTACGGAGCTATAGCAAGCCATTAAAGTAATTGAAAATGGGATTCAGTCATTCTTATTCAGGGCAGATGTACAGGCACTGGTGGATGTGAGGAGAATGTATGCACAATCTGGCCTCTCATAATGATTGAATCACCATGATACTGTTAAGGATTGCACTGTTGGAGGGTCAGCTTGTTTGCACTGGGGAATCCTGATGATTAGTAATTCCTCTGAATCCTCTACAGCAGGTTTCGTTTAGTTTGGAGATACAGCATGGAAACAGGCTCTTCAACCCACCGAGTCCATGTTGATCATCGATCACCTGTTTACACTAGTTCAACAGTATCCCACTTTCTCATCCACTAGGGTGAATTTACAGAGGCCAATTAACCTACAAACCCACACCTCTTTGGGGCGAGGGAGGAAAACGGAGCACCCCGAGAAAACACACAAGGTCACAGGGAGAACGTGCAAACTCCACACAGAGAGCACCCAAAGTCAGGCTGGGTCTTTGGTGCTGTGAGGCAGCGGTTCTACCAGCTGCGCAGCTGTGCCTCTGTATCTGGTCTGCCCCCTCCATAGCCGGGAGATGTGGCTGTGGATGCTGGGCAGGTCATTGCCCAACATCCACCCTCATCCAATCTCGCACCAGTTCCACTCAAGGCTCCGCTTCTTTGACCTCAGGCTCTGGGATTCTGACCACCTCTTGCACCTCAGTAGCAAGTGCAGTGACAAAATGGGAGGTCAAATGCTTCAGTCTTTAGACTTTTGACCACTTTAGGCTTTAGAGATACAGCGTGGAAACAGGCCCTTCAGTCCACTTCAACCAGCGATCACCCCGTACACTAGCACTATCCTACACACTAGGTGCCAATTAACCTACATAACTGTCCATCTTTGAAGTGTGGGAGGAAACTGGAGAACCCGGAGAAGACCCACGTGGTCACAGATAGAACATACAAGCGCTGTACAAGCAGCACCTATAGTCAGGGTCTCTGGGGGCATAAGACAGCAGCATTACCACTGCGCCACTGTGCCTTGGAGTCTTCGAGAGGCTTTAGAGAGGTATGGGCTAAATGCAGTCAAATGGGACAAGCTTAGATGGGGCATTTTGTTTGGCATGGAAGAGTTGGAGTGAAGGAGCTTGTTGCCATGCTGTCTGACTCCATTACTATGACTCTCTCCAGCATGGGAACAAGCCCTTTGATCCACCACGAAACATCAAATATCCTCATTTCACTCACTCTGCATTAATCCCATTTCTTGATTCAACTCCCTCAGGCTTTACCACTCACTCTGTGCTAGGGGTATACAGGAGGAAACCTACATGGTCACAGGAAGAAGGTGATTATTTATTTCCAAAAATAAACTATTCAGAATCAAAAAATGTGTACTAAACATGTGTACTAAACAACAACTCTTCCAATACTTCACACGGCAGAACCTGAGGTCAGGATAGGGCCCACTCTGCGACCGGAAGTACCTGACTACATTTAATCAAGCGTGTGTGAAGGTGGAAGTGAAATTAGCTGCAAATGGTGATTCATTGTTGACAATATTGACAAAGCTGTTTGCTTGCCCATTGATCATTCTGACATTCAAAGTAAGATCCTTCAACTAGCCTAGCTGACACAGTCATGCACTGTTCAAAACTCACATCGCAAATTGCATTGGCTCGTGTCGGAGCTTTGGTGTAACATTGCTCTCGTTCCTACAACTGCACATGGGGAAACAATATTTTGCAGTATGTTTCATTTTGAAAATCTAACAGGTTAAGGTTTCAGTATTTGCAAATAAAGATGTTAGCCATCTGCTCACATGAATGCCATTTCTACACAAGCATCAATGTCAGCTGCTTATGAATTATTCAGCAAGTTATGCTATTTACACTTGTGTGGATAATGTCACCATTAAATTTAAAAGGCCATTAAATCTTGGAATACTGCCTAATGCTGGAATTTTGTGAAATATATAAAGCCAACATTTCTTGTTTTTGATTAAACTGTGACTTGCAAAATCAACCCCTAATGATCACGTGAAGTTAGTGTGTAGTCTGATGTTCAACGTTCTATGTACACACAGTGGCTATCTGTTCTCTTCACTAGCACCTCTGCTTATCAACATAATTGTCAATACCTTAGATTAACGAATACAACTATGTTTCCAAAAAAAATTAAGTTAAATGGAATTGAGTCCGTGTGAGAGAAAGCTTCAAAATGATGAAGGAGGTGGACAAAAAATCTTGGTATTTTGCAGAAAAGTGCGAGTCCATCTATTTGGGGCTTAAGAAAGATAGGCTGGAGTATTTACTAAATTGCAAGTAGCTAGGGACTGTAGAGTAATAGAAACTTGGGTACTATGCACAGAAAGCACCAATATCTAATAAAAAGCACAATAATAATTAATGGCATGTTATCCTTTATCTCAAGGGGATTGGAATAGAGAGCAGTGGGAGTTTAGTTTAGTTTAGTGATAGAGCATGGAAACAGGCCCTTCGGCCCACCGAGTCAATGCTGGCCATTGTTCACCCTTTCACACTAGTTCTACATTTGCTCATTTTCGTATCCACTCCTGACACACTAGGGGGTCATTTACAGAAGCCAATTAACCTACAAACCCGCACGTCTTTGGAATGTGGGAGGAAATCGAAGCACCCTGAGGAAACCCACACAATTGCAGGGAGAATGTACAAACACCTCACAGACAGCACCTGAGGTCAGGATCAAACGGGAGTCCCTGGTGCTGTGATGCAGTGGCACTACCAATTGTGCTACTGTGTGCCCCATTTTCTCTGCAGTTTCATAAATCTCTGGTTGGCCATTAACCTTTGGCAGGGTAATGGCATGGTTTAATGGGTTACATTATAAGGCAGGTTGCATATATCATATCCCCCTGAGAATGGAAGAATAATAGTTGACCTAATCAAGATGTTCAAGATGAAACATACATTACAGAGTTATGCAGAAAGCGTTTTCTCTGATAAGATTTGTTTCAAGAAGTCTCTGAACTTTAGAAGGCCACGCAGGGTGCTGCCAGGAAGCAATCCTTCATTCAAAGTGCCATGGAAACCTGTCAACATCTCCGCCAAGGAGCTGCTGTGGCCGGGTCAATTGAAAAATTCAGAACAGGATAGATTGATTTATGTTGCGTGAGGTAATGGATGGAAATGAAATGAAGGGCTGGCAAATTGACTTATTTAATGGAATGTCAAGATCTTATAAATGGGGGAAATGGACTTCAAGCACTGAAAGAACTTGAACAAAATTCAGAAACTGCTTGAAACAATCAGCAGGGCAGGCAGCACCTGTGGGGAAAGAGAAGCTGAGAATGTTTCAGGTCTGTGACCCTCCTTCAGGACTTAGAAAAATAAGTTTCCAGTAGCAGAGGAAATGGGGTAGGGGGGAGGGGAGAGGTAATGGGTAGAGTAAAAATTATATTTCTGAAAGAGCAAGGACTAAAACAGTAAATGTGGCAACAGATGCAAGTCAAGTTTAAGGTTAGTGAACCAATTTAACATTCTACAGAGAGGATATATAATTCCTAAATATCACCAAAGCAAGCATAGGGCAAAGTGTTTTAGGTGGTCTGTAGTTTGATCAGGGTTGCCAGTCACATTTTAATGAAATTCCTGAAAGCCATTTTCTGTATGGTCACCTCAGCAGCTATCTTCCATTTGAATAAAATTTAGAGACTATCTGACCTTAAATAAAAACTGTACTGGAGTAACAAGGAACTGCAGATGCTGCTTTACCAAGGAAAGACAAAATGCTGGAGTAACTCTGCTGGTCAGGCAGCATCTCTGGAGAACATGGATAGGTGATGTCACCTCAATGGTTCAAGGTGGTTTATTTGTCACATATGCAAGTGCACAGTGAAATTGTTTTTGTGTATATTACACAAGCTGGCGCCACTATTTTTGGTGCCATTTCCAAAGTCCAAGGTCCGGTTGGCCCACACACTCGATGTACTGGAGCAGTTCCATGGAACCAACGTCTCTATCCTCTTAAATGGACAAAATATGCGAGAGTAACTCAGCGGAACAGGCAGCATCTCTAGATGGGAGGAATGGGTGATGTTTTGGGCCGAGACCCTTCGTCAGGCTCTCACTTCCTGTCTGGCCATCTTTGTGTCCCGGGGGCACCTCCTGCAGCCAACCTTGAAGGCGTTGGAAACATTACCCCGGTTTACCCACCTACCATCTCTTGCTGCTCATGTCTGATGTCTCCAGCTCCCTCCTGGTTATGGCCCTGTCCCACGGTACGAGATCATTCCAAGAGCTCTTCCGAGTTTGCCCTGATTCGAACTCGGAGATTTATGGTAATGGCCGCTCGTCGGTACTCGGGGCTCTCGTGAACATTTTTCAGCATGCTGAAAAATCTTCACGAGTCTTCCCGAGCTTACCTGCCATTAGCGAGTCTTCCCGAGTACCTGCCGTTAGCGTTACGAGCTGCTAAGAGACGTCCCCAAGCTCCGACGTACCCGCTACGTTCATTCTCCATGCTTACCACGAGTTTGATTTTTTAAAAACTCGCGCGAGAGAGAGAGAGAGAGAGAGAGAGAGAGAGAGAGAGCTCTTGCAATGAACATGTACCGTGGGAAAGGGCCATTACGCTATCCGACAAGTCTTCGAGCGAGTTACCAGTCCCTACGACTGACGAACCTATCCATGTTTTCCAGGGATGCTGCCTGACCAGCTGAGTTACTCCAGCATTTTGTGCCTTTCTTTAGAAAGTTGTACTGTTGGGTCAGAGATGAGATGTTTGTTGTGAATGGTGGTGCCTCTGTATTGCTGCAATGACACTCTTGTAAGAGCTTGGCATGTGTCTAGGACAGCAAGTGGCAAGCTGGGAAAGTCATTAAACCTTTTGTGGGGGAGGTCAGTTGTCACGCAGACAACCTCTCTTCGTGTCTTTGTTACAATGAATATTTGGATGGTATGATATTGCCCAGCTTGGGTAACCATTGAACTGAAGTGGTAAAAAGCATTGCTGGATTTATTTCATTTAGCTTGAGTTCTCCCAATACAATGATATTTCTGAACATCAACATGATTCACTTAATGGTGACTTTTTATGATTTGTTGTATTTTTTTTGTATTAATACATTTCAGTATTGAACCAAATGTGACACATAGAGTGACCATATTAATTGAACATGAACAAATAGCTCACGGAAATGGAGTGGATTGTTGCCAATTTCAGGACTTTAACGATTCCACAATAATATACACAATTAGAAGTCTTCAATTTAGCAAGAATCTCTTACAAATCAATGTGTCTTATTCTTATGTGTTTAAGAAGGAACTGCAGATGCTGGAAAATAGAAGGTACACAAAAAAGCTGGAGAAACCCAGTGGGTCAGCATCTACAAAAATCAATGTGTCCTATTCTTCAAACAAGAGGACATGTGTTTTTAAGAAGGAACTGCAGATGCGGTGTGGAAAATCGAAGTACACAAAAAAGCTGGATGAGAAAACTCAGTGGGTGCAGCAGCATCTATGGAGCGAAGGAAATACGTTTCGGGCCGAAACCTTTCTTCAGACGAAGGGTTTCGGCCCGAAACGTCGCCTATTTCCTTTGCTCCATAGATGCTGCTGCACCCGCTGAGTTTCTCCAGCTTTTTTGTCTTATTCTTATATTATGTTTAGTAAAGAGGTCCATGCTCTTAGATATATAAACCAATTTAAAGGAACTGCATTGGTAAAATAGTGAAGAGAGGGATTACATTGTGTTCAGCATTTGCACACTAGTTTTCCATTGACATAGGGCGGCACAGTGACGCAGCGGTAGAGCTGCTGCCTTACAGTGATGAGATCTGGGTTAGATCCTGACTACAGGTGCTGTCTGTACGGAGTCTGTATGTTTTCCCTGTGACCACGTGGCTTTTCTCCGGGTGCTCCAGTTTCCTCCCACTCTCCATTGACGTACAGGTTTGTTGGTTAATTGGCTTCGGTATAAATTGTAAAAATGTCCCTAGTGTAACAGGGATCGCCGGAGGGTGCGGACTCGGTGGACCGAATGGCCTGTTTCTGCGCTGTATCACAAAACTAATTTATACTACATTTCAAGGCCAAGCAGCATGAAAATGAATCAAAGAGAATAATCTGTCATAAGGATGGTAAATGCTATGTGTGGAATGGCTGGTTTACGAGCATGGTTAACTTTCAATATTAAACACCTTATCTACCCTCCAGTAATTTATGTAAATTATATATAGTTTGCAATTTCCTTAGTTGAATGAACTAAGTGCTAGTGTAATGTCAAAGCCACTACTAACTTTTACTGGGAATTTAGAGTGATTTTTTTTGCTCAGCTTAAAGAGTATTTCCATTGGGAGCACATTTTACAAAATGACAGATCGAAAAAGAAAGTGCTTTTATAATTAGCAAGTGACCATGGAAGCATAAAATTGTAGGATCATTTGTCCATGAAAATTATAAAGTTCAAATTGAAATTCACCAGAGCTGATAGTTCATGTGCAGGTTCGTTGGTGGATTAAATCAATTCTACCAACAATCCCGATTGGTACTGAGTGTATGTGGCATTATTGGAGGTGTCATCTTTTGAAAGAGTTACCAACCTGATGGCCCCCATGACACTCCAGATGGGACAGAAAATGTACAATCAAACATAGATAGAACAGTACAGCACAGGAACAGGCCCTTCGGCCACAATGTTTGTGCCAAACATGACGCCTAGCTGAACTGATCTCATCTGCCTGCAAGTGATCCATATCCCTCCATTCCCTGCATACACCTGTGCCTATGTAAATTATTCTTAAAAGCCATGGTTGTATCTGCCTCCACCTCCAGCCATGGCAATACGTTATAGCAGGGGTCGGCAACCTCCGGCCCCAGGGCCGAATGCGGCCCCTAACCTGAAATCATCCGGCCCGCAGGCAGTTTTTTCCCTGTAATTATCCACCCCTCCGACTTCCATCATCTCCAGTACCTCCCGGGCCCGAGGCCGCGGCGCTCAGGCGCGGTGACGCAAGGACGCCTGCGCTGGCGGCCGCAATGGCAGAGCCGCTCCGAGCGCTGAGCTCTGGCTGTACCGCATCCTGCGCAAAGCCACCGACACCTTCTGTGTCTGGGCTTCACTCTCGGGATCAAAGATCCGCTCTATGACCTTTGGTCAGGATCGGGGTTGTCAATAGGCCGGGGACGAGTGAGTATGAGTGGCGACCTCGAAGGGGCGGGATCCTTGTGTACACGTGATAGATGTGGCCCGCCATCCGCTCACAGACATGCGTCCTGGCCCCTATGCAGAACAAGGTTGCCGACTCCTGCGCTATAGGTTCCCACCACCTAACCTGCCCCGCACATCCCCATTAAACTTTTCACCTTTCACCTTACAGCTATGCCCTCTAGTGTTGTACATTTCCAACGTGGGGAAAAAAGTCCTCACTGTCTACCCTATCCATGCCTCTCATAATTTTTTTACTTCTATCAAAATTCCCCTCAACCTCCAATGTTCCAGAGAAAATAATCCAAGTCGATCCAACCTCTCCCTACAACCCTCTAATCCAGGCAACATTCCGGTAAACCTCCTCTGCACCCTCTCCAAAGCCTCCACATCTTTGGTGTAATGGGATTACCAGAACTGCATGCACTAAACAAAGGCGGCCTAACCAAAGTCCTATAGAGTTGCATCAAGACTTTGTGACTCTCATATTTAATGCCCCTAGCAATGAAGCCAAGCATATCATAAGCCTTCTCTACCACCCTATCTCCTTGAGCTGCCACCTTTAATGAGCCGGCATCTTGCAGAACAGCCACTTTTCTGGTCAATATTTGCCCCTCCGACAACTTTGCAGTTACTCCAGAGATTACCTTGCTCATTGTGGGAGTATCTAGGGATAAATTCACCATCGTTTATCTTACTTGACAACAGTGATTACTGCAATGGATGTAAGGCACTTTAGGAATTCTTGCAGTTCTATAAATTCCACAAGTCTGTTTTTAAGGCAGCTGCATGGAATTATTTTTGTGCCACATCCCCACCTCACCACAGCTCATTCTACCTTTCATTGTACATTTCAGAGATCAGTGGGATTATTTTGAGGCAGAACACAAAGTGCTGGAATAATTGTATAGTGTGTTTACTGGGGATCATTTTTCCTCAGGCCGGTATTCTTTGCCAGCAATTTCATTAAGGTCTTTTGTTAGGCAGTCCCTCAGGATCATGGATAACTTGCTTCCACTCCAGTCTTGTCATGAATCTTTCACATTGATAGCTGGTGTTGTTCTATGGCAGCAGGTTGATAGAGAATCTTGGTTTTGTGCCAATTAAATGTAAAACCCATTCTCTCACTTGCTTCAGCAGCAAGTCAACAGTGACTTGGAACCTGGCCGAGCGAGCTATTGCAATATGCAAGCATCTTCCATGCATTGCAGTTCGATGAAGGGAACAAATTGAAGTTGTGGTGACCTTGGTTCTGGAATGGAAATGAAGTAGGTTGAACTGTCTCCCATTCTAGCAGAAAGCTTGTTGCAGCATTGAGGAAGGATCAAGATTGTTGATGTGGATATCCAAAGACACTAGTCCTCTAAATTAGGTCACATTTTATTTTGAATGGAATGCCCCTAGGTTCCAAGAATCATGCTAGATTTTAAATCATTTATCTGAACACAATCTCTTCTTATTTTTTGCATTTGTTGCATCTTAACAATGAAGTGCTATTAATAGGAAATTCCTTTGGTAGCCATAATTCACCTCTATAAATATACTTTGGATATCTCTTCCTATGCTGAAGAAAGAAATAGTTGGATTGCAATGTGGAAGCAGGGAGAGAGTATACATTAAAAAAACATAACACACAAAGATATAGCATTCTTGTTATGCCAAAAATACGGCATTGGTCACTTTTAATCTAGAAGCAAATGATTATCTCATTTAGCCAAACTCTGAAGATGATTCATGTGGAAACAAAGAACTGCAAAAGCTGGTTAATGCATAAAAGGACACAAAGGAGTCCAGAACCAGGGGCCACAGTTTAAGAATAAGGAGTAAGTAATTTAGAACGGAGATGAGGAAACACTTTTTCTCACAGTTGTGAGTGTGGAATTCTCTGCCTCAGAGGGCGGTGGAGGCAGGTTCTCTGCATGCTTTCAAGAGAGAGCTAGAAGCTAGATAGGGCTCTTAAAAATAGCGGTGTCAGGGGACATGGGGAGAAGGCAGGAATGGGGTACTGATTGGGGATGATCAGCAATGATCACATTGAATGGCGGTGCTGGCTCGAAGGGCCAAATGGCCTACTCCTGCACCTATTGTCTATTGTCTATAACCATTTAATAACATATAACAATTACAGCACGGAAACAGGCCATCTCGACCCTTCTAGTCCGTGCCGAACACATAATCTCCCCTAGTCCCATATACCTGCGCTCAGACCATAACCCTCCATTCCCTTCCCTTCCATATAACTATCCAAGTGCTCGAGTAGCTCAGCAGGTCAGGCAGCATCTCTGGAGACATGCATACAGTGGGTGAGACCCTTCTTCAGGCTGATTGTAAGGAGGGGAGAAGAAAGCTGGAAGAAGAGGCAGGACAAAGTGTGGCAGCTAGCAGGTGGACACAGGTGAGGGGGTTTGATAGATAGATGGTTGAAACAAAGGCCAGAGATAAAATCAGAAGGTATGAGACAGGATTGAAGCGTTGCGAATTGTGAAGCTAGAGAGAGGAAAGTAGCAGGTGGGAGGGGAGAGAAGGAATAGGTGGGAATCCAAGTGGGGCACAGGGGAGGGTACGAGGAAAAAGGCAGGATTTTGGGGAAGATTACTTGGGGAAGGTGGTTAATTAAAGGCTACCTAACATGAGATAATTCAATGAAGATGATTCTCTTGATAGTATTTTTAAAATAATGCTGTTAAATAACAAGCAGGAACTGTATCATTAGCATAAAGAGCCGGTGCCAGAGTCCCAGCCTGCAGCGGTTCATTTGCAGACATAAGAAATTGCATATTATCACTGATTCCCGAGAGGACATATTAGACAATGATACACATCCCACGCTCCAATCCCATGCTTATTTGCAACGATGGAAAACAAAAACAAATTACTAACGACTCATGTGGAAATCTAGGTGCTCATAATTTTCTTCCTACATTGTTTTATTGCTTACGGTAGCTGAAAACTGGTGCTCTAATTCCAAACACTGTTCATAAAGCAAACTGTAAAATGTTGTGATGCTCCAAATGTGGAAATATTTGATTTACTCTCTTTTAGCTGAGAATGGGATGACATGTGGCTCTAGATTTCTCTGACAGCCTCTTTGGTGATGAGTCAGCATGGAATGAGAGGCACACGGTACAGCGTTAGTCTTTCCTTCTTGGATATGGAGGCACTTGGTTCCCTGTATGTGTATTACTAAAATTGTTGAATGCATCAACAGTGACAATTGACAGTCAATTGACAGCTAGAGTCTAAACTAATATCCTTCTTAAACACTTCTTAAACGCTGTTAGTTCTTAAACTAATGAGCTTCCACTCCAAAGACGTACAGGTTTGTAGGTTAATTGGCTGGTATAAATGGAAATTGTCTCCAGTGTGTGCAGGATAGTGTTAGTGTTAGTGTGAGGGGGTCACGGGTCAGTGTGGACTCGGTGAGCCGAAGGGCCAATTTCCACGCTGTATCTTTATACTAAATAAATTAAGCACTGAATTACCAGCGTGCGTGAGATGATATAACACATATACAGGTAATTTCACAATTCGAATACACTCCAATTTAAATAAACCATATATAATGTTTTGTATTTGCGTTTGATTGTAATACAATGTTCTATGTTCTCCAAAGCACGCAAACTGTGTAAAGCAGAATTAAGCGCTGCCTGCTATTCAGTGGCTCCTGCTGTAAATGTATACATCTGGACAAGGGAAGAGATGGATTTTGCAACTTTGATGTGTAGACCAAAGATTTAAAATCCACAGCCTGTATAAGGTATCAAAGTTGCAAAGATAGACACAAAATGTTGGAGAAACTCAGCGGGACAGGCAGCATCTCTGGAGAGAAGAAATGGGTGGCGTTTCGGGTCGAGTCCCTTCTTCTTCTGAAGTCCCAAAACGTCACCCATTCCTTCTCTCCAGCCTGTTCTGCTGAGTTACTCTATCACTTTGTGTCTATCTTTGCAACTTTGACACCTTATTCAGGCTGCGGGGCTTCCATCAGCCACACTGACCAAGGCAAACACGTACAGGTAACTCATGACAGAATAGGTGAGGAATCAAAGGGAATCCTAAATGAACACAACAATCCTGAGTCAATGGTTTCATGAGATTTTACACTGAAATTGTTGTGTTCATTTTTCTCGTTTATGATATTGTCTACAGGGTACAATGTTTGCATATTCTGTTGTGCTGCTGCTAGTAAGAATTTCATTGTTCTATCTGGGACATATGACAATAAAACACTCTTGACTTGACTTGAGATTTGAAGTGAGAACTGATATGGAATGGTGGAAATAGAGTGAAGGAGGAGAATTAGTTGAGGAAAATCAGTTAAAGAAAAAGAATATGAGAAATTCCAGTGAATCAATTTTGGAATGCTGCTCCATCACTCGTGAACTAAATAATTCAAGATTGAAACAAACAGGTTGTAAGTGTATGAATATCTCATCAGTTACAAGAAAGCCACTCATATTTAATCTGAAGTATATTGTTCATCCTAAATGGATGTACTGTTTTGCCCACCTGTATGAACATTGAATTCTCTAATTTTAAGTAACTTCTTCTTACATTCCCCACCCCTCACACTCCTTGCCCCCCCCCGTTTTACCAGTTGCTCCTTGCCCCCGTTTTACCACAGTTCTCCACATTGTTTTTCTTGTGATCACACCTTCCCTCGCCAACAATGGACCTACCAGGCACCGCTCTGTGAGGTAATTTGCAGCTGTCCCTGAAGGGTCCTGGTCCTAGCCTCCAGCTATTCATCCCCACACCCCACCAACCCCTATGTTCAGTCTGAAGAAAGGTCCCGATCTGAAACGTCACCCATCCATTTTCTCCAGAGATGCTGCCTGACCCGCTGAGTTACGCCAGCACTTTGTGTCTATCCTAACTTTTAAGTTTATCTTTGTAATTTCTTCTGTCTGAAGTTATTTTGCAAATTGAGCATAAATAATGATAAGCATTATTAACCTCACTATAATGAGAAATTCCCTCCCTCTGGTGGAGACTTCCTGTTGAAAGTGATATAACATCAATATAGCTAATTCTTCTACTCGAGCAACCAGGAAAAAAACAACATTAATAAAAAATACTTTGTTTTTTCAAGATCTTGGCTTTGCTGGCAAGTGTAGCATTTATTGTCCACCCATAATGGTCCTTGCAAGGGTGATGGTGATGGTGAGCTGCCAGCTGGAAATCTTGCAGTTCTTCTCTTGCAAATGTATTCCCGTAGTGCTGTCAGATACAGAGTTTAAAAATTTAGATCCAGCATTGATAATATATTTTAATGTGCAACTTGGGAGGGGATTCTGCAGATGCTGGTGTTCTCGTGTGTCTGCTGCATTTGCCCTTTTTGGTGGCAAGGGTCGAGGGTGTGGGAGGTGCTGCAAGAATTGCCCAAGTGAGAATTTACGTTGCATTTTGCAGATGGTGCAATGCAACCACCGTATGCCAGTGGGGTAGGGAATGAATGCTTACAATGGAGACACAACTGCAGATGCTGGAGTCTTGCATAGAATACAGTGGTGGAATAACTCAACAGGTCAGGCGGCATCTCTTGAGGACATGGATACATGATGTTTCAGGTCAGGACCCTCCTTCAGACTGAAGAGACATGAAGAGTCTGAAGAAGTGTCCCGACCTGAAATGCTACTCATCCTTTTTCTCCAGAGCTGCCTGACCACTGAGTTACTCCAGTACTTGGTGCTCTAGAATAGAATAGAACCTTACAGTAGGGGAACAGGCCCATTTATTTCACTTTCCTCATATCGACCGTGATACCTCTCTACACTATTTGTATTTTCCTTCATTATGATGATGGAAAGGAGGCCAAACTAATGGGCTACTTTTTCTTACAGTTCTTGAAATCTGTTGAAGCTACATTAACCAGGAGAAGTGTGGAGTATTTCATCAGACTTGTGCCTTGTAGATGATGGGAATGGCTTGGGGTCTGAGGAGATGAATCACTTGCTGCATCATATCCAGCTCTTGACAGTGGAATCAGCAAAGGTAATGCCATTGAATGTCAAGGGTAGGTAGTTAGAATCTCTTTTGTTGGAGATGATTGCCATTTTGAGAGTTAGCATGAATGTCCCCTGTCGAATAACGTCTCTGCTCTAAGGTTGTCCATAGTATTGTCACATAATGTGCTTGATTATTCACCCCAGTCACTTCCTCTTTTTCCCCTCTCCCTTCGAGGCTGGCACCTACAGCAGTTTGAAGACATCACCTCCAGATTCAAGGCTGTTTCTTCTTCCATCTGTTGTTGGAAAGAACTGAACCATCCTAGACCAACTGCAAGACACAAAATCACACAGTAACTTTAGTATTGAATCATTGCTGAATGCTTAGAGTAGAATGGAGACACAACTGTATATGCTGGAATCTTGCAGTTTCCCGATTCTGGAAGCGTCCTTATCTATATTGGGTGATTGATGCCCTTTGAATACAGCTATCGAGGATGAAAGCCACAGGAGTTAAACAGCTGTGCAGCTGGCTGACAGCTGACTGTACTTCACCGAGACACAGCTTCAACAGTCCCCTGTCTGATCAGAAACAACAATCCTGAGAGTTACCAAGCCCCACAGAATAACGTCTCTGCTCTAAGATTGCAATCATAGTGGCCTCAATAATGTGCAAGCTTCCACACCGACCCTTGTTTCCTATTTAGCAATTTCACGAGGCTGGCACCTTAGCATTTTTAGACATCGCAAACTGTTTCTTCCATCATTTGTTGGAAAGAACTGCAGATGATAGATAGACACAAAATGTTGGAGTAACTCAGTAGGTCAGGCAGCATCTGTGGAGAAAAGGAATAGGTGACGCCTAGTCCTTTTCTCCACAGATGCTGCTTGACCCACTGAGGGGGTTGGACAGGGGTTGGACAGGCTAGATGCAGAAAGATTGTTCCCGATGTTGGGGAAGTCCAGGACTAGGGGTCACAGCTTAAGGATAAGGGGGAAATCCTTTAAAACCGACATGAGGAGAACTTTTTTCACACAGAGAGTGGTGAATCTCTGGAACTCTCTGCCACAGAGGGTAGTTGAGGCCAGCTCATTGTCTATATTTAAGAGGGAGTTAGATGTGGCCCTTGTGGCCAAGGGGATCAGAAGGTATGGAGAGAAGGCAGGTACGGGATACCGAGTTGGATGATCAGCCATGATCATATTGAATGGCGGTGCAGGCTCGAAGGGCCGAATGGCCTACTCCTGCACCTAATTTCTATGTTTCTATGTTCTATGTTTCTATGTTACTGCAACATTTTGTGTCTATCTTCGGTGCTTCTTTCAGCATGCCCACCTGACCAAACCGGGATTAATCACATGGTTTGACAGCATTGGCAAAGTGAGGATATCCGGCAATGAGGTTTCAGATTCAGGTCACCTGCTGCTGAGATGGATCTATAGTGTGTCCTTGACATGGTGGTGGATGAGAAAATAATGAAATTAGACTGTGCGCATGGCATAAATTATATAGTACTCTACAGGGCACGGGGACAGCTAAAGTCATGATCCCCATTACTATACGAGTGGAAGAAAAATGGTGCAGACCTTAAAGAGTTGGAGAATGTTAAGAGTAGGAAAACAAACATTTTCTTCATTCCATGATGAATATAATTCATTTTCTGTACTGCACAGTTTTTCTAATGCCATCTTTCAGAATAATACATTTAATAATCAAAAGTTGACGGAGTACAGCAAAGAGCAGTATTTGAACCACAGAGCGTTGCTTAACAAAATTAAATTGTTAATTGGGAGCAAGCCAATGCTAATTTCCCTTAGGATCAGAACAAGTTCTCAGAAAAGCACTCAGGGTATGAAAATATTGATAACTTCCCAGAACTATATTGATTTAAGATACATTATAATATGAAATTAGGATTTGGTTTTATCCAACTCAGCTTCATCCTGCTCTGTAATGTGTTCTGGATTGATGCAAATATGGAAACAGGAGAGTGTTGTAGCGAAATTGGTCATCAGCACTAATGCAAAACTTGTGATAGTGGATTGAAGTTCTCTCTCCGCTCCTGATCAGTTTTCTTTACCGGTGACTTGGAGTAAAATGTTGGGCGGGATGTAAATGGACTACTGATTTTATGTTTTGCTAATGCTGTAGATCAATGTCTCGCCTGTTTTTATTCTATTTGTGATCTTAATGTACTTAAACAGCAGTTGTCAGGAAAATGGGGAAAGGTTTGTGGTGGTGAGGCAATGGAAAGCATTTACTGCGATAACCATGAATTACTGTAGGAGATATCATCTTTTTTTCCCAAGGTATCATTGGTGAAATGTTGGGGCTGGAATCCCAATAAATTTTAGTTTTATTGATACAACTTGAAAACAGGCCCTTCAGCCCATCGAGTCTGTGCCGACCAGCAATCACCCATGCAATAAAGTACTATTGAACTAGTTCTATCCTACACACCAGGGACAATATACAGAAGCAGGTCACAGTTGTAGGGAGAATGTGCAAACTCCGACAGCACTTGCGGTCAGGATCGGACCCAGCTCACTGGTGCTGTAAGTAAGGCAGCATCTTTACTGCTGCACCACAGTGCCGCCCCACTGTGCCTGAGACTCTTATAATTACTCACAGTTACACTGTGCTAATGCAAAAACAATATGTATTGGGCTGCGTCCTAAACATAATTTGTGGAAGGACATTCTTGCTATTGAGGGAGTGCAGTGTAGGCTCACAAGGTTAATTTGATGACGGGACTGTCATATGATGAAAGAATGGAGCGACTGGGATTGTATTCACTGGAATTTAGAAGGATGAGAGGGCATCTTATAGAAACAATTAAAATTATTAAGGGATTGGACACGCTAGTTGCAGGAAACATGTTTCTGATGTTGGGGGAGTCCAGAACCAGGGGCCACAGTTTAAGAATAAGGGGTAGGCCATGTAGAACTGAGATGAGGAAAATCTTTTTCACACAGAGAGTTGTGAATTTGAGTAATTCTCTGCTTCAGAAGGCAGTGGAGGCTGATGCACTGGATGCATTCCAAAGAGAGTTAGATAGAGCTCTTTGGGCTAGCGGAATCAAGGGTCATGGGGAGAAACAGGAAGGGGCTACTGATTGTGCATGATCAGCTATGATCACATTGAATGGCAGTGCTGGCTCGAAGGGCCGAATGGCCTACTCCTGCACCTATGCATCTATGCAAGGTGAATGTGTAAAAAATTTGAGAGATGTCACCGGGACAATATGGTGCAGGTCTCCACAGGCTTTTTATCATGTCATTTTATCATTTAGTTTCAGATGCAATTGAAATCCTTATCCTCTGCAGCACTTAATTGCCATAATAATGTAGGTGGGTCCAGAAATGGGTTTCTATCACGTACTCTTTCACTGCAAACCAAAAGGAACTGTGCATTTACTCTTATAGAAATGGAAATGTAGAAATATTCCCATGGGAATGCTTTAAATGTAATATTGTTTCTGGAATATTTCCTTGACACTGAACGAAGCTGAGTCGTCAAGAATAAGTGGATGCGTGTCACTCTTTAGTCAAGTAAAGTCAAGCATATGTGCATAGTTTCATTCACTGCTATTGAAATCCTCATTAAATATTAATCTTACCATGGAAACCCTGGAACAATCCACTTTAGCAACATTAAGAGGGTCATAAAAGAAGCTTGATGATTTATTGCCATTAAACTGAAGCTATTTTTTGAGGCGGATTAATTTTACCTAGAAAAGGGAGACAATTTAATGATTCATGTTCGATCCTAACCACGGGTGCTGTCTGGATGGAGTTTGTACGTTCTCCCTGTGTCAGCATAGGTTTTCTCCGAGTGCTCTGGTTCCCTCCCACGCTCCAAAGATGTATAGGTTTGTAAGTTAATGGGCTTCGGTAAAATTGTTAATTGTACCCAGTGCGTTGGATAGGGCTAGTGTATGCAGTTATGAGTGATTGCTGTTCTGCACAGAACAATACTCCTAACAAGCAATGCTATCACAACTGAGAACATGACATCTCTCCAAACTATTGTACTTGTAGTCAATGATGTTGACTGTTGTTAAATATATAAATTTAAGAGTCAATCTCGAATATCCCACAGATAAGATGATTGATTAGCTCAACTGCAAATAAATGCTGACCAGAACACTGGAAAAATAATTTCTTCTTCTTAGAGCGCCCGGTGAAAGCCCACGCAGTTACAAGGATAATATGCAAACTCTACACAGACAGCACCTGAGGTCAGGATCAAACCCAGGTCTCTGGCGCTGTGAAATAAAACTCTACTGCTGCACCACAATGCCACCCTAGGCTTTGTTCCAGCTTTGAGGGCATGATCTTCAGACATCTTACAGTCAAGAAGATTCAGTGAAACTGCCAGCTCATGTTGTGACTTTGACCTCATTCATTTTCTATTCGAACTGCTAATATAAAAAATCATAAATAAAACACAGTTAATGAAAGAGAATTGTTTTGCTCGTTACATATACATTTTGTCTTTTTTTTTAATGTTTTCTTTTGCGGGAGGTGAATAATTGTAGATAGGGCTTCTAAGCAAATAGAAATCTAGCAGATTTCGTCTTGAGCCCTGAAAACGAATGATGAGGAAGTTCCAAGGCCACAGTCTAATGTTTCACCGAGGAGACGTTTGTTCCATTGCTGACACAATCATGATCCCAAGAGAATTGTAATCAGAAGCCAATAGCCAGGATGGTAAAATCAAATATAACAGAGCATAGCTTTAAGGTGAGAACAGCAAGCTTTAAATATTTTAAATATTGGTGGAGACAGATACGATAGTGTCATTTAAGAGACTTTTGGATAGGCACATAGACACGCAGGGAATGGAGAAAATGTATAGGAAGGTGTAAACCAGTCAAGATGCTGGTTTACACTGAAGATAGACACAAAATGCTGGAGTAACTCAGCAGGCCAGGCACCATCTCTGGAGAAAAGGAATAGGTGACGTTTCAGATCAAGTCCCTTCTTCAGATAGTCTGAAAAGCATCTTGAGCCGAAACACCAACTATTTCTTTTCTCCAAAGATGCTAGCTGACCCGTTGAGTTACTCCAGCATGTTGTGCCTATCTAGGAAATGGAGAAATATGGATTATGTGCAGGCAGATAAGACTTGGTCTTGGCATCAAGTTTGGCACAGGCTTTGTTGGCAGAAGGGCCTGTTCTTGTGCTGTACAGCTCTACGTTCTATGTTTCATGTTCTAGGCCAAGATTTCCCGATTGGTCAGGATCTTAGCTGGAAGGAGTATGTTCTGTTCAGTGTCCTTGGTGGAATTTCTGTGCTCAACCTTATTTTAATACCGTGGCTGAGCTCCAAAGCACTTGAAATAACTTTGATTGGGAATTTAATCTTTAATCATCCTATTCTTTCCTGATGGAAGTATATAAAAGTATGAGAGGCAAAGATAGGGTGGGCAGTCAGAACGTTTTTCCCCAGGGGTGGAAATGTCAAAGACTAGAGGGACCAGTTTTAAGGTGAGAGAAGCAAAGTTTAGAGGAGTGGGTGCTGCGAATGCATTACCAGGGGTGGTGGTGGAGCCAGATATAATAGTGGCATTTTAGAGGCTTTTAGATAGGAGTAGGGTTTAGCATGGAATGGAGGGATATACATCACGGGCAGGCAGATTAGATTAGTTCATCTTGGCGCAGACAGTGTGGGCTGAAGGACCTGTTCCTGTGCTGTACTGTTCTATGTTTTATGTTCGACATTCTGTCCTCACAATGTGCACTCCCAATGTATTCATTTTCCCTCCCCTTCTGTTTCCCTTCATTGTGATCAGTGTGTGATGCGTGTGTCTAAACTCCAGGGAGCTGAACCGCCTGGTGCTCTGCTCCTGGCAGGGTCACCCATGCTGGGCAGGGGGCGTTCCTGACCAAGTAGAAGACCTTGATGGTGGTGGCTGGCTGGCAGATGGAGCATCACAGTGGTTGAGAAGGTGGAAGAAGGCTGCTGCAAGGAGAAACTCCCAACCATTTTGGTGTGCATGCTATTGAACCCTGGTCTGTGTCTATCAGGAACCATGTGGTGGCTGTCTGTAGACCAATCCTATATATCAGCTAGATCAAGCACAAACTGGGCAATCGTTTCTATGAACACCTATGCCCTGTCTTCCTTTACCTACGCGATCTCCCAGTTGCCAAATATTTACCTCCCCTTCCCATTCCCATCCTTTCTGCCCTGGGACTTCTCCACTGTTACAGTGAGGCCACATGCAAATGGAAGGAACAACACCTCATATTTCGCATGGCCAGCTTACAAGCCAACGGTATGAATATTGATTTTGCTCATTTCAAGTAACCCTTGCATTCCCTCTCTCTTCGTTCCTCCCCCGCTCTAGTCACCTTGCTAGTTTCATTTTCTTACACCTCCCTTATCACCTCTTTTAAACAGCCAACAATGGACTGTTGTGGGCTCCACCTTTCCTGAGTCATCGGTGCTGACTCTGATTTGTTCTGTATCTTTTCATATCTCTAATTTCTCTCTCCCTGACTCTCGGTCTGAGGAAGGCTCTCGACCCGAAACGTCACCTATTCCTTTTCTCCAGAGATTCTGCCTGACCTGCTGAGTTACTCCGGCACTTTGTGTCTTCCAGTCTTCCCAAGTCCTGCACAGGCATCTATCTACAGATTACAGTAAGTCCATGGCTCCTGGATCGACCGCATCAGCCATGTCATCCCACAGTAAGGACCCCAGTAGGACAATCATACTCGACTTAGAGTGATCGGTGATGAAGATGGTACCAATGGATGATAAGATGCTTCCCACAGCAGAGGAGGAAGCTGGTTTGGGATTCATCTAGGGAACGTGTCCTTGGGCGTTTTGCCTTTGATGTTACGTATCAGCTGTGCATGCATGGATACCCAGTCATGTGCTCTTTTTACACACAGGTCATTCTTCTGCCTTTCTCCCTATGAGCCACGTCAACTCCTCAGCTGCTTGTAAATTCTGTATAATGTATCATAGGATGGACCTTAGATACAGCCAGAGGTCTGGTCAGCTCTACCTGTTGTAGAACACAGGGGTTTTGAACATCGCTCACAGCAAAGATCTGCAAATAAAGTGGAATGAGTGTAGGATAATACTTAATGAGTTCAATGGTCTGAGAACAGTAATGCAATTATCAAGAAAGCTCATCAGCGCCTCTACTTCCTGAGAAGATTACGGAGAGTCGGTTTGTCAAGGAGGACTCTCTCTAACTTCTACAGGTGCACAGTAGAGAGCATGCTGACCGGTTGCATCATGGCTTGGTTCGTCAATTTGAGCGCCCTGGAGAGGAAAAGACTACAAAAAGTAGTAAACACTGCCCAGTCCATCATCGGCTCTGACCTTCCTTCCATCAAGGGGATTTATCGCAGTCGCTGCCTCAAAAAGGCTGGCAGTACCATCAAAGGCCCACACCATCCTGGCCACACACTCATCTCCCTGCTACCTTCAGGTAGAAGGTTACAGGAGCTTGAAGACTGCAACAACCAGGTTCAGGAATAGCTACTTCCCCACAGCCATCAGGCTATTAAACCTGGCTTGGACAAAACTGATTATTAATAACCCATTATCTGTTATTTGCACTTTATCAGTTTATGTATTCATGTGTGTATATATTTATATTATGGTATATGGACACACTTATCTGTTTTGTAGTAAATGCCTACTATGTTCTGTGTGATGAAGCAAAGCAAGAATTTCATTGTCCTATACAGGGACACATGACAATAAACTCACTTGAACTTGAACTTGGTCAGCATGGACGCTGTGAGACAAATGGGCTGCTTTCATTCAATTCGACTCTGGTGTTTATATCAAGGATAGTGCATAAGATGTTAAAATGCATGAGCTGAAACATGCAGGCTGTGCCTGATGTTTCCAATGGGTATTACTGGAGTCTGCATGGAGTCCAAAGATACTGACTGCTTTGCTTGTATTCCCAAGTATTACACTCAACCCATTTATTTGAAAGGTGATCCGGCATGTACTGGAGATCAGGAGGATTTTTGCCATTTTTTTCATTGTTATGCTTTTTATATTAAGGTACCAGTTGTGGCACAAAGTTAATGCACCCAAAGCTTTGCCTCTTTTCAAAGGATGCTGGGGCATTCCAGGCTGGGACCTCTTGGCACCTTCCTGTTCAATTCCTGGCTGTGGGGGAAGTGGTGGCCAGCTGGAACTGCCCTCTGCACCAGGCACATTTGTTCCAGCTCCATTTGGCCCAACGTCAATGGTGTGGTGACTGCACCAGAGAATAGTGTGGCCACAGTACTCAGTTTTTAGTTTTAGAGTTACAGCATAGAGACAGGCCCTTTGACCCACCAAGTCCACGCGGACCCCATCGATCACCCGTTCACACTAGTTCTATATTATCCCGCTTTCCTATCCAATCCTTACACACAGGGGATAATTTGTAGAGGTCAATTAATCTACAAACGTGCACGTCTTTGGGATGTGGGCGGGGAAACCGGACCACCTGGAGGAAACCCACGCAGTCACAGGGGGAACGTACAAACTCCACATAGTCAACATCTGAGGTCAGGATTGAACCCGGGTTTCTAGCACTGTGAGGCAGCAGTTCTACCCGTTGCACCATTGCACCACCCACTGTAGACCCAGAAGAGCAGAGACACACTGACAGGAATCTATTGATTGCCATGTGTAAGTGTACTTGTATAGACAGCAGTTTAGTAGGACAGTGACAAAGAGCCCTACTTTTGTATCGTTTCAACGACAAATTCTGCCCCAAGGGTGTTCAAATTGGGATGCTAATCTGTCATTCACGATGGTAGTGGAACATTAGGGATGGACGATTTGGAAGGGAGAGGACAAAGACTGACAATCTGGGAAATGGGTAAATTGTGAGCTCAGAGATGTTATTCAGAAGCAATTATGGTTTAGTGCTCACTTGGAAAAAAAACTCAGTTACGACTCATACAACAAGCGCTTCAATGGGTAACAGCTCGCCCGATCGACCCAACTACTCCATTGTTAGGCGGCCATCTTGGTCACCAGCTCGGACAAGTGAAGGTGACCAAAAAGGCCTCTTAGCAACGGACAGCAGCCCAATTGGGCGAACTGCTCCCTTCATATACGCTGAATTACTCCAGCACTTTGTATTTTTGGCTCATGATTCCAGCATCTGCAGTTCCATGTGTCTCCATGGTTTTCAATATATATACGTACACGTATATTCAGCTCAGAAGGGAAAGCAGAAAGAAGAAGAATGCAGATTTAAACCAAGAAGCTGGAATTCGGAAATACATCGATGCCACAAGCTGTGATGGAATCTATCCATCTAACATTGTTCTGGGCCTGTATTGTTAATTAGCAATTATTAACAAGTATATATATATTTTTTTAATACTTAAGCAGCTGACTGCCAGATTTACAATTTTGTGACAAATTTTAAGGTGTAAACATGGCAGCTTATTTAATATTGTGGGGGTGGTCTGTAATATCTAGAGAGACACAGCATGGAAACAGCCCCTCTGGCTTACCGAGTCCACGCCAACCATCCATCACCCATACAATAATTCTATGCTATCCCAGTTTTACATCCTACACACTAGGGGTAATTTTACAGAAGCCAATTAACCTACAAACCTGCTCGTCTTTGGAATGTAAGAAGAAACCGGAGCAACTGATGAAAACCCATGCGATCACAGTGAGAATGGACAAACTCCACACAGACAGTGCCCGTAGTCAGTATCAAACTCGGGTGTCTAGCGCAGCTCGATGGCTTTGCCACTGTACCGCAATATTCCTTTTGCAAACCAGCCTACAGAGTGTTAGGAACTGGCAGCATCTTATGGCAATTGACAATTCACAGGGCATCTCTTCCTTACAATAAATTGCTCGTTGATTTGCACTTTAATGATAACATGCATCATTCAAATACCATTATTATTTCAGCGAAGTCTGGAACATTATTTTTCGCAGTGTTCAAATGAAACAAAAAATGAAATTCGAAAAATCTGTAGTAAATTTATCTGAAGTACATTAAATGGTTCTTAGAAGCTCTGGTCGTAAGTATTTTAAAAATTGAGAGTAAGCCATTAGACTGTCCGCATCACACAAAATCATTTCAAATAGGCTGACTCCAGATAACTGTGAATATTTCCTTCTAAATAAATGATCCATTAACTGCTTCACAATTGACTTTTGTAAACAAATTAATTGGGCTTAATAATTCAAAGGTTTAAAAATGTAGAACATTCATAAATCCTTATGACAGAAAAACTGAGGACTAGAAATTCCTGCAAACCCACAAGCAAATGGAATATGTTTATTGAATAAATGTAACACACGGATGAATTTTAAGTTGAATATCTATGATTCCATTACATGAGGAAAAAGGCAGTATTGAGTAGATTGCTTATGTCATGAACTGAGCTTTCTCTCGATACATCTCGGGGACAATGGCTTTGGATACTTGCAACCATTTAAATATTTACTTGTGTTAAAGAATCATAGACATACAATGTGGAAACAGGCCCTTCAGTCCAACTTGTCCGCACCAAACAACATGCCCCAAATACACTAGTCCCACCTGCCTGCATTTGGCCCATTTCCTTGTAAACCTATCCTGTCCATGTACCTGTAAAAATGTATTTTAAACACTGTGATAGTACCAGCCTCAACTACCTTCTCTTCCACACACAGACCACCTTATCTGAAAAAATTGCCCCTCAGGTTCATATTAAATATTTCCCCCCTCAACTTCCCTCTTCTCCCCTCTCCCATCAGGCAAAAGGTATAGAAGTGTGAAAACGCATACATCCAGATTCAGGAACAGTTTCTTCAAAGCTGTATCGGGAAAACTGAACCATCCTACCACAACTAGAAAGCAGTCCTGAACTATTATCTACCTCTTTGGAGACCCTCGGACTATCTTTGATCAGACTTTACTGGCTTTATCTTGCACTAAGCGTTTTTCACTGTACCTCAGTACACGTGGCAATAAACTAAACCAAACTATAAAAAAGATGCATTTCTGCAAACTCTTTTAAGAGTTGCGATTTCATTCTTGAGCCAAAATGTGAAGAACATTGTAATCTGGCACGTTGCTGTTCTTGGTAGCTCAGTGTTCTCACGCTGTTGTTGATAAGGATCATCTATCTATCTATCTATCTATCTATCTATCTATCTATCTATCTATCTATCTATCTATCTATCTATCTATCTATCTATCTGTCTGTCTTCTATTAATATATAAAACTCTCTTGCCATCCGACCGGCTGCCGTCCGGCTGTCTATCTGCCTTTCTGCCTTTTGATTCGTTGATGGCTGCTCCTTCCTATCAGCTTCCAACACACTTCGAAACAAAGTTACAAGACAGGAACACTCTGAACTTTTCACTGCTGCAGCAGGCAGGGGAGGTGCAATTGGATTTTTTGTTTAATCCACTGCTGAGGGAGGCAGGGGAGTGCTGGAATCTTACATTTGGGAATGGCTTCAGTTCCATTGGAGGAGACGGGTGCATGGTGGAATATTGGGTTGGGGGATCACACCATTGGGCGAGCAGACCGAACGGGTCTGCACTTGGTCTAGTATATTTATAAAGTTACAATGATGTGCCAAGTGCAAGCACACAAATACAGTGAAGGGAAATAAAATAAATAGCAAGAAATTCAAGCCCGCTAATGACTGAGGTCAGTGCACCATCATAAGAGATGTGTTTTCTCGAAAGGCTTAATGATCATCAGTTGCAGTATTCAGGATGTAATGACAGGGAATATCCCAGGTTTGTTTCTTACTTTGGGATAATGAGGATTCTACACAAGCTTCAGTGATACCATGAAGAAGATATCAGGGTTCGAAGAATAGAGAGGGTTGAGCAGGCCTTTTTTTTTTTTTTTTTTTTTTTTAAATCAAAAAATTTATTCAATTATTAAAAAATAATATTTACACTACAATAAAAACAAGCCAGAACCCACCACCATAAATACAATACAAACATATATCCATAATAAACTATTATACAATTATGATACAATCCTTATTGAGGATACATTCAACACCCTGCGGAGCCCAGCGGTCCCTGAACTCCCTCAGGGTGCCCACAGACAGGGCGTATTCCCTTTCTAATCCCACCCGGGCACGGACATATCCCCGGAAAAGGGGCAGGCAGCTGGCCCGGGTAGAGCCCTCCGCCGCCTGGCGCCGTGACTCACGGATGGCCAGCTTGGCCAGGCCCAGGAGCAACCCAACCATGAGCAGGCTCCTTGGAGTGCAGAAGGATGAATGATAATCTTAATAGTACAATAATAGTACAAAAAGACAAAACATGATGCCCCCAACTCAATGTAGTCCAGAGCTTATTTGGAGGTTGTAATGTTTAATAGCCTGATGGCTGGAGGGAAGAAGCTGTTCCTAAACCTGGATGTTACAGTTCTCAGGCTCCAATATCTTCTTCCCAATGGCAGGAATGAAATGAGTGTGTGGCCTGGATGGTGTTAGTCTCTGATGAAGCTGGCTGCCTTTCTGAGGCAACAACTCCTGTAAATCTCTTTGATGGTGGGGAGGTCAGAATAGTACATGACACGACAGGAGGACATGATTAGTGGATATAATTCATATTGTAGCAATGTTTTGAGTAAACATTATTTGTATAAAATTAAGGTGTTTGGAATGTACTGTAGAATGCAAACTGCAAAAGAAAATGAAATACTTTAATTAATTCCACACATACCAGAAGCCTTTTTATAATTCAGGCACAATAGCAAATAAAATCATAACACTGAAGGAATCAGTGAAAAGTTGTGATTCATTAAAATGTTACACATTGAAAATCCCAAAACACAAGAGAAAACATATAATCCATGCAGCGCACTGTAAATGAATTCCAAATCAAATCACACATTGAGAATATAATCATTCAAATCAGGAATGCAGCTTTATACCATTTGTTAGATATAATGTTTGCTACAATCTTACATCCCTTTGAGTTAAAGAGAAAACTATACTCAGTGTTTGCAGTTAAATATGGGAGTCATGTTTTACCTTCCACAGAATCATTAATGCCCTTAAATATGTTTCCTGTGCATGTTTGTTGTTTACAAAGAGTTATGTCAAAGTTACTTAACCATAGCACAACATCAGAATATGATGTTCTATAAGTCTATTCTATAATTCTGTGTCAATTTATCATCAGGTTTTTGGTGCTTTAAGCGGTAGACAAAGGAGTTCACACCTGATGTGTGCTGTGATATTCTATGGCAGGTATCGTCCATGTCTCAGTCAGAGACTCCCTGATCTAGAGACTCCTCGTTCTACACCCTGTTACTGTGCTCCTGTGATTGATTTGTTTCCTCTGAACCAGAACGTACAGTGAGTCATCACTTGCTTTTCTTCAGCTCTCTTGGAGCCCTCTAATTTTACTCCACAGCGAGGTACCTGACAAGGGTCGATATATTACCATTTATTTTTTATTTATATTGTGAAGCAGCTCAATACAGCTCTTGTTTGTGAAATTACCATCCTCAGAATAGATTTACTATCTTAAATTAGCCATCATCGCCATCTGAACTGATTTCCACCACAAAGTTATAATCTTAGAGCATGGCCTAACCACGACTCTATTGCCAGAAACCTAGTGACCTGGTGCAATGAAGAGAGTAGAAAGGTGTGCCTGGAGCAACACCATGCAAAACTTGCAAGATGGCAACTCTTTGAGTGCTGGTGGTTCCAGAGGAGAATTTACCTTAATAGAACATAGATCAAAGAACAGTACAGCACAAGAACAGGTCCTTCCGCCTACAATGTCTGTCGAACATGATGCCAAGACCAACTCTCATCTGCCTGCACATAATCCATACTGCTCCATTCCCTGCATATCCATGTGCCTATGCAAAGGCCTCTTACTGCAAATGGCACTATTGTCTAATACAGTTGCTCTACTCGTTTAAATCTCTTCACATTTCCTGCCTAATCCACATTGGGCAGAAAATCATGTTGGGTAGACTGATGGGACTGAAGGCTGATAAATCCCCAGGGCCTGATGGTCTGCATCGTAGGGTACTTAAGAGAGGTGGCTCTAGAAATCGTGGGCGCGTTGGTGATCATTTTCCAATGTTCTATAGATTCTGGATCAGTTCATGTGGATTGGAGGGTAGCTAATGTTATCCCACTTTTTAACAAAGGAGGGTGAGAGAAAACAGGGAATTATGGACCAGTTAGCCTGACATCGGTGGTGCGGAAGATGCTGGAGTCAATTTTAAAAGATGAAATAGCGGCACATTTGGATAGCAGTAACAGGATTGGTCCGAGTCAGCACGGATTTACGAAGGGGAAATCATGACTAATCTTCTGCAATTTTTTGAGGACGCAACTATGAAAATGAACAAGGGAGAGCCAGTGGATGTAGTGTACCTGGACTTTCCGAAAGCCTTTGATAATGTCCCACATAGGAGATTAGTGGGCAAAATTAGAACATATGGTATTGGGGGTAGGGTACTGACATGGATAGAAAATTGGTTGGCAGACAGGAAATAAAGAGTAGGGATTAAGGTGTCCCTTTCAGAATGGTAGGTAGTGACTAGTGGGGTGCAAGGCTCGGTGCTGGGACCGCAGCTACTTACAATATACATTAATGATTTAGAATTTGCAAATGACACAAAGCTGGATGGCAGTGTGAATTGTGAGGACGATGCTATGAGGATGCAGGGTGACTTGGACAGGTTGGGTGAGGGGCAGATGCATGGTAGATGCATGGCAGATGCAGTTTAATGTGAGGTTATCCACTTTGGTGGCAAAAACAGGAAGGCAGAATATTATCTGAATGGTGTCAAGTTAGGAAAAGGGGAAGTACGATGAGATCTAGGTGTCCTTGTACATCAGTCACTGAAAGTAAGCAAGCAGGTACAGCAGGCAGTGAAGAAAGCTAATGGCATATTGGCTTTCATAACAAGAGGAGTTGAGTAGAGGAGCAAAGAGGTCCTTCTGCAGTTGTACAGGGCCCTGGTGAGACCATACCTGGAGTATTGTGTGCAGTTTTGGTCTCCAAATTTGAGGAAGGACATTCTTGCTATTGAGGGAGTGCAGCGTAGGTTCACGAGGTTAATTTCCGGGATGGCGGGATTGTCATATGTTGAAAGAATGGAGCGACTGGGCTTGTATACACTGGAATTTAGAAGGATGAGAGGGATCTTATTGAAACATATAAGATTATTAAGGGTTTGGACACGTAAGAGGCAGGAAACATGTTTCCGATGTTGGGGGAGTCCAGAACCAGGGGGCCACAGTTTAAGTATAAGGGGTAGGCCATTTAGAACTGAGATGAGGAAAAACTTTTTCACCCAGAGAGTTGTGAATCTGTGGAATTCTCTGCCTCAGAAGGCAGTGGAGGCCGATTCTCTAGATGCTTTAAAGAGAGAGCTAGATAGAGCTCTTAAAGATAGCGGTGTCAGGGGATATGGGGAGATGGTAGAAACGGGGTACTGATTGTGGATGATCAGCCATGATCACAGTGAATGGCGGTGCTGACTCGAACGGCCAAATGGCCTACTGCTGCACCTATTGTCTATTTTCTACAAGCAAATCTGGTACAATTTCTAGTTGTTATATTGTGTTGTGCACTCCGTATCTTTTCCTTTGCTCTCTACCTATTGTAATTGAGATTGGTTTGATTATATTTATGTACAGGGAGGGAGAGAGAAAACGGGAAATTACAGACCAGTTACTCTAACATCGGTAGTGGGGAAACTGCTAGAGTCATTTATTAAAGATGGGATAGCAGCATATTTGGAAAGTGGTGAAATCATTGGACAAAGTGTTTAACAAAGTCAGCATGGATTTATGAAAGGTAAATCATGTCTGACGAATCTTATAGAATTTTTCGAGGATGTAACTAGTAGAGTGGATAAGGGCGAACCAGTGGATGTGTTACATCTGGACTTTCAGAAGGCTTTCGACAAGGTCCCACATAAGAAATTAGTATACAAACTTAAAGCACACAGTATTGGGGGTTCAGTATTGATGTGGATAGAGAACTGGCTGGCAGACAGGAAGCAAAGAGTACGAGTAAACGGGTCCTTTTCACAATGGCAGGCAGTGACTAGTGGGGTACCGCAAGGCTCAGTGCTGGGACCCCAGCTATTTACAGTATATATTAATGATTTCGATGAGGGAATTGAATGCAACATCTCCAAGTTTGCGGATGACACGAAGCTGGGGGCAGTGTTAGCTGTGAGGAGGATGCTAGGAGGCTGCAAGGTGACTTGGATAGGTTAGGTGAGTGGACAAATGCCTGGCAGATGCAGTATAATGTGGATAAATGTGAGGTTATCCACTTTGGTGGCAAGAACAGGAAAGTAGACTTATATCTGAATAGCGGCCGATTAGGAAAAGGGGAGATGCAACGAGACCTGGGTGTCATGGTGCATCAAATTGAAAGTAGGCATGCAGGTGCAGCAGGCAGTGAAGAAAGCGAATGGTTTGTTAGCATTCATAGCAAAAGGATTTTAGTATAGGAGCAGGAAGGTTCTATTGCAGTTGTACAGGGCCTTGGTGAGACCACACCTGGAGTATTGTGTACAGTTTTGGTCTCTTAATCTGAGGAAAGACACTCTTGCCATAGAGGGAGTACAGCGAAGGTTCACCAGACTGATTCCTGAGATGGCAGGACTTTCATATGAGGAAAGATTGGATAGACTCGGCTTGTGCTTGCTGGAATTTAGATTGAGGGGGGATCTTATAGAAACTTACAAAATTCTTAAGGGGTTGGACGGGCTAGATGCAGGAAGATTGTTCCCGATGTTTGGGAAGTCCAGAACAACGGGTCACAGTTTAAGGATAAGGGGGAAGTCTTTTAGAGCCGAGATGAGAAAAACATTTTTCACACAGGGAGTGGTGAATCTGTGGAATTATCTGCCACAGAAAGTAGTTGAGGCCAGTTCATTGGCTATATTTAAGAGGGAGTTAGATGTGGCCCTTGTGGCTAAAGGGATCAGGGGGTATGGAGAGAAGGCAGGTACGGGATACTGAGTTGGTTGATCAGCCATGATCATATTGAATGGCGGTGGAGGCTCGAAGTGCCAAATGGCCAACCCCTGCACCTATTTTCTATGTTTCTACAGTGTTACCTGATTTGATTGGAGTGCATGCAAAACAAAGCTTTTCTCTGTGCTCTGGTACACATGACAATAATAAACCTCAACCTAAACTTAAACACCTTGTGTCCATAAAAATTGGATGCCTGGGTAAATTTACCACATTCAATAACGTGCTTGGAGTAGCAGGAGGTGCTTATTATAGCCAGAACTACGTACTGTTACAGTCAATGGGGCAGGTCAATGTTCTGTGTACCTGGGTTTGAACGGTGGTTATGAATGAAACAACCATCAGATCCATCATATTGTCAGTAACGGTGGAGCCATTTGCAATGCTGGCCACTGTTTTCAAGACGTACTCCAGTGCACCAGAGTTGGCCACACCTTCAGACATGTTATTCCAGTTACATATATGCTATAAAATTGCCCAGTGTTTAGGAATCCCGTGTACACATAGGAGTCTTCACCTGTAATGTACATAGCTTCTTCCCAACAAATATCAGACTATTGTGCACTATGAACTCCAACTAAACTCCAAACTCCAAACTACAAACTGACTGGATTGCTTGAGGGACTTTGCACTTCGTATTTGTTTTTGGACTATATTGATTTTCTTAATTTATTGAACTTGGGTATTATATAACCATATAGCCATATAACAATTACAGCACGGAAACAGGCCATCTCGGCTCTACAAGTCCGTGCCGAACAACTTTTTTTCCCTTAGTCCCACCTGCCTGCACTCATACCATAACCCTCCATTCCCTTCTCATCCATATGCCTATCCAATTTATTTTTAAATGATACCAACGAACCTGCCTCCACCACTCCACTGGAAGCTCATTCCACACCGCTACCACTCTCTGAGTAAAGAAGTTCCCCCTCATGTTACCCCTAAACTTCTGTCCCTTAATTCTGAAGTCATGTCCTCTTGTTTGAATCTTCCCTATTCTCAAAGGGAAAAGCTTATCCACGTCAACTCTGTCTATCCCTCTCATCATTTTAAAGACGTCTATCAAGTCCCCCCTTAACCTTCTGCACTCCAGAGAATAAAGACCTAACTTATGGTATCCACTGAGTACTATGTCTGCATATTCGCTGTACTGCTGCAAGTAAGAATTTAATTGTTCCATTTCTGGACATATGGCAATAGTTTTAGTTTAGTTTTAGTTTAGTTTAGATATGCAGAGTGGATACAGACCCTTCAGCTAACTGAATCCACGCCGACCAGTGATCACCCGTACACTAGTTCAATACTACACACTAGAGACAATTTACCAAAGCCAATTAATGTACAAACCTCAACGTCCTTGCAATGTGGGAGGAAACCAGAGCACTTGATGAAAACCCATGCAGTCACAGGGAGAATTTACAAACTATATACAGACAGCACCCCTAGTCAGGATCAAACTCGTGTCTATGGTACTGTACCACTGCGCTGCTGTGCAGCCCTTGAATAAAACACTCTTGACCATTGACTATAAAATGGAAGAATATCCAATCTAACAAATCTCTCAATCACCAGCGCAGTGATGGAAGGTATTCTGACCACAGCTTTTAGAATGGCAATCAGTTTGGGTAACACCATAATCATTCGGCTTCTGAACTCATTACAGCCTTGGTTCACATCAGGTCAAGGGAGTTTGATTCCAGAAGTGAAGTGAGAGTGAGTAACCTTGGCAGCATTTACCTGAGTGTGGAGTTAAAAAAGCTTGAATAAAATCAAAGCCAATATGAAGCAGAGAGAACACAAAGACACTTGGATAGGCTGGGTGAGTGGGCAAATGTTTGGCAGATGCAGTATAATGTGGATAAATGTGAGGTTATCCATTTTGGTGGCAAAAACAGGAAAGCAGACTATTATCTAAATGGTGGCCGACTAGGAAAGGGGGAGATGCAGCGAGACCTGGGTGTCATGGTACACCAGTCATTGAAAGTAGGCATGCGGGTGCAGCAGGCAGTGAAGAAAGCGAATGGTATGTTAGCTTTCATTGCAAAAGGATTTGAGTATAGGAGCAGGGAGGTTCTACTGCAGTTGTACAGGGTCTTGGTAAGACCACACCTGGAGTATTGCGTACAGTTTTGGTCTCCAAATCTGAGGAAGGAAATTATTGCCATAGAGGGAGTGCAGAGAAGGTTCACCAGACTGATTCCTGGGATGTCAGGACTGTCTTATGAAGAAAGACTGGATAGACTTGGTTTATACCCTCTAGAATTTAGGAGATTGAGAGGGGATCTTATAGAAACTTACAAAATTCTTAAGGGGTTGGACAGGCTAGATGCAGGAAGATTGCTCCCGATGTTGGGGAAGTCCAGGACAAGGGGTCACAGCTTAAGGATAAGGGGGAAATCCTTTAAAACCAAGATGAGAAGAACTTTTTTCACAGAGAGTGGTGAATCTCTGGAACTCTCTGCCGCAGAGGGTAGTCGAGGCCAGTTCATTGGCTATATTTAAGAGGGAATTAGATGTGGCCCTTGTGGCTAAGGGGATCAGAGGGTATGGAGAGAAGGCAGGTACGGGATACTGAGTTGGATGATCAGTCATGATCATATTGAATGGCGGTGCAGGCTCGAAGGGCCAAATGGCCTACTCCTGCACCTAATTTCTATGTTTCTATGTTTCTATAAAGGAAGATAGTTATTTTGTTACAGGCTGATAAAAATATTCAAATGCTTATCCAGTGATCTTCCCTTTGTCATATTTTAGTTTTTCTAGTTTAGAGATACAGCATGGAAACAAGCCCCAGCGGACGAAGCTGTTGTTGCGGGAGCTCCGGAAAAACAGGTCACCAACCTGAGAACTGCGAGTTTCCGACGATGTCATCCACTGGGCCCGCGGCCGAGCCTCCGAGGCTCCGAAGTCGGGTCGCCGCCGCCGGAACAGCTCCGAAGTCGGGTCGCCGCCGCTGCAACACCGCCACAGGCCCGAAGTCGGCCAGCCTCGCGTTGGTAAGTCCTGGCTGACTCTGCCTCCGGAGCTTCGAGGTCGGTCCCAGTTGGAGGCCGCCAGCTCTGCCATTAGGCCTCAGCGCAGACAGAGACGGAGATGGGGGATACGACAAGAAAAGGTCGCATCCCCCTGAAGGAAGAGACTAAAAACATGTTTCTCCTACCGCCCCCACCCCCCACCCCCCACACACATACACATCCTAATAAAATAAAATTAACTAAAACAGAACAAAAGAAAACAACAAAAGAAAGAAAAAACAGATGGACTGCAGACGAGCCGCAGCTGCTAGGGCAGCGCCGCCCCTTCCAGGGATGAGGGATGAGTCAGAATATAGAAGAGAGATCGAGCAACTGTCCATATGGTGCCAGTGCAATAACCTGGCCCTCAACACCAGCAAAACCAAGGAACTGATTGTGGACTTTGGAAGGAGTAGGATGGGGACCCACAGTCCCGTTTATATCAACGGGTCGATGGTTGAAAGGGTCAAGAGCTTCAAATTCCTGAGCGTGCACATCTCTGAAGATCTTTCCTGGTCCGAGAACACTGATGCAATTATTAAGAAAGCACATCAGCGCCTCTACTTCCTGAGAAGATTACGGAGAGTGGGTTTGTCAAGGAGGACTCTCTCTAACTTCTACAGGTGCACAGTAGAGAGCATGCTGACCGGTTGCATCGAGGCTTGGTTCGGCAACTTGAGTGCCCTGGAGCGGAAAAGACTACAAAAAGTAGTAAACACTGCCCAGTCCATCATCGGCTCTGACCTTCCTTCCATCGAGGGGATTCATCGCAGTCGCTGCCTCAAAAAGGCTGGCAGTATCATCAAGGACCCACACCATCCTGGCCATACACTCATCTCCTTCAGGTAGAAGGTACAGAAGCTTGAAGACTGCAATGACCAGGTTCAGGAATAGCTACTTTCCCACAGGCATCAGGCTATTAAACCTGGCTCGGACAAAATTCTGAACATTAATAGCCCATTATCTGTTTATTTGCACTTTATCAGTTTATTTATTCATGTGTATATATATTTATATTATGGTATATGGACACACTGATCTGTTCTGTAGTCATGCCTACTATGTTCTGTTGTGCTGAAGCAAAGCAAGAATTTCATTGTCCTATCAGGGACACATGACAATAAACTCTCTTGAATCTTGAATCTTGATCGGTTGGTTATTGATTAGTAAAAGTGTCAAAGATTACGGGAGAAAATAGGATAATGAGGTTGAGAGATTAACTAGCAGAGCTGACTCGATGGGCTGAATGGCTTAATTTTGCCCTATGTCGTGAACTTAAGGAGATAAACACAAAAAGCAGCATTAACTCAACGGGTCAGACAGCATCTCTGGAGAAAAATAATAGGTGACGTTTCGGATCGAGACCTTTATTCAGACTGGTCTGTTTTTATTTCATATTTCCATCATCTGCAATATTAATACAATGTCCTACTATTTTATTCATATAATTTTACCAAGTTGATGGAAATGAATCTGAATAAACTATGTCTAGCATTGCACAAAAGGTTTCACCATTTACATTAATCACACAAAATCCTTTCAGATTTTATTATGAACTAGACCAAGTGCAGACCCGTTGGGTCTGTTCCCCCAACGGGCGGTTGTGGTGGGGGGGGGGGGGAGGCGGCATGCAGCGTCACACACACACTAACTAACTAACTTCCACCCCCCCCCCCCCCCCGCACTCAAGGTAATTATGCCCCTTGATATTATATAAATATTATTAAGTTGCTCCTTTTACCCCATAACCACCCTATCTACTGACGCATAGCCCCCAACTTTCAGTCACATCTACAGAGGGGGGGGGGGGGGGGGGGGGGGGGGTAGAGAGTGAGGGCAGAGAGAGAAGGGGCAGGGACACAGAGAGAGGGGCAAGAGGGAGATGCGGGTGGCGAGGAGGAGAGGGGGAGGGAGGAGAGGTGAGGGGAGCTCCAACGAGGTGAATTTTGGGGGGAGAGGCGGGGGGATAGCAGGGAGGGTTGGGAGGGCCGGGGGGTTTAGGGGACTAAGTGGAAGTTTCCCCTGAGGGGGGACACAAGGAATGGGGAAAATCCCTCCAAGAGGGAGAAGAGAGACTAACAGGGGGGCAAGGATTGAGGGGAGGGGGGAGGGAGAGAGCCCTGAGAAGACTTTTCACGGAGGAGGAGAGGAGAAGGGAGAGAGGTGACGGGGAGAGATGGAGGGAGAGAAGATCCGAGGGGGGGGAGAGGGGGGGGATGGTCCCAAGGCGTTGGGGGGAATAGAAAGGTTGAGGAGGAGGAGGGGGGACTCAAGGAGGGGGAGAGAGGAAGAGAGGGGGAGGAAGGGAGAGAGGGGAGGAGAGGGGGGTGCTGGAGAGGACCGAGAGGGGAGGGAAGGGGAGGGGGTTTAGGGATACTTTCCAGAGGGAGAGGAGGGGACGAGAGGGAGGGGGGGTTCAGGGAAATTTTAGGGGGTGAGTGAGGGAGGAGGAATCGGAGGGGACGGTGGTCTAGGGATGGGATAAACAGGCGCAACAGGAGATGGAATCACACAAGGGAGGACGTTCAGATCTTTTGTTATGAGTGGAGACCAGGGGAGGACAAGTCCCTATCTAGGGAAAACGCACAGGAGGAGACTTGCAGTGAACAGAAGAGAGGGGGGGGGGGGAGAGGAGGGAGAGGAGGGGCAGAGAGAGGAGGGGGGGAGACAGAGAGAGGGGAAGAGGGAGGATGGGGGAGAGAGGACGAGGGGGGAGAGGGAGGGGGAGAGGGAGGAGGAGGAGGGAGGGTGGTGAGATAGGGAGAGGGGGAGGGGAGGGGGAGAGGAGGGGGGGAGAGGAGAGGGGGGAGAGGAGGGGGAGGAGAGAGGGTGAGGGGAGGGAGAGATGGCGGGATGGGAGGAGGTCACTGGGGGGAGAGAGAGGAGGGGGGAGCTGGGGAGAAGAGGGGAGAGGAGAGGAGGTGATGGGGGGGAGAGGGGAGGGGGGGGGAGAGGGAGAGGGGGGAGAGGAGAGAGGAAAGGGAGAGTGAGAGGAGGGAGGGAGAGAGGGGACGGAGGGAGAGGGAGAGGAGGGGGGGAGAGGAGGGGGAGGGAAGAGAGAGAGAGGGAAAAGGAGGAGAGGAGGGGGGAGAGGAGAGAGAGAGGAGAGAGGAGGAGAGGAGGAGAGAGGGAGAGAGAGGAGGAGAGGAGGGGGAGAGAGAGGGGGGGGGGAGGGGAAGAGATGGGGAGGGAGGGGGGGAGCGAGGGGAGGAAGGTGAGAGGAAGAGAGGAGAGATTGTGGAGCAAAAGGGGGTGAGAGAGGGGGAGGGCGGAGAGACGGGTAGAGAGAGGACGACAGAGAGGAGAGGAGGGGGAGAGAGGAGAGAGGGGGAAGGAGAGGAGAGGGGGGGAGAGGAGGGGGGGAGAGAGAGGAGGGAGAGGAGAAGGAGAGGAGGGGGGAGAGAGAGAGGAGAGAGGGGAGAGAGAGAGGAGAGGAGAGAGGGATGAGGGGGAGAGGAGAAGGAGGAGAGAGGAGAAGAGGGAGAGAGGAGAGGGGGGCGGGAGAGGAGGGAGAGAGGAGAGGGGAGAGGGGAGAGGGGGGAGAGGAGAGGGGAGGCTAGGGGAGAGGAGGAGAGGGAGAGGAGAGGAGAAAGGGGAGAGGGAGAGAGGAGAGAGGGGAGAGAGGGATGGAGAGAGGGGGGGAGAGAGAGGGAGGGAGAGGGGAGAGAGGAGGCGATAGGAGAGAGGAGGGCCTTCCTCCAGCTTTGCAGACTAATTGAGGCACACCACTTCCTGGTTTTATAGTCCATCCCCCCTGCCACCAGCGGGGGTAGCAGAGAGAATAGGGAATTTTGTAAAATCATTAATATCTCTGTCATTTTTCATCGACTGGAAAAATCCTCGGCACACATGCGGCGGAGGGGGGCTCTGAGCGAGGTGGCCAAAAATGATGGTCGTAGGTGGCGGCGTTCTCTCGGAAATCGCAGCACAGATTGCCAAAACCGGTCAAGAACAGACTTTTAGTAATATAGATACTGAACAATCTAAAGATGAGTAAAAGGTAATTATGGATTTGAAATGTCATTGCCTTGCTGGAAAATTCAGTTTTTCATTAATTCAATCTTTTTCAGCAAAGATCAATGAATGTCTATTTGGAGGCGCAAGGAACTGCAGATGCCCTAATCTTGAATAAATCCCAAAGTGCTGGAATAACTCAGTGTCAGGCAGCATTCATGGATCCGTAATCTCCATGTTCTCCAGAGATGTTGCCTGACCCGCTGAATTACTCCAGCATTTTGCACTTGTGTTTTGTGATTTTTCTGCCCTCTTACTTTAATGTTACAAATGTTACACATTCCTGAGTTACCTTTCTTCCATAGATATTGTCCTTGCCTTTGCCTGCACATAACTGTTTTTCTCTTCACATTTCTTGTCCTTATTGGCTCAATAGTCCTATCTGTCTATATTTGAGGGAAAGGTCCATATGAACGTATCAATGCATATTTTATCCTATATTATGGAATTCGGAAGTAAAGATAGACTTTAGCAGAGGCTGAAAAAAGGCTTCTAGATGTTAGTGCACCAGTTGTGATCCACCTATTTTTCCTTACCATTTCCAATATTGAATCTTATCTCATTATCTCCCTATTTTCAGAGCATTGCAATTTGAAATTTGCTTCGCAGAAATTATTGGAAACATTTAGCAAATCAATTAGTATCTTCTGGAAAGACCATTTCAGATCTGGGTGTCTGTTGAATGTTTCACCATTTTCTGTTTTTAGTTCAGATTTCCAGCATATTTGTTTTTTAATTATTTTTTTTCATGCTGAAATGTTCTTCCTTTAATCCTGCCGAAATCCATACACTCAAGTATATGCCAAATCTGGTTTACAAATCCTGTGCAAACTAACTTGCTTCTAATCTCTCTAAAACCATTTTACCATTTACAGAAGCATGCAATGGAAAAATCTCCAGTTGCCTGGATGAGTGCATTGCAATTATCTCTTCGAAGTTCAATACCGTCCAGGATAAAACAGTATTCTATTGGGGAGCATGGCGGCGCAGCGGTAGAGTTGCTGCCTTACAGCACCAGAGACCCAGGTTCGATCCTGTCTACCTGTCTACGGATGCTGTTGGTTTTCCCTGGGTGCTCCAGTTTCCTCCCACATTTGAATGACATACAGGTTTGTAGGTTAATTAGCTTTGGTAAAGATTGTAAATTGTCCCTAGTGTATAGGATAGTGCTAGTGTACTGGGATCAGTGGTCGGTGCAAACTCGATGGGCTGAAGGGCCAGTTTAAACTAAAATAAACTGTGATTATAAGAATCATAGAATAAGCAAAACACATCTATGTATATCAGACAAATGGAGGTTTAGCCTTGCCAAATTTTTTGTTTTACTTTTGGGCAGTCCATAATAAAAATATGAATTTCTGGTTGGAAGAAATGAATCAGCAACCAGACTGGTTAAAGATGGAAAAGGAAGACTGTTTGCCTTTTGAAATTGGTTTGATTATGTTTGCTCCCACAAAACTGCACACAAAAAACCTATAGGGGAAACCCTATAATATATAGTGGTATACGGATCTGGAAACAAATAAAAGAGACTTTAAAATTGGATAATATATCACTCTGTTTCCCCATTGTAAACAACCCCTTATTTAAACCATCCATATTGGATAAAGGTTTTACACAATGGAAAAATTATGGAATTAAAAAGATGGGACATCTTTATAGGAAAGGCATTTTTCTTTTCATTTCAGGAGATTTTACACCTCCAATGAACAGATTTACGGACACGATTACACTCAAATGACATCCTTTCGATGTTAATAACATACTTTGATACAAATATCTCGGGACTAGGAATTCTAGAGACATATGGGGGTAACAACTATAACAGAATGCAGTTTATCATGTAAATCAGAGTGCAAAGTATTAGATAAAATACTGAATCTTAGCCCCACTATCATCCTTTTATGAAAACCGTAATACTTGTACTTTTGTAATGATTGGTAAATGGTATCAAATCTAAAATTTCTGGATTGGTTAGTTTTAGAATAATCTAGTTATCACATAGGCCAAAAATAAATATATACAGACTTACAAACAACCCAAGGGCATATCGGTATAATAACTGTGGAAAAAAAACTTACTAACGTTAAAATTTTGCCTATCATCGATTATGGAAATTCGGGGGAACCTTAACATTTGGTAAAGTGTAATGGACAAAACAAGACTTTTTTGTCAATAAGGTCCCATTTATTCATGTGACTTGGTAGATTCAGCATAGGACTTTGAGCGTCGCCACATTTGCAGTAATACTTTATAACCATACAATTCTGATTATTATTCCCATTATAGGCCTCTGTCTCGTTACTTTCTAAGATGTGGAATCATACAGACTGATAATATTAGAGGGACCTGCAGAAAGATATGTTGCTTCTATCAAAAATATATTTACAATGCCAAAATATATTTAGGAATAAATTACTTTTACTGCCACTAGGAATTTTACTTTTGCACATTCATCCACTCATCGCTGGAGTTTCTACAGGAGGCATAGTTTCAGCTTCATCTTTTCTCCCCAACAGTGGACCGAGATTTTAAGTGATATACTTTAATGGGTGGCCCAAACTAATTGTGATGTGTGTCAATGAACATGTCATTTGATTCTGGGACGTTCCTCTGGAGGTTTAAATACCCCGAGTTAGTAGAAGTCTATCAAATGAGTATTGATAGAGTCTCGGTTGAATAATGTGCTCCACACGGTTGGTCTAGTTATTGTTAAGGAAATCGTTCTGGAAACAATCCAGTAAAAATTGACCGATTTGGATGTTCCCATAACTGGGGGGATTCTTCTTTACATCACGAAAAATAGAGGTCTTTAAAATCCCTGATGAATGAGTAGGATAGACAATTGAGTTGGGTGGGACAAGCTTTTCACACCAAAAATTTGAGAATAGGGAAGTCAGCTGGCGGGATTCAAACAAGAGGACATGGGAGTACTCTGGCGCAGAATAAGGGACCGAGGTAAAAGATATTAATACGGCAAGTCCTCTTAACAGTAACAGCATTGATGACATATGCAGGATCTTGGGTTCCAACTTCTTTGAATTCAGCAAATAGATAGTGGTAGAAGCGGCATTTAGTAGGAATTGAGCATTCACATAGTGGTACAACAAAAATGCAGGTAATCAGAGTGCAGGTATAAAATCTACTGGTTAAAAACATATCATTTAAAATTAAATTGGATAGGCATATGGATTGATAAAAGGGCATAGTAATGGAGGGTTATGGTATGAGTCTGCAGGCAGGTGGGACTTTGAACCTTTTGGGAATAAAAAGTTGTTCGGACACGTTTGACTTGCGACTAGAGGCCCCTAAGAGGGCAAAATTGGATTATTTCCGTCCTCTCGGAGGTAATTCTAATGAAAGTATATCACAAATGGTATTGATAGAGGAGACAGTTCAAACTTTTTCCCAAGTTGGAAATATTAAAAACTGGAGCTCTAAGGTGAGAGGGGCAAAATCTAAGGAAGATGGGGTGTTTTTTTTGTTACATAGAGAGCGGTGGGTGCCTGGAATGTGCTGCCAGGCGTGGTGGTAGAAAGATACAATAGGGGCATTTAAGTGGCTTTTAGATAGGCACATGGATATGAAGGAATATAGATAATGTGCGGACAGTAGCCATGGCATAACTTAGCATTACGTTCGGCATTGTGGGCTGAAGGCCCTGTTTCTGTGCTGTGCTGTTCTATGTTCTATGTTCTGTGGTGATTTATAGTGGAGTCACCAATTTCAGTGCCCAGAAAGTGAAAAACTTATGAACCTCTATTTCTATTGCTATTTCATAATCAAAAGTGATGATTGAATTCTCCAGAGAAATAAAAAGAGAGATTAAAGGAAACCTCTGACCCTCTTCCTCAGCTGAGCCTGCCCGTGTAGAAGATTAAAGGGCCTGTCCCACGAGCATGCGGCAAGCGCGACCAAACCGGAAGCGGGGGCCGCGCGGAGGTCGAGTGATCCCCGTACAGGGCTGGTTCCACCAGCATGCGCCTGCATGCGGCGAGCGCGACCAAACCGGAAGCGGGGGCTGCGCAGAGGTCGAGCGAGTGACGTGAGGTTCGAGCGAAGTCCGCGGGAAGTTCGTGCATGACGTACGGCATCAAGATGCTGCGTACGGCGTCAAGACGCTGCAAATGCCCGTCGAAGCGGTGTGCACGCCATCGAGGCCGCGCGGAATTTTTGGACACGGTCAGTTTTTCGGAGCCCCGCGCGATGTCGGGACCAGCTCCGCACAACTCCATACGGCTCTGGCGATCGAAATGGGTCTGGGCCCCACGAGGCCGTACGGCTCAAGCGACCACGTTAGGTCGCGCTCGCAAGCTCGTGGGACAGGCCCTTAACTCATTGACTTATCAGTTATCTTATTGAATGAAAATACTTGCCTGTGAGGTAAAACAATGACAATGTATGTTTTGTTATTCAACCCCCTCCCCCACCCCACCCCACCCCCTCACCTCTCCTGCTGGGAACATTGAATGAAACCTATTGTAGTCGTAAAGATTTGGAGCCTCTGTAGATTGTGTTTGATGGCATCCCATGGTTTTACAGTTGGTGTGATAGATGAGATTATATAGTCTGGTTGGGTGAGTCATCTGATTACCCAACTAATGTACTTAAAAACATCTACTCTGATACACTGTCTTCATGAAATGAAGCTGTGTTTATATCAATGCCATAATTTAAATCAAAGGAAAAATTGTATTTCAATTAACATCAGCTATTAGAAATTTTATTTTGTAGAGTTTGATAAAAGTATAGAACAGATGAGAGGACTGGACAAGCCAGATGCAGAAAAAAAAATCCAAATTTTGAGGGAGTTCAGAACCAGGGGCCACAGTCTAAGAATAAAGGGAAGGCCATTTAAAACTGAGATGAGAAAAAACTTTCACCCAGAGAGTTGAGAATTTGTGGAATTATCAGCCACAGAAGAAATTCTGTGGACGAATTTAAAAGAGAGTTAGATAGAATTCTCAGGGCTAGCAGAATCAAGGGTTATGGGGAAAAGGTAGGCACAAAGTACTGATTGCGGATGATCAGCCATGATCGCAATGAATGGCGGTGCAGGGTCGAACGGCCATTCGCCTCCTCCTGCACCTATGTTTCTATGTTTCTACGAGGTCAAACTTCCCTGGTTTTCAAACTATCAGCAGGAAGACTGTGTTGTAAGGGGATTTTAATTGAATTAATAGCTGCATCCCAGAGAAGAACAAATTTAATTTCTTAGCTTTACACGTATTTCAAATTAATTGAATCAGTATTATAGCCTAAGGGAGTCTGTGCCCCGTCAATGTAACAGTGACTTTCTCAGTAAGATATTAATTAGATTCAGAAATGATTAAATTTTGCAATATAAAAGTGATAAACTGGAAAGTGAATGTTAACAAATGAAAACTCTCACAGTAAAAATATTTTGGTTTTATATAGTTCTGAATGTCTGATTCAAAATGCTGCAGTTATGAGTCGTGTATAAATATATTATTATTGGAAAACTAAATAGGTTGTGCTAATTTCTCACAAAATTCCAATTATTTTGAGAGGAATACTGATCCCCAAATATCCTGGCCTGTAGAGTTGAAGAACACAGTTGAAAGGACACCAGTTTATATTCAGCTTCGCTTTTCTACCTTCTCAGTTAATATTTTTTAAGATCTATGAATGCAGCCTGATATCTTTTAGCTTTGTGAAGATCATAAATGGGGCATTAAACAGACTTGAAGATGCAAGGAACTACAGATGCTGGTTTACAAGAAACAGACAATATGGTGTGCAGTCTACCCTCCGTAATTCTACATCAATGCAGTTTAAACATGTTAATAGGTCGATTTAACATATGGGACAACTCATAGAACTATAAGAACAAGTTAAAGTATATTTGTGACTTTGACTTTGAGCATCTCTAATCTCTCCAATTTCAATAGCTTCCAGGGGCGCCGCACGATTGGCAGCCCCACCAACAGTCTTTTTTTTATTATTAGTGTGTGTTAAAAGTCTGTGTAAATGTCCCCCAGTTTGTTTTATGTGGGGAGAGGGGTCAGTCTCTTGTCGGAGATGTGATTGTTTTCCAGGTTGCATTTCCGGTCACTCTGCGGACTACCATCGACGGGGCTGGAGGTCTCCTGACTTTGAGCCTAACCGCGGGGCGTGGACTTAACATCTGAGCGATCCCTTGCCTGGTATCGCTCCAACCGCGGCCTGCAGACTTTACCATCAAGGTGTTCGCAGTCTTGGGAGAGGCTAGTCGAGAGCTCCGATGGCGCAGAGGCTCGACCAGCCCCGACACGGGATTCGATCGCCGGCACGGGGGAGCTGACATCCCCCCCAATGCAGGAGCTGATCACCCCGATGCAGAGGGCTCGACCGCCGGTTACAGGAGTTAAGATCGTCCCGTTAACGGAGGGTCTGAGGCACCCGACCGCTGGACAACATTGAAGGGAAGATATTTGGACTTTTTTTCACCTTCCATCACAGTGAGGAATGTGAGTCACTTTGTGGTGGATGTTTATGTCAACATGTATTTTGTGTGTTCCGTTGCTTTTTATTTGTATGACTGACTTGGCAAATGAAATTCCTTGTATGTTACAAAAGATACTTGGTTAATAAAGTATTATTATGATTGTGATTGTGAATTGGAATGACAACCAAGAATGATAACCTATGCTGACAATCTCCAAAGCAAATTATTGAGAAATCACACAAGCAGAACACACACATAAGGTTTCATGCAACATGGTAAAACCAAATGAGGCGCAAATGGCGCCCAAGTGGGACAGGCCCTTAACTCAGCGGGCAGGCAGCATCTCTCCAGAGATCTCTCCAGAGATGCTGTCATCCCACTGAATTACTCCAGCATTTTGTGTCTATCTTTGGTGTAAACCACAACCAAAACAACACACACAACAAAATACAAAACACAGACAACAAAAAGCACACAACAAACAACAAAAAAAGTACTGAACAAAAACAAAACAACACACGTAAACCAAAACACACAAACGAAACAAACAAAAAAAACCCCCCCCCCCCCCAAAAAAAAACCCCCAAACACCAGAAAAAATCCCAAAAAAAAAAACACAAAAAAAACAAAAAAAAAACAAAAAAAAAGACGAATACACAAAAAACACCAACAAAAACTACAAACAACAGGCACATCTCTCCAGAGGCTCTCTCCAGAGATGCTGTCATCCCACTGAATTACTCCAGCATTTTGTGTCTATCTTTGGTGTAAACCAGCATCTGTAGTTCCTTCCTACACATAAATATCTTCTTGGTGTTTTTTTGTGGTCTCAACTTACTAAGCAATTAATACACTCTTCATTGTTGAATCCAGATGATCAAGCAGTGTTGGGCAAAAAAAATGTACTTGTTACAGAGTTGGCTCATTATCAGGGGTGATAAAGTACCGAGCTGTGATTCATTTATTCTCATTCAGACTTTGCGGGTCTGAACGAAATCTCGTTGCTTAAAGTCTAAACATTGTAATAGATGCACAAAAACACACAATAAACCACAATTAACCTCCACAACAGTGAGTTACCAGGCAAGAATCACTGTGGATGGAAGGCCAAAAGTTCTTAAGCTCTTGGTCTACTTCCCTTCTATTATCCCTCTGCGCCGACTGCAATGATCCAGGCTTCTATGCTGGTAATGCACCAAAGCAATGCATCCAGACTATAGGTGGTGTTTGACTGTGACTCCATTTGGATTTTGAAAATTAGTCAGGAGACACACACGAACAAGAGCCATTAATCAATGCACTCAATCTTTTATTGTGGACAAAACATATATAACTGAACATATGCCTGCACTGGTGCGATCGACCGAGTCAGTGGCCAGGCTAGCACGCCATCCGCCAGCAGGGCTTTACCCCAATGACACCAAACACAAGGGCGAAGTCCACGCAGTGCTACCACTGCACCGGCTGACTTATTACCCTTTCCGATGACGGGGTTAGGATGCGAGACAGAAATTAGATTAGCCATGAGTTGAATGGCCGACGTTTAGTAGACCTTGATGGGCCCTGATATGCGCCTACAATCATCGACTCCATATCACTAGGACCTTAATGACCTTGTCAAACAACATTTCACAGCTCTAGCAAGTACTATAGTAAAATACTCAAATCATAGTGTAGATACATTGCACAAAAACATAATCTGTCCCTTTAAAGTGCACAAACCACACCCCAAGATAGCTACAGGGGAATGGGGTTCCACTGAATCAGCCTTGCAGCGGTGAGTTTGCTGCAAGCGATTAGATACAGCCATAAGCCTTACAGTGCCAAAGGCCCTGCCTGCGTTATGATCACTTTGGACTATGGGGTTGCTGGTCCAGGGACAAGGAGTTGGGTTACATGTTCTTCCCGTCCTGGACCACCATGCGGTTTTATACGGGGGTGTTTTGCTCCCAGCTTTCCTTTCTCCAGCTTCTCCCAAAGGGGGGGGACCTGTGGGTTGGAGTTTCGAGATGGCCTTCTGTTATAAGCAGCGAGTTTGGTTAGTTCCGGGGGGACCTTGCGGCATGCCTCTAGGGGTCAAAAGGGGTTCACTAATTGCATAAACAATTGCTGGAAAAGGCAGCTGGGGAGGTTGTGTGGAACATTCTTAATTTCTTGCACCAGTTTTGTTTTTTTTTTTTGTTCCAGCTTTGATTCTTTCTTACCCCACACCCCCCCCCCCCGGGATGAAAAAATATGTTTTCAAGACTATTGAAGTAGTTATAAATTTATTATTTCCTTTTGTTTAAAAAAAGCCTAAAGGATTATTTTTTTGTCAGATTCTATTGCGTTTATGCCTTTAAGTGATAATTTGAGAAACTGAGCAATGTGCCTCGTCCCCAGGTCAGAGGTCGGCGCCCAGACTCTCTAGTGCACTGCTTGCAGTTGCTGCTGAAAGGAATCCCCGTCCACCCTCCCGGGAGTTCACGTTCCCTGTCCAGGAAAGGGTGGGATGGAGGAGGCAAGAGAAACGGGTGATGGGATAGGCTGGCTGAAAGCTGGACAAGACTGGAACCTTTGGTAGGCCGAGCAGCGCTTGCGGCGCTGGGGATCCGGGTTCGATCCTGTCTGCGAATGAGGCGTGGGTCTGTGTGCGCGCTCTCCCCTGTCTCCCACTCGCATCTGCCCCCTCACTCTCGCTGTTACACCTCGCTCTCCTGCTACCTGGTCCTTTGGGGGAGGAGATGAGGCGTTGACTATTTATGGGAGTTTCTCTGGAATCGAGAATTTCATTGCTCATTCGTATTCATAGATGAGGCTGGAGAATGTCCATTAGCCTGGAAATTAGCAGACTAGCGAAATTCGAACGCTCACATGAAACTATCATTGTTGGTTCCAGTCTGGACACAGAAAATACACTCTTGAATTTTCCTATAAGTTGACCACACGGACACCCCCAATGCCTTAGATTTACAAATATTTTACACAGAAATACTAAATAATAGATAAGATATGTATACACAGTCTCTTCAACCAACGCGCCACTTTATTCGTGCCGCGCGAGCTCTTTATGGTGATATGAACTTTGACACATCCCATGGCCATTCCATGTGTATTTTCTGAACTACACAAAGACTCTGATTCATTGGCCCTATGTGTGTAAGGATAGAACTATTGCGCATATCGTAAACGCCTTAGGTTTAGCGCCAGACTAGAGGGCTGAATGCGCATGTATCTCTAAACTTATTATTCCGGAATGATCCCATTCCTACCCTATTTGGCTAGACAAAATCAATTGCTAGCCTTTGACAAAGCCCATTCTCTAGTTTCTCCCTGCCCTCTTTTCAATGGTTTGTTACTATCCCTTTAAATACTTTCCAGCCAAGCGAATCACTACTCAACATGTTACAACATAACCCTCGTCCTAAAAATGCGCCGTCCGTAACTACTCATATCGTGGCTGAAAGACACTCCTTCAGGAACCTATACGTAATTCTGGCTACATTGAAGAATATTTAAAATTTTCAAAGCCGCAATCCTTCGCTGGACACCACAAAGTATTGGTCTGATCCAAGCAAAATTACTAAGGGAGTCAACCAAATATCACCGCCATGGGTATCAACACGAAATCACCCAATGAATACATTCTAGGTCACTATTATTTTGAGCTGGCAGGCGAAGACATGATGATTTTTGGATATCAAGTTGAGAAGACAGCCCATCCCAGAAAGACAGCAGACGAGATGTCTATATTGTTCCGCACATGGGTAAGTGCACTTTTAAGCAATTCGACTGAAATTTAAGGTTCATTCAGATAAAGCCCCGGCCCAGCCACATTGGCCCTACAATCTGGGCATAGAGCTAAAGCATCCACAGCACCCGTCGGTCCTGGTTCAATACGGATTAGGACGGCCTCTGTAACCTGCGTGGATTTGCGCATTCTCTCCCGAATGTCTCTCGTGTGGATTAGAGTTCTCTACGGGTGCTCGCTCTGAATTTTCTCTCATAATCCAAAGACATGCCCGATTTGACTAGGCTTTTGCGCCTCTACATAAGATGCCCCCTTCACACGCAGGGAGTGGATATATGAGAAAGTGAGAGATAACGTAGAACTAGTGTGAACTGGCGAGGAGCAGCATGGATGAGGCCTGAAGAGACTCTTCCCATGCTGATTCTACGTCATAAACTCAGATGGCATACTATCTATTCGTATCTATCTATTTTTATCTATCTATCTATCATCTAATCTATCTATCTATCTATACTACATCTATCAATCTATCACATCTAATCATATCTAATCTATACTCCTCCTATATATATTTAAAACTAGCTGCAAGCCCCATCCGAATTCCCGACTGGACCACGACCGCGCGCCCTCCGCCTAGTTCGCCATACTCGCCAGATAGTCAATGGATAGGCGTCCATGCCCCTCGCCCACGAATGTCAATCGCGACCGGCATTCATTTGCAGATGTACGGCCTAGCCGGCTAGCATTCTTCTTTGAATTCATTGCCCACGCCCAATCCATGAAGCTCATCTCCGAGATATTTTCATTTCGGTGCTTAGAGATTTCGACTTTTCTTTCTAAGTATCTGCGCATCAGGTCATTTTGTTGATGTTGAAGTACACGTTTTTAATCAAATCCTTCTCCCCCACCCACCCCCAAGTATTTCAAAAATAACAGGCGCTTCTGCAATTTCATATGTCAGACTTGCCCAACACAATCGAACAAAGTTGCAAGGCCAGAAACCAACTCTGAATTTTCACTGTGACGCAGGCAGAAGCGAGCTTGGTCGCCATTGGATTTCATTTTTTTAATCCACTGCCGTCGTAGGACGCAGGGCAGTGTGCACAATCTTACTTTTGCCGGAACGGCCTTCAGCTAGTCCATGGAGGCAGACGCGTGCTGCATGTGAATATCGGCCGATTGCGCGGAACACACAATTGGGGGGAGCAGACCCAAACGGGTCTGCACTTGCGCTCTAGATAATATATATAAACTCAACAACCCATCCGTACCGCCTGCAAGTAGGACGATCCATCCTGCCTCCCCCGTTCGATTCGTTCCGCCGCTGAAGAGTGTCACAAATAGCCCCGGATAGCATCGACGAAGCAACGTCCAATCGCGAGTTTTTTTTTTTTAGCGGAAGCAGCCGATTCCATATTGCATGTATGCCTTCCAGCCGCATTTCTTCCTTATGATCAGTCCGCAACTCGAAAAATGCCACGCAGAATCGACCCGACCCGTCTTTTCCATTTCACCGTAGAGATTTCGCTTTTCTTTCTAAGCTATGCCGCCATCCTCATTCATTTCGCTCGTGTTTAAGACATCCTGCTTTTAATCAAGAGCATTCACCCCCCCCCCCCCCCCCAACCCCACCACATATTTCATATACGTATTAGCTACTTCCGCGTGGCGCTGTAGCCAGCCATCCTCCACCTACAGCCCGTATCTTTTGTTTTTGATCTTAGTGTTGATATGTTATGTTTAATAAAGTGGTTGGGCACACGTTTTTGATTGTAGTTTTTTTATGTGTTTTTATGTGGCACGCACACGCGAAGAGGGCACGGAGCCGGGGGATACCGTCCCTTCAGGCGCTTAAGCACTGGTGAGCGACGGACTATTATTCGAGTCGCGTCCTCCACCCCCCCCCCAACCTCCCCGCCAACCCGTCCCCCCCCCCCCTATCTCGCCCCCCCATTCCAACTCCCCCACCCCCGCCCCCCCACAGCGAACCTACAATAGAGAGTATTGGCTGACGCGGCCTTTTCCTGAACGGATAACTTCGACCAGAGCCTGCCAAGCAGACCTCGATGCCCTACACTGTTGTGTCTGGTGGGGGAGGAGGGACAGCCGCCTTAGGAATCAATCGCCAGGGAGCTGGCGATGCCTTACCGCGGGGTCGCCGGTTTGCGAGAACCCCGGAATACTAGATGCATGCGACCCGCGAGTTGCCACCAAAATCACGCGAGCCCCTAGCGGCTTTGCGGAGCAGGCTCCCCAACCGACAGGGCGAGCGCCTGACTAATCAACCACCCTCGGGGTCCCTTGTGACTATGCCCCTGAACAGCCTACGGACCTGCAGAATATGGAGCCCTGTGCAGACTCCGTTCTGACGGAGTATCGCCGATGATCAGGAGGTCCAGGCACGCCACTGAGGAAAGCGAGGATGCTCAACGTCGAGGGACAGTCCTGGTCGCGAAAGTCCGTCCAGGCGCATTCCAACAGCCGGCGTGAAGAGGCCACGACCCTGCAACATAGGCGCCCACCCGGGGGCGCGACGTGTTCAGAGCCACCCGCCGCACGGATGCCCTCGCGAAGGGCCAGACTACAGGATGAGACACGCCGGCAGGGGGGCAGAGCTGGCTGGACTATGAGTGCCGTCCGCACCCTGGGTGCCCATTTATTGTTATGTTAGTGTCGTAGGAGCTTTGTGATTTGTGCTGCCTTGTTTGAAAATTTTTAATTACAATTTTCAAGTTTTATTTATTAATATGTTGTATTATGATTTATTTACTTATTATGTTTATAATTTTTGCTGATTTTTTTTAATGATACTGCCTCGTTTCAAGGAAAATTCATTTCGTTGTCTCTCAAATGAGAGACAATTGACATTAAATTGAATACAATACAATTACAATACAATTTCAAAAATAACCGGCTTCTCACCCATAGAAACAGCCAGCCCCAGCCCCCCTGCGCTGAATGTTCCATACGTGTGATGTCACAAAGCCCAATGCTCACAGATGGCCATCGGTGGGCATTCATTTACATCATGCCTCTTGCAGAGAAGCCCAGCAACCCCTGTGTGACTTTGAACGTTCCATCCACACCGTGTGATGTCATAATGCCCAATGCTCAAATACATCCGTTGCCATTGAGAACGCCCTCAGCGATTATTCAATTCCTTCACTAACTGTCCATTATGTTTGGACTATGTGACAGTGAAAGTCACTGAATTGCATTTGTCTGATGCGCAGGAAGAATTGTTCCAGATGTTCGGGATAAGATTCCAGCGACAGCGGCCGACAAGAATATTTAAGGATAAAGGTCGCGAAATCATTTAGTACGAGAACGAGGAACAAACATTTCACACAGAATAGAACCCCCCCCCCCCCCAACCAGACTGGTGAGTCTCTGGAACTCTCTGCCACATGAAGGTTAGTCTGAGCACAGTTCATCTGGCCTATATTTAAGACGGGGAGTTAGATGTCGCGACCCTTGTAGGCAAAGGCGATCAGGAGGAAGTATGGAGTAGAATACGGCAGAACAGATACTGCAGTTGGCCTTATGAGCAGACCATGATCACATTGAATGGCCCCGGGGGGGCAAGACTCGAAGGCGCACCGAGATGGCCTACTCCGCCACTTAATTTCTATGTTCTATGTGTGTCCCTTCCCCTCCTCCCCCCCCCCCTCACCCCTCTCCCTACTTGCCCAGACGTCTCTCTCTACCCCCATCCCCCCCTTCCCTCTCTACCAACACCTCCTTACCTCTCTCACCACACAACTCTATCCCCCCCTAACCCTACTGCATCCCTCGCTTCCCATCCCCTACCCATCCCTCCCCATCCTCCTTCCACTCTCTAACCCTATACCCCACGCCCTACATCCCACCCTCACATATCCATCTTCCCCTCCCTTACCCTCTCATACCCCCACCCTTTCCCACTACCCCTATGGTCCCTCATCCACAACGACCCGTCCCTCTCTCTACCACCCCCGACCTACCCCTCTCCTCATCCCTCCCACTCTTTCCCCTCTTAACCGACCCCACCCCTCTCCCCCATCCCTCACATCCTCCCCTTCCCTCTGCCCCCCCTCCCCAAAGGCTCTTCCCCAGCCCTCACCCCTACCCCGCTCTCCTTTCATCCCAAATCTATCCTGTTTCAAGATCATACCTACACTCCCCTACTTATCACCCCCCAGCAAACGCCTGTTGGGCGAAACAGAGTTTTGCTACACACATGACCCAATGCTACAAAGGAACATTGATTGCCATATGAAGGGAAGTACAGAGAACCGGTGCACCAATGGGCGATCTACAGAGCGAGATTTACCTAGAATGTTGTCAGCGGTTTCATCCAACTAAGCCTTACATAGAAAAGGGTCGTTGATACAAGTTAGGCGCAAATTTATTCTTTGCCGAGCGCAGCGTTAACGCGAAGGGACTGCTTGATAGAGAGTTCTTTAAAATGAGCAGAGAGCGAATAAACAGAGGGACTGTATGGGGATAAGCTCTTCCCACTGCAGTGCGAGGGGAAGATGTTCAAACAGAGAGCACAGCCTTGCTAGAATAAGGCGACAAGAAGTCTTGAGGTGGGATAACATGATCCTTAAGGCCGCGGAAAGTCTTTGACTCACAGAAGTGTAAGCTGTGTGGAATAATGTTTCCACGGTGAAGGTGGTGAGAGGACAGGTTCGTTTTTATATTTAAAATAAATGCGATAGTTATACGGACGAGGAAAGGAATGGAAAAGCGTTATGGTTCTGACGCAAGCAGGCCCGGTACTATGCCGGCACTGGGACGATACTGCTGTTCGGCCACTTGGATAGAAAGCAGCCGTCTGGAGAGGCGCCTGTTTCGCGGCCTGTAATTGTTATATGGTTATATGCTATAAGGATTCACCAGATTCCATTCTCTAGGCTGATTTGAGTTGGTGGTTTTGTTAGTTTTTGATGTTGGCTCTTTACTGGATTGTCAGAGATCTTTCATAGGAAGAAAGACCATGCGATAGACATCGCGCTTGTCACTCGCTAAGATTTTTAGAAGATTGAGCGGACGGATCTATATAGAAACTCCATGATTACATTTTAGTCATATTTATGCCTAGACCATATTTTAATCAAATCCCTGTTCTCCCGCCCCCCCCCCCCCCCCCCCCCCCACCCAACCGTGGCCTTTGCCCTTTTCACTCTCGCCCCCAATCTATTTTCCAAAACAAAAAACTTCCTTTCTTAAACACGGGCCTTTCACATTCCCCCTCCCCTCATCACTTTCTCACTCCCTTCACAAAAAAAAAAAATAAAAAAAAAAAAAAAACAAAAATAACGAAAGGAAAAACTGGCATCTCAACCATAGAATAGACCCCTGGTGGAGCACGTTCCATCTGTGACTCTAGTCACAAGCCCAATGTTCACAATCAATGGCCAATCGCCAGAAAAAAATGCGAATCATTTACTATGCAATTTGCAGGAGCCACCAGCACCTGATCCCAGAAACGTTCCATAGTTTCGTGTGTGCATCACATAGGTCCACATGCGTCTACCAAAGACATTTATTGCCGAATGTAGAAGCGAGCTGCACAGAGAAGAACGAGGTCACCAGAGCTCTAATTCCTGGCTGGAGATGTCAGCGACCTTTCATATGAAGATGAAAGACCAAGCATAGGACTCGGCTTTTGTCACTCACTAAGAATTTAGAAGATTGAGGACCGGCAGATCTATAAATAGAAACGTACAAAATTATTAAGGCGAGGTGAGACAGGTAGTAGCAGCCAGGTAAGATTGTTTCCAGATGTTCGGGAAGTCCGGTAACAAGGGGTCACAGTTAAAAGATAAGGTGGAAAGCCTTAGGAAAACAGCGATGAGAAAAACATGTTTAACAAAGGAGATAGTGGTGCACATCTCTCGGAATTCCCGACACAGAAGGTAGTTGAGGCCCGTTCATTGGCTAGTTTAAGAGGGAGTTGATGTGGCCCTTGGCTAAAGGATCAGGGGGTTATGGAGAGAAGGCAGGGTACAGGTTACTGAGTTGGATGATCAGCCATGCATCACTATTGAATGGTGGTGCAGGCTCACAGGGCGAATGGCCTACTATGCCCCACCCCCTTCCCTCTCTCCACCCACCCCCTTCCTCCTACCCCTCTGTCTCTCTTACATCACTCCCCCTACACCTCTCCTCCTCCCTCCCCACTCTTCCATGTCTCCCCCTTCCCCCTCCACTCTCCCTCCCTACTCTTTCCCCTCTCTCCCCCCACTCCCCTCTCCCACTCCCTCCCCCTCCTCACCTCCCTCCACATCCCCCCCTCCCCCACATCTCTCTCCCCATCCCCCTCTCTCACCCCTACCCCGCTCTCCTTTCCCTCCCAAATCTGTCCCGTTTTCCTCCTCCTCCTCTCCCCTCTCTCCCCTCCCTCCCCTCTTCTCACCCCCCTTCCCCCCACCTGTGAGTTTGGGCGGTGGTTAATATGAGTGCTCCCACTCCCCCCCCCCCCCCATCCCCCATCTAACCGAACGGGTCTGCACTTGGTCTAGTATACTTTTAAAACTCTGGCCCCATCCGACCGCCTGCAGTACGGATCCCTTCCTGCCTTTCGATTCGTTTCCCGCCGTGCGATGTCACAATGCCCGATGCTCGCGGACGTCCAATCAGAATGGATCCATTTGCATGTACGGCTTCCGGCCGCGTTTCTTCCTTTGATTCCCCGCAACTCCGAAACCGGACGCAGAATCGCCAAAATATTTTCCATTTCGGTACCCTGCTCAATATGTCAAAAAGAAACTGGCTTCTAACCCCTAGAAGAAGCAGCAGCCCAGCCCTAGCCCCCTGGTGAATGTTCCATCATGTGATGTCACAATGCCCGATGCTCACAGATGGCCAATCGGAATGGATTCATTTATATATGCCTTTGCAGGAGCCCAGCCCCTGGTGAACGTTCCATCGTGTGATGTCACAATGCCCAATGCTCAAATACATTGTTGCCATAGAGAACGCTCAGCGATTATTCAAATTCTTCACTAACTGTCATTCTGACATGAGAAAAACATTTTTCACACAGAGAGTGGTGAATCTCTGGAATTCTCTGCCACAGAAGGTAGTTGAGGCCAGTTCATTGGCTATATTTAAGAGGGAGTTAGATGCGGCCCTTGTGGCTAAAGGGATCAGGGGGTATGGAGAGAAGGCAGGTACGGGATACTGAGTTGGATGATCAGCCGTGATCATATTGAATGGCGGTGCAGACTCGAAGGGCCGAATGGCCTACTCCTGCACTTAATTTCTATGTTTCTATGTGTCCCTCTCCTCACCCCTCTCCCTCTGCCACCCATCTCTCTCTCCCCGACCCCCTTCCCTCTCTACCCCACCCCCTTCCCCTACCACTCTGTCCCTCTTCCACCAGTCTCTCTACCCCTTCCTCCCCACTCTCCCACTTCTCTCCTCTTACATGGTAAATGGTAGGGAATTGAAGAATGCAGGTGAACAGAGGGATCTGGGAATAACTGTGCACAGTTCCCTGAAAGTGGAATCTCATGTAGATAGGGTGGTAAAGAAAGCTTTTGGTGTGCTGGCCTTTATAAATCAGAGCATTGAGTATAGAAGTTGGGATGTAATGTTAAAATTGTACAAGCCATTGGTGAGGCCAATTCTGGAGTATGGTGTACAATTTTTGGTCGCCTAATTATAGGAAGGATGTCAACAAAATAGAGAGAGTACAGAGGAGATTTACTAGAATGTTGCCTGGGTTTCAGCAACTAAGTTACAGAGAAAGGTTGAACAAGTTAGGGCTTTATTCTTTGGAGCGCAGAAGGTTAAGGGGGGGACTTGATAGAGGTTTTTTAAATGATGAGAGGGATAGACAGAGTTGACGTGGAAAAGCTTTTCCCACTGAGAGTAGGGAAGATTCAAACAAGGGGACATGACTTGAGAATTAAGGGACTGAAGTTTAGGGGTAACATGAGGGGGAACTTCTTTACTCAGAGAGTGGTAGCTGTGTGGAATGAGCTTCCAGTGAAGGTGGTGGAAGCAGGTTCGTTTTTATCATTTAAAAATAAATTGGATAGTTATATGGATGGGAAGGAAATGGAGGGTTATGGTCTGAGCGCAGGTATATGGGACTAGGGGAGATTATGTGTTCGGCACGGACTAGAAGGGTTGAGATGGCCTGTTTCCGTGCTGTAATTGTTATATGGTTATATGTTTATTTATATGGTTACCCCACCCCTCTCCCTTCCTCACCCCTCTTTCTACCCTTCCCTGTCACACCCCTTCCCCTACCCCTGTCCCTCTTCCACCACTCCCCCATCCCTCTTCCACCACTCCCGCTAACCCCTCATGCCCCTGCCCCTCTTCCACTTCTCTCCTCCCCTCTCCTCCACCCCTCTCCCCCACCCCTTCCCTCTCCCCGCACCCTTCCCCTCCCTCTCCTCTCCTCTCCCCTTACCCCACCCTCTCTCCCTCCTCCACCTGTCTCCCCCCCTCCCTTCCCCTCTCTCCCCCACCCAAACCCTTCCCCCTACCCCTCTGTCCCTCTTCCACCACTCCCCCTGTCCCTCTTCCACCATTCCTGCTACCCCTCTCCCCCTCTCCCCTCCCCACTCTTCCACTCCCTCTCCCCCCCCCCCCCCGTCCCCTCTCTCCCCCCCTCCCCCCCCTCCCCCCCCCTCTCCCCCCCCCATCCCGTCCCACCCCCTCCCTCCACACTCTTCCCCTCTCCCTCCTCATTCCCTACCGTGCCTCAGTCTCTGCCTTTAAGAAGGAACTACATATGCTGGAAAATCGATGGTCGACATATAAAAAAAAAGCTGGATAAACACAGCGGGTGCAGCTGCATCTATGGAGCGAATTGAATGGTCAACGTTTTTTTGGCTTCCACTTCTTTCCCCCTTTTCCTTCGGTCCATAGATGCCGCTGCACCCGCTGAGTTTATCCAGCTTTTTTGTTGTTGTTCCAGCCCGTCTCTCTCTCTCTCTCTCTCTCTGCCCTTCTCTCTTCTCTCGACTCATGCACACCGCTCCAACCCCTCCCCCCCCACCCCTCCTCCCCCTCCCCCCATCCCCTCCTCCCCCTCTTCTTCTCCTCCCCCTCCCCCTCTCCACCCTCCTCCTCCCCTTCCTCACACAATATTTTTTGTGGGGGCGGGTCCACAGTGCGTGTGACTGTTTGTGGAGGCAGCCACGCGCTCTCCATTCAAGAAGACGCTCATCTGTTTGTGGAGGCGCGAGGTTAGTGTGTGACCAAAGTTCTTATAGCGGAGCTCACCGGTACAAGATCTTTGTGCGTGACGACACACACGCCCCCCCCCCCCCCCCCCCCCCCCCTTTGGTGCAGGAGGCGCGCGCAGCATCTGAATGTTCAGCGATTGTTCGAATTCTTCACTAACCGTCATTCTGACTTTGCTTGTGAAGAGAAAAGTCCTGAATTGCATTTGTCTGATGCAGGAAGATTGTTCCCGATGTTGGGGAAGTCCAGGACAAGCGGGACACAGTTTAAGGATAAAGGTGAAATCCTTTAGTACTAAGATGAGGAAAACATTTTTCACACAGATAGTGGTGAGTCTCTGGAACTCTCTGCCACAGAAGGTAGTTGAGGCCAGTTCATTGGCTATATTTAAGAGGGAGTTAGATGTGGCCCGTGTGGCTAAAGGGATCAGGGGGTATGGAGAGAAGGCAGGTACAGGATACTGAGTTGGATGATCAGCCATGATCATATTGAATGGTGGTGCAGACTCAAAGGGCCGAATGGCCTACCGCTGCACTTAATTTCTATATTTCCCTCTCTCCCTCTCCCACCCATCTCTCTCCCCCACCCCCTTCCCTCGCTACCGCAACCCCCTACCCCTCTGTCCCTCTTTCACCACTCCCCCCTACCCCTCCCTCCCCACTCTTCCACTCTTTCCCCCTTCCCCTCCCCACTCCTCCCACTCCCCCTTTCCCCCCCACACCTCTCCCCATCCCTCCCTCCTCCCCATCCCCCATATCTCTCTCCCCATCTCTCACCCCCTACCGCGCTCTCCTTTCCCTCCCAAATCTATCCCGTTTCCTCCTCCCCCTCCCCACGCCCCCCTCCCCCCCGCAAACGCTGTTGGGGAAACAGACCCAACGGGTCTGCACTTGGTCTAGTAACCAATAAACTTGGCATAATCCGAGACGTCGAACACGAGGGGCAAGGAGGGTGAACCGGGGTAATGCCTCCAGCGCCTTCACGGTCGGCTGCAGGAGGCGCCTCCGGTCCACAAAGTGGCCGGGTGAGGAGAGGAGAGACAAGTCCAGGTACATCAAGCGTGTGCACCCAACGGACTTTGAATAATGGCGCGCCTGAATGTATAATATATGCAAAAAGAATGTCACCGTGCAGTTGCAACATAGGACCATACTAATATTGATTTATAATGGTCACATTGGATCGTATAGCCTCGCTCATTCCAAAAGGAAATGGTTCAGTTGTATATTTTACTCATTTGGGAGTTGCAGCAAACATTTTGGATATGATCCAAGTCTTAGCTGCATGCTTCCATAACTTTGAGGATCTACAAGACGTTTGTGTTGTACACAAGACTGAAAGCCTGCTGAAATTTAATAAAAAATAATGTAGCCGGGGGTTCTCCCATTCTTACAGAAGGGCGAAGGCACAGCGCGTGTTTCTTTTCGTAATGAATACATTCAACTGATTATTTTGCTGGTTATAGACAGAAAATGTTGGAGTAACTCAACGGGAAAGGCAGGCAGACAGGCAATCCTTGCTGGTTACTCCAGCTGTATTCGGAACATCTGATTAACCTGCAGGTTATAACCAGCTACTAATATTAGCAGTTTTCAATATCATCAGAACACTCCCAGAAATAAAGCACAACAGCACTTTCCAACATTAGTGATACATGCGGATATGGAACCCTGTGCATTAGTCTCAAAAAAGAAGGTACAATCCCTCGCGTCTCTTTCCCTTGACTCTTAATCTGAAGAATAGTCTCGACCCGAAACCCCGCCTATTCCTTTTCTCCGGAGATACTACCTGACCCGCTGAGTTACTCTAGCTTTTTGTGTCTATCTGCAATATTAATTGCTGGTTCCAGGCACTCGCCTTCAAATCATGACTGCATCTCCTTTGACGATTGATACCGCACGCATGAACGAAGTCACTCGCAATGTCGTTGTGGCAATGCTGTCGAATTTAAAAATCATGCATGCATATGAAACACCTGCCATTTGCGAAACCAGTTGAACTAATTGTATACCCAAGTGGGACAAGCGACAAAAACCTAATCTAATTCTGATCGGTTTAGATCAATTTGGTTTTAATAAAGGTTGGGAATCTCTTAATGGGGCAGATGAGATTTTATGGGCAGATTCCACAAAAGAGGTGCAAAGATGTAGTTGAACTTTTAGAAATGGGACGCGGACGCACACAATATTCAAGCGGCACCCACGTCTACTGTATCAGAGCTCATCCTCGGGAGTAAGCATTTGCAATTTGCCAGCGCCTTTTTTTGTTAATATGTACCCGACCCTCTCAACTCCCAGTTAATAAGGTGCTGTAATGTGAACACAACAAAAAAAAAATTCGCAAAAAAAAGAATTGGAATTAGCAAGTAACTGGATGAGCTCAGTGGTATTTTTGGTTGTCTAAGAAAAGACGTACTTCCGGTTATTGAGGCTGTGCAGTTCACATTGTTTCGACGATCTGCCTCATTATTATTTCGTTACTTCAGCTCTTAGCTTCCGGAAGAGCAGGGGACGCCAACGAGCCAAGGTAGGAAAAACACATCTGGACATGATTCATGTTTAAACTACAAAGAGTAATGGAACTCAATGTGAATAGAGCTTGGTGCTTTTGTGTGCTTTACTCTTTCGGGAAACCTTCCTCCAGGATATCAGCATCAATCTGTAGTGTTCTCCGTGCTTGCATGTCCCGCTGCCCTGTAAATTACGTCGTTTGGCAGTGTTTAATCTGCCTTCCTTTTGTTAATGTTGCAACTGACTTTTTTTGCTCCCTCCCCCCCCTCCCCTCCCCTCTAAACAAATCCGCCAAACGGTAGTTGAACAGACCTAGACTCGCAACTGGTCTTCTTGCGAAGACTGCAGGGGTTTTGTTTTTAATTATTTGCGAAGGCTTTATCTTTGTAACAATCAGACTTTTGAGAATAAAAGTGATGAAGTGGTTGCAGACTGGGATTGTGGCTGAATTGGAAATCCAGACCAGCTGCGTATTGAATGATAGACAATCAGCTAGAACTAGCTTGGAAAATGTGCTCTTTGACACCAGAAGCCTGTCTAGGAATACTGTTTAACATTATTTTGACAGTCATCAACTAATGTTTGAAAACTAAGCTACACCTGTCAAATCTGAGCGGCGTAAATCAGGGAGGACGGGGCGAGGCTTCCGTGACTGGGCTGCTCGGTCTACGTGAATGGTTTTCTTGTCGCTTTAGCCTTTTTGTTACCCCAGGCGATTGCTTCATTGCACAGCGTTATGGATTAGACAGGCGCACATCGACGCAATACACCACCACTGGTGATCAGGGCTCTCCTGTTCGCGTTTCCTTTGCAAAGCCAAACCGTTGAGTGACCCTTTTTTCCCCCTTGTTTGGTTTAAATTCTTAAACTACTTATCTTTTTTATGCAGTTCGATTGTGTTTCAACGCCGCCAAAAGGGCAGATTGCTTCACGGCCGCTTTGCGTTTCGTTTTGAAATCATATTTGCCGTTTCCGGATCTTAAACTTGTACATTTGGGATTCTATTCCCCTCCCAACAGGCAGGACAAGAGGTTGACTTGGTGCGACGGGTATTGCAACGCCGGCCATCAGTCTGAGGGAGACTAGCAGCGCTGAGAACGGCTCCTCTCCTGTACAGCAAATGAGTGCCAGGATACACAAGGATTTGCCGCTGTCTTTGTCCTCTTGCACGGGAAATAGGAACTTCTCGCAGAGCAATGACACCTGCGTGGCCGAGGTGCGAAAGTTAATGCACTCCTTCTCGGCGACGGTGGTTCTTATCGTGTTGGTGACGCTGATATTCGGTGTGATCGCCGTCTCTCTCTTCACCTTCCACTTTCACAAGAGCAAAATGAAGAAGCGGAAAATGCAAAGGGCTCAGGACGAGTACGAACGCGACCACTGCAGCCCTGCAGCGGTGAAAGGCTCCACGCCAAAGAGTGCGGCCGTCAGCCTGGGCCCTCGGGTCTGCCCGTCTCCCGACATCCACAATATCAGACAGACTCTCGACTCTCGGACCGGCCCGGAGAGAGGAGGATCGGCATCTGCGCTCCACTGTACAGACGCTGCCAGCAACCCACTCCTCCATTCCATGCTTTTGTAATGAACTATCGCCCGACTGCAGAGAAAATTGTAAAATACTTGAAGATAGCATAGTTTCAACAACAAAAAATTAAAGGGGAGGGGGTGGCGTCTGCCACAGCGCATGGCAAATCACATTAAGCCCGGTTTCCCATGTCTGGAAATCAAGTGTTTGTGTTTATAAAAGAGACGCATCTATAGCAGAAATGTATGTCAGTTAACTCTGGATTTCCACTTAGATGTATATTTCGTAATTTTAACGTCCATGTGTAAAGTCCGAGATATCCGGCCACTTTTACACAGTGCATGCAACGATGGAGACCAACTGGGACATTACACTCTGGAGACTACACGCGGGAGAACAGCAGACTCCATAGCTACCGGACTGAGGCGCTATCCATTGATTATATTTGTATAAATAAACGCAACCATCAAACTTTAGCATTGCTTTATTCAGATTCACAAATATAATGATGTTTGATCCTTTTTAATTCAAGTTTAGCATTCGGTATGGTTGAAGACTGATGACATTGTCTGAACCGCTGATCTCATCCACAGACCAAAGGAGCACCTCGCATAACTGACACGATCTAATCCTATATCACTGATCTCTCAATTTGTTTCCAGCTGGTTCATTTTATGTGTGACTCATCACTGCTTTTGGTATCTTTAAAGTTTGATATATTTTGGGTGATAAAGCCCATTTAGCTGCTTGCTGTTGTACACGAGAGAATTTAGGCACACATCTCCAATTATAACCAATTACATGATAACTATTATGGAGATGTTTAATGTGATAAAATCTAGGGGTACAATTAAAATCTAAATGGAGATGAGGCCTTTATCAGTTAATCGATAACAGCGTTTTATAAATGTCTTTCTAAAAAGTTTTAGTTGCACTCCTAACATGTTCTTGGCAAAGTATATGTTCTGTTATAAAACGCTGTACCCTGTCCAAACTGTTGAAAATATGTTCCTGAAATATTATTGTTATTTATCTTTTATTGAAAGTTACACGTTCACGAGGCGTGAGATGAATAGAAAAGCAATAAAATGTGGTACTCTGGCGGTTTATGTGCATTGTGAGTGTCGGTCTTTTAAAAATAACGTTTCGAATTATGTAGAACATGTAGGAGCTAAGATCCGTGGCTTAGATTTTGAAGAACTCTACCATTTGGAGCCTTTGTTACAATGTCTAGCAATTGGAACTGATTACGGCATTTCGGTCATTTAAAAATGATAGGGTCTTTGTCGCCAAGCTAACGCAGAGGTTTTATGCCAAAGCATATCAATGCTGTACTGATTTAGTTAAAAAAATAATACGATCGACAAGGACCAAAATAACTTATTTTGCAGAGATCATTGTCATTACCACTTTATATTTCAAGAGCACACGGAGAGAACGGAATACCTCCGCTAATATGGCGCTGTCCTCGGCTTGTGGTGCTGAAAAGCAAATCCCCACGAGATGGTCATCTGATAGATATTCCACAGCGGGCAGCCATCTAATAGTCTTACCGCTGTCAGACTTTCAATTGCTACACTCTGACTAGCTGTATTATACCCTTTGTGGCCATTAGCTAACCCAGAGATGTACGCTATCACCTGCATCAGTTGCCATCTGCTTTACAATTCCCATCAACTCGCGTCCATTAAGATTAGTCATTTGAACTAATCGTATTGTCTTCCTAGATAATTGTTGTCACTGTTATATACGAGTTCAGTTTGCTACAAAACACTAATCAATTATCAGTGGGTGAGACTAACACTAGATATGCCCATTAATAAACTAGATTCTTACCAGAAATAACAATACATTTACTCATTGTTTCACTTTAGATTTCGATGCTGGTATGTCTTGCATCAATCCTAGGTTGGATTATTCTCGACAGCGTTTACTAAAAGACAAAGATGTAAGTGTTGACTGACCCTCGGGGAAATGTTGTAACCTCGACTGCCAGAAAGCGTTGTTGTTCTGGTTTTAAATATACCCTGGATGCCAATTACCCACACAATATGAATATGTATTGATGTTTACTCATTGAATAGATGTTTTTTATTGGGTTGCTGGAGTAAGCACATGGTACCAATAGTTGCGCTATAATTGATGATGATGATATTGGTCTATTTGATTTTGCTGAACTAGAATCACAGCTTGAATGTTAATGGTTGTTAGCTTCCAATCACACGTCCGCCTTACCACACGCCATTAGATTTACTCAACAGAAAAGATTAATTATCCTTTATCAAAAGAGAAGATGATTTTTTGAACTTTTCCTTGGCGATTTAATTTTAACAATGGTTGGTTTCTTCCGTTTGTATTCAATGAGTAAATATTGGGGCTTTTCAAACAGTACTCGATGGTTGATTATTTGGTGTAAGGATCACATGTTGGTTAATGATTTTATTATTACAATATCTCAAAACAAAGTCACATAAATGTAACAAAACAGTACTTATTCTTCTTAGAAGTGCTGGATATAAGATAACATGCGTCAATCATTTTAACATATTACTTCTTGTGGAACCCTCCTGGGTATAGGTAGGTGGAAGGAGTTATGGTTTAAAACAAAAATCATTGATGAGAATGGTGTACAATGAAACTTATCACCATTATTAAATAGAGTTTGATAGCTTATGTGAAGGCCTTTCTGTACTGCTGAAAGACCTTTTACTTGAGATTTATATCCAAATCTTTGCTTTCGTTATTGCATCGATGAATGTCTCTTGTTGTAGAGAGTGTTTTGGCCATAAAACAAAGCATTGATTTCACAGGCCAAGTGTTAATTCTACCATGCCTTTATTATAGGCAGGCATCCAAAGCATTTAATGTCACCAAAGAGTGTTGTCCCTCCTCCTCTAAGGGAGTTATACACTTTGCCCCACCTCTACCCTTACTACTACCGCTATAAATTTTGTTTTCCATATTTGTTCACTCACCTCCCTATATGACATCTATTCTCACCATTGAAGATAGAGACAAAATGCTGGAGTAACTCAGTGGGACAGGCAGCAATTCTAGATAGGAGTGGGTGATGTTTCGGGACGAGACCCTTCTTCTGTGTTCACCATTGTTTCTGCAAGATAATTCCTTGTGGGACTAACACAACCAGTATTAAGATCTATTTACCTACAACTATGTGACATAGATCTGAAGGTCCCACACGTAAGATGCTCTAAGTTTCCATATGGCAGCTTTAAAGACCATATGGTGAATCTCTGGGACTCTCTGCCACAGAGGGTAGTTGAGGCCAGTTCATTGGCTATATTTAAGAGGGAGTTAGATGTGGCCCTTGTGGCTAAGGGGATCAGGGGGTATGGAGAGAAGAAGGCAGGTACGGGATACTGAGTTGGATGATCAGCCATGATCATATTGAATGGCGGTGCAGGCTCGAAGGGCCGAATGGCCTACTCCTGCACCTAATTTCTATGTTTCTATGTAATCTTGTCTTGATGTGTGTATGTATATTAGCTCATGCAACTAAGGAAAACTATTCATCAAACGTAAATAGAACGAGTTTTTTGGCAGCCCTGATCGCCAACAACCCCTACCTGTAATCTTGAGCAAAATAACAAAGTGCTGGAGGAACTCAGCGGGTCAGGGAGCATCTGTGGAGGGGAAAGAACTGTTGGCCTTTCGTCAGACTGGAAGCCCAATACCGCCACCCTCTCATCTCGCTGCTAGCATTGGGAAGAAGGTACAGGAGCCTGAGAATCGTGACCATCATGTTCAAGAACAGCTTCCTTCCAGCAACTATCAGACTGTTGCACTCTATACAACACCCACCAGCAACTACAGACTTGGTTTTGGTTGTAATGTGTACTTTGGTTTTGCAAGACTATAGTCCGGTTACTGAGTGTTATTGACCATTAATTTATAGTATTAATGACTGTACATTTATTTGTGTGTTTTTGCGTTAATGTGCCGTAAAGCTGAAACGTGTAAGAATGTCATTGTTCTAGTGCGAGTTTGTGACTTTTGAATGCCCCGCACCCTGACTAATGATGTATCTCTTTTGTTGCATCTCATCCCTGAACCCTCACCCCAATGTTCCCTCTAATTCTTAGTAGTTTATGTGTGCAGAAATCTTGTATTGTGCAATTTTTTTATGCTGTTACAAATGTGTGTGCGCACTGAATTATTGTACATATATAAACATGAAATTGTTTCACAATATTTTTGGCATAGCCTCTCTCTCATGGCTAATAAAACTGCCTTGCCATGTTTTAATACAAATATATTTGTAGAAATATGAATGCAATTTATGAAGTTATGTACTCAGTTAAGATTTTATCCTATACTTTGCAGCGTGAACTACTTTGTTCAGTTTGTTGTTCCATTAAATAAAATATCGATGAACACTCACCACCTTTCACCCTCCTCCCTCTCCCCTCCCCTCTCTTGTCCTCCTTCTCCCCTCCTAAACTCTCCCCACCCCTCCCCCTCTCTCCTTCATTTTCCCCATTCCCTCGCCCCCCCTCTCCCATGTCCCCTGTCCCCTCCCTCCCAATCCCCCTCCTCTCCAAGATCCAGTCCCTTCCATTTACTGCTGGGATCCTGCCAACAGCGCGGCCATCTTTGAGGAGGGCGGCCCCGGCCCTCCCCCGGGTGAAGCGCAGGGACGGATGAGGCGCCCGCGGACTGGATGAAGCGGCCCGCGAAAGGGTCCAATTGATGATTTCCCTGATGCCAAGTCCCAGAGCAGGCTGCTGCTATCCTCAGTGCCGGATCGTGCCACGGATTTTGATATATCTCTCTGCTATAAAATTTCTCCGCTTTCATTCATAGCGTCAAGCACGGATGTCTATTGTCACGACTCCTGTTCTTCCTGGCAATTGACTGGATGATGATGGAAACAACTGAAGGGAAAAGAAATGGAATTCAGTGGACAATGTGGGAGCAGCTAGATAATCTTGACTTTGCAGACGACATAGCTCTCCTTTCACACGCACAGATACAACAGGAGAAGACGGAAAGACTCTCACAAGCTGCAACAAAACTTGGTCTTACACCCAATACAGCAAAGCCACAGGTGATGAGGATCCACTCCAAAACCAGCAACCCTATCCTTATGCACGCACAGCACTGCTCTAGAGGAGGTAGAAACATTCAAGTACCTAGGCAATGTTGTGGACATCACCGTAGAGGCAGAGGCAGACATAACAAGTAGAATCAATATGGCTAGGGTGGTGTTCATGCTCTGGAAGGTCTGGAGGTCAAAACACATCTCAATTAACACCAAGATGCGCAAGTTTAACTGAAATGCGAAACAGTTGATGCTGTATGGATCGGAGACATGGAAAACAACAAAACACACTACAAACAGGCTGCAAACATTCATTAACACATGCCTTAGGAGAATACTGGTGGAGAGACAAAGTAAGCAATGTGGATCTGTGGAAAAGAACAAGCCAGGAGGCCATTGACTTACAAATTCGAAGGAGAAAATGGAGTTGGATTGGACACACCCTCAGGAAACCTGCCACAAACATCATCCAGCAAGCCCTGAAGTGGAACCCCCAAGGAAAAAGGAAAAGTGGTCGCCCCAGGAACAGCTGGAGAAGAGATGTCCAGACAGAAATGTCTGAGAGTAGGCTCAACTGGGGAGATCTCAAAAGAACTGCCAACAACCGAGTGAGGTGAAGGACATTTGTCAATGGTCTATGCTCCCTTGGGGAGCAAAGGGGTTAAGACGAAGAAGATCATTTATAGCGGAGAAATTTTATTGCAGAGATTTTTGTTCCCCGGATTTCAAAATCCGTGGAAATCCTATTGTGCGCACATGAATTTTCTTTGTGCGCTGGTTGCAAAACGTGTGTACACATGCACAGCTTAGAGGGAACATTGATCCCCCCCCCACCAGGCATCAATTGAAAGGCATGAGTTTACAGGGATTCGTCTGAGGCCCAGTCTTGATAAAGACACCTATAGAGTCTTGTTGTCAAGTTTGGTTTTGACATACAGCCCGTAACAGACCCTTCCGCACCGACCATCGATCACCCTGTTCACTAATACTATCCTACACACTAGGGACAATTTACAATCTTTACCAAAGCCAATGAACCTATAAACCGGAGCACCTGGGAGAGCATACAAACTCCGTACAGACAGTATCCATAGTCAGGATCGAACCCGGTTCTCTGGCAGCATCTCTGGAGAGAAGGAATGGGTGACGTTTCGAGTAGAGACCCTTCTTCAGACTGGTTAGGGATAAGGGAAAATAGAGATATAGACAATGAGAGATGTAGAGATGTAGATAAAGAACAATGAATGAAAGATATGCAAAGAAGTAACGATGATAAAGGAAACAAGGCATTGTTAGCTGTTAGTTGGGTGAAAACAAAAAAGCTAGTGTGACTTGGATGGGGGAGGGATAGAGAGCGAGGGAATGCCGGGGCTACCTGAAGTTAGAAAAATCAATATTCATATCACTGGGCTGTAAGCTGCCCAAGCGAAATATGAGATGCTGTTCCTCCAATTTGCATTTAGCCTCACTCTGACAATGGAGGAGACCTGGGACAGAAAGGTTAGTGGGAATGGGAAGGAAAATTAAAGTGTTTAGCAACTGGGAAATCCAGCATCTGCAGTTCTTTCCTACAAAAAGCTTCTCACTGTATCTTGGTACACGTGACAATAAACTAAACTAAACTAAACTAAACTAAACTAAACAGCTTCCTAGCTGCCTGCACCTCGGGTCACCTCTTCAACGAAGCTGCTTCATATCCAAACACTTTCCACACTCATGGCTATTCTATCCATTCTTTTATTGCTCCCTCAAATTATCTTGTTTCAGCCATTCCACCAAATAATTTGCAGTGCCTAACTTGAAAAGCTCTCAAAGTTGTATCTTTTAGTGCATCTAATCTGACAATATTTGCCTGCCGTCTTTTCTGGTCCCTTGTTGCAACTGCCAAATGCGTAACCTAAAAATCTGAAGGTGGAGGATTAAAGCACACTTCTAATATTATTCTAAGACATTTTGCTCATGGTTTGTCGAGCTAATAAATTCACTAGCATTTCCTGCATCTCCCATCCTGCAACTATTATCTTATTGCCTTCCTCGCTTCACATACAGCAGGACTGCAGTATAATGTGGATAAATGTGAGGTTATCCATTTTGGTGGCAAAAACGGGAAAGTAGACTATTATCTAAATGGTGGCCGATTGGGAAAGGGGGAGATGCAGCGAGACCTGGGTGTCATGGTACACCAGTCATTGAAGGTAGGCATGCAGGTGCAGCAGGCAGTAAAGAAAGCGAATGGTATGTTAGCTTTCATTGCAAAAGGATTTGAGTATAGGAGCAGGGAGGTTCTACTGCAGTTGTACAGGGTCTTGGTGAGACCACACCTGGAGTATTGCGTACAGTTTTTGGTCTCCAAATCTGAGGAAGGACATTATTGCCATAGAGGGAGTGCAGAGACGGTTCACCAGACTGATTCCTGGGATGTCAGGACTGTCTTATGAAGAAAGACTGGATAGACTTGGTTTATACTCTCTAGAATTTAGAAGATTGAGAGGGGATCTTATAGAAACTTACAAAATTCTTAAGGGGGTTGGACAGGCTAGATGCAGGAAGATTCTTCCCGATGTTGGGGAAGTCCAGGACAAGGGGTCACAGCTTAAGGACAAGGGGGAAATCCTTTAAAACCGAGATGAGAAGAACTTTTTTTCACACAGAGAGTGGTGAATCTCTGGAACTCTCTGCCACAGAGGGTAGTTGAGGCCAGTTCATTGGCTATATTTAAGAGGGAGTTAGATGTGGCCCTTGTGGCTAAGGGGATCAGGGGGTATGGAGAGAAGGCAGGTACGGGATACTGAGTTGGATGATCAGCCATGATCATATTGAATGGCGGTGCAGGCTCGAAGGGCCGAATGGCCTACTCCTGCACCTAATTTCTATGTTTCTATGTTTCTATGACTGTTGTTCTTTACTTTCTCAGCTATTTAATTAATTGAAATACCACAGCATTTGAGGTGGGATTGGAACTTGTGTTTCTGGATTATTAGTTTAGTAATTTATTCATGGTCTTTTTTAATGTTGTGACAGGAAGAGTTGTTAAGAACATACGAGCAGAATTTGTCCAATCGGCCCATTGAGTCTGCTCTGTCATTCGAATACAGCTGATCTATTTTTGACTCTCAACCCCATTCTCGTGCCTTCTCCCCCTAATCTTTGACACCCTAATCAAGAACCTATCTTCTTCTTCTTGCGAGGCAGCAGATGTCTGCAGCAGGGTGATGCCATCCGGATCGACAAAGGGCGCATGCTCCAAGTTGGCACCAAGCTGCGGTGCTGCTGCTATCTCTACCTATCAATCTCCGCTTTAAAAATACCCAATGACTTGGCCTCCACAGCTGTCAGTGGCTATGAATTCCAGAGATTCGCCACCCTCTGTGTACGAAGGAACTGCATTTGCTGGTTTGCACCGAAGATAGACACAAAATGCTATAGTAGCTCAGCGGGTCAGACAACATCTCTGGAGAAAAGGAATAGGTGACATTTTGAATTGAGACCGTTCTTCAGACATTCCTCCTCATTTCCATTCTAAATGTACCTCCTTTTATTCCGAGGCTGTGCCCTCTGGTCTTAGACTCTCCCATTAGTGGAAACACCCTCTCCACATTCACTCGATATAGTCCCTTCATTATTCAGTATGTTTCAATGAGATCCCCCACCCCTGCCCAGCAATGGTGGAGATCAGCTCGTAAGAGATAAGGCTGAAGTATTTGAAAGCATTTTCATCCAGAGGGGTTGTGTGGATGACCCGTCTCGGTATCTTCCTGAGAGCCCTATCATCAAGAAGCTGGCCTTCAACAAATCTGATTTACATAACATAATAAATGTGTGGGAGCTCAGAATGTTGCAAAGGTTGTAGGATCAGGCATTGTTCCAACAGTAGTACTGAAAATTCCTAGCCAGAACTAGCTGTGCCTCGAACTAAACCAGTCCAGTACAACTCTGGCACCTGCACATATAGAAAATACCCATGGTAGACAAAAAATGCTGGAGTAACTCAGCGGATCAGGCAGCATCTCTGGATAGAAGGAATGGGTGACGTTTCAGGTCGAGACCCTTGTTCAGACTGAAATTCCCATGTTTGACTTTGTTTAGAGATACAGTGTGAAAAAGCCCTTCAGCCCACCGAGTCCGTGATAAAAGACTCCACAGATGTGACTATGGTGTTGTTGATGGTGAGTGGGGTGAGGGGAGGGGGAGCTCTACTAAAGTCTACTATCAATTCCATTGTCTTAAGAGCATTGAGCTCCAGGTTGTTGCGATGGCACCAGGACGCCAGCTGTGTCACGTCCCGCCTGTAGGCAGATTCCTCCCCATCCTGGATCAGTCCAATCAGGGTTGAGTCATCTGCAAACTTGAGAAGCGTGAGAGAGGAGTCAGTGGAAGTGCAGTCATTGGTGTAGAGAGAGTAGAGGAGAGGGGAGAATACGCAGCCTTGCGGTGCTCCTATGCTGAGTGTTTGCGGATCCTGTCAGCCTCCACCTCCACCCCAGGAACCCATCTGTGTAAAAAAGTTGACCCGCACATCTACTTTAAACTTTGCTGCTCTCACTTTAAAGTTATGCGTTATAATGTTGGTCATTTCCACCCTGGGACTGTCTACCCTAACTATTCCTCTCTTAATTTTAAATACTTCTATCCGCTGTCCATATACAGTATACTCCTTTATACCTTTAGTTTTAATTGAATTTAGTTTAGTTTAGAGATTTAGCGTGGAAACAGGCACTTCAGCCCACTGAGTCCACGCTGACCAGCGATCCCCATACATCAGCACCATCCTACACACTAGGAACAATTTACAATCTTTACTAAAGCCAATTAACTTACAAACCTGGATGTCTTTGGAGTGTGGGAAGAAACCAGGGCTCCTGGAGAAAACCCAAGCAGTCACGGGGATAATCACAGTCCAATCTCAATTCAAACAGCTCCCTTAGTCAGGGTTAAACTCAGGTCTTTGGCGCTGTAAGGCAGCAACTCTACCACTGCGTCACCGTGCGCCCCACAAATACTATCTGTTACTACTACAGCCACCCACTACTTCTATCAAGTTTTGTTTTCATCTCCTTACCCTGCCTTTTGTCTCCTACCTTGCTTCCTTCTGGTGAACATTTCTAGCCTTCATTGGGCAACTCTTCAGTTTGACAGATCACTTCTTTGGAGTTACCATTGAATTACAAAGTAGTTTTTCTCTCAGAGACAACCTTTGGGCATTACCAACAAGCCAATCTCTCTCTTCAAGTCCTTCAAAGTCAGTAAAACCGGTAATCTGTCAGCAATCAGTTCCCTTAATAAACTATCAAAGATTTCTCCCTGCTCCTCGCTGCAGGAAGAGAAGTGGGAACAGTCAACTGTTTCTATTCAAGGCATGTGGTGGCCTACTTGTAATGCATCAAATGCTTTCTCCAGGGCTTCATTTGTCGGATTGATGGTACGGTAGCATTCTCTGCCCTTGTGGCCAATGTGAATGTGATAAAAGTTGTTATTTTTATTTGTTCTAGTATATCTTGTATAACCACATCTAAGATGTAAACTCTTGCCTCCTTTGTCTCCATTCTTTAGACGCATTACTTGCCAGGCAATCCAAGTGGCTCATGCATCGTTATTCCAAGGCGTAGTATTTAACCTAAAACGTAAAGCAGCTATCCATCACTGCACAGTTACATCTTAACCCCCAGGCATTTCTCACACCATCAGGATCATAGTGCGGGATAGTGGTGGATAGCTGCTAGGTTTAAATGACAAATGTGGGTTATTAGACAAAAGAACTTACAAAAAGATGTGCTTCATCTCTCTGATGTCGATCTGTCACAAGACAATGCAGTGTCGGCCAATTGTCAGATTATTAAAGTGAGTAAACGGGATGGTACACTATCCGTAGTGTACCATCCCATTTAACTGACTGTAGACAATGACGAAATTAATAAATCCTTTCAGGAATTTTATACCTCCCTATACAAATCAGAATTTCCTACTGATTCCAATATAATGCATGAGTTTTTAAAGAAACTGAACTTGCCAAATTTACCACATAATGAGTCTCTGTTGTTAGATGAACCCATCACGGAGGATGAAATACAGAAAGCAATCCTTTCAATGAATTCTGGTAAAGTTCCGGTGTAGATGGGTTTACAGTAGAATTTTTAAAGTATTTTTCAAGTTTATTGTCTCCCTGGCTATGCAAGGTTTTTAAAGAAGCCTTTTTAAAGAATAGATTACCACAATCCTTTTATGAAGCATCTGTTTCTTTAATTCTTAAAAAAGATAAAGACCCTACTGAAGTGACATCATATAGACCTATATCACTGTTAAATGTAGATTCCAAAATTCTTTCCAAAATATTAGCTATGAGATTGGAAAATATTTTACCGCAAATTATTTCTGAAGATCAGACAGGTTTTATTAAAAATCGTTACTCATACTTTAACGTTAGGAAATTAATGAATATCGTATATACAGCGTCTAATAAAACCCCAGAATGTGTCATTTCACTTGATGTCGAGAAGACGTTTGATAGAGTAGTATGGGAATGCTTATTCAATACACTTGAAAAATTTAAGATTGGTCCAAAATGTATTTCTTGGATCAAGCTGATATATCATATACCTCAGGTACTTACCAATAACCAGAGCCCCCCTTTTTTCAGGCTCTTTCGAGGTACTAGACAGGGCTGTCCTTTAAGTCCTTTACTGTTTGATACTGCTTTGGAACCTTTGGCCACCGCTATTAGGGAATCCCCTAATATTTTTGGTATTGTCCGCGGGAATAAGACACATAAGCTATCTCTTTATGCAGATGATCTGTTATTATTCATTTCTAACCCTGAGAAATTTATTCCAGCAATAGTAGCATTACTTAATCAATTTAGTAGTTTCTCTGGTTATAAACTAAATCTTAGTAAGAGTGAGCTTTTTCCATTAAATAATCTAGTTTCGAATTATGGACAGTTTCCACTTAGGTTGACTACCGTAAGTTTTACTTATCTAGGTATTAAGATTACCAAGAAACACAAGGATTTATTTAAAGCTAATTTTATGCCTTTAATTGATCATATCAAACAACAGTTTATTAAATGGGCACCAATGTCCTTATCTTTAATCGGCCGAATCAATGCTATTAAAATTTTTGTATTTATTTCAGACGATACCAATTTTTATTGCCAAATCTTTCTTTGATATTATTGATTCCAAAATTTCTTCATATATATGGCAGAATAAAAATTCCAGACTAAGTAAAAAATACTTACAGAAATGAAAAATAGATGGTGGTTTGGCAATTCCGAACCTTAGATTCTACTATTGGGCAGTTAATATTCGTTATTTAATGTTTTGGACAAAAGATTTAGAAGATACCCAATACCCAGAATGGATAAATCTTGAACGTGATCTTTTAAATCTATACAAGGGCTATCATTGGCTTCCATTCTAGGGGCCTCGTTACCTTTTACAATTACGAGATTGAATAAATATATGACTAACCCAATAATAAGACATACATTTCGAATATGGTTTCAATTTCGTAAGTTTTTTGGACTGAATGATTTTATCTTATCGAGTCCTATCATATCTAATTTTCTCTTCCAACCTTCTAGTACTGATCAAGCCTTTCTGTTATGGAAGAGGAAGGGATTAGTAGCTTTCGTGATTTGTTTTTGGATGGTTGTTTTATGTCTTTCGAACAACTCTCCAATAAATATAATTTACCTAATTCACACTTTTTTAGATATTTATAAATTAGACATTTTTTGAAGGCTACTCTACCCTTTTTTCCGCTACCACATCAAACCGAAATCTTGGAAAAAATTTTACATTTGAACCCTTATCAAAAAGGATTAATAAAGACTATTTATGAGTTGATTTTGAAATTACAAATAGATATATTTGATAAAATTAAGAATGATTGGGAAAGAGAACTCCAAATTTCTCTATCTATAGAGAAATGGGAGAGGATTCTTCAATTAGTTAATACTTCTTCAATGTGTGCAAGACACGCTCTGATACAATTCAAGCTGATTCACAGAGTTCATATGTCAAAAGATAAGTTAGCTCCTTTTTATGGTCATATAAATCCTACCTGTGACAGATGTAACTCTGAAGTGGCCTCACTGACCCATATGTTTTGGTCCTGCCCACTTTTGGAAAAATATTGGAAAGACATTATTTCTGTAGTCTTAGGTATTGATTTACTACCTCATCCTATTACTGCAATTTTTGGGCTACCAATATTAGATTCTATTAATTTGTCCCGTTCCACCCATCGGCTGATTTTACCACATTAATCTGCAGAAGACCTATTTTATTTCAATGGAAAGACTCTAACCCTCCGACCACACTCCATTGGTATTCTGAAACGATATCTTGTTTAAATTTAGAAAAAAATCAGGAGTGACATTGTTGAACCCTTGGTTAAATTTGATAAGACTTGGGAAAGATTTATTCAACATTTTTACACAACATAAATTGCTCCCTCTCCAACTGTTATAAAAATTATTTTACCTTAATATGGTGGAATGGACTTGATGACAAACAGGGACTTAAATTGTTGAAATTCTCAGTTCAGATTCTGTTTTGCTTTTATTTTCTAGTTTAGGGGGGTTTTGTTTCTTCCTTTTTTCTCTTTTGTTTCTTTTTTTTTGCTTTTTATCGGTTTTTTTTACATATATAATTTTTCTTTTAAACATTTTAGATTAGATTAGATTAGATCCTTTATTTGTCATTCAGGCCTTTCGGTCTGAACGAAATGTCGTTGCCTGCACCCATACATATAAAAATAAACAACAGAACACACAATAAACATAAATTAACATCCACCACAGTGAGTTCACCAGGCACCTCCTCACTGTGATGAAGGCAAAAGTCTTAAGGTTACTGTCTCTTCCATCCTCATTCTCCATCTGCGCTGAGGCGATATGTTGTTACCCCACCGGGCGATGGTAGTCAGTCCCGCGGCTCAACCAAGCTCCGCGAACGGGCCGGTTCAAGCTCCGCGGCCCGGGGTGGTCGAAGCTGCCGCCCTCCAGTCCAGCGGACGCAGCTGTTGCAGCGGGAGCTCCGGAAAACAGGCACCAGCCTGTGACCTGCGAGCTCCCGACGATGTCGTCCACTGGCCCGCGGCCAAGCCCCAGATTCATGTCTGATATGAGAAAAAACTTTTACTTGGGAATTTGTGGAGTTCTCTGCCACAGGAGGCAATAGAGGCCAATTCACTGGATGAATTTAGAAGAGAGTTAAATAGAGCTCTTCGGGCCAGCAGAATCAAGGGGTATGGGGAGAAGGCAAGCACGGGTTACTGATTGTGGATGATCAGTCATTATCACAATGAATCGCGGTGCTAGCTCGAAGGGCCAAATGGTCTCCTCCTGCACCTATTTTCTCTGTTTCTATTTCTAGAAGGAGAATTTGATCAGAAGGCAACAAAAAAGAAATTTTGAAGAGTTGAAAGAAAAGCTGAAACTGGTACTGAAACAGTCGATGATAGATTCTGTGCTGAGAAAGAGGAAACGGAAGTTGAAGAAATTGTTGAGTGAAATGAATATGAATGTTGAAGAAAAATAATTTCTCTGTTTGTAACTGATGTAAGGAAAGTGTCCATTTAATTGTTTTTTATTGTCAGCACCATCCGATGCTTAGTTCCCTAAGTTAAAAGTTCACTATAATCTTGCCATTAATTGATTGATTGAAAGATACAGCATGGAAACAGACCCTGCAGCCCATCGAGTCCACATGGACCATCGATCACCCGTTCACACTAGTTTTAGGTTCACATTCACTAAATATATAGAGGCCAATTAACCTACAAACCTGCACAGCTCTGGGATGTGGGAGGAAACCACATGGTTACAGACAGCATCTAAGTTCATGATCAAACCTGGGTCTCTGGCACTGTGCCATATAGGAAGCATTTAGCATTTAAATAACAGTCATCTCTGCCATGAAATGGTGTTTTAGGTTGATAACTGTTTCTATATATTCAATTGCATGCATACTTGGTTTGAGGCACTTATGAACCATCTGAATATTTCATGGGTTATGATCCTTGGAAAATCTCATAAAATTTGACAATATTTGAAATCATAAAACATCAATACTTAAGATGGACCCAAAAAGCTGGACAAGGGTCTCGATCCGAAACGTTACCCATTCCTTCTCTCCAGAGATGCTGTCTGTCCCGCTGAGTTACTCCAGCTTTTTGTGCTATCTTCAGTTTAAACCAGCATCTGCAGTTTCTTCTTACACAAGTATCAATATTTGATGCATCAATAATGCATCAATCCTAAGCTGCATTGAAAAATAGGCCATCATACAGCATGGAAACAGGCCCTTCAGCCCAACTTGCCCATGCTGACCAAGATGCCCCATCACTTGTCCCACCTGCCCTTACCCTTCCAAACATTTCCTATCCATGTACTTGTCCTAATGACTTTCAAATATTGTTATAATACCTGCCTCAATTACCTCCTCTGGCAGGTCGTACCATATACCCATTACCCTTTGTGTGAAAAAGTTGTCCTTCGGGTTCCTATTAAATCTTTCTCCTCTCACCATAAAGCTATGTCCTCAGGTTCTTCCTTCCCCTACTCCGGGTAAATGACTCTGTGCATCTACCCTAACTATTCCTCTCATGATCTTGTACACCTCTATAAGATCACTCCTCATCATCCTGCCCTAGAATAGAGCCTGCCCAACCTCTCCCCTTAGCACAGGCACACAAATGCAGGAAACATGCCCTTAAATCTTCTCCGCATTCTTTCGGCCTTAATGACATCTTTCCTATAGCAGGGTGACCAAAACTGAGCATAATATTGCAAATGTGGCCTCACCAACGTCTTGTACAATTGTAACATCACATCCCAACTTCTATATTCAGACACCAGTTTCGACCCGAAACATCACCCATTCCTTCTCTCCAGAGATGTTGCCTGTCCTGTTGAGTTACTCCAGCTCTTTGTGTTTATCTTCTATATTCAAGTCAAGTCAAGTCAAGTCAAGTCAAGTCAAGTCAAGTTTATTTGTCACCTACACATACGAGATGTGCAGTGAAATGAAAGTGGCAATGCTCGCGGACTTTTGTGCAAAAGACAAACAACAAAACAACCAAACAAATTATAAACACAATCATAACACACATATTCTTTTACATAATAAATAATAGAAGGAAAAACGTTCTGTAGTCCCTGGTGAGATAGGCGTTTACAGTCCGAATTGCCTCTGGGAAGAAACTCCTTCTCAACCTCTCCGTTCTCACTGCATGGCAACGGAGGCGTTTGCCTGACCGTAGCAGCTGGAACAGTCCGTTGCAGGGGTGGAAGGGGTCTCTCATGATTTTGTTTGCTCTGGAGTTGCACCTCCTGTTGTATAGTTCCTGCAGGGGGGTGAGTGAAGTTCCCATAGTGCGTTCGGCCGAACGCACTACTCTCTGCAGAGCCTTCTTGTCCTTGGCAGAGCAATTCCCGAACCAGATGGTAATGTTCCCGGACAAGATGCTTTCCACGCCGCTGCGTAGAAGCACTGTAGGATCCTCGGAGACACTCTGAATTTCCTCAATTGCCTGAGGTGGTAAAGGCGCTGCCTTGCCTTACTCACCAGTGCTGAGGCGTGTGATGACCATGTCATATCCTCAGAGATGTGGACTCCCAGATATTTAAAACAGTTCACCCTATCCACAGGATCCCCATTTATACTCAATGGAGTGTACGTCCTCGGATGATGTGCCCTCCTAAAGTCCATGATCAGCTCCTTCGTTTTTTTGATGTTCAAGAGGAGGCTGTTCTCCTGGCACCAGAGTGCTAGATCAGCCACCTCCTCCCGGTAGGCCTTCTCATCATTGTCTGAGATCAGGCCCACCACCACAGTGTCATCAGCAAACTTAATTATTGTTGACTCTGATTGACTCTGATACCCTGATTGATGAAGGGCAATGTGCCAAAAGCCTTCTGACCATCCTATCTACCTGTGACACTACTTTGAAGAACTGTGTACCTGCACTCCCAGATCCCTCTGCTCTACCACACTCCCTAGAGCCCAGCCATTCACTGTGAAGGCCCTTCCCAGGTTTGACTTCCCAAAAAGCAACACCTCACACTTATCTGTATTAAACGCCGTAATCATTCCTCGGCTTACTTGCCCAACTGATCAAGACCCTGCTGTAATTTTTGATAACCATCTTCCTTTTCTACAATACCACCCACTTTTGTGTTATCTGGAAACTTACTAATCACGCCTTGTACATTCTCAACCAAATTGTTGATATAAACCACAAAAAGCATTGGGCCATTACTGATTCCTGAGGCACATCACTTGTCACAGACCTCCAGTCAGAATAAACAACCTTCCACCATCACCCTCTGTTTCCTTCCATGAAGCCAATTCTCTATCCAGTCAGCTAGCATTCCTCGGATCCCATGGGATCTAACCTTCTTGAGCAATCTACCATGCGAAACCTTAAATGTGTGAATATGCCTGTCAAGTGCTCAATTTCAGATTGTGCATCCAGACTGGAGAGCAATTTGAATTAAACTTAAGGGTTAAGAACACTAGAGCGGATTCATATTGACAGATGGGTGTTAAAGACACTGCCAGGGTGCCTATGGTGTGATCACAAATGCTGGAAGTTCTCAGTGGGTCAGCATCAGCGGGAAGAGACGCCAGCTATTCTGCCAGTAATTGCCAGCATTGCCTCCCATACTGGTCATGTGTGTGGAATGTCAGAGCTGCCCATGAGGTCCTCACTTCTGCCAGTCTAACTGTGCTCTGACGTTGCCCTCCAATGTCCTGCAGTTTCCTGCAATGCTGGTAGGAGGCTGGCCACTGCCCGCTGCTTTAGCAGCTCCATTAATTGCCATAAGGAGGAGAGAGTGCAAGACAGAGGACTTACTGCTAATTTACATTCTGTTTACTTAATTTTAGTTTTACATTTAGAGGTATAGTGTGGAAAAGGCTTTACGGCCAACCGAGTCTGTGCCAACCAGCAACCACCCAGACACTAGTTATTTCCTATACACCAGGGGCAATTTACAGAAGTCAATTAACCTACAAACCTTCATTTTGTAGGTTTTCAATTAATCTACAAATCTTCACTTTTCAGATCTGCACATCTTTGGAGTGTGTGAGGAAATTGGAGCACCCAGAGAAACCCCACGCAGTCACTGGAAGAACGTACCAACTCCGTACAGCACCCGTCATCAGGATCGAACAAGGGTCTCTGACGTTGTAGGGCAACAACTCTACCACTGCACCACTGTGCCACCGATAATTGTTCATTTGATTGTTAAAATATTTAGTTTTGTGAACCTAATATTTTTAACTCTTTTTAAAAAATCTTTTTATTAAAGGTTGAACTTATTAAAAACATTTGCATAGAAATGTTGACTCAAATATCAGCAGATGCAGGTGGGACTGGCTGGCGTAGATGGGGGATCTTGACCGCCATGGGCAAGTTGAGCTGAAGTGCCTGTTTCCATGCTGTGTGACTGACTCTATGCTGCAAACTTGAGTAAACCACAAAGTTGAGGAGGAACTCAGCGATTTAGGCACCATCTCTGGAGACGATGTATTAGGACGGAACCCTTCTTCATCTGAGGAAGTCACCTATCCATGTACTCCAGAAATGCTGCCTGATCTGCTGAGTTAATCCAGCACTTTATGAATGGGAACGTTTGTGAGCATGAATCACAATCCAGTTTGTCGATTGGCTCAGTCTGGAGATGTGGCTTCACTGTTTGACCAAGTGTCCATTGAGTAAGGCTCACCATTTACAATCCACATTACACTGTTCAAGGCCTTGCTGATCGGAGTGTCTCATTGGTTACAAGAAGTCCACATGGGAGTCATTGGACATGAGTGGTGACATCAAATGGCAAGCAATTCACATTTTGAATGTCGGAAAAACACAAAATGCTGGAGAAACTCAATGGGTCAGGCAGCACCTGGACAACATAGATAGGTTCTCCATATCCATATCCATGTTTTCCAGAGATGCTGCCTGATCCGCTGAGTTACTCCCGCATTTTGTGTTGTTCCTTGGTAAACCAGCAACCACAGTTCCTTGTTTCTGCATATATTGAATGCACTTACACTAAACTGCTGAACATGCAGGTACAGGATACTGAGTTGAATGATCAGCCATGATCATATTGAATGTCGGTGCAGGCTCGAAGGGCCGAATGGCCTACTCCTGCACCTATTTTCTATGTTTCTATGCACACGGCATGCACAGTGAAGTTGTCCTCTACGACAGAATTCAATGATTCAGCAGCAGTTGAGTTGCTGGGGAATTCAATATTACTCTGTAAGCTGGTGGGATTTCTGAGGCATCCATCACCTTTCCCCTTAAAACACTCGTCACATCAAATTAAATTATTAATAAATCCCACACCCATTACCCTCAATATTCACTGTTACACCAGTTTATAAAACCCCCTGAATGACTGATTGGGATATATATCATAATTCCTTCTTTGTGGTTCCATCGGGACACAGAAAATGATGTGAGTAACTGCACTTTGTTAATTTGTTAGTGGTTGTCCATCAGTCTGAAGAAACTGAAGCATCGCCTATCCTTTTTCTCCAGAGATGCTGCCTGACCTGCTGAGTTACTCAAGCACTTTATGTCTATCTTCACAATATTTCAGACATGGTTTCATCGGGGCCATGTATAATTGCAGCAAGATATTTCTGCTGATGTATTAGTACACACTTGGATCATTTGCTTATTTTAATGTCCCTTTAAACTTTAGACTTAACAGATACAGTGCAGAAATACGAGCCTTTCGGTCCACCGAGTCCACGCCAACCAGCAATCACCCCGTACACTAGCACTATTCTACACACTAGGAAAACCTTACAATTTTCAATTTTACCAAAGCCAATTAACCTACAAATCTGTATGTATTTGGAGTGTGGGAGGTAACCGGAACACCCAGAGAAAACCCACACGGTCACAGGGAGAACAAACAAACTCTGTACAGACAGCTCCCATAGTCAGGATCAAACCCGGGTCTCTGGCGCTGTAAGGAAGCAGCTCTATTGCTGCACCACTGTGCCGTCCCATTGCTGATATATCTATTTACCAGTCCTGTAGGTGCTTCAACAGGAAGCAATAACAATATCATTTTCTGCCCTGCCTTAAGGTTCCCATCTTTGGATCATCGTGCTGTGCAGCAGGTAAAGAATAGTGATGATATTGAAAGAGTTTGACAGGACTCCAGTATAATGTCACAGGCTAATCTGTCAAGGGTTTCAAAAGTTGGTTGAAAAATGAATTCAGTATTGATCGCGTAGATTGCTTTGGCCTTATGATATGTGCATTCATTTGATATCAGTAACTGTCAAATCAGGACTGAGAAATTTGGTTTTGGTATTTTGGATGTCATCCTTCAAATAACCAGGCATTTGCAGATTTGTTTTGAAATAATGGAATCACAACTGGTGTCTGGGAACTGAGCACTAACCTGCATATATGATATGTAAGTACCTGAACAATAAAGGCTTGGAAATCCTTGCTGCTAAGGAACACCATGATATTGTGCGTGTGGAGACTTTCATCTTCATGAGCATCATTAAAATGCCCCGTATATAAATTCACACAACGGTTACTCATCAATAATTCAACAATGTAACGTTAATCACTGACACACCACACTTCAGAAACACAATGACATGCAATTTTTGTTGAAATAGCGCTAACTTTTGTAATGACCAAACTACAATCGGTTTTCACCCATAATGTTACCACCACTATTTTTCTGTAGAAAAATCTCTAAACTAAACTAAACTAAACTAAACTAAATTGAGAGCTTATGTAAAAAGTCACTGCTAGAAATACATATTCATGAACTCATTGTGAAACATAGAAACATAGAAATTAGGTGCAGGAGTAGACCATTCGGCCCTTCGAGCCTGCACCGCCATTCAATATGATCATGGCAGATCATCCAACTCTGTATCCCGTACCTGCCTTCTCTCCATACCCCCTGATCCCCTTAGCCACAAGGGCCACATCTAACTCCCTCTTAAATATAGCCAATGAACTGGCCTCAACTACCCTCTGTGGCACAGAGTTCCAGAGATTCACCACTCTCTGTGTGAAAAAGGTTCTTCTCATCTCGGTTTTAAAGGATTTTCCCCTTATCCTTAAGCTGTGACCCCTTGTCCTGGACTTCCCTAACATCGGGAACAATCTTCTTGCATCTAGCCTGTCCAACCCCTTAAGAATTTTGTAAGTTTCTATAAGATCCCCTCTCAATCTCCTAAATTCTAGAGAGTATAAACCAAGTCTATCCAGTCTTTCTTCATAAGACAGTCCTGCCATCCCAGGAATCAGTCTGGTGAACCGTCTCTGCACTCCCTCTATGGCAATAATGTCCTTCCTCAGATTTGGAGACCAAAACTGTACGCAATACTCCAGGTGTGGTCTCACCAAGACCCTGTACAACTGCAGTAGTACCTCCCTGCTCCTATACTCAAATCCTTTTGCAATGAAAGCTAACATACCATTCGCTTTCTTTACTGCCTGCTGCACCTGCATGCCTACCTTCAATGACTGGTGTACCATGACACCTAGGTCTCGCTGCATCTCCCCCTTTCCCAATCGGCCACCATTTAGATAATAGTCTGCTTTCCCGTTTTTGCCACCAAAATGGATAACCTCACATTTATCCACATTATACTGCATCTGCCAAACATTTGCCCACTCACCCAGCCTATCCAAGTCACCTTGCAGTCTCCTAGCATCCTCCTCACAGCTAACACTGCCCCCCAGCTTAGTGTCATCTGCAAACGTGGAGATATTGCCTTCAATTCCCTCATCCAGATCATTAATATATATTGTAAATAGCTGGGGTCCCAGCACTGAGCCTTGCGGTACCCCACTAGTCACTGCCTGCCATTGTGAAAAGGACCCGTTTACTCCTACTCTTTGCTTCCTGTTTGCCAGCCAGTTCTCTATCCACATCAATACTGAACCCCCAATGCCTTGTGCTTTAAGTTTGTATACTAATCTCTTATGTGGGACCTTGTCGCAAGCCTTCTGGAAGTCCAGATACACCACATCCACTGGTTCTCCCCTATCCACGCTACTAGTTACATCCTCGAAAAATTCTATAAGATTCGTCAGACATGATTTACCTTTCGTAAATCCATGCTGACTTGTCCAATGATTTCACCACTTTCCAAATGTGCTGCTATCCCATGTTTAATAACCCACTACCGATGTTAGACTAACTGGTCTGTAATTCCCCATTTTCTCTCTCCCTCCCTTCTTAAAAAGTGGGGTTACGTTTGCTACCCGCCAATCTTCAGGAACTACTCCAGAATCTAAAGAGTTTTGAAAGATTATTACTAATGCATCCACTATTTCTGGAGCTACTTCCTTAAGTACTCTGGGATGCAGCCTATCTGGCCCTGGGGATTTATCGACCTTTAATCCATTCAATTTACCCAACACCACTTCCCGGCTAACCTGGATTTCACTCAATTTCTCCAACTCCTTTGACCCGCGGTCCCCTGCTAGTTCCGGAAAATTATTGATGTCTTCCTTAGTGAAGACGGAACCAAAGTAGTTATTCAATTGGTCCGCCATATCCTTGTTCCCCATGATCAACTCACCTGTTTCTGACTGCAAGGGACCTACATTTGTTTTAACTAATCTCTTTCTTTTCACATATCTATAAAAACGTTTGCAGTCAGTTTTTATGTTCCCTGCCAGTTTTCTTTCATAATCTATTTTCCTTTTCCTAATTAAGCCATTTGTCCTCCTCTGCTGGTCTTTGAATTTCTCCCAGTCCTCCGGTAAGCTGCTTTTTCTGGCTAATTTATACGCATCATCATCAGAGGTTGAGGGGGTGATCTTAAAGAGGTGTATAAAATCATGAGGGGACTAGAAAGGGTGAATGCACAGTCTTTTTCCCAGGGTAGGGGAATTAAGAACTAGAGGGCATAGGTTTAAGATGAGAGGGGAAAGTTTTAATAAGTACCTGAGTGGCAACTTTTTCATTCAAAGCGCGGTGGGTATGTGGAACGAGCTGTCAGGGGAGGCAGGTACAATAACAATATTAAAAATCCATTAGGACAAATACATGGATAAGAAAGATTTGAAGAGATATGGGCGAAATGCAGGCACATGTGACTAGCTTAGTTGGGACATCTTGGTTGCATGAACTAGTTAGGCCTGAGGGCCTGTTTCTGTGCTGTAGTTTCAGATTAGTTTATTGCCACGTGTACTGAGGTACAGTGAAAATCTTTTGTTGTCTGCTAACCAGTCAGTCCATTTTATGAGCCCAGTATGAAATATTGGATAATTTAGGTCAGCATGATGGTTGAGCTGCTCCTTTACAGTGCCAGAGACCCAAGTTTGATCATGACTACACGAGCTTGTACAAGTTTTACGTTCTACACATGACCTGCGTGGGTGATCTCTGGGTGCTCCGGTTTCCTCCCACATTCCAATACAGGTTTGTAAAAATTGTAAATTGCTCCGAGTGTGTAGGATAATGCTGGTGTACAGGTGATCGCTGGCCGGCATGGACTCGGTGGGCCAAAGTGCCTGTTTTCATGCTGTATCTCTAAACTAAACTAAATGGTCTCATGGTATCTGAGGTCTTCCTTCATTTTTGTTTACATAATATATTAATATTCAGTGCTCATAGAAAACAGAGCAACACAATACAGGAACAGGCCCTTCGGCCCACAATGTCCGTGCTGAACATAATGTTCAACTAATCTCCTCTGCCGGCACGTAATCGATACTTGGATGGATTTGGATTTGGATTCAATTTATTGTCATTGTCTTCAATTAAGAGACAACGAAATACTATTTTCCTTACAGTCATACAAATAAAAAAAACACAAAACCCAGAACACAGTAGTCCACAACACAAACATCCCCACAACGGCACCAAAGTTCCCCACTGTGAGGGAAGGAACCAAAGTCCAGTCAACCTCCTCGCTGATGTTCCCCAATGTTCACCCGTGGTCGTGGCCTCCCGAGCCCCCCGCAGTTGCCGCTACGGGCGGCCCGATGTTCAGGCCCTCTCGCCGGGAACGATGGAACCCCGACATCGAAAGGTAAGACATCCTCAGCTGCCTGGACCTCTGAATCAGCCACCTCCCACCAGAGTCCACGGCTCCCGAAGTCCACAGGCCGCACTGGGCGGAGATTCACGCTGGCGGCCCCCAGCAAAGGGTCCCAGGACTCCGCGATGTTAGTCAGCGCCGCCCGCGTTGGGAGCTCCGCAAACCACAGCTCCGCGATGTCGATGCAGCAGGCCCAAAACTCTGGAGCTCCAAACGGTGATCCCAGGTGAGGCATCGCCCACTCCGCGATGTATCCAGTGCTGCGCTGTTGCTGCTGAAGCTCCAGTCGGTCCCGGTAGGAAAGGCCGCGCCAATCCAGTTGGTAGGCCACGAGGAGGGGGGCGAGGCCGCGAGGAGGGGGGGCGAGGGCGTCACTCGGATAATAGTTGCATCCTCGCCAGGAAGCGACTGAAGAACAGTTTCCCCCTCACCATACCCTCTTCCCCCCACTAGATCAAAAAAGAACAAAAGAAAGTCCCCTAAACTATCAAGGTAGTGTGGCAGAAAGATATAGAAATAAGAAAAAAGAAAAAGAAAGGTGGAGATATACCTTGCCCCTCGTCCCCCCCGCCCACCTCACCCAAACCAGCATCGGATTTAAATTTAAATTTGTGTTGCGCCTTGCTATTGTTGTAAGAATTCAGTAAAGGGTGTCCATGTCTTAAGAAATTGATCTGGTATTTCTGCCAAGACAAGCCTAATGTTTTCCAAATGTAGTGTATTGGACATATTTGTGATCCACATCTTCACTGTCGGGAGTGTTGTCTGTTTCCAAAATTTAAGTATTAATTTTTTTGCCCTATCAGGCCATAGTTAAGGAAACGTCTTTGAAATATCGTTAGCTCAGAAGAGGCCTCTGACATACCTAGTGTGATCAATTTTATATCGAGATCCAATTTAGTTTTAAGTATTTTGGGAAGATATCAAAAATTCCCCTCCGGAATTTTTGTAATTTTGTACAGGAAAAGAATGGGTTATAGTTGCTTCTTGGAGCAGCCATTTATCACAGATAGGAGAGACATTTGGGAAGATTTTGTTCAATTTAGACTTTGAATAATAAAGACTATGCAGTATTTTAAATTGTATTAGTGAGTGCCTAACATTAAGAGAACAGTAATGGATATATAGAAGACTTTCCTCCCAACTATCCATTGAAATTGTTAAACCCAATTCGTCTTCCCAAGCTCGCCTAATTATTTCCGACGATGGGATATTGTAGATTTAAAAGGGTGTTATAGAAGTACGATATTAACTTATTTGAATCTGCCTTTCTGTTCATCCATTCATCTAGTATATCTGGACCCATGGAGTGACAATCTTGCATGTGTATTTTCACATAGTCTCAGATTTGAAGATACGTGACATATTGACTACCTTTCAAATGATATTTCAACTGTAATTCTTGAAACGAGAGGAAGGTCCCCATCTCAATTCCAAAATTGAATAAGGGCATTTAGTTTGGTGATTAATGGAGGAAAATTTGCTTGAAATAAGGAAGTATATTTTATAGTCACGTAGACTCCAAGATATTTTTCCGTAGCAATTCTAAAGGGAAATTTTAGGAATGTGAAGAGACTTGAGGTTTTATCGGCATAATTTCACTTTTGTTCCAGATTATTCTATACCCTGAGAAGGAGCCAAATTGTTCTGTGAGATTTAGTATATTTGGGATACTGACTTAGGAGTTAGTAATATATAATAGTACATCGTCTGCATATAACAAAATCTTATTATATTTAGTATTATAGCCATGAATGCTCGGATGTACTATTATACTTTCAGCTAAGGGTTCTATAGCAAGTGCAAATAACATTGGTGATACACACCCTTGTCTATTGCCCCTGGATAATTGAAATTTAGACGAGAGAGTTTGATTAGTCAGTATTCTGGCAGTCGGATTGTTATATAACAACTTTATCCACAAAATAAAATTTTCTCCTAGTTGGAATGTTTGCAATACTGTGAAGAGATATTCCCATTCTACTTGGTCAAATGCGTTTTCTGCATCTAAGGAAATAATTGATGTCTTGGTTTATCGTTCTGTGTGAGTACATTATATTAAACAAGCATCTCAAGTTATTGAACAAATATCTTTGGGTATAAACCTAGTTTGATCAGAGTGTATTAATTTACTAACGTCTACTAACTTAGTCTTCTTGCCAGGGTTTTAGCTAATATTTTCTGATCTGTATTTAAAAGAGCTATTGCTCTATATGATCCTGGCTCTTCAAGATCTTTATCTTTTTTGGGTATAAGTGTAATAGTTGATTTGGCTAAAGTTTGTGGTAACGTCTGTTCTTTAAATGCATAAAGGGCATGTAAATGAGGAGAAATTAATTTGTGACATTTTTTATAAAATTTGTTACTAAACGCATCTGGGCCTGGCGTTTTACCATTATTCAGTGATTTAATAGTCTCTTCAATATCATTTACTGTAATCTGCGCTCCTAATTCTTCACATTCCGCTGCTTCGAGTGACGGAAGTTTTAGATGTGTATACATTTTGATGGAATTGTAAAAATCTTTCATTGATATATTTAGGGAGTGTAAGCAGCTCACTTTTTTCTGATCTTATTTTTTTAATGGTGTGATCTTTTTCAATTTTTCTCAGCTGACGTGCCAAGAGTTTGTCCGGTTTGTCATCAAGTTTTTTTGCTTAGTACAGGTGCACAACCTTTTATCCGAAAGCCTTGGGACCAGACACTTGTCGGATTTCGGACATTTTCGGATTTCCGAATGGAAGATTTTTAGCGTAGATTAGGTAGATAGCGCGGGCGGCTTGAAAAGTCTGGAGCGACTGCCTTCTCCCCGGAGATCGGGGAATCATTGTAAATCATTGCATAAATGTTAATCAGTTAGTTTGGAGGGATTTTATGTGGTGGTGGGGTGGGTGGGTGAAGGGGGAAACTTTAATTCTTAGTCCCCTACCTGGTCGGCGATTCCCAACATCGCGGAGCTGGGGGCTCCGTCCGGCCGCGGGCGGCGCCGGTTGTAGCTCCGACCCCGGCAACTCTACCCCTGGCTGCGGACGCCCCCCACCCCAGCTCCGCGAATGTTGGGAGAAGGCAGCCTCCGCGCCCTGGAGCTTACCGCACAGCGACCCGGTAACGCATTGCCCGCTTCCCGCTGGTATCCCAGCGCTGCGACGCCGCCGACTCCCAACATTTACGGAGCTGGGGTGGGGGGCGTCCGGCCGCGGGCGGCGGTGGATTTGGAGCGCCTCGCAGCCAGGGGTAGAGTTGCCGGGGTAGGAGCTACAACCGGCGCCACCCGCAGCCCCACCGGCCACAGCGCTGCGGAGCTTACTGCAGGGCGACCCGGTAAGGCATTGACCGCTACCCGCCTCTCCGACCAGGTAGGGGACTAAGAATTAAAGTTTACCCCTTCAACCCCCCCTTCACATAAAAGCTTTCCAAACTAACTGACTAACATTTAAGCAATGATTTACAGATGTTTAAGTGTCTCCCCGGTCTCCGGGGAGGAGGCAGCCGCTACAGTAGTACAGACCTGGGTTGACCGTGGGTCGTTTCGGGTCAAGTTTGGCGCCAAACGCGAGCTTTGGCGTGCAGACGACATCCTGGAAAAAATGGCTGGTTTTCGGAGTTTTTCGGTTTCCGGAACACCGGATAAAAGGTTGTGCACCTGTATATTGAAATAACTTAATGACTCTTGCATAAATAATTTGATTTAACTTGAATTCTAATACTGCTATCTTATTGTGTTTGTCAATAGAGGGATTGGTAGCATTTTCTAATGTTTCTCTAATTCCGATTGTTCCGACCTGTTTTTTTTTATTTTGATACGCTTGATATGAGATAATAGAACCTCTGATAAAGGCCTTAAAAGATTCCCATAATAGAGAGGCCAAAATACCAGGTGTGTCATTTGTCTCATAAAATAGTTCCATCTTTTGCTTCAAATATTCACAGCAACCTGGATCGGTTAATATTTGAGGATTAAATCTCCAGAACGTTTTTATATTGTGCATTCCTTCTAATTTTAAGGAGAATGTTAATGGACAGTGATTGGAAAAAATATTATTATGATATTTGGGATTTATTGTAAAAGGAATTAATTTTGTGTCCACCAGAAAATAATCAATACGTGTATACGTTTTCTGAACGGCTGAATAAAAAGAATATTCTCTTCCGGATGGATTAGCAATCCGGCATACATAGGTTATGTTTGTGTTTTTTATGTAAGTGTTTAGAAGTTCGCTGGAATTTGATTTTGTATAATATCTCCTTTCCAGTGAGGATTTATCCAGATATTGGTCCAGTACACAGTTGAAGTGTCCTCCAATTATCAGATTTTGCTGGGTGAAGTCTGAGATTATATTAATTATTTTATTAAAAAATTGTGGGTTATCAAAATTGGGGGCGTAGATAACTGTAGTAAGTGGAGTTGAATATAACTCCCCGGGTACTATAATGTACCTAACCTCCTTATCGGCTATGGTGGCTTTGTGTTTGAATGGTATGCCTTTACGAATTTTGATTGCAGTACCTCTAGCTTTAGAAAGGAAAGTAGAATGATATAATTGACCAATCCAGTTAGCCTTCAGCCTGTTCTGAGCTCCATCCTTGAGATGCATCTCCTGTTAAAATATCATATCAGTATTAATAGATTTTAGATGGACTAAGACCTTACCCCTTTTAATTGGCTCATTAATGCCCCTGAAGTTCCAACTACAAAAGGTAATTCCTCCAGTTTTCCTAGAAGGATCGTCTTGCATTAAAGCTTACATTGTTTCCCTTGTTTCAAATGGAGTAACACATTATTTAAAATACGACTTTTGGTTGCTGGGTGGGTGAGCCCAATTCCAGCCCCTTAAAGGTATCTCCCAAGAAAAGGTGCCTTAATAAAGATAGATAAAGAATGTAACAGACATTAAAATATCTTAAAAAACATCAATAAATCATAGCACACAGACATGCTGTGGGTGTGTCTCACCCCCTGGTGGGATAATTCTTGTAAACTTCCATAGATGTTAGTTTCAATTAGCTCCGCCCCTTGCAGAGTAACAATAAAAAAAGGGACTGAGCAGAACAGAGTATAGCAAAAAAAAAGCAGAGAAACTTCAATATATAATTTCCTCTTGGAGAATTAGACATCGTTTAATACAATGAATACTAGATGAATATTTGATAATTAGATTAATATATAGAACATTAACTAACTGAAATTGAAATGTCAAATAAATGGCCAATTTAAAATCGGTAAACTTAAAGGAATTTATTAGTACCACCAGCAGTTCTGCAGACAGAGCAAGATCTCTCTCTCTCCTCCCCTCTCAAACACCCATCAACACCCCAACAGCTTTCCCACTCGTTCTAATACCGTCTCTAAACTTCCACACATCTTGCCACAACTTACAACGAACATTTTAGTTTTAAACCTGTTGTAAATGTATACAATGTAAGAAAATTATAAGCCCTTTGTAAACCCTTACAGCTTTTATAATCCCATTATAAATGAATACAGAAGGAGTGATTTAAACACACAGTATAACACACAGTATAAGTTCAAGGTAAATAAAACGTAGCCCTCCTAAGTGATCTCGTAAAGTCAACTCAATGCATTTTTGTGACAAAGCTATACAAAATGTTACTTATCCTACTTGGCCTTTGCAATGTCTTGCGCAAACTTAAATGCATCCTCTGGGTCAGTGAAGAAGTGTTCGGACCCTCTGTATGTGACCCTGAGTTTAGTAACAGTCAAATAACAGATTCACTCAGGCAAGCGTCATAGAATCATACAGCACGGAAACAGGCCCTTTGGCCCAGCTTGCCCATGCTGACCAAGGAGCCCCATCTACACTAGTCCCACCTGACTGCGTTTGGTCCAGATCTCTCTAAACCTTTCCTATCCCTGCCCGTCTCAGACCATGAAAGTTAGCGGTTGGTCATATCAGTGTTTGATCAATTACCTGGTTTATCTGCATCAAGCGACATGGGCCTCCCATAGCAACACAGGGGCCTCCCATAGCAACACTGGGGGGAGGGGGGGGGGGGGAGAGGGATAGGGAACAATAAGGAACACTGTGGAATACCTTCACTTTCCAATGTCATTTGCATTATTTTGTTTGAAGTGAGAAAATGCATTTCTCTGGATTAAGAACTTCCCCAAAGAAAAACACAGAAAAGTCCACAAACGTTTTTCTGAAACAGAAGTATTATGGTGTGGGGCTGGGATGCTGGAGAGAATGTAAACATGATCAATTCCAGTTTCTGTTGAGTTCAAAAATTAAAGTTGTGCTCAGTCCTAGAGTTTAAACTTTCACTGTGGTGATTTTTTATCCTCTCTTTAGATTAGTAAACCTTTGCACGATTAATATTGACACTATTTATACCTTTGTTGTATAGAGAACACAGCGGCCACAGACCCGTGGAATAATTAATGAAATCCAAGCACCTGCACATTTTTAAGATCTATCCAACATTGTTTTCTTCCATGGCTTTACAGCTTTTTTTGTCCTCACTGGTGCCTTGCCAGGTACAAAGGGACTGCAATATTGTCATGGATGTGCCACTGGCCTGAGTCTGCTTAGCCATTCAGTCATGGTTGATCTATATTTCCTTCTCAACCCCATTCTCAAGCCTTCTCCTCATAACCTTTTTTTGCCGTTACTATTCAAGAACCTATCAATCTCCCATTTAAAAATACCCAATGACTGCCTCCACAGCCTTCTGTGGCAATGAATTCCAAAGGTTTACCACCCTCTAAAGAAATTCCTCTTCCTCCTTTCTAAAGATACATTATTTTATTCTGAGCCTATGCCCTCTGGTCCTAGATTCTCCCAGTACAGGAAACATCCTCTCCACATCCATTCTATCTAAGTTTCAATGAGATATCCCATCATCCTTCTAAACTCCAGCATGTACAGGCCCAGTGCCATCAAATGCTCCTCATCTTTCTCATAAACCGACTCTGGACTCTGTTATATAGTACAAAACAATCGCTCTACTATTCTAAACATTATTTCTACCTGTAAGTATAGCACCATTTCTAAATGTTCTAATTATATTCTGCACTATGTATCTTACCCTTAGCTCTATCTATTGCACTTGAACTTGAACTGAGTGTATTTATGTATGGTGTATCTGATCTGTTTGGATTGCATTCAAAACACAGCTTTTCACTGTACCTTGGTACATGTGACAATAATCAATCTAAACCTAGTGCGGTAACACTAAAGAAGGTGGTTGGAAACTGGGGTAATGGTAATGGGATTGAAGTGTTTCAATAATATGAACAATATCAACCTGCGCAGTTGCCAATTCTACCACAATGCATAAAAGATAACAACAACTTTCAACTATAGAGCATCTTAAACATATTATAAATGTCACACAACCATTCATAGGTCTGTTATTACCCAAAATTTGGCACTAAGCCACAAAAGCGATATCAGAAAAGATTATTAAATGGCAAACAGAAATAGGTTAGGAGACAACGAATTGACCACCTTAGTGATACAGGTGCACAACCTTTTATCCGGAGTTACCCTTATTTACCCGGCCATTTTTTCCCAGGATGTCGTCTGCACACCAAAGCTCGCGTTTGACGCCAAATTTGACCCGAAACGACCCACGGCCAACCCAGGTCTGTACTACTGTCGCGGCTGCCTCCTCTTTAACTTTAATTCTTTAGTCCCCTACCTGGTCGGAGAGGCGGGGAGCAGTCAATGCCTTGCCGGGTCGCCGTGCAGTAAGCTCCGCCAACTCCCAGCTGGGGCTGCGGGCGGCGCTGGATTTGGAGCGCCTCGCAGCCAGGGGTAGAGTTGCCGGGGTTGGAGCTCCAACCGGCGCCGCCCGCTCCGCGATGTTGGGAGTTGCCGACCAGGTAGGGGACTAAGAATTAAAGTTTCCCCCTTCACACCCCACCACCACCCCATAAAATCCCTCCAAACTAACTGACTAACATTTATGCAATGATTTACAATGATTCCCCGGTCTCCGGGGAGGAGGCAGCCGCTCCAGACTTTCCAAGCCGCCTGCGCTACCTACCTAATCTACGCTAAAAATCTTCCATTCGGAAATCCGAAATCCGACAAGTGTCTGGTCCCAAGGCGTTCGGATAAAAGGTTGTGCACCTGTAGTTAAGATATGTGAACTGAAAGAGACAACTATGAGACCAACAATGGAAAACCTTCACTTTAGCCTCTGACAGTGAGCGGAAACAGGGCTAACTTTGTTAGCTAAGGACAGACAGGGAAAATAGACAATTCATTGACATTTCCAATATTTCAGTAATTTCTGTACAAGCAATGTGACAAATCATGGATGGTAGAGGTGAGAGAAGAGGTGTTGAGGTAGAAGTGAGTGCCATAAGCCTAAATGTGCCTGTACATTGCTCAAAGGAGAGGCAGCATGCTCAGGATTTCTGTACAGTCATTGTGTAGACAGTGATTCTCAATGTGCTGGCTGCTGTTTGCAGCAAAGGTGCCGATATTGGACACTCCCAGCAGAAAAGCGAGATGTTGCAGCAATTACCCCAGCCCTTCTAAATCTGGTGCTCTTATATGTAGAAACGTATACATGCTAGCAATCTCTCTCTCACATGCTCAGCTATTGATCAAGTCCAGATTGAAGGCTCCTACTGGCTTCTTACAAGTAGAGTAATGGGCCTGTCCCACTTAGGCGATTTTTCAGATGGCTGCCGGCGACTGTAACGGCGACTGTCAGAGTGGAACACACACACATCGCTTCCTTCACCAGCCCGTTATGCAGGCAGGGGACAGGGCAAGTGGGAGGAGCGCTGTCTGAGTGAAATTCACACGGTGCAAAACCAGTGTGATACAGACACACACCGCGATGAACAGGAAGGTTGGCACTGTAATTAAGACGGTGAAAGCATAGTGTATGGGAAGGGTCATGTAAGTCCTTTAAAAGAGGAGGAAGGCAGGGAGAAGGGGGGAGGAGGAGTGGAGCCAACTTTTAAGAAGCCAGAGATATACGGCTGTGAAGCACGGCGAACATTAACATGTCGGTTATGCTTGGTTCTGAAAACTACTGCTTACGTTTTTTTTTCCCAATGAGCCAATGAAATTCACCGTTCAGCATCGTTCAGCATCGGCTACAACCTACAAGAACCTACGACAACCTTCAACCTCCTGGCAACCCACTAGGACCTCCTGGTGACCCATCTACAGCACGAGAATTCTCGCTACTCTCCATTCTGGTCGCCGCTAATTTTTCAACATGTTGTAAAATTTGTGGCGACCATAATGAGGCCGCGGCTATTTCCCAGAATGCGGGAACTACTCACAACCATGAAGGCAACTCCCCGGCAACCACCCGCAAACATGTAGTCTCTTGCAGTCACCTAAAAAGTCACCTGAGTGGAACAGGCCCATAAATGTCCTCTTAAAGGCTGCCTTTAAGTAATGCAAGTAATGCAAGCTACACATAGGATATTAACAATATTGCATTATTAAATATTAATAAAAGCTGGCAGCACCTATCAAGCACGATGTGGTAAATTGATGAGCAGTCCTGGACCTTCTCCATTGCCAGAGTGAGTCTTTAACGTCCCAACCAATTTCTTTAGCGTTACCGCACTAGGTTTGGGTGTAGGTTTAGATTTATTATTGTCACACAAACTGGAGGAACAGCAACTCATATTCCACTTGAGACGCTTACAACTCAACTATATAAACATTGAATTCTCCAATTATTGGTCACTTCTACAAACCTCTCCCCCTCCCCCCTTATTTACCCCCCTCCTCCACTCCCCTGAACCCTGGCTGACCATGAACCGTTTTATCCCCTCATGTCCCTTTCCCCCTCCCCATCCATTCCTTCCTCCAGCTTCACAATTCCCAATTTTTCTGTCCTCGAGCTACACAATTCGCAACTCTTTATCCTTGTGAGCTGTGTTTTTTCATCTCTGTCCTTTGTACAACCATCTGCCAATCATCCCCCTAGCCTGTGTTCACCTATTACCGGCCAAGCTTTCTCCTGCCTCTCCTCTCTTCTAACCTCTTCAACCCCCCCTCACCCCTCCAGCTCTCACCGCAATCACTCTGAAGAAAGGTCCTGACCCGATACATCACCTATTCATGTTCTCCAGAGATACTGGCCATCTGACTCATGTAGAAACAAAGAACTGTAGATGATGGTTTATACCAAAGATAGGCACAGAGGTCCCGGCCAGAAACGTTGTCTATCCTATTTCTTCGGAGATGTTGCTTGAGCTGCTAAGTTACTAAAACACTTTGTGTCCATCGTTGCTGCCTGATTCGCAGGGCTACTCCAGCATTTTGTACCTTTCTTTGGTAAACCTGCATCTGCAGTTCCTTTTTCAATCCACAACTGAAAATGAATCAAACATTTGGACTTACGGCCTGTATTTAAAAAGAGGCATGATAAATGAAATTGATAATTCTGTCAAAACATTGAGTTTACATTGAGTTTACAAAACATTTTATTTTGGCTTTGCAGCTTTTAAATCACAAAATTAAACCATAAAATATAAATCAAATTAAACCATTGAAAACAAAATTAAAATATGAAATAAAAGACACAATTAATATTGCGTAAATATTGAATGCTTCTCCTGGTCTACCCTTGCATGCTGAATTTGAATAATAGCTGCAAGGTTGCCAGCCATCCGTTTCAATAATGTTTGCCTGAATTTTCCATAATTAAAAAAAAAAAATGTGATGCTAATACAATCCCCTTTCAATTGTTTGCGCCCAATTTTGGGCTGTGTTCTGCGGTTGGAAACTAGCACTGTAGAGTGAATGATGAGTGGGGACCCTGACAGACTTAATTTCCTCTTCTTTCACATTATTAGGACAATGAGGCTGAAATTACTTTCATTTAGCACTGCAGAGATTACTCAAGATGAAGTGAAGATTGAGCCCAGGACCATCCTGATTTACAAGAGCAAACTGCACCGGGTGATGGAAATTTAAAACAGGCAGAAATTGTTTGAAACAGTTGGCCAATCTCTCTGCATCTGCCGAAAGGGAACTGGTGGTAACAGTGAGTATCAATTTCATCAGAAAGGGAAGGAGCTATCATTTTAACAATTTATATGCAATGTCAGAGGAAACGAGGGTGGAATGGGAATGTTTGTAATAGGATGGGCGATTAAATGACAAAAGTGATTGATGGTGCATAGAAAATAGGGTGGAAGGGCAAGGGAGACAACGAACATTGGGACGTCATCAATGATTACAGTAGATGCATTTACAGCATCTGTTATCCGAGACAATGGGAGCAGTGGACGATCTAAAGTTGTCAAATTTAATGATAAAACTAATTGAAAGATGAGGTGCTTGTATTGAGCTTCGTGAATATGATTTATGTGTCTAAAAAATAGTACACATAATAATTCAGTGTTTGTGGAAGACTGAATGCTAAAAATGTTTTTTTTTAATTGGTGATTGAATAAGATTAGTACATACTTCAGATTCAGATTCAGATTCAATCTTTATTGTCATTGTGCAGTGTACAGTACAGAGACAACAAAATGCAGTTAGCATCTTACCCAGAAGAGCGAACATAGAATAATGGAACAGTAAAATATATATATATATATGTACATACAGTAGCAGTAGTGCAATTTTTTCTGGGGGAAGGAGTGTCCGGTGGGGGGGAGGGGTGATTGGCAATCACCGAGGTGCAGAGTTAAGTTGTGTAACAGCCGCAGGGATGAAGCTGTTCCTGAACCTGCTGGTCCAGCAACGGAGAGACCTGTAGCGCCTCCCGGATGGTAGGAGGGTAAACAGTCTGTGGTTGGGGTGAGAGCAGTTCTTAACGATGCTGAGTGCCCTCCGCAGACATTGCTTGCTTTGAACAGACTCAATGGAGGGGAGTGAGGAACCGGTGATGTGTTGGGCAGTTTTCACCGCCCTCTGCAGTGCTTTCCGGTCGGAGACAGAGCAGTTGCCATACCATACTGTGATACAGTTGGTAAGGATGCTCTCGATGGTGCAGCGGTAGAAGTTCACCAGAATCTGAGGAGACAGATGGACCTTCTTTACTCTCCTCAGGAAGAAGAGACGCTGGTGAGCCTTCTTGACCAGAGTTGAGGTATTGTGGGTCCAAGAGAGGTCATCAGAGATGTTGACCCCCAGAAACCTGAAGCTGGAAACACGTTCCACCTCCGTTCCGTTAATGTGGATGGGGGTGTGCGTGCCGCCTCTGGACTTCCTGAAGTCTACAATGAGCTCCTTGGTCTTCTTGGAGTTAAGGACCAGGTTGTTGTCAGCGCACCATGCTGCTAGGAGCTGGACCTCCTCCCTATGGGCCGACTCATCGTTGTCGCTGATGAGGCCAATCACCATTGTATCATCTGCATACTTGATGATGGTGTTAGTACCATGTACAGGTGTGCAGTCGTAGGTGAAGAGGGAGTAGAGGAGGGGGCTCAGCACACAGCCCTGTGGAACGCCGGTGTTCAGGGTGAGGGTTGAAGAGGTGTGGTTGTCTGACCTAACAGACTGGGTCTGTTAGTTAGAAAGTCCAGTATCCAGTTGCAGAGGGAGGGGTCGATGCCCAGGTCGCTGAGTTTGGTGATCAGTTTTGAGGGGATAATGGTGTTAAATGCTGAGCTGTAGTCGATGAACAGCATTCTTACGTAGGTGTCTCTGTTGTCGAGGTGGGAGAGGGCGGAGTGAAGTGCCGTTGAGATGGCATCCGCCGTATTCCTGTTCTTGCGGTAGGCAAACTGATAGGGATCCAGTGTGGGGGATAGGCAGCCTTTGAGGTGTGCCAGGACCAGCCTCTCGAAGCACTTAGTGATGATGGGAGTAAGTGCAACTGGGCGGAAGTCGTTGAGGCTTGCCGCAGTGTTTTGGCACCAGCACGATGGAGGTGGTTTTAAGGCACGTGGGGACAACTGCTTGGGCAAGTGACAGGTTGAAGATGTCAGTCCAGCCGTCTGTCAGCTGCGCAGCGCAGGCCCTGAGGACGTGCCTGGGGATGCCATCAGTGCCATCAGCCTTTTGTGCATTAATCCTGCTCAGTGCCACATACACGTCGTAGGGGGTGAGTGTGAGGGGCTGGTGATCAGCAGGGAGCACATCTCTTGATTGTCCCTGTCAAAACGGCCATCTCTTGATTGTCCATCTCTAGATTGTCCCTGTCAAAGCGGCCATAAAAGTGGTTAAACTCCTCAAGGAAGGAGGCGTCGCTGGATGTGGGGGTGGTGTTGGTAGGTCTATAGTCCGTGATGGCCTGGATGCCTTGCCACATGCGTCGGAGGTCGGAGTTGTTATTGAATGCTCCTCAATCCTTAGCTTGTAGCAGTGTTTGGCCTTCTTGATGCCCCTCTTCAGGTTAGCCCTGGTTGAACTGTAGGCTTGATAATCGCCTGACCTGAAAGCGGTGTCCCGTGCTTTCAGCAGTAGCCTGACCTCGCTGTTCATCCATGGCTTCTGATTCGGGAATGTGGTAATGAGGGATGTGACACTGTTGATGGTGGAGTTGATAAAGTCCAAAACAGAGGATGTATAAGAGTCCGTGTGGGAGTCAAGGGTTTGCAAACGCCTTCCAGTCAGTGTTTCCAAAACACTGCTGAAGTGTAGAGTCCGCCTCCTCTGACCAAACTTTAACTGTCCTCACTGTGGGTTTAATACGTCTGATGAGTGGGGAGTACTTTGGGAGCAGGAACAATGAGAGGTGATCAGACTGTCCAAGGTGGGGGAGGGGGGTGGCTTTGTAAGCTTCAGCCATATTGGTGTAAACTTTGTCCAGTATCTTGTCTTCTCAAGTGGTGAAGGAGACATGTTGGTGGAATTTGGTGAGTACAGTCTTCAGGTTGCAGTGATTGAAGTCACCCACAACAATGAAGGCTGCCTCGGGGTTGTGAGTCTGTTGTATGCTAATGGCAGTATGCAGTTCTTTCATTGCAAGCTTAGCATTAGCATCAGGAGGAATATAGGCTGCAGTCACAACAGTGGAGGTAAACTCTCTGGGCAGATAGAACGGTCTGCATTTAACCAAGAGGAACTCTAAGTTAGCTGAGTAGTGACTCTCGATGATGGTGGTGTCCGTGCACCATGCTTTATTTACATAAATGCACAGACCCCCCACGTCTGGTCTTACCGGAGTCTGTTGTTCTGTCCGCTCGGAGTATATGACGACCCGTTAGCTCGATGGCGCTGTCAGGAACGTCGGTGTTAAGGCATGTTTCTGTGAAGATCAAGATGCTGCAGTCTTGGATCCAGTTGTGGGAGGTAATCCGTAGCCGGAGTTCGTCCATTTTGTTTGCTAGTGAGCCTACGTTGGCGAGGAAAAGGCTAGGAATCGATAGCCTGTGTGGGGTTAACTCTAACCTGACCTTTAACCCACCTTGGCTTATAAATTACAATAATACACATCACAAATTACAATAATACAGTATATCTTAATACATTTGTTGTACCACTTCGTTTTTCGAGCTTTAAAAATGATAGAAATAAAAGAAGTAAGGAAAGTGAGCAAGAGTCGTGGTGCAGGAAAGTGTTGGGAAAAGGAAGCCCCTTAGGGAAGAAGTTAGAGAATGAAGTAAAAAAGGGAAATTAGACCCTAGAAAGAAAAGAAAAAAAAGGAAAAACAATCGCTCTATTGTAACACAAAACTCCGCAAAAAAGAATATACCAACCGTATTTTTAAAAAAAAATTAAATTTTATACCCCCCGTTACCCCGATCCTGGTACCATTTATATTTTAAATTACTATTGCACCTTATACTTTTAATAGTTCCATAAATGCAGACCATGTCTTTTGGAAGTGGTCTGCTTTGCCTGCTAGGAGGAGTCTCATCTCTTCCAAGTGTAGTGTTTCGAACATGTTTGAAATCCACATTTTTATTGTAGGTATTGGAGCATTTTTCCAAAATTTAAGTATAAGCTTAATCCATCCAATTTACCTAACACCATTTCCCGGCTTCCCGGATTTCACTCAGTTCCTCCATCTCATTTGACCCCCAGTCCCCTGCTATTTCCGGCAGATTATTTATGTCTTCCTTAGTGAAGACAGAACCAAAGTAGTTATTCAATTGGTCTGCTATGTCCTTGTTCCCCATGATCAATTCACCTGTTTCTTACTGAAAGGGTGTTCAGTTTGTATTAACTAATCTTTTTCTCTTCACATTTCTATAAAAACTTTTGCAGTCAGTTTTTATGTTCCCTGACAGTTTTTTTTTCATAATTTATTTTCCCTTTCCTAATTAAGCCCTTTGTCCTCCTCTGCTGGATTCTGAATGTCTCCCAGTCCTCTGGTAGACTGCTTTTTATGGCTAATTTGTATGCTTCATCTTTTGTTTTGATACTATCCCTGATTCCCCTTGTTATCCACAGATGCACTACCTTCCCTGATTTATTCTTTTGCCAAACTAGGATGAACAATTGTTGTAGTTCATCCATGCAGTCTTTAAATGCCTTCCATTGCATATCCACCGTCAACCCTTTAAGAATCAATTGCCAGTCTATCTTGGCCAATTCACGTCTCATACCCTCAAAGATACCTTTCTTTAAGTTCAGAACCCTTGTTTCTGAATTAATGATGTCACTCTCCATCCTAATGAAAAACTGAACCATATTATGGTCACTCTTGCCCAAGGGGCCACGCACAACAAGACTGCTAACTAACCCTTCCACATTACTCAATACCCAGTCTAGAATTGCCTGCTCTCTCGTTGGTTCCTCTACATGTTGGTTTAGAAAACTATCCCGTATACATTCCAGGAAATCCTCTTCCTCAGCACCCCTGCCCATTTGATTCACCCAATCTATATGTAGATTGAAGTCACCCATTATAATGGTTCTCCCTTTGTTGCACGCACTTCTAATTTCCTGTTTGATGCCATCCCCAACTCCACTACTACTGTTAGGTGGCCTGTACACAACTCCCACTAGTGTTTTCTGCCCCTTAGTGTTTCGCAGCTCTACCCATATCGATTCTACATCCTCCAAGCTAATGTCCTTCCTTTCTATTGCATTAATCTCCTCTCTAACCAGCAACGCTACCCCACCTCCTTTTCCTTTCTGTCTATCCCTCCTGAATATTGAATATCCCTGGATGTTCAGCTCCCAACCTTGGTCACCCTGGAGCCATGTCTCCGTGATCCCAACTATATCATAGTCATTAATAGCTTTCTGCACATTCAACTCATCCACCTTATTACGAATGCTCCTTGCATTGAGACACAAAGGCTTCAGGCTTGTTTTTACAACACCCTTACCCCTTATACAATTATGTTGAAAAGTGGCCCTCTTTGATTTTTGCCCTGGATTTGTCTGCCTGCCACATTTCACCTTGCTACCTATTGCTTCTACCCTCATTTTACATTCCTCTGTCTCTCTTCTCACATTTAAGAAACCCTTTCCCTTTAACTCCATCCTCGACTATCCCATTTGACACCCCACCCCCCTTATTCAGTTTAAAACCACCCGTGTACGTTGAACTTGCTTATATTGTCTGGTAAAATGATAGTTGAATATCCATATATTCTCTTTCTTTGTTTTAATATTCTATAGTGCACATTACATTAAAGAACTGTCCATATAAATCTAAAGATGGCCTCTCTTTAACATAACATATATGCTGCAAATAATGTGTGCTTGCATTCATTTCTAGAGTTAAATACAGAAATTGCAGAAAATGCTCAGTAATGTTTAATGCTAAACAAAGGTCATCTTTAGATCACCCTGTACACTAACACTAATCTACACACTAGGGATAATTTTACCAGAGCCAATTAACCTACAAACGTGTACGTCTTTGGAGTGTTGGAGGAAAACGAAGCACCCGGGAGAAGGTCCAGACTCTGTACAGACAGCACCCTAATTAGGATCGAACCCAGGTCTCTTGGGCTGTAAGGCAGCAAATCTACCGCTGCGCCACTGTACATTGTATGTTGTATGAGATGTGCCTGTGATGCTGCTGCAGCAAGCAAGGTTTTCATTGTACTTGTACCGCACTGTACTTGTGCATGTGACAGTAAACTCAACTTGTCTTGACTTGAATCCTGAGGGACTGCCTAAGAAGATGAAGTTCATCTAATTATACAGAATGTTGGTCAAGAATTGTTTAAGTCCTAAAGTTGAAGACAAATCATTTAAGTTGAATGCATAAAATGTTTTGTGAAGTTCACAGTGTGGGATTTTAGATTGATTGTATTATATACAGAGTTTTGCTTTCCTTATTACAACTAACATACTAGTATAATATGTTATGAATAAAAGTCCACTAGCTACACCTAATGGCAAAAGATATTTACAGTAAATGAAAAATATAATTTTCATTAAGCAAGAGGTCCTAATTGATGATTTGACGGTACAATTTTGGCAATTTTATTGAGTGTTCCTTGTTTACTGTTTACATTTTAATGTGAAAAATGGAACAGATTTCTTGGATAGTCAGTGATTAGTGAGAAGACTTCATGGTTGAGATATACTTGCAAGTACAAAGATTTGAAACGTTAAAACAAGAGAAGTTATTTTCTAGCTAAGATCTTGATAATCGAAGAAAATTATCATAATATTAGTATTGGAACATTTAAGAAACAAAATCACAATGCACGTTCACCGAAAAGAGTATGGAAATTTAAAATGTTCCGCCACGAAATGATGTTGATTCTTTTAAGTGAATTTCTAATAATTTCCAATACTTAATGATATATTTTTAAACCAAGAATAGCTGATGCTGGTTTACAAAAAAAGGCACAAACTGCTGGAGTAACTCAACAGGTCAGGCAGTATCTCTGCCGAACTTGGATAGGTGACGCTTCAGATCGGAGCCATTCTTCAAACTAATTTTAGACGGGGAATAGCTGGAAAGAGATGTGGGTGAGACAAGTCATGGCAAATGATAGATGGATGCAGGTGAGGGGGGTTTCGATTGGGTGGATGAAGTCCAGAGATGACAAGAACCAAGCCTGTAAAATAAAGAGGGAACAGGGATGAAATGTAAAGCCAAAGAGAGGGATATAGGTGGAAGGGGGAGAGGGGGAAGGTAAAAGGGAGTGGGATAGTGGGAGAAATGGACACCCATCCAGGTGAGGCACAGGAAAGGGGGGAGGGGAAGGGGGTAGGGGGTCATTGGGAGAGGGTGTATTTTTATAGGTTAAGACCAGCAATCAAACTGTACACCAGCACCATCCTACATACTAGGGACAATTTACAATTTACCAATTAACGTACAAACCTACACATCTTTGTAGTGTGGGAGAAAACCCACATGGTCACAGGGAGAAAGTACAAACTCCGTACAGACAACACTCATAGTCAGGATCCAACTCAGGTCCCTGGCGCTGTGCCACTATGCCATTGTGCCACCTTAAAATACACACAAAATAAACGATTTGGATACCAATCCAGGGATTGCAGAACCTCTCTCTGCATTCATTTGGCTGAAGGTTATCCCATCAATTTCCACTAGCAACTGAAGTGCAAAATTCTGCTGACACTTGATTAATATTAATATGAGATGGAGGGGCAAAGCTAGGCTTAAGTATGATAGCCTACAACACTAACTTGGCAAAACACACATGGTCCCAATTGGAAAATGAAACATTACCACTTCAACCAGAGATACTGGAAGGCAGCAATCATTCACAGACCCACCATCCAGCCTGAATTATCACATACCTCTTCCCCTTTGCTCTATCTGTTGTACTTGAGTTTGTCCTAATTGTATTTATGCATGGTATATCTGATCCGTTTGGATAGCATGCAAAACAATGCTTTTGACTGTACACATGACAATAATAAAGCTAAAGGTCAAGGTTTGAGGAAGGATGATATGACGTAGGGGTTCCATGACGATATTACAAGAAATACAAAATTATTTCAAACAACATTCTTTAGTAGTGTATACCACGGCTGGGGAAAAAAAGACACAAAGTGCTGGCGTAACTCAGCGGGACAGGCGGTGTCTCTTTCTACACAACTATATGCTACCTTGAGAACTATGGTCTTTTGTTGTTTATGTAAGGTACAATTTATTACAGAATATGTGCATTTAATGGTTTCTTCTACTACAGCCATTTAGTTCTAATTCATTGCTCCATTGCTATGGCTAATGGCTCCAAAAGGAGTGTGACTGGAAACCCCTCAGGAGGCATTCTTTAGCTGCTGAGCAAATTAGATTTAAAACAGATAAGCAGTAGACCCAGGGCCTCTTATGCTTGTGCTGAGTTGCTGAAAATAGTCAATATCTGTTGCAGAATTATAATGGCTGTCCTGTTCTTAACCTCTCCGTGTCAATCCTCAGCAATTCCCCATGAGGGAGGGATATGCTGTATTATAAAATGCAAACAGCAGACTTTTTTTTTGTACTTTGTGTTCTGCACAAATTCCTTTTGTACATGCTCTGCAATGCAATCAGAGTCGTTTGTGTCCCAGGCCTATTTGTTAATTCCCTCCGCGCTGTCATTATGATTTCACTTGCTAAAGGGACAAAAATTGAAATTCCCTGAGACCAGCAATTGCAGATGAAGCAAGTCCCAAAATTATTATATTCAATTTGGTATCATTACATGAATATGTTTAATAAATATGCTTTGTTCAATCATTTCACTTCCAACCACCACCAAACTCTGAATTACTTCATATGCATTCAATATTCTTCAGCACGTACAACCCTCTAGCTTATGGAAGCTATTTATTTAACTGGTTGATTACAAATGGGCTGTAAATCTTCCCAGAAAAGGCTTAATGAATATACTGTTCAGGGTTGATTTGATGGACAAGACTTTGCATAAGACTTTAGAATATATTCTTTCCATGACTTACAAACTCCATTATATTTTTTAGAATACCTCTTCCCACTGACGATATGCACAAAGTGGGGAGTTCAATGATATGAATAAATCTTGGCTTAAAGAACCGAGAAAGCAGTTTCAATACCAACCTGAAATGAAGCACCATGCATCTGGAAAACAGATACAGATGAAGGAAATAAATATGCATAATACCATAATACTGAATGAACATGCATTCCAGCTAGAAAATATGACATTTATCCCAACATGGCTCAGATCAGAACAATAAAGGATTTTCATAGATGATGAGGAAGTCTAATATAAAATCTAGTTAGAGGTGTTCAGAGAATTTAAAAAAAAAACAACTAATAGTCATAAATCAGTATGAATGCTTATCTTTATTACAAATCTTGTAGACGATAAAACTTTCTTTATGAACGATGGGATATAGCTCAGTGGTAGAGCATTTGACCGCAGATGAAGAGGTCTCTGGTTGAAAACAGTGCTCCTTCTTTTTGGTAGAGCCGCTGACTCACATTGCCAGAGACTCAGGTTCAATCCTGACTTCGGGTGCTGTCAGCATGGAGTTTGCCCATTCTCCCAATGACCACGTGGGCTTCCTCCGGGTGATCCAGTTTCCTCCCACAGGGTTGTAGGCGAATTGGCTTCCGTAAAATTGCCCCTAGTGTATAGGGAATGGCTGCAAAATAACATAGAACTAGTGTGAAGGGATGGTGAGTGGTTGGTGGGCTGAATGACCTGATTCTATGCTGTACCTCTAAACTAAACTATAAACATTGGATGCATTGTTGTTGCATCATCATGGGAAGCAATGGGAAAAATCAGTCTGAAGAAGGGTCTGGACCTGAAACATCACCCATTCCTTCTCTCCATAGATACTGCCTGTCCTGCTAAGATACTCCAGCAATTTGCATCTATCTTCGGAAAAAATTAAACCACATTGCATTGGATTAAACAAATATAGTTGTTTGTGGCTTGTGGGTGGGTCAGGGGAACTAATTTGTATGAGATGTAAGAATCAGACATTCAGAAGTTGGATCAGGTAAATTGGATTCAGTGGACAAAGGGAAGTGATGGGAAAATCAAACATTTTCCTGGCTGGTGCTTGTGGCTGGGTGGTTGCTGGTTTTTGATTACAATTAGGTAGGTTTGATGAGAAACACTCCTGCTTCCCCTGGCCTGCACACAGTGCAACAAAACACTTGGACCATAGATCCATCTGTCCTCATCTCCTTTTAGGCCATTCTCCCGGGTAGCTTCAGTACCAGCAAAGGTAGAGAGGAAGGTAGCCAGGAAGACCAATGCCAATGACATTTAGCTCTTGACAAGGTGCGCCCAACACAGTCAGGTCAGACGATGAATTCCGCCATCAAAAATAGTTCTATATGAAGACATCCAAGGTCAGGGCACTGGTATTTCCTGGAATACATTTGGTTAGGTTAGGTTAGGTTTATTATTATCACATGTACTGAGGATCCAGTGATAAGCTTTGTTTTCCATGCTATCCAATCAGATCACATAATACTTTCATAAATACAATCAAGTCAAACTCAAGTTCAATAGGTAGAACAAAGGAGAAGATACAGAGTGCACAGTTCTCAGCTCTCAGCAATGTAGAGCACCAGTTCCAGAGACAAAGTCCAATGTCCTCAGTGTGGTAGTGGTGAATCGAGCAGTACCCAAGCTCATGGAAAGGCCGTTCAAAAAACTGATAGCCGATGGGAAGAAGATGTTCCTCAGTCTGGTGGTGCGTGCTTTCAAGCTTCTGTATCTTCTGCTCAATGGGAGCAGGGAGAAGGATGACCAGGATGGGACAAGTCTTTGATTATGTCGGCTGCTTTTCTGAGGCAGCATGAAATGTAGATAGGGTCAATGGTGGGAAGTCTGGTCAGTGTGATGGACTGGGCTACGTCCACAACATCATTGTGACAGGCACTTGACGAACATGCACGATGCAAGCATGGGTGGAAATCGCTTTTAAAACACGGGGTGGGGGTGGTGGGGGGGACAGAAAAAGAGAGAGGGGAGAGAGAGAGAGAGAGAGAGAGAGGGCAGAGAGGAACGACCGCATGTTATAAGGCGTCGCCGACCCATTCTGACCGCTGTCGCCGCCACCGGACGTAACCCCCCCACCGACCCATTTTGGCCGCCGCCACACAACCCTGTCACATTGCACCCTTCTTCACGGCGGCCTTGCAGATGGCTCAGCTCTGACAATTCAAGGAACATACCCGGTAACAACATAAGAGCAGCTCCGGGCCGCCGTGCTCACCAAACGAATGGACTCGACGCATAACTGACACACGTTCTGTCCTGTGCTGGACTTGCTGCGGGCCAGATAAAATTGCATGGCGGCCCGGATGTGGCCCGCGAGCCATAGTTTGTAGACCCCTGATGTACGCGTATGTACGTACCCATGATATGGTCATTACAGTTAGCACTGGCTTATTTGTGAAGAGTGTAGCACTAGCTTCCTTCCGTGATGAGTGGGAGCAAAATGGTAAAGGGGCCGAAGAATTGTCCCCCACCTCTCAAATCATGGGGGGGGGGGGCGACATCCCCCCCATCCCCCTCCCCCCCCGGGAATTTCCGCCCATGCATGCAAGGGCTGTCAGCGATGTGAAGATTGCTGTCTAGACCAGCAAATTGTATGTTTAGTGATGAACATCCCACCTGGCACCAAGACATTGCAAGAGCCAGCCAGCAGGCTATCTGTGGCAGGCTAAATGTCACAGCAATAAAAAAAATCCAAGGCAGTTGGAGAGGTGGGATTGCACTGGTGGACGTTTCTCTGATTGATGACACCTACTCCATGAATACTGGCGGAGGACATTGCTCAAGGCCCCTACATTGGGGACCGCATGTTCTCATTGTGGCAGAACTAGGATTGAGTCAAATAGTCATACAGCTTGGAAACAGGCCCTTCAGCTCAACTTGTCCATGCTGACCAAGATGCTCCATCTAAGCTAGTCCCATTTGCCCGCGTTTGGGTCATAGCCCTCTAAACCTTTCCTATCCATGTACCTGTTCAAGGTTTGATATCAATGACATTCTGATTTGTTTGATACCAACAATAATGAACAACCTTCATTGCCTGGCAAAGCTATCTACGAGACCTGCAAACCTTGGCAGTAGATACCAACTGGCTAATGTCCAGTCCTCAGCAGATGTCAGATGCCTGATCTATCACACTCTTTTGAGTTCTGGGTATGCCATTGAGTGCCATCCAAGAGAAAAAATGTCATGTGCAGAATGTTTAACCTGCAAACATGTTCGACGGAATGCAATTCTGGCAAACCATATGAGGGGGAGATGCAGTTGGGCTGAGAACGATCTGTGGACACACGGCAGGCTGAGGACGGGCTACGGAAAGGCATCAGGCCACTAACAACAAAGGACCTGGCGTGAGTGGGGGGGGGGAGGCTGTCAAGAACAAAGAGGGATCATTGGGACTCCATTTGGACTTTTAGAATTTAGTCGGAGCCAGATATGTGGCAACACTTTTAGTACTTTGTGTATTGTATGCAAAAACAAATTTCACTGTATCTAGGTACATGTAACAATAAAGAATCATTGAATCCTTGTGTAGATATCAAGCCTTTCAACAACACCATTCATCAGCTGCAGAAGATGGTTTCACTGTCCCCAGCAGGGTAATTGAAATATTTGCAATGCATACCAATTAAATGATCATTCAGAAACTTTATTACTGGGGTAACATGGTTGCCTGGTTTATTTTCCATAGTAAAAAGGCATGTATTAGTTAGTGACTTTTATAGTGACTGGACGTGCGGGTACGGTTACCATCTCTAAACATCTAAACGCTAAACTTCATTATTTCATTTGCCAGCTACGTGAGAAATATGTTTTATTTTATTAGAAGCAAGTACAATCATATGGCACCAAAGTGCCTAATATATATTTTCATAATACGTTTTATGTACAGCTTCTTATTTATTTTTGTTATAATAAAAAAAGATGAGAATAAGAAAAATAAATTAGATAGTAAAGGATAGAAAGACGTGAGATATATAGTGTGTGAAGAAAAAGAAAAAAGACGAATAAGTGAAGAAAGTTAAGGAAAAGAAAATAGAAAAAAGAGAATAAGACATAAAGAAAAAAAAAAGTAAGGAGATCATTGTTCATAATCTTGACCAACCCTCGTCCAGTCCTGAAACAGTTAGCTTTTACAATTGTGTTGCACCATATGATTCCAAAAAGACGACAAATGGAGACCAACTCGTTATGAATTGGTCTGATTTATGCATTAGGAGGAATCGCATTTCCTCAAGATGTGCGGTGTCCAACATGCTTGCAATCCACATTTTAAGCGTTCGTGTTGATGTATTTTTCCAAAATTTAAGTATTAATTTTTTTGCTATTACTAAACCATAATTAAAAAATAAATTTTGAGATGTTCAATTTATTCCCATCTTCCATTACTCCAAATATAATAATTTCAGTATTAGGATCCATTCTTATCTTGAATAATTTTGTAAATATTTCAAAAATATCACTCCAAAATCTATAACGTTTTATGCAGGAAACAAAGGAGTGTGTTATAGTTGCGTTTTGGGATAAACATTTATCACAAATGGGGGATATATTTGGATAAAATTTGTTCAATCTTGGCTTTGAATAATATAATCTATGTAAAATTTTTAATTGAATTAGATTATGTCTTACATTAATCGAACATTTGTGAATATATCTCAAGTACTTTTCCCATGTAACCTTCGTAATTTTTATCATTAGTTCCCGTTCCGACTCTTCTCTAAGTACCTCTGTCGATGGTAGGCCTATATTTAAAATACTATTATATAAATATGATATTAATTTTTGTGTCAGCTTTAATATTCATTGCTTCTTCCAATAATTCAGGTGTTATTTTTTGATATCTTTGTATATATTTTTTCATGAAATCGCAAATCTGAAGATATTTAAAATATTGGTTGTTCAGTTTAAATTTTAATTATAATTGTTGGAATGATAGTAGGTTTCCCATTTCGTACATATCCCCGATCCTTCTAATTCCGAGACTTTCCCATTGGTTATATGTTTTATCAATAAGAGATGGTTTAAATAAAGGGTTATTCGCAATTGGCATTAACAATGATAAATTTCTTAATTTTAAAGATAATTTTATTTGTTTCCAAATTCTTATTGTACCATATATAATTGGGTTCTTCTTATATATTGTGTTATTCCATTTTTTCGGGGAGAAGAGGATCGTTCCTATATTACAAGGACGACAATCCTCTTTCTCCATTTTTATCCATTCTGTCTGTTGGGTAGAACTATCCAGCGAATAAATTATATTCTTAATATGCACTGCCCAGTAATAATACATAAAATTCGGGAGTGAAAGTCCCCCGACCTCTTTTGGTTTACATAAGTGTTTTTTTTGTAATTCTATGTGATCTATAGTCCCAAATAAAATTAGCAATATTAAAGTCTAATTTTTTTTTTTAAGTATTTTGGTATATATACCGGTATAGACTGAAATAGGTATAGTAATTGTGGTAGGAATATCATTTTTATTGCATTTATTCTACCTAATAATGATAAAGGAAGTGTTTTCCAAAATTTAATCAATGTATTATTTAATAAAGGTATAAAATTAGCGTTGAATAATGCTTTATATTTTCTAGTAATCTGAATACCCAAGTATTTAAATTTTTCTGTTGCGATTTTAAAGGGGAACTTCAGTAAGTGTGTAGGTTCTTGAGGTTTTAATGTCATGATTTCACTTTTATTCCAGTTTATTCCATATCCAGAAAAAGACCCGAATTCCTCTATTAAATGTAATAAATTTGGTATGCTCGTATGTGACTTTGTAATATATAAAAGTATATCGTCTGCATATAATGAAATTTTATTCTTTGAGTCCCTAGTATTATAGCCCTGAATATTCGGATGAATTCTTATACTTTCAGCCAGAGGTTCTATCATAAGGGCAAATAGCAGGGGTGATAACGCACATCCCTGCCTATTACCCCTTGATAATTGAAATTTTTGAGATAACATGTTGTTAGTTAAAATTCTTGCCATCGGTTTAACATACAATAATTTTACCCATGTTATAAAATTCTCTCCCATATTAAATTTTTGCAGTACTTTATATAAGTATTGCCACTCTACCTGATCAAATGCTTTCTCTGCATCCAAAGAAATCATTGATATATCTTCTTCCCCTACTTTATGCGAGTACATTATATTAAACAGGCGTCTCAAATTATTAAATGAGTATATTTTGGGTATAAACCCCGTTTGATCAGGGTTTATCAATTTACTAATATATTTGCTTAATCTTCTTGCTAAAGTCTTTGCTAAGATTTTCTGGTCTGTATTTAAAAGAGATATAGCTCTGTATGAGCCCAGATCTTCTAAATCTTTATCTTTTGGAATTGGAATAAGCATAATAGTTAATTCTGCTAGTGTTTCAGGTAGTTTGTTTTCTTTAAAAGTGTGGGAGTATAAATTAAATAAATAAGGGGTTGGTATCTCATGGAATTCTTTATAAAATTCATTACTAAAACCATCTGGTCCTGGTGTCTTACCATTTTTCAATGATTTTATTGTTTCACCTATTTCTTTGATTGTAACTTGAGCTCCAAGTTCCTCTTGTTCCAAAAGGTCCAGTTTTGGAAGATTACAGTTATCTAAATTTTTTTTAATTTTACTATCTTCTATTTTAGTTTTAGATGTGTATAAATTTTGGTAAAATTGAGCAAATCTATTATTAATATCTTTAGGTAGTATTAGTAATTCACCTTTCTCTGATTTAATTTTAGTTATAGTATTTTCCTTTTCTTGTTTTTTTCTATTGGCGAGCTAAAAACTTATGTGGTTTGTCACCAAACTCAAAATGTTCCTGTTTTGTAATTTGGAATAATCGTATTACTCTTGCCGATAAAATTCGATTAAGTTTAAATTTCAGTAATATTATCTTATTGTGTTTAGCTGTCGTGGAATCTTTAGCATTATCTAACTCTAAATGTCTGATTTCTTGTTCTAACAACATTTGTTCTGTCTTATTCTTTTTATTTTGAAAAATTTGATATGAAATTATAATTCCTCTAATAAATGCCTTAAAAGTTTCCCATAATAAAGAAGGCGAGGTACCTGGTGTATCATTTGTATCAAAAAAAGTTTCATTTGTTGTTTTAAATATTGATAGCCTTGTAAGTCATTTAAAATATGTGTATTAAACCTCCAAAAAGATCTTTTACCAGGCATTACCTCAAATTTTACTGAAAATGTCAACGGAGAGTGATCTGAGATACTACTAATGTGGTATGTTGGATTGATAGTATATGGCATTAATTTCATTTCCACTAAAAAATAATCAATTCTTGAATAAGTTTTATGTACCGAAGAGTAAAACGAGTATTCCCTTCCAACTGGATTAGCAGATCTCCATACATCTATTATATTAGTATTTTTTATATATATGTATTTAGAAGTTCACTAGTCTTAGATTTTAAATTACTCCTCCTATGTTTTGCTGATTTATCTAGATATGAATCTAAAACACAGTTGAAGACCACATTTTGGTAATTAAACTCTGATATTATATCTATAATTTTATCAAAAATTTGGGGGTTGTCAAAATTCGGAGCGTAAATATTTATCATAGTTAGTGGGGTGGCATAAATTTCTCCCGAAACTATAATATATCTTCCCTCTTTATCTGATATAGTATTCTTTAATTTAAAAGGAATACCTTTTCGAATAAGAATAGCTGTACCCCTAGATTTAGAAGTAAATGAGGAGGAGTATGTTTGGCTGATCCACTTCGCCTTTAACCTCATTTGTGTTTGTTGTTTCATGTGAGTTTCCTGCAAAAACAGTATGTCGCTTTTCAAAGATTTTAATTGAGCAAAAATGTTACCCCTCTTAATTGGTTCATTGGCACCCCTTATATTCCAGCTACAGAATGTAATTCCTCCATTCTTTATTTGTCTATCGTCTTGCATTGTAAATCAAGATAGTATTCCTGAATCATATGGCGCAACCAAATACCTCAGAATTCTGGGAGTTGGGTGGCCATCCCAAGTTTTTAGATTTATATTGCATCTCCTTCTTATATATTGCCTTAAAAAAAGAAAGAAAAAATGTGATATACAATTAATTACAAGAAAAAAAAACAAATAAAAGTCGTGATTGTGCTCTAAGAAAAGATACCTTAAAGACGAATAGCCACCGATGATGGCAAAAAATGTATAGACTTCCGTTGATGTTGTTGTACATTGAGCTCCTCCCCCTTAGTAGAGCCTCATAAAAAATTACAGACCATTTCATATTTTGCCTTTTCTTATATTTTTATATTTATCAAACCAGCACCAGTGAAAACCGAAAGAAATCAGGAAGAGACATAAGAAGTAAAAAAAAACAAATATAAAACACAACATATACACATTTATAAGTATATATGGACTAGAAGGTTCGAGATGGCCTGGTTCCATGCTGTAATTGTTATATGTTATATGGTTATATATGCCTTTCCAATTTATCTAATCTTAATCTAATCTAAACTTTATCTATACGGTAGGCGGCGCGACTATCGTCAGCAGCGGCCTCTGCAGCCCGTCTGCATTTTTATTATTTTTTGTCTATGTTTTTATGTAGTTTTTGTTATTTTTTTGTTGGGGTGTGTGTGTGTGGGGCGGTGGGGTGGGAGGGAGGGGGTAACTTTTAATCTCTCCCTGCACGGGAGACCCGACCTTTTCTTTGTCGGGTCTCCGTTGTCGTTGGGGCTGCAACGAGGAGCGGCCTCCAACAGGAAGACCGGGGGCTCTGGTGCCGACGACTCACCTCACCGTCGCGGAGCTGGCCGAGTCCGGAGCGGGTGGAGCGGTGGTGGAGCGTTGCTGCGGCCCGACCTCCGGAGATTCGGAGGGTGCAACTGCGGGTCTGGCGGACGGCGGCACCGGGAGCCCGCGGGTCCCTGGAGGGAGACCGCTTTTCAGGGCTCCCGCAACGGCGACTTCTCCCGCCCGAGTTGCGGGGTTGAAGAGCTCCTGGAGCGGGGCCTCACAGCACCGCCCCGCGCGGCTTGGAATGGCCGCGGGACTCTGCGAGCGCACGCCGGGGGCTCCAACATCAAGAACCCGGTGTGCGACCTTGCACCACCCGGCGTGGCTTTAATGGCTGCGGGACAATCGCCATCGCCAGCCGGGGGCTTTGACTTTGACTCTGACATCGGCGGGGGAGAGTGCAGTGGAGAGATACGTTTTTTTGGCCTTCCATCACAGCGATGTGATGGATGTTTATGTAAATTATGTTGTGTCTTGGGTCTATTTGTTTGTAACGTATGGCTGCAGAAACGTCATTTCATTTGGACCTCAAGGGGTCCAAATGACAAATAAATTGAATCTTAATCTTAATCTTATCATATATATTCACCCAGGATTCTTACATAATATCCCATTCTTTAACTACCATACAAACAGCTACCAAGGGGTTAAACACCATACAAGCAGGTACCAAGGGGTTAACTGCCATACAAGCAGGTACCAAGGGGTTAAACTTTGAGCTTTTCGTTCAAGGTGAAACATGGCCAGCACTCTCAAAACCACATTCCAGACAGATACGCTTTGTAATTGTCTGCAAAGTTCCGCCATCTTAACCAGTTCAAAGCTCTATCATAAGAATTAAAAAGTTCAACTTCGTCCTTGTCGACAGCTTCCCCCGATGTTTTCTTTATGATATCCTCTCCATACTTAAAAACTTTTTTGGGATCTGTAAATGAGCGTTCAGTGCCGTTATAAGAAATCTTCATTCTGTCAGGAAAAACTACCCGTATCTCACACCGGGGACGTCCTTCAGAGTGTGTCTTGCCTGTGTGAACAATTTCATTCTCCGGACGACCTCCGGTGGGTAATCACGGAAAATTCGAATATTATCCCCACGGTATGTCAGATTCTTCCCATGAGTAATCTTTCTCAATATAAACTCCACTGAAGAGATATCACGGAATTTCACAATTATCTATCTTGAATAATTTGTCCCTCTTGCAACACGCCCAACTCGGTGAGCGATGTCTATTCTTGGTTCTTCCGACAGTTCAAAAACATCTTTGAGTAAATCAGTAACGAAAGTACATGCTTGAGATTCATGTCCCACTCGTCCTTCTCCAAGAATTCTCAGATTTTGTCTTCTAGATCTTGCCTCTAAGTCCAGACATTTGTCAGTCATTCTTCAAAGTTTTTCCTCTTCAGTTTTCTGTGATTTTTTCAAACTCCTTATTTCCGTGACCATCTCTTTTATCTCATTCTCCATCTCTTCCATTATCTCATCCAGTTTTCCGATATCATCCTTCACATCTTTAAATTTCTTGTTATAGTCATTTTCGATTCTAACACACTCTGACTAGTTTTTTTAATCAAATTCCTTATATTGCTTCTTCAGTTCCTTTAACTCACTGCAAGTATTATCAATTTTTTGAGAAATTCTCTCCATACTAGTCTCCATACTCTGCTTATTACTCTCCATATTAGTATCCATACTCTGCTTATTACTATCCATATTAGACTCCATAATCTGCATCTTTTCCAGTGTAATATTGATTGTAGCAGTCATATCTAAAAGCATTTGCTTTACCTCCTTGTCCTTCTTGTCTCCTTTTGTAGCCATTTCAAGCAGAGACCCTTGGCTGTAAGATTCGTCTTCTTCTGAGCCTTCTTCTGTCGTTTGCAGAGTATCTAATACTTTCTCGAGCTGGAGACTTATGGTGTTCTTCTTAGGTGCCCGTGAGCTTTTTTCTCTGCTCATTTAAAACTCCCGATTTTTACCATTAAACTCCCGATTTTCGCATCACTTTATGATGATGTCACCTGTACGCGACGCCAAGCAGCTCCGGTGAGTTTTTTTAAAAAAATCGGTACTGACTTTAAAACAGCCTTTTTGCGATTTTTGCAGGAGAGGAGCGCACTGCTGTGCCTTAGTGCTCCATGGCGCCACCGGAAGTCCAGAAATATGTTTATTAAAAGAAACATAGAAACATCGAAAATAGGTGCAGGAGGAGGCCATTCGGCCCTTCGAGCCACCACCGCCATTCATTGTGATCATGGCTGATCGTCCCCTATCAATAACCCGTGCCTACCGTCTCCCCATATTCCTTGACTCCACTAGCCCCTAGAGCTCTATCTAACTCTCTCTTAAATCCATCCAGTGATTTGGCCTCCACTGCCCTCTGTGGCAGGGAATTCCATAAATTCACAACTCTCTGGGTGAAAAGTTTTTTCTCACCTCAGTCTTAAATGACCTCGCCTTTATTCTAAGACTGTGGCCCCTGGTTCTGGACTCGCCCAACATTGGGAACATTTTTCCTGCATCTAGCTTGTCCAGTCCTTTTATAATTTTACTTCGGAGTCACGTGAGTGACTTCGTGAAGAACCCGCTTACAACGCATGCGTGTCATTACGCTAATGCATTGCAACTCGTCATTGTCGGGAGGAAGGACGTTCCTCCCAAACGGCGGGGTTTTCAAACCTGCAACAGTAAGGTAAGTGAACATCGATCTTTACTTACCTTTTTTCTACAGAAGGCTGTTGGAAGCTGGCGGGGGAGAAGTCTGCAAGCGCCGACAAGGACAGCAGGCAGCCAGCAACGGCCGGTGGCACGACAGTCCCCCTTAGCGGGAGTTCGTGCGACTTCAGCTCTGGGAAGAAAATACCGACAAGGGAGCACTCCGGAGCCGACACAGCCCCAAAGACCGACGCTACATGGGCCTGGGGCTGTGGAACAGGTAAGAAAATTCCTTACCTTTTCTTATTCTTTCCAGGAAGGCTGACGAGCTGCCGTTTCTACAGCAGCAGACAGCCAGCAACGGAAGTCGGCACCACTGTCTCCCATAACGGGAGCGAGTGCCAACTTCACCCCATACGGGGTGGAGGGAAAAACAGAGCCAACAACCCACAAAACAGTGGGTTGTATTAGGGCTCTGGCACTTTTTAAAATTAGGGGGTCCCTAGGAACAGAAGGACCAGCCCCGTAAACACCGGGGTCGGTCCGAGCGGCTCGAACCCGACACGGAGGGAACGACGTTCACCAGGGGAAAAAATTAAAAGTCGGGAACAGCAGGTAAGAGACTCTGCGTTTCCTTCCACTTACCCTTTAGGTGCAGACATGGACCGGGTCCATGTAAGCTGCAGAAAGACCGCGGAGTGCAGGCAGCCGGCAGGAGAACAGCAACGGCAGCCAGCAGCGGCAGCGGCAGCCGACAACGGCAGGAGCAGCAAAGGCACTTCGACTCCCGGAGGGGAAAACACCTGTGCCCGACTTCGCTCCCGCAACAGGGGGCAAATTCATTTCTGGGGCAGTATGCCAGTCTCGCTTTGGAAGCGAGTCTGGCTTGAAGCAGCGCTAACGGCCAGCGCCGAGGCAAAGGACATTGCAGTGCAGTTGACTGGCTGCAATCCACCTGAGGGACCAGTAATGTGAGTACCGGGGTCGGTCCCAGCGGGGTGTTTTAGTTAGAGTGATCGCTTCTTGGCCTTTTGGCTAAGATCAACTATAGTAGCTGTTTATTATCAGTTTTAAATCTGATACGTCCCTTATCTAAGGACCATATAAGCAGGAGTCCCCAGAACTGAGGGCATTAGAGTGGGGTTGACCGGCTGAAACGACCGCGAGGGACCAGTACTGTGAGTACCGGGGTCGGTCCCAGCGGTCTGAGATAAACGAGCAGCCAGGAGCGCTGAGAGCGTTGGAGCCGGGTTAATGAAATGGACTAGGTGGAATCAGCTGTGCCAGATGTCCTCCACACCGGCCATATCCACTCCATGGAAGGAAGGACAAAGCTGGAGAAGGAGGACCGTGGAGCAGCGGGCAGCCAGCAGCAGCCAGCGGCACTTGAATCAACCATAGTGGGATCAGCTGTGCCCAATGTCGGGCCTGCACCGGCCAGAGCCATGCGGCCGAGCGGTAAGGCTAGACACAAATCAAACAAGGTAGTGGACTCAGAAGGGTCCGACTTTGCATAACCGCCGGCGACCAGCGCCCGAGAGCGCTGGAGGAGGAAGAAGTGGTGTATGGAGCCTTCCTCCAACGTGATAAACCCACAGCAGTACCTCTTTGAGGGCTGCACAATGCTTCTACCCCATCAGAGGGGAGCACTGTGGGTCAGTTCTGGGCTGACCTGCAAAAGGGGTCCGCAGAACAAAAGACAAGTGGGCAGCAGTTAAGCCCACATGGGTACCCCGTGCGGGACCCTAGAGATCTCTAACTCTATAAAAAAAGAGTAGGCAGGACCCTGATGGGCCAGAGCCTGGTAATACAGCATCCCATGATCCTAACACAGCAGGGACTCTGCTGGACATGGTGGCTGATTACTTTAACCAAGTCAAACATGGGTAGACTTGGATCCAGGATGGCAATAGTATTACTATATGTCTGGCCACAAACGCCAACAAGAAATATTTACAGAGACTGGCCAGACATCTGCCACCTGGCAACGGTGAGGCATTACAGGTGCCCAGCGTAAACCAATGCATTTGGCAGCATATGGGGACGAACATCAGGAACCAGGACCTCAAGATCCAGAGAACCTTAAAGGGATTGACGGAAGGCATCATAGCATACACCCGCACCCTGGACTAAACATAGGTAATCAAAGACCATCAAGACGCACTAGCTCTGTTTAGTAATATGCAATATGACCTGAACTACATGTGGAAGGCTGCCATTCAGCCAGCACTGGGACCCCAAAAATGCTACCATTTGCAAACAAAGAACCGTGTGTGGACGAAGCCAAGACACTGGGGCTCATCAAGGCCAGCGCAAGGGCCTATTTTGGAGCACGATACCAGCCACAGGCAAGGCCATAAAAAATGTGGCTCATACCAGTGGCAGTGCCAGAAATCAATATAACCCGCAGGATCCTTTTTTAGGGTATGGCCAGGGCGGCCACCCTGGAAGATGCGGAAGCCTCAACCTCACACACAACCAGAACAAGAGATATCAAACCAGAACCTCCTTTTCAAAAAACCAAGGCAATAACACAACCACCGGTAACCATGGAGGTAGTTGGGTGTGGTTTCTTCTGTTAAAAAGGGACCTACGATGGTGGGGGAGGGGAGGTTGCAACACTACAGTTATGTATGGTATATAATCACTACAGATTCATATAATCTCAGCAGTATTCAGGGTTATCTGATAGGATTTACTCATCCCAATAACCCCAGTACAACATACACCAGAATGGCATTTTGTACTTACATAAACCAAACAATCTAAAAACCCACATGGTGCTACAAAAATTGTACACAAAAGGTGTGATTGAGCATACTTTTCATGGAACATTAGAATTTGTATCAAACATATTTATTAAAAATAAAATAGAGTGGGGTTGCAGGATTATCATTGATTTTTCAGCCCTAAACACATTTGTTCAAGATATTCATTTTAAGATGGATACTCTTATTACTGATAAAGACTTGGTGTCAGCTGGGGTTTTTCTATATGGCAGGCATTGACTTAAAAGAGGGGCAAACATCAGCCCCAATATTATTTACTAAAATTCTAATACCAGCTTGGCATTGTTATGTAAACAAAGCCATAGGGTGATGTATTTCCCCCGTTCTGCCCCATCAATGGGGTTCTAGGGAAAATTCAACTAGACTCGGCATCTGCAATTCTCAGAGTACCCGACTGGCCTACTAAATCATGGTATTCGGTCATACAGGGGATGGTGTTAGAACCATGTTCCCTCATGAACATAGCCAAATTTATTAATTCATCTAGTGACTGGGGCAGTCATCCATGCCATAAGACTATGGATTTATTGATTTGTAGAGTCTAAAAGACCCACTACACGGCATGGGGCTGTCAGACAGGACGATGAATCTCATCTCATCTGCACTAAGACTGTCAACACGGAAGCAGTACCTTGGACACATCAAGAAATGGGGCATATACTGCTTGGACAACAACCTCGACCAAAAGGCCAAGAACATTCTGGCCGTATTGGAATTTTAACAAGCCTCCATTATGATAATCGATGGAGCTACAGTGCCATCAATAGTGCCAGAAGTGCACTCTCCAATTACCTATCACAAGGAAGGGAGCGGCACATGGTGGGAACGCACCCCCTGGTAAGAAAACCAGGTACTCCGAAATCTGGGAAGTGGGTGTTGTTCTACACATGCTGACGAGCTGGTAGCCCATAACAGCATTGTCACCAGTAAAGGACCATGAAGATGGTTATGCTCATGGTGTTATTTACCGCACAACGAGTCCAGCCATTAAGCAAACTGAGCCTGGACTCCCTGATCATCTCACCCGAGAAACTGGTGTTTGTCATACAGGATTTAATAAAAGAAAACAGACCAGGTTCATCGGGTCAAGTGTTTGAATTTATGGTATACCCATATGACGAACGACTGTGTATAGCAAGACACATCCAACAATACATAGAATATACTAAGAGCATTCGAGGTCAGAGAATGGCGTTGTTTTATCTCTTACAAGAAACCGCATGAAAGGGTCACGACCCAAACTATATCAAGGTGGCTCAAATATGTCCTAGAGTTGGCAGGGATAGACACTAATGTTTTTTAACTCTCATTCCACCAGGGCTGCAGCAACATCCGCAGCAAAAATTCTAGAGGTACCCACAGACCAAATCCTCAGTATGGCAGGATGGTCATCCAAAAGGTTTTTCCAAAGGTTTTATAATAAACCAGTTATTTTTTTGGAGCCATCATTGTATTCAGAAACCATTTTACGTTCAACAATATAATTTGCCCGAAAGGTCACAGGGCTATGATTCTCCATGTAAACAATTTATATATTTTTCGTTATACCACACAACTTTTTGTATAAGTGTGTTTTAAACTTACTAATTATGCTCTCTCCCAATACCCAAGGCAGTTGTGAAGCATGGACTCGTTCCACGGCATGAGGTCACAGAGCTTTGAAATCTTCACGAAGTCACTCACGTGACTCCGAAGTAAAATAGTAAGATTAAACGAGAACTTACCAGTTTGAAGTTTGATCTGTATTTTATGAGGAGTTACGATGAGGGATTACGTGCCCTCCGCTCCCACCCTCTTATGATCATATCACAAACTGGTATATCTTTGATAATCTTACTATGTTAGATCATTATAGGTTCCTGTGACCTCACACCGCTGCTTTGAAGAATGACACGCATGCGTTGTAAGCGGGTTCTTCACGTAATCCCTCATCGTAACTCCTCATAAAATACAGATCAAACTTCAAACTGGTAAGTTCTCGTTTAATCTTACTATTTTATATGTTTCTATAAGATACCCCCTCATCCTTCTAAACTCCAGTGAATACAAGCCTAGTCTTTTCAATCTTTCCTCATATGACAGTCCCGCCATCCCAGGGATCAATCTCCTGAATCTACGCTGCACTGCCTCAATCACAAGGATGTCCTTCCTTAAATTAGGAGACCAAATCTGTACAAAATACTCCAGATGTGGTCTCACCAGAGCCCTATACAATTCCAGAAGAACCTATATTGAAATCCTCTTGTTATGAAGGCCAACATTCCATTAGTTTTCTTCACTGCCTGCTGTACCTGTAAGCCAACTTTCAGTGACCGGTGTACAAGAACACCCAGGTCCCGCTGTACCTCACCCTTACCTAACCTAACCCCATTGAGATAATAATCTGCCCCCTTGTTTTTGCGCCAAAGTGGATAACCTCACATTTATCTATATTATACTGCATCTGCCACGCATCTGCCCACTCACTCAACCTGTCCAGGTCACCCTACAACCTCCTAACATCCTCTTCACAGTTCACACTGCCACCCAGCTTTGTGTCATCCACAAACTTGCTAGTGTTGCTCCTTCTTTCCCTCTTCCAAATCATTAATATATATGGTAAACAGTTGCGGCCCCAACACCGAGTCTTGCGGCACTCCACTCGCCACTGCCTGCCAATCTGAAAAGGACCCGTTCACTCCTACTCTTTGCTTCCGGTCTGCCAACCAATTTTCTATCCATGTCAACACCCTACCCCTAATCTTGTGTACTGGCACCTTTAGACTTTAGACTTTAAGAAAAAACTATCTCAAGGAAAGACTCTGCTGAGATGTGTAGCCTTCTCCCCTTTTACAAAGCAAAGCAAATGAAACTGTGGATATCTATCAAAGTTACAGCCCATTTCGTACATTCCAAGCCAGCTGCTTTCTGGGGCTTAATGTTTCTAAAGCTGCAGTAATCCAGCAACCTTCACAGTGCTAAAGGTTCACCCAGCTATAAGACATCCCAAAAACATCACATATGGAAGGGAGCCACAAAGCATTGCAAATGCCGGAATACAGAGATTCTGCCTGACCCACTGAGTTACACCACCTCATTGTGTTCTACGCAAGATTCTAGCATCTGCAGCTCCTCCAGAGATGCTGCTTGACCCGCTGAGTTACCCCAGCTCTTTGTGTTTTACATATGAAAGAGAGGGGATCTATCATAGTCGCTGCCTCAAAAAGGCTGCCAGCCTCATCAAGGACCCACACCATCCTGGCCACACACTCATCTCTCTGCTGCCATCAGGTATACAGGAGCCTGAAATCTGCAAAATCCAGGTTCAGGAACAGCTTCTTCCCCACAGCCATCAGACTATTAAACACAACTTCAAACAAACTCTGAACTATAACAGCCTATTGCACTTTATCTGTTTATTGATGTGTGTATATATATATTCTACTAGACTAAATGGGACCCGTTGGGTCCCAGCATCACACTGGAGGGCTGGTCCCCAACGCAATATTCCACCTCCACCAATTCCAATATTGGTGGCCAGCGGGGGGGGGTTGTCTCTCTGGAGTGCTAGTATGGGTGTTGTGGGCTGAAGGGACTGGTTTCCAGAGGGCTGCTATGGACATTGTGGGCCGAATGGATTCTTAGGCTTGCGGCTCAGTCACTCAAGCCTGTTGTGCTGGCAGCTCACTCACTCACGGCTGGTGGGGTGGTAGTTGACACAGCTATTCCTTGAAATTCCATTTCAAGCAGTGTGCAAGGTCAATATTCAAGTGCAGTTTCTTGCCACTTCAAGCAGGGTGCAAGGCCACTAAAGACAGCAAGCCATGACCACTCCCTCCTCCATCTTGCAGAGACTGAGCCACGCCCACACTTCTGGCTTTTATAGTCCCTTCCCCCCTCCCACCAGAGTGGGCGTGGCCTTCATGGTGTGATTTACAGGATAGAGAACTTTAATTAGGCAAGGCAACTTTAATTAGGCAAGGCAACTTTAGCATTTCCAACCCAAAGGCAACACAGCTTTAGCATTTCCAAACCAAAGGCAACACAGCTTTAGCATTTCCAAACTATATTTTCAAAACACATTATGGGCACTGACAGGTCAGTAAAACTAGTCACAGTTTAGTAGACGTGTTCAGTGTAATTCACAGCTCAGACTGAGAGAAGTGACCCTCTCGCTCCCCCATCTTGCAGAGACTGACTGAGGCACTCAACACTTTCGGGTTTTATAGTCTCTCCGGAAGGGGCATGCCCTTCAGCAAAGAGAATCTCAACATTTTTTAAACACTAATAAGTCTTTTATTTTTAATGGATGGGAAAAATCCTCTTGTCCTGTGCAGCGGAGGGGGACTATGAGTAAGATGGCCAAATATCACAGCCGTAAGTGGCAGCGTTTTTTTCTAAAATCTATATATACAGAACAACAGGAAGTGGTCAAGATCAGACTTTTAGTAATATAGATGGTATATGGACACACTGATCTGATCTGTATTTATGATTACAATATCCTGTTGTGCTGCAGCAAGCACGAATTTTATTGTCCTATCTTGGAGACATGACAAGAAACTCTCTTGACTCTTGACACTCTCGCTCAAATGTTAGGAGGAAATGCAAGTACAAATGCAATAGAACATAAACATTTTCTTTGTTGCATCTGTACAAAAATACATTCAAAATTAACATTCATTGCAAATTTGAGAATTCAAGACCATTAGAAAGTTTGCCACATTTTAGTTATGAAACTTTGATGTTTCCTTTTCATTCCCAATTCATTATGGGTCTCTCTCCATTTGTTCTTTTTTTCCACCCTCCTCAGCATCCCCCTTCCTTTGTACATGGATATCACTGGATATCACCCACCCCTACCTGGTTACATCTGCTCTTATCTGGTTCCCACTATCTCTAACCTTTCCCCTCCTCAACACCATCAACTGGCTCTAGGTGCCAGAAATATTATTAATATTATTAGTATTATTATTATTATTATCATTATTATTGTTGTTATTATAGTATTATTATTGTTTTTATTATTATTGTTATTATCATCCTCCTCCACTTCCTACTCCTCGTCCTTTCTCCTCTCCTCCTCTTTCTACTTCTCCTACTTCTTCTTCTTCTCCTCCTCTTTCCCCTTCTCCTCTTCTTTTTTACTGCACAAAGAAAACTTTGAAGATACAAATCTTAAAGATCTACACTGGGTAGAGATGCAATGAAGAGTTCTGCAGCAGGAAGGAAACATTACATCCAGCTCCTGGTCTTTAACTGAAGAACTGAGTAAAAAACAGGACAAAGTAGCATCAGATATGGCAAATCCATTGCACTAAGAAAACCCAAGAAAGGTCGACATAAAGCAATCCAACAGGAAGATACAATGCAGAAACCTATGCCTCTCCAACACCAGACTAAGAGTAATCTACATTCTCAGAGGATTGTATGAACATTTTAAATTAATTGGTGAGATCAATGTAAAATGTCTCCACTAATCATCCAGCAAAGGATTTGAGGATCTGCTTTAGTGAAGCCACTGCACGTTTGGACAGTGCTCCTACCGTCCAACCTGAGGCAGCTTTTCCAAATTTATCCTTCCCCAAGTACCCACTACATTCAATAAATGGAGGTTTCAAGCTCTTGAATATAACACAGAAAGTTATAGTCTCACACACTCATAATATGGCAAAAGAATGGTTAAATCTTTAGATTAGTTATTTTTAAGGATAATAATCTCCTTGTGTTAGAAACTTGTATTTATCGAGGCAACACTGCTCCTATATAAGGAGAATGCTCACTCTGTACATCCCGTTGCAGGGAAGCGCTACTGGAATTTGATATTTCTGAAGGATCGGTACTGACTCACATCCAATGTATTTACACTTATGGAACACATTATTCGAGCTGTCAACACAATTACTTAGGGCTTTGTGATGGAGAATGTATAATATGTTTTATTCTCCTTTATTACGATCATATATAAATTGTTTAAGAAAGAACTGCAGATGCTGGCAAAATCAAAGGTAGACAAAAATGCTGGAGAAACTCAGCGAGTGAGGCAGCATCAATGGGGAGAAGGAATAGGCGATGTTTCGGGTCAAGACCCTTCTTCAGACTGATGTTGGGGGGGTGGGGGGGAGGAAAAAAGAAAGGAAGAGGAGGAGACAGTAGGTTTGTGGTAGAGCTGGCAAGGCGAGGGGAAGGAGTGAGAAAGCAAGGACTACCTGAAATTGGAGGTCAATGTTCATACCGCTGGGGTGTAAACTGCCCAAGCGAAATATGAGGTGCTGCTCCTCCAATTTGCGCTGGGCCTCACTCTGGCAATGGAGGGGTCCCAGGACAGAAAGGTCAGATTCGGAATGGGAGGGAGAGTTGAAATGCTGAGCCACCGGGAGATCAGGTTGGTTATTGCGAACTGAGCGGAGGTGTTGGGCGAAGCGATCGCCAAGCCTGCACTTGGTCTCACCGATGTAGAGAAGTTGACACCTGGAACAGCGGATGCAGTAGATGAGGTTGGAGCAGGTGCAGGTGAACCTCTGCCTCACCTGTAAAGACTGTTTGGGTCCTTGGAGGGAAGGGGGGAAGTTAAAGCGACAAGTGTAGCATTTCCTGCGGTTGCAAGGGAAAGTACCCGGGGGAGGGGGTGGTTTGGGTGGGAAGGTACAAATTGACCAGTGAGTTACAGAGAAAACAGTCTCTGCAGAAAGCAAGAAAGGGGAGGAGATGGGAAGATGTGGCCAGTGGTGGGATCCCGTTGGAGGTGGCGAAAATGTCAGAGGATTATATGTTGTATGCGACGGCTGGTAGGGTGGAGGGTGAGGACAAGGGGGACTCTGTCCTTGGTACGAGTAGCTGGATGGAGAGTGAGAGCAGAGCTGCGGGATATAGAGGAGACCCTGGTGAGAGCCTCATCTACAATGGCAGAGGGGAACCTGGTGTGGAACACCTCATCCTGGGTGCAGATGTGGCACAGACGGAGGAATTAGGAGAAGAGGCAGGCATAGCTGGGGTCCATGCGCGTGCCTATAGCTCCTGTCTTTCCAGGAAAGGCAGAGGTTCATCTGCACCTCCTGCAACCTCATCCGCTGCATCGCTTGTTCCAGGTGTCAACTTCACTACATCGGTGAGACCAAGCGCAGGCTTGTCGATCGCTTTGTCCAACACCTCCGCTCAGTTCGCAATTCCCTCCTTCCCCTCCCCTTCCCAGCTCCCCCACAAGCCTACTGTCTCTGCCTCTTCCTTTCTTTTTCCCGCCCTCCCCCCCACCGACATAAGTCTGAAGAAGGGTCTCGTGCCGAAACGTCGGCTACTCATATATAAAGAGTTACTTTTTTAACAGAAATAAATTTGAATTAGTCCCGACAGATATATTTAAAAGCACTAATCTGTGGGTTCAGAATAGTGTGAAAGGTAAATTCGCAGTGAGATTAAAGTACAATATTTGTATGTAATAAAAACGAATTGCAGATGCTTGTTTATACCGAAGATAGACACAAAATACTGGAGTAACTCAGCGGGTCAGGCAGCATCTCTAGAGAAAATGGATAGGTGACCTTTTGGGTTGGGACCCTTTTTCAGACAGTATGAAGAAGGGCCCCAGCCTGAAATGTCACCTGTTAATTTTCTCCAGAGATGTTGCCTGGCCTGCTGCATTACTCCAGCATTTTGTGTCTAGCTTTGCAATATTTTTATCTATTTCCAATACACTTGAAACTGAGGAATGTTACCATTATACATTAAAAAAAACCTGAAAGATCATGACGAAAGGTCATTAATATGAAATGCTTTAGGTTCGATCTGCACGCAATGTTAATTTATTATTATTTTGAAGATTCACTAAAGGGCCTGTCCCACTTTCATGACCTAATTCACGACCTCTACCGAATTTGCCCTTGACTCATACTCGCAGCATGGTCGTCATGGGGTCGTAGGAGGTCGTAGGTAGGTCGTAGGTAGGTCGTGATGCTAGTCGTAGGTACTCTTGGCATCAAGTAGATCGGGGCGTTTTTCTCGCCTGATGAAAAATGCCCACGAGTAAAAAAGGTCGTGAATTAGGTCGTGAAACTGGGACAGGCCCTTAAGAACTCCAAAATCTTAACTTGACGTTAATATTTTTAAGCATGTTAATTTAATAGGATAGGAATGCAAACAGAAAGGTGAGATTTATATTTATACTAGACTAAGTAAGCTTCACACAGGAGGGCTGGTCCCCCAATGCAATATTCCACCTCTTCACCAATTCCAATATGCACACACACACACACACACACACACACACACACACACACACACACACACACACACACACACACACACACACACACACACACACACACACACACACACACACACACACACACACTCACACACACACACACTCATACACAGACACACACACACACTCACACACACACTCACACACACTCACACACACTCACACTCCCACACACTGACTCACACTGACTCACACTGACTCACACACCATATATATGACAGTACTCTTTCTTGAATCTACTCACAGGCTGAGTGCGGCCTCTCCACTGTGGGGTTTCCGCAGTCAGCGGCACTTCCGCAATCAGCACAACCTCTGCACTCACCGGAAATTACGCAATCAGCGCGACCTGTCCACTATGCGGAAGTCACGAAATGAGCGGGACTTTTGGACTAAACACAGTCGGACCTAATAAAGTATTTATTTCTTCCAAACATAGTCGGACTAAATAAAGCATTTATTCCTTCCAAACACAGTCGGACCTAATAAAGCATTGCAGTTTCAAGCACAGGCAGGGCAGCAGGCCAAACAACTCATGGCATTGTTATTTCATTTCATTTACAATACAATACAACACCATACAATACAATTTATTTGTCGTTTGGACCCCGTTGAGGTCCAAACGAAATGTCGTTTCTGCAGTCATACATACAAAACGAAAAAGACCCAAGACACAACACAATTTACACAAACATCCTTCACAGCGCATCTTCTCCTCGCTGTGAATGAAGGCAAAAAAAAACATATCTCTCCCCTGCACTCCCCTCTCCCCCCCATGTCAGAGTCAAAGACAGAGTCAAAGCCCCCAGCGGGCGATGTTAAATGTGCCGCAGCCATTAAAGCCACGCCGGGTGATGCAAGGCCAAGCACCGGGTCTTGGTGTTGGAGCCCCCGGCGGGCGCTCACAAAGTCCCGCGGCAATTCGAAGCCGTGCGGGGCAGGGATGTAAGGCCCCGCTCCAGGCAATCTTCAACCCCGCAACTCGGGCGGGAGAAGTCGCCGTTGCGGAAGCCCCAAAAAGCGGTCTCCAACCAGGGACCCGCGGGCTCCCGGTATTTCAGTCCACAGACCTGCGGTAGGAGCTTCTGAAACTCCGGGGGTCGGGCCACAGCAGCGCTCCACCACAGCTCCACCCGCTCCGGACTCGGCCAGCTCCGTGAAGGTGAGTCGACCGCAGCTCCGCGACTGGAGACCCAGGTCATTCCTGCTGGAGGCCGCTCCACGTAGCAGCCCCAACGACAATGGAGACCCGACAAAGAAAAAGGTTCCCGTGCAGGGGAAAGAATTTAGTGTTTCCCACACACATACCCCGACAAAAAATAATTTAAAACTACATTTAAACGAAACTGAAAATAATAAAAAAACAGACGGACTGCAGAGGCCGCTGCTGACGAGAGTCGCATTGCAATTTCAAACACAGGCAGGGCAGCAGGCCAAACAACTCATGGCATTGTCATTAAGGGCTAACAAATCATTTATTGCAAGTACATTGCAGACTCACAGTTCAGTTGATTCACAGCTTAGAATGACAGTCGTGGCATCTCCCTCACGATCTTACAGAGTGACTGACTCATGTCCAGGCACCCAGGGTTTTATAGTCCTGCCCCTGACCCCCCCCCCCCCCCCCAGAAAGGCCATTACCTTCTTTGTGGTGATTGACAGGCGAGAGGACCAATCAGCTGATCTCAAGGCTTTTTAAACACTCCACACATTTTTATATTTTTTTCATCGATGGGAAAATCCTCAGGGCTGGTTCAGCGGAGGAGGACTGTGAGAAAAAATCACAGCGATACAGGGTAGCATTTTTTTCTAAAATCAATATACAATGCAGATAGGAAGTGGTCAAGATGAGACTTTTAATTATATAGATAGTACCTTCTAGGAACTCAAAACATCATTAAGTTATTCACTGTAACACATTTGCAGCATAGTAACTGCTGTAATGAAGGAAAGGGGGTAGCTGGTTTGCGTACAGAAATGAAATAAATGACTAAGTTATATGTTTCAGAGTCAATTGTGAATAAATGGTGGAAAACACTCATGCTGTGCTTACAACAGAGGCAAGGCATCTTTTACAGCCATTCGGATGGTTGTAAATGAATTCGCAGAAATGCCTCGCTCCAAAGCTCTGTAAGCAAATCAAAGGAGACAAAAATGTCAAAGAAATCCTTGGCAAGTAGCTGTAATGTTTGAAATCAAAGAAATAGAACATATGGAGATCCACACTTGTGCCCATAAGGTGAAACCAGAAGCATTTGTCTGGTCAATTTAGTCAGGGTGAGAATTACAAAGCTCCCACAATTACTCTAGATAGCAAAGATATCCATCAGATCGAAGTGCTGTTTAATGCAAAGAATGCTACTGCGGTGAAAGAGATTATTAAAATGTATAATTAATTCAAGCATTATTATTCATATCCAATAAACATTTGAACTCCAGATTATTAAAGTGAAAAGATTTTCAAAGAACTTGTGTAAGATTTTATTATAGCTCATTATATACTCAGGAATATTTGGATGGGAACATAGAAAAGATGGTTTGCAATTATGTAACACCTTTCATTTCTTGAGGAAGTTCCAAAGTCATTACACCCAATAAAGTACTTTTAAAGCATTAGCGGAAATGTAATGTACGAAATGCTATAGTAAAGTGGAGTATCTATATCATCTACTTATAGAGTAGTCTAGAATAGACTAGTCTGTAGAATAGATTAGTCTATTCTAGTCTCTATGACCAAGTTAAGACTACATTTGGCCCTGAAACGTGCCGACTTGTATACTGTCTTAGTAATCTATTAATCTTGTATTACTACTCTTCTATTTAAGTATAATTGTGCCTATGTATAGTAAGAAATGTACTGAACTGTGTGCAAAAAAAGGAAGATAGACACAACATGCTGGAGTAACGAGGCAGGTCCAGGCAGCATCTCTGGAGAAAAAGAATAGATGCCATTGAACCGTTGAATCTATGCACAGCTAGCTCTCACAAGCAGCAATGTGATAATGTCCAAATCATTTGTAAAGATAGAGTGATGCATATTGATCTGAACACTTGGGATACCTCCTCAGTTTCAAAATTATTTAGTTTAAGTTTAGTTTAAAGTTGTGGAAGAATGGAAAGGTATGGCTCACTTGCTGGCAGAGGAGATTAGTTTAACTTGGCATCATGTATGGAGTGGACCTAGTAGGCTGCAGGTCCTGTTACTGCCAAGTGCCGTGCTATGTTTTATGTGGTATTCAGGAGTCATAATCTTTGACAATGTAGGATTTCCTCTGCTTTTAATTGAAGTCTCTGGAGTACGGCTGGTCTCCACAACCAGCGGGCATGTTATCATCTATCACAAGTGCCACTCTGGGATCTAATTTGAAGTAATTCTGAAATAAGGAACATAGCTTCAACTAATGATACACAGTGCACAGGTTTATGAAAGGAAATGTGTGTTTGGTGCCTCAGGAAAGATTTGTTAGGGGACGGAAATATTAAAATAGTCTTTCTTTCTCTTTGAGAGGGGAATTGGTGTAAATCATGTGTACTGGTTTTGCTGCCAATTATACATCCTACCTGATTTTTATTTCCATTAATTCAATTATTTAAAATTATGAAACCCAAACTGATCCCAGCTTGACAACATGTGGCGGAATTTAGTTTAATTTAACGGTTATTGACTGAACTTGCCAACTTTGGAGGACTTCCTTATCTCTACTACATTCTCCCCAAATGTCTCCAATGGATAGATTATACTTTATCTGATCCTCTGAGATAGTCCAGCACTTTGTGTCTTTTTCTTATAAACCAGCATCTACAGTTCCTTGTTTCCAATTAAGTACTTTCCCTGTTAAGTAACTCAGCAGGTCAGGCAGCATCTCTGGAGAAAAAGGATGTGTGATGTTTCGGGTTGGAACCTATTCTCCAGTATGAAGAAAGGTTCCAACCCGAAATGTCACCCATCCTTTTTCTCCAGAGATGCAGCCTGGCCCATATGGATACTTCATATCTGTGCTATCCTCCTGGTCATTAATATAAATAGTACAAAAATGACAACTTAGAAGTAATCCCTGGTACACTCCACTACTTTCAACCTTCCAGCCGGAAAAAGCCTCATTTTCTCTGACTCTCTATTTTCTATATGATAACCAGTCTTCAGTTTGTGCGAACATACACCCACCAATACATTTAACTCTTTCCTTGTACACCAGCCTTTTATGTGGCACCTCGTCAAAAGCCTTTTGGAAATCTAAATACACTACTGGGCTCTATGGCTGATGTCTTCATGGAGAGGGGGAAGGGACATACTATATTATTCTCCTCTGCATCTGATCACTCAAGGCCCCACTCCCCCACTCTCTCATCTGCACTGAGGTGTGCTGCCAATGAACACTTTGGCTAATGCCAGAAACCTGCTTATTTTAATGAAATGTAACATTATGGCCAATATATTCCTTCATCCACACAAATCAGACATCCAAGTAATGACTTAGCCGATTCTGCACAAATCTCTCGTATAATACGAGTTTTGCCTGTTAGAATTTGTGGCACAGATTCCTAAAAGCACATTTTATGGAAATGAAAGTAATATTTAAAAATAGTTTCAGGATGTGTTTTTAAGAAAAAATCAAATAACCCCCATTCCCCTCTCTCCCTCCCCCCCCCCCCCCCCACACCCCCGCCCTGAATTAACAGAGAAATAGGAAATAACGTAGCAAGACTTCAAAAAGGGTCCTTAAAATAACATGGACACACTCAATATGCAGCATCTCTGCAGCAACCTTTCATTTCTACAACCCATGGAATTGATCATAGAAATATGTAAGTTAAACTTTAAATAAAATCAATCACACTCAATCATGTTGTCAATATTTCATTCGAAATGAAATACTGTTTTCTGATAAGCAAGGTACAGATAGAATATTTGAGAGGTTTTGCGGATAGATATATATATAATAAATACTCATGACTTGTTGCTACATGGTAATGTGCCAGCAGAAATAAAGGAACGGAGATGAGCTTTAAAAACAGATGCCTTTCAAGGAGGATTACACAATTGCTACTTAATTAATTTGATCTTGCAGAATTGTAAAATAGCTCTCGAGGGATGTGCAATAAGAAAACTTTGATTTAAAAAATGCATTAAGTGCACTGGGGCCTCATTTGGACAAAAAATGATGATAGCTGAGCTTTCCTGTCATTAGTGATAGCGTTTAATCTTATGCTTTTTATAATAAATCTGTAATTAAAGCAGCACTTCAGCACTTAGTTTCTATCGTGTTAATTTACTCTTAAATTTGCAATGAAATGCAGGTCGGAGCAGCTATTTTCTACTTGGCAGGGCTCAACAGGCTCCTGTATCATGGGACTGCTGCCTGCTGTAAAACTGTCGACAAGCATTTTACTGTGATTTTCAAGAGAGATCAATGCATTCGATGTCACGGAGCCCCCGTGCTGGGCATAAAATGGGTACATCGTGGCTAAAGTTTGCAATGAGCTGGCTCACGCTAAATTTGTTTACCACATTAAGGGTAAATCCTTTAGTCCCATTCTTCAGATTAGCCTTCATATTTGCGAATCAGGAGTGTATATGCATTTTGAAGAAACTCACCACTACATTTATTTACAGAGCTGCCAACATTGGGTGAGAGTTGGGAGTGAGAAATTGTGAGAGACCAAGCCCGAGGGAGTATAGCGACCGGGGGGGGGGGAGGGGAAGGAGAGTGTCCCCTTCCCATTGGTACGGAACATTTGCATTTTTCAGCTTGAAATTGTGCAATATGGTGCATACTGTAGCGAGTCTTTTAACTTACACTTGAATGCAATATATATGCTTTAAATAGGATTGTAGCGTTTTTGAAAGGAGGGAGGCTGTGCGATCACTGATCACTGGCCTTGGGGGTACCCGGTGAGGGAGTGGAGCAACCGAGTGGGGAGAGGGTGTGGAAGAAGGGTGTCCCCCCTCCCAGGGTAGGAACTTTTTGAAATTTGATGTATTAAAATCATGTTTTAGTGCACTGTAGAAGTATGATTTCAATGTTTTTTGTATGAAGTATTTTTAAGAGGTAACTTTTTAAGGGGTAACTTTATCCACACAAAGGGTGATGGGTGTATGGAACAAGCTGCCAGAGGAGGTAGTTGAGGCAGGAGCCATCCCAACATTTAAGAAAAAGTTAGACTGATACATGGTTAGGACAGGTTTGGAGGTATGGACCAAAAGCAGGTGGCGTAGCTGGGACATGTTGGCGGGTTTGGGCAAGTTGCACCGAAGGGCCTGGTTTCACAATGTATGACTCCATGACTACATTATACCTCCACCATGCATGAATGCTTCAAAATCAAGTGATCAAGTTTTATTGCCATGTACTCAAGCATAGAAACATAGAAAATAGTTGCAGGAATAGGCCATCTGCCCTTCGAGCCAGCACTGCCATTCAATATGATCATGGCTATTCATCTAAAATCAGTACCTCTTTCCTGTTTTTTCCCCATATCCCTTGATGTCGTTAGCCCCAAGAACTAAATGTAACTCTCTCTTGAAAACATCCAGTGAATTGGCCTGCACTGCCTTCTGTGGCAAAGAATTCCACAGATTCACAACTCTCTGCGTGAAGAAAGTTTGTTCTCATCTCAGTCCTAACTGGCCCCCACTTTATTCTTAAACTGTGACCTATGGTTCTGAGCGCCCCTAACATCGGGAACATTTTTCCTGCAGTTACAGTAAGTGAAAATCTAGCAGGCAAGCAGGATGTCTTTTTGAAGTGCACTATCTTCCACCGTATCTACCCAGTGCTTGGTACTTACTTCCAGCAACCACTGGATGTCCTCCAGGATGCACCGAGCCGCAGCCTGATCCATGCCGGTCACTTGGGCGAATTCGGCACAGAGACTCTCACGGCAGCGGCGCAACGCTTCGACGCCTCCGACGACCCGGGACTCTTGCACTGAGGCTGCTCCATGGCCGGAGCTGCAGTGAGCGACTCGCCAGCGCGGAAAACACTCTCCAGCCCCGCTCCTCGTCTGCATCTGTCCCCGCTGCTGCTTCCGCTTCTAACACCCGCGGCCCATGCAGTTGATATGAGTTTTGAAATTTTCGTTGATCAAGAATTTCTCACAGCAGAGCGAGAGAAATTTGTGATCAGCGTGAGAATTTGGTGAAATGCGTGATTCTCACGCTCAATGCATGGGAGTTGGCAGCCCTGCTTCTCTATCCCCCTCTCCCTCCCCCCTCTCTCTCCTCTCTCTCCACCTCTCTCTTCACCTCTCTTTCTCGCCCCTCTCTCCCTCCCACCTCACTCTCATTCTCTCTCTCTCTCCCCTCTCTCTGTCACTCACACATCCCCCTCCCCCCCTCTCTCTCTCCCCCTCCCTCCCCTCTCTCTCCTCTCTCTCCCCTCTCTCTCTCTCCCTCTCACTCTCTCCTTCTCTCTCCCTCTCTCTCCTCTCTCTCTCTCTCTCCCCCTCTCTCTCTCCTCTCTCTCTCTCTCTCTCTCTCTCTCTCTCTCTCTCTCTCTCTCTCCCTCTCTCTCTCTTCCCCCTCTCTCCCTCTCACCTCTCTCTCCCCCTCTCTCTCCCCCTCCCTCTCTCTCTCTCTCCCCCCTCTCTCCCCTCTCTCTCTCTAACTCTCTCTCCCCTCTCTTTCCCCTAACTCTCTCTCCCCCTCTCTTTTTTTTTTTTCCAAAGACTTTATTCAACACATCAAATACTACAACAGATCAAGTCATACACAAAATGAACTTACATTATATCAAGTGTCATTATAGTACAACATTACAATCATTATTCACAATACTCTCAACCCCAGGCGGTGACCATTGCCCACGGAATACCTCCAAAGTCCCTGTGAACACCGCATGTTCCCTCTCCAGGGACACACGTGCACGGACGTAGGCCCAAAAGAGGGGCCAGCAGCCGACTTTTGCCTCCTCTCCTCTCCCCTCTCCTCCTCTCCTCTCCCTCTCCCTCTCTCCTCTCCCCCTCTCTCTCTCTCTCTCTCTCTGTCTCTCCCTCTCTCACCCATCTCAGCCTCTCTCTCTCTCTCCCCATCTCCTCTCCTCTCCTCCCTCTCTCCCTCCCCCTCTCTACCCCTATCGATCTCCCTCTTCCCTCTTCCCCATCTATCTCCCCATCTCTCTCCGCCTCTCTCTCGCTCTCTCCCTCCCTTTCCAGCTCCCTCTCTCTCCCCCTCCCTCTCCTCTCTTTCCCTCTAACGCCCTCTCTCCCCCCTCTCCCTCTCTATCTCCTCTCCCTCCTCTCTCTCGTACCCTCCCTCCCTCCCTCCTTCCCCCCCCTCTCTCTTCATCCCTCACCCCTCTCTCTCTCCCCCCTCCCCTCCTCTCCTCCTCCTCTCTCTCTCTACCTCTCCTCCCTCTCTCCCTCCCATTCTCCTCCCTCCCACCTCTCCTCTCCCCTCCCGCCCTCTCCTCTCCTCTCACCCTCCTCTCCTCTCTCTCTCTCTCCCCTCCCTCTCTCCCCCCTCCTCCCCCCTCCTCCCCTCTCCTCTCCCCTTCTCTCTCTCCTCTCTCCCCCTCTCCCCCTTCCTCCACTCCTTCTCTATCTCCTCCTCGCTCCTCCTCTCTCCTCCCTTCCTCTCTCCCCCCTCTCTCTCCCTCCCCTCTCCTCTCCCCTACCTCTCCTCTCCTCTCCCGCCCTCCTTCCCCCTCCACCTCTCCCCTCCCCTCCCTCCCCTCCCTCCCCACATAACTCTCCTCCCCTCCCCTCTCCCTCCTCTCTCATCCCCCCCTCCTCCCCTCTCCTCCCCCCTCCTCTCCTCCCCTCTCCCCCTCTTCTCCCCTCCCCCTCTCCCCACCTCCTCTCCAACTCCCCTCTCCTCTCACCTCCGCTCCTCCTTCCCTCTCCTCGCCTCCCTCTCTCCCCCCTCTCCCCCCCTCCTCCCCTCCCCCTTCCTCTCCTCCCCTCCCCTCTTCTCTCAACCCCTCTCCTCCCCTCCCCTCCCCCCTCCCCCCTCCCCTCCCTCTCCCCTCCCCTCTCCCCCCCCTTCTCTCTCCCCTCCCCCTTCTCACCCCTCCCTCTCCCCCCCCCCTCTCTCTCCCTCTCTCCCCTCCCCTCCCTCTCTCCCCCTCTCTCCCTCTCCCTCCTATCCCCCTCTCCTCTTCCCTCTCTCTCCTCTCCTCTCTCCTCCCTCTCTCCTCCTCCCCTTTCTCCGCCTCACCTCTCTCTCCCCCTCCTCTCCCTCTTCTCTCTCTCCATTCACGCCCCCTTTCTTCCCTCTCCCCTCTCTCTCCTCTCACCCCCTGTCTCCCTGTCTCCTTCTCCTCTCACCCCCTGTCTCCCTGTCTCCTTCCCCTCTCTCCACCTCCCTTTGAGAGTCTGTCCCTTCGGCACAGAGACTCTCGCGGCAGCGGCACAACGCTTCCGATGGCCGTGTAGAATTGGACCATCGTTGCCTGTGGCAGATTGTGCTTCCTCAGCTGCCGCAGGAAATACATCCTCTGTTGTGCCTTTTTTACTAGTAGGAGGAATGGTCCACTAACTCATCGTGATTGCTATTCCTCCCCTCTCATTGCCTCCCATATTCTTTCCCTAAGCTCTGGGTATGAGTAATATAATTTAAAGAAGCAACAAAGGTACTTTATTTATGATGAAGATGGACACAAAGAGATGGAGTAACTAAGTAGATCAGTCAGCATCTCTGGAGAAAAATGATGGGTGACGTTTCTGGTAGGGACCCTTCTTCAGACCCTCCTACTACATCCTACTATTCATGAAGCAACTCACAGAGCCACATCCTCACAATTGCTCTGTGTCCAACATCTTTTTTCTGGAATTTCCAGCACACAAATTGGTCACAGTGCCGAGGGAATGGATCAGAAAGTGGGATAATATTGAACTAGTGTGGACGGGTGATCAATAGTTGGCGTGGGCAGAAGCAAAGATCCTGTAGCAGAGCTCTGCTATAGGATCTTTGGGCAGAAGGGCCTATTTTCACATGTAAGAAGGAACTGCAGATGCTGGTTTCGAAGATAGACACAAAGTGTTGGAGAAACTCAGCGGGTTTCTATCACAAACTCTGTCCCTGAGACCCTAATTCCAACCTTCTCCCTGGCAACTGTGTGGGATTCAATAACCAGTGTCATTTTTCACCCGAACTGATTATGGAACCACTTAGCACAGCTGTTACTAAGACTGACATTTGCACTTGGTTACATTAGGACCTTCAATAATGCCTCAGCTCATTTGAAAACTCTGTTCATATTTTTGTTATCTTTAGACTTGACTCATCCAATGCTCCTCTATTCTACAATTCATAACCATGGTCATCAAGGTTCCGTTCCACGTATCCTACTTTACACCAAATACTTTTGACCCGTCACCCTGTTCCTGCTAAAACTTAAGTTTAAAACTCCAACATCTCTTTCTCTGAATTCTCCTTCAGGTCTCCGAAATCCTCCAAAATTTGCCTCACCAATTCTAATTTTTTGAACATCCACAAACTTAATTGCTGTGTTTATTTTCTGATGGATATTTAGAGGTAAAGGTTTTCCAAATGGCAGTTGGAGGCAAAAATAACATAAATTTGGGGCTGTAAAATAGAAAGATTAAACAAGAACTCACCGTTTGAAGTTCGATCTTTATTTTATGAGAAGTTGGAGTAAGAGACTACGTGAAGAACCCGCCAGCCCGCTTGCGCATCAATCTTTAAAGCAACTGTATGAAACCACAGACCACTTGCACCAAATTAAACTATATAAAGATTAATAACGCTTGACTTACCAAATGATCTTTATGAGATTCAGGGTTGGGAGTGGAGGGCATGTAGTCTCTCACTCCAACTTCTCATAAAATAAAGATCAAACTTCAAACGGTAAGTTCTCGTTTAATCTTTCTATTTCATACCAAAGTCTCGTGAGAGACTGCGTGAAGCCTTCAAAGCTCTGTGGTTTCATGCAGTCAACCAATCTGTATGTGAAAACACTAAACAGATAAACCATAAATAGTAGAAAGGACATGGGCCATTAACAACATGATGCTAACTTTACATACATGTACATCGCCCTTAATTGAACCACAGTCCCAATTGCCTTTGGGTTAGACAATAGCTCATGCAACACTCTATCTGCAACTGTCCAGACATGTTCAACAAAATGTTATAACTTCTGAAAGTGCGCTTATGTGAGCCTCCTGCTGTTGCAAGAAACTGATCTAAGAGGAATATCCATTCTACTGGCTGCTGACGAGCCAGCCGCCCTGGTAGAGTGAGACTTGAAATTATTTGTATTCACTCCTGCTTTCAGCTGCTTACACTCTATCCATCTTGAAATAGTCTGCACCAACAATCTCTTGTGAAACTATTATATAACTATGAAGAAACTTTTCTTTCATCTCACAGGTTCTTAGTAACCTCAGTGTATCTTATTACATAATAAACACCCTCAAATCTCTGATCTGGTGGGTATGCTGTCAACTCCAACTTGTACCCAACTGTGGCTGTTTTGCTTTATGAGTTCATTCAAATAAAATTCTACCCTCTTGTCAGGTATGACCGAGAGATCCAGACGGAGATTGTGTAAAGACTGAGCTCTTCGTGCTGAAATCAGCCATAAGCATGACTAACTTAAGAGTAACTGCTCCAACATTTGGGATACAGCTGATGATAATTTTCATAAAAATCTATACTGATTACACATTCCACACTACTTTGTATCTAGGCTTTAGAGTGTTCATATAAAAGACACCTTCCATAACCTTAGTCAACAGTGAGTGAGAACCAATCATTTATTGTTCCACATAGTACTAGATACAACAACAAAGCAGTACAAGCAGTGTTAATTATGCTATAATATAGTTGCTTCTCTTAAACCCAAACTGAAAGAAAACCACAAATCTCTGCTACTTCCGTTTGAAAGTAGCTCACATGTGTCTCTTCACAAAACTTTCCATACACCCTTGCAGTGATAGATGCACGAGAAATAGGTTGAACTAGCCACCGCTCATGTCTTCGAGCAAATATAGGATCTTCTTTCTGTGGACTTATTTACAATGGAAGCCATGGTTGAGTAGGCCAATTTGGCTCTGCTATATTTTATGTTGCCTTGTCTTAAATTACCTTAGGAGGCATCTACTGATAAATACCCTGAGCCTTATCTGTGGGTAGGGTCTGAGACATATCTGCAGAGTTTATGACAAAATCTAAATATGTAATAGATAATGCCGGTTCCAGTATGGATTTCCTGGATGAATAACAAACCCTAGATGCTCTAGGAGCACCTTGGTTGCTGAAACGGCTAACTCTGTGACACTTGATCTCTACCCTACAATAAGCATGTCCTCTCTAAACTCCATGACAAATTGCCCTTTAGAACTGAGTAGGGCAGCATTGACCTTAGGATCTTTGTAAATAGCCTAGGGCTGAAGTTAACCCGTTAGGTAGAGCCTAAAATTTCCACAATTGGTCTTGCCAGATAAACCTCAGATATATCCTGTGACTCTCGTGGGCCTTCGAGATCGATTGAGGCCGTAAAGTAATCCCCTGTACTCAGCTATTTTGCTGAATGAAAATTATCCATCTTAAAATGGTTTCAACTTGGATAGCCATAGTTTCCTCTTTAGACCGTATGTACGGAATTCTAAGCTTCACTTGCTGCGGAGGAAATGAATCAGCCAGAAACTGAATCTATAACCGTTTATGATTTGTAAAATGGAAAGATCGGAGGTTATCTGTCCCCACCTGTTGTTGAACCGTCTCAACCTATCTCCGACTTGAATATCGTCAGCAAATCTCATGCGACTGATGGAATAATATTTGCATACCTCGACGGCCTCCACCTCATTGTCGCTTTGCTATGCCGAGACAGACGGTGGCTGTAGATGTGATCAAGGCAGTTTCTAAGAAAGCACTTGCTATAAAAACCACCAAGGCTGCCAATAAAATAATTGACAAAAGGTGATTATTACCCCCCGCCACCAATATCCAGCAACCCCTGAGACTGACACCACCAAAAATGGCCTTAGGCGGATGATCAATAGAGTCAACTGACCCAAGACTTTGCTCTGTCCCCTTGGCTCAGGCATCCTGGCCAGCTGGGGAACGATACTGAGTATGTGGAGTGCGCTGCTTCCATGGTAAGCGCTGAAAACCTGCGAATAAAAAGCCTTCAGGCTTGGTTTTAATTGGGTAGGCCTGGTGCTCCAACCAGCCCCTGTGTAGTGGTATCTGCCACTCATTTGGTAGGGATGATATGCATGCAGGTAAACGGAAGTATAATATAATGCAAGGCTGAATCAGGAATTACCTTGCAGTCCTGAATCAGTAATTAAGTCGCCAGAGTGTATAACACAATCTCTTCGACCCGCCACTCAATCAGGAATACTGGTATTGAGAGCCTATGGATTATTATAAATACATTGTTGATTCACAACATGAACCTGCAGGTCAGATAAAAATTGTATTATATGCCAGACCAGCTTCCTGCTGATAACTACCTTTCCCAGGGAGGATGGCAATGATGATTCCAATGAACCAGCAATTCTACTAACTGAGGAGAAATAAACCATATGTTGAGGAAGACTTCAACTATTTCATTCTACTGAGCAGTCTGATAACCTCAATCACAGATGATGAGGCAGTGCTTCCCTGGTCACTATGACCCCTATGGCCAGCCAGTTCCATGATGGTCTACCCTGAACCAGGGTAAACAAACTGTTCCTACTTGGAACTTACAGAGGTTACTATGCAAGGCACCCTGCCAATGTCTCTACATCAACCTGATCTATCCCAGAGACAGCCCAAACCTGGGCCGACAGACTGCTCCATTTCGGATTTTACGGAGGTTAATAACGAGACCTTACTTACCAACGCCTCTGACCCCGGGTCGATTTGCTTGTTGGAGCTTCAGCGAGGTTTCATTTGCAGACACTGTCTGTCATGCTTGTCATATCTGTTAGATAGCTGATGTCGCTGGCCAACTCCTCTTGTAGTGGCTTGTCCGTCCCCGAGGGGACAGCAAATTAGGAGGCAAGAGCAGGCAGCTCGTCCTTATGCGATTCTCGCACATCATGCAATAAAGCATGGGATTCAGGCACATAGCCATGTTCGGATCAGTTCCATACTGATCTCTGACACTCTCTTAGAGTTGGAGAAATAGTGCATCCGGAACCAGGCGTTGCCACATGCGTATGCCTCGGACTGCCTGTGCATGCTTCCATAACACAGAGCATATTTTGTGACACCATCTCCGATAGTCTTTCGAGTGGGAGGAATATTCCAACCCTGAACCAGGGGTAGCTAGAGGCATATGACTTGAACTGCCTGTGCATGCTTCCGTAATACGGAGCATAATATTTGGCACCATCTCCATCACTTCTTTCATCCGAGTGGGAGGACTTATGCAAACCTGAACCAGGAGCTGCCTCAGGCATGTGTGCATATACTTTGGCACCATCTCCATCACTCCGTTCATCCGAGTGGGAGGAATATTGCAACCCTGAACCAGGAGCTGCTGCCTGACATGCCTTCGTAACACGGAGCATTTCTTGTGCCACCATGTGATTCATCAGATGTTGTAATTGAGACAAACGCCCAATCACATCTGCCATAGATGTCCCAAATCATCCAACAAGACCTGTCCCACAGACTTGGCTTTGACTTTGCCCCGACTCAGGGTTGTCAGGCTGCTCCCTTCAGCAGCCGAACCGGGACTAGCTGTGCAGATTGGTGATCTGTTGGTATCATCATTATACTTACCAGACAGGTTGCACCTGCTAGTGACTCCGAGTCCTTGCTCCCTTCTGGAGCCCCAACGGAGTATTACAGGGAAGGACTGGAGCGCCTCTGGCCAACTCGGATGAGCCAGCATTATAATCTGAGTCACCTCTTCCCGATAGTCCGCTAGACAGAGTGGGAGAAATACTTTAAAACATTTTTTTTTTAATACTGCAACCCTGCCAGGTGTCGTCACAGGCAAATGTGATTAAAAGAAGCATATCCCCATTAAATCAGAGATTCAACTGCTCTATCGATATCCACAGTTGGAATCCCTTATAAAAGAATCTCCAACAGTCCCCTCTAGTGAGCGGGAATTACTATGAAACCACCAGGTGAAGCTCCCACAGGAGTCTGATAGGTACATTTTAATTTTTGTTCTAAGTCTCCGCAGAGACTGTCAAAAATTGCCATTGCTGACTATATTTCAAGTCGTCATAGCGGGGTGTTGGGAAAAATTTTGAATAAGCAATAATCGTGCCTCGGGTAAACCTCATCGGCTACGATACTGCCACTGTGCAAAGCTGCTCAAAAAAGGCTTCCTAAGCCAGGAGCTCTGGACTGCTACGGCAAGTCCAATTTCACTACACCATTGTGATAATAAATGTCCTTTGTAATTATCATTTTTAATATAAAGTTTATTGGCATCATATGATATCGTTATATTGCCAAAGAATTAAATATGACCTTTGAATGCTCTCTACTACCATAGTCACAAACGTGACCGAGTGGCAACCGCTATTAATGACAACTCTATTTACAGCTGCCCAAAAATAAAGCATACACTATATGCTGCTGCAGCATAGCTGAGCCCCTCCGCTAGCAGCAACTATGTTTAAAATTGGTCGGCGCTACGGCAGCTGAGCTTATCTGAGCGGCTATTTTTAACTCACCGGCTGCTAAACCTCCTGCCGCAATTTATGAAATCCTAGCTCCTTACGGAGCCCCGCGGCTGCCTCCAAATCTGTCTGCCTGCTCCCGTTCGGAGCTCTGATGCCGGCAGCCGTCATCCCAGCTCCTATGGAGCCCGACAGCGGCCTCCAAATTCGGCCGCCTGCTCCCATGCGGAGCTCGAACGGCGGCACTCGCAACATTTTTCTCTCGCTCCTTATGGAGCTTCCACGGTGGCTCAAACCCCGGCCACTTCCATAGCTGCACTGGGCCCGCTATCGGAGCGGCCCGCTGAAAGTAAAATTGACTTGCCTGCCAGAGCAGTTTCGAACTGCTCCGACTCGTGCGCCATGCGTTAGACGTATTGACGCGCATGCAGGCTGGCGGGCTCTTCACGTAGTCACTCACATGATTGAAATAAAATAGATCGAACTGTCACATCACACTTGGTAAACTGCAGAGGTTTTACAGTTTTTCATTCAATCCCCCAACTGAACACCTCTCAAGATTTGTGTACAGTTAGTAATGAATATATGCTGACAACAGATTTCCCTTGTAACTTGGTATGCTGACACTCTTCTGATGAATTATACCTCTGCTCACTTAAATTATTTCATGCATACAAATAGTTTAAATGTTGACTTCTCATCTATTTAAACTGCCTGGATCTAAATGAATGATCAGTTGAGTTATTAATCCACCCTCTAATGTATAATGTTCAGATGGATAGTTGAAATAAGACAAAGCTTTTTTAAACAATTCATTTTATAAACCAAGAATGAATCAGTGAGTAAAATTGTGAAGTAGGTAGGTCGTGATATATTTTATAGACGCTGGTTATTCAAGCCTTTGGTTAGTTCCTCCAACACAAGCACTTTTTCTCTCTGCTATATATCTGTCACTTGTGTTGCCAATCTCAGTTATCACTTTGAACTTTTAAGATGCTTTGCAGGGTAAGCTCCACTATAAATTTGACTTGGGTTTGACAGCATTGTGATTTTTTGTAATCTGATCATGCTCCGTGAAAACCCAAGTTATGGTATCAAACAAACAACGTGGCAATATCAGAGACCAAAGGAAGCAGTGAGACAGATTTGCAAATATTATGATATTCATTACCTGTGCTTGCCTTCAAAATAGCATTCACTTTGTTTTATAGAACCACGTAGTGGTCTAGCACTGAAAAAGACCATTCATCCTTTCAACGCCCGGCTGCATTTCCTCTCCACAGAGAGCATGGCCTAATCACACTCTTCTGTTCTCTCCACATTTCCTTTAACATTTCTTTAGAGCTACATCGCAGAAACAGGACCTTCGGCAGACTCCGTACTGACAGCACCCGACCCAAGGTCAGAATCGTAACAGAGTCTCTGGTGCTGTAAAGCTACTCCACCGCCGCGCCTCTGTGCTGCCCTTATATTTGATTTATATTGAACGTTGATGGTTGAGTGATAGGGTTGTGGTGCATTGTGACAATGTCTGAGGCTAATAGTGGCTGAAAAAATGGCACAAACATTTTTATTTTTTAGCCGATATTTATCTACACTGGTCTATTCGTTATTGATACCTATATTGTTTTCCCTTTCCAATCACTATTATCATTTTCAGATTAATGCCATAACAACAGTGCTACAATAATGCTGACTGGAAGGTTTTGGCTTCAACAACTGATGAATGACATTTTTATGAATTGATGGACATCAAGTATTATAACCCGAGAGATTATTTATTGGCTTTCAATCATTAGATGTGGTAACACCGTATTTACAACTAGAAGACTGTTGACATCTATCTTGAAGCCGTCGAGTATGGCTGCCCTGCCAGAAGCTGTTAGTCCTTTCACCCTTTCTTAAATTTTTTAATGAGTTAAAAAGTGTTTGTTTTGGAGGTCTAGTCTTTTTATGTGGGGTTGGGGGGGGGGGGAGGGGGGGAAGGGGAAAACTGGTCTTCTCAGTCCCTACCTAGTTGGAGATGTTGCTTTTATCCGAGCCGTATCTTCGCCCCTTCCTCGCGGCCTACCAACAGGACTGGAGCGGCGTTTCCTGCTGGGACCGGCCAGGCCTTCAGCTTCGGCGGCAGCTCAGCGCTGAAGCACCATCACGGAGTGGGCGATGCCTTACCCAGGTCGCTGTGCTGTGGACTCCGGAGTGCTGAGACCACTGACTCCAACATTGCGGAGCTGCGGGGCATCCAGCTGCGGGGCGGCGCTGAACTTTAAACACTGCGGAGCCTGGGATCTCTCGCCGAGATCACCAGTGTTGGAGCTCCGACCAGCGCGGCCCGTGGACTTCGGGAGCCGCGGTCTCCGGGGAGGAAGCGGCCGTTCCAGGCACTCCAAGCCCCTGAGAGGGTTCTGCCGATGCCGGAGTTCCATCAGCCGGCGAGAGGGCCTGAAGCATCGGGCTGCCGTAGCGGCGACTGCGGAGGCCTCAATAGGCCCAACTATGGGTGAACAGGGGATAGGACTGGACTTTGCTGCCTTCCCTCACAGTGGGAACCATTGTGGGGGGATGTTTTTATGTTTATTGTCAAATTCTTAAACGTTGTGTCTTATTTTTATTGGTGTGCTGCAAATGGCAAGTCAAATTTCACTGCACCAATTGGTGTATGTGATAATAAACCTTTGTATAAATGTCCTTTGTGAATGTCTGGATTACCATTTTCAAGCACTGCTGAAGATCTACCGAGGGGAAGGTCTCGGTGGAGAGCTGATTAGATATCCAGCTGGAACAGTGAGATGGAGGATTATTCAGTACAAGCCACGTAACATACGGAAAAAATAACTGATTTCTCAAAAACAAAAGATTGAGGAAAGATGAAAACATTGGATACCATCTGAACTTATGCTTTTTAAGTGTATCAAAGCATCTCCTGATGATTCGGTGTTACGGTAGATATTATTAAAAATTTGCCTTATGTTATTGTATGTGGCACATCAACAAATTCATCTGAATGCACATCTACCAGACCATGCAATGATGCAATAGTGTGTGTGGCCTGAAATCCACCATGTTTCCTTCAACAGATTGTAAATTCAGAGACAGAGTACAATGCATTGTTAAATGTTAATCCTAGCAATGAATTTCTAGGAGCCAGCACCTCTCTGAACCTGCATGGCCCCCTCTGCCCATGACGCTCTTCCTGATAGCGTGAAGAGTTTTTTATTTAGTTCCATAATCAATGCCGTGACACAGCTCCAAAAGCTAAAATCCTCAAAGGCAAATCAATGAATGTCGCACGGTAAGAAACAGTTCAGAAGGAAGGGAATTGATGTTGTCACGTGTCATGGAAAAGATATGAAGAGCTTTGTAGATGATATTTGAAAAGAATATATACTTCTCAGACAATTTTCACTTTGCATTAAGTTGTCTACATATTTCCTTTTAATATTTTAAATAACTGTCCATCGATTTTGGTCTTTTGGAGCCTCTGGCTCTAGATTAAAATATTATGTCCTAAACCCCAGGCACGGAGAAACAATTCATAATTGAAGCTGCCCTCTGGTACTGAAGGACCATTGCATTCTCAGACATGTCATCTTCCTAAAGATAATCAATACTGAGGTTCTCTCTGAATACATTTTGTATCGGAACACAAGAAAATAGGAGCTGGACTGGGCCATCAGGTCCCTCTATCCTTCCCTTCCCCTTCCTGTCAATATGAACATGGGTGATCTAGTCCAAGTCTCAATTCCTTCTCTGAGCCAGAATTCCTTTGCCATCAATTCCCTGACCTTAAAAATAGAAAAAATAACTACTGTCAATTTAAATATTTCTAACAAACTAGTTCCATGACTCTCTGAAATTGAAAATTCAGGAGGTCACCACCATCTGTGAGAATAAACTACATGCCTCCATTTTAAATGCCCCTTATCTTGAAACCATGTCCTCTTGTTCATGAGTCTCCCATGAGTAAAGACACTTCTCTTGCCCACTGAGGACCTTATACGTTTCAATGATTATTTTGCATTCTTCAAACTCCAAAGAATATGGGCCAAACCTGTTTGGTCCCACTTGATATGACAATCCTCTCATCAGGAATAAATTGAGTGAAACTTTGTTAAACTGCCATCATTGCTACAGTAGTTTTCCATAAATAAGGGCACCAAAAATAGGGATTTTTTAAAACTCCAACCCCATCACAATAAATGCCATTGTGCAGTTTGCCTTCTGCTTGTCTGCTAACTTTCTGTGATTTGTGCACAAGAACACTTAGATCCCTCGCCAATAGTCTGTCTGGCCTTTCTTCTTTTTGTTATTTTTAGTATGTGTTTAAAAGTATGTTTTAGTGTTCCTTGGTTTGTTTTATGTGGGGGATGGGGAGAGGGCATGGGGGGAACTTTTTTTCAATTTCTCACCTCGACGGAAATGCAATTTTTTTTCCCATATCATATCTCCGTCCACACTGCGGCCTAACATCGTGGAGTGGCGCGGCCTTTCCTGGAGACCGATGGCTGCGAGGGCTTTGATCGCCCCGACTGTGGATGGTTTGACTGTCCCAACTGTGGGAGAAGTAAAAGAAGAAGATTGAACTTTATTGCCTTCCGTCGCAGTGAAGAATGTGGAATCCAGTGTGATGGATGTTTATGGTAACTTTTATGTGGTTGTGTGTCTTGTTGCTTTTCACTTAGTATGGCTGTATGGTAACTCAAATTTCACTGTACCTTAATTGGCACGTGACAATAATCTGACCTTGAAACCTTGACTTTGTTCATTTGAAGTTTCTTTCCATTTAGATAATAGTCTGCCTTTTGATTCTTCATACCAGTGCATGACCTCATATTTTCTCTCATTATTACCCATTTGGCAGGGATTCACCCATTCACTCCATGTACAATTGCAGAATCGCAATTTTCTCAACAAAGTATGCCCTAACATCTTTTTCCATTCACTGGCAAACTTGGATACGTATGACTCAGCCTTATCAGTTTAGTTTAGAGATACAGATCCTTTAGCCCCCAAATTCATGCGAGAATAGATTAAGAATAAATTGAGTCATTGTTAAAAAAATCTGCATCCTACAAATTTAAAATGAATAATTTGGAGAATGAGGGTAACTGGTGCATGATCTTAAATGGTGTTATGTACTGTTTGACAATCCAATTACCGCAATGGGCAACCCTATGGAAATGATTCATTAACATTAAAATATCATTGAAGCAAATGCAAGATTGGTGAGGCTAGCTGAAGCACAATCAGCTTTAAGGCATCTCTGCGGCCTATTCATCTGCAAATCCCATTTTTTTGGAATTGTCTTAATTAAGGCTGAATTAGAATTAGAATTAGAATTAGAATTAGAATTTGAATTACCTTTATTGTCATTCAGACCTTACGGTCTGAATGAAATTTCGTGCCTGCAGTAATACATACAATAATACAATAATAAACAACAATAAACACAAATTAACATCCACCACAGTGAGTCCTCCAAGCACCTCCTCACTGTGGTGGAGGTAAAAATCTTTGGGCTACAGTCTCTTCCCTCCTCTTCTCCCTCTGCGCTGAGGCGATTCCCCACCGGGCGATAATAATAATAATAATAATAATTTTATTTATAGAGCACTTTAAAAACAAACATAGCTGCAACAAAGTGCTGTACATCACTAATCATTGACAAAAAAGTTAATACACACCAAAAATAACAATCAAAAGAAATAATAGGAAAAGACATGTAAAATAAAGAAACATCAAAAACACCACAAACAGAAGCAAAGGCACAAACAGTCCCGCGGCTCACCGAACCCCGTAAATGGGCCGGCTCAAACACCGCGGCCCGGGGTGGTCGAAGCTGCCGCTCTCCAGTCCAGCGGACACAGCCGCTGGCCCGTGGCTGAACCCCAGACTCAGGTCACCGCCGCCAGAACGCCGTCCCAGCCACCGGAGCACCGTTCCAGCCCCGAGCCGGATCGCCCTCACGTGAGTGCCGTTCCTCCCTCGAGCTGGGCCGCTCCGACGGCAGCGCCATTCCACCCTAGGGCTGGGCCGCCCCAACGGGAGCGCCATTCGCCCTCGAGCTGGGCCGCTCCGACGGGAGTGCCACAGCCCCTCACGGGAGAGTCTCAGCCCCGCGCCAGGCCGCCATCACGGGAGCATCACAGCTCCTCACGGGAGCGCCGTTCCAGCCCCGAGCCAGACCGCCCTCACGGGAGCGAGCCCTGGGCAAGTCCTGACTGGCTCTGCCTCCGGAGTCTCGAGGTCGCCAGCTCCGCCATTAGGCCTCAGCGCAGACGGAGGTAGAGAAGGGGGATACGACAAAAAAGTCGCATTCCCCCGAGGGGAGAGACAGCAAGCCCCGTTTCACCCCCCCCACATAAACACAATCTAAAAACCAAAAACTTAACTAGACAAAACGAAAAAAAACAACACAAAAAAGTAAAAACAAACGGACTGCAGGCGAGCCGCTGCTGCCAGGGCAGCGCCGCCACTTACAGTTGCGACATTGTAATTACTACTGCAGAATCTCATGAATATGGAGATGATGGCACTGTTTAAATCCAAAATTGCAAAATTCAGCTTCTCTGGTGTAAAGCAGCAATGTAAATTAAAATAAAACTGCAGTCAGAAATAGTTTCAACCACATTCAGCAAAATATCTTTAAGATTGCATTTTTATACTCTAAACCAGACCTACATTTATTATAACTTTATGTCATAGCTGTTTAAAAATGGAACAGTCACACACATTTAATGCCCATTCTAAATTAGCCAAAGGATGAACAGAAATTACAATCCATAGTTGCAATTGTTTATTTTAAAGCAATATCCACAGGGTTGCTTAACCTATTGAACTTGTTCCTTCCAACTGGATAGGTCGTGTTCATAATATTATGGCCCATTCTTACATTATTAGATTTTCTATAATGACTAACCAAAGTAAATGTGGATTGTTTTCCAACATACAAGGAAAAATGAGTAAAAGGTCCAAATCTGAACCCTTAGCTTAGTTGTTCAATAACAGACCTGAAAACGGTTTATTGTTCCTTTTAGGACATTAAAAGAGTATTGTGGATTATCAAGAAAAAACTCTTTGTGAAAGTTACAAAGACTATAAGAACTTCAATTGCAAGATTTTCAGAACTGTATTTTTTGGTTGTAGTGTGACATGTGGCAGATATCAGTAGGAGCAGCAACAGCCTGGAATGGTATTGTGGTATGTAAGCTGTGACCATGACCATAACCTCATTGGGCAAAGTAGTGAAGCCAACAGGTTGATGCTGTAGATCCTCTCAATGACTTATGGAGAGACTGTATGGACAGAAACCTGGGACTTCCATGTTCTGAACACGTACAGTATGTGATGTCAGCAATTGATCAAGATATGTGTCATTGAGTAGAAATGGGTTTGCCACCGAAGACCAAATAGAAATGACTGCAATGAGATCTACCAGATTTGAGCTGTGTTCATTAAAGATGGCTATCTCCTTTGCAATCAGGAGTGCCTCGTTGGTCGCTGGCTATTCCACTCTCCAAGGTCGATATTTAATTCTTAATAACTTGATTTGGCACCAAATCCAGACTGCAAGGAAAGAGAAGAGAGATCTGCATGTCATTTTCCTTGACCTTGCCAGCGCGTTCGGAACTGTCCCTCACAGTTTCCTCTGGGCATCCTTTGACTTCTTCAGGATACCAGAGACTATCGCAAGCCATGTCAAGGCTTATTTTCAAGATCTGCAGCTCTGTTTCACCACGCCTGACTTCACGACCACATGGCACTGCATGGAGATTGGCATTAAGTACCATCTCCCCATTGATTTTTCCAATGGCTATGGAAGTCATCATAAGGGCCTCCAAGTGGGTAGTGGGCAGCGAGCGGCTGAAGTCTAGAGTTCGTCTACCACCTACATGGATGACATGACAATCATAACAACAACAGCACCTTGCACCAGGCGCCTTTCAGGGAAGCTTCAAGAGAACATCACTAGGGTCAGAATGAAATTCAAGCCATCCAAATCAAGAAGCATTTCTATAACCAAAGGCAAACTGACAGATCAAAGGTTCTTCATTGATCAAGAACCTATTCCAACTGTGTCACAGAAGCCAATCAACAGTCTGGGAAGATGGTATAACACTAAACTGAAGGACACTGATCAGGCTAACAAGTTTAGGCAAGAAGTCATCAAAGGTCTGGTGAACATCGACCGATCCATGCTGCCTGGAAAGCTGTAAATCTGGTTCCTGCAGTTTGGGTTACTACCTCGCCTTATGTGGCCACTAACCATGTATGATATCACCCTCACAAGAGTCGAGAAGATGGAAAGAACAATCAGCTCTTTTGTGAGAAAGTAGTTAGGTGTTCCTCAGTGCCTGAGCAGCTTAGGCCTGTACGGTCAGGGGATACTCCAGCTGCCTCTCTCTAGTCTCACAGAGGAGTTCAAGTGAACTAAAGTCAGACTAGAGATGACCCTGGCAGAATCAAGGGACACTGTCATCCGAGCTGCTGCTCCAACCCTGGCAAAAGGAAAGAAGTGGACGGTTAAGAATGCGACACAGCAAGCGAAGTCTGCTCTCCACCAATGCGACATGATAGGGCAAATCCAACACGGAAGAAGTGGCTAGGGGCTTGGCGGAAATCGACCTTGCTGGAACAGGGCATCATCACTGGAGCGCCGGAAGTTGGTCGCGGCCGAAGTCCGCTGACAGGAGGAGTTGAGTAGGTGTGCCAAGGCTGTGTCGCAAGCTAAACAGGGCCAGTGGATGAGATGGGAGAGTGTGGAAAAGAGGAAGATCAGCTGGAAGGACATGTGGGAGATGGAGGCGAGCAGGATACGTTTCCTAATTCGGGCAACCTATGATGTCCTTCCTAGCCCAAAAAATCTCAACCAATGGCTGGGCGAAGATCCATCATGCCCCCTGGGTTCAACACCAGCCACACAGGCACATCCTCACTGGGTGTAAAGTAAGCCTCTCCCAAGGACGGTACACCTGGAGACATAATCAAGTGCTCAAATGCCTGGCGGCGACTCCGGAAGGCAGGAGAACAACCCTGCCGCCAAGGACAACCAACCCAGTTAAGCCAATTGCCTATATTCGGGAGGGGGAGCAAGGACAATGGAAAATTTCACCAAGGACCAGGTTTGGACAGCTGGAGGCAGCCCAGGATTGGCAGATGCTGGTGGATGGGGACCAACGGCTTACAGTTCCATCAGAGATAGGCCTGATCTTGTGCTCTGGTCGAACTCTCAGCGCATGGTGTATCTTGAGGAGCTCACAATCCCTTGGGAGAATGCTGTGCAGGAAGCCTTCGAAAGAAAGAAACTGCGATATACAGAGCTTGCAGCGGAGGCAGAACAGTGGAGAGCTAAGATCTGCCCGGTAGAAGTTGGATGTCGATGATTCATGGCAACATCAACCGTAAGACTGATGAAGGACCTGGGGATCAGCGGACAAGCCCTACGCCAGGCCATCAAAGAAACGTCACGGGTGGCAGAGCAGAGTAGCCAGTGGCTCTAGCTGAAGAGAAAATACCCCATTTGGTCTCCCAAATAACCGACTAGAGAGATGCAGAGGGGGGTGGTTCTGGGATGTCAGAATGCACCGCTGAGCCTACTGGAGACGTCGTGGGTCGTCGATGAAAATAGGTGCCCACGTGATAACCACAATGACGTGTCTGCCTAGCCTTTCTCAACATCGGAGGAGCATAGGTGAGTGCATAAGGCTCCCATCACCACTGGGAGCAAGTTGACATTTGGCACTTTGGATTTTTTAACATCTTGTCCTGTGTATCTGGAAACATCATGACACTGTAGTGTCACGTGGTTCCGTTTAATCTTTGCAGAAGGGATGAAAGCCACTATTTTCCAACATTGGTTAATCTTTTTACTTACGTCATGCTGAATGGAAAATAGTAGAACTAGTATGTTTGTCAATTATTAGTTGTATATTATTTGGATTTAACCGATTGTCAAACGATTTCTACCTGTTGACTAACAAAGCCAACAGCACTTCATATTCCGCTTGGGTAGCTTACCGCCCAACAGTATGGACATTGAATTCTCCAATTTTATATGAGACTTTCTTTCTTTTTGTGCCCTCTCCCACTTCAGTGCATACCCATTTCTCTCACAGTCCCTCCTGCTTCCTTTACATTTCACTTGGCTTCTCTCTTTACCCAATACCCTTTTGTCTTCTTTTCATATTTAGTCTTTGTTGCTTACTCCATCCGGGAGTCAATCAATCCCGCCTCACCAGTATCAACATATCATTTATAACCTGCTGTCTAACCTGCTGAGTTACTCCAGCATTTTGTATTTGACTCAAGATTCCAGCATTTGCAGTTCCTTGTGTCTCCAATAAAAAAAGCTATCTGGATAAATTATGATCAATGTACAATATAATTTGTAATAACTTATTACTTGTGCCCCATGGCTTCTTTGAGATGAAATACTAATAAATAAAATATTTATAAATATTGTACATAATAAATAATGTGCTTGTCATGATACCAACTTCCTTCCACACATTTTTTTGACAGTTAATTCTTCACTTCAATACTAGGAATGTCAAGTTAAGTATTTCTATATGGAACATAATATTTTGTGAGAGAAACAACCCTTATTGCTAAGTCCATTGGTGATAGAATTCCATTGCATGTCATATAATTTCAGTAGATGCATGTTATTTGAGCTGAACTGGCAAAAAAAATCTTTAGGACAGCGCAATAGCGCAGCGGTAGAGTTGCTGCCTTGCAGCACAGAGACCAGGGTTCGATCCTGACTACGGGTGTTGTCTGTATGGAGTTTGTACATACTCCCTGTGACTGCTTGGGTTTTCTCCAGGTGCTCCGGTTTCTTCCTACATTCCAAAGATGCACAGGTTTATTGGCTTCTGTAAATTATCCCTAGTGTGCAGGATAGAACTAGTGCACAGGTGATCGCTGGTCGGCGCGGACTTGGTGGGCCGAAGCGTCTGTTTCCACGCTGTATCGCTAAATTAAACTAAATAATTGCAATTATGCCTTGAAACAAGTAATGCAAGGACAACTTTGAACATTCTGTCATGAAACCTAAACTCTGAAAATACTTCTCAAGAGCTTAAAGAAAAGTACAGTTTGTCAATTGTTAGTTGTATATTATTTGGATTTAACCGATTGTCAAACGATTTCTACCTGTTGACTAACAAAGCCAACAGCACTTCATATTCCGCTTGGGTAGCTTACCGCCCAACAGTATGGACATTGAATTCTCCAATTTTATATGAGACTTTCTTTCTTTTTGTGCCCTCAATGGATGGGAAGGGAATGGAGGGTTATGGTCTGAGCGCAGGTATATGGGACTAGGGGAGATTATGTGTTCGGCACGGACTAGAAGGGTCGAGATGGCCTGTTTCCGTGCTGTAATTGTTATATGATTATATGGTTATATGGTTACAGTCAGGCAAGTTCAAGTTCTAAATCAAATCACGGGCCGATTTGGAAGTTGCCAAGTTATCATCACAATAAAAGTAAAACACAATCCTCATGTGGATTTTATATGCAGGAAAGAAAAGAATTGCACCTATCTTCATGCCACACAGGATTATCTGAATTTTACATGCAAAGTAGTCTGATATTTGATAATATGTTGAAGAATGTGCACTTATTTTGAAAGTCAGTTGTACAATGCTGCTATATTTAACAGATGTAAGTGCAAAACCATGTAGTGCACCACTCGAGAGGTTTGATAAGATACATCAATTGGCACTTCTGTTACAACTGCTACACACACTATTCATTTCACATGTTCCAAAACAAACTTAGTTCAGTGGACTTTTAACAATTTATACATTCTTGTTTGAAATCGGCAGCTTTTTTTGTCATGCCTGATTTAATCAGTACATTAGGAGGGCAGCATTTGGTATGAAAACAATGATATATTCATGGTGTAGCTTCTATTTTGAGATTGCTATTCCAAGCCGTCTATTTAGGGTGAATAAAAACAAGAAAAATCATGGATGTCAAACTTCATTTTTATGCACAGATGCTCAAAAGATCACATCATGCTAAATCTTTGTAGGTTTTGTTGTAATGTGAAAGGCAGCAATATTCTCATACATTATACCCTCAATCAAAATGGCATGCATGTAAAATAGAAGCTGAAGAAAAACTTGCATTTGTAATCATCTGAAGGCAAAGTAACAGCAGCACCAGGTGATGCAGTAATAGGAACTTCAAGGTACGATTTAGACTTATTGCCGTTCTTCTTCTTATCGAGTCCACATCACAAGATTAGAAATTGTTCAGCCAGAGCTGACCACACTTCTCGGCATCTGCAAACAATGGCGTCTGGCGCTTCTTGTGCGTAGTGGTGGAACGTTTGGTGGAAACAGGGCTGCAAAGTGAACGCTATTTCCTGTTGCAAACTCAATAGGCTGGCATTGCATTAGAGGAAATCTCAAGTTCCTTGGTTTCTGACAAGCGGCAGTCTGAAGGAATTTACATTCACTCACCTAACGCAAATAAGAATAACTACCCGATAGCATCGGATCCGTTCCACCAAGATGCCATACAGTGGCAATAGTAATTTCTTCAATCCTGGGGCCTCAATTGTTTTAATGAGACATATAAGGCAGGTAAGGGCACAGATAGAAACTTCCAATGTGGCTGCAGTGATGCATTCAACTGCTTGTAGTTTGGGTCAACTCTCACCACTTCACCTATCTACCCCCACCGCAATCTGGCTGTAGTCCCATTTAACGTGATAATCAGAGTCCATTAATATTAGAGATGCAGAAGCAGCATTTTTTGGGATAGAACATAAGTTTTCCAGCCAGCATTGAGCTGAGGTTTAGCGAGAAGAGTTTGGTTATTTCTGTGTAACCAGGAAGTGGTGTGACAGTGTTGGGCAGGGACTTGATTTGGGATACTGCCGCCAGCTTTGCCTCTATAAACATTTCCACTAGAGATAGCAGAGCGAGCTGTCTGTTCCGGAATATTGTCAACTGGCACATTCTAGAGTGTAGGAGTTCGTGCTTGGTGCAGCCAACGCCAAGGCTCTGTGGGGGAGGACCACAGTCTAGAGTCCCTCTGCTGCTGGGCATTGAGGGGCAGGGTCTGGTGGAGACACCCCTCAAACAAGGGAATAAATATCACCCCAGTGGCCACATTGAGTGGCACTGGTGTTGGTTATATGGATAGTTTGTGAACACAACGTAACACTAATGAATGTATAGACGCTGAGAATGTTGGAAGTTTTGGAACTTTCTGGTTTTGCATATATTTTTTATTCTGCATAATTATTTTTATGGAAAAAAGTTTTCCTCCAGCCAGGAATCATTCTTCTATTCATTTATAGACTGAGGGTACCACTGACAAGGGGAAGTATTTCTTGTTCATTCCTAATACCATATGAGAAGGTGGTGATGGGCTACTTTCATTAAATGCTGCAGTTCTTCTGGTGAATGTACTCCCTCTGCTCAGTTGGTCAGAAGTTTGAAGGCTTAGGCACAGCGACAATTAAAGAACATCAATGTTTTCAACTCAGTAGGGTGTGCCGTTGTAGGAGAAAATCTCAGGTGCTGTTGTTTCCATGTGCATGTAGTTATGGTAGCAGTAGTTATGGACCAGAGAGGTGTTGTCAATGGAGCCTGGTGAGAAACTGCAATGGCTTTTATAGATGACATCCACTGCAGTTCTTCATATAGGCTTAATTCACTGTCCTAGGTGGCGTTGAGCTTCCTGAGTATTGTTAGAGCTTCACTCATCCAGGCAAGTGGGGAGCATTTCAGTTCATTCCTGGTTTGAGTCTTGGACATGATAGAAAGTCTTTGGAGAGTCGAGTGGTAGGTCACTGGCTGCAAGATATCCAGCTACCTCTTGTAGCCATACATGGTATGTCTAGTTAGGTTTCTGGTCAATGGATGCTGATGGGGAAGGTAGGTGTAATGGGTACAATATCACACCAATGATAATGCTGTTAAATTTTAAGGGTAGCGGTTAAACTCTCTTGTTATTGCCTGGTAAGTATTACATGCCATTTCTCAACCCATGCCTGACTGTCGTCTAATTTTGCTACATGAAGACTGCTTCATTTTATGAGTTGAAAATACATTATTGGCACATTGGGCAATCTTCATCGAACATCTCCATTTCTGATCTCATAATGGAGGGAAAGTCCGATGAAACGGTTGAAGATGGCTGGGCCTAGAACATCTGCAGATGATGGATCCCAAAAGCCCTCTTTGTTTGCGAAATAAAGGACTTTAGGAGTCGTTAATTCTTGTTGTCAGCAATATTGTGGCTTCATTTTGCCAATCAATCAACTTGTACATAGATGTCACCTCACCTCTGAAATTTAGCGCATTTGTCAGTTTTACCAGTTGTAACGAGGTGTGAGTTCAGTGGTCCTGACAGAGCTCAGAATGTACTTTGATGGATGGATTAAGCTGGTTAAATGCCAATTGATACCACCGTCAATGACACCTCTCATCAATTTGCTGATAAGTGAGAGACTATTGACTGGACAACAATTAGACTTGTAGGATTATTTTTACACAGTACATACGTGGGCAAGGTTACACAAAAAAGCTGGAGAAACTCAGCGGGTGCAGCAGCATCTATGGAGCGAAGGAAATAGGCAACGTTTCGGGCCGAAACCCTTCTTCAGACGGTCTGAAGAAGGGTTTCGGCCCGAAACGTTGCCTATTTCCTCCGTCTGAAGAAGGGTTTCGGCCCGAAACGTTGCCTATTTCCTTCGCTCCATAGATGCTGCTGCACCCGCTGAGTTTCTCCAGCTTTTTTGTGTAACCTTCGATTCTCCAGCATCTGCAGTTCCCTCTTAAACACATACGTGGGCAATATTGCTATGCTAATGTCTTTGCAAGTGTGCAGCCAGGATGTTGTCTGGTGCAACAGCCTGTCAATATTGTCAGTGATGGCAGGGACACTGTCAGTGAGAGCAGACAAAGCTTAGTTCCCAAAATAAACGGAATTTCCGAAAAGGTCTATGGAGCTGTGGACTAATAACTAATTTGGGAAAAAATCCCAACTTTTATTTTGTGTATAATAAATTTATAACTATATACTTCTACTCTGGGAACAGTTTAGTCTTAAATGTGATTTTGCAGTGATTCCACTCTCCCTCCCTCTCCTGTCCCCACGCTCCTATTAAATTACAATCTGTCATAGAATGCATCATTTTTCATTTGGCAAAAACTGTAATACATATCCATGAGACAAAATGTCTACATACAAATCAAAATAAGTGAAGTTTTGTCTTGCAAAGTTGTCGTTTCATCTTGTGTTTATCGGATTGCTCTGCCATATCCGATTTATTGCCAGCAGTAAAACCATAGCCATTGCTGATTGCGGCAAAACATATTGAGCAAACTTCAATCGATGGGTAAAAATAAAAAATATTACCAGATCAGGAACACCTAATCAAACCATTAATTTTTGAATTGTTTTTAACTGATACTTGAGATTTGTAAATCCATTAAAGTGTTTTTTAAGATTACTGTACTATCTAATGTATTATATAAACAGAATGCTATTTGGAATACTTTGTGCTTTGGAGTTGAATTGTTTAGGTCATGACTGCTCTTCAAGGTGAGGAGGAATTATAGTGAAGGAGAGTAGAACAGTTTTCACTTCTATTTTGAGGATCAATATGAGCAGGCTGTCACAGCTTTGATGGAGCAGATCATTCATCCTGCACACCTCCTGTTCAGAACTTAGGTGGGGGTTTCCTTAAATTTTCACTGTGACATTGTCACCCGAAGCATGTGGCATGTTCTAATTAGAGAGGGATTACCACATTTGTGTCAATTAGTGTCATTCTCTGCGCTATCATTCCACAAAGAGTGGGATTAATATAATGGTAATCCTTTTCCTTTTGAAATTTCATGCCCTGCAACACCTATTTGAAACAATTGTCATGTCTGCCCTGGGCTGAATTTCTCCCCATGCTGCTAAGGTGAAATAAATCACCACAATACACTCACTATAAGTCTCGGTCTGAAGCATAATACTGGAACCCTAAATATTCAGATTTCATTTTGGAACACATTATATAGATCTACAGGTAGTATGTCTGATATTTTTTATCGATGTAACCAACAGAAGGACATAATTTAAAGGATGAATAAATCGTCATGGTACTGTATGTCACTATTGTCTTTAATCCAAGGTATTTATTGCTAATTGGCAATCTGCTTTATCCGCTATTTAAGGCTTGTCAGCAACAGATAAAGAATTCCAATTATGCTTCACTTTATAGTTGCCTTGTTAATACAAAGGATTGATAGTTATCTTGCTACTTAATTTTTGTCCATCAGCACCATTCACGGAGATTAATTAGTGCAAATTACTGAAAGTTAAACCACTTGTATTAGCACATCTGATTATGACTTTGCCATTTGTCATTTTTTTGTTAACGATTGCTTTTGATAGCCCATGCTTAAATGAAAAAAATGCATGTTCTTGAAATTAGGTACATCTCATTTTCTGTGAAATTGAATTAAATGAAGCCACTTTGACTTTTCTAATAAATATCTCCCAGTTTAAACTACCTTTATTTCCCGCTGTTTTCCTAATGCTCTATTATACTAGCATGTTTTTTTAATCTTTTCCTGTTTTCATAAATATTGCAGAAATTATATACCATTGGAAAACAATCTTCTCAATGTAATATAAAAAGTGATGCTGAATATAGTGAATCCTAAGTATACAGAGAAGAAATCAATTAAACCACATTTTGTGTAATCCATTTTGTGTTACATGACGCTATATTATTTTATTTACTTTCATCCCAATGCTCCTAATACTTGTAAAATTCCAAGACATTAAGCAACTAAGGTAATTCACCAGAAGGTGTTAGGTTACTGAGATTTATATGTTTTTAATGTAATGGTAATTCATGATGGGAATTTAGCATTGTTGCCATTTGTTCACAATCTACCAATTGATTGCCTGGTCTGAAGACACAAGGAACTGCAGATGCTGGCATCTTGAGCAAAACACAAAGTGTTGGAAGATCTCAGCGGGCTAGGCAGCATCTGTCGAGAAAATGGACAGACGAGGTTTTGGGTCGGGATCCTTCTTCAGGCTGATGGTTGCCAGGGCTGCGTAGATGTATGAATGTTGACCGAAAATGAGAGTAAAGTAGTGCAGAGAAAAAGAGTACATAACAAATGTCTAAATGTTAATACGATGAGAACAAGTCCGATTATAGAAATTGTGCCGGTTACAGTGATAGTGGGAACTTAGACATTTTCCCTACAATTCTTAACTTCAATCACAATCACAATTGAAGAAGGGTTTCGGCCCATACTTTATTAGCCAAGTATGCTTTGCAACATATGATGCTTTGCAACATATTAGAAATTTCATTTGCTAAGTCAGTCGTACAAATAAAAATCAACGGAACACACAAAACACATTTGAACATAAACATCCATCACAGAGACTCCTCCACATTTCTTTCTGTGATGGAAGGAAAGTTCAATCTCATCCTTTGCTCTCTGCGGTCGGGTGCCTCGAGCCCTCCGTTGACGGGATGATCTTAACTTCCGTAGCCGGCGGCAGGCTCTCCACGTCAAGACGATCTGCTCCTGCATCGGTGGGATGTCAGCTCCGCCGCGCTGGACGATCGAACCTCGCATCGGGGCTGGTCGAACCTTCCCCGACATTGGAGCTCCCGACATCCACGGCCTCTCCCGAGACTGCGAGCTCCCGATGTAAAGACTGCAGGCCGCGGTTGGAGCGATCCCAGGCAAGGGGTCAACTCTGATGTAAGTCCACGCCCCGCAGTGGGGCCCAAGGTCAGTCCAAGGAGCCCTCCAGCTCCATCGATGGTCGGCCGCAGAGCGACCGGAGAATGCGATATGAAAATTAATTGCATCTCTGGCAAGGTAAGAAACTGAAAAAAAAAAAAATCCCCCCGACCACTCCCCCCACATAAAACAAACCAGCGAACATTTACACAAACTTTAACACACACTAAAAATAAAAAAGACAAAAAAACAGACTGTTGGCGGGGCTGCCAATCGTACGGTGCCCCTAATGGTTATTTGAAAGTCAGAGGGAAATAGTTAGGCTGTGTGCAATGAGGAAAAACTGAATTATTTTTTTAAATGGTATAATCATCAACATTACTAATGAACAACTGCTCTGATCCTGAAAGAAATGTTATAGATTTTATTTGTTTTTAAATCTCTGAATGGGCTCGCCCCGCCTTACCTCTCTGAGCTGCTCCACCCATACACTCCTGCCCGGTCCCTCAGGTCAGCTGGTCAGCTGCTCCTGGAGGTACCGAGGTCTAGTCGGAGGCTCAGAGGGGATAGAGCCTTCTCTGTTGCTGCTCCGGCACTCTGGAACACCCTGCCGCTGCACATCAGACAGGCCCCCTCACTGTCCATCTTCAAATCCAGTGTTAAAACGCATTTGTACTCCCTGGCTTTTGACCATGCCTGAGGCTTTGCTTCTGTTTGTGGTGTTTTTGATGTTTCTTTATTTTACATGTCTTTTCCTACTATTTCTTTTGATTGTTATTTTTGGTGTGTATTAACTTTTTTGTCAATGATTAGTGATGTACAGCACTTTGTTGCAGCTATGTTTGTTTTTAAAGTGCTCTATAAATAAAATTATTATTATTATTATTAGATGTGGAAACTCAGAAGAAAATTAATGTGGATTTAATTTTTTTTCATTTTCTTCTTTTATGTCCTTCTCACAATTTCAATTTTATGTTCCAATTTTTATTTCTCTTCCTGTCTAATTATAAGTATAATTTATAAGATGTTATTGTTTTATTATCTGTGCACAGGAGTTTGCATATTCCAGTGCAAGGACTTCATTCAGATCGGTTACTCCAATACGCTGCTATGTAAGAAGTTCCAGTCTCCACTGAAGAAGGAATAGCAATATTTGTCTGACTCAGGATAACATATGACGAAGAGAAAAGCAGAGGAATTCCTATTCTCATGTAAATGTAATGTTTGGACTTCTGTAGTAACATTCACAAATTAAAGAGTACTAAAGAAGGAGTGGTGGGAATCGGTGTTTGAGTTAGTGCATAAGGTATTATTCAGCTGGATTTCCCTGAGTGTTGGCAAGTTTTTTAAAGAAATATTGCAACTACATCCATCCAGCCAAGTTGAAAGAATTCCATCGCTCTTCTGACGTAAGTGTCATAGATATTAGAAAGTCTTTGGAAAGCCAAGAGATTAATCAGTGATCACAGAATTCCCAACATCTCACCTACTCCAGGGTTCTGGTATATGCATGGCTGATCCTGCAGATTAATAGTTGCATGGGACATGGAGCCGTACTGGGGTTTGAGAGCTGTTTACATTTTTATCTGAAAATAAATAAAATGGTTACAGGAAAATAGGTGGGGTGATTAGGATTAATGGGAATGTACTGTGAGCTGATGTAGACTTGGTGGGCTGAATGGCATGTAGTGAGAAGGGTCTGGACCCGAAACGTCACCCATTCCTTCTTTCCAGAGATGTTGCCTGTCCCGCTGAGTTACTCCAGCATTTTGTGTCCATCTTCAGTTCTGCATTTCTCCTTTTCCCTTTCTTGTCCCCGCCCACCCCCGCCCCCGATCAGTCTGAAGAAGGGTTTTGGCCCGAAACGTTGCCTATTTCCTTCGCTCCATAGATGCTGCTGCACCCGCTGAGTTTCTCCAGCTTTTTTGTGTACCTTCAGTTCTGCATTTCCTTCCTACTCAGAAAAAGTATTTTGTTGTTCCTGCAATGTTCCTCCATAGTCCTCACTGATCCAGATAGATAGCAAAGTCTGAATTCAGGTATTGATTCTCTTGATTCCTGCCATCATTACTTGACCATCATGGTGAATAATAGTACCACAAAACATTTTTTTAAATATCTTTTTTTTTTTAACATAAACCTTCATTTTAACAGACCTCTTTATAATGGACTTTGGTTTTAGTGGAACCAATTTGTTGTGGACCCAATTCATTGTTTCACAAAGTGACTACAAGGTGGATGAAGCAAAGCTGTGATTAGTTTAGCTATAAAGATACAGGTACAGTACATTGATGTTGCTCTGTTCCTTCTACTATTATAAGTGTTTTGAGTACTTTGAGGAATGACACATTTGAATCATGTTTTGTGAACCATTTTAGCTTAGAGAGTGTGGACTACAAATGTTGTTAAATATAAATGTGTTATAATTCTGCTGTACTTATCTTATTTGATATACCCTTTCACATAAAAAACACTGGAGTCCAGAACTCTTGCTTGTTTATTTCAGCGAGGAGTTAAGGATAACATCCAGCCTTTAATTTATTGCAGAGGCACAAAAAAAATTGCTGGATTACTCAGCTGCATTGCAGAGTCTCGTGCACAAGGACTAGGTTACTTGAGAATCCCAGTCTCAGTGAACAATCTCTCAACCTGAACCACTATTATTTCTACTGTTGCGGAAAAGGCTGGCCAGAGATCCCTGAATAAATGTCAATACTGTTGGCATATTCTGTGCCTCCAATAACTGCTCACTGGGCCGCAGTCAAAATGGAGAGAATTAACATCTAAAGTCTCTTCTGGTTTTTTTCTAGTTATCATAGTGGTTAATTTGTGGGCATGACAGATTTGTGAAAGGCAACAATGCCCAATCTTGTAGATTGAATATCTGTCAGTGGACAGATGACAAAGAAAGTTTTCAGTAAAAAATTATTGTAACTTTTGATCTGCTCTTGAGATACAATTAAGTTGTGAGTTGGATGTCTCGTAACCCTTGAGTAAGTTTTACAGCCAACAGAAATACATGATTTTTATTTTACTTCACATCACTATATGCATGGAGCCTAACTTTGAAAACCCCTGTGGGATAGAGTTAATAGTTGCACAGCACGATATTATTATGCTGTTCCCTTTGACTAGGATGCAGCCAGCAGGTCAGCCGCTCATTTGAAGATACCAGTTTCCACAGTGCTGTTTGGCCGATTGTATCAGCTAGCCACTGTTCAGCTTTAGCATGCAGTGATTTATCAGGATGCATCACAACATGGTTTGGAAACAGCTCCGCCCAAGACTGCAGGAAATTGAAAAGAATTGTGGATGCAGCCCAGACCATCACACAAACCAACCTCCCTTCCATTGAAGAAGGGTCTGAAGAAGGGTCTCGACACGAAACATCATCCACTCCTTCTCTCCAGAGATGCTACCTGTCCCGCTGAGTTACTCTGGCATTTTGTGTCTCCCTTCCATTGACTCCATTTATACCTCACGCTGCCTCGGCAAGGCCACCAGCATAATCAAGGACGAGTTGCACCCTGGCCACTCCCTACTCTCCCATCGGGCAAAAGGTATAGGTGTGAAAACGCACATCTCTAGATTTAGGAACAGTTTTGTCTCAGCTGTTATCAAGCAACTGAACCATCCTACCACAACTAGAGAGCGGTCCTGAACTACTATCGACCTCATTGGAGATCCTCAAACTATCTTTAATCGGACTTTACTGGCTTTATCTTGCAATAAACCTTATTCACATTATTCCCTTTACAATGTATATGTACACTGTAGATGGCTCGATTGTAATCGCAAACTGTTTTTTCGCTTACTGGTTAGCATGTAACAAAAGCTTTTCATTGTACCTTGGTATACATGACAATAAACTAAACTGAACTCAAACTAAAGCTAGCTTGGATCTCTTAGAAGGAGTGGTATGCTATGGCTGGAGCACGTGTGAATAGATGGTTTACTAGGGAACTGGCCAGGCAAGCTATGGCACATGCCAGAGGGATTAACCCAAGTTTTCTGAGCATTCATTTGGCAGCCTTCAAAGTGATGAAGAAAAATAGGTGTGAGGACCTATATCTACAGGCAGCAAGGAGGCTCTTTAGATCCAAGATCAATGCCAGAGGTCAGGCTAGAGGGTATATTTGAAGTTGTACCACATGTTCACTGACCTTAGATGATAACTCAAGGTCAGTGAATATACTGTTAAATGCTGTTGCTGCATTACCCCCCTCACTGCACACAAACACACCCCAACACTAACTTACTGGCAGTCTCTAACACTCAAAACTCCTATACCACTTTGTGCAGTATGCTCCACTTCACCGTTGCACACTTATGGCCACATCCCACATCTTACAAACAGCAACCACTCCATCATGAAAGACACATCACTCAAATAGTTTGCATGACACTAACTGACACATTTCTCTCTTGCTTGCAAAATGTGGAGCTTAACAAAAGCTGGCAGGAACTAACCAGAGTGAAAAATGTAACTGTATGTCCAGTCTCTGATTCAAGGTGCCATAATAATGACCTTTCTCCTCATAAAGGGCCTGTCCCACTTTCCCAAGTTATTCACGAATTCTCGTGAGTTTTCAAACTCACAGAATGTTCATAACGAGTCGGTAGGAGTCCGTGGATATATCGTAGCGGCTCGTTATGCCAGCCGTAGGTACTCGGGGCTATTTTTTTACTCGTGGATATTTTTCATCATGCTGAAAAAACATCCCGACTTACCTGATGCCCCGAGTACCTATGGCTGGCATAACGAGCTGCTACGATATATCCACGGAATCCTACGGCTTCCTACGGACTCGTTACGAACATTCTGCGAGTTTGAAAACTCGGGAGAATTTGTAAATAACAGGAGAATTCGTGAATAACTCGGGAAAGTGGGACCGACCCTTAACAGTGCCAGAGATCTTTTACATTAGCTTTCAGGACAAATGGGGCTTTTATTCAACTATATTGGATATTGCTTTCAATGCATGATACTCTTGTAATGCAATTCTTCTGGGAATGATAATTACTTTGGCTACATTTCTTAAATATCATAAATATGGATTAAGCCAACCTCGATCAGCTTAATTGCATTAATGGCTTTTGACTGGAAGAGCAAAATGTGGCTTCATGAGCCAAATAGACTGAAATATTGGAAGCGTTTTTATGTTATATCTTTCAATGTTAAATCTTGCACTGATTGTTGTATCCTTGATCCTTTATCTTTGCACTGTGGACAACTTGATTGTATTAATGTACAGTCTTTTCTTTGACTGGACAGCATGCAAACAAAAGCTTTTCACTATACTTCGGTACATATGACAATACTAAACTAAACGTCTATTAATTCTAACAGTATCTTAAAAATGTTGTTACTTGTTCTATGGTGACAGTACTTTGCTGACATCATCAATGAATAAATATGTTGCATAGCTTTGGTTTCATGAGTTATGAGTTTGGACATCAGTTCAGTTTGATGTTTAAGTTTGACATCTGAATAAAAACTTGCTCACCTGTTGAGGTTGCTATCTCAGTTCCATCTGGTAATGAAGGCAGGAACAGGGTTTCCGTAGGAACATCTTTCCTCTGGACCCTTAAATGTTCTGCCTGAATGCCATCCACTGTGCTGACATTGCCTTACTGATATGGTGTTTCCAGTCCACTCTTGTTAAATCAATTGGCATGAAAATATTCAGTTTGTGCTGAATTTCTTGGTTGATATCAAAATAATGTCATCAAGGAGTAGTCCTATAGTCCTGGTAACTTATTTCCTGTAAACAGATGTATGGATTGATTGTTAAAAGTGACTTTAAATCTAGATCATGACATGTAAGATAATCCAGAAATAAGGTTAGAGTCATACAGCATGAAACAGGCCCTTCAGACCAACTTGTCCTTGCCGACCAAGATGCCCCAACTATGCTAGTTCCACCTGCCTGCATTTAGTCCGTATCCCCCTAAACCTATCCTATCCATGTAACTGTCCAAATAGTTCTGGCGTAATATGCTGAGAGTCACATTACGAATAGGTGTGCATTAATAAGCTATTGGCATGCTAAGGGCAATCTTTAGGCAGTGTAAAATGAGAAGCTGCCAGGTTTATTGTCAGTGAAATTACTATTTTGCAGACAGGAATGGGTACAGGACAATATGGAGTAAATCAGAGTGAAAGTCTAACTGAATGAGCCCCAAATGGCAATCTTGGAACTAGTGGAGTTCTATCTCAGCTAGCAGCTGAGTTGATTATGTTGCCTCAGGGGACAGATGCTGACGCGACTCATGTTCACAAATCTTAATCAATTGAAGTCTCCCTTATGAGATTTTGTTTTATGAGGGTTGAGACTGGCTGGATCTGTAGATAGTGAACGATGCACTTGGGCTGGAAGCTAATAATAGTCTTTCCATCTGGCATCTTCTTCTGTTTCATAACACAAGACTTGAAGCAATAAGCACATGAGTGAGTTATACAATCCTTCAACCAAAATCATGGTCAAATGTTTACCTCACACTATCCCAATATCATTGATGCCTTCAAGGGTGGCACAGTGGTGCAGCAGTAACCATATAACCATATAACAATTACAGCACGGAAACAGGCCATCTCGGCCCTACAAGTCCGTGCTGAACAACTTTTTTTCCCTTAGTCCCACCTGCCTGCACTCATACCATAACCCTCCATTCCCTTCTCATCCATATGCCTATCCAATTTATTTTTAAATGATACCAACGAACCTGCCTCCACCACTTCCACTGGAAGCTCATTCCACACTGCAACCACTCTCTGAGTAAAGAAGTTCCCCCTCATGTTACCCCTAAACTTCTGTCCCTTAATTCTGAAGTCGTGTCCTCTTGTTTGAATCTTCCCTATTCTCAAAGGAAAAGCTTGTCCACATCAACTCTGTCTATCCCTCTCATCATTTTAAAGACCTCTATCAAGTCCCCCCTTAACCTTCTGCGCTCCAGAGAATAAAGACCTAATTTATTCAACCTATCTCTGTAACTTAGTTGTTGAAACCCAGGCAACATTCTAGTAAATCTCCTCTGTACTCTCTCTATTTTGTTGACATCCTTCCTATTGTACACCATACTCCAGATTTGGTCTCACCAATGCCTTGTACAAAGCAGTAGAGTTGTTGCCTTACAGCGCCAGAGACCCACGTTCAATCCTGACTATAGTTACATGTGCTTGGTGTTTGTACATTCTCCCCATGACCTGCGTGCGTTTTCTCTGGGTGCTCCAGTTTCCTCCCACACTTCAGGTTTGTAGGCCAATTGGCTTGGTAAAATTGTAAATTGTCCACAGCGTGTGTAGGATAGTGTGTGTTAGTGCTCAGGGATCGCTGGTCGGTGCTGACTTGGTGAGCCGAAGGGCCTGTTTCTGCGCTGTACCTTTAAACTAAACTAACTAAACTAATGTCTATAAATCTACTGATCTCCCTTTACATTGTACACGATGACCAAGCCTTTGCAGCTTCCTGGAGTAATGCATTTCAAGAGTTCGCCATCTTCTAAGTGATGAAAATTTCCATCTTAGTCCAAAACAACCTACCACTCATTCTGTACGGTTCTAGTCTCTTCATTTAGACTTCTTTGTCCCTGGAACTATCCTCGGTCAGACTCCTGTGACCTTTCTGAATGTTACAAGTTTCAATTAGTTCAATGCACTGCTGGAGTCTGGCAGACTGTACCGTTCTCTCATCGCCTCCTGTTGTATTTGATAGAACCGTCACAGACTTCTCTCATCCAGTGAGCAGGTTACCATTGAGAAATCTATCAGGAGATAATGGAAAACACCCAAGGATCTAGGTGATCTGTTAAAACTTCTGTTAAAAGTATTGCCAGCGCTCAGCAATGGCTGGTATTCATCATGCTGGCAGCGCTGGGCCACACACCTCTGCACTGAGCGGTCACATCACTTGCACTGGCCCACCAACACCAGCCCTCACAGGCAATCTCATCACATCAAACTATGGGTGATTCATTGGTCAATTCTTTCCAGCTTCAGGCACAGCAGCGTTCAGCAGTGGGGAGACAAGAATTCACCACAGGCTCAAAACACAGTTGAGGTGTCAGTAAAGTATCTCTCCAAGGCTCTAATGACCCCATATAATGCCCACTCATTCTAGAGAACGCATCCTGGTACTAATCAAGTTATCAATGTACAGACCTGAGATCATCAGCCCTTCACCATTCAATGTGATTTGTGGCTGATCTCTGGCTCAACATTTCACAGTGATAAATGGAATATAGCCAGAGTTTTGTGTAACTATATCATATCATACGAGTTCAACTTGTACTTCAGTTTCCTAGTTTTATTCTGTTATAAAAACCCGCACATCTTTTTGATTATTTCCTGTACATGTCCATGACATTGCACTAATATATGTACACATCCCTCTGCATTACTGCTTCAAACTCTCTTTCATTTTGGAAACAGTATTGCAGAGTCCATGCTGTTCAACCCACTGAGTTCTTCCAGAAAATGGTTTGTTGCTCCAGATTACAGCATCTATTGTCTCTGGTGTCCCCATTTAGCCTAGAATCTGGATGTTTTTTTTGTAGTGCTGCATAATCCAACATTGATTTCATACAAAGTAAATCATATCATTGAGAACATACTTGTGTTCACAAAGGCTCCAACTAATGAACATGATCTTCTCATCAACAGAAAGGGTTTTGACTCTCTAATCATCCAGCTGTTTGTTGAATCAGGAACAATTATCAAAGCAAATGCTGTGTTTGCTTTGAGAAACTGTAGGAGATTTGCATTGGTCAGACACAGCACTGAGGGATGGATGCTGGGAGACAAGTTCAACTCACTACTTCCATGGCTGATCCTAACCCAGCTGCACCATCTGAGTAGAGGCATAGCTACAGCCACACAAGAACCAAGATAGTAGTGCAGAATGCTATTGCTCACCTCATGATGAGATTCCATTACCTTCATCAGCCCTTCCAGTGTAGAGATGTCATTAACATTGTGTGCTGCATGCCCAACAACCTATCGAACTGCAGACCGCAGCCAGAAAGACCATCAAATAGACCCAGAGCTTCAGGACCAGGAGGCAGATTCTAAAGACCAACAGGAGCCAGAATAAAAGCTATCTGGAGACATCTCTGCCCAACATTAGTGGCTTCATCTTCCAGTTGAATGGAGGATAGAGACATTGTTCAAATGGACAATGAGGGATCTGATAGAGACACTACCTAAGCAGTCTGCAAAGTAATAGTCCTTAATCCAAATCAAGTGACTTTTTCCGCACTCTAATGATTTTCACCAACACCAAATACCAATAATCAACCACGAGAGCCCAAATTCAGATTCAGAATCAGATTCAATTTTCAATTTTAATTGTCATTGTCAGTGTACAGTACAGAGACAACGAAATGCATTTGGCATCTCCCTGGAAGAGCGACATAGCAAACGATTTGAATAAATAATAATAAGTGTCCGGGGGGGGGGGTGGTGATTGGCAGTCACCGAGGTACGTTGTTGATGCACAAATTATGCACAAACATCTCTCGGATCTGAATATGATTATACATCTACACTGACCATCATGCATCAATGAATGACATATATCATTCTGTTTAAATGCTTATCAGAACTGTTTGCTGAAGAGAGACACCTCACTCAATTAACTCTGACCTGTGCATAAAATACATTTTCTGTAATTAATCTATACTTTGTACATGTAAACTGTAAATTTGAATAGAGTTTGAATAGTTTGGAACACTATTTAACTTTCATGGTGGCTATTCACTATTGTATTTACAGCAGTTGAAAGTAATGCACATCAAATATTTTAATCAGATTGGAATGCAAAGCACATGGAGATGCACGAGTGGGCTGACACCTTAATTAAATAAAGTTCACATTCATTCAGAGATAAGAAATCCCTCATGGAACCCCAAGAGAGCATAATTTCAACCAATTGCTTCAAATTATTGTTTTTAGACACCTAATTGGAAGAGCTGTTGGAGTCTTTGTTGAAGAATTATCAACTTTCTTGCAGTTCACAACAATTCAATGTGATCGACATGGCCTCAAGCTCTCATGCATTCACAATTGTTTTTGTGTAACATTCTTTCACATATATCTGTCACTTTCAGCCTTATTCACAAATGGGAGCCCTTTTGCCTCTATATATGACATTGCTTGTTTTTCTCAGTATCTCTTGGAGTCACACCCTTAAATGTTGCCAAATGTTGACATCATTGGACATACCCCCTCCGTGATACACTGGTCAACCTGACGAATTCTCCCCTTCGTCATAGGGTAGACTGTCTCCCCCCCCCCCCCCCCCCCTCACCTCTGCACATCCCCAATCCTGGACTTTTCACTCATCAATTGAATTTAATGTTTCATGTATCTTGTGTTTTATGATGTTAGCAAACCATTTTCCCTCCTGGGATAAATAAAATGTATCGTATCGTATCAAGAACCAGAGGACATAGGTTTAAAGTGAGGGGAGAAAAATTTAATAGGAACTTGTGGGGCAGCTTTTTTTTACAGAAAGAGCAGTAGATATAGGGAATGAGCTGCCAGAGGAGGTAGTTGAGAGGTATTATTTAATGCTGAAAAACATTTGGACAGGTGGTTGGATAGGGTTAGAGGGTTTATAAGGTTATGGACTAAGCGCAGGCAGATGGGACTAGTGTAATTGGGTCAATTTGGTTGGCATGGGCAAGTTGGGCCGAGGGGCCTGTTTCCATGCTGAATTACTCTATGATTCAATAACATGACAGGTTTTGCACGTCAAATTGAGACAATCATTTTTAATAGATAAGCATCTCTCATTGCCTTGGGGCAGACAAGGTGTTAGCTGAGCGGAATGGTCTCTAATGCGTGACAGTGGCACTGTCATGCAGAGTATGCAGCAATTCCAGGACCTGACAACACCAGCATGATTTCTCTGCACAGTGAAAGATGTTGTAAGCCCTAAATGAGAGCATCTTTGAATGCTGCAAGTATCTTGAGAACCACATTAAAAAAAGTAAAATCTAATAACACAATTCACAGATAAATAGAAAGCAAAACCAATGAAGGAATGCCAAACCCGTATAAATCATAAGGTCAGAGGGGTAAGATTTAATTGGTACCTGAGGGGTAACGTTTTCACAGAAAAAGTATATGGAACGTGTTGCCAGAGGTGGTGATTAAGCCAGGTACTATAGCACCATTTAAAAGGCATTTGGATAGATAAATAGATGGGAAATGTTTAGAGGGATATGAGCCTAATGTGGGCAGGGATTGAGTGATAGAGCAATGGTGAGGCAATCTTCGGCATTGATGGAGAGAGAGATTTGGAGTGGGTATTTTAGCCCTCAGAACCTTGAGATCTGAAGTGTTCAAGAGATTAGAATTGGTGGCATACCATGTTCTTGGAGTATAATAGAATCATACTGCACAGTCCAACTTGTCCACGCTGAGCCAGATGCCCATATACGTTAGTTCAATTTTCCCGTGTGTGACCAAATTCCCTCTGGAAATGGAGGAGGTGCAACTACTAAGACCATTAAGGGCCGGATACACAAGAATAAGGACTTTAAAAATGAGCACGTTACCAGACGTCGCTTGAGGAACCACGTGCCTGGTGAATGAGTGGTTCTTGATGCGTTGAGCAGAGGCACAGGACCCAGCAAACACTACATTTCCTTGTGTAAATGCATGTTAAAATATAATCAATAATTGAATAATTACACTAAATCTTGCATGTAATAGCATCAAATATTCTTTTAAAATCCAGATAAAAAATTGTTCTGGTAGTTTTGTTTTAGATGCATGATCTGTCAAGAAATGTCTGCACAAAAAATGTATAATTCTGTCAATAAATGTCTGCACAAAAAACTGGAGTAACCGTAGCAGGTCAGGCAGCATCTCTAGGGTTAAAGGGAGTGGGTGACGTTTTGGGTCGGGGTCCTTCTTCAGACTGCGAGTCCACTGACTCTCGGTCTGGGGAAGAGTTCCGACCCGAAGCGTCACCTATTCCTTTTCTCCAGAGATGCTGCCTTATGGGCCTGACCCACTTAGACGATTGTCAAGTTTCCAGCAGTCGCCTGAAAAACCGGCAACTGGAACGGCGACTGTCAGAGTGGAACACACACACACAAACACTTCGCTTCCTTCAACAGCCCATTATGCAGGCGGGGGGCAGGCCAAGCGGGGGGAGCGATGTCTAAAAATTCACACGGTACAAAGCCAAGGTGAAACAGACACACACAGCGATGAACAGGAAGGTTTACACTGTAAAAATACAGCTAAAGCACAGTATACGGTAAGTCCTTTAAAAGTGGAGGGGAGAGGGGGGAGAAGAAATGGAGACAACTTTTAAGAAGCCAGAGATACACGGCTGTGAAGCTCGGCGGCCATTTAACATTACCAGTCGGTTATCCTTGGTTCTGAAAACGACTGCTTACCTTTTTTCCCCCCATGACCCAATGAAATTCACCGGTCAGCACCGGCTACAACCTACTAGAACCCCCGACCTCCTGGCGACAATTCTCGAGAATTCTCGCTACTCTCCATGGCGGCTTCATTCAAGTCGCCGCTAATTTTTCAACTTGTTGAAAAATTCACGGCGACCATAATGAGGCCGCGATTAGTTCCCAGAATGTGGGAACTCCCCACGACCACCCCAGCAACCACCCGCAAACATATGGCGACCATATGACAACTGCATAGTCTCCTGCAGTCGCCTAAAAAGTCACCTGTGGGACAGGCCCATAACCCGCTGAGTTACTCCAGCTTTTTGTGTCTATATCTTCGGCTTAAACCAGCATCTGCAGTTCCTTCCTACGCAAGAGCGGAACTCACTGTCAAAACATGGAGGGGATGGGGGACACATTTTTTGGCGGCCGCGCGCGCATGCGCACACTCACACAGACGCGCGCGAGGCTTCGGAGGCTCATTCCAGCGCTAAATGCAGCTCAACTCTGCCTGTCTCACCGGGCTAATCACAGCCCTATCTGGACTGACGGGATATATTTCCAGCAAGTCCAGGCAGGTTAACCTGGCGGGACAGGCAAAGTTGAGTTGGGTTTAGTGCTGTTTCTCTGCTCTGGCTGTTGGCCTGGGGGCACAGCTCGCGTCTGACTACCGACCTCTCTGGCCACCCGTGGGGGGGGCACTCGGGACAGCGCCGGAGACCCGGCCGGGATCGATCCTGGCTGCGGATGAAGCGCAGGTCTGTGCCACGTCTCCCTCCACCAATCACCACGCTCTATCCGCAGTCACCACCCCCACTCCCTCCTCCAATCATCGCACCCTCGATCATCAGTCCCACCCCCACTGTCTCGCGGAAAGCGGAGATTTTAAAATACGGATCACAAAAACTTGGGGGGGATGTTCCCCACCTCTCAAAACATGGGGGGGACGTGTCCCCTCTGCCCCCCCACCCCACCCCTACCCCCCCCCCCCCCCCCCCCCCCCTCGCATGGAATGTTTGCAGTTTACACAAATGAAATTTGGAGATTTGAGATGTTGAGTTGTGGACCTGACTAAGGGGGAAGTAATGAAATGCACAACTGAAGAAAATGCGAACACTGCGGCTTATCTCTGTACATTCCAGAATTGATCGCTGCGTTGTCAGCTTGATATTCCGAGCATCAGTCGTGACTGAGTCACAGGCCGTCAGCTTGATTCCAGTTGTCAAGTGTTACTGTTGCAGTAACATTTTTTGCAAGAGTGTTTGTATGGCTAAACTATTTTGTCCTTTCTACATCGATTCCACTGCTGGAAAGAAAAAGAATGGTCAGGAGGGGCTGATAATGTTTTTATTCCATTACCCCCACAATGATTGCCTTGTGGAATAAAACGTCCTGTAATGCACTCAGTATGTTGTACATGGCTCTGCCCTCGGGGATCTCTGTCCTACCATGGAGGATAGAATTTGGGTTGCATTTGGTCTTCATTTTTTTAAATTGTGTGGATTTTGTGCTAATCCACAATGCGAGTGTCAGTCCTGGCAAATAAATGCATTTCCCAGCTTTATTTATTGACTAAGCAGAAAATCTTTTCTGATCAAATGCTGGAAATACTTTGATTAGTACGGGTGTCAGGTGGGGCAAAAGCAGGGAAATGGGGTTAAGAGGGAAAGATAGATCAGCCATGATTGAATGGTGGAGTAGACTTGATGGGCCGAATGGTCTAATTCTGCTCCTATCACATAAAGTACATATGTTTGCTCTTATGAAGAAAAAAGTGTGCATGTACTCTATCTCTACTTGGTAGAAGAGAAATGTGTTGACATGTATCCCTTTGCTCTTGATGAACAATGAGATGCTCATGGGTGGTGTCACTGTTTCTACTGAGAGCAATGAGGATGTGATCTGCTCCTTGATGGTATTTCACCCATCCGGAAGAGCTTCAGGATGTCAGTAATCGGCAGATACCTTTTGATAAGTCTGATGACTTCCTACAAATGTAGAAATGGACTAGAAATGACAAAACATTTAAAAGGTCATCGAGTCAAGCAGCATGGAAACAGGCCCTTCGGCCCAATACCGACCAATAGGCCCCGCCTACACTAGTCCCACCTGCCCAAATTTGTCTCATGAACCTCTAAACCTTTCCTATCCATGTACCTGTCCATCCAAATACCTGTTAAATGTAGTTATAGTATCTGTCTCAACTACCGCCCCTCGCAGCTCATTCCATATACATACCACCCTGTCTGTTGCATTCACTTCCTCTCAAGAATGAAAGATATTTGAAAATGTTGCATTGTTTTATGCACTGAATATTTCAGGAAGAAAATAAATTTTATTTGAGTAACTGCTGTAAGTTGACTTACTGCGTGCCTTTTTCCACCTCCAAGAAATATAATTAATCTTTTCCATTAAGACTAAACCGTTTACTAATCAATAGTTCTTTATTAATATTAACTTCAAGGAGATGCTGTCCTCAGCAAAAATATCAAATTCACATCATCTTCATAAAGGTTATACAGCCAGCAAAAGAATTCCATGTTCTGTTTCGCAGTTGAAGAGATCTCAGTTATTACATCATACACTTTGCTTTAAGCATGAAATATGCAGATTTGATTAATCAACAGTGCAGTTCATCACAACTGGCCTCACAGAGTGTGAGAAAATAATGTGAATTAGTAATTAGAAATGACATGAAAAAAACATTATCCAGGTAAATTGTGTAAGAAGGAACTGAAGATAGACACAAATTGTTGAAATAAATCAGTGGGAAAGGCAGCATTTCTGGAGAGAAGGAATAAGTGACGTTTGGGGTTGAGACCCTTCTTCAGAGTCAGACTGAAGAAAGGTCTTGACCTGAAACGTCACCCATTTCTTCTCTCGAGACATTCACAGACATTACATTCACGCGGGCACCAGTATCGAGTTTGGATGTTGTGTATCGTTTCTGGATGTTGTGTTTCTCTTGGATGCACTTCTGGACCGCGGCTGGCTTCAGCACTTGTGGCACCAGCTTCTGCTGGGCACTTGGTAACGGAGGCCGCGTTGTTCTGGACATCAGGCGTTGGGCTGGTGAGCCCAGGATCCCATCTCTAGCGATGTTTCTGAGGTTCAATAGGTCGAGGTACACATCCGACTTGGCCAGGTGGGCGCGTTCCATTAGTTGTTTTGCGCTCCTAACAGCCTGTTCAGCGAGCCCTTTACTTTGAGGGTATTCGGGGCTGCTAGTGACGTGGTGGAAGTTCCATCAGTTGGCAAAGCGTTTTAATGCGTGGCTGGTAAATTGTCTTCCGTTGTCAGTTTGCAGACGCTTCAGGTCGAAGAATGTCAAGGTGGGAGCGTAGGCCAGCTTGGACTTTAAAGCGCAAATGTTTGTTGATGTTGCTGGAACCAGGTCCAGGCAGTGTCCTTCCGAGTGAGTTGTCTCAGGGGCGAACTTAGTTTGCTGAGGTTCAGTGTGAACTTTCCCAGATAGTTCACCATACCCAGAAAGCGTTGTAGGCTTAACACGTCAGTGGGGGCTGGCATTTCTGTGATGGCAGCAGTTTTCTTCGGGCTGGGCTTAAGGCCATCAGAAGTTAAAATGTGTCCAACATATGTGACCTCTGGAACCCTGAACTTGCATTTGTTAGGGTTGAATTTCAGGTTGATCTCATGTGCCCGGTCCATAATACGCTTCAGGTTGTCAGGGCTGCCAACATTGTGTGAGAGTTGAGAGTGAGAAACTGCAGGTGAGTGTAGCGACCGGGGGGGGGGGGGGGGGATTCGGGTTTTTCGGGTTATGGGCCAAATTCGGCCCGTGTGCCGTAGGTTGCTGAACCCTGTCCTAGATGTTTGGCCTCATTGTGATCCCCCCATGTTTTACAACCAATTCACCTGGTTAGCTCTATCTCCGGCTGCTTCATGTTGTCGGCGGCTGCACATCCAACCAAGAAATAAGAGAAGAGATGCGACGTCACTCACAGCCGCCAACTGACGCTCTTCCGCAGATCGCTCTGATGTTGTGCAAAAGAGACAAACTGTGCAGAGACTGAAGGCAGCGTGGGAATTCTGTCATCAGCGTGAGAATTGGCTGAAATGCGTGACTCCCACTCTCAAAGCGGGAGAGTTGGCAGCCCTGTCTAAGGCCAGGATGTGACACCAGACACACAGGGAGACAGACACACACACACACGGAGGGAGACACACACACACACACACACACACACACACACACACACACACACACACACACACACACACACGCACAGACACACACACACACACGCACACACACACACACCCACACACACACACACACACACACACACACACACACACACACACACACACATCCCCCCTCTTTCTCCCCTCCCACCCTCTTCCCTCACCCTCCCTCTTTCTCCTTTCCTTCCTTCATCCCGTTTCTACATTCCCTCCCCTTGTCTCTCTTTGCCTCCATCCCTCCCTTTTTTTCTTTCTCTCTCTCTCTCTCTTTCCCCCTCCCTCTCTCTTCCCGGCCGCCCAAATGGGAGTCTGGCAGGCACGGTGTAGCGTGGATTGATGGGGCTGGCGCTGCAGTGTGAGTTGAAAGGCAGGAGGGAGGGAGGGAGGGAGGGATGGAGGAAGCGAGGCTGCAGCGGTGGCCGGCAGCGTAGCGCTCACAGCCGGCGCACAGACGCGCTGACACCCGGCGGCTGCACATCCAACCAAGAGAGAAGAGACGCAACGTCACTCACAGCCATCAACCAACGCGCTTCCCCAGACCGCACAGATTACTGTCATGGCGCAAAGAGGCAAACTGTGCAGCAAAGGTCATATAGGATCCTTGCTGTGCAGGGACTGAAGACAGCATGAGAATTCTGTCTTCAGCGTGTGGGCGTGAGAATTTGCTGAATTGAGTGAGTCTCACGCTCAAAGCGTGAGAGTTGGCAGCCCTGGGTTGTTGTCATGCTCCGCTGTGTCTTTGCCACATACCAGGATGTCATCCACGATAATGGCACACGGGAGTCCATGGAACTGCTGTTCCATGTTTCTTTGAAAGACTTCGCTGGCCGAGTTGATGCCGAATGGCATCCTGAGAAATTTAAATCTGCCAAACAGTGTGGCAAACGTGGTCAGGTTTGTTGACACGCCATCTAGTGGTAGGTATAATTATTGTAGATAGGGCACCTTAGTTGTTACGGGCAAGTTAGGCCATAGGGCCTGTTCCCATGCTGTACGACTATGACAATTCTTTCATATTATTTCAGAATTCAGGTGGCACAGTGGCGCAGCTGGCAGAGCTGCTGCTTCACAGCAACAGAGAACTGGCTTCAATCCTGACCTCAGGTTCTGTCTGTGTGAAGTTTGTACATTCTCCCCATGACTTTGTGGGTTACTTCCAGATGCTCTTGTTTCCTCCCACATCCCAAAATCTTGCAGGTTTGTAGACGGGTTCACTTAATTAAATGAAATATTGCCCCTAGGGTGAATCAGGAAATGGGATAACGGAGAACAAGTGTGTATGGGTGATCGATGTTCAGCATGGACTTGGTGGACCGAAGGTGCTGTTCACATGCTGTATCTCTAAAACTGAGGTCAACAATTCTTCTTATATCCTACTGAATTGTAATAGCCATGCATTACACTATAACATTTCTCCAATAATTAATTAACTTGCATGTGAATATAAAGCTCAAGCATTGACAGATGCTAAAATGCAATGCATGTCTAATATTGATATCATTAGAAAACTTATAATGGGTCAAGTAGCTTTCATTGAAATAACTTTGAATTGAACCCAATTGGCCTTGAAGATTCCATCACATAGATTTCCAGTGACATCATTCACGAATATTTTGGCATCATGAGAATAGCAGTAACACTTAGACTTGCAATGGTAGATTTTGAGAAGCAATTAATCCAGTGAAACACTCACATACTGCTCTCCAGTTTCTAGCAAGGATTCTCTCCCAGGATTTCATGAGGCTCATTCCACCTACATATTTCTGGCTCACATTAAGCCTGACGGTTAGTAGTCGGATGGATTTGGAAATGGTACGCTAGCCTGCCCCACCAACGACTCTACTTATACTTGACGCTGCTTCAGGAAAGCACCCAACATACAGTAATTAGGACCATTTAGAGGTGACATAGTGACGCAACGGTAGAGTTGCTGCTTTACAGTGCCAGAGACTCGGGTCTGATCCTGACCATGGGTGCTGTGTGTACGGAGTTTGTACGCTCTCCCTGTAACCGTGTGGGTTTTCTCTAGGTGCTCCAGTTTCCACCCACACTCCAAAGACGTCCAGGTTTGTAAGTTAATTGTCTTCTGTAAATTGTCCCTAGTGTGTAGGATAGTGCTAGTGTATGGGGTGATCGCTGGTCGGCACGGATCCGATGGGCCAAATGCCTGTCTTCATGCTGTATCTCGAAAGTCTAAAGTAAAGACTACTTACACCGTCCCTCCTTCTTCTTCTTTCATCGGGCAGAAGATACAGAACTTTAAGGGCCTGTCCCACCAGCATGCGATTGCATGCATCTAGTGCGACCAAACGTGGTCACTTGAGGCGTACAGCCGCGCGGGGCCGGTCCCACTTCGAACCGCGAGGCGTATGGAGTTGTGCCGGGTTGGTCCCGACATCATACTCACCAATCAGCTGGGCAGGAAGTGGGCCGAATGAATTTGGACGTTGCACGCCGTCAGGCAGCGACATCATCACGCAACGGGCGATGAAGTCATCTCGCAACGCCATGCGCTAGGCATACGCTGTCAAGACGCTGTGTACGCTGTCAAGACGCTGTGTATGATGTCAAGACGCTGTGTACGATGTCAAGACGCTGCGAACGATGTGAAGACGCTGCGAACGATGTCAAGACGCTGCGTACGCCGTCAAGGTGTTACGGGTCGACAGGCCGTTGGCACGCGGAATTTTCTGACAGTGCAGGATTTTCGGAAGCCCGCGCGATGTCGGGACCAGCCCCACACAACTCCATACGCCTCCGCGGTTCGAAGTGGGACCGGCCCCGCGCAATGGCATGCTGATGGGACAGGCCCTTTACAAGCACATCCCACTAAATTCAAGAACTTCTTCCCTCCTGTTATCATATTCTTAACTGGACCTCTCAGCTACTAAGGATGAATTTCTATCTTCTAATCTACTTTGCTGTGGTCCTTGCAATTTTATTTTATCTATACTTCCTCTGTAGCTGTAACATTATATATTTCACACTGTTTATTTTCTCTACCGCACTACCTGATGTACTCATGTATAGCATGATTTGCCTTGATGGCACACAAGACAAAGATTTTTGGCTGTACCTCGATACACATGATAATGATAATCCAATACTAATTTTAGAGATGACATCATCCAATTTTAAGTTGCCAACATAAAACACTTTTAAAATTCTGTAAATCTTTTCACTGTATATCGTAAATTTAACAAAATAGCTGGAAAATGAATGGATGCAGATCTTTTGAAAAAGCTCATCCTCAAGACACAGAACGCTGAAGGGAGATGATGATGAGCAAGTGTCTTATTTTCAGGTTGTACAGAGCAGATGAGTATTTAAAATACACCCAAAAGTGGCAATGCCGGACCTGCAGATGAAGTGTCCCCTCTGTGACTCTCAAAACACTGCCAGAACACACCCTGCAACTCTCCAGTGACAACACGTTTAAAGGATATAACTTTTTTATGAATTCATGCATCATGTTATTCGGTATGGAAAGTCTGCCCTCTAGCATCTCTTTTTGATGGTGACTGAACTATAAGACTGCAATTCTTGGAAACTATTCATAGACCATTCTGATGCTTAGAGACCCCTTATTGATAGCACGGGCCTTGAACAAAAACTTATAATCATATAACCATATAACCATATAACAATTACAGCACGGAAACAGGCCATCTCGGCCCTACAAGTCCATGCCGAACAATTCCACAATTCCATGGGAACTTATTCCAGAAGACACTGTTGGGGTATGATTTACTCTTGACATTTCTTAGCTCCCAAATGTGAATGTTAAAACTCAATATTTTTAAATCTTGCTAAACTCTTAGGTCTCTCAGTTCCCCAAAGGCACCAACCATGCGGCATTGTCAAGTTATTATTTCTGTCCTTAATATTCCCACAGTCCTATTGCAGCACTATAATCAAGTCTTTTTTTCCAAAATATTCCTTTTTCAGAAAATATTGTACCAATGTGAAAAGTTCCAAATTACATTAGCAGAGCTGCCTCAATCCTTCCTCAAATGTCAACCTATCTATTCCAAATGGCTGTCAAATAAATCTTCGCTGAACCGCTTCCAACACATTTACAACCTTCCTAAGGAGACAATTGACATTCACAGCAGCCTCAATGTGGTTTCACAATCTTCATTTCTGATGGATTGTCTGTATGGGGAAGTTCCACCGCTGACTGGTGGTCTGCAAGGGGGTGTGGCATTGACTGTTATTTTGGGAACAAAGTAGTATAAGCGAGCTTGGTATTTCAACTGCGCATGCCCAGGTCATTGGTCATTCGCGATAAACATTCTCGCAAGCTGAGCTGCTGTGTGTATACAGACCAGCGTTTCATCCATAATTTCCAGTTTTGCTTCAGGGTAAGAAAATACTGCTTTAAAAACAATAACTAGGTGTATTTACGGTTCTTTTGTACATGACTACAATGATTTTTTTGGTTTTATTGCTTTACTGCTTGCTTCACACAGGAGGGCTGGACCCCAAAGCAATATTACACCTCTCCACCAATTCCAATATTCTTGGCCAGTGGGGGGGTCTGGAGAGCTAGCATGGGTGTTGTGGACTGAGGGGACTGGCGGGCTGGCAGCTGAGAAACTGCCAGAAATTCTGCCGAAAACAGGGGTGAACAATCAATTTTAGACAATTTCATTGTTTTTTACAGATCACAGCAATGAAGGAGGAAAGTCTATCCTTACGTGGATCTCTGGAGCACTAGTATGGGTGTTGTGCGCTGAAGGGACTGGTTTCCAGAGAGCTAGTATGGACATTGTGGACTGAATGGATTCTTGGACTTGAGTGAGTCATGGCTGGTGGGCTGGCAGTTCACTAAGTCATGGCTTGTGGGCTGGCACTTCAGTCAGTTATAGCTGGTGGGCTGGCAGTTCACTTACTTATGACTGGTGGGCTGACATTCCAGTCACTCAAGGCTGGAGTGGTGGCAGTTCACTCAGTCACCCCTCCTCCCTTTACCCCCACTCTGTTCCTTGCCATCCCCCTCCCCCCCCACGCATTTAGTCCATCTCCCCTCAACCTCCCCCCCCCCCCCCCCCCCCTGCACTCTTAGTGCCTCTCCAACAGCACAGCCATTCCTGCCTATTAGTTTACCATTGTGATGAAGAACACGCAAACATGGCAAGTGGAAAAAGGATTTATTAAAGTTTAAAATGTGAATGACTCTTAAAATATAACCTCAAAAGTCATCATTCAGTGCAGGGCAGCAAATCCAATCTCACAGCACTTGAAGCGGAGTGCAGGCCGCAAATCCAATCTCACAGCACTCGAAGCGGAGTGCAGGCCGCAAATCCAATCTCACAGCACTCGAAGCGGAGTGCAGGCCGCAAATCCAATCTCACAGCACTCGAAGCGAAGTGCAGGCCGCAAATCCAATCTCACAGCACTCGAAGCGGAGTGTAGGCAGCAAAACCAACCTCACAGCACTCCAAGCGGAGTGCAGGCAGCAAATTCAATCTCACAGCACTCCAAGCAGAGTGCAGGCAGCAAATCCAACCTCACAGCAAGCGGAATGCAGGCAGCAAGTACAAACTCACAGCACTCCAAGCAGAGAGCAGGCAGCAATTACAACCTCACAGCACTCCAGAGTGCAGGCAGCAAGTCCATCTTCACAGCAGGCAGAGTGCTGCAGCAACTCTAACCTCACAGCACTCCATGCAGAGTGCAGGCAGCAAGTCCAACCTCACAGCACTCCAAGCAGAGTGCAGGCAGCAAGTCCAATCTCACAGCGCTCCTAGCAGAGTACAGGCAACGTCCAATTTCACAGCAAGCAGAGTGCAGGCAGCAAATCCAATCTCACAGCAGTTCAATTGGAGTGCAGGCCAGCAAATCCAATTTCACAGCAATTCAAGCAGAGTACACACCCATACACTCACACACACACACTCACACGCACACATACACATACTCAGAGACTCACTCACACACTCACTCACACACATGCACTCACACATACACATAGAGACAAAAAACACACATAGTCACACACTCATTCAGGAACAGCTTCTTCCTGGCAACCATTAGGCTATTAATCATAGCAAATAAGTTCTGAACTATAAAATATTATATTATTTGTACTATTTGTTATTTGTTGATCACGCGCACCTTCCACCTCATACAAACCCTCCACCTCACACACACCCTCCACCTCACACACACCCTCCACCTCACACAGATTCTCACACACAGACTCTCACAAAGACACACACACAGATACAGACACACACACACACAGCATCAATACTAAAATGCTAAGTAACCTCAGAACGTGGTCAAGCATACTGAATCCTGTTACTGACCATATACTCTATGTTGTAGTTTGAAAATAAGAACACAGGTGTGTCTAAACCAAATTATTCAAATGTTTAAAACCTTTTTTATTCTGAAACATTAATCTAGAGCTGCTGCTACTGCGAAATGTGCTTTAAATAACTTTCAATGAACACACACACTCACCATATATATGGCAGTAAGCTCTCTTGAATTACTCAAATGCTCAGCGTGGCGTCTCCACTTTGGGCCTTCCGCACTCAGCGCGACCTCTGAACTCACCGGAAATGACGCAACCAGCGCCTCCTCTGCACTCACCGGAAATGACGCAATCAGTGCCACCTCTCCACTAAGCGTAAGTCAAGGAATAAGCGGCGATTTTGCATTAAACAGTCCTGATCTAATAAAACGTTTATTCATGGTTTTTCCTTCCAAAAACTGTTGCACACTTTTCAATAGACACACCGCTTTTCAATAGCCACTTCACTTTTCAATTAGCCACACTTTTCCAATTAGCCGCACATTTCAGTTAGCTGCACTTTTCAGTTAGCCACACATTTCCAATAGCTGCACATTTCCAATAGCCGCACAGTTTAGAGGCACAGTTTAGTGGCACAGTTTAGTGGCACAGTTTAGTGGCCACTAAAAACATTTATTCCTTCCAAACACAGTTCCAATTAAACCACACAAAACCACACTCACAGTTGAGTAGACATGTGTTCAGTGCTATTCACAGTTCAGACTGAGAGTTGTGGCCTCTCCCTCCCCCATCTTGCAGCAACTGAGCCACGTCCATACGTCTGGGTTTTATAGTCCCTCCCCACTCCCACCAGAAGGGGCGTGGCCTTCGTGGTGTGATTGGCAGGAGAGAGAATCTCAACCTTTTTAAAACATTAATAAGTCTTTTATTTTTCATCGATGGGAAAAATCCTCTGCACCTGATGAGCAGAGGGGGTCTCTGGGTAAGATGGCCAAAAATCACAGCCGTAAGTGGTAGCGTTCTTTCTAAAATCAATATACAGTGCAAACAGGAAGTGGTCAAGTTTAGACTTTTAATTATATAGATTGCTTTATGCTTCAGTGAGTGAACGAGATCGTGATGATGAATAACACACATTTTTTTATTGTTTTTGTTTTGCAGGGGGAATGAATGAAAGGGTTCAGAGAAAACATGGCAGATTAAATTTAATGGGAGTAAACTGTGACAGAACATCTTAATGAGACCATTTGGGAGAGAGAACGGATGCCTGTTCTTGGTCTCTTTGAAGGAGGCGCCGCCCGCCCCAGAGAGTGGGCAAATGCGGAGCCAACCCGTAATATGAGTGGGAGCATTTTCTCGGTCAGACTTTATCGACAGTTGGGGTGGGGGATCTGGGAGAGAGGGAGCTGGCGATGCAGCACAGACAGAACAGTTTAATAACGACCCATTGAAATCCGCCCTTCGGCCACTCAGCAACCCGGGCTGATCTGATCTGACAGCCCACTCGCTAGCTCGCTGCGTGCCCGATCCTAACACAAAACCTCCACAAAATCTTTGGGCTTCGGGTAACACCTGCAAAAAAAGCCTCTGCTAACAAGGGCTGGCAAACTGTGCCTTAATGGTACATTCACACCGCCTGTAGGTAAAGCATCAGCCCACATCACACTGATACAGTCGCTGCCTGCCTCAAATTAAATATATTATTACACATAAATTATGAATAAAGATAAGAAAATGTTTCAAACACAAGTAATATTTTCTCATTCCAGTAGCAATCACATTAAGGATTAAATGAAAATAATAAATTGTTTTTGAATATCTCATAATTGCAGATTAATGAACTGAACTAGAACTGGGACTGTGTAAGTAGTGTGTGAACAGCAGAACAAGAAAGGAAGCTATTGAGTTGATGGAATTCTAGTTTAATTCCTTGGTAGAATAGTTAACAATTTATACATAGTTTATACAGCGCTGTGTTCACTTTTTTTTCCTGAATGACCTTTGACTAATCCCATGATTCCTTGCGTTTATCGAAATACAGAACTTGCTTCTGTGATGTGGGCATCACACGCCTCAGCACTCGTGAGTAAGGCAAGGCAGCGCCTTTACCACCTCAGGCAATTGAGGAAATTCAGAGTGTCTCCGAGGATCCTCCAGTGCTTCTACGCAGCGGCGGTGGAAAGCATCTTGTCCGGTAACATTACCATCTGGTTTGGGAATTGCTCTGCCAAGGACAAGAAGGCTCTGCAGAGAGTAGTGCGTTCGGCCGAACGCACTATGGGAACTTCACTCACCCCCCTGCAGGAACTATACAACAGGAGGTGCAACTCCAGAGCAAACAAAATCATGAGAGACCCCTTCCACCCCTGCAACGGACTGTTCCAGCTGCTACGGTCAGGCAAACGCCTCCGTTGCCATGCAGTGAGAACGGAGAGGTTGAGAAGGAGTTTTTTCCCAGAGGCAATTCGGACTGTAAACGCCTATCTCACCAGGGACTACCTGTACAGAACGTTTTTCCTTCTATTATTTATTATGTAAAAAGAATATGTGTGTTATGATTGTGTTTATAATTTGTTTGGTTGTTTTGTTGTTTGTCTTTTGCACAAAAATCCGCGAGCATTGCCACTTTCATTTCACTGCACATCTCGTATGTGTATGTGACAAATAAACTTGACTTGCTTATTGGCAAAGATGGTTTGTTTAGTTGTGGGTGAGTGTTGCGGTGGGGGAGGGGGGTTCTTTTTTTGGTCTGATACATGATTGTTGTGACAAAATGGGAGGGGTAATAGCATGAGCAGAAGGTTGTGTGAGGGGATCGCTACTACCATTGTGGGGGTATAAGTTAGGTTTTGCCATTGATTTTAGTTTAGCTTAATCTATTGTCACATGTAACCGGGCACAGTGAAAAGCTTTTGTCGCGTCAGCAGAAAGAAGTTGATAGATTGTATTGTATTGTATTGTATTTTAATGACCACACAGCCAGGCTGGTGGAATTTGTTATCAGTACAGCTCGGTACAGGTTCCAACATTTCATCAACATTAAACATATAACATAGATATACATACAGACAGACACATTACATAATACATAAGGGCCATGCTTATTCTTATTCCTCACCGTACATAGTTTAAAATGTTAATTGCAGTGGGAATGAAACTGTTTTTGAAGCGGTTTGTTTTGGAGGCAATTGTCCTGTAACGCCTCCCAGAGGGCAGTAGCTGAAAGGCATAGTGTGCAGGGTGAGTAGGATCAGAGATGATCTTGCAGGCTCTGTGTAGTGTCCGTTTGTGATAAAGTGATTCAAGGGATGGTAGGGGTAAGCCAATAATTTTTGATGCTCTGTTGATGATGCGCTATAATTTCTTCCGGGAGAGTGAGTCGAGATTGCCGAACCAGACAGTGATGGATGAAGTGAGGATGCTTTCAATGATGGCTGTATAGAAGCGGAGCATGAGATGAGACCTTACTCTGAACTTTCTGAGCTGTCGGAGATGGAAAAGTCTTTGCTGGGCTTTCCCATAGATGTGGTCTGTGTTTGTCCTCCATTTGAGGTTGTTGCTGATGTGGGTTCCAAGGAGTTTGAATGTGTCAGTGATGGAGATGGATTCACCTTTAATGAGCACAGGAGTTTTGGGGGATGGCTGGCGTCTTGGGTCGATGATGAGTTCTTTTGTTTTTGATGTATTGAGTAAGAGATCATGGTCTGTGCACCAGGTCACTGCTTGGTTGACCTGTGCACGGTATTCAGTTTCTTGGTTGTTGGTGATGAATCCAATGATAGTTGAGTCGTCCGCGTACTTGTACAGGTTGACGGAGCTGTGGTGGGATGTGAGCTGGTTTGTGTAAAGAGAGAATAGCCAGGGTGAGAGAACACAGCCTTGGGGTGTGCCTGTACTGAGGAACAGAGGGGAGGATGTGTTATTGTTGATCCTCACCCTTTGTTGCCTGTTTCAGAGAAAGCTGTGAATCCGGTGGCAGATGCATGGGTCAATGTTCATGTCCAGTAATTTATTGAACGGTTTGGCCGGGTTTATTGTATTGAATGCAGAGCTGAAATCCATGAACAGGATGCGGGCATATATGTTTGCGGACACCAGGTGGTTCAGAATGTGATGAGTTGCTAAGTTGACGGTGTCCTCAACTGACCTGTTGGCTCTGCATGCAAATTGGTATTGGTCCATGAGTGGGATGGGACAGTTTTCAGGTGATTGAGTATGATGCACTCAAATGATTTCATGACTGCCGATGTCAAGGCAATGGGTCTGTAGTCATTGAGGCAGGAGACGGTCTTGGTCTTGGGAACCGGGATGATAATGGATTCTTTGAAGCAATTCGGTACTGAGCTTTGACAGAGGGAGGTGTTGAAGATGTTGGTAAAAACCCCAGCCAGTTCCGCAGCGCAGTGGTGGAGAACGGAGGGGCTGATGTTAACTGGGCCGGGGGCTTTTAGACCTTGAAGACCGAAAAAGGTGAATTTATTATGGGGAACAAGGAAATGGCAGGTGTGTTGAACAGGTACTTTGGATCTGTCTTCACTAAGGAGGACACAAACAATCTTCATGATTGTGTAGTGGCCAGAGGATCTGGGGTGACTGAGGAACTGAAGGAAATCCACATTAGGCAGGAAATGGTGTTGGATAGACTGATGGGACTGAAGGCTGATAAATCCCCAGGGCCTGATGGTCTGCATCCCAGGGTACTTAAGGAAGTGACTCTAGAAATTGTGGATGCATTGATGATAATTTTCCAATGTTCTATAGACTCAGGATCAGTTCCTGTGGATTGGAGGGGAGCTAATGCTATCCCACTTTTTAAGAAAGGCGGGAGTGAGAAAACGGGGAATTATAGACCAGTTAGCCTGACATCGGTGGTGGAGAAGATGCTGGAGCCAATTATAAAAGATGAGATAGCCGCACATTTGGATAGCAGTAACAGGATCGGTCCGAGTCAGCATGGATTTATGAAGGGGAAATCATGCTTGACTAATCTTCTGGAATTTTTTGAAGATGTAACTAGGAAAATGGACAAGGAAGAGCCAGTGGGTGTAGTGTACCTGGACTTTCAGAAAGCATTTGATAAGGTCCCCCATAGGAGATTAATGGGCAAAATTAGGGCACATGGTATTGGTGCTAACATGGATAGAGAAGTGGTTGGCAGGCAGGAAACAAAGAGTAAGGATTAACGGGTCCCTTTCAGAATGGCAGGCAGTGACTAGTGGGGTACCGCAAGGCTCGGTGCTGTGACCGCAGCTATTTACAACATACATCAATGATTTGGATGAAGAGATTCAAAGTAACATTAGCAAATTTTCAGATGACACAAAGCTGGGTGGCAGTGTGAACTGTGAGGAGGATGCTATGAGAATGCAGGATGACTTGGACAGGTTGGGGGAGTGGGCAGATGCAAGGTAGATGAAGTTTAATGCGGATAAATGTGAGGTTATCCACTTTGGTAGCAAAAACAGGAAGGTAGATTACTATCTAAATGGTGTCAAGGGAAAAGGGGAAATACAATGGGATCTGGGGGTCCTTGTACATCAATCTATGAAAGTAAGCATGCAGGTACAGTCGGCAGTGAAGAAAGCGAATGGCATGTTGGCCTTTATAAAAGAGGAATCGAATATAGGAGCAAAGTGGTCCTTCTGCAGTTGTACAGAGCCCCAGTGAGACCACACCTGGGGTATTGTGTGCAGTTTTGGTCCCCTAATTTGAGGAAGGACATTGGTGCTATTGACAGAGTGCAGCGTAGGTTTACAACGTTAATTCCCGGGATGGCGGGACTGTCATATGCTGAGAGAATGGAGCAGCTGGGCTTGTACACTCTGGAGTTTAGAAGGATGCGAGTGGATCTCATTGAAACATATAAGATTGTTAAGGGCTTGGACATGCTAGAGGCAGGAAACATGTTCCCGATGTTGGGGGAGTCCAGAATCAGGGGCCACAGTTTAAGAATAAGGAGTAAGCCATTTAGAACGGAGACGAGGAAACACTTTTTCTCACAGAGTGTGATGAGTCTGTGGAATTCTCTGACTCAGAGGGCGGTGGAAGCAGGTTCTCTGGATGCTTTCAAGAGAGAGCTAGATAGTGCTCTTAAAAATAGCAGAGTCAGGGGCTATGGGGAGAAGGCAGGAACGGGGTATTGATTGGGGATGATCAGCCATGATCACATTGAATGGCGGTGCTGGCTCGAAGGGCCAAAATGCCTGCTCCTGCACATATTGTCTATTATTTAAGGTACAATGGGCTATTAATGTTCAGAGTTTTGTTTAAGTTGAGTTTAATAGCCTGTAAGGCATGTAATGTGAAGCCAGAGGAAGGGATGTAGGTGGAAGGAGATGGGTGGTGAGGCGGTGGGGGGGGTTAGGAGAGGGAAAAGTGTGGCGTGATTGTGGGAGAAATGAGAGTGCATCTAGGTGGGGCACAGGGAAAAGAGGGGGAGAAAGAGAGGTGGTAGGGGCATGTTTGTTGGTTAGTTACCAAAAACTGGATAAATCGATGTTCATACTGTTGGATTGTAAACTACCCAAGCGGAATATGCAGTGCTGTAAATGTAACAGTTAAGTTTGATCTGTTGCTAATATAAGGATGTGGGACATACCCAGCAGGCCAGACTATAGACATAAAAAATGAATGAAAACGCCGAGCAAGAATGATAACAGGCCAGGTTAGCCTGCTGATAGCACATTTCAGAACTATATCCAATTGCCCACAATTTTCCATTAGGTAAAGCCAATACATGTAAAATAAAGGGCAATGTCAGCAGGCAAGATACCAGCAAAATCAAACAATTGCAAAACTACTTCCTAGAGCATGCTCTGATTTATTTGAGAAGTAACAGCATCTAAATAAATTTGATAAATAGCCTTATGCTTTGAGATTTTATACTGATAGGGAGTTATTTTATGACTTTCTCCTCTTGCCATTTTATCCTTGATATAATGAATGAACAATAAGTCATTGAATATTATACTTGAAATGTTTTTTAGTGATTAAAGTACCGTACAGAAATGCCAAATAAAAACTCATTTGTTTATGGTTACATTTATTACTTTGATTAATGTTTACTAAATTTACTAAGTGATAAATTTCACACACATGTACATGATTGATTCAGATCCTTTAGACATTTTATACAGCTAACTGGAAAGTTTTACATCATTAACATTTCTTTTGTATGCCTCCAATCTACTTTATATCAAATATATTCAATAATAATACATAAATGTAAGTCAATCAATTAAAGTAATTTCTTAATATTACATTCTTACAGCACATAAAAACTTCAGACTCATAACTCATAAATAATGTTCAAAATGAGTTTACAATGATTTAGCATTGTAATTCTAGAAACATCATATTTACCAAATGTAAATTTGACACAGAGTAATGCAACTGTCAACAATATTGTACTTAACCGGTTAATATAATTTAAAAATCTCAAATTTATATTTCTCTTCCATAACTCTTGTTAACGTGTTAAAGTTTTCTTGTTACGATGATACAACAATGATCATTAGCATTGATCAGGCCAAATATGAGCAAGTACTACAAAATGCTGAAATAGTTCCAAAAAAACCCCCATAATTTCAGAAACATCAGACTCTTTTTCTATCCTATGCGGAAGTGTGAATCTACTGAATTAGACTATACATAGGGAAAAGATTATTGTTCATGATTCTGGGTCTTCCATACCATACTCTAGAACATCATATAAAAGATAATTGAGGTACCCTCCTCAGAAGTGATTGTTTAGGACTATGTGGGAGACAGTGAACACATAGTCCTTTGACTCAGAAGCTGGACAATTACAAATTGAACCACAGCTGGGAGAATAATATCTGCCTTATCTTGAGTAAACATAAAATGCTAGAGTAACTCAGCTAGAAAGGCACTTTGCTTATATATTCACTCGACAAATGCTGTCTCACCCACTGAGTTACTCCAGCAATTTGTTTTTTGCTCAAGATTCCAGCAACTGAAATTCTTTCTGCAGTGCCACAATCTGCTTTATCTTGTTTATGAGGATAATATTTCAGGGCTGCCAACTCTCAGGCATTGAACATGAGACTCATGCATTTCACACAATTCTCACGCTCTCACGCTGATCACAGAATTTTTCACGCTAAAAAAATTATTTTAAAAAATAAAGAAAGTCATGAACAATTCAATTCGCCCGAGGCTTCCAGATCTCCTCCACTCACCAATGAGAATAGTTTTCTGTCGGCGGGTTTACCGTAAAGAACGAGCAATTTGATTGGCTTAAGCCCATCGCTCACTATTAATATGCATAAGCTTGACCTTCCACAGGAACATGATGAGGATGCTGCTTTACAGCTTGCAACTTAAACGGTTTTGCTTCCATTCCACAAGAAAAGTAAGATACAAATATATTCCTGATATCACTGGCCACACCGCGTGTGGAGATACATAAGGACCATGCTCATTTTTGCGTGCAGTGGAAATGTAATTCATAACCTAGTCTGGGCTCAATTGGGCTGAATCACGGCAGAATCTGTGTCCTTTTGTGTATTAATCAGTTCCTTGTTTCCACATTTTGACTTCTCTAAATTTGCAGCCATAACTTATGCAAACTTCTGGCAGAATTCAATGGAAGTTTGCTCAGATTGAGAGGGACATTAACCTTGACACATTCAGCAATCAGCTCCAGTGCATCAAAAGACATTGGTCATTAGTCCAGTGGTTACATTTTTCAAGATTTACTTCTTACTGTGCTGGAGGATGTCACATACCATGAGTAAATATTGAGCCAAAGTGTCGCCAATATTTTCTCTGCGAGGATGTGGATCAGATGGAATAAATCTTTCTGTTTATTAATTCCCAGACGTGTGGCAGCAGCAGAACTTATTTGGTGTTGTAAAAGCTGCCTTAAATGATGTAACTTCAGTAATTGTTCAATTAATACCAGACTTAAACAGCATCAGAGGCTAAGTGTGTTGCATTTAGTATTGCTGTTGTCCTGATAGAACATAGAACACAGAGAAATACTCTTCCTTTCTCCTGAAAAGAAGAAAGAAAAAAAAAACGGGGCGCCATGGTGGTGCAGCGGCAGAGTTGCTGCCTTACGGTGCCAGAGACCTGGGTTCCATCCTGACTGTGGATACTGTACGATCTCCCTGTGACCATGTTGGTTTTCTCCCACACTCCAAAGACGTGCAGTTGTAGATTAATTGGTTTGGTAAAAATTGTACATTGTCCCCAGTGTGTAGTATAGTGTTAGTGTACGGGGTATTTCTCTCCCATCTTCAACACCCAGCCTCTCTCATTGTTCTTTTCACTCTGCTCTGACCAAAAGTCTTATCTTAAAGCACACAAAGTTCTGGAGTAACTCAATGGGTCAGGCAGCGTCCCTGGAGAAAATGGATATGTCATGTCTCAGGTCGGGACCCTTCATCAGTCTGAACAAGGGACCACTACTGAAATGTCATCTATCCATGTTTTCCAGGAATACTGCCTGACACACTGAGTTACTCCAGAGCTTTATGTGCTTTCTTGTAAACTAGATCTGCAGTTCCAGGTTTCTACATGCTGTACATCTTTTGTTGCCGTCTTAACTCCAAGGTAAAGTCACCAGTGCAGTGAGACAGAGTGCTGCCTGACCCACTAAGTTATTCCAGAAATTTGATTCCTTTTATGAATACCTCTTTGTTCTTCTCTTTCTTTTTGGTCAGTAAGTTTATATGTCATAGAGTCATAGAGTTTTACAACGGAAACAGGCCCTTCAGCCCAACTTGCCCACACCGGCCAACATGTCTCATCTACACTAGTTCCACCTGCCTGCATTTGGCCCATATTCCTCTAAACCTATACCTATCTCACTGCTTCTCGTGTGCTGCACCTGTTGATCAGAGCCTGGCTCTACTGGGTAATGTAATTAGGAATGTAATTTAGCCTAACCGTATTCATACGTAATCCAATTTAAAGCATACATGTTGCATTCAAGTGCAAGTTAAAAGACTCGCTACAGTATGCACCAGATTGCACAATTTCAAGCTGAAAAATGCAAAAGCTCCCTACCGTGGTACAGGGGACATACTCTCCCACACCCATCCCCCACCCCCCTCCTCAGTCGCTACTCTCCCTCGCTCCTCAGTCGCTGCGCTCCCTCGCAATTTCTCACTCTCAACTCTCACCCACTGTCAGCAGCCCTGATATTTACTCTCGAACTCTGAGGGATCTGAGAAGGATGAAATCTTACTAGAATTTGCAAGCTCTCGCAATGGTGAGGCAGATGGTGCTTGACAGGTACAGTGGATTGTTTTGAATGCTTTGTGCTCATTCCACAGTTGATGATTACCTCTGCCTGCTCCTTCCGCGGAGTGTTGAGATGCTCAGTGCTCTTGCTGCAGCTCCTCCTCCAGTTTCACCAAGCATAGGCCAGAAATTCCTACGAGTTCTTTTTGAAAGGAAACTTTGAGAACATACTTGGTATTTTTTTGGTTCTTCTGGACACTTCTTGTATGACAAGAACTGGAGCAGGCTGCTTCTTTCAGGAAAAACTTTTTCACCCAGAGAGTTATGCCCCTGTTCCACTTAGGAAACCTGAACGGAAACTTCTGGAGGCTTTGTCCCCCACCCAAGGTTTCCGTGCGGTTCCCGGAGATTTTTGTCAGTCTCCCTAATGGTCGAAAGTGGTTTCCGCTTCTTCTATGTTCCGGCGATTATTTCAAAAAATTCAAAACCGGCCGCGACTAAAAATAGGTCGCCGTTTTAAAAATCGGTCATTTTTTAGTCGAAGCCGGTTGCGATGCTAGTTGAAGGTGGTTGCCGGAGGTTGCCGGAGGTGGTTGCCGGAGGTTGCAGGTAGTGGAAGGTAAGATCTTCCACTACCTGCAACCTCCGGCAACCACCTTCTACTAGCATCGCAACCGGCTTCGACTAAAAAATTACCGATTTTTAAAATGGCAACCTATTTTTAGTCTCGGCCAGTTTTTAATTTTTAGAAATAATTGCCGGAACATAGAAGAAGCGGAAACCACTTTCAACCATTAGGGAGACTGACAAAAACTTCCGGGAACCTCCGGGAACCGCACGGAAACCTTGGGTGGGGCGCAAAGTCTCCAGAGGTTTCCGTTCAAGTTTCCGAAGTGGGACAGGGGCATTATGAATCTGTGGAATTCTCTGCCTCAGAAGGCAGTGGAGGCCAATTCTATGGATGCTTTCAAGAGAGAGTTAGATAGAGCTCTTAAAGATAGCAGAGTCAGAAGATATGGTGAGAAGGCAGGAATGGGGTACTGAATGTGGATGATCAGCCATGATCACAGTGAATGGCGGTGCTGGCTCAAAGGGCCGAATGGCCTACTCCTGCACCTATTGTCTATTGAATCTGGTAAATGCATGGAAGCAATGTGATTTATCTATTGAACGTAATCAGAGACTTTAGCTGGAGACGTTGGTCTCAGAGAGGACATTGACCTTGGTTCACCTATCCTGCCAATACATTTGGAGCTTTTGCAAAAAAACAAGAATTGGTAAAACTTCTCCACTGCTTTGAGGTGCTTACTGTAGCTTATCTGTGTCCTTGAAGCGTATATGAGGGTGGGAATGAATACTGCTTAATAGACCATGAGCTTGGTGCCTGGTTTGAAATCCTGAAGCTTGAACTCTCTTTGCCTCTGTTGACCAAAGTTTGTCCTAATGCAATAAAATGATGAATTTTGTCATCTGTATTAGATTTTTTTTGAGCATTTCCCAAGAAACAAAAAATAATTCATGTTTTCCAGAGCCTTCAATGTCATGAGATAGCATTTTGCTGCAGAGGCGTTGATAGATGACCTTTCACTTTCAAATGTTTAGCATAGGGCCCATTCTTTTGTGAAGGAATCAATGGAAATGTTGATGAAGGAATCAATGGAAAATTTGAGCTCAGCTGGATGCATTAGTGATAATTTTTCAAAACTCTTTATATTCTGGAGTAATTCCTGAGGATTGGAGGGTAGCTAATGTAATCCCACTTTTTAAAAAGGGAGAGAGAGAAAACGAGGAATTACAGACCAGTTAGTCTTACGTCGGTAGTGGGGAAACTGCTAGAATCAGTTATTAAAGATGGGATAGCAGCACATTTGGAAAGTGGTGAAATCATTGGACAAAGTCAGCATCGATTTATGAAAGGTAAATCATGTCTGACAAATCTTATAGAATTTTTCGAGGATGTAACTAGTAGAGTGGATAAGAGAGAACCAGTGGATGTGTTATATCTGGACTTTCAGAAGGCTTTCGACAAGGTCCCACATAAGAGATTAGTATACAAACTTAAAGCACACAGTATTGGGGGTTCAGTATTGATGTGGATAGAGAATTGGCTGGCAGACAGGAAGCATAGTAGGAGTAAACGGTTCCATTTCTCAATGGCAGGCTGTGACCAGTGGGGTACCGTAAGGCTCAGTGCTGGGACCCCAGCTATTTACGATATATATTAATGATTTGGACGAGGGAATTGAATGCAACATCTCCAAGTTTGCGGATGGCACAAAGCTGGGGGGCAGTGTTAGCTGTGTGGAGGATGCTAGGAGGCTGCAAGGTGACTTGGATAGGCTGGATGAGATTATCCACTTTGGTGGCAAAAACAGGAAAGTAGACTATTATCTGAATGGTGGCCGATTAGGAAAGGGGGAGATGCAACGAGACCTGGGTGTCATGATACACCAGTCATTAAAAGTAGGCATGCAGGTGCAGCAGGCTGTGAAGAAGTCGAATGGTATGTTAGCATTCATAGCAAAAGGATTTGAGTATAGGAGCAGGGAGGTTCTACTGCAGTTGTACAGGGTCTTGATGAGACCACACCTGGAGCATTGCGTACAGTTTTGGTCTCCTAATCTGAGGAAAGACATTCTTGCCATAGAGGGAGTACAGAGTAGGTTCACCAGACTGATTCCTGGGATGTCAGGACTTTCATATGAAGAAAGATTGGATAGACTCGGTTTGTACTCGCTAGAATTTAGAAGATTGAGGGGGGATCTTATAGAAACTTACAAAATTCTTAAGGGGTTGGACAGGCTAGATGCAGGAAGATTGTTCCCGATGTTGGGGAAGTCCAGAACAAGGGGTCACAGTTTAAGGATAAGGGGGAAATCTTTTAGGACCTAGATGAGGAAAACATTTTTCACACAGAGAGTGGTGAATCTCTGGAATTATCTGCCACAGAAGGTAGTTGAGGCCAGTTCATTGGCTATATTTAAGAGGGAGTTAGATGTGGCCCTTGTGGCTAAAGGGATCAGGGGGTATGGAGAGAAGGCAGGTACAGGATACTGAGTTGGATGATCAGCCATGATCATATTGAATGGCGATGCAGGCTCGAAGGGCTGCTCCTGCACCTATTTTCTATGTCTATGTTTCTATGTAATGCAAGCATTCTCTGTATACTGCAACCCTATGGCTGAGATTGGAATGGCCTTTGCTATGGAGTGGAGAAAATGATGATTGAACAGTTTCCTAATCATTGTATGGAATAACTCCACTCCAATAGGAAGCTAGTTGGTAGTGAGGTGCCATATTACAGCAAGCAAGTTTGATAAGAGGCTTGATATGATGACATTTCCTTGCTTATCCCAGTCACCACTGGAATTAGGCCTTTTATTAGGATCTTAAGGGCCTGTCCCACCAGCATGCGACTGCATGCGGTGAGCGCGACCAAACATGGTGGCTTGAGGCGTAGGGCCTTGCGGGGCCGGTCCCACTTCCAACCACGGAGCCATATGGAGCTGGCCCCGACATCATACTCACCAATCAGCTGGGCCGACTGAATTTGGACGTTGCACGGCGTCGGGCGGTTACGACATCACGCAATGGCACGCCGGGCGGTGACGTCGTCGCGCAACGCCACGCGCCAGGCGTACGCCATCAAGACGCTGCGTACGGCATCCAGATGCTGCGTACGGCCTAAATGCGGCTGCGGGCCGACAGGCCGTTGCCGTGCGGGATTTTTGGACAGGGTCAGTTTTTCGGAGCCCTGCGCGATGTCCGGACCAGCCCCGCACAACTCCATACGGCTCCTGCGATCAAAGTGGGACCGGCCCCGCGAGGCCGTACGGCTCAAGTGACCATGTTAGGTCGTGCTCGCCGTAAGCAGTCGCATGATGGTGGGACAGGCCCTTTAGCTTTACGTCATTTATTGCCAGACGTTGAATGATAAACTAATGAAAGCTACATTTGGAAGAATACCACATAACCTTTCTGTGTTGAAAGTGTCGACAGTTTTTCTGAGGTTATTAAAGGCCTAGTATCGATGTTGGTGGAACTCACTATGTTTTTCTTTGGTTTGTCATACAGAGAAATTCATTTTAGACTATCTCTTGATTGCTCCCTGCAATGTTGGCAAGCGTTCTTAGGCCCATGAATCTTAATGCAGCTGAGGAGGATCCTTACACTGACTTTGCCAGGAAGGAATTGCAGATGCTGGTTTAAATCAAAGATAGACACAAATATTGGAGTATCTCAGCGGGACAGGCAGCATCTCTGGAGAGAAGGAATGGATGACCTTTTCGGGTCGAGATCCTTCTTCAGACGAGTCAAGGGAAAGGGAAATGAGAAATATAGACAGTAGTGTAGAGAGATATAGAACAAATGAATGAAAGATATACAAAAAAGTAACGATGATAAAGGAAACAGACCATTGTTACCTGTTTGCTAGGTGAGAACGGGAACTTGGTGCGACTTAAGTGGGGGCGGGATGGAGAGAGAGGGAGTGCAGGGGTTATTTGAAGTTAGAGAAATTAATATTCATACCACTGGGTTGCAAGCTGCCCAGGCAAAATATGAGATGCTGTTCCTCCAATTTGCGATTAGCCTAACTCTGACAATGGAGAAGCCCCGGACAGAAAGGTCAGTGTGGGAATGGGATGGGGGCTCAGGCAGACTGAGTGAAGGTGTTCAGCGAAATGATCGCGCTGTTTACATTTGGTCTCGCCGATGTATAAGAGTCCACATCTTGAACAATGGATACAGTAAATGAGGTTGGAAGAGGTGTGAGTGAACCTCTGCCTAACCTGAAAGGATTGTCGGAGTCCCTGGACAGAGTCGAGGGAGGAGGTATAGGGACAGGTGTTGCGTCTTCTGCAGTTGCAGGGAAAGGTACCTGGGGAGGGGGTGGTTTGGGTGGGGGAAGGCATGAGTTTTGGGTGGGAAGGGATAATTGATCATAATTAGAATGTCTTTCATATTCCATGCCTCTTACAAAACTGTTTTATTTATTCATCACCAGGATATGGGCATATTTGGAAATGGCAGAATTTATTATCCAGCCGTTCCTGAGGTGAAGAGGCAGTTAAGATACAACCACATGAGGGCGACAAAAGCACTAATTTCCACTAGAGTCTGCACCTCACTCATGTGTTTTCTTATCCTCACATGAAGTTGGTCCAATCAGTCCTATGTGTGTACTTGAAGAGCAGGAGCAAGCTGGGGAGGAGGGGAGGGGGGGGGGGGGGGGGGGGGGGGGGGGGGGGGGGAGATCAAAAAGGTGAAGGGGGAAGAGATAAGTAAAGCTAAAGCCAAATGGTTCAAAACAAAGCAAAGCAATCAAGGCAAACTGACAGTGTCAGACTCATCAGATCAATGAGAATGTCCAAGCCTTATCAATGGGAATTTGGTGAAGCAGTGCTTATAGAGATATTTGGTCACGTTGGAAATAAGGTTAGAATTATTCAGGTTAATTGAATGATCACATTAAGAGACATTTCGGAAAATTCTAAAGTGATGATTAATTTATTCCGATGTTAACATCGCATTGTTTTTTTTTATGAAAGTCACAGAATATCAACACTATAAGCCAAAAGGCTAAAAGTCATAACAGAATACAGAGGTTCAGTCGTTTACATTTTCTGATGGGTAATTACTCCAATTTGCATTATTCAGCCACTTCTAACATCACTCTTTCCACTGGAAGTTCAATACATATTCTCCAAGACAAATACACTAATCCACCAAAGGGACCAAATGTTCATGTAGTATCGTTGGCCACATAGTCAACAAAAAGTACCCTCCATCCATTCAATTCACCACATGCCATTACTTGCAATCATTCCACAGATACTGAAAGATGCTCTGTAGTAAAGCCTGTGAATGTCTATTGACAAACACTAAAGATAGTTCCATATTTATCACTATTAATGTAGCTCCATAAACAATTAGGAATTCTCCAGACATATGATTATTACCACTAGTTTCCACTAGTGGGAGAGTCTCGGACTTGAGGTCATAGCCTCAGAATTAAAGGAGGTTCCTTTAAGGAGATGAGGAGGAATATCTTTAGTCAGAGGGTGATGAATCTGTGGGATTCTTTGCCACAGAAGACTGTGGAGGCCAAGTCAATGGATATTTTTAAGGCAGAGATAGATTCTTGATTAATACGGGTGTCAGGAGATATGGGGAGAAGGCAGGAGAATGGGGTTATGAGGGAGAGATAGATCATCCATGATTGAATGGTGGAGTAGACTTGATGGGCTGAATGGCTAGCACTATGACCTTATTATTGCTATTCCACAGCAAATTAAGAATATGGCTTGGATTAAAGGGGTTCAACTACAGGAATAGGTTGGATAGACTTGAACTGTTACTTGATTTGATAGAAATATAAAACATTATATTTTCCTTGTACCTTACTTGTGCAAACGACAGTAAACTCAACTTGACTTGACTAAAACCCACTAATACTTACACCAGTTTTACAGTAATAGATGTTATCACCAATGCATTATGACAGAGGATTGGGCTGCAGTCTTTAGGTTTTGCTGTAATGGATGTAGCTGAGCAAATGACTGCCAGCAGAAATTTAAGTGAGCTAACAGTTTATTGGAGGACTACTATTTTTGAAGCACAAAGCTGAAATAAAATTCTGTTTAGTTTAGAGATACAGCATGAAAACAGGCCCTTCGGCCCACTGAGTTCACACCAACCAGCGATCACCCATATACTCATTCTATTTGGCACACTGGTGACAATTTACAGAAGCCAATTAATCTACAAACTGGCACGTGTTTAGAATGTGTGAAGAAACCAGAGCACGCGGAGGAAACCCTTGCAGTCACAGGGACAATGTGTAAACTCTGTACAGACAGCACCTGGTGTCTGGATCAAAACTGGGTCTTTGGCGCTGCAAGGCAACAACTCTATGACTGCACCATGGTGTCGCCACTGTTTATTGACATAGACATATTGAGAAGGGATAATGGGCAACAGCTTAACTGAAGTATTAAAAGTAGTTTCTCTAAGGCTGCTGTTTTCTTTTACATTGTTGTCTATTTTTAGCCTCACTGCCTTCATTGAAAATCTACAAAGAAGACATAATAATTCTGCTAAATCTGCTATTTTCAATTCCCTATTTCTCATCTGGTCTTCTTCCTGCTTATACAGCAATCCTAACATCAACTTTATGAGATGGCTGGTTTGGTTTTCATATATTAATTTGTTTAAAGAGTTGAAAAGGAGGACTTTGACCTGGATGTTGCCCAGAATGCCCTATGGAATCCAACATAATTCCTGATTCCTAGACGGTCTCTGGTCTAGGGTTTCGGGGACATGAACAAACAATGAGAAAACAAAGCCTGTACCTAACACCTTCAGCTGCTGGCATGCAATTCACCTAATAACATTATGGGCAGCTACATTTAAAGAACTAAGGTTATCCTGGAGATTCCCACGAACTGTTGGCAACAAAACAGTGAGGCTGAACAGAAACAAGTCCGCAAGGATAAACAAAACCATTATATAGAGATCCAGAGATATGTTGTGAATTAAAGGGGTGATTTGATAAAGACTTTGATATCAAAAATAATTTGAGTAACAAGAATTTCAGATCATTGGCAAGGAACCAAAGGGAAAATGGAGAACCAACTTTAATATAACAAAGTTGTCATGACCTCGATTACACTGCCTGAATAGATAGTAGTAGCACATGCAATAAATCGTGTAAAATTGTATTGGGTAAATACTTGGAATAGAAGCATTTATAAGACAAGGGGAATGAGAACGAGACTGCAGCTATTTGAATGATTCATTCAAAGAGCCAGCATTGGGACAATAACCCATTGGAGAAGGATCGCGACCCAAAATGTCACCCATTCCTTCTCTCCAGTGGTGCTGCCTGGCCCGCTGAGTTACTCCAGCTTTTTGTGTCTATCTTTGGTTTAAACCAGCATCTGTAGTTCCTTCATACTCATGAAGTTAAATGGGTTGTTTGATCAACATTCCTCTCAAAGCGTGAATCCCAATCGCTCCAGGTCTTGCAGCAAAGGTAGTTGGGCTTTTTGGGCTATTTTGTTGGGCTGCATAGGATTGAAATTGCACCCCAGAAACTTGATGAAGAGAATACAAAGAGTAGCACAGTGGTGCAGTAGTAGAGTGGCCAGAGATTCTGGTTTGATCCTGGCTACAGGTGCTGTTGGTATGGAGTTTGTACATCCTCTCTGTGGCTGCATGGGTTTTCTCTAAGCACTTTGGTTTCTTCCCACAATCCAAAGCCTTGCAGGTTTGTAGGTTAATTGGCCACTAATTGTCCTTAGTATATAGGATAGAACTAGTGAATAAGCGGTGGGCCGAAGGGCCTGTTTCCATGCTGTATCTCTAAAATTAAACTATATCTTATAATTATGTCCATTCCAGGTAAACTAAAACTTACTGACATGCTGTATAGTACTTTCCTGCTTTATTTCGGATTTCCTGCTACAGTCTTGTTTTGATTTTGCAAAAGTCAGAAACTCCCAATGAAATTTCCATGAAAATACCTGCACGTCTCCACCACCTAAAGCCTGCTTCTCGTATCCCAGTCCCCAATCCCACAAACATCAGCAGTCAGTGGGAGTATGAGTAGCTGCAGACAGATGCATCCTAGTACTCATGACAGAAAATAATTCCCAGTAGACTTTTAGAGCTGTAATTGCTTGCGAAGGTAAAAGCACTTAAAAGTTTTTTTGAGCATGCCAATAATAACTAAGGAGACAAACTGTATGAGAACATACAAGGCAAGATTAGCAAGTTTGCTGATGATACAAAAGTGGGAGGTTTTGCAGATAGTGAAGATGGTTGTGAAAGATTGCAGCAGGATATCAAGATATCCTGAAATGGGAGGGAGAGGAGCCAGAGGACGTGGTACGTATAGGTACCAATGACATAGGTAGAAAAAGAGAAGAGGTCCTGAAAGGAGAATTTAGGGAGTTAGGAAGAGAGTTAAGGAGAAGGACCGCAAATGTCACAATCTCAGGATTACTGCCTGTGCCACGTGACAGTGTGAGGAGGAATGGAGTGAGGTGGAGGATAAATGCATGGCTGAGGGACTGGTGCAGAGGGCAGGGATTCAAGTTTCTGGATCATTGGGACCTCTTTTCGGGAAGGTGTAACCTGCACAAAAAGGGCGGGTTGCACTTGAACCCAAGGGGAATCAATATCCTGGCGGGGAGATTTGCAAAGGCTACTGGGGAGACTTTAAACTAGAACGGTTGGGGGGAGGGACTTAAATAGAGAAAGCTAGTAGACAGTGTGTAAGGCAGGAGGCAGAGAAGGGAAGCACTCAGACCGAACATGTAGGGAAGAAAGAAGAAAAAGATAATAAACAGAGAATAAGAGGTGGTGGGTTTCTTAAATGTGTATATTTTAATGCTAGGAGCATTGCAAGAAAGGTGGATGAGCTTAGAGCCTGGATTGACACCTGGAAGTATGATGCTGTGGCGATTAGTGAAACATGGTTGCAGGAGGGCTGTGATTGGAAACTAAATATTCCAGGATTTTGTTGCTTCAAGTGTGATAGTACTTGGAGGGGCAAGAGGTGGAGGTGTTGCATTGCTTGTCATGGAAGATATTACAGCAGTGCTTTGGCAGGATAGATTAGAGGGCTTGTCTAGGGAGGCTATTTGGGTGGAACTGAGAAATGGGAAAGTCTCCAGGTCCTGACAGGATATTCCCTAGGACATTGAGGGAAGTTAGTGTAGAAAAAGCAGGGGCTATGACAGAAATATTTCAAATGTCATTAGAAATGGGAATGGTGCCGGAGGATTGGCGTACTGCGCATGTTGTTCCATTGTTTAAAAAGGATTCTAAGAGTAAACCTAGCAATTATAGACCTGTTAGTGGTGGGCAAATTAATGGAAAGGATACTAAGAGATTAATATATATATAATCATCTGGATAAACAGGGTCTGATTAGGAACATTCAACATGGATTTGTGCCTGGAAGGTCATGTTTGAGTAATCTTCTTGAATTTTTTGAAGAGGTTACTAGGGAAATTGATGAGGGTAAAGCGGTGGATGTTGTCTATATGGACTTCAGTAAGGCCTTTGACAAGGTTCCACATGGAAGGTTGGTTAAGGTTCAATTGTTGGGTATTAATAGTGGAGTAGCAAGATGGATTCAACAGTGGCTGAATACCAGAGAGTAATGGTGGATAACTGTTTGTCAGGCTGGAGGCCGGTGACTAGTGGGGTGCCTCAGGGATCTGTGTTGGGTCCACTGTTATTTTTCATATACATCAATGATCTGGATGATGGTGTGGCAAATTGGATTAGTAAGTATGCAGATGATACTAAGATAGGTGGTGTTGTGAATAATGAAGTAGATTTTCAAAGTATACAGAGAGATTTAGGCCATTTGGAAGAGTGGGCTGAAAGATGCCAGATGGAGATGGGGGTTTAATGCTGATAAGTGTGAGGTGCTACATCTTGGTAGGACAAATCAAAATAGGACGTACATGGTAAATGGTAGCGAATTGAGGAATGCAGTAGAACAGAGGGATCTAGGAATAACTGTGCATAGTTACCTGAAGGTGGAATCTCATGTAGATAGTGGTAAAGAAAGCTTTTGGTGTGCTGCCCTTTATAAATCAGAGCATTGAGTATAGAAGTTGTAATGTAATGTTAAGATTATACAGGGCATTGGTGAGGCCAATTCTGGAATATGGTGTACAATTCTGGTTGCCAATTTATAGGAAAGATGACAACAAAATAGAGAGAGTATAGAGGAGATTGACTAGAATGTTGCCTAGGTTTCAGCACCTAAGTTACAGGGAAAGGTTGAACAAGATAGGTCTTTATTCTTTGGTGTGCAGAAGGTTAAGGGGGGACTTGATAGAGGTCTTTAAAATTATGAGAGGGATAGACAGAGTTGACGTGGATAAGCTTTTTCCATTGAGAGTAGGGAAGATTCAAACAAGAGGACATGACTTGAGAATTAAGGGACAAAAGTTTAGGGGTAACATGAGGGGGAACTTCTTTACTCAGAGAGTGGTAGCTGTGTGGAATGAGCTTCCAGTGGAAGTGGTGGAGGCAGGTTCGATTTTATCATTTAAAAATAAATTGGATAGGTATATGGATGGGAAAGGAATGGAGGGTTATGGTAGCGCTACACAGTGAATGGTAGGGCTCTGGGGAGTGTTGTAGAGCAGGGATCTAGGAATGAAGGTGCATGGTTCATTGAAGGTCAAGTTGCAGGTAGATAAGGTGGTCAAAAAGGCTTTTGGCACATTGGCCTTCAACAGTCAGAGTATTGTATAGAAGTTGGGAGGACATGTTGCAGTTGTATAAGACGTTGGTGAGACCGCATTTAGAGTATTGTGTTCAGTTCTGGGCACTATGTTGAAGGAAAAATATTGTCAAGCTTGAAAGAGTTCAGAGAAGATTTAAGAGGATGTTGCCAGGGCTTGAGGGTCTGAGCTGGAGGGAGAAGTTGAGTCGGCTGGAAACTCTATTCCTTGGAGCGCAGGAGGATGAGGGGTGATCTTATAGAGGTGTATAAAATCATGAGACTAGTGTAGCTGGGACATGAATCGTGAGACTAGTGTAGCTGGGACATATTGGCCCGTATGGGCAAGTTGGGCCGAAGGGCCTGTTTCCATGCTGCATGACTCTATGACCTATTAAATGTTTTATCATTTCTAGTCCATTTCCACACTGTATCACTCTATGACTCTAATCAAACGAGCACGAGACTTCACTGTCAAGTAAATTAATCGCCGAGAACCAAGTGGGATAAATTGTGCGATCAGAAGAAGGTCACTCTACGGTTATAATCCCAATGCTGGCTTCTTGGGAGTCACAAATCTTTATCAATAGATAGATGAGGGGTGGGGAGGGAAAGAATTAGTATAAGAGAGGCATAAAGGGCCTTTCCCACTTGGCAATTTTTTTGCCGACTGCCGGCATCATTGGCTGATGTATCAGGTCACCGTAAAATTCCCGGCGTGATGACGTTTGGCACGCTGTCTTTTTTGAAAACCATGTATCATTTTCCTTCCACTTCACAATTATGCACCACTTTGTGTTGGTCTATCACATAAAATCCCAATAAAATACATTTACGTTTGTGGTTGTAACGTGACAAAATGTGGAAAAGTTCAAGGGGTATGAATACTTTTGCAGGCCACTGTATATGGTTTTCACATTTTAACCTGTTTAAGATGCATTATTGCACATGAATAAAAGCTGGTTCCCTTTTTGTCAAGATTGTGATTCCTAATGTGCTATTTTAATAGACAGCAAGCTTCTTGACTAATTGGAAATGAAATAATTCATTGTATTATTTGAAAATAATATAAGAAATATATAACCATAAACATAATTGTATGCCAGGAAAACATTATAAAATGTAATAACAATGACCGCAGATGCTTGTTTATACCAAAGATAGACACAAAATGCTGGTTTTGCAGCAGAACAGAGATGTGCATCTTGGACAGAGTGGTCATTCTGTGGTTGGAGGGAATACTAAAGACTTACACTTTGAAATAAAAAGATTTGACTGTCCAACAACACACTGTGCATCATAGTACAGTCATTACCCAAGACCAGCAAGATCACAAGATTGCCAACAACTGGAAAAAAAAGTTTTTGCGAGCAGATAAAATTCCTACTGAAGTACATATTGTACAGTACTTAAACAACAAGTTTACCAGTTGGTGATTCATTGGAAGCTGGAGAAACCTTGGAACACTCACTTCTTTAAGGCTTTATTTAATGCTGGTTCGTAAATTCTCTGCTGGCTCCGTAGAAGGAGAACAAAACAGAAAAATCAATAAATGTTTGATGCCATGACATTGCGTAATATGCTCAAATAAATGTACACTGTGATTTATTATCAACCACTTATGTTGCCTGTTCTGCACGCATTGAAATTATCTACTTGAACTCTTCAACAGTATATTCAACAGTAATGTTGTAAAAGTGGCTACGTCTCATTTCAATCCATTTCAAGTATGTACTGATAAAATTTGACATGGAATCATTGGAATAGTTGTATCGTCTAATTCTTTCCATGATTGTATTGTTGTCATGATTGCTCTAAATTCCAGGCAGTTTACACATTGATGCTACTTCCTCCAAATCTTTATCAATATTTGGCCAATATGCGAAACTTCAGACAATGGCTTTCATGTGATGTTGCCAGTATGTTCTTTATGTAGCTTATCCAAATTCTTTTCTCCTAAGAACATTTGAAATAATTACTGAATGTTCCCATTTCAAAGACTCTTGTCTGTTTGACAATTCAAGTATTCAATTGAAGAATAGCTCCCATGTCTTCATTAGGGCACATCTACGCTGGTCCACCATTGTGTTTGTAGACTCACTGAGTCAACTGACCAGTATTGATACCAGTGACCGGAAATAGTCATATAGCATGCAAATATTCCCTTCAGCCCAACTTGTCCATGCTGACCAAAATGCCCCATCGAAGCTTGACCCATTTGCCCCACATCCTTCTAAGCAGTTCCTATCCATGGAATTCATCATCTATGTTTCAGTTTTAAAGACTTGCTTTCACTATCCACAACAGATCTGGACAGAGCCCCATTGTATTTCAGTTTGATACTGTAAATGATGTTCTCATATATGCACCGTGTGAAAATAAAAATCCCCACCTGGAAACTTCTCAATAGGAATCAATGGCATTTGTAACAGGGGGGTATTTGCTTCCTTTTTATTTTGCACATGCTTATGCTCAGTAAAATAGGCAAATAATAAAAGTTCCTACCTAAAATCCACACTGAGGCTGATGATAGTGTCTATTCAATAAGTTGAAACAGGACAGTGATCCAACAGATATTTAATACTTCAATTGTGCCTGCAATTATTAAATGCTTAGAAGTTGGGCATTAATATAATTTCTCGTTCTTCTCAAGATGCAACAAAATTAGCACCATTGTTAGATCAAACAAGAATTTGGAATAAGAATGTTATTCCAGAAAATAACAAATTATTCTCTAGATGTTCAATTCTCACGATAACATCAAATTTATCTTTAGGTTCATTCATATATAGATTATGGATTATTTTAACTGTCATAATCCATTAGCAACTGCACATTGGGTGCAATAAATTAAATTTACTGAAAACTTGGATCCTGACAACAGGTCTTGATATGTGTAGGAAGGAACTGCGGATACTGGTTTACCACCATAGACACATAATGCTGGAGTAACTCAGCGGGGCAGGCAGCACCTCTGGAGAGAAGGAATGGGTGACGTTTTAGGTTGAGACATCATCTTCAGACTCTTGATATGTCAGCAAGGTATATTAATTGTTATAGGTTTTATTTAAGGTTTCTTTGTTACACCATCTTACTGTTTTATCTATTTTAGGTAAAACTACAATTGGAGTACAATTGGTTACTTTGGCCAGAACTCCGTTCTTTAAAACTTCTCATGCTCTTGAGAACTGCCCTTAATTCGTCCTTGACCAACTTGACAACAGGTTACCCCAAGTTGAGGAATGCAGACCAGGATAACGGGAGAGGCAGTTTAGTAAAGAGAGGAGAAATTGTTCTTCGTAGAGGGTTGTGTGGACTATAGGGCTATGGAGCCAGATGTTCTCAGTAGTCAATGGGGATATCACATGGGAAAGATGAGCACTCACTGAAAGAAGTGTAGAATTACATCATCACTACCTACCTTTGCCAACAGGTGGAATGGTGAGAAATGGCAAGCAATCCAATTTTTCCATCATAATTCTTTGTTGCTGAAAGGGATTTAATAGGGCCCTGCTGAGACACATCATGAGTATTGTGTACTCTTTTGGTTTTATCTAAAATAGGATGTATCTACCAGTGAGGGAGTGGAGCAAAGATTCACCACACCAGTTCCTGCGATGGTAAAATCTACTGTGAGACTGAGTTGGCTCAACCCCTGAAAAAGAATGGGTGACCTCAGTAGTGTCCAATATTCTTAGATGGGGTATGTACAAGAAGATCCGCAGAAGATAGTCGGGTCAAATATTCAAAGTAATAGGTAGGTGTTTAAGATTGAAATAAATTAAAATATTCACACTCATTTCACCATTGCCATCAGGAAGAAGGTACAGGAGCCTGTAAACTGTAACATCCAGGTTCAGGAACAGCTTCTTCCCTACAGCCATCAAGGGCCTGTCCCACACGGGAATTATCGCGTTTGCTCGCTGCATTTCATCAAAAAAGTCAATAATGCCTTACTTTTGATGAAATGCAGCGAGCAAACGTGATAATTCCCGATATTTTGTTTACATATAGGGTGATTTCACGACAGGTTGGATCTTTAAATCACCACGGCAAATGTCCGCTGGTCATTTCCGCTAGATTTGCACCTTCAGCTCCCTCTTGAATTTACCTTAGTTTCTATCTTTTTTTTGGACTGTAAATTTAGGTAGCTGTGCCTCACGGTCACCCCGACTGGCACAGTAAATTGCAGCTCAAAAACTGTCCGTTTCCGATGTTTTTAACGGGTGTGAAAGTGCGTGTTTTCCCATTCACTAACATGTACCGGATGTATAGCATGTACTTCACTTCAGATTTTCGGTCACGTGGGTGTGGATCTACGCTCCAGTGACCTTGGTGAAATCACCCTATTCACATATTCTGTTATGCTGCAGCAAGTAAGAATTTCATTGTCCCATCCGGGACATATGACAATAAAACACTTTTGACTTGACTCTTGAATCATTGGAATTCTCACCACAGAACAACTCAGTAAGTGAATGTATTCAAATCAAAGAATAATACATTGTTGGAAATTAAAGGAATCGGGAGTTTTGGAGGGGCAGCGTAGGAATTGGGGGTAGAATATCTCCCACGAACTCGAATCGCCCAACAATCCTGTCCTTGCTAACCTTGGTCCCGACGGTTCCCGTTCCCTCTCGCAATATCATACTCATTTCAGCACCTTTCCTTTACCCGACCTGAACAAATGTATTCGATTTAATACAGCACAGACATGGGAAGTTGCAACTGGTCATGCACTAAATGCAAAGACAAAAGCCACGCTAATGGCTGGGATGTAGCTCTCCAACATTATTGGTAACTGACTACATTGATGTGCTTCACACGCCGCGCCGTTCTAGCATTCTTCTCCCATCTTGGGTTGAACACAATGACTGGAATAAAGACAGCTACAGGACTCCAACCCATGCAAGAGATATTTGCTTTGCGAAAAGAAAACATCCGAACATACGGCTCGCAGCCGTGTATGACCGAAAGAGCAATCTCAGCACATGCAGACGAAGTTAATGGTTGAAGGGACTGGGCTGTGCACCGGCTCTGCTTTGGCTGCAGGTGGCACCAAGCGCGGGGCCTCGGAACGTTGGACCAGCCTGCGCGCGGGATGTGTACCCGAGCCGACGCTTGAAGTGTGAACCGTTGGAGCGCGAGCTCCGGATCAGACCGGCTGCAGCCGGCGCGGAGGGGAGGGGGAGGGGGGGGGTGTGGAGAGAGGCGGCCGCTGGGTGTTGGCGGGGAGGAGAAGATGGAGGAGGAGGAAGCGGGGTCGCGGACCACTCACCGAAAAACACATCGGTGCCTTCCACCCTCGGCCCTCACCGCAGGGCCGTCGGCGTGAGCCAGTGGCCTCCCGTTCGGAGCGGTGAGTGCGTGTGCTTGGTTTATTATTGCAGCAGTCTCTTCCGTTAATTCGGGCTAGGGCGTTTGCACATTGCAAATGAGAGGGGAAATAGAAAGCTCTCAGCACCTCTCTCGCACTTTCAAGCCAGGCCCTTCTGCAGAAAATGGCAGAGGAATTAAACTACTTTGCGCCTGTCTTCGCAGTGAGATAAAACATAAACAAAGTCTTATTGAAATAGCGATGTATCGCGGCCAGAATGAGGATCTAGTCCCAGAGAAGTTGGCGAACTTGAGTCAATGAATAGCACGGAGCCGCTCAGTTTGAAAATGTTCTTGGTTCTGAAGTGTCTTCGATCTGAAACATCCACACGTTATCTATCCATGGATGCTGCCTGATCTGATAAAGTTTTCCCAGTATTTAGTTTTTTCAGATTTTCAGCCCGCGGTTTTTTTTAATGTTCAGAATCTTGACAGCGAGGGTTACACATACATGCACAAGGGATTGCAGATACTGAAATCTTGAACAAAAAAAACACTGGAGGAGTTCTGCGGGTCGGGTAGTTTCTGTTGTGGAGGGGGGGGGGGTGTACAGAATTCATTTCGGATTTGGACTGGGAAAAGATGGTGGGGACGGGGGGGGACGGGGGGGGACCGGGAAAGACGAGCATTAATTTAAATTGGAGAGCTGGGAAAGAAAGACGGGGCGAGACCTGGCAAGTAATTCAATCAATGCAGGTCGAAGGGAGATCATTGACAAATGGGTGAAGTAAGTTTCAACGGCTAGAGATTAAAAGGAGACGGAGATTTAAAACGGAAATTGACAGATTCTTGTCAAAAGTTATGGGGAGAAGGCAGGAGAATGGAGTTGAGAGGGAAAGATAGATCGGCCATGCTTGAATGGCGCAGTAGACTTGATGGCCGTATGGCCAAATTCTGCTCGTAGAACTCATGAGACACAGGGATGTAAGATAAGGAGAGGAGTGAAATAAATATAAAGCAAGAGGGAAGGGGATAGATGGGGGAGGGGAAAGAGCTGGGATAAAAGGGGGAGATGAGTGTATGAAGGAAGGAAGGGAAAGCAGCAGGGTGACTGGAGTAGGATAGTGAAAGAAAAGGTTGTATACTGGAGTGGGGGATCACCGGAAAGAGAGGGTGCCTCCTCTGCACCCTTCCAAAGCTTCCACAACCTTTCTGTTATGGGACGACCAGAATTGCAAAACATACTCCAAATGTGGTCGAACCAAAGTCCTATAAAGCATTACTTTACATTGGAGAATTTAATGTTTATACAAATTGGTTATAAGCTATCCAAATGGAATATGAGATGCTGTTCCTCCTGTTGTGCATGGCTTCACTTTGGCAATGGAAGAGGCTGTGGACTGAAAGGTGAGAATGGGAGTTAAAATGGTTAGCGATCAGCTGATCAGCATCCTTTGAGAATGCTCTGGTCATTATCTTCCAAAATGCTTTAGATTCTAGAGTTATTCCTTTGTATCTGAGGGTAGTAAGCAGAAGAAAGGAAGAGTGTTCTTTCCTGCACTTTGTTCTTAATTATGAGGCTTCAATAGGGTAGAATATTCACTTTTTCCCAGGATGGTAATGTCAAATATCCCAGGGCAGTGGTTTAAGCTGAGAGGGAAGAACAGTTTAAAGTTTTTTTCACACAGAGTGGCAGGTGTTTGGAAGATGTTGCCAGAGAAGGTGGTAGATGACCACGTGAACAAGCAGGGAATGGAGGGATAGTTTAATTTGGGATCACGATTAGCATAGATGTTGTGGCTAAAGGGCCTGTTCTTGTACTGTACTACAGAGAACATAGAACAGTACAGCACAAGAACAGGGCCTTCATTCCACAATGTTTGTGCCGAACATAATTCAAAGACCAAGACTTATCTGCCTACACATATTTCATATCCCTCCATTCCCTGCATATCCATATGCATATTCTCCAAAAGTCTATTAAATTACACTATTGTATTTGCCTCAAACATTATGTTCCAGGCACTTGCCCTGCACATTTCCTTTAAACTTTGTCCCTCCTGCCTTAAAGCTGTGCCCTCTCGTAAGTAATCTTTCTATCCTGGGAAAAAGGTTGTAACCATTTATCCTATCTATGCCTCTCATAATTTAATATTATTCTATCAGGTCTCCCAGCAGAACTACCTCCGGCATTCCAGAGAAAATAATCCAAGTTTGTGCAACTTCTTCCTTTAGCTAATAACCCCTAATCCCATCATCATTCTGGTAAACCTCCTCTGCACCCTTCCAAAGCCTACACAACCTTTCTGTAATGGGATAACCAGAACTGCAAGAAACGCTCCAAATGTGGCCTAACCAAAATCCTATAAAACTGCATTATGACTTCCTGGCTCTTGTACTCAAGGCCCCAACGTACAGTATGTAAGCAAGCATATCATGTGTCTTCTGTGAGACCAAAGCCTTATTTACCAGTGTATTCTATGTAAGCATCTGGATGCATTGCAAGTCATCAAGATATAGAAGATTACGGACCAGATATGTAGATCTTGTGAGGTAGACTCAAAATGCTGGAGTAACTCAGTGGGACAGGCAGCATCTCTGGAGAGAAGGAATGGATGACGTTTCAGGTCGAGACCCTTCTTGTAGATCTTATGACTTTGTTTTTAGGGCTCACTTTTCTCTTCGCGAACAAAGTTTTGAGCAAATTGTCCAGAAACTTGTTATTGCCTTATTTCAGTATCAGTGTATCTCCAACCAGCTCATTGGTTCTGAGCCACAGAGAAGGAAGATGGAGACAGTACAGGCATACTCATTTAAGATACTATCACTGTTTACAAACTCTTACATTAATCGCACAATTGCGATGGCACATCAGGAGGCTTCTTATCCAAAGAGCTTGTGCCAGCATGCCATAGAATCCATTCTCTGCCATTCCTCTGTTCTTTCCCCATAGTCTTGTAAATTATGTTCCCTCATCTACTTATGCAGTTCTCTTAAAATCCCGTATTGATTCTGTATTGATTCTAACACCCTTTCAAGAGGTTAATTCAAGATATCCAGATCATCACACTCTCTTTGTGTAAAACTTTTTATCACTTCTTCCCTGTTTTTTTTTTTGCCTTAGTTCTAAATCTGAGCTCCCTAAACTTCAATCTATTTGTTAATGAAAACAACTTTTTTTTATATGAAGGCATCATCACATACACCGCTGTTGAATCTCTTCTCAGCGTCACTTACTTCAAGGAGAGCCACCATATCTTATTCAATGTATTCATGTGGCTCAATTCCTTAATCACTGAAGCCATTCTACTAAATATTTTCTATGCGCTCTCTTGGACCTTCACATCCTTCCTGAAGATGTTGGTCAAATTTAATGTAGTACTTGAGTTACGGCCTAACCAGTGTTTTGTATATTTAAAAAATCAATCATGAAACATGGAATATTCTCTATTCTTTTGTACGCACTGCTGACCTATATTTATGAAGCTCAAAATCCCATATCCTTTACTAACTTTACTACTTGCTAACCATGCCCTCAAAATGTCCTGCAAATTTTCAAGTTTGTCACATTTGTCATTTTATAATCCTCAGACAAGGCCCTGTATTTGAGCAGGATTAGAAGATGGGGACATTCTGCAGTCCTGACACATAGCCTGTTCTCTCATTAATAATAAGTATTATTTAGATTTTGTCTATTACAGTCTAATAATTCAATACAGCCTTGCACTCTCTAAAAAAGGTAAATTTTGAATTCTGAAGCTTACATGTATCACTACAGGCATTGGAGGTTAGATGGCAGCACCTCCTTCCCCCAAAGTACAGAATTTCCTTCTGACCACATTTTCAGTTTTACTCTCATCCATGTACCACCCATCTATCTATATATAACTAAAACTCTGATCTTGTGCTCTTCTGGTATGCGGGTTTTTCTATTTGTGCAAAAACAGTACGCGATAGCGCTACGATTTTTCGCCATGTCACTCGCCGTTCTCCTGCGCTGCGAGTGCAACAAGTTTTGTTCCGGGTAGGTGGTATCAAGTTATTGAGGTTTAAAAATCTTAAAAAACGTTTGTGCGCAGATTCCTTCAATCAGCGGCGCGCAGACTGGTCTCTTCTGTCAGTTAATGCCATGGCCGGGACGGCGACGCCTCTTCCTGCCCCACTAGCGGCGGCCTGTCCCACCTCACTCACAAACTCCTCTCTCCCCTCACAGTAACTTGTCTATCGTCTCCCCCCACCATCGGCGGCAGGGAGGGGGGGGGGGGGTTCAGTGGGGGCCCTGGTCCTGTCTCACTCTCCGTTATCACCCATCCCCCGCCCGCGGCTGTTGCGGTAACATCCTCAGGACCTTCTCGGAGGAGATCTTCTCCACCAGCTCATTGAAACTCGTGGTGCCCACCGTGACGAACACCGGCCCGGCGGCGGCAGCGAGCAGGCAGGCGGTGGGTAGGGTGGGGGTGGGCTGAGCGGTAGCAGCGGGCGGGGACAGGCTGAGCAGCAGCAGTGGGCGGTCAGACAGGATGGGTACGGGCTGAGCAGCGGATTGGGCGGATAGAGTCGGGTTGCAGGGTGGCCGAGCAGTTTACGTGGAGTTTGAGTAACACACACACATGATGCAAACGGGTCCAATTGTCAAGGAGGGGAGAAGGAGAGGGGAAATAAGAGGGAGGGTGAAGAGGGGAGGAGGGAGTGCTGGGGGATGAAGGGAAATGAGCTGTGCCTGCGCAGTTGGGAGCTATGCGTGAGTGGTGCAATATTGTGTTGGGGGGACGGGTTGCATTGGGGGATTGGGTGAGTGGTGGAATGCATTGAGGAACGGATTGCGTTGGGGGACCAGGCCTCCTGTGTGACAGGGACCCAATGGGTCCCACTTAGTCTAGTTTACACTAATCCTATATTAATCCCACTTTTTAATGTCGTCAACTCCCAGACCCCAATTCTACGTTTCATCTACACATAAAAGAGAATTTACAGTGACAAATTAGCATATCAGGTTGCATATCTTTGGGATGTGGGAGGAAACATGCGTGGTCACGGGGAACAAGTAAACACCACACAGATGGCACTGGAGGTGAGCTTCAAGCTTGGACTGCTGGAGTTCTGAAGCAGCAACTCTACCAGCAGTGCTACTCTGCTGCCCTGTGGTTGCATGGGAAATTACCATGAAAAGAGGAGTTGGTGTTGGTGCAAATACAAACAAAGGAGTTGTAGAGTTGTAGTGCTTAAAAAGAGGGGAAGATGGGCCAAGTGGTGACCTTGTGTTAAAGGTACAAGAATTGGGCATCTGTAGTGAAAATGTGCTGGTTGGGCCAGGATATGAGGCATAATCTGACCTTAATTAATTTAAATAATTGAAGAACATTGGCTTGGAATTTAAGACATTCTTTTAAGCAATTACTGTTTTCTTCAACATTTCACGATATGTTTTTGTTCACATGGATCCTTCCCCTCACATCTGACCTCCAAATCTTGCATGGATTACAGGTTTGAATAATTTACAAAATATTGTGCAAGAATAACTGAGATAAATGTATTTCTCAAGATCACCCGTGACCTACAAACTGTGAGGTGTTGCTTATATTGCCAGTAGTAGCCTGATAAGAACCATGACATAAAAAGTAAGAGCTATATTCACAGCTACTGGTACGTTGTTATCTTTTGGGTTGCAATTGTGTTGTCATTCTTGATACTGTTTTCATCCACTTTTGTCAACCATAGACGTTTTGTTTATTGTGACCACTGGAGCTGAAGCAAGATATTTGTACTAAATGAGTAAAAAAACAAAAAAAAACTCCAGAGGCTGGAAACATTCAGTACATTAGGGAACATCTGTGGAAAGAGAAGCAGAGTTACAATTTGGGTTGGAGACCCACTATAAAAGCTGGGAAAGAGAGAAAACAAGTTTTAAGTTGCAGAGAGTGGGTCAAAGTCAATTTTATTCGTCACATACACCCGAAGGTGCAGTGAAATGAATTTGCCAGCAGCAATACCCTTAAAAAGAACACACAATACACAATAAGATTTAACACAAACATCCACCACAGCATTCTTCACTGTGGTGGAAGGCACAAAGTTCAGCCAGTCCTCCTACCTTGTTCACCCGTGGTCGGGCCATGATCGATCGAACGCACTCTGCGGCTTGGAGACCCCGAATCGGCACTTTCCTACCGGAGACCGTGGCTTCAGGATGTTATAAGCCGCAGGATGGCGGTCGGAGCTCTTCTCCAGTGATCCCTGGCAAGGGATCCCAGTCTCTGCGATGGAAAGTCCACGCCATGCCCGCGGTTAGAAGCTCCGCAGACCACAGCTTCAAGATGTCCTAGTCCGCGGGCCAGCGATTGGAGCACTCCTCTCTGGAGACCCCCGGCAAGGGTTCGCCCGCTCCGCGATGGAAAATGTCCACGCTGCACCCGCTGCTGATGCTCCGGGCCCGACTCCAGGAAAGGCCGCGAAAGGGGAGGCAGACATGGATAAAAGTCGCCTCTTCGTCGAGGGTGACTGAAGAACGGTTTCCCCCTTCCAGCCCCCCACCACCCCTACACGAGACACACCGAGAAACACCCAAAACAAACACATAGACAAACCAAAAAACATAAAAAAGTCGAAATAATGGACACGCTGCTGACAGGGCAGCCGACTCGCCGAGCGCCCCCACCGACCTGAGTGAGGGCTAGTTAGGCCAAGAACACAAGAAAATAGGAGCAGCAGTCAACCACTTGGCCCCACCATTCAATATGACTATGGCAGACCTTGCTGATCTAATCTATTCTTCTGTGCTAGCTCCGCATAACCCTTGATTTCTCAATTTTTTGCAAGTACTTATCTATTTTCACCTTATTTAAACTATATGACAAATATAATTAATGATCTCCCACATGGTGAGATCAGGTTTGCCATGGGGATAGATTAAAGAGTCATCTATTAATAGCATTAGTTAAAAAGATCGAAAATAAAGTTATGAAATAGTGGCAGTAAGAGAGTGAAAATGAAAACAAGAATGTCACAAATTGCAAATAGTAGAGCAATATGATACACCCGGCAGATCAGGCATTCAGAAAAGAATGCTGAGCCAATATCATAGATGGATGACTTACAAATGGCAATTTGTAATTCGGACATAGAATTTGATTATGAATCTGGAAGACTGCACCTCATCTTCCATCTTGCCCAGATGGAAGATGAGGTGTTGTTCCTTAAGCTTTTATTTAGCTTTATGCTTTGAGTGCCTTTTGTGGACATAGCCTCCTGTCCTGCAGTAAGTCACCTCTCTCTCCCAGTCACATTCAATCTAGATCCTAAAGTCCTATTAGGTCATGTGTAGGATAGAACTGCAGATGCTGGTTTAAACCGATGATAGACACAAAAAGCTGGAGTAACTCAGTGGGTCAGGCAGGCAGCATCTCTGGAGAAAAGGAATAGGTGACTTTTCGGGTCGTGACCCTATTTCAGACTGAGAGTCAGGTGAAAGGGAAATGAGAGATATAGAAGGTGATGTGGAGATATATAGAACAAATGAATTAAATATATACAAACAAGTAGTGATGATAAAGGAAACAGGTCTTTGTTAGCTGTGTGCTAGGTGAGAACAAGTACAGACAATGAGACTCAACAAGACGAAGAAGGGTCCCGACCTGAAATGTCACCCATAGGGGGGTCAAAGGGCCGTGACGCACAGTGCAGCTCAATTCTTCTGGAGGATATGGCAGCCTCCCACATACACTAGTAACTCACGAAACGCGTACCATTTTACCTGTTAAAAAACTGAAGAAATGGTCAATTTTTGTGCTGTAAATAATTGTGTCACTGAACCAAATGCTCTAGTATCTTTTCTCTGAACCCATGCACCAAGGTGTAAGAAGGAGCGCATGCCTCGGGACAGCCCCGACTCTCCCCCCGGGGTCAGCGCTGCCCGGCCACGACCACCCTCCGACCCGTCTCCCCCTGTGAGCCGCACTGTCACAGGCTGTGAGTCGGCAGCGCCCACACATGGGGCCGGGTGGGGCGGGGCCGCGGCTCCGGGCAGCGGACACACGGGGACGAAAACCCGGCAACGTCCCCGTCAGTGCAGCAGAGTTGGGGACAGTCTGGTCCCTCCACCCACACAGAGTCACTGACCGTGCTGTACCCCGGCACCCCGAACCCGCCCCAACCCCCCTCTCCTACCAGTCAGTGTAGAGTCCGGATGCTGGGACAGAAGACGGACCCACTGCATGTACTCCAGAAGGCGTTGCGTGGCAACAGTACGGGTCACGGTCTTGACCTCGACTGCCGTGCAACCTCCCTATTCCTTCTATCCAGAGATGCTGCCTGTCTCGCTGAGTTACTCCAGAATTTTGTGCCTAAGACGACTTTGGTTGGTACAACTTGGTTGGGGGAAGGATGAAGAGAGAGGGGATGTAAGGGTTACTTGAAGTTAGAAAAATCAATATTCATACCACTGGGTTGTAAGCTGCCCGAGCAAAATATCAGATGCTGTTCCTCCAATTTGGTTCACTAGGTAACTGGGTTCACTAGGAGGTCCCTGCTCTTGGGTACAGCCATAACTGGCTGGACTATAGTTCCCAAAATTTTTGGGGACCAGGCTTGAGTAGGCCAATCTGGCACTACCAATATGCCTGTGGCTTAGTCTTGCTTGATTTTGGTCCAGCATTGGTTTGTGAGATAAATTTGCGGAAAGTATGCATAAACAATCCTCCCCTGTTGAGGGAGAAAGCATCCACTGCCTTACCCCTGGATCCTGCTTGCAGGACACATATCTGGGTAACTGATGGTTTAGTCTAGATGCAAATAGATCAAAATCTGGTATGCCAAATCGTGTAGTTATTTCGTTAAATACTGCCTGATTCAACATCCATTCTGTGTTGTTATTAAACATCCGTGATCCAGCATCTGTCACCGTGTTATATCTACCTCGTAGATTTCCCAAATATTCCTCTTGATACACCAGTGCCAAATGAGATTCGACAATCTATCGTAAGATACAGATTTTACACCACCCTTGTTAGTGGATATGTGCCACCGCAGTGGTGTTATCAATCTGAATTTGAACAAGCACTGGTGGCATATTGCTACAGAACCCCTTGAGTCCAAATTGTGCCCCCAACAATTCTGGGTAATTGATTCCATGTGTTGGGGAATTACAGACTCCTGCTCATTCCATCTGCCCCCACAGCTCTAGACTGTGTTGGTCGCTCCCCATCCTTAGCCGCTAGCATTTGTCTGAAGAACCCTCGATGGCTTTCAAGCAAATTTACTTTGAGCTTTCTCACGTTCGTTATCCACCATTGTTATTCAACAATGGCCTCTGCTGGCAATCCATAGTTTTGCCAATTTTGCCTGCATGGAATCTGAGTGTTCGTTTCTTTGCTCGCTGTAATTCTGGTAATGCAAAGGCCCGTACGTACTGCTGGAAATGCGGCTACTATTTGCCAATTACACTCGCTGTTTGCCTGATAGATGGCTAGTATTTGACTACAGGTCATAGCAGGCTTGATTAATATAGTCGTTTGCCCCTTGGCAAAGTTACCAACATATTTACTGTTTTTGATAGTAAATTCTAGGTAATCAATTACCCTTGTAGGTGTCAATTTTGATTTAACTGGATGGATGAGGTAACCAATTCTATCAAACAGGGTTTTGGTTTGCTTTGACTGATGCTTCTGCCAATTCTTGGTGAGTCCAAAATGAAATTGTCCAAATATGCCATTGCTATGTGGTTCTGAGACCTTTGTAGACCCAGAATTGGTTTCCGTAGTTTTGTCAATAGTCTTGGAGCTGATGTCAACCCATTTGGCAGATCCATACCATCCAGTTAAACTTCAAATATCTCCTGTTCTTAGTGAATAGACACCGAATAGCATGCATCTTTGAGGTCGATGCATGCCATGTGACCATTTTATAGGAAGCTCCTATAAAACAGTAGTTAACCCGTAACAAAATTACTGTTTCTAAAAGTCTATACTGCACAAATGAGTTACACCTGGATGAAGTGACATCCTCCATCTGTCACATGTCCTGAATGGCAATCCTGCCCAAGAATACTGGGCCTGCCTCGAAGACAATTCCAGTCCGAGTTCCAAGTCTGCTTGGAACCTGTGTATGTTGTGCAGTAAAATTATCACGTTATTATCTGTTTTTAAAAAAAAAACAGTTCTGAAATTTCTTGTTATTGTCATTTTGAACAAGAACACAAGAGTAAATTACCAACATGTAACTGCTCCACAATCCCTTGTTTCAGTAAACCCAGACCCACCTATATCCATGGCTACCGGTGGTCTTGTGGTAAGCCCAAAGGCCCCTGATGCGGATTCCTTTTCTCTCCTTGATTGGGAGTAGGACTGGTAAGGAGTGTGGATTCCATGTTTCTCCCGACCTCTGCTTGGGTCTGGTCTGAAACCTCATCATACTGAGCCTGCCTTGTAGGACAATTCTGGCCATTATTTTGAGTCTGCCTGAAAGACGACTCTGATCATATTTCCGTGCCCAGCTTTCAAGCTAGCACCGGATTCAGTGAACCGCTTACCCCCTATGGAGATGTGGGGTGTGTTGTCGCTTACTGATGATTTGCTTATCGTCATGCGGATATTCTGCCAACTGCTGGCTCTTGAGGACCATATGCATGTGCTTCAGTATGTTCATACTTTAAATTCGAGATCAGTTACCTACTGATCATTCACACTCCCCTCCACTGAAAGTGAGGTTTGTAGGCAGCCCTGGAAACAGGTGCTGCCGCAGGCCCCCGAGGATACCTGTGCTAACATGGCCCTTCAGTGGACCTAAATGAGATTCAAGCTTTGGTCAGACTGAATTGGACCATGAATGCTCCTCTCCTTAGAGCAGGAGACATTTGTGCAGCCCTGAAAACAGGTGCTGCTGCCTGCGGGTTCTCCATAATACCCGGGCTGTCAAGAGCTAGATTCCATCCAGGGAAGCACCCAGTGGAACCTGGATGATTGCAGAAGCACTTATTTTCTGTTTGTTTGTATGGAAGCTTATTATTCCTTTTATGTAAGGCATTTTAGTGTTGACTTAAACAATGCAATATAAGTAAAACTTACTTACTTCCTTTCTTCTGCTTGTCCCTGGGAAGGTTTCCCCCCCCTCTTCTTTGTACTCTGATTCAGAGTGGTTTCTTCCACATGTAGTTCCCCCTCCAATGTGGAAGACATTGGGCTGCCCGATGTGCGAGGCTCCTGGCCCCGGCACTGCTGTAGGCCGTGCTGATACTGCTCCCTCCTTTGGAGCAGATCATTGTTGGAGCAACTTCTCCATAAGTTGCTCCATGTGGGAGAAGTCGTCCTCAGACGCTCTCCGTTGAGGGAGAGTATCCCTCTTCCCCGGACTCATCTGAGTCAAGGGTTCGTTTGGACTTGCGGGTGCCATTACGTCCCGCAGGACAACCATGGAGCTTCTGCTCCCGCGCAAAGCCTCCTGCCGATTCTGCTGTCGGCGCTAATGTCGGGAACAAGGCCGTCGCCCGCTATTTGGAAAGCTGCGGTCTTCAGCAGCCGACATCCCCGCGGGCCGTCTCCTCGACATCTGGGCTCTGAAAAGAAAACTTCAAGCCCGAAAGAAACGCAGGTAAGTGATTCAACTTTCCTTACCTGCTCATCCCGACGGCCTGGGGGGCTCAGTGCCTGCCAGTCCGTCGTGCGTGTTGCGTTCAGACGTAAATGACGCGCACGTAGACGAACGGCCTTCTTCACGTAGTCACTCACGTGACTCCGAAGTAAAATTGTACACTCTTCAAAATGATATACTAAATTAAGGTCTGCTTAATGAGGTAGAAATGAACAATCCTTTGACAATATTTGAAGAACGGAACGAAAGTCTTTTAGGATCCAGGCCAACATTAGCAGTTGAACTCACTAATAAATCTATTTAATTGCTCATTAACAGTTTTGTTAAGTGTAGAATCTCACGATGCGTGAATTGCTTGATTTGATTTCTTACATGGGAACAGCAATAACATCAAAATTAATGTACATTTTTGGTTAACCTAAGGATGTGAAAGCTATTGAGTAGATATAAAACCTTGAATTTCCTCCATGTTTGTAGGAAAAAAAGTTTACTTTCTGGCCCATTAACAGTTTTGTTCAAGCCCTTGCCACTTGGAAGTTCAATTCCACATAAGTTCAGTGTCCTGGGAGTTAGTAAATTGGTTCTCCACTTTCATTTAAAGGGCTCTGGATGTGATGGGGTTATCCTGCTATCAATCAGAGAGTCTTACAGTACTGAAAGAGGGAATTTGGCTCATCCATCCCATGCCAACCAAGATGCCCCAACTACATTAGTCCTACCTGCCCATGTTTGGCCCACCTATACATAACTAAAACTCTGATCATGTGCTCTTCCGGTTTGCGGGGTTTTTCTATTTGCTCAAAATCGGTACGTGATAACGCTGCGAGTTTTCGCCTCCTTACTCACCATTCTCTTGTGCTGCGACTGCAGCAAGTTTCGTTCCGATCGATGGTATATTGTAAAAGTTATAGAGGTTTAAAAATCGTAAAAACCACGCATGCACAGATTGCTGTCAGTCGCCACCACACAGATTGGTCTCCTCTCCTGTCACTCAGGAAGGAGCGTCACTGTGACTGCGACACGCCCCTTCCTGGCACCATCGCCGCACTGATTGACCGTGTCCGCTGTCAATCGGCTGGAGGTCGCCATGTTGAAGGAGTGGCGCCGCCGCCCGAGGAGCAGCAGCCGCGCAGTACCTGGTGGGGAGGATGGTGCCGCGGGCCGAGCCCGGGGACTGGGACTGGGCTTGAGCCTGGGCTGGAGGCGCAGGCCGAGCCCGGGCACTGGGCCTGGGTTGGAACCAAGGACGAGCCTGGGTCAGTGGTCATGTACGAGCCAGGAAATGAAGTTGGACTGTAGCTCAGGTAACGGCCGAGCTGAGGGCTGGAGTCGTGCCCAAGCCCGGGGTCTGGTCAAGGTGTACCAGTGCCGCGGGGGCAGCCTGCCCGCCGCAATTCTGCAGCACAGCCTCCGCTTCCTGCTCTGCGGGCAATTCTGGCTCGGCCACCTGCCACCCTCACCCGCCCCGGCACAGCAAACCCGGCTCCATCGAGGCCCAGGTCCGCGAGTGCTTCGGTCGCCTACAGCTAGTGCCGGGCCGAGTACAAGAACCAGACCGCGTTCCAGGCCCTGGTGCTGCTCTACGACCCGGGTAGGAGCTGGGGCAGGGAATGGGAGTGAGGGGAGGAGGATGAGGGAAATGAGGAGGAGGGAGATGGGTGGTAGAGGGAGATGGGGGGGGGGGGCAGCGCCGAGCCCCGCTGTCTGCCCGCTGGCGAGGGACACCGCGGGTCCCAGGATGGGCAGCGCCTCAGCGGCCCCTACCAGCGGGCGCGGACACCAGGTGGGGCCCTAACGCACGGAGAGAGGGAGCGCCGCAGCCCGGCCCACAGGGGGGGGGGGGGGGGGGGGTGGAGGAGACGGAGTGAGGGGGGGAGAGAGAGGGAGGGAGGGAGGGAGAGGGGAGAGAAGGATGAGGGAGGGAGGGGGAGAGAGGGATGAGGGAGGGAGGGAGGGGGGGAGGGGGGGAGGGAGTGGGTTAGAGGGGGGGTAGTGGAGTGCGGGGGGGTAGGGAGGGAGGTAGAAGGGGTCCGGGGTGATGGGCAAGGTGGGTTAGAGGGGGGAGCAGAGGGAGAGGGGACAGGGAGGGGTGGATTTGATGGGAGGGGATAGGCGTGAGTGATGGAATATTGCGTTGGGGAACGGGTTGCGTTGGAAGACCAGGCCTCCCGTGTGACGGGCCCAACGGGTCCCACTTAGTCTAGTATCCTTCTAAATCTTTCCTACCCATGTACTTGTTCAAATGTCTTTTAAATGTTGTTATAATACCTGCCTCAATTACTTCTCCTGGCAGTTCATACCTTGTACCTACCATTTTCTCAGGTTCCTATTAAACGTTTCTTCTTTCACCTGAAACCTTCCTCTGGTTCTTGATTCTTCTGGTTGACTACTGGTGGGATTGTGTTGAGGCTCTTGGAAATGTCAGAGAATGATGTGTTGAATGTGGAGGTGATGGGATGAAAGAGAAGGACATGGGGGAACTCTATCCCTACTCTGTCTGGAGGAAGGAGGGGTAAGATTAGAGTTGTGGGAAATGGAGGAAATATGGGTTAGAGCATCCATACAACATGTTTGCTGAAGAAGGAGGACATCCAGATGTCCTAGAATGGAAAGCTTCATCTTGAGAGCAATAGACAATAGGTGCAGGAGTAGGCCATACGGCCCCTCAAGCCAGCACCGCCATTAAATGTGATCATGGCTGATCAGCCACAATGCTTGCCTTCTCCCCATATTCCCTGACTCCGCTATCTTCAAGAGCCCTATCTAGCAGATGTAGTGGAGACAGGAAAAACTGTGAGAAAGGTATTGCATCTTTGCAAAAGACAGGTGCTGATATAGGCCATGACCAGTTTTTCAGTGCACTTCATTATGATCGATTTTGGAGCTACTGACCAAGGTCACTTTACTTTTCTTGGAATGATGGCGTTTTCCTTGAAGAAAATGAGGATAATAAACTATTGAGGTGTGGGGTTGAAGATGTTGGCAAAGCCAAGGACAGTTAATTGGTGCACAGTTTCATACAGGCCTTGAAATTGTACTGTTTGAATTTTGTTAAGTTCAATACAAATAATTTGTATGGTTTCAACCATTCTAGTACAATAAATTAGTTCATTTATTTAGGTGCTAACAATGTACAGGTACTGACATATATAATCATGCCTCAATCTTTTTGATGCAAGGTTTTATCCTTCTGATCCAGTTGTAAAAGGTAGTTCTTAATTCAATTTCCAACCATTAAAAATCCAATATTTTAAATCTGCAGATCCCACTAAAGTGAATGAAAATCAGGACAGAGCAGACTTGGTGAGAGATCTTAAAATAGAAAAAAAACAAATAAATCTAAATTTATGTAAAATGTACACAAAGAATCCGACAAAGGAAGCAATGTGGTCCTCATGGAATTTTAAACTTTTCATTTGAAATTTCTATTTTAAGGTTAATAACAATTAATTTGGAGTTGCTGAAAACATACATGCTTCCTGCTAGAGACATTTTATTAGGTATTGTGACATTTTAAGGATTGATTCAGCTTTGCAGATTGGGTGAAATCTACCAAGCAATATTAGTAATAACAGACAATTTTAGAGTAATAACAGACAATTTTGAGAGAAAAAATTAAGCAAGACACTCATTTTCACATTTCCTATCAAGGAACGAGGGATTTATTTGTGCTTGTTTTTCTCGAATTTAATTAAATTGATGAAGCTAATATCTAAATTTCAAACTTTTGTTCACCAAGTGTGGATGCTAGCAATAATTTAAGTTAATTTAAATAGTATTTGCTGGATTTCCTTTGTTACAAAATTCTTGTTGCACTGGGATCCTATAGGCAGTGCTTGAAATGGTGAAACATTTTTTTCTCAGTATAAGCATCTGCAACCTTTTCATTGACAATGGCTGTGAATGTAATGTATTTGTTTCACTAAATATGATGTTGTTTTAAAAGAGTTTCTAACCCAAAATTCATGTCAGATACAGAAAGCATTTATTTTTAATATGGCTTCATATGCTGATGTTTTAACACTGCAGCTGTTTGTGGAAATTGTGGAACTGTAACAGTAAGATAAAATCTTAACGTTTAAATTTACACTTTCAACATGTCATCTGATTATAACAGTAGCAGGGATTCGGTGAGGTCCATGGCTAGCCAGGTGTTTTGCTGACAGCCTGCTGCCTAATGACTCATGCCCTCATTCAGCAGCTGCCTGCTAGTTCTCTTTGTTGTGGGCATTGTTGCTGCACACCCCTTGTTAATACACATGATGCCCAGGGCAGACCTTGGTTGACATCAGTGTACTTGTCTTAAGAGGCCCCAAGACCTGACGTGGAATAGAAGTTGGTTTGCATCTGCCTCGGAAACTAATTGTTAGCTGGGTGAGTTCTTATTGGTTAGAAATGTGGTTTGGTAATGGGGGAAAGCATAGACATTGTTGGTCCATCTGTTCAGCTATTCATTGTTCTCTGACTGCCTGGACGTCTGCAGCTCAAAGTGTATGAGGATTTTTTTTTGTTAACTGCAACACAGAATCAAATGTCTGGCTGCTTTTCAACTAACGTAAGTGTTGGAAAAAGTTTTTAAAAACATGATGTTGTGCTTTATTTACAAGTTCATGCTAGTAAATATTGGAAGGTGGGGTCTACAGTTAAATCAGTCTTATATCTAGGTATATTGTGACTAATGTACATCACTTCCTCTTACAATTAGAATTGTAATTGTGCTTGTATCTTGTCAATTTAATACCAAACATAGTTTAAAATTGGAGAATTAGAGCTTTAAAGAATATACTTTGAATTAACTACTTTGAAAGACAAAAAAAGGGAGAAAAATTTTAATACGAATTTCCATTGTTGTCTTTGTCTATATCAATATAACTAATACAAAATCTCACGGTTACAAATCCTGTTTAAAGATCCAACCAAAAATATTTGGCGTCTTAACTTTTTTTGTTTGAACGCTGATGTGAGAAATGTTGTTTCAAAAATGAAAATGGGAAGGGGTAGTCAGTCAGCACCTGAAAAGAGAGAGTAAAGGTTTTAATTTTGAGGAATACCTTTCAAAATGTGTTTTTACATATACTAACTGACATGGCGAATAAATCCAGTTTTTATTCCCAATTTGGAATGCTTATTTGTATTTCCACAAAACAAAAGAGTGACAAGTTTGCTTTTATTTCTTGCATCAAGAAATTATATTAAATTTTGCTTGTGCATTTTGGGTTGAGAATTTATTTTCAGACTATAATATATTCTTTGTAAATATAATGTAGTTTGAAGGAGTTAAAAAACTGCTATTGTATCTGCACGTTCAGCAATTAATGCAAAGTCTTCATTGAGCAGACCACCAGTTGCTTGCCTTAGTGACATCTGGTAGTCCTTTTGCATTAACCAGTTTAGTTTATACGTCTTTTTTCTGGTGCCAACTTACCAGATCTTAGTGTTAAGTAACCAATAATAGACTCAAAAGCTTAATTTAATAATATGGCTGTGGTTATGAATTGTGTTTGGTATGCAACACTGCAAAGAATGGCATTGATTTTCAAAAAGAATATAAAACAAAATGTATTTAACTAAGGTTGAATTGAACAGCTTTATTAATTCATATAACGTATATATTATTTGTTATAATATCTGCATTGTCGCTTGTATTTGATTACTAGGTTTAGTTATTTTGATATATTGTAAAATTAAACTTAGTTCCATGTAAAAAAAAACGAGTTACAATTTCAACTTCCAATTTTATCACATCACAACTGTGGTACCATAGATGATCTGACCAAAGAGCAAAACTGTGGTCAATGGTATATAATTTCGATTTAATCATTCCAAAACCCTAAGTCCAAGTTTTAACTTCATATCTTTCTAAACAATTCTAAACAACTTTAAACGCACCCAATTCTAAACACAGTCAAAGGCACCCACAGGAAGGTATTGAAAAGCATCAATTTTGAGTATTACTTTTAAAATGTGGCACGTGCATGAGTGCACCGTAAATAGATTATTGGAAAATATTTCACGCACAGTTAACATCTAATAACATTCAAGGTATCCAATGATTAATTATTTTTATGTTGCATTAATCTGGAATGATCACTCAGTAAAATGAATTAATTTGAATTGGGATCAGTAAATCCCTATTTCCCCAAGTGTGTGTGTGATGCAAATTGAGTTAATGTTGCAGCATTACACCATTTATTGTCTAACAAGCAAAATATGCCAGCAAATTTGGATCTTTTATCTTTATAAGGCATCTGTAGTGACAATTTTCACACAAGGGTGGTTCATATGATTTGCACAAGATGGACACAATTTTCACTAAGCCTGAGACTTATTACTGGAGTTTAAACTATTTGTGTGTATATCTGAATTGATTACCAAGAGGAGTGTTTTACCTTCGATGCAATGGAGGTAAAGGAACAATTTCATAAACTGCTGATGCATTACATCTCTCAGAATTGTGACCCGCTCTACAAGTTTGAAAGGGTCATAATCCTGGGAGATGTTTTTTATTAGTAGCGCATACTAATGTAATGTTTAAAATGTAGTGGTAATTTAAATGTGGTAATTATATTTGGGGGGTGAGATACAAAATTCTTCTTTACTTTCCTCATGCTGCGATCCTGTTTTGAGATGTAATGTACCTTGGTGGGTACAGCATTTTTTTTAAAGTGTTTATTAAATGACTTTCCAGTCTTGAGTTGCTACATTGTATATAACATTACCATTAAGGCGATGAATATTGCTCATTAAATAACTTCCCCATTTGTGGTAGAACATAGTCTATAAGACAATGATGTCGGTGTTCCATGATTTGTTTGGCAGTTTTATTGTTCTAAGAGGGCAAGCCAGACATACTTGAGTCCCTGCACTTTTTGGCCTTTGTTCATTCAAAATTGTTCATTCAGTATTGGTGCATTTGTGATGGCATGTTGAAGGATTGCATCCTAGCAACATGGAGCAGTTGCTCAGCATCACATTTTTGCAATAGATTCATCCTTTAACAACAATTCCCTACTGTACATAGAGAATATGGTTTTCTTTCTGTTGAATGATTTATTTCGGTTAAATATGCCTGATTTTATGGAAATATTCTCAAATAAATTAGAGAACCTAATGCACACATTTTAAATGTCCCCTGCATTGTATGGTGTATACAACCTGTTCTCATTCATTTATTCTCAACATTTAATTTTGGTTGGCCTGAAGGTATAGGAAACAAAACCCTATCTCATGCTGTGAATTGATGGTCAGTTGTGTTTTTATTCACATCTTTAAGAAAGTTGTGTGACAATTGAGTTTTTCCAAAGTCCTTCACACTTTGTTCTGATGAAATGTCATTGACCTAAAACAGTGACTCTCTTATCTTCAGAAATGCTGCCTGAATTGCTGAGTTTTTCCGCTTTATTTCAATAATATTTGGAAAGGGTTTTGTTAGCTCATTGTACCTGACTGATTCATTCTGAGTATTAGCTTATAAGTGCCTTGTGAGGTCTGGTTTCAGTCTTTTGCCTTTGTGTTTAATTTGGGTTTAACATTTTTGACAATCTATATTGCTAAAAGTCTGATCTTGACCGCTTTTGGCCGACTGTGGTGCGATTTCCGAGAGAACGCTGCCATCTAAGGCCGTCATTTTTGGCCACCTCGCTCAGAGCCCACGTCTGCCTTCCTGAACCAGAGGATTTTTCCCATCGATGCAAAATCAGAGAAATCACCATTCTCTCTGCTGCCCCTGCTGGAGGGAGGGGGAGGGACTATAAAACCAGGAAGTGGTGTGCCTCACTCAGTCTCTACAAGATGGAGGAAGGCAAAGGGTCACGTCTCTCTGAGCTCTGAATAACACTGAACACATGTCTACTCAACTGTGAGTCCCCTTAACGTGGTTTGAAAATGAAAATATGGTTGGTTTGAAGTAAAAAGGCACTGCCTGCAAATGGTTGTTTGGGGGGGTTTTGGTTGAAGTAAAAAGGCACTCCTGCAAATGGTGGTTTGGGTGCTTTGGCTTGAAGTTAAAAGGCACTCCTGCAAATGGTGGTTTGGGTGCTTTGGCTTGAAGTTAAAAGGCACTCCTGCAAATTTGGTGATTTGGGTGCTTTGGCTTGAAGTTAAAAGGCACTCCTGCAAATGGTGGTTTGGGTGCTTTGGCTTGAAGTTAAAAGGCGCTCCTGCAAATGGTGGTTTGGGTGCTTTGGCTTGAAGTTAAAAGGCACCTGCAAATGGTGGTTTGGGTGTTTTGGCTTGAAGTTAAAAGGCACTACTGCAAATGGTGGTTTAGGTGCTTTGGGTAACTTCCTGTTTGCACTGTATATTGAGTTTAGATAAAACGCTACCACTTATGGCGGTGATTTTTGGCCAGCTTACTCAGTCCACCTCCGCTTAGCAGGTGCAGAGGATTCTTCCCATCAATGAAAAATAAAAGTGTTATTAGTGTTTAACGAATGTTGAAAATCTCTCTCCTATCAATCACGCCGTGAAGGCCACACCTTTTCCGATGGGAGGGGGAGGGGTTATAAAACCCAGAAGTGTGGGTGTGGCAGTCTCTGCATGATGGGGGGAGGGAGAAGTCACGACTCTGTCTGAGCTGTGAATCAACTGAACACACTGAATGTCTACTGAACTATGAGTTTTGAGTTTGTGTGGTTTTATGGTAGTCGCCCTGCTTGAAATGGTATGAAACTGCATTTGAATGTGGTGGCCTTGCACCATGCATGAAATGATATGAAACTGCATTTGAATGTGGTGGCGTTGCACCCTGCATGAAATGGTATGAAGCTGCATTTGAATTTGGTGGCCTTGCACCCTGCTTAAAATGGTATGAAACTGCACTTGAATTTGGTGGCCTTGCACCCTGCTGAAAGTGGTATGAAACTGCACTTGAATTTGGTGGCCTTGGATCCAGCTTGAAGTTGTATGAAAATATACTTGAATTTGGTGGCCTTGCACCCTGCCTGAAGTGGTTGGAAACTGCACTTGAATTTGGTGGCCTTGCACCCTGCTTGAAGTGGTTGGAAACTGCACTTGAATTTGGTGGCCTTGCACCCTGCTTGAAATGAAATTTGGTGGCCTTGCACCCTGCTTGAAATGAAATTTCAAGGAATAGCCATGAGTCAACTGCCAGCCCACCAGCCGTGAGTGAGCTGCCAGCACATCAGGCTTGAGGGACTGAGCTGCCACCCCAAGAACCTATACCTGCGCTCCAGAAAGCCCCCCCCACCCCCACTGGCCACCAATATTGGAATTGGTGGAGAGGTGGAATATTGCGTCGGGGGCCAGCCCTCCTGTTTGAACATGGTCTAGTAATCTTATATGTTTCAATATAGATCCTCTCTCATCCTACTTAGTCTAGCAATACATAGAATGTCTGCAATAATGCCTGTAGAACCATAATTTCTGCTCTTGACTTTAAATTACTTAAATAACTGCATTACAGTTAATGTCAAAGTAGTTGCTTTACATAGAAGTTAAAGCACATGTCTTAGGAGAAAAGATATAACGTGCTGGAGTAATTCAGGCAGCATCTCTGGAGAACATGGATAGATGACTTTTCGGGTCGGGATCTTTCTTCCTTGTGTCTCTGGTCCTAAGAAGGCTGAGTCAAAGGGCATTCGGGAAATAATTTTTAGTAATTTGCCTTAAATTAAATGGTATCCCGTTTCAGTGCCTACATTCTGGGGACACATTCGTTTTTTTAAGTGTGCAGCTAGCCACAAACTTGACAATTAGTAACATAGAAATAAAAATAGGGGCAAGAGTACCCCATCAAACCCTTCCCATCTGCTCTACCATCCAATATGATTATAGCCTATTCCCCCCCTGTCCATAACGTATTTCTGTTCTTTCCCCATACCTCGTGATCCCTTTCCATTTATAAATCAGTCTATCCTCTTGCTATCCGAGGTTCTGGGCGGTCCCTCGGGAAACGCCGCTCCAGGCCCGCTGGTAGGCCGCGAGGACGGGTCGACGGTGCAGCCCGGAGAAAAGCTACCTCTCCGACCAGGTAGAGACCCTGAAAAGTAGTTTCCCCCCTCCCCCCCCTACCCCCACCCCCCACACAAAAAAGGCTCAAACTAAAACAGACACTCAACTAACTAAAAATTTAAAATACATTTAAAAAAAAGATGAAAAACAGACAGCTGCTGGCTGGGCAGCCATACCACACAGGACGGCGCCCCCTAGATGATGATATTTCAAATACGTAGTACAATGCATCTTTAGAATTCTGGATATTTTTTAAAGGAGCTTATTTAATTTTTGAGCTCTTGTAAAAGATATCCTCCGTTGAATGTGCAGCAAGTTCTGTTGCATTTGAAACAACTGAACAACTTATTGTTAAAAGTGTGAACCATAGTGAAAGTTTGCCCGGCAGTAAACAGGAAAAGCACAACTCATTTGTGGTTTGCTAGAATTGCTGTAAATGGGTTAGTGAATTTAAGATTTTATACAACATTTTATAAGCTGACTTCCGTATTTTCAACATTATATATAGCAGAGGTTAGAAACAACGAACTACAGATGCTGGTTTACACGAATAGACCCAAAGTGCTGGAGTAATTCAGAGGGTCAGGCAGCATCCCTGAAGAATATGGATAGGTGATGTTTTGGGTCGGGATCCCACTTCGGGCAGATTGTAAGGGGGGGGAGGGGAGGAAAGCTGAGAGAGAGAAGAGGCAGGACAAAGCGTGGCAGGTAATAGGTGGCACAGTAGCGCAGCGGTAAAGTTGATGACTTACAATGTCAGAGACCCGAATTCGATCCTGACCACAGCTACTGCCTGTAAGGAGTTTGTACCTATTGGTTTCTTCTGGGTGCCCCAGTTTCCTCTCATGTTTCAAAGACGCACATTGTCCCTAGTGTGTAGGATAGTGCTAGTTTACGGAATGAACACTAGTCGGCGTGGACTCAGTGGGCCAAAGGACCTGTTTCCACCCTGTATCTCTAAAAGTATTTAAAAAAAGGTGGACACAGGCGAGGGATTTTTTTGATAGGCAGATGGTTGGAACAAAGGCCAAAGATTAAAGCAGGAGGTATGACAGACTGATCGAAGAGCTGCAAATTGTGAATCCACGTGAAGAAATGTGGAAGGAGGGGGAGGACAGAAATGGGTGCAAGTCTAGGTGGGGCACGGGGGGGGGGGGGAGGGGGAGAAAAAGACAGGGTGGGGGGTGTTAGAAGTTACTTAAAACTGGAGAATTCAATGTTCATACCAAAGATAGACACAAAAGGCTGGAGTAACTCAGGGGTCAGAGCTTCTCTCGAGGCAAATTGTGGCGTTTCACCACTTCTGAGTCTGAAGAAGGAAATGAAGGAAGGATGATGGGAGCACAGAAATGGCTGTGCAAGTCCTCCTAGGTGGGTTACTCCGGGGGGGGGTATCTATCTTTGGGAGAGAGAAAAAGGCAGGGTGGGGGTTGTTAGAAGTTACTTAAAACTGGAGAATTCAATGTTCATACCAAAGATAGACACAAAGTGCTGGAGTAACTCAGCGGGTCAGACAGCTTCTCTCGAGGAAAAGGGTAGTGGCGTTTCACGTTAGGTCCCTTCTGAGTCTGAAGAAAGGTCCCGACCCGAAACATTACCTATATTCTTCCTCCAGAGATGCTGCGTTACTCCAGCACTTTGTATCTATCTTTGGTATAATCCAGCATCTGCAGTTCTTTGTTTCTACTCAATGTGCATGCTGTTGTGTTGTAAACTACCCAAGCAGATACTGCCTGATTCAGAGGGTACAAGTTATATGGTGAGGTAGGAGCTCCAGAGAAAACAATCCAAATTATATAACATTTTGAGAGGCATGAGTAGGGTAGGCAGTTAGAACTTTATTCCCCACAGTAGAATTATCAAATGTTAGAGGGTATCGTTCTAATGTCAGAGTGAAAAAGTAGGGGCAGTGGCATCGAAAAGGATTTTAGATACACACGTGAATAGGCGGAGAGTGGAGGGATTTGGAAGACGTATAAGCAGTAGGGATTAGTTTAAATAGCCAGGTAGACACAAAATGCTGGAGTAACTCGGCGGGACAGGTAACACCTCTAGAGAGAAGGAATGGGTGACGTTTTGGGTCGAGACCCTTCTTCAGACTGATGTCTGGGGGCTCTACATAAACATCCACCACAGTGACTACTCCACATTCCTCACTGATAGAAGACGAAAAAAAAGTTCAATCTCTTCCCTTCTTTGTTCTCCCGCAGTCGGGGGACTAGAGCCTTCCGTTGACGGGACAATATTGGCTCCCGTAGCGGGCGGTCAGGCGTTCGCATTGGGGAGATCAAGCTTCTGCATCGGGGGGGGGGATCTCAGCATAACATCATGTCTTACAAACTGGATTGAGTTTAATGAGTAGGTGACAAAGGTGATTGATGATAACAAGGGATACTAGAGTAGCCTTTGTGTATTTAAGTAAGGCATTTAAGTAAGTCCCACATGGTAGGCTGATCCTGAGATTAAGATGCATGGGATCCATGGTAATTTGGTAGTTTGGATTCAGGATTAGCTTACCATAGAAGATAGAGAGTAGTGGTGGATACGTATTATTCTGGTGTCCTGCATGGATCGGTGCTGGAACCCCTGTTGCATGTGTTATGTATAAATGACTTGGAAGAAAATGTAGAAGGGTTAGTTAGTACGTTTGCCGACAGAGACAAAAATTGGTGGATTTGTGGACAGTTAAGATGACTGGGAAAGGGTACAGCAGGATATTGATAAGTTACAGATATGAGTAGAGAAATGGCAGATGGAGTTTTATCGGGGCAAACGTAAGATGTTGCACTTTGGGACGTTAAATGTAAGGGGAAATTAATGACGGGATCCTTAGCAGTGTTGATTTACAGAGGGATGTTGGGGTCCAAGTCCATAGCTCCCTAAAGGCAGCCACACAATTAGATAAAATGATAAAGAAGCCTTGTCGTACGCTTGCCTTCATCAATCAGGGCATGTAGTTTAAGCGTCAGGAAGTCATGTTTCAGTTTTATAAAAGTTTGGTTAGGAATATTGTGTGCAGTTCTGGTTACCTCTTTACAGCAGGGATGTGGAGTCTTTAGGGAGGGCGTAGAAGAGTTTTGCCAGGGTGCAGCTTGGATTAGAGGGTAAAACTAAAGGAGAGGTTGAAAAAACAATGTTTTCTCTGGGATGCCAGAGATTGAAGCGTATAAAATAATGAAAGGCACAGATAGAGTACTGGAGGGTATAAGGTCAGAGGGAGGATGTTAAAAGAGATATGTGGGTCAAATTTCTTTACAAAGAGAATGGTGGGTGTCAGGAATGTGTTGTCAGGGGTGGTGGTAGAAGCAGAGATGTTGATATAAATGCATGAATATGGAAGTAATGCATGGATATATGGAGCACATGCGGGCAGAAGGGATTAATTTAAGCACATATATTGCAGGCCAAAAGTCCTGTTCATATGATGCACTGTCCCATTCTATGCTCTCTAAACCATTCCATCCACCATATTGACCATTTTCCCTCTACTTTGAGTCCAATGTGGCAGTGTGTACCATCTACAAAATGCATTTTAGCAACTTGCCTTGGCCGTTTCATAGAAACATAGAAAATAGGTGCAGGAGTAGGCCATTCGGCCCTTCGAGCCTGCACTGCCATTCAATATGATCATGGCTGATCATCCAACTCAGTATCCTGTACCTGCCTTCTCTCCATACCCCCTGATACCTTTAGCCACAAGGGCCACATCTAACTCCCTCTTAAATATAGCCAATGAACTGGCCTCAACTACCTTCTGTGGCAGAGAATTCCACAGATTCACACCACTCTCTGTGTGAAAAATGTTTTTCTCATCTCGGTCCTAAAAGATTTCCCCCTTATCCTTAAATTGTGACCCCTTGTTCTGGACTTCCCCAACATTGGGAACAATCTTCCTGCATCTAGCCTGTCCAACCCCTTAAGAATTTTGGAAGTTTCTATAAGATCCCCCCTCAATCTTCTAAATTCTAGCGAGTACAAGCCGAGTCTATCCAGTTTTTCTTCATATGAAAGTCCTGACATCACAGGAATCAGTCTGGTGAACCTTCTCTGTACTCCCTCAATGGCAAAAATGTCTTTCCTCAGATTAGGAGACCAAAACTATACGCAATACTCCAGGTGTGGTCTCACCAAGACCATGTACTCCCTGCTCCTGTACAACATTATCATCACCGAAAACCGTGGCCTTTGGGAATTTCACCAACTTTGGGGTATTTTCAAGATACGTACAACTCAATTTGCAATCATTGCCTTTTATTTCCTCACTGGATAAAATTCTTGAATTCCTTAAACAAAGAGAGTACTTTTGGCAGAAGGGCTGCAGCTTTTCAAGAACGTGTAATACAGAGACGGCCAATGCAGCGGGCAATGTTGTCCAAGGAGCGCTGACCTTCCTTCCTCCCCACCTACTCTGCCCCTTCCCCCGCCCTCCCTCTTTCTCTCTCTCTCTTGTACATCCCCCCTCCACCCCTCTTATACTGGGACCCCTCCTCTCCATCCCGCACTGATCCCCATTTCCTCCTCTATTCAGTCCTTACTGACATCCCCTGTGCTTCCCCTCCCCCCAATCTATTCATCACCTTACCCACCTCTCATTGATTCTCCTCTCCCCCCCCCCCCCCCCCCCCATCCTACACTGGTCCCCCCCAATTCATCCTGTACTGACCCCCCTTCCCATCCATCCTGCACTTCTCCCCCCCATTCATAGTGCACTGATCCTCCCATTCACCCCGTACTGACCCACCCTCCATTTACCCTGCACCGATCCTCCCATCCATCCTGTAGTGATCTCCCCATTCATCTTTTACGGATTCTCCCATTCATCCTGTACTGATCCCCTCATGCATCCTGTACTGATCCCGTACTAATCCCCCATTCATCCTATACTGATCCCCTATTCATCGTGTACTGAATCTCCATTCTTCCTGTACTGATCCCCCATTCGTCCTGTACTGACATCCCATTCATCCTGCACTCAGCCCCCCATTCATCCTGCACTGACCCCCAATCCATTCATTATCCTGATCCCCCCCCCCCCATTCATCGTGTGCTGATCCCCCCCCCCCCATCCATCCTGTACTGATCCCCCCCATTAAAGAAGAATGGGGGGAACAGTCTAAAGAAGGATCTCGACACGAAACGTTGCCTATTTCCTTCGCTCCATAGATGCTGCCTCAGCCGCTGAACTTCTCCAGCATTTTTTGTCTACCCCCATTCATCCTGTACTGATCCTCCCCATTCATCCCCCCCCCCCCCCCCACATCCATCCCTGTACTGATCCCCCCATTCAACACCACTGACATCCATCCCCATGCTCTCCCTCTCACAATTTTACATACTCCAACCAACACATACTAATTCACCTGTCTCAATCTATCCATTCCACAACGATTGCCTTCTCAACACCCCCCCCCCCCCCCCCCCCCCCCCCGCGTCATCTATCTACCCCACACTGATTCACACACCCCCTGACCCTATTGTGCTGGTAATGTCTTCAGAGCGAACATTGACTATGTTTGATATCGGAATGCAATCAAATGTGTCTAAATTCCCAATGTTATTATTTATTTTGACACCTTTAAACATATTACCAAAAGAACATTTACTGCAGTTATGTCCTTTGGCCATCTCTTGTCAGTTAGTGTAATGTTTAACCTGTCAGATGGGTATAGTCGGTTTTAACAGTTATTATCATAAAATGCCTTTAGAAATTTCCTTGCAACCTGTATATTTTGTTATGGATAAATTATGTGGGAAGCCAGAGTGTTTCTGTGCCAATAGCAATAACGACCCATGCTATGGCCGTGTCATGGTAATTTTCGGTCCTTCACAGAAAACATGCTTGCATCAATCTGTAGTGTGCATGGTTAAGCATATATGTTACCATGGTCCAGAATTTATTGACACAGGTTGATCATATGCTGAATAATACAACCACATTTTTGTTTGGAAGTGGAAAGTACTAATAGAAATTGCAATAATTGCAATGTGTAAAAAGAGTTGAGATATTGTGTAATAATTTTGCTGCATGTCATTGTGGTATATATCATGTCTTGATTGGTGAATATGTTTAGTTTGTGAGTTACTTGAAGCAGAAATAATATGTGAATGTAGACAAAAGTACTGGAGAAATTCAGCGGATGCGGCAGCATCTATGGAGCGAAGGAAATAGGCAACGTTTCGGGCCAAAACCCTTCTTCAGACTGATGGGTTTTGGCCTGAAACGTCTTAAACTGTCATTTGGCAACCTAAAAAGCTGTCAAGGTTGCCCGGCTGGCAACAGGGAAATAAAGTTGTGAGAGCCCTGGTATAGTTTACTTATGTGTAAATATAGTTTCCACAATCTTTCATGGTTTAAAATATGTTCCTCATACATTTCTAGCATAAAATTTGTCAGTCACCGAGAGAGATAATGAGCTTAACACGATTGTTTATAATGCATGAAGATACTACTGAACGCATTTTAAACATTTAAAAATATTGTTTAATTAATATTGAAGGAAATAATCAAGGAAATAATTTATACCACAAGTGTTTTAAAATGTCAGTTAATTGGAGATGTTTTAATTATAATTATGAGTTAAATGCAGTTTTAATCCTGGTGTTAAATATTAGGATATCAATACTTGGCTGTGAAAGGTTTGCAGGGGGAATAAAAATGAAGATCTGAAGGTCGGTTATCGAGTTTTATCCCAAGGCAAAAGCTAGAGGACAGATAGTGAATCAAATAAAACCTATGCTTTCAAAGACCCAGGCTAAATTACACTCTACATTACACCTTTGCCATATCTTGCTCAGAACCATATATCCCTTTTCATTTCGATCCCATCTTTCTCTGGTACCCCTGTGAACTTGAAGTTGTTTATTTTGTTGAAAATCCTGATGCAGTTACTTTACCTGTTAAGAGCACTTGAATAATTTGGTAATAATTAACAAATTAATTTGCAATTACATACATAAAATCCTATTGACAGACCCATTTAAAAAATGTTAGTTGGTAATTTTATAATTAGATTACTCATTCTGATTTTCAGGTATTTAAAGAAAAATCTCAATTTAACGCATGGAAACATAAAAAGAAAATCATATTCTACTACTTTGTTTAATTCTGCTGGTATATGAAAGATTTTATATCGGCGATCATGCAAGTCGATTTGTGGTCTATTTAACCATGACTTTGGTAAATCCACACAATTTTCTGCTGAAATTGCTGATTGCACTCACAGTGGCGACTCAACACAAAATTTTGGATTTGCCCCTTGTCTTATCTTCAACATCTTGTTTTTGAAGCAATTTTATAAAGCATGTTAGGATATTTTTATGTGGTAGATACTAAGTGAATGTATGTTATTTGATTAGTAAGCCAAATCAAACTTGTTTATCTCGTAGTCACTGCCATTTTTTATGGCTAGTTCAAGTGAGCACCACCTGCTGTTGAACTGTGAAAAAGCGGATTTATTGTCTACACGAATATAATTTTGATCTGTTTTATAAACTGGTTCAAACATGAAATCTGGTGACATTTCTGCCAGGAATGTCACTCTTATGAAATATCTAGTTTGATAAAATGAAGTGTAATTTGTCAACACAATCTAAAGTGTTTCAAATAATCAAGTGAGCACAGACATCTGAAATACCAACATATGGGAATTACTGTTGAAGTGGAAGGAACTACTGGCCTAGATTTTATGGTCTAGGGTGAACTTGAAAATGTTTCTCCTAACCAATCGTGACAGTAATAATGTCATAGTGATGACCTCTTATCATGCTCCAGATGAAGTAACCTTTTCTGTTCCTTAATATACAAAAGGGGTGTGTTTCTGCGAAACATTTTGTTAAGGAGAATTTATCCATTGAAAGGATAGAGTAAAATAGCATTTTGGTATTTTTGATGTGTTCCATGCACAAGCATACATTGTAACAGACTGCCATTATGGCAAAAAATAGCTTTGCAAATTGAAAATAGCACCTTAAGGAGAATGGTATTGCAGTGCAAGTTCATAAATCAAGGGAATAACTTTACTCTTGCCAAAACTTTATATAATTTTGAAAACATTAAATTTCCACTGGAACAGTGGTTAGTTTTTTTAGCATTTGCATGTAAGCTTAAACATAATCAAAGCTTTCAATCCTGGTTTCATTCTGATGAATGTTGTATTCCTTTATTTTATAACAACTCTATGACAGAGGACATAAAAGTCTACAGAACATTGTTCGATATAAACACTGTTCTGTACAGATTTATTGTTCGATGTCTCTTAAGTACTCGTCCTTGCATGCAATGCAGGCAGAAAAATCACACAGTAAACAGCTGCAGGACTGATTTGCATGGGTTCCCTTGCTCAGTGCCATTTTGTTGTATATTCTTATGCAAGGTTGATTTTCTAGGCTTGTATATTCAAACATGTCAATGAACTGCTGAAAACACGAAATATATTATTTAAGATATATTCAGGTCAGGTCGGGGGGAGTTCCCCCCGCCACGGGTACCATGTGATCCCGTGCTATCTGCTCCATGGTCGGATAGTCGGCGACTAAACCGTCTCCCCCACCTGGTTTGCTAGGTGAGGAGGGGGCTGTGAACCACCAGCAGGACCAAAAACAAGACCTGTCAAAGGGAGGATGAGCTTCTATCGGGCCGACGGCCATCCACACTTCAATAGAAGTTGCGGTCACCGTCGTACATAGCATTGTAAGGAATGATAATAAAGCACACTCACCTAAATCTTATATTTCCAGCAGCGGAAGTACCCAGGAACTGGAGGATAGAGATGTGTGTTGCGTCCATCACCGTTCCCGTCGGAAACCAGCACCACTGCGTCGCTAATGTTTTCAACGATGAAGAATTAATTAATTAATCTAAATGAATCGTTTTTTAATAAATGGTTCTTGTGGTTGTAATGGATTAGCAAGTCAAGTCAAGTCACTTTTATTTCTATAGCACATTTAAAAAACAACTCGTGTTGACCAAAGTGCTTTACATTGGTGGAGGTACTAACGTTATACAACAGTGGTTCATAGATTAAGTACATACATAAATACATACATATAGAATACATACATATATTAGGTGAGTGTGCTTTATCATCATTCCTTACAATCTCAGCTAACCATGTACTGTGGCTTGTTCTAATTATAGGAACTAACTGTAATTTATGGCAAACTGATAATATTTATTTCTGAAAAAATCTCCCTACTTCAAATGTTTTCCTTTGTATGCTGCTATAATTCTTTGCATTTGGTTAACTGACTAGGGCGCGACCTGAAAATAGTGTTGTGCCAAGGGAAAATCAAGGAAATTGAATCTATCCTCAATTTTTGTAGTTTATTCTTTGCATTTATCAAAAATCCTCCTGTAATTCGCTTCATCACACTGGTATTGAAAATCTCATGGCTGATGCAAACCAGATACAAGGGAAGCATCTAATTTTCTACTCTAGCTGGAATATATCCACACTACCAATGAATTACTTATGAGTTACCAAGAATTTCAATTCCTTTAATTTCTGCATCAGAGTTTGAAATATAATAAGAAAATTAAACAATTGGTGTGAAGAATTTGCTCTCAATGTGAAAAATTGATTTGATTTCTTTTCACTTTTTAGAAATACAACCTGTTGTGCATCCAAAAACACACAGCTCCAGGAGTGGCTCTCCATACATGCAACAGATTCATGGGCTTGCAAGATCATTCAGCGACTGATAACGACACAGTTCTTGAACTTCTACATCTCAATGTGGAAAACACTAACAAACCGCTAAACGTAATTACATCTTGGTCAATAGTGGGCAAAATGGCAATGGATAAAGGATACTCCAATACTGAGAGAGTTGAAGAGTGGGAAGTGCGGGACACAGATAGCTCGGGTTCAGATAGTGAATTGGAGCAGTTAGGAATTTCCATGTTAGAGACAGGTCCTATAATGAAACAGTTTTGTCAGTCACCTGGATTGGAATCAAATCTACTCCAATGTAGTGAGGTTCTGCAAGATTTTAACATTGATACCAAAACAAAACCAAAGGGTGATTTAAGGATTACAGATGAAGATAAAGTCTATAAAACGAAAATGGAGTTTGCCCTGAAATTGGGATATTCAGAAGAACAATTGCAGATGGTCTTGAACAAATTAGGAACTGATGCCGTACCTAATGATATATTAGGTGAACTGGTTAAACTGGGGAACAAACTTGATTCGGATGCCGCTTGTGGCAGAAGTAATCCTAGAATTATAAATCTGCGAGATACAACTTCTACGGATTCCCAAAGGTCGGATTCTCCTTTAGAAGACATAGTTGATGACGGGAATAATCTAAAACCTGTAGTCATTGATGGCAGTAATGTGGCAATGAGGTGAGTGGGGGAAATTGTGTTTCTCTCTCCTTTCTTAATCATTCTCCTTTGCTCTTTCACCCTCTCATTCTTTATCTCTCAATTTACCTCTCTCTCCTTGTCTCCCTATCTATTTCTCCCTCTCTCCCCGATCTCTCTCATCTTCTCGTCCCGTCTATCCCTCTGTGTCGCACTCGCCCCCCCCACATCTTCCCTCTCTTGTCTTCCCTCTCCACCCTTCTCATCTCTAAATGCATCAATTTATAAATATGCAATGGACCTGCATTTGATTGAGCAATTGTAAATGTTCAACCCTACACCATTTTTACAGTAGTTATTGTTCATATCTAATGTAGCAATTATAGAATGCAGAGATAAGCCATTAAAACAACCACAAAATAATTCCAGATATTTGTTTCTGCGTTTCCTTGATAGAAATAGAAATATTTTAAAGTCTACCTATAGTTTTCACAAAGTAACCATCCACCCTGAACTGTTTTTTATCATTTAACTTTATATGTGCAATGTCTTTGCTCGCCTTACTTTTGTTAATGTTCTCATATCTCTTTTTAAGTCCAATCTAGATTTGAAAATGCATTTTGACTAATTAGTGTTGGCATCAGGAAAAGCTAATCGGATTTTTCTGATCAGTACAGTAATTACATTTTCCCACCACATCATTATTCTCGATGCTAGTCGATAATGGAAGGGCTTTTATCGGTCTATATATACAGAACTTTGAATGTTGTGCTCATAAACAGCATTGTTGTATCATCACCTTCCATATCTGATAGTCTTTGCTATCTCCTGTGTATTGCTCTATACCCCAATACCATCAGCCTGTCAAAGTATTGCATTATCCATGGTTCTCTTGATTGAGACTCCAGGAATCTTCAAATAAATATAACTCTCATCCTATCTCCACTGTATTCCTACAAATCCACTGCCTTGAGAATCATAATTTTAATTGTGGCACCAATGTTCTCGGCGCCAAGTCCCCAAGCTCTGAAACTTTACATCATTAAAGGCACTGTTATTGATGGCCATGAATGAGGTTCATGGAAATTGGTTTATTTTTCACCACAATATGAAAATCTGAACAGATAAATAATAATTGTCTTAACGGGTTGAATCAGTAACTAGGCAAATGTTGGGTAATGTTATTAATGCTAAAAGAACATTATCCTTATTCAGAAAATCATTGTTAGAATATTGACTCAAAAGAAAGGAAGAGAAATGGGACTAAACCAGTTTACTCAAGACTAGTGCAGGTGCCATGTACCAATTATTCACCTTTTCAGTAACTTTTACTTTTACCTATATTGAAAAATCAACTTCTCACCAATTATTTAAGTGTATCATCATATTTGAAAACCATATTTCATAATGTAGCTTGTTGTTTTATCAGTGATCTCTTATTGTGCTTATAACTTGAGGTTACAAGGATGCCTTTTGACATTTTTTTAATTAATTCTGTTTTCTAGTATTAATCCTGTTTTTAATAGTGTTAATTAGGAAAGATTAGGCCCATTGAATATATGGATTTAAGACTTGTTTTTGTTTCTTGCAGTCATGGCAATAAAGAAGTGTTCTCCTGCCGAGGGATTAAGTTAGCAGTGGATTGGTTTTTGGAAAGAGCACATAAAGATATTACTGTGTTTGTGCCTGCCTGGAGGAAGGAACAATCGAGGCCTGATGCCCTCATCACGGGTAACCTGTAGAAATTACTCAGTTGGTTTGTATTGGTATATGAATTAAACATTGAGAGCGCTGTTACAGTTGATGGAATAGCATGATTTATTCATAGCCAGTTTCGCTTATTTAATCTAAAATTTGAAGAAACCTTTTATATAAAATATTATTTTTGGGTTTAGTATTGTAATGGTGAGACAATATCTTGACATTTCTAGCATTTTAAGTCAATGGTGTAAAATCTAAGGAATAGACAACATCTCTCCATAAAAATATAAAGCCCATCTGTGTTTAAATAGGTTGTTTATCCGTTCCTTTTAACTACTATACAACATGAATGTTTCTGTTGACAATATCTATATATGGTCATCTTTTTAGAAGGCTATAAAATAGTTTGTGTCTCAAGCTGTCTTTTTTCCTGCAGACTAAGGAAGCTTAATTATATAAAAATACTACTTATAAAGTAGATCTACTCTCATATAAAATAAGTTGTTTTTCACATAACTTCTAAATTAGGATGGCTAAACAGATTAATATAATTTGCATAGTCAGGTTTGATAAATATATTAAAATATGCTTCAAGATGTTCAAAGTATTGGATCTCCATTATAATGAATGCTATTTGCTGAGAGATAATAAGATTTAGGAGCTTTTATGAATATAAACTATTTTGCCTTTACCATTTGGTGAAATCATCAGTTCTGTGACCATGTACATTCCTTTGTTCTGTTACCCTTAATATGGAATACATTCTGCATTTCGAACTATTCTTTTACCTAAATAATTGATGCATCAAAGTTCACTGACGACACAAAAATGAAGGGAAAGTAAGTTGTAAACGGATACAATGAATCAGCAAAGAGATATACACAATTTAAAACAATGGGGAAAACTACAGCAAATGGAGTATAATGTGAAATATGAGATCATTCTCATATGAAGATAATGAAGAATAGAAAAGTTAATTTAAATTTGATGCTAGATTCATTTGCTGGGAAGGTTTTGAAGGGGGAAATCATTGCAGGCTGGGAGATCCTCGACATCAATGTGTTTATCTGTAAAATCTATAAGCCCTAACATCACCTTAAGCTGCATTTAACCCACCGCAATGCCTCAGGCTTTAGATCCTTAAACCTTCAGCTGCCATACTGGCTTCCACTCACACTGCCGTGCAGGCCACAATGTAGTGAAGGCCAAGATACTTGTATACCTATTCTTCAAACATCCATCAATGGAGGTAAGGGTGCAACATTCAATCTTTGCTTTCCAACCTATTAATCTGGCCAGCAAAAGCACTGCAAGTAGCCAATGGTCTTGACCATTTAAGCTTTGCAGTTAGTGTATGACACTCATGCAAAGAAAGTGGTTATTCATCATCATTGGAATGAGCTTAGGCAGATCAGAAATACAGAAAATATTTCATAGTGTTTTAATATGAATCCAATACATAAAGAATGTATGTTTGTACATTAGTTGGCCTCTGCAAATTGCCTTTAGTGTGTGAGGAGTGGATGTGAAAGTGAGGTGACATAAAAGTAGTGTGAACAATGGTCGGCAAGGACTCAGTGGACTGAGGGGCCTGTTTCTATGCTGTATCCTTCAATCAATCAAACCTATCCAATTAAGAATTTCAGGGCATGTAAAAGTACACTTCACTTTAGTTCCTGCTTGTTGTAGAGGTGAAATCAATGGTTTTAACTTTGTTATTTTCAATGGAAGCTTTGCCAAAAGAATGCCCAGAGGTACCATGGTATGGCTACACAAGAAAGGTTAGATGGGAAACAAGAAGTGGAAATAAGAGTCAAAACATTATGTGATCATGATAGTCTGAAGAAGGGTCTCGACCTGAAGCGTCACCCATTCCTTCTCTCCAGAGATACAGCCTGTCCCTCTGAGTTACTCCAGCATTTTGTGCCGGTCTTCGATGTAAACCAGCATCTGCAGTTCCTTCATACACATGATGTGATAAAAGTCTAGGATCCTTAATAAAAAAATAATCTTACTGGTTTGGGTTTGTTTTGCAGCAACAATATGATTTTGTACAAAAGTAGCTTACTATTTTAAACACTAATAGGATCATTATTTCCAGGGGTGTGACACAATTTGCAGCCTCCAGTGTGAATTGGCAAGTTATTTAAGGATGGTAAGAGGAAGAAATAGGTGGATGGACTGCATGTAAGTGATCATGCCTTTATGCCAAAGAAAACTGAAGGTGATCAAAACTATGTACTGTGTATACCTTGTGTTAAGGTCTTTTGGTAAATCATTGACTCGGCTTTAGTTATTAAATCATTTCAATCGCATCTGCTCAAATGGATGATGCGGATGAGGAGGCCACAGTTACTCGTGTCTGTAACCTGCATTTGTTCAAAATCCCAATATTTATTATAATCACCTTACTGCGGTGGATATTTGGATCAAAGCTTCCTGGTTATGAGCAAGTGACAACCTGCCACTTGGCCATGCTATGTTGCATTAAGATTTCCCATGTCGGAAATTTTGCCACTGTGGCGCCACCTAGCGGTTAGGCAACTTACTGAGCGACAGGGTCGGCACTTGGGCTGACAGGGTCAAGTGACTGTGTTTGGCAGGAAGGAGTCGTCATGTGGTTAGTGGGTGTGCCCTGGTATATATAGAGAGCCCTGGGATAACCCTCCCCAGTCGTGTGTGTGCTGTTCTCCGTATTATCTCAATAAAGATCACTTTGATTCACAACGCGTGGCTTGCTATAGTGGTGACCCTGACGATCCAAAACGGTTATTTTGGATTTGCACAATGGAAGCAGCCAACGATCAACCCGCACTGTCGATCCGGCCCAGCAGAATGCCGTCTCGTTTAAGCTGCCCGTGTTCTGGACATCGCAGCCCCAAGTGTGGTTCCAGCAGGCTGAGGCCCAGTTCCATATTCAACGCATCACGGCCGATGACACCAAGTACTATTACGTGGTTGGCATGCTGGAATAGGAGACGGCCGGTCGCCTGGTCCATTATCTACGAGCGCTGCTGGCTGCGGACAAATACGCAGGCCTCAAGGTGCTCCTCCAATACACCTTTGTCTCTGCCGCCGTGACCATGCAGCGAGGATCATGCACATGGGCAGTCTCGGCGATCGCAAGTCGTCTGTGCTGATGAGTGAAATGCTTACCCTCATGGACGGTGAGAATTTCGCTGACCCCCTGCAGCTAGCAGAATGTGCGAATGAGCTGTGGCAGTCCAAACAGCAGAGCGGCGCTATGATCGATCGGGTGTCGGCAGTGCCTTGGAAGACCCAGTGACTGGGCCGTGTATCCACCGGAGGTTCGGCCATGCAACCGGTCCCGGGCAATACCGGTAAAGGGAAGTGGTGTTTGTACCATCAGTGCTAGGGTTCCGCGGCCCGTCTGTCCCACCCGCCCTGCTCGTACCCAAGAAACGCCAGGGCCGGCCACCAGGAGTCGCTGCGGCGGTCGGCCAGAAACTCCTCCTCTACGTTTGGGACCGACATTCGGGATGACGGTTCCTCGTTGACATGGGTGCGGAAGTTAGCGTTTTGCCCTCATCGGGGGGTGGACACTCGTTCCAGCCAGCAGGGGCCCTCGTTAACTGTGGCACATGCAGCTCCATCCGGACGTATGTGGTTCGTACGGTCCTGATCATGTTTGGCCCCTGTCATTTTACCTGGACTTTTATGGTTGCTGACATCTCTCAGCCGTTGCTGGGCGCCGATTTCCGCCAGGCTCAATCCCTGTTGGTGCATGTGAGGGGGCAGTGCCTCGTTCACGCTGCGACATACAAATTGATCACCCTACTGCATCCGCTATGCCATGCTGGGACCCGGTGACTTCAGTGGACAATGTCTATGCCCAGATATTGGCGGACTTTCCTGACATTCTGCCCCCCAATTGCATTCGGTCAGCCCTAAGCACGGAGTGGTGCATCATATCCTCACCTCCGGACTGCCGCTCCACGCACGTGCGCTTCCTCCTGTCAAGCTCTGTATTGCTAATGCGGAGTTCCGCCAGATGGAAGCCATGGGAATTGTATGACACTCCGACAGCCCGTGGGCGTCTCCCCTCCACATGGTTCCCAAGGTGTCCGGGGGCTGGCGGCCTTGTGGTGGTTACCGATGCCACAACGGCGGACCGGTACCCTATTTCACATATTCAGGACTTTTCCGCCCATCTGGCCGGCGCCAATTTTATTTTTCCTAGGTCGACCTGGTTCGGGGCTATCATCAGATTCCTGTTCGCCCAGAGGACGTGCCTAAGACGGCCATCATCACCCCTTTTGACCTTGTCGAGTTCCTCCGTAAGCCTTTTGGCCTTATGAACGCCGCGCAGGCTTTCCAGCGCCTGATGCACACGGTGGGTCACGGTCTGGATTTTCTGTTCAGTTACTTGAAGGACATCCTCTTTGCCCATCGCTCTCGCCAGGAGCTCTGTGTACACCTTTGGTTGCCCTGTCAGCAGCTCAGCGTGCATGGCCTGGCCATCAATATGGATAACTGTCGGTTCAGCCTCAGTTCCATCGATTTCCTTGGGCATCACATCACCAAGCATGATGCGGTCCCACTCCCGGACAAGGTGGAGGCTATTCGCCGGTTCCCGCCGCCTTCCACGGTGCGTGAGTTCCCGGAGTTTGTGGATATGGTGACTTTCTACCATTGGTTCGTGCCTGCGGCGGCTCGGATCATGCGGCTGTTGTTCCTGGCCAGTAAGCAGTGGGACGTTCAGTGGGATGACGAGGCCATGGCCGCTTATGATGGTGCGTAGGAGGCGCTAGCACGGGCGACGATGCTGATGTTCTGACGGTGGACGCCTTGGACTCTGCTGTGGGTGGTGTGCTGGAACAGATGTTCGATGGACGCTAGCAGCCCCTTTTCAGCCGGCAGCTCAGTTTGGCGGAACGGAAGTACAGTGCCTTTGATCGGGATCTCCTTGCGTTGTGCTTGGCGGTGAGACACTTTCGCTATTTCCTGGAGGGCCGGGATTTTACTGCTTTTACCGATCACAAACCCCTCACCTTTGCTTTTGTGAAGGTGTCGGACCTCTAATCCTCTCGTCAGCAGCATCAATTGCTGTACGTCTCGTAGTTTACCACCAGCATTCGCCACATCTAGGGTCGCCGATGCGTTGTCCCGTACTGCGATTTCCGGCCTAGTGTTGGAGGACATGCCGTTTAGTCCTGATGGTACTTCGGTCCTGTGCGATCAGCCGCGACCCATCGTTCCTGCTTCCTGGAGCCGTTGGGTGTTCGATGTCATCCACGGGTTGGCTCATCCTTCTATCCGGGCGACGATTGAGTTGGTGGCGGCCCGGTTTAAGCAGCATGGATTGCGTAAGCAGGTTGGCCAGTGTGCCCGGGCGTGCGTTCTGTGCCAGACATCTAAGGTTCAGCGTCACGTCCGGGCGCCCGTACAGGATTTTGCCATGCCTCACCGGCGATTCGATCAATTCATGTAGATATCGTGGGTCCGTTGCCCCCGTCCAGGGGTGTCACTCATTTCTGATGGTGGTGGATCATTTTACGCGTTGGCCGGAGGCTGTCCCGTTGGCTGACACTTCGGTTGCAACATGTGCCCTTGCTGCCCACTAACTTGCTCGTTTTGGTGTGCCAGTCGACATTTCGTCGGACCTTGGGGCTAAGTTCACCTCTAAACTGTGGTCGGCTATGGCCCACCTGTTGGCGGTTCAGCTTCATCATACCATGGCCTATCACCCGCAGTCCAACGGTTTGGTGGAGCGGTTTCACCGTCATCTCAAGGCCGCCATGAAGGCATGGCTCACGGTCCCGGAGTGGATGGATGAATTACCGTGGGTTTTGCTGGGGATTCGTACTGCCCCGAAGGAGGACTTGGCTTCTTCTTCTGCGGAATTGGTCTATGGCATTCCGCTTACGGTTCTGGGGGCTTTCGTTCCAGCAGCATATGGTCTGCAGGAGCCGCCTCATCTGTGTTAGTTCGTTTGCGGGAGAAGGTGGGCATGCTCGCTCTTGACCCGACGTCTCGCCATGGGTTGGTTCGTTTCCACGTTCCCCCTGCTCTCCAGGACTGTCTGTATGTGTTCCTGCGTTGCGACGCTCACCGGACGCCAATGCAGCGGCCATATGAGGGTCCTTTCCGGGTACTGCAGCATGGACTTATGACTTTTTTGGACATGGGGGGCCAGAGTGAGACTGTGTCGGTGGCTCGCCTTAAGCCATCCCATTTGGACCTTGTTCAGCCCGTGCAGGTGGCCCAGCCTTGTCGTAAGGGGTCAGCCGCAGTCCCGACCGCTCCCGTCTTCGCCTGTGACGGTTGTGTCTCCTGGGGAGGGGGATGGGCATACAAGGTCCGGCTGCCTCATTCGTCTGCCATTTTGTTTTCATGCCTGGTTATATGGGGGGGGGGGGGGGGGGGGTGCTGTGGAGCCCCCTCGTGGTTAGGCCACTTACTGAGCGAACCCTCGGCGTTTGGACTGACAGGGTCACGTGAGCCCTGGGAAAACCCTCCCCAGGCGCGTGTGTGCTGTTCTCTATATTACCTCAATAAAGATCACTTTGATTCACAACGCGTGGCTCGCTATACCACTCTGATAAAGGTGTTGATGATAGTGGCATTTACACACTTTGAGATAGGAGCATGGAAATGCAGGGAGTGGAGGGTTATGAATCACATGCAGGCAGAGGTGATTTGTTTAACTTGGGACGGATATTGTGGGATAGGTGGCCTGTTCTATTGCTGTACTGTTTCATATTCTCATTTTAAAATATGCTCAAACAAAATATTGTTACTTCACCTGTCCTAATGTTTGTTTTATTACACTGTTATAGAGTAATCAGGGTTTATTTTTTATTGTTAATCTATTGTTTACGAGAAAATGTATTTAAGACTCAAAAAAGATGATCAAGGACAGATTTTAAATCATTGTATCCTTCTGTAAGAAACCTATTAAAGCAGACAGAAGGAAAATTGGATGTTTGTATTTATTGCAAGGGTGATGGTGAATAAAGGTGGGTAAGTTTTAACAAAATTGTATAGGACTAACAAAGCCAGGAATACTACATAGACTCATGGTCTCCTTCCTTGGAAAAGGATATAATTGGCATGGTGATAAGAGAGAAGGTTCATCAGATTAATTCTAAATATGATAGGATAATATTATGAGGAAAGATTAAGCAGATTGTTATTCCTTGGAGAGGTAAGGGAAATCATGCTTGACTAATCTTCTGGAATTTTTTGAGGATGTGACAAGTAAAATGGATGAAGGGGTGCCAGTGGATGTAGTGTATCTAGACTTTCAGAAAGCCTTTGATAAGGTCCCACACGGGAGACTGGTGACTAAAATGAGAGCACATGGTATTGGGGGTAGGGTGTTGACATGGATAGAAAATTGGTTGGCAGACCGGAAGCAAAGAGTAGGAGCGAACGGGTCCTTTTCAGAATGGCAGGCAGTGGCGAGTGGACTGCCGCAAGGCTCGGTGTTGGGGCCGCAACTGTTTACCATATATATTAATGATTTAGAAGAGGGAATTAGGAGCAACACTAGCAAGTTTGCGGATGACACAAAGCTGGATGGCAGTGCGAACTGTGAAGAGGATGTTAGGAGGTTGCAGGTTGACTTGGACAGGTTGAGTGAGTGGGCAGATGCGTGGCAGATGCAGTATAATATAGATAAATGTGAGGTTATCCACTTTGGCGGCAAAAACAACGGAGCAGATTATTATCTCAATGGGGTTAGGTTAGGTAAGGGGGAGGTGCAGAGAGACCTGGGCGTCCTTGTACACTGGTCACTGAAAGCTTCCGTGCAGGTACAGCAGGCAGTGAAGAAAGCTAATGGAATGTTGGCCTTCATAACAAGAGGATTTCAGTATAGGAGTAAAGAGGTTTTTCTGCAGTTGTATAGGGCTCTGGTGAGACCATATCTGGAGTATTGTGTACAGTTTTGGTCTCCTAAGTTGAGGAAGGACATCCTTGTGATTGAGGCAGTGCAGCCTAGGTTCACGAGATTTATCCCTGGGATGGCGGGACTGTCATACGAGGAAAGATTGAAAAGACTAGGCTTATATTCACTGGAGTTTAAAAGAATGAGGGGGAATCTTATATAGAAACATAGAAATTAGGTGCAGGAGTAGGCCATTCGGCCCTTCGAGCCTGCACCGCCATTCAATATGATCATGGCTGATCATCCAACTCAGTATCCCGTACCTGCCTTCTCTCCATACCCCCTGATTCCCTTAGCCACAAGGGCCACATCTAACTCCCTCTTAAATAGAGCCAATGAACTGGCCTCAACTACCCTCTGTGGCAGAGAGTTCCAGAGATTCACCACTCTCTGTGAAAAAAGTTCTTCTCATCTCGGTTTTAAAGGATTTCCCCCTTATCCTTAAGCTGTGACCCCTTGTCCTGGACTTCCCTAACATCGGGAACAATCTTCCTGCATCTAGCCTGTCCAACCCCTTAAGAATTTTGTAAGTTTCTATAAGATCCCCTCTCAATCTCCTAAATTCTAGAGAGTATAAACCAAGTCTATCCAGTCTTTCTTCATAAGACAGTCCTGCCATCCCAGGAATCAGTCTGGTGAACCGTCTCTGCACTCCCTCTATGGCAATAATGTCCTTCCTCAGATTTGGAGACCAAAACTGTATGCAATACTCCAGGTGTGGTCTCACCAAGACCCTGTACAACTGCAGTAGAACCTCCCTGCTCCTATACTCAAATCCTTTTGCAATAGAAACATATAATATTATAAAAGGAACAACATTCCCAATGTTGCGCGAGTCCAGAACCAGGGGCCACAGTCTTAGAATAAAGGGTAGGTAATTTAAGTCTGAGGTGAGGAAAAACCTTTTCACCCAGAGAGTTGTGAATTTATGGAATTCCCTGCCACAGAGGAGGCCAAATCACTGGATGGATTTAAGAGAGTTAGATAGAGCTCTAGGGGCTAGTGGAGTCAAGGGTTATGGGGAGAAGGCAGGCATGGGTTATTGATAGGGGACGATCAGCCATGATCACAATGAATAGCGGTGCTGGCTTGAAGGGCCGAATGGCCTCCTCCTGCACCTATTTTCTATGTTTCTAACCCTAACCATCCATTTGCACTAATCCCGTATTAATCACATTTTGTTTTTCCATTCTCATCATCTCCCCCCATATTCTACCACTCTCCTTAACACGTAGTATTTATAAAGTCCAAATAACCTAACAGCTGCATACCTTTGGGATCTGGGTGGAAACAAGAGCATCCAAGAGGAAATCCACAAGGTGGATGGGAAAATGTGCAAACTCCACAGACTCGGCACCTGAGGGTCAGGACTGAACTTGGGTCTCTGGCATTGTGAGGCAAAGAACTTCTATCTGTGCCTCTATGCACCTTCCTTTCTCGTCCAATCTGCACTCCACCATTGTTAATATATTCTACCTAAGGTACAGTGCAGAACATAGCATTACTCTAGATATGGCCGTGTCTTGGCTTGAGATCTTTCAAACTGTTGGAGTTTATAGTATTGGATTCCCAGTTAATATGAATAACTGAATTATATCTGCTCCAATTTTTTTTAATACATTAGCTAATGCCTATGCTTCACATCTAGAAATCTTATGTCCTTTCTGCATTCTAGTATTTTGGCCTTCTCATTTAAAGACAATTAATTCTTAAAAATAAAACTATAGCTACTGGAATCAGAATAAAAAATAAAAAATGCAGGAAACATTCAGCAGGTCAGGCAGCATCATTGGAATGAAAATAAGAATTAATATATCAGGTCAAGGAACCATTTTTCAGAGTGGAGAATGGGGAGAGATGGAGAAGGCAAAGGGAATATTTCTGATTGGAAAAGGCTGGGATTGCTTTGATAAACTGCTGATGAAGTTGTCTGGTGGATAGGTTAATGTAGAAAGTTAGAAAGCATTAACAAAAAGAAATGCAAGAGGCAAAAAAAGTCTATAATTTTTTTAATCCATAAACAATTATTATGAACTTCGAGCACACAACAACAACTTCCATGTTAACATAGGACGTAGAACAGTACAACACAAGAACCAGCCCTCAGCGCACAATGTCTGCGACGTACATAATGCCAAGACCAACTCTTAGCTGCCTGCACATAATTCATACCCCTTCATATCTACACCTACCAAAAAGTCCCTTTAATGCCACTATGTATATGCCTCAACCACCACCATCTGTAAAAAAAAAACTTGCCGCTCTCACCTTAGCTATGCCCTCTAGTATTTGATCTTTCCATTGTGGGGGAAAAGGTTCTATACCTCACATAATTGTACATACTTCTATCGGGTTCCTCAGTGACCTCCGGCATCCCAGAGAAATAATCCAAGTCTGTCCAACCTCTCCCTTTGGCTATTCCTCCTTAATCCAGAATTCAGGCAGTGAAAAAAGCAAATGGTATGCTAGCATTCATAGCAAAAAGATTTGAGTATAGGAGCAGGGAGGTTCTACTGCAGTTGTACAGGGTCTTGGTGAGACCACACCTGGAGTATTGCGTACAGTTTTGGTCTCCTAATCTGAGGAAAGACATTCTTGCCATAGAGGGAGTACAGAGAAGGTTCACCAGACTGATTCCTGGGATGGCAGGACTTTCACATGAAGAAAGACTGGATAGACTCGGCTTGTACATGCTAGAATTTAGAAGATTGAGGGGGGATCTTATAGAAACTTACAAAATTCTTAAGGGGTTGGACAGGCTAGATGCAGGAAGATTGTTCCCGATGTTGGGGAAGGCCAGAACAAGGGGTCACAGTTTAAGGATAAGGGGGGAAATCTTTTACGACCGAGATGAGGAAAACATTTTTCACACAGAGAGTGGTGAATCTGTGGAAATTCTCTGCCACAGAAGGTAGTTGAGGCCAATTCATTGGCTATATTTAAGAGGGAGTTAGATGTGGCCCTTGTGGCTAAAGGGATCAGTGGGTATGGAGAAAAGGCAGGTACAGGATACTGAGTTGGATGATCAGCCATGATCATATTGAATGGCGGTGCAGGCTTGAAGGGCCGAATGGCCTACTCCTGCACCTATTTTCTATGTTTCTATCATGCTGCTAAACCACTTTTGCAACCTTTCCAAACCCTCTATATCCTTCCTGTAATCGGGCGGCTTGAACTGCACCCAATACTCCTAATGCACCCTAACTAAAGTCCTATAAAGCTGGGTCATGACTTTCTGATTCTTATACTCAATGCCCTGTTCTATGAAAGCAAGCAGACCCAATGCCTTCGCAGGCTCGGCGATCGTTTCCTGAACACCTCCGCTCAGTCCGTCTTAACCTACCTGATCTCCCGGTGGCTCAGCACTTCAACTTCCCCTCCCATTCCCAATCTGACCATTCTGTCTTGGGCCTCCTTCATTGTCAGAGTGACGCCCAGCGCAAATTGGAGGAACAGCACCTTATATTTCGCTTAGGTAGTTTACACCCCAGCAGTATGAACGTTGACCTCCAACTTCAGATTGCCCTTGCTTTCTCTCTCCATCCCCTTCCCCTTCCCAGTTCTCCCACTAGTCTTACTGTCTCTGACTACATTCTATCTTTGTCCCGCCCCCTCCCCTGACATCAGTCTGAAGAAGGGTCTCGACACGAAAAGTCGCCCAATTCCTTCTCTCCAGAGATGCTGCCTCGCCCACTAAGTTACTCCAGCATTTTGTGTCTGCCTTTTTTTACCGCCCTATCTACTTATGTTGCCACAGGGAGTTATGGACTTGAACACCGATTCTTCGGTACATCAATACTGTTAAGGGTCATGCCATTAATTTTATATATTTCCCCTTACATTTGACCTCCCAAAGTGCAACACCTCACACTTGCTCGGATTAAACTCCATCTGCTATTTCTCTGCGCAATTCGATAACTGATCTACTTTTGACAGCCTTCGTCACAGTTCACAGCCAGTACTGAATTCATACGACCAAGCCATTGATAATCCTATGCATTTTAATTTTTTTTGGTTTGGTTTAAGGATACAGCATGGAAATGGGCCCTTGAGCCCACCGAATCTGCCCCAAACAGCAATCAGCTGTACACTGGTTCTGTGTTATACCATTGTTGCATCCTCCACACTAGGGCAAGTTACAGAAGCCAATTAACCTAGAAACCTACACTTCTTTGGAATGTGGGAGGAAATCGGAGCACTCAGAGAAAGCCCTCGCAGTCACAGGGAGAATGTACAAATTCCGTACAGACAGCACCCATAGTCAGGATCGAACCCAGGTCTTTGGCTCTGTTAGGCAGGCACTTTACCATTATGTCGTTCACTTCTGGATCTTAACCTTCTGGATCTTAATCTTCTGGATCAGCCTACTATGGGAGACTTTATCAAATGCCTAACTAAAGGTATATGATAAAGTTGATAAATATTGTGCTTTTAACAATGAAAATCATCTCAAGAGAATGAAAGGAGAGAGATTTGAGGTGTATTTTTTTAACTCATGATAGTCCATATCTGGAATGAGCTGCGAGGGTTAGTTATATAATCGGATATAATTACGATATTTTGAAAGGACTAGCCCAGTATACCAACTAGATTGGCGTGGGCGATGGGCCATAGAGTCTCCTTCTATGCTATGGCTATGACATTTGAGCTGAACATATCAAATTAAATTTAACACTGAACTTTAGAGATTTTGAAATTGATGGCCAAAGGTTTAATGAAAATTGTAAGGAGTATTTTAAGGAAGAAAACACCTGAAGAGGTTCAGGAAAGAAAATCCAGATCATGACCCTTAAAAATTGAATCATGCTTGCCAGTTGCAAACCAATTAAACTTGCCAATAGTGAACAGGTCAGGCATGGTGACATGAAGGCTCATGGCTATTACTGATAGAGAAGGGGCAAGATCATTATGGATTGGGAGTAGTGTGTGGTACAGGGTGAGACAGAGCTTTAAAAACAAGGTTAAGAGTTTTAAAACTAGTCATTCAACTAATCTTCTGCAACTGCCCATATCCCTGCCCTGGTGTTATTTTTTGTTTTCATGTCTCTGCTGGACACAGTCTGCCTGATGTCCTATTCAGAGAATGTTCTTGGATCTGAAAAACATTAATTTACTTCTACCTATCCACAGATTGGGCATTATTCAACCTCCACAATCCTCTATTGGCATCAATGGCTTTTGTGAGTTCAAATAATGCAATGTATGATAGTTTACTCCCTACATTTTTCATGGGTTTGCCACATGAGGGAGGTCATGTTATTTGTGCCTCTGGTTTAGCAGAATTCAATCACGACTCTGGGAGGAGCTCTTTGGCCACTAGGAAAAATCGGTTATGAAGGATTCTTTGTTTTGCTTAATGTCCCTATGATTGACAACTGGCTCCTCATTCAACTTGATTCCTTTCTTCATGATGGTTGTGAATACGGCAAACCTGAAGTCTCCTAGCATGCTCCTCTAGCCACACGAGTCATAAATTCACAATATAAATATTTGTCTGTCATGTTTTAGTACTTGAGTGTTTTCACCTGTTCCATGGACTTCTCCTTAAACAGCTCAATCAAATTGTGAAACATGAGCTCTCAGGAATAAAGCTCCATTGACCATCAGTACTTTGCATTTCCAGCTCTGATGTAATTTTTTTCAACCTTCTTAAATAAGCATTAGCTGTTTTTCTGTCTTCTGTTACCTCACCTGTGGCTAACGATGATACACAAATTTATGCCAAGGCTCCATCATTCCCCTGCTCTGGTTCCAACAATATCCTTGGTATCCACCTTTATGTGTGCCATTACTATTTTTGTAATGCTAATATGCTTCAGGATATCACTAGTTTCTTCCCTGAACATATCCTTCACAGTAAATACAGATGAAAATTGTTTATTCACTAAAGTTCCTATTGTCTCTTCCAGCTATTTCCTCTAAAAAATAAACACTGGATTAATTACTCATCAGAATACGGAGAATTTTCAGTTAATTGGGTCCATGATAGAAACATAGAAAATAGGTGCAGGTGTAGGCCATTCAGCCCTTCGAGCCTGCACCTCCATTCAATATGATCATGGCTGATCATCCATCAATCAGTATCCTGTACCTGCCTTCTCTCCATACCCCCTGATCCCTTTAACCACAAGGGCCACATCTAACTCCCTCTTAAATATAGCCAATGACAACTGGCCTCAACTACCTTCTGTGGCAGAGAATTCCAGAGATTCACCACTCTGTGTGAAAAATGTTTTCCTCATCTCGATCCTAAAAGATTTCCCCCTTATCCTTAAACTGTGACCCCTTGTTCTGGACTCCCAGTAAAACAATCCCATCAATCCCCTTTTCCCTACAACCTGTTCTGCCTCATATAACCATCAATTCTCATTTTCACACCTTTTGCCACATTATCAAGAAATTTGCACTGGAGGTAATTTAGTGACCAATTAACATACCAGCACATCTGGAATTTTTTGGAGACCAGACCACTTGGCAGAAATCTAGAAAATGCATACTCCACACTGCATCAGAGATCCCTGAAACAGAGCCAACTGCACTAACTGCTGCATCAACATGCCACCCGTATAATGCTTGAATTAATATTGAACTCTATTAACTCAAACCTGGGATGTCAAAGTTCATGACAATTAAAATTAGAAAGTGTACCTTAAAATTAGAAAATGCTCAAAAATCTGGAAAATGGTGGAACAATTAAACATAAATTATTTTCTTTTCACAGATCAAGAAATCCTACGCAAGTTGGAAAAGGATAAAATCCTTGTCTTCACGCCATCTCGTCGTGTGCAAGGGCGAAGAGTAGTTTGTTATGACGATCGCTTCATTGTGAAATTGGCTTATGAATCAGATGGCATAATTGTATCAAATGATAACTACAGGGATTTGCAGAATGAAAAACCAGAATGGAAAAAGTTCATTGATGAGAGATTACTTATGTATTCTTTTGTTAATGACAAGTGAGTGTTTAGATTTTACTACATAAATTGTCCAAAACATTTAATGAATATTTGTAGTGTAACATCAATTAATAGTTATACTGTACATCATAATCTACTTTTGTTTAATTTCAGATTCATGCCACCAGATGATCCTCTGGGTCGCCATGGACCTAGCTTGGATAACTTTCTGAGAAGACGACCTGTTGTACCAGAACATAAGAAGCAGCCTTGTCCATATGGTAATTACAGTTTGAAAAGTATAATCCTTGTTTGTACTTCAGTTTCAGCACCATCAAAACATTTAATTGACGTTGCCAAGCAGAGAGATGTCATTCGTTCACAATACAAGTTCAACAACACAAAAATTCAAGTGACTTGTTTTTTAATATTTAGTATTTTCATCAAAAGTTTTCTGACAATAAACTACATACTGTATAAACTGTGTCTCAGTTGGGGAGAGGGTTCAAGTCTTACTTTCAGTGCATTACTGAGGACGTGTATTTCAGATGAGACTTTATTCCAAAATCACACCAGATCTCTCAAGTGAAAGTAAAACATCTCACTTTAGTATTTTGAACACACATAAGTAAACTTTCCCATGTACCTTGTGTAACATTATCACACCACCAAAAATCTCCAGTTGTGGAAATATGAAATAATGATTGAAAGGCTGGAATCGGCTGGTTAAGCAGCATCTATGGATAAAGAAACTGAGTTAATGTTTAAGATCAATATTTTCAAAAATCATCTTTCTGCTGTTATTTCACTGACAACAAATTATCACATTAACTGACTGTAAAATACTTTGACCACTTTGGGTTCACAGATAATTGCATTTACCTGGTGCTTTTGTCCAAAAATGTCAAGGTATTCCAGGATTAAAACCAGGCCACGATCTCACGTGGTACAAACTCTCTCTTGCTGAGCAGTGGTGATGCAAGCTCTCCCAGTCACAATTAGCTTTTGCTATTAGCTAATTAGCCATTTAACACTGACTATTTGTGTTCTTGTGTCAAATAATTATTTTGATCAATGTGTAGTTGTAACTTCATTGCATACATATCAATGGCTTTTCTTGTTCTTAGCTGTTCATTATTTTAAACTTTCAATATGGTAATTTAACGTCAGTACATGTCTTTCTCATTTATGACATGGATAGCATTTGAGGCTCAGCAGTCTACTTTTGAACGGTGATGGACAATTAAACTGCTAAATGGAGAAGGAAGCTCCAAAAATGAATGTAGGGCCTATACATGAGAACTAATGCAGAGCCTTAAGTGTAAACATCTGTGTTGAGCCAGAAGTTGCTGAATGGATAATCCATCTGTCTCACCATTACAATATCAACGCTCAGCTAATTAAATCCACTGCATGTTATATTAAGGAAGAGATGAGAGCACTGAAAGCTGCTTTGTCAATTGGATCAGCCAACATCTGACCTGTCGTACTGAAGATCCAAACTCCAGAGCTAACTGCACATCTGGCCAAGGTTTTCAGTGCAGGTATGGTGGCACCTACCTGAAAAAGTGAAAAATTACCCAGGTATACGCTGCTCACAAAAAGCAAGACTCTTGCTAATTAATGCCCAATCAATCCACTTTCAATCATCAGCCAAGTGATGGAAGCTCCATTCCTTCTGCAGTTGTACATAGCCCTAGTGAGACCACACCTGGAGTATTGTGTCCCGTTTTGGTTCCCTAATTTGAGGAAGGAGATTCTTGCTATTGAATGCCAGCACCGCCATTCAATGTGATCAAGGCTGATCATCCCCAATCAGTACCCCGTTCCTGCCTTCTCCCCATATCCCCTGACTCCGCTATTTTTAAGAGCCCTATCTAGCTCTCTAATGAAAGCATCCAGAGAACCTGCCTCCACCGCTCTCTGAGGCAGAGAATTCCACAGACTCACCACTCTGTGAGAAAAAGCGTTTCCTCGTCTCTGTTCTAAATGACTTACTCCTTATTCTTAAACTGTGGCCCCTGGTTCTGGACTCCCCCAACATCGGGAACATGTATTTTTAGTTAGCTTCTGTTGTTCTTTAAACATTACCCAATCCTCTTGCTTCCCGCTCCTCTTTGCTACGTTGTACTTCTTCGCTTTAATTTTTATACTGTCCCTGACGTCCCTTCTTAGCCATGGTCGTCCCTTTCTCCCCTTGGAATCTTTCTTCCTCCTAGGAATGAACTGATCCTGCACCTTCTGTATTATTCCTAGAAACACCTGCCATTTTTGTTCCACTGTCTTCCGTGCTAGTGTATCTTTCCAGTCAACTTTGGCCAGCTCCTCCCTCATGACTCCATAGTCCCCTTTATTCAACTGCAACACTGACACCTCCGATCTACTCTTCTCCCTCTCCAATTGTAGACTAAACCTGACCATGTTATGGTCACTGTTTCCTAATGGCTCAAGAACATCAAGGTCCATTATCAAATCCGGTTCATTACAATACACTAAATCCAGAATTGCCTTCTCCCTGGTAGGCTCCAATACAAGCTGTTCTAAGAATCCATCACGAAGGCATTCTACAAAGTCCCTTTCTTGGGATCCAGTACCAACCCGATTTTCCCAGTCTACCTGCATGTTGAAATCTCCAATAACAACCACAGCATTACTTTTACCACATGCCAATTTTAACTCCTGATTCAACTTACGCCCTATATCCAGGCTACTGTTTGGGGCCTGTAGATTAGTCCCATTCGGGGCTTTTTACCCTTACAATTCCTTAGTTCTATCCATATGGACTCCACATCTCCCGTTTCAATGTCGCCCCTTGCAAGGGACTGAATTTCATTCCTCGCCAACAGGGCAACCCCACCCCCTCTGCCCACCTGTCTTTCTTTTCGATAGGAGATATACCCTTGAATATTCAGTTCCCAGCCCTGGCCCGCTTGCAGCCATGTCTCAGTAATTCCCACAACATCATACTTGCCAGTTTCTAACTGAGCTTCAAGCGCTTTATTCCTTATACTTTGTGCATTCATATACAGCACTTTGACCTCCGTATTCACTTCCCCCCTTGAACCGCTCGCAATTGGCCCTGACCTTACTCTGTTGTCCATTCTCTAGCTTTCCTTCCATTTAATTCGAGAATCTTTTGTAATTTTTCCTGCAGCCACTTCCCCTTCAACTCCATCTTTATATTCCCAATTTGTCAATCCCTCCCCCCCCCACTATTTAGTTTAAACCCACACATGTAGCCCTAGCAAACCTGCCTGCCAGAATGTCGGTCCTTTTGTACAGGTCGCCCCAACCCCAGAAGAGATCCCAGAGGTCTATAAATCTAAATCCTTGCTCCCTGCTGTAGCCCCTCATTCAGATCCCCCATCTCCCTGTTCCTGTCCTCACTAGCACAAGGTACTGGAAGCAATCCAGAGATAACCACCCTAGAAGTCCGGCATTTCAGTCTTCTTCCCAACTCTCTGAAGTCACGTTGGAGAACCTCCTTCCTCTTCTTCCCGTAGTCGTTTGTGCCTACGTGCACAACTACTGCCGGCTGTTCACCTTCTCTCTCGAGGATGTTTGGAATTCGGCTCGTGACATCCTGAACCCTGGCACCAGGGAGGCAACAGACCATCCTCGCATCTCGTCTGCCGCCACAGAATCTCCTGTCCGCTCCTCGGACAATGGAGTCACCCACCACTAGGGCTCTGCCCGACGTTGGTCTCGCCGGTCGAGTCCCATCTCCAGGATTGGAGCCACCGACGTGTCCGCCGCTCGGACTGGAAACATCGTCTCCCTGGACAGTTTCCAAGAGGGCGTACCTGTTTTCATTAGGCACAGCCACCTGAGTCTTCTGCATTCCACGATTTCCACCCCGTTTCCGTCACACACCTTGGTTCTTCCCGTATCCTCGGCGTAACTACCTCACTGTAGGTCCTGTCCAGGAAACTCGTTTTCCCGGATGGCCCTGAGGTCATCCAGCTGCTTCTCCAGCGCACCAGCACGGTCCTTTAGGAGATGAAGCTGGACGCACTTGCCACAGTTGTAGCAGCCAGAGGTTCCATCTGTATCCCTGGGCTCCCACATTCTGCAAGCTTCACATTGTCTCATCTGCCCCGACATGTGTTCACCACGCTCCATCCTCTCGAGCTTTATGCGTAGCCTTCTCCCCTTAGCCTCCTCGCCGAAGACTCTCACTTCCTTCACAAGGCATTTCCATCACTGCCGCTCCCTAAGAGCTGTCCTGCTTATATTGACTGATAAATTGCCTAATTTACCAATTTACAAACCAAATTCCTCAGTTTTAAACTGTTTTCCTCCTCTGACTCACTTCTAACACTCTTCCCACTCGGGCTAGGGCCAATCAATGCTTTTTCCTGCTTCTCTTTGCTGCTGTTTCTTCAAAATCCACTGGAGCTGAGTTAAGTCTGCCTATGCTATGCCTCTCTTTTTAAACTGTTTTCCCCCTCTCACTCACTTCTAACTCTCCTCCCACTTGGGCTAGAGCCAATCAGTGCTTTTCCCTGCCTCTCTTTGCTGCTGTTTCTTCAAACTCCACGGGAGCTCTGACTCCCTCCCAGCACCCTCAGGCTTTTCTACCAACTACAAGACATAAGTCAGCGCTGTGATAGTGGTTGAGCTTAGAAGAAGATCCCCCACACTGGATCCCTATCAGTTTGCCTATCGCAAGAACAGGAGTACGGAGGATGCCATCTCAACGGCACTTCACTCCGCCCTCTCCCACCTTGACAACAGAGACACTTATGTAAGAATGCTGTTCATCGATTACAGCTCAGCATTCAACACCATTATTCCATCAAAACTGATCACCAAACTCGGTAACCTGGGCATCGACCCCTCCCTCTGCAACTGGATACTGGACTTTCTAACCAACAGACCCCAGTCTGTGAGGTTAGACAAGCACACCTCTTCAACCCTCACCCTGAACACCGGCGTCCCTCAGGGCTGTGTGCTGAGCCCCCTCCTCTACTCCCTCTTCACCTATGACTGCACACCTGTACATGGTACTAACACCATCATCAAGTATGCAGATGATACAACGGTGATTGGCCTCATCAGCAACAACGATGAGCTGGCCTACAGGGAGGAGGAGGTCCAGCACTTAGCAGCATGGTGCGCTGACAACAACCTGGCCCTTAACTCCAAGAAGACCAAGGAGCTCATTGTAGACTTCAGGAAGTCCAGAGGCGGCACGCACACCCCCATCCACATTAACGGGACGGAGGTGGAACGTGTTTCTAGCTTCAGGTTCCTGGGAGTCAACATCTCCGATGACCTCTCTTGGACCCACAATACCTCTACTCTGATCAAGAAGGCTCATCAGCGTCTCTTCTTCCTGAGAAGACTGAAGAAGGTCCATCTGTCTCCTCAGATCCTGGTGAACTTCTACCGCTGCACCATCGAGAGCATCCTTACCAACTGCATCACAGTATGGTATGGCAACTGCTCTGTCTCCGACCGGAAGGCATTGCAGAGGGTGGTGAAAATTGCCCAACGCATCACCGGTTCCACGCTCCCCTCCATTGAGTCTGTCCAAAGCAAGCGCTGTCTGCGGAGGGCGCTCAGCATCGCCAAGGACTGCTCTCACCCCAACCATGGACTCTTTACCCTCCTACCATCCGGGAGGCGCTACAGGTCTCTCTGTTGCCGAACCAGCAGGTCGAGGAACAGCTTCTTTCCGGCCGCTGTCAATCTACTAAACAACGTACCTCGGTGACTGCCAATCACCCCCCCCCCACGGACACTTATTATTTATTTTTTTAATTCAAAATCGTTTGCTATGTCGCTCTTCAAAGGAGATGCTAAATGCATTTCGTTGTCTCTGTACTGTACACTGACAATGACAATTAAAATTGAATCTGAAGAAGAAGAAGAAGCAGCAGGTGAATGAGAGCACCATCACCTGTAGGTTCTCCTTCAAAAATCACACCATCCTGATTTGAAAACTCAGCACCAGTTCTTCATCTAAGTCCTGGGCTTCCCTACCCAACAGATTGTGGGAATTTGTTCACCAGGAGTGCAGCAATTGAAGAAGATGGTTAACCCCTCCCCCCACCACCACCTTCTTTAGGGCAACCTAAAGATCCTGAAAATTGTTTTTTTTTTTCAGTTAGGGCATTAATGGACATTATTACAGAATGTATAAAACTCTACTGTTCTACAGTGTGATTAACTAGCTATCTAATCCTTGATCAGATAATTAATATAAATGGAAGATTCACTGTCATGACTTACTATGCCACTTAGATTTAGTTATTTCTTGTTTTTTTGGCCACTTTCCGCTAGATATCAATGAGAGGATTGAAGTGCAAGTACTTCTAAGCTTGTTTGAATGAACCTTTTAAAATCTTTAATATTTTTTATTCAAGTATGGTATTCTGTAATACATTTTGGGATTTGTTTTAACATCTACAGAATCTTGGTTCTACAACTGTTGTTTCAAACCTACTCTTCTATTTTCAACAGGAAAGAAGTGCACTTACGGTCATAAATGTAAGTACTATCACCCAGAAAGAGGTACACAGCCTCAGCGTTCTGTGGCAGATGAACTACGAGCGAGTGCTAAGAATTCAATAATGAAAACAAATGAAGGATTGGTGAAGAGCAACAGTGTTCCATCTAACAACAAAGCTGAGGGTACATTTGATGTCAAATGTACAGCTCCAAAAAGACAATCCGATCCAAGTATTCAAACCCCTCTTTATAATGCAGTTGAAGAGAAACTTAGCAATAAAAGCAGATTGGAAATTAGGTCTGTGCCCTCTCGTGTTAGTGCACCAGATTCTTCAAATGCAATAGCCCCAGGTACTGCTATATCAAGTTCTGGCATGCACTTTGTGACACAAGAACAAGGAATGCCAGTACAGTACCCTCCAATTCTGGTAGATTGTCCCCATGGAACACATATTTCACATAATAACCAGCGCCCAAAGTGTAACTCTCCTGTTGATGGAGGATATTACTCTGTGATGACTCCTTATCCTAATATTAGTTTACCTGGTAGACACAGCCCTGACCCGTTTTCTGTCGACAAAGAATATAGACAGAACCAGGTAGGTTCTGAATGTAGCAGTGAAGGTAGTGTTAGTTCTGGTACTGATTCATATGTTGGGTATAATGAGCAAGCCTATCGAAGCTCTCCAGTTATAATGCTTGAGGAAAACCTCAAATGTCACCAGTTTCATAAACGACAACAGACCCTTCATCATGGATACCATGATACTTTAACAAGAATTCAGACTTATAGTCGAGAAGAACAAAAGTCATTGCACAAAGGTTCGATCCCTTGCATGACATCGCATTTACCACACACTATAATTGGAGCTCACTCCAATTGTCCTAGTGAATGCCATGCAGTATCTCACAATGCCCATCTCCCACAGAATATTTCTATGGGATTGACAGTAGGAACTACAAGTGTAGAAAGATTCCCAGACTCACATGTGTATGAAAATCAGTCATTGAGACAAAGAAAACCTTATGTAGGTCATGAAACATTTGCCAATTGGAATAGGCTTGGTTATGGTATGGATGCTTATAACTATGCACAAGGATATTCATTGCCGAATAATTCCACGCAGCCATGTTATGATCAGTTTACATTCCAAAGTCTACCTGAGAAAAGAGAACAGACCTGGAGGATGCCATGGAGTGGTCTACCCACAGAGCATCCAAATTCACAAAGATTTCAGGATGCTCGTGACAAGGTCTACACAAACCTGTGTAACATTTTCCCAGCTGATCTTGTGCGGGTAGTAATGAAAAGAAATCCTCACGTGATTGATGCCCAGCAACTTGCTGCAGCTATTCTAGCAGAAAAGTCAAAACTGGGTTATTGAATGCATTATTTGGTGTTTTTATCTTTCACTTAAAATGCAGAAATAGCTTACATTGTGAGATTATTCAAAAGATGGAGATAAAATAGCATGGAGTCACAAGCATCTCCAGATGCTGGAATCTTGAGCAAAAAACAAACTGCTGGAGGAACTCAACAAGTCAGGCAGCCTCTATGAAGGGAAATGGCATATGCCCTGTTCAAAAGGGAATAGTTTGTGTTTTTGCTACTACCTTTTAGATCTAGCATTATTTAAAGTTGCGGTTTTCTATAGGAAACATTATGTGTATGTAAAAGCACCTTATAAATATACAGTTACTGGTGACAGCATTTATTATCACCATCCTACATAGCAGTATTCGTAGGAAACCTGACCCTTTTTCCTAAAAAATAATAATTTAGTAGCTTTTGGCACTTTTCCTTCAGCATTTAACAAATTATTGATGAAAAGATATATTAATGCAGGTTCTTGAAGTACTGCTAATTGCTTCAGAATATCTTTGACCATTAATAGCTAGACAGAAATGCTGATTTTTTTTTATTATTTGAGGATGTACATAGTACAATGCTAATTTTTGATGCAGCAATAAAAAGCAACCTTTTTAAATTTAGATTAAACATTTTAAAATATATTGTACACCTTTTTTAATTAATACACTCGGGCTGTGGTATTATGAGAAGGCCTGATTTGTCTTGTCACGTTTTTTTAAGTGGAAACAAACAGATTATCTGTTTAGTTTCAGTAAAAGTTGTTTCTGCTATTTTTAATGGATTTTTGCTGCAGTGTTGTGGACATCCTGCAAGAGATTTCAGCTGTCAATTCTATTGAGTGTATTACAGCTTCAAGCAAAATCCAAAATAACCAGAAATGACCTTTCATTGTTGATGCAAATTGTATCTTTTATAAAATATGAAATCTGCAATAGTTTCAAATTTAGTGACATCGTAAATACACAAAATTGTGTAAATGTCATTAGGCACCATTTGGGCGGCATTTTACCAGATCCTTGAAATTAATCATTGGTTTACAAAATTATTTAAACTACATTCACTGATTAGGAAAAGTCCAAATTAGAAGATAATGAAAATAAAACAGCAAAATCCTATATTTGGGTTTTTTCTGTTTCTATTTGCAGACATTTAACAGGTGTGTTCAGTGCTGTAAAAAAAAAAAATTGTAATTCAAATTTCACATTTGATATTTATTTTTGCAGTTTCATTTTGCACATGTAGTTTCCATGTTTTAATTTGAGCAGATCTGAATCTCATCTCTTTTTGGTCAGGCTGCAAATTTTGTAAAGGATCCAGAGCATACGTACTTTTAACCAATGGTAAAGATTCAATCGTTGTACACCTCTAGTGGATTCTCAGTCGTTAAATAATTGTAATCAGGGGGATAACCATAAATTTTAGTTTATTTTCAGCAAACATTAATGTCTAAGCATCAATTTTATCCAATAAGTAAATGAATACATGCAAAATATACGGGGGGGGAAATATTTAAATATATAAATGAACAAACTCTACCATAATATTGATACTTGTAAGAGTGAATTTCATATCAAAAATAAACATTAGCATTTTATTTGTTGGAAGCCACTCAGTTCTGTGCAATACCAAATTTCTGATTTAGGTGAAGGTTTTTTCAGACTTATTGATACTCTTTCACTATTGGATAGTTGACCAAATTACACCTCTCTTTTTTGCTTTCATCCATCATACTCAAAATGGATTGTGTATTTCATTCCATGCAGTATACAATCTTGCAGCCTAATCAAAAACAAATGAAACTTTCATTTTTAATAGATATTTAATATTACAGTATGTAAAAGTTGATCAAACAAATAAATTACCAAATTTCAGGGAACATGGTAAAATGGATCCTGAAACCACGTCCAACACACCTAATAGAATAAACTTTTCACTACTTGTGTGGCACTATGTGTGACATTAAGTAGATTTGGGTATGAATGCTTTTTAACAGGGCATTATGCTTATAGCCATAAAAGATACTCTGAACCATGTTCAGCACATATCCATAACAAATCATTGTATACAATAATAGTTAATGTTATTTTCCTCATCTACAGTACAATGCTGTTGATTTTCGAATTGCACGCATTCCAGTACTATTGTAAAACTCCAAGTTTGTAATGGTACTATAAAATCTAGTGTATCTATTGAAAAGTTTATAAGAATTTTTCACAGTGTATCTGTATCAATATTAGAATTTTGAAATATGATTATTTTGTTTTCCATTCGGTGCCTTATCATCTGGTGCCAATTAATTTATCAGTGTTTAGAGATGCATCAGTAATATTTAATTGTATTGTTTTATATTATTTTGAAATTTAAACTAAAAATTGAGTTTATAATAAAAGTAAAATACAAACACTATTTCAAATATGTGATCTGTGCATTTGAAAATTAAATATGTTTGAGTTTGTTGAACAGCTTGTGTAGTGCAGCTGACATTATTGCACGTTACTGTAGGTAAAAACAATTAAAATTTTACTGTAATTGCCATGCCAGTTTTGTTGTTCTATTGCAGCTAATGTTTAAATAGATTAACGTGTTAATAGATCTCAAACTTGAATGATAAATTTGTCCGATTGTTTAAAAATCTAGTCAAATTACGTTGCGTTAATGAATGTGAATGTAAGACATCTTTTTTTCCATGGAAGTTTTGATCTTGTATTTGTTAATATTGCATATCAAACTAATCCATAATTGCCTATAAGATTTGGTTTCCAAGAAAAATTGCTAGTGTAATTTTACCATAGGCATATGATAATGGTAGGCAGAAATAGGAAATTCATAAGAAACCTCTATGCATTTGTTTTGTGATTCCTAAATGCATGTGATACAAAGTACAAAATTAACCTTGCTTTGGTAACAGTAATGGTTTGAATGGGAAGGCTGAATGTATATTAAAATTCTTGATAATTACTTTGATATTTTCTATGGCATTTGCACACTGGTTTCTTAATCACATAATACATAAATGTTTGATTCAAATAGATGTGCAAATCTGACTTTTATCGGCAGCTCATTTTGTGAAATTGTGTAACGTTATAGGTTATATCTAATATGCAAGCTGAATGTACTATTAATAATTGTAAAGTTGTAAGTATATGATGTATCAGTTTTACTTATGTGGTTTAAAATATTGCCTATTTATGAATCTTGTCTCCAAGCATTTGCTTGGAATATTTGCCATTAGACTATAATAATATATAGAATTCAATCAAAACCCTATGTACTCTGAGCACTGTCCAAATCTTATAGAAACATAGAAATTAGGTGCAGGAGTAGGCCATTCGGCCCTTCGAGCCTGCACTGCCATTCAATATGATCATGGCTGATCATCCAACTCAGTATCCTGTACCTGCCTTCCCTCCATACCCCCTGATCCCTTTAGCCACAAGGGCCACATCTAACTCCCTCTTAAATATAGCCAATGAACTGGCCTCAACTACATTCTGTGGCATAGAATTCCAGAGATTCACCACTCTCTGTGTGAAAAAAATTTTTCTCTTCTCGGTCCTAAAAGAATTCCCCCTTATCCTTAAACTGTGAACCCTGGTTTTGGACTTCCCCAACATCGGGAACAATCTTCCTGCATCTAGCCTGTCAAACCCCTTAAGAATTTTGTAAGTTTCTATAAGATCCCCCCTCAATCTTTTAAATTCTAGCGAGTACAAGCCAAGTCTATCCAGTATTTCTTCATATGAAAGTCCTGACATCCCAGGAATCAGTCTTGTGAACCTTCTCTGTACTCCCTCTATGGCTATCTCCTGTTATCACCAACCTTTTATTTAACGCTAGCCCTAAGTTACTTAACTCTTGTCCTGAGTTACTATGATAGCCTGATTAAGGCTTGCATATTGTTTGTTCATCGGTGTATAGTTTAGTCGTCTTAAACATTTGAAAAGTAATGTGTATTTTAATGGGTGAACTTGCACACACAGGATATGGAAATTATGTTGTTAATGATTTGCTGCCTCTTAGAAAGTAGACAAAATCGTGATTCACCATTTTGTGATTTGATTTGTGCAAATGTTTTGAAAACTTTCACAACTTTAAGCTCAAAGTTATTAACTTTGCTACAATCCCCCATGAGAGCAATTGTTCTCATTGTTCTGATGTATAATTCTGAAATCTTTGGCCACATTCATCGCTTTGAGATCTATAAACTGTATCGTTGGTTAATTCTCACATCAATGTTTAAGCTGTTAGAGTCAGTACATGACCATATTTCCATTATCTAGCCCTCAGCTAAACATTAGAAAAGTAGTAAAGTAGGATAATTCCCTAGTCCCTGTACATTCTTTAGATTTAGAGATACAGCACATTAATAGGACCTTCCCCCCCCCCCCCCCCCCCCCCCCCCCCCCCCCCCCCCCCCCCACGTCCATGCCAAGCAGCAATCGCCCCATACACTAGCACTATCCTACACATTAGGTACAATTTACAATTTTACTGAAACCAATTTCCCTACAAACCTGTGCATCTTTGGAGTGTGGGAGGAAATCAGAGCACTCGGAGAAAACCAACTTGATCACAGAGAGAACGTACAACCTCTTATACAGACAGCACCCGTTAGCCAGGATCAAACCTGGGTCTCTGGCTCTGTAAGGCAGCAACTCTACCGCTGAACCACTGTGCTGCCAATTCTTATGATTTTTTTGTTTTGCTTATTGAAAATTAAATGGCCTGCCAATTTTTCTGTTTTAAATTACATTAAATGTGTGCAATTATATAATTACACAATACTGGGACTCTTAATTCCCTCGTCCAAATCATTAATATATATTGTAAATAGCTTGGGTCCCAGCACTGAACCTTGCGGTACCCCACTAGTCACTGCCACTGTGAAAAGGACCCGTTTACTCCTACTCTTTGCTTCCTGTCTGCCAGCCAGTTCTCTATCCACAGTATTGATGTGTATTCGCTAGAATTTAGAAGATTGAGGAGGGATCTTATAGAAACTTACGAAATTCTTAAGGGGTTTAACAGGCTAGATGCAGGAAGATTGTTCCCGATGTTGGGGAAGTCCAGAACAAGGGGTCACAGTCTAAGGATAAGGGGGAAATCTTGAATTGAATTGAATTCCTTTATTGTCATTCAGACCTTACTGTCTGAGCGAAATTTCGTGCCTGCAGTCATACATACAATCATACAATGATAAACAACACTAAACACAAATTAACATCCACCACAGTGTATCCTCCAAGCACCTCCTCACTGTGGTGGAGGCAAAAATCTTAGGGCTGCAGTCTCTTCCCTCCTCTTCTCCCTCTGCGCTGAGGCGATTCCCCACCGGGCGATGGCACAAACAGTCCCGCGGCTCACCGAACCCCTCAAACGGGCCGGCTCAAACACCGCGGCCCGGGGTGGTCGAAGCTTCTGTGCTGGCCCACGGCTGAACCCAGGACTCAGGTCATAGCCGCCAGAACGCCGTCCCAGCCACCGCACCGTTCCAGCCCCGAGCCGTTCTCACGTGAGTGCCGTTCTACCCTCGGGATGGGCCGCCCCGACAGGAGCGCCACAGCCCCTCACGGGAGAGTCTCAGCCCCTCGCCAGACCGCCCTCCGGGAGTTTCACAGCCCCTCACGGGAGCGCCGTTCGGGCCCCGAGCCACACTTAATAGTTTGAATAATCATTGAATATACTGGGTCAGTTTCCATTACCTGTGAATGGTTGTCTTATTGCATAATGAGATATGACATTGTCACAGGTCTGATAAATGGCTTTATGTGAACCTCTTATACAAGGATTGCAAAATACTACAGAACCAAATGCTGCTTCAAGATAATATACAAGACGATACCATTTAACAGTGTTTACCCTCAGAGCAGTCAGTTAAAAAAATGCATTCCTTTAGCATTCTATTTAGTCACCCTAGTAAAAATTTGAAAAAAAGTGGCTAGATGATCCCAGTCAGTATGATTTCTAAAAGCATTCATCATAAATCTGTGCAGTATTTGAATCCTCATATTAACTGCACTTTGCCTTGGACAGCTGGAAGTACATAGAGTTGCTGATAACATCCAAACTGGATCTTACTAATTAGCAAATGTGGGACTGGTATTGGCTTGGCTTGTTAAATTAATCAAGATAGTTAATTCAGAAACATAACAAAGTGCAGATGCTGGAATTTTGGGCAAGAAAAGTGCTGGAGGAACTCAGCAGGCCACGCAGCATGTTTGTAGGGATTGGACAGACGATATTTCAGGTTGCGACCCTTCAGACTGATTGGGGTAAGGAAGAGAAAGTTAAAAAGATGTGGGGATGGGGCAAACCCTGGCAAATGACAGGTGGATACAGATGAGGGAGTGATTGACTGATGATTGGAGGAGGTGAAAAGGAATTTCAGATAAAAGGAGTGAAATGTAAAGCCAGAGGGAGGGAGCAGGGGAAAGAGATGGGTTAAAAGGGCAACAAGGGGCTCAGATAGAAGAATATACTGAGGAGGGACTATACCACCTCCCACCTGCTATTTGCGAGGGAACCATCCATTACTCTCAATTTCCACTGCATCCGATCCTAAGGCAAGGCCTTCCACTCTAGTACATCCGATATGTCCTTCAGTTTTTCCCCTGCTGTTGAGGGTGGAGCCCTCACACGGCTCTCTGTGTCCCGCAGTTCTGACCTTGTTTTTCCTCCCCCCAGATGCAAGAAGGATAGTTCCCCTGATCCTCACCTTTAACACCACCAGCCTTTGCACCTAACGCATCATTCTCAACATGAGACAACCACCAGTCATATTTGCCCATCCCTTTCTGCTATCCTTAGAGACTACTCCAAAATTCCTTGGTTTGCACTTTCCCCGATACAATATAAGTAGCACTGCCCTTACATTCCCTCACCCACATTCATCCAGGGATTCCAACCTCCCTTCCATGGTTCATGTGCACAACTTCCAACATCATCTATTGTAATGCTCCCAATATGGCTTCCTTTACATTAGTGAGACCAAGAATAGGCTCAGCGCCTATTTCACCAAACACTTGCTCTCTGTCCGCCAAAGCTTGTTGTCCCACCCAGTTGGCGATCATTCTAACTCTTCCCGCAATCAACCTTTGTTCTTGGCCTGCTCCAATGCCACAGCGAGGTCACATGCTAACTGGAAGAACATGTCATATTACGTTTGGTTAGGTTACATCGCAACAGTATGAACATTGAATTCTCCTATTTCAAGTAATCCCTCTCTCTGCTCTGCCCCACCCACTCTGGTGCATTAACATTCCTCACATCAACCCATTCATACTGTTCTTTCACTCCTCTGTACTTTTTTTTCCCCATCCCCGTCCATTATTTCCCATTTATCTCACCCTCTTTCCGTTTTCGGTCCCCCTCCACCGATATCTTCCCCTTTGGCTACATTTTAACTTCTCCTTTCCTTATCTGACACCCTTTTGTCAGATGTCAGACTAATTAAGTACTCAATTTTAATAATTCATTGGCACTCATTTTTCGACATTTTAAAGTGAAAATAGAGCCTCCGTTGATGTTCCCCAGAATATAGCAAAGCAGATCAAACTAGGTTTAGGTTACTTTCAGAATTAGGTCCATTCATAGATGTTTGATTCTGTAAAAGGGTACATTTGATACCTGTCAATGAACTGAACGCATGATAGTAGCAGTGAATTCCTTAAGATCTGGACCTCCTGGTTCAAACAAAGCTTCTGGTTATGGATTAACATTTAAAAAAAAATCCGTATGAAATGGATAACAACTGTGCATCTCCCTTAGGGTCATTTGCCAAGTCATTGTTTATATGTAATAAATATTAGCACAGCCAAGTGGTCTGATTTTCCAAATACTGAATGAGGGATGGAGCAATAAGCATCTTTAATGGAGCAGGAGTGGTACAGAGCATTTGATCCTCGTGCTGCAGAAACGTGCTGGTAGTAGTTTCGAAGTCACTTCGAATTATCTGTTGAAGTCCCTAGCTACGATTCAGAATGCATGAGGTTACGCCATCTGGTGTTTATTGACCACAGCTTGCAGTGTCTCCAGTACTAACCAAACATCTTCCTCAGTTGTGATGTGTGCTGCAATCATAATGATGGATTAATGACTTCAATGACATGTGTTGATTAAATAAAAAATAAAACTTGGGGATATGCAAATTTATTTGAAGATAAAACTTTGGAATTTACAGCAACATTAGGACTGGATTTAAGACTTAAAGGTTGGTACAGGTGTCAGCCAAGGCCTTGGGTTCAACTCATCCTCCAGGGAAACAAGTTGGGGCTGACACCAATATAAACTCTTAGCACCACTGACTACCAATTAAAGGCGAATAGTGGGGAAAGAGGGGACGGGGTGGAGAGTTGATTCAGAGTCATTTCATGCCCAGACCAAATCAACATTTCTGAAAATAGATATTACATTTTTATTTGTAGCAACTATTCACTGCTACATCTCCACTGCCATGGGGACTACATGTAAGGTAATAGATAGGCTGGAAGTTGAATTTGGAAAGTGCTAATGAAGGGACGTAATTTGATAAAGTGGAATGGTAGGACAAATCCAACATTTGCAAACAGCCATTAATGAATTATGAGAAATCATGTTCCACAAATCATGTAGTCAAACACCTTTTGCTTGGCCTCATATTAAGGTTATAATCTCAAAAACAAATGAAAGACATACTATTTGATCTAGCATGTTTGCATTATGCATGCAAATGCTTGGCTATTGCGTTTTTTTTAGTTTCTAAATTTTTACAATCTAGAAGTTGAGCAAAGAAGCCTTTCTGCAAAACAAATTTTGAATTTCTAATTATTAAACTTTAGACTTAATAAATTAACTTGAACTACTTACTTGCTTTGAGTTGGACACTGCAAATGTACTACGTTGTGCTTTGTGCATTGTTAAAATATAATGTAATCCAGACAAAACTACTCGCATGCAAATGCATGACTTTTAATAATTTATGCAGATTTGTTTTTATGCAATAAATGAATTCTACAAAATTGCTCATCATGTTAATTTCCCTACTCCCTTCAATTTTTAAGATCACTTTTTCTCATGTATCTCTGCTCCAGAATGAGCACATGCTCAACATTTCTTAAGTTCCTGCTTAAATGTATGCATCTTGAAATAAAGAAATAATGCAATGGTTCAGTACTAAGTTTAAGCGATGGAACGAACCCAGAACTCAGAATTAAGAATTGGACACAAGAGTTGATACTGGGACAGGTTTCAGTTAAAGCATATCATCCTTCATAAAGCAAACGTTCAAGTATATATGGAACCCTTTTAACATCTGTAATTGTAACTTGACACTAAGGCAATTATCCTTTAACCAACATCAAAAAAAGATTAGATTATAATTAGTTTGCTGTTTGAAAGTCTATGGTGCTCCCTATATCAGTTCAAAGTACTTCAGGGGATCTTTAAAGGCCTGTCCCACTTGGGCGTCATTTGCGCGTCATGCAGGTGGCGCACGAGGATTTTGAGAATCCCAAAATCCTGCCGCGCTACCACGCGTCACTGCCTACGCCACCACGTCTCACCACGCATCATGACACGTAAATGACGTGTAAATAACGCCCAAGTGGGACAGGCCCTTTAGAGTAATGAAAGGGGCATTGGGCAAGAGGTGTTTTACTAGAGTGAATTTGAACTGACGCAATGAATCTTGATTTATTAGGGGAGTTTAGTGGGCAGATATTCAAGCTAGTATGCCTCCCTTTAAATTGTGCCAATAGGATCAAATTGCATTTATTGCTCCAAAATGTTTAAAAAGAATCATTATAATAAATTAACTAGATGATTGTACAGTGGACTGAGTGCTGTGCCCAATGATCTTGATTATAATTTACAGCTACATCCCAACAAATCAATTTTGTAGGTATAGAATTATCAAGGCATCGGGGAAAGAATTCAAGCCATTAAGTCCACACCAGCTCTTGCAGATTTCTATTCAACTCCAATTCTCTGCTCTTTCCATTTAACTGTATAAAATCTATGTGCTCTCCCCGTTTCATTATGTTTCCACCATACCCAGAGGCAATCAAGGTCCAAATCACATTTGCGTTTCAAGGTCATTTGCATCCCTCCTGCATATTTCCTTTACTGTGTCAAAAGTGACACCACAGCAAGGATTATTGACTTACTCCGAATCTTTTCATCTCTGAACCTGTACAATTGTTAAGATATAGAAATACAGGAACAAAACCTGATTTTACAATTTTATTGTTAACCAATGAATGTTGTTCAAAATAATTATGCTCAGTTGTACAACACAGTACACAATGCCAGGGAAAAGCATTTGTAAAGTTGCTTTTAGAACAAACAAACACATTTTATATCAACTGGTATTTTATATTGCTAGTGAGAGCAATTTTAGCCTTTAAGTCACTATACATTGGAAATCTTTTATTTTATGATCAAAGAGTTGCACAATATTATAAATAGAACATTGTAAACAAATTTTTAGCTTAATTAAACTGAAAATTCAACTCGTATTATCCAACAATGATACCAATATACTGATACATCAATGTTAGTGCGCACATTTCAAGAAAAATCCACTGGAAGCTCAGTATTTCAACTTGCTCTAGCAAACCTCTTGCTCAGTATAAAAATACTAATGCTCATACTGTTTTAATGCATAGAAACTTGCACTAAAGTATGTATTACACTGCAAGTAGAAATACTTCTCAAAAAGCAATATTTTAAGCACATGCACAACATTCACGATCCAATCAAAAATTGCCTTTTGTCCCTCAAAATAAAATCTGCAATTACAAAAAACTAGATGTTTACTCATGATGCAAATCTGAACGTTACCTGCAATTATAGCCACAAAGTGCGCAACAGAATTGCCCATTATTTTTAGCCTATCAGGCATGTTAAATGCTCAACTATAAATGACAATTTAAATAAACCATCATTACAGATATTGAATGCTGATTTATGATGCATAATACCAACAAGAATTTAGCTGAACCAATCACAGAGGAAACAAGGGCACCAAATCACTATGCAGTTTATTGCAGTGAATTTGATTATTCAGGAAATGTGGAAAGTTTGAGACCAAAGGTCAAAATACCATTCAATGTCCTGATGTAATTTACCCATTACAGGGTTTATCATGCAAGTTATCTCATCTCCTAAATATCATTCACCTGAAATGTGTGCACATACATATTTGAGGAGAAAGCCTCCTGGGTACCACAGAATTATTGAATTAATACAAAAACCTCCATGCCAATTTATGTATATATAATGTTTAAGAAAGAACTGCAGATGCTGGCTGGAAAAATCGAAGGTAGACAAAAAAGTTGAAGGTCTCGACCCGAAACGTCGCCTATTCCTTCACTCCATAGATGCTGCCTCACCCGCTAAGTTTCTCCAGTTTTTTTGTTTATGTATATATAATGTACTGATTAGGCCACTCAATATGTTGTGGCCTTACCAACATTTCAGATTTTTTGGATAATAACTACCAAATATGCAATTACAAAACAAATGGTACCTTGTATACATGTTTACACATATTGAGAGGGTGTTTAACTGGCCATTCATCATGTGTATAATTGAGGTAGTATACTGTCCCCATCTTGGGACTGATGTTTTCATATGCTCCCCCGCCAGAAAGGCTCAACATTGAGAATTGTTCACAAATAGATGCTGTGAAATTTGATCTATGTAAACAAAGCCTTTGCCGTCTTGATGGAATAGTTTCTAGCTAGTCTATTATCATTTAAGTCTTTGTGAACAGGTAGGCAAAGAAAACCATCTATGATGATAAGACATGAAACACCAACCTTAAAGATATTCAGTTTGATACTTTACTGTAAGCAGGTGATATTACATTTCGGTCACTGAAATTTAGACCTGAATTGTGCAGGCTTTGCCATTTAAGGCTGATTGCTCAAATGCTAAATAGTTATACTAACTTTATACAACTTTAAGAAAAGCTACAGTTGATAAGCCAACTTCACACATGCATTTTACTGAAATTAAACATGCCTGTTCAACAAAAGCAACAGTATTTTCTGAATAACTCCAGTTAAGAGCAGTTAATTGTTGTGCTGCAAAATGCATGAAGGGCAGTTACCAACTACCTTAAAAAAATGTACATCCAACTCCCACGGGTCTAATAGATACAATACTTTGGCAAGGCATATTAATGCTATAGTTCTAGAATGCCACTTGTTCCTCTGGTAGTGGTTCAGCTGTTTTAAAGAACATTATAAAGTAACTGCACTCTCACATAGCTTCAAACTCATCAATGCGCTGTTTTGTGTTGCCTTGCCGTATCTGTCGAAGGGTCTTGTATTTGTCACGACCTGCCTTAACATTCTCAGCATGGATGACATCATTCACAGTCTTCTTCGTCTCATCCCGTGCATGGGCCAATTCAGAACTTAATGCCTATTAAATATAAATGAATTAAATGGCTTTTCAAAAAACTAGATGCTGTTTAATATTAAATTACATGAACAAAAACAAATATTTTTGAAGCTTCATCTTGTAGAGAAAACAAATGTCTACTTTGGATTATTTGCTGAAGGATCAGCATCTGGGAGTACCATCATCCAGAATGTGCCAAATAGTTAGAAGAAAATGTACTCCAAATCTCTAAATTGTCTATTCTCAGGAACATCCATATCAAAGGACTTTGTTTTTGGAGAATTGTCACAATAATGAATGTAGACATAAACTGCCCAAAATTAGAGGGTTTAAACAAAAATTATTACATAGAAATGTGCAATGAAATGGGCAATGGGATAAAAGCAATGCATCAACAATTGTGTAATTCCTTAAAGAAAATAATCCAAGTAATTGTAAAGCTGTAAATGGACAAGAGCTCAGAATTTCCTTTTCAGAAAAGGATAAAAGCCAAACAGTTCAAATGAGGTTGCAAGTTTGCAGTGAGATAGACATATCAAACTGCACTATCTCCAAAGAGATTGTGGTGCCCTAAATCACTTAAAACTTCACTGATCCCTTGGGGAGTGCAGAAGGGTGGATCACCACCTACCATTAACTAGACTAGTAGGTCAAAGGTTAGATATTCTATAGGGAATGATTTGGGTCCCAATGGCCAGAACCTGTATAGGAAAATTGTCACGTTGGGCATGAGTATGTGCTTTTGTGCTGTTTGACAATAGACAATAGGTGCAGGAGTAGGCCATTTGGCCCTTCGAGCCATTTACTGTGATCATGGCTGATCATCACATTCAGTTATCTGCCTTCCTGCCTTCTCACCATATCCCCTATGCAAGGCAGATGTGACAAGACCTCTATTACTGAGGGATAGGAAGCCTGTGTTATTTGTAATAGACATGCGATAGGGAACCTGGGAATCCACATAAATTAATGATGGCACTTTGGGTTGATGCTTGCCAAGAAATTGTAGTAGCTCCACAGAACTGCTTGTAGTTTCCAATGTGTGCCACCAAGTTCAGGATTCCCATGAAAATGTGGTCCCATATTTGTTAGTTGAGCTCGACTGGCAATTCCCCAAATGTGCTCAGACTGCAAAAAATATGCACGCTGCCACTGAACCAACTTCCCAGGACTTCCCCAGGGGTAACTGTTTGCTTAATACGAGCTAAATTAGACCTGTTGCAGAAATAGAAATTTCATTCATTTGGATGGAAGGAGATAGTTGAGAAAGGCCAAGGGAAAATATTAAACATTCAATTGCGATTGAGTTTGCTTCAATGTTTTTAAATAACTAAATATTTAACATTTTATTTAATCGTTTTTTATTAGCTTGAAAGTTTCTAAATGTCAGGAATATTAAACAGCGATAGCTACAGTTTTAAGCAGTAGTGGACAGGAAGGTATTGGTCCCATGGCCCCATTATATCACACTCAGGATCTCTGTTTTATATTGGGATGACATATAGTAGGAAATCAATATCCAGAAAAAGGACTTTGTATTTGGTACAAGCCTGTTGCTGGCACTTAGGTTCTGGTTCAATGTGGAGTGATGCTCTGTTGATCGAGATGGAAATCATGGAAATCAAGTTCTTGGATTTGTTTCAGCCTTATGTAGATAAATAATGGTGCAGGGTATTTTGCAGGGCTGCCAACATTCAGTGAGAGTTGAGAGTGAGAAATTGTGAGGGAGCGTAGCGACCGAGGGGAGTGTGATTTCCATACACAAACATACTAAGGTCATTCATGTGCTGCACCTGTTACAGGGGGGATTTTTCAGATTGAAATTGTGTAATCTAATTGTGCAGACTGTAGCGAGTCTTTAAACTTACACTTGAATGCAACATTTATGCTTCAAATTGGATTAGGTATGAATAAGGTTAGGCTAAATTACATTCCTAATAACATTCCACAGTAGAGCCAGGCTCTGATCAACAGGTGCAGCACAAGAATGATCTTAGTATATTCATGTATGGAAATCAGATTATAATTCATGCTGCTATGCATAAATATATATAGAGAAACAAAAACATAGAAACAAGGCAAGAGGAGTCAGACTTTCATCACTGTTCTGCACAAATAAATAAATCAACCTTCCCCTTAGAAACAAGATGAAAATAATGCCACATATTCAACCGTATATGGTTCAATGAAATTAAGATATATATGTAAAACATATGAGGAAACAGGCCCTTCGGCCCACCAAGTCCACACCGACCAGCAATCTACCATACACCAGTTGTATCCTACACGCCAGGAACAATTTACAAAAGCTAATTAACCTACAAACCTACATTTCTTTCGGATATGGAAGAAACCGGAATATCCAGAGAAAACCATGTGGTCATAAGGAGAATGTACAAATACTGTACAGACAGCACCCGTAGTCAGGATCAAATCGGGGTCTGTGGTGCTGCAAGGCAGCAACTCTACTGCTGCGCCACCGTGCCACCCCATTAAATTCTTTTTTTCTGTTATATATTTATTATGGTGTCATGTCAATAAAGATGAACACATGATTCTGATTTCTGCCCTTAGATGGAAAACATACATCTCCAGTCATTGTGTTTTATGGCTGGTTTTCAACCTCTTCAGTCTGAAGATCTCAACCCGAAACATCACCTACTCTTTCTCTCCAGAGATGCTGCCTGTCCTGCTGAGTTATTTCAGCTTTTAGTGTCTATCTTCAGTTTAAACCACCATCTGCAGTTCCTTCCTTCACTCTTTGTTAAGCAAAGCAGGTCCTATTCTCATAATATTATTCACCTCAACTAAATATTTTCTTCACTTCCGTTGCTGCAGAGAATATAATCCTAGTTATCAAATCTTTCTTCAGAGTGAAAAAAAATTCCAGCCCTGCCAATACGTTCATAAATCGCCCCTGGATCCTCTCCAGAGCAATTGCACCCTTTCCACAATGTGTCATAGTCTTACAGCATGGAAACAGGCCCTTCATCCCAACTTGTCCATGCAGATCAAGGTGCCCCATCCAAACTAGTCCCATTTATCTGCATTTGACCCATATTGCTTTAAAACCTGAGTGTGCCAGTGTGGGTGTGTGTGAGAGTGTGCGTCAGTGAAGCGGTGACAACACCCGGAGTGAGCGGAGACTTGGCGATGTCCGGGGAGCGTTTCCCTCTCTCCCCCCCCCCCTCCCCCCCGTGGGAATGCGGGCCGGTCCAGGTGCTCTGTGTCCAGCTGGGGTCCGGGGGAGGTGAGGGTCAGTGACCCAGGGGTCTGGGGGAGGTGAGGGACAGGGACCCGGGGGTCTGGGGGAGGTGAGGGTCAGTGACCCAGGGGTCTGGGGGAGGTGAGGGACAGGGACCCGGGGGTCCGGGGGAGGTGAGGGGCAGTGACCCGGGGGTCCGGGGGGAGGTGAGGGACAGGGACCCGGGGGGTCTGGGGGAGGTGAGGGTCAGTGACCCGGGGTCTGGGGGAGGTGAGGGTCAGTGACCCAGGGGTCTGGGGGAGGTGAGGGACAGGGACCCGGGGGTCCGGGGGAGGTGAGGGTCAGTGACCCGGGGGTCCGGGGGAGGTGAGGGTCAGTGACCCGGGGGTCCGGGGGAGGTGAGGGACAGGGACCCGGGGGTCTGGGGGAGGTGAGGGTCAGTGACCCGGGGGTCGGGCGGCTCCAGAGGTGGCACCGACGCCCCCACTCACCCGGTCCGCTCCGGGCCAGGGTTAAAACTCCATGCGGCGTGGACAGAGCGACCGACGGACAAAGAGCCGCCTTAGGTGAGGATGGGAGGTGTGAGCGGTGCCTTGGAGGGGGGGGGGGGGGTGTCAGTGCTGAGACCACCACCGTGTCTCACCTATCACACCATCTGCACGGGAATGTGAATGCGGGTGAGGCAGCCTCTATAGAGCGGTAGACAAAAATGCTGGAGAAGTGCTTGAGTTTGAAGAAGGGTCAAATTCAGACAAAGATGCTGCCTCACCCATTGAGTTTCTCCAGCGTTTTTGCCTACATTGCCATTTTAAATCGTGTGCGATGGGCTTAAGCTCGTTCTTTACGGGAAACCCGCCGACAGAAAACTATTCTCATTGGTGAGTGTGGAGGAGTGTGCCTTTATTTATTTATATGTGTTTTGGGGTTTTTTTTAGCATGAGAACTTCTGTCATCAGCGTGAGAATTTCGTCAAATGCGTGATTCTCACGCTCAATGCGTGAGAGTTGGCAGCCCTGTATTTTGTCATTTTGCAAATTATATTCAGAAAATTAAAATATACTTAAAAAGTAGATAATTTAACTTTCATCAATGGAGCAACATAAAAATAGATAGCTTATTCATGGCAGGGATTTGCCAAAGTGTTAATTTACTTAGGTTCCATGATGGTTCGATAGAGACATCTTCTGGGTACAGCTTTTAACAAAAATGGTTTTGAAAATGATACAAATTTCTCCATGGGAGCATTCATAATTTGATAAAAAACTAAATGTGTGGGGACCCCCCCCCCCCCCCTCCTCTCCTTCCCCTTGCTGATTTCTTAAGAGCTCCATCACTCCCTTAAAGAAAATCAAAAGGGCTTCTTGTTGCAACTTTAACAGCACATAGAAAGCTCTTTTTAAACCTGAAGTAGATCAAATTTCAGTGTTTCAGGGAACAATTCCATAGGCAGTAACTCATTAAAAGCATAAATCAGTGCTTCATCTGCAAATTGGTCTACATACACGTTGGTCACTATTTTAGATAACTGGCCACTCTTCCAACTGAACAATCAAATGGCACTGTACTTGTCAGACTGCCTCTCCCATTTACAATTGCCAATTCTCTGGATGATTTCAAGAGAGTTAGATAGAGCTCTTAAATACAGTGGAGTCAGGGGATATGGTGAGGGCAGGAACTGAATGTGGATGATCAGCCATGATCACAGTGAATGGTGGTGCTGGCTCGAAGGGCCGAATAGCCTACCCCTGCACCTATTGTCTATTGTCAAACAGCACAAAAGCACATACTCATGCCCAACGCGACACATTTTCTCTGCTAATATGAGCTTCAACAGCTATCTTTACATTTCCCCATCTGCAAAATATCCTGCAACAAGTGAATACAATTCCTCAGTGGCTACTTGCAGAGTTAAACACTTACTACTTCACAAAGTTACAAACAGTTACACTTGAAATTAAGATACATCAGAAAGGAAATAAGTAAAACACACACCCAAAAATAAAAACTGAAAATGCAGTAGATCAAGCAATATCTGCAAAGTGTAAAACAGTATTTCAGATCTTTGGAGCTAGCAAGTTAGAAATACAGACTAGGTACAGAGCAGGAGGAGTAAGTAGATGAGATTTATTTTAAAGTAAATGATAATAAAAGTTAACAGCCCAAGGCGAAAGCAAACAAACTAAATCTAGAATATCTTGCATACTGTGTACATATTTTAATTTAAGAAGATTCAGATGCATTAAATGTTTCATGTTTTTATATTAAGAAAAAGTGTTCAGAAAATAAACTCACATGCGACTCTCTTTCTTCCAAATTAGTCAGTTTAGAACAGGAAATATTCAAATCCCTTATATTAAAAAGTACAAAGGAAACAAGAGATCCAGACATCACTGAGGTTAACAAATGCCCAGGATGTTTAATGCTATCAAACCCTCCCATGACAACAAAGCTAATTTTAGTTTGAGGAGGAGAAAATATTCCATTACCACAGTCAAGCCAACCAAGCAAATGGAAAATAAAGCACAGCTCATACGTCTCAATATTGTTTGACTTTTCAGCCTTCGATTATTATTCTTATTAATGGATGAATTGATAGATCTGTAAATTCCCCTCTCATATTTGAAGATAAATTATGTTGCAGTTAAAGTGTCCTGGATGTAAGCAAGTATAAATGTGCCAAGAAATAAGAGCAGAATCTAAAAATAGTCAGATGTTTGATATGAGGAAAAGAGATTTGATTGTAATATTAGAAGTTAAGCAAATTATAAATGCAACGTTACACATTTAAAATTGGTGAATTAAATATTTATTCAACAATTGGTAATGTTTTGTTAACCTTATGACATAGTGGGCATTCTTGTGAATATGAAATCCCAATAAGGTTTCACATTTGGAATAATTAATATCCTGTATAGCTCACCTGCAGTTGTTTCTTTACACGTTCATTCTTCTGTGTTTCAGTGATGCGCTCCTCCTCACTGCGGTGGTTTGTTACTCCTTCTGATAAGAGTTCAGCACTGGCTTCAGCATTGTTCTCATCCTGTTCGTCATCATGCTCGTTCTCAGCTTGTGGAACAACAAATGGAGGAGGTGGGGGAGGAGGAGGAGGAGGAGCTGTCATCACAATCTTCAACTCCTCCTTGGTTTTTTCCAAATCTTCCTGAGCTGTGACTGCCTAGAGTTAGGAAAAACACAAAAAGTCAGATATTCCTCACTCACTTCGCAAATGTAATTATGACTAAGATCAATCTAATAAATGTCTAATATTTTTCTACAGCTGTTTTGGTAGAAAATGCAGCAAAAACATTCAACTAATTTGAAATCAATATTACTTAAATCTAACAGCGTCCATCCCCATTAAAAAAAATGCATCCCAATATACTTGGGATTCAATAGTTAAAATAGCTGAAGTAGTTACCTTGTGCTGCCATTCAGTGGCCTCTACTTCCTTCTTCTTCTTGGCATCCTCCAGAAGTGCAATTTTGGCAGTGAATTCAGCAAGTTCAGCTGCCTAAAAAAGGAAGAAGATATGCTTACTCAAAGTTGCTGATATTTGTACACCATCAGAACTCTGCAATTCTTTCTGAGCTCAAAGTCAACCACTAGGCATATACAAATTAAAATGAACGCTAAGTAGCATCCATAACTTATTCCCCCATAATAAACATTTAGAAATGTATAAACTGATCAGGATAGATGTCATCAGACGTTAAATTAAGTAGTACTTGAATAAGAAATATTCAAAGAATTACCCAATTAGGTAAAGGATTGGAGAACCTTTTCTATTGGACACAGGCTGCCAATTTGGCACAAATGGTTAGAACATAGGTTCTGAATATTTTGGCCTCAAGTTCGAGAAAATTTGTTACTCGTGTGTTAGTTTGTAGAAAATTATAAAATGAAGTCCAAATGATACAAGAAACTTAAGAGGAGACAGATTTTCTCCCAACTGTTTGCTAATTATACTCCACTGAAGACCCAATGAAACCCGGTTTTCAACAGCAAAAATATGTTATCGTTTTCTACTACCATCGTGTCATGCTCAGTTTTGGCCATCCAGCTGTATCAATGTCATTAAGCTGGAAAGAGAGTACAGGAGGGGGAGGGGGGAGGGGATTTAGGAGGATGTTGCCAAGAGTCGAGGGTCTGTGCTATAGGGAAGAGGTTGGGCAGACTGACTTGGAGCGCAGGAGGCCGAGGGGGGGGGGGATCTCGTAGAGGTGTATAAATCGTGAGGGGGATGGACAGTGTGAATGCTCAGTCTTTCCCTGCTCCCCCCTCGTAAATCAAGAACTGGAGCGTATAGTTTTCAGGCAAAAGGTAAACGCATGGGACAACTTTTTCCCACACAGGATGGTGAATATATGGAATAATAAACTGCCAGAGGTAGTAGTGGAGGCGGGTACAATAAAATACATTTGTACAGGTACATGGATAGGAAAGGTTGAGGGATACAGTGCAAATGTGGGCAAGTGGGACTAGCTTAGATAGGACATCTTGATCTGAATGGACGTCGAGCCAAAGAGCCCTTTTCCAAGCTGTATGACATGTTTTTTCCTTGTCGCAGCTCATGCAACTGTCCAGTTAAATAATTTATAATTGGAAGAATGACTCTTACCAATTGCTCTTGATTCTTCATCTGATCTTCAGCCTGTTTGGCCAAGGCAGCTTTCGCTTCTTCTGCATTACGACGCTCTTTCTCTAGTCTCTCAGCCTCCTCTTTAGCTCTTTTCCTCTCCTGCTCAAGTTCTAAAGCTCGCCGAGTTTGATCTTCTAGTTCTATAGAAACAAAGCAATTCTCATTTCTATTCTTGAAAAGGTCCAAAGAGTTCTTAATCATATTTTCATGCATATAAATATTATTTTAAGACAAAATGGGCCCGTTATACCACATAAAATCACACCCCACATAGCTGGTTGCCGATTTCACCCACAAAATCCAAGAGGTCAACGCTGAATTGAAAAGGGCTAAACAATGGAATCTGACCTGAACAGGAATTAATTATGCACGTTAAGTAGCTTTCTAAAAATAAAATCATAATTTTAATGCTTCCAACAATAAATGTGGTAAAGCATCCAAATGCTCTAATGTTGAGTTGAGTTGTTTCAAATGGAGATTTCCATTCTATATATACTTTGCATGGATTTTGACTTTTTTTTGCAATGCCCAGCTGTTGATAATTGGTTAAATCAATTATTTGAATTTTACTTTAGCTGTGTCATTTAAAACAAAACTTTTAGTGTTTGGTACATTTCATTTAAATCCCATTTCTTTTTATGGGAATTCATTGTATAGTTTTCAAAAGGTACAGGAACACAAGAAACAGGAGCTGTAGGCCAATCCACATAGCTGATCCACTTTCTGCTTACACTTTCAATTCCCTTCTAGTTCAAATATCACTTTATCAATACAGTCAATTACTTCACCTCCAAAATTCTTAAGGACTTAAGGGCAAGGCTACTTTATCAAAGGGAGCTGAAGGAATGCTCTGTTCTGTTTCAGAGAGACTTGGCTCATCCCCAGCTCCCCAGACTCAACAGTCCAGCCTGAAGGGTTCTCCATCCACTGTATGGACCGTACGCAAGCATCTGGGAAAGGGAGAGGAGGGGGCGTCTGCCTCATGGTCAACTCTGCGTGGTGCTCAGACGTGGCAGTCCTATCCAACTCCTGCTCTCTACACCTCAAACATCTGGCGGTGAAGTGCCGCCCCATCTACCTTCCGAAGGAATTCACCTCCATCATCCTGACCGCTGTCTACATCCCACCCCAAGCAGGCAACCATCTGGCACTGGAGGAGCTGCACGCCGTGGTCAACAAACACTAGACGTCTTACCCAGAGGCATTTACCACCATAGCTGGGGACTTCAACAAAGCAAACATCAAGAAATCGCTCCCTAACTTCCACCAACATGTCTCTCCTGCTGCACCAGAGGACCAAACACCCTCAACCACTGCTACACCACCATCAAGGATGCCTATCGCTCTATCCCTCACCCTCACTTCGGTAAATCCGACCATACCGCGATGCTGCTTCTTCCCGCCTACAGGCAGCAATTAAAGAGCGCACCCCCAGAGGTGAGAACTACAGAGCTGGCCGGGGGGGGGGGGGGGGGGTGCGATGCAGAGGAACAACTCAAGGACTGTTTTGAGTCTGTAGACTGGGCAATGTTCAGGGACTCGGCAATGGACCTGAACGAATACGCCACAGTCATTACAGACTTCATAAAGAAAGTGTGGAGGACTGCATCCCAACAAAAACCTTCCAAGTGTTTCCCAATCAGAAGCCTTGGATGAACTATGAGATCCACACTCTTCTGAAGTCCAGACACCGGGCATTCAGGTCTGGAGATACTGAGGACTACAAGAAGACCAGATACGACCTTAGTAAGGTCATCAAAAAGGCCAAAAGGGACTTCTGCTCCAAGCTGGAGGATGAGACTGATGTTCGGCAACTGTGGCGGGGCCTGAATGCAATCACCTCCTACAAGGCGAAATCAGGAGACAGCACACATGTCAGCGAAACATCACTCCATGACGAGCTCAATGCGTTTTACGCACGCTTTGATATGGAGAACACTGATGTGCCTTGAGCTCCCATTCGCTGTGATGGTATTTCGGTCACGGTTACAGAAGTCAATGTCAGGAAATCCTTCGGGGGGTGAACCCTCGGAAAGCGCCTGGTCCTGATGGCATACCCGGTCGTGTTCTAAAAACCTGTGCGGACCAACTGGCTGGAGTTTTTACAGACATTTTCAACCTCTCACTTCTGAGGTCTGAGGTTCCCACGTGCTTCAAAAGGGCGTCAATTATACCAGTGCCCAAGAAGAGCAAGGTGACGTGCCTCAACGACTATCGACCAGTGGCACTAACGCCTGTGGTGATGAAGTGCTTTGATAGGTTGATCATGGAGCAAATCAACTCCTACCTCGACAAAAACCTGGACCCACTGCAGTTCGCGTACCGCTACAACAGATCAACGGTGGATGCGATCTCGCTAATTCTCCACTCCGATCTGTACCACTTGGACAACAAAAACTCATATGTCAGGTTGTTATTCATTGACTACAGCTTGGCATTTAACACAATCATCCCCTCCAAGCTGGTTAACAAACTCTCATAACTGGGTCTCTGCGCATCTTTCTGCAATTGGATCCTCGACTTCCTCATTCACAGACCATGTGTGCTCAGCCCCCTGCTTAGCTGGTCATAGTGCAAACTCCATCATCAAGTTCGCTGACGACACCACTGTTGTGGGACGTATCACTGATGGAGATGAGTATAGAAGGGAGATCGACCGTTTGACCAAATGGTGCCAGCACAATAACTTGGCTCTCAACACCAGCAAAACTAAGAAACTGATTGTGGACTTTGGTAGGGGTAGAATGGGGACCCATAGTCCCGTTTATATCAACGGGTCGATGGTGGAGGGGGTAAAGAGCTTCAAATTCCTGGGCGTGCATATCTCTGTAGATCCCTCCTGGTCCGAGAACACTGATGCAATTATAAAAGAAACCTCATCAGCACCTCTACTTCCTGAGATTACGGAGAGTCGGTATGTCAAGGAGGACTCTCTCGAACTTCTGCAGGTGCACAGTAGACAGCATGCTGACTGGTTGCAGTGTGGCTTGGTTTGGCAACTTGAGCGCCCAGGAGCGGAAAAGACTGCAAAAAGTTGTCAACACTGCCCGGTCCATCTTTGGCTCTGACCTCCCTACCATCGAGGGGATTTATCACAGTCGCTGTCTCATAAAGGCTGCCAGCATCATCCTGGCCACTCACTCATCTCCCCGCTGCCTTGAGGTAGAAGGTACAGGAGCCTGAAATCTGCAACATCTAGGTTCAGGAATAGCCACTTCCCCACAGCCATCAGGCTATTAAACTCAATACAAACAAAACTCACATCATTAATAGCCCATTGCACTTTATCTGTTTATTTATGTTTGGATATATATATATTCATTGTTATATGGTCACACTGTTCTGTTCTTTATTTATTTATGCCTACTATATACTGTTGTGTTGAAGCAAAGCAAAAATTTCATTGTCCTATCTGGGACACGTGACAATAAACTCTCTTGAATCTTGAAATTCTCTAGAACACAGAACATCAACACAAATTCCCCAATCAAAAGCACTTTTGAATGCTGCTCTCACCTTTACCAACAAAGAAAGTGCTCAGAACATCCTTAATCAGCTGCCTGGATCACATCAACCTCTCACTAAACAGATGAGTGTTTTATTGTTCCTATCCCCACCCTTTTCATCATCACCCCATCCCATTGCCCCCATCCTAAGGGTTACACACCCCCAAGATCACAGGATAGTCTAAAACATAAACCCAAAAAGGTTTGAGGTACAAGACCACACACATATATATCCTGCAAGCCATTACCTTTCTGGGCCTTTAAAGTCTGTTCTTCAATTTGTCTAAGTCTTTCCATAAGCTCTTCCTTCTCATGTTCTATCCTCTCTTTTTCCTTTTCTGCCAGTTCTCTCTTCTTTTTCTCATTTTCCAATTGTGCCCTTTTAAAAACAAAATTGATAAATTTAAAATATTTTGACATTTTGATCATTTATCAAAGGCTGATGAGTTAATTGGTCACAGTGAATGAATTGGGTTAAAATAAAATCTGCGTGCAGTGCGGATGATGCAATGAAAAACAGAGATTGATCCCAACTTGAGATTTAAATAATGTTATATTTTGTTAACACCACAGCACGGTGGTGTTAAAGGAGGAGTAGAGAGTGATGACATTAGAAGTTTCAGTAAACTAAGAACTGTTTCAGTCAGACAGTGAATCTACCATAAATTTCTGGCTGAAAAGTGGAACTTAAAGTGAAGTTCAACCCACTACGTTTGAACTGTTCAAAATATTGATCCAAGAAAGGCTTTAAAAAGGTAGCATGTGCCGAACATCAGAAAATATTTTTGACTATAGAGATACAGCATGGAAACAGGCCCTTCGTCCCACGAGTCCACACAGACCAGTGATCAACCCATACACCAGCACTATCCTACACACTAGGGCCAATTTCGAGATGCCAATTAACCTACAAATCTGTAGGTCTTTGGAATGTGGGAAGAAACCAGAGCACTTGGAGAAAACCCACGCAGTCACAGGGAGAACATACAAACTTCATATAAACAGCACCCGTAGTCAGGATTTAACCCAGATCTCTGCTGCTGTAAGGCAGCAACCACTGTGCCATCCCCGGTGTCTACACAAGAAAACAAATTTGACGTTTCCTTCACCAGAAATAATGAATAGAGGTGTTGGACTAAACTATGCAAGTATTTCACTTATGAAGGATGTAGTCATTAATTATGAATAAATAAAACAAAGTTAAAGCTGAGGGGTGGGAGGAATTAGGCATTACATTTAAGATTTTGAAATCCCCAACACAAACAAACAGCTGAAGAATTCCAAAGTTTGGGTCAGGACGTCTTATGGGCTTCAGTACCAGGGAGGAAGTATTGAGAAGATGCTTTTGTCTGAAAACATCAGAAGTGAATGAAAAGATGAAGTGGAAAAAATACTTAATGCAGAAGCCCAAAACAAGTAGCGGATTGCATCTACATTTTGTACTGTAGCCAATGAATGGCCAAAAGTCAGACAAAATATCCTGCCCTCAAGAATATTGACTTCAAGATATTCATTTTCCAAATTCTGCAATGTTTTGATTGCTTGAGAAATATTTTCTATTCAAGGTTTCACTCACTGTAATTTTAACTTTCTAATACTCGTATCCTTTTTTATACATTTCTCCCAAGAAAATATTTAAAAGGCATGATTCCCAGGCCTCAAAATCACTTCCAGCAGCAAATTCTGTACCATATCCGTGATCTCCCACCATATTGCATGGTCAGATTCAGTTCAATCAGGCCATCCCCTTTGCAAGCACAAACAACTGTACTTGACAAGTGCTATTGGATAATAACTTGGTGCCAAAGTGGCCACTACAAACATAGGGGGTGAAATGGTTTTCATGATGTGGATGTCAGTGGCAAGGCTAAAAATTAATTGCCAATTGTGAATTGCCACCTTGAATTTCTTGTGTGTTTATCCATCCCAGTGGCTTGGTAAAGCAGTTCAGAGCCAACCAGAATCTTCTAGAGTTACACCTAGTTTAGTTTATTGTCACATGTACAGTGAAAAGCGTGCTAACCAGTCAGTGGAAAGATAATACATGATCACAATCGAGCCATTCACTGTGTACAGACATATGATAAAGGCCTGGTAATTGCAGCAAACTCTCTTCTCCAAAATAAAGCAGTGAACCAGATACAACAATCTGATAGTCTAATGGTCATCTTATCCGACATTGGGTTCATAATTAAATCTGTAATCAACAGAACCCAAGTTATGTCTCTGGGTCATATATATATTTCTCTGTGTTACTCATCCAGTAACATCACCACTATATTATGACATTGCATTTAGAATGCTGGGTCAAATTACAGGCACCTTGCGTTTTTTGCGGGTGTTACATTCCTGAAAAGCGACGTGGAATTCAAAAATGCATAAATTGAACATATATATTTAAACAGGATGCAAATTTGAGCACATTTCAAAAATACAGTGCATAAATTAGTTTTTGGTATTAATTAAACAAGAGCGTTATTTCAAAAAAGCAGAAATCGAACATGCATAAAACACGAGGTGCCTGTGCCTATTTGGATTCCAAGTTTTCTAAGTTTTTATTCAAGGTTTGACATGAGAGATTAGACAAGAGTCCAAACAGTAAAGCGGGCTGATTTCATTTACCTTTCTAACTGCTTCTGATGTTTCTCCTCTCTGGCTTGTGCCTTCATCTGTTGTACTTCAATGGTGTCAGGTTTCCTCCTTCGCATGTAGAGCTCATGGTTCCCCATACAAAGTGCTAGAATTCGTTTGTTGATCCGTAGACGTGGTGCATAAAATACAAAGTCCTAAATAAAAAAGTAATTAAAAAAATCAGTATCTTAAATCATAAAACAGAAAAACCACAATACTTAAGTTATATTTCCATTTTGCAGTGGGCAATACTTCAACAAATGTATGAAATGCAGTGCGCTACATAGATGTACCACTGTAAACTTGGTGCATTGGCAGAGGAAGAATTTACTGTTGGTATAAATGTATGGAGTGCCAGTCACAGAGGCTGGCTGATGTGTCCTGGAAGTTAAGAGGTGGAGATGCACTCACTTATCCAGGCAAGTATTCCTTCACAGACTGCACATGCCTTGTAAATTGTGAAAAGGCTTGAGTGTCAAGGGGAAAAATACATGTCAAACAGATGATACCAAGCCTCTGACCTGCTTTTGCAGCCAGTGTATGGCTGATCCAGTTGAGTTTCTGGTCAATGATAAATTGCCAAGTCCCTACCACCTGCATTTTGGCAGTAGCAATGCTACAACATTTACACCACTAATCAACCCACACCTGCACAAGACTACTTTGTTTCCGGAGAAGCTGGAAATGAAATTGAACATAGTTTGCTGGTGATTAAGCATTCCCACTTCTCACTTTACACCAGAAAGGAGGTTTGATAAAGTAGCAGAATTGGTTGGACATTGCCCTGAGGAATTTATTAGAACACAAATTGGGCCAAAGGGCCTGTTTTCACACTATATGACTATATAACAGGAACAGGCCATTCTGCCCTTCAAGGTAGTTCCACCTTACATTAAGATCATGACCAATCTCCCACCTCAGCACCATTATACAGAGCTACCACCATGTTTTGATGCTTTAAATATCAGAAATGTATGAATCTCAGTTTTGAATAAGTGCCATGGTATGCAACATCATCCAAATGAATGGAGTAGTCTTTGATACAGCAGCCCGATGTAATAGTACCAGATGAAAATGCATGCTTAAGGATACATGCTGAACTGGAAGCAACTCAGAGATTTACTAAAGTAAATGAAGATCAATAAATGATTCAGATTTCCAGCATCTGCAAAGTGCCGGAGAGTCAGAAATCCTAAGTGTGGCTCAGTTTTTCTCTCCACCTAATAAAAGTATCGACACCCATTTCTATATTGCACTGATACCCAAAATAGGTGTATTCCCTAACAAGGCAGGATGAAACAGGCTAGGCTTGTAGCTACTTGAGTTCAGAAGAGCAAGAGACTTGATTGAAACATGATCACAAGTAGTCTGGGTAGGTGTATGTTTCCTCTCAGAATCTAGAGCAAGTGTGGTAAATGGTATTAGTATTGATGGGTATTTAATAAAGGGCTGAAGGGCTTGTTTCTATGCTGTTCAACTATAACATGCGCCACTTTAAAAATCAGAGGTCATTTATTTAAGACAGATGGAGTGAAAAGAAATTGAGGGTCACGAGTCTTCAAAGGTTTCTTTATTAGTCACCTACACCAATTGGTGTAGTGAAATGCGTGTTGCCAATGCAGTACATTAAAAAAGAATACAGACATGACAATAATAAAGAAATTTAAACATTAAAAAAAAACCATCCCCCCACAATGGTTTCCATTATGAGGGAAGGCACTAAGTCCAGTCCCATCCCCATGTCCACCCATAGTCGGGCCTATTGAGGCCTCCACAGTCGCTGCTACGGAGGCCCGATGTTCCAGGCCGTTCTCGCCGGGTGATGTAGCTCCGGCGTCGGGAGAATCCTCTCAGCGGCATGGGACACCTGGAACGGCCGCCTCCTTACTCGAGACCGCGGCTTCCGAAGCCGACAGGCCGCGCTAGATGGAGCTCCACAACTGGCGATCTCGCCGAGAGATCCCAGGCTCCCAATGTTAAAGTCAGCGCCGCAGCTGGCCGCTCCGCAGACCCGCAGCTCCGCGATGTTTTTCGTCCGTCTCAGCTCACCGGAGTTCCAGCACAGCGACCCGGGCAAGGCATCGCCCGCTCCGCTCCGCTATAGCGCTCCAGCGCTGTGCCGTTGCTGAAGCCGAGGTTCTGGGCGGTCACCTCAGGAAACGCCGCTCCAGGCCCGTTGGTAGGCCGCGAGGACGGGTTGAAGATGCAGCCCGGAGAAAAGCCGCCTCTCCGACCAGGTAGGGACCCTGAAAAGTAGTTTCCCCCTTCCCCCCTCCCCCCCCCCACATAAAAAAGACTAGAACTCCAGAACAAAAACACTTTAACTAACTAAAAATAAAAAAAAGATGAAAAAACGGACAGCTGCAGGCTGGGCAGCCATACCATACAGGACGGCGCCCCCTATCCTTTCCCATATCACTTTGAGGAAGAGTCTTTGAAAATAGGTTTATGACAGTGATAGATATTGATAAGAAAAAAGGCAAAAGCTTATTAAGGATAGACCCGAATCAGAACCTAGATCTGCATTTAATTCATATACTTGCATCACTGCTCTGCCAGTGGACTCAAGTCCAATGATGCAATGGACGGTCTGATGCATAGACCTTGACCAATCTTGGATTTGTGCTTTTGAGTTGAAAACCACTTGCAGAGCCGTTCAAACCAAAAACATGAAGTTGGGATTAACCAACATAGCCCCTTTTTGACCAGCTTGGAGATGATGGGTTGAATGGCCTCAAAGTGTTGCAAAGTTTCATGATTGTACCCTATTATAAATTGTCAAAGCATGGCACAATCTTTTGTCTGAACAATATATTACTCTGTGCAACTGGTCAGACTAAGTTTCTAAAGGCAATGCAGTAAAGAATTTAGTTTAGAGAATAAGCATGGAAACATGCTGACCACTGATCATCCACCGATGTTTGTTTTATGTCACCCCACATGTTCATTGCCTCCAGTGTGTAGGATGACAATTAAAAAAAGCAGAAGCCAATTAACCTACAAAAGAAAACTTATTTTGTTTGTGGGAAGAAACCAGAGCACCCAGAGGAAACCCACGCATTCACAGGTAGTACGAGCAAACTGCACAGACAAAATTGAATCACTGGCCTCTGTTTAGTTTACTTTATTGTCACGTGCTGAGGTACAGTGCAAAGCTTTTGGTGCGTGCTAAACAGTCAGCAGAAAGACAATACACAATTACAAAGAGCCATTCACTGTGTAGCAGCAACTCTACCATGCCACCCTGTATACTTGTTCATTCATTTCTGTCCTCCGTAAACAATTACTTACTTAGATGTACTAATCCTCAAACCAAGTCAGATCAAATGAGGAAAACATAGAAGCCATTCCAACTTATATTACCTACTTTGCCATAAAACAATACCAAAATGTTGAACATACAAACATTGTTGATTAAATCAGGAATTTAACTGATATTTGATTCAGAGAACGAGTAATAAAAATAATAAACACTTACAGGTGCCTTCTTATCAATAGGTTTTATCACAAACTTTTTGTCATTAAACGATATATTTCTTATTTCACTCCAAGGAAATCCTATTTTTGGTGTCAATCTGTTGAATAAAACATTACAAATTACATTAAAGGAAAAGCATATACAGACTTGTTTTTACTCTGTGGAAGAGAGGTCTCTTATTCCTTAGTATTTTTTTCCACAAGGTTACCATTTGGATTTAAGAGCAATGCTTATATACATTTGCTTCAAATGTTTTACATTTATTTTTCAATGCAATTCAAAGTTTCATAATATAATTCTACAAATAAACATCTATAGATCTTTGGCAATAGAAATGATCCATGAATTAAGGTGACTGGGAAGAGCTGTCCTCAGCATTCTCATTAATCGGAAAAGATGATAAGAGGTAATCAAATAAAAAGACAGCTAAAATTATATGTGCAGTACATGTACAAACTACTTAGAAAAGTTATTAACCCTACATCCAAATTTTCAGTAAAAGAAAATGCATATAACTATGAACGGGCACCTCGCACATGTTTGATTTATGCATTTTTCAAATAACATGCTTATCCCATTAATACCAAAGCTTAGTTTATGCACTCGAATTTTCAGAATAACACGCCTAAATTCACCGCCCGCAACGTAATCGCGTACATTTAATTTACACATTTTTGAATTATGTGCAGCTTTTTAAGCGCATAAAATGCAGGGTGCCTGTATTTATTCCAGATGCAACAATTTTGTCACGTTATTGAAAAATTTATGGTCTTACTTATCGTCATGTTCATAGATGTTAAGTCCAAGAGCATCTACACCAAGCCACAACTCTGTTCCTTTTTTGTTCTTTATTTATTTATTTATTTGTTTGTTTGTTTGTTTGTTTTTATTAGAAGTACGGTAAATTACAATAATACACATCAGATATATCTTATTACATTTGTTCTACCACTTCGTTTTTCGAGCTTTAAAAAAGATCGAAATAAAAGAAGTGAGCAAGAATCGAGAAGGTGCAGGAGTGTTGGGGAAAGGAAGCCCCTTAGGGAAGAAGTTAGAGAAGGAAGTAAAGAAAGGAAATAAGACCCTAGAAAGAAAAGAAAAAAAAAAGGAAAAACAATCGCTCTATTGTAACACAACACTCCGCAAAAAAGGATATACCAACCGTATTTTTTTTAGTTAATTTATTTTATACCCCCCTGTATTTATCCCAGATGCAACAATTTTGTCACGTTATTGAAAAATTTATGGTCTTACTTATCGTCATGTTCATAGATGTTAAGTCCAAGAGCATCTACACCAAGCCACAACTCTGTTCCCTTTTTGTTCTTGATTTCAAAGTAATTCACACCATACATTTCAAGATCTTGACCAATCTTGAGATATTCCATCATTGAATCTTCCCTGTAAAATTAAAATTGTTCTATAATAGTGTCAATCTGGAAACTATGCATGGTTAGCTCAGATAGCTCATTAATATAATCAATTGACCAATAGGGTTGATGCAATCCTAATTCATCCAGTCCAAGTGATCTTATGATAGACATAGTTCCCAGTATTTTGGCTACAGACTGGACATTTTCTCAAATCTATTTTACAATTTTTGTTTAATACAAACTTACCGAATATTGCTAACTATCTTGATAGGGTTGTTTTAGTTCTCAAAGTGAATGCTAAAGGATAGATCAGGTGGGTATTTATTGAAGAATGTGTTAAGGAACACAAGAAAATAGGAGAAGGATTAGGCCATCCTGTTCCTCAATCCAGTTCAATATGATGATGGCTAATTTACGAGATCACCAACTCTTCTTCTGTGCCAGTTCCCCATAAACCCCATTTTTTTCATTATCTATAATTTGAAATAATCTGGCCTCTTCAGCCCTCTGTGACTGAGAATTCCAGATTTACTACCTTAAGAATTGTCCACGCATCTCAATTTTAAATTGCCCACCCTTCATTCTGTGGTGATGTTTTTTGTTCATGGTCCTCCAAAAAAAAAACTCAATTCAAACCCTGAGTTAATATCCTTGTTTACTTTTTAATCATTTGTTCCACTCAGCCACCTCACCATCGGACTCATTTACAGACTCCCACATTCTACACCTTCTCGGTAGTATGTTGCTCAGTGCATTCGTTCACTGCAGCAGATAACACATTTTCTGGCTTTTACTGCTACTGGCCTTTTTCTGAATCCCAAAATACCTCTTAAACATTTCACTTAAGCATATTCATATTTTTTAAATTTCCATTCCTTAATTTAAAAGTTTTTCATTTTTATTTAAATATTTGGATCATTCTTTGAGGCCTATATAATGGGCCATCTTATAAACATAGTGCAAGCATCCCTCTTTTGAGGGATGATGAAAGATATTTAGTCTAATATTTAGATATTAGAGAAAGAAGATACAACTATATTTAGTTTCATCTTTCAGTGTTGTACGGTAGCAGTTGCTATTCTGCCGAATAACAGAAGATGCAAACATTACATAAAGAGTTCAATGCATAAATGGCATATTCCAAATAAAAAGCATATCTTATAGGTCAGGTTTTCATAATATGGATCAACGGATCATATTCCATACTCCAATTCAAACAAATGAAAAGCAAACAACTAGGGACAGGAAAAATTTGTTTTTGAATACAGTTCAGTAAAATTCTTAGTATACATACAGTGCCCTCCATAATGTTTAGGACAAAGACCCGTCATTTATTTATTTGTCTCTGTCCACAATTTGAGATTTGTAATAGAAAAAATCACATGTGGTTAAAGTGCACATTGTCATTTTTATATATTTTGGTTTCACCATGTAGAAATTACAGCTGTGTTTATACACAGTCCCCCCATTTCAGGGCACAATAATGTTTGGGACACAGCAATGTAATGTAAATGAAAGTAGTCATGTTTCGTTTTTTGTTGCATATCCTTTGCATGCAATTACTGCTTGAAGTCTGCGATTCATGGGCATCACCAGTTGCTGGGTGTCTTCTCTGGTGATGCTCTGCCCGGCCTGTATGGCAGCCATCTTTAGCTTGTGCTTGTTTGGGGGGCTAATCCCCTTCAGTTTTCTCTTCAACATATAAAAGGCATGCTCAATTGGGTTCAGATCAGGTGATTGACGGCCACTCAAGAATTGACCATTTTGTAGCTTTGAAAAACTCCTTGGTTGCTTTAGCAGTATGTTTGGGATCATTGTCTTGCTGTAGAATGAACCACCAGCCATGAGTTTTGAGGCATTTGATTGAACTTGAGCAGATAGGATGTGTCTATACATTTCAGAATTAATTATGCTACTACAATCAGCAGTTGTATCATCAATTAAGATAATTGAGCCAGTACCTTCAGCAGCCGTACATTCCCAGGCCAAAACACCAGGACTATGTCTAAACACAGCTATAATTTCTATGTGGTGAAACCAAAATGTATAAAAAATACCCTTTAATAAAACCGGACAATGTGCACTTTAACCATGTGATTTTTTCTATTACAAATCTCAAATTGTGGAATAGACAAATAAAAGAATTATAGGTCTTTGTCCCAAACATTATGGAGGGCACTGTAGGCACAATCATACTCTAGTACATGAGTGTAAGAATAGTAGATTACACTGAGACAGCATACGAGTCGCCATATTTTGGGCGCCGTTTTGTATGACACAAGTCCAAAGTTGTTAAAAATGTAGAGCTTTAGCTTGGTCAAAAAACATATGCAAAGAACATTACCTCAGCATTCCTCGATGTTCTTCATGCCATGTCTGTATCCTGTCTTCCCACTGTTCTTTTGTCAACTTATGTTGTTCCAAAACACTGACAAAGAACACACAGTACAAACATGAAAGGCATCAGAGACTACTTTTAAAGAAGATTAAACTTTTCTCATTAATATATTAATTTTGCATCCAAAAATATTTCCGTCATCTCAGGCATCTGAGCAAGTAATATTAATTCCATGTATTGAAACAGGCTCAACAAGTGTCAGCTTGATCCATTAAAGTACTTTTCAACATCTGTTTAACTGCTGGAATGCAAAATCTTTTTTTAAATCCAACTATAGGTTTTATATTTCTTTCAGAGCAATCTTAAAAACAGCAAATAAATTTCAGAACAAACAGACCAAGGGTTTAATACCACGATGTTGAACAAGGTGATAACATCCTGAAAGAAATGGGAATTAAGAATTTAAACAGTCAAAGACATGATGGTACTTTCAAGCAAAACGTCTGAAAATCTGAAGGCTGATAACTTAGGATGAGTTTTGTTTTATATTTTCAACTAGTCTTATCAGAGTAGCATAATGTTTGAGAGGGGAAAAGACTTCCTATTTCACATTACACCTTGAAACATAGTTCATATTTTACTATTTCAAAAAGGATGTAGAGTGGCAAATATTCTACAAAAAAGTGTTGATTGCTCTATAGACCAGGAGGGGGTACCAAGAAAGCTGGTGAAGGAAATTCAAAGTAAAAAATAAACAAAGTTGTGGGGAGATCAAAAATCTGAATTCATTTTCCATTCACTATAATTCAAGCCACTAAAACAAACCAAATGCAAACATTTGGATTTTATAATTCCTCAGTTCAGTTTTAAATGCTGAAATGTTTGCCTCAAGCCTGATGGTACCTTCAGCCCAGTCAAAAAACTTTGAGTTCACAATGCATTTCAGAATTTGACCTATCGGAAAGTTGATTTTCTTGAGAACTTGGTTTGAAAAATAAAATCTTTATAAATTACAATGAGTTTGAATGTGCATTGATGGTAGATAGACTACAAGAATAAGGCAGAGAGAAGTCTGAGTCTTGGAAGGTATTGGGAAAATGATTCCCGATACCTGTCACTATGTTATGACTCAATGCCACGAGTTCCCGCATTTTAACAGGATCGTTTAAAATAAACTTATGATGAAGAATCTTGATTAGGTAATTGGACAAAATCCTCCATTATCACTATTGTGGATGGTAGGAGAATTGGGCGTGCATATCTCTGAAGATCTCTCCTGGTCCGAGAACACTGATGCAATTATAAAGAAAGCACACCAGTGCCTCTACTTCCTGAGAAGATACGGAGAGTCGGCATGACAAGGAGGACTCTCTCAAACCTTTACAGGTTCACAGTAGAGAGCATGCTGACTGGTTGCATCGTGGCTTGGTTCGGCAATTTGAGCGCCCAGGAGCGGAAAAGACTGCAAAAAGTTGTAAACACTGCCCAGTCCATCATCGACTCTGACCTCCCTACCATCGAGGGGATCTATCACAGTCGCTGCCTCATAAAGGCTGCCAGCATCATCAAGATCCACACCACTATGGCCACTCACTCATCTCCCCACTGCCTTCATGTAGAAGATACAGGAGCCTGAAATCTGTAACATCCAGGTTCAGGAATAGCCACTTCCCCACAGCCATCAGGCTATTAAACTCAACTCAATCAAAACTCTGAACATTAATAGCCCATTATTTATGTGTGTGTATGTGTGTGTGTATATATATATATATATATATATATATATATATATGAATGAAATCAATAGTATATGGTCACACTGATCTTTTCTGTATTTATTTATGCCTACTATATTCTGTTGTGTTGTTGTATCTGGGACACATGACAATAAACTCTCTTGAATCTTAAGTTGATTTGCCTTTCTTAAGCAAACACACTGTAGTACCTGGGAAGAAGGGGTTAATAGCCAGATTAAACGCTAAATCAAGTCCCTTACTCAGGGCACTAATTAAAAGCACAAATATTCTGGGGACCCAAATACACATTCCATCTTGAACACTTCTTCTCGACTTTCAATACTCATGGGCTGGGGATTGACCGGAGTCAGTGAAAATATTGCACTTGTTCAAGGCGTCTTTGAGCACTTCCTTGAATCTTTTCCATTGTACACCTGCATTCTCATCCAAAATAGTTCTTCAAATACTTTTCCGCAGGTGGACCAAAGCTGTGCTGAAGATGGTCAATTTCTGCCTTTACTGAGAGATGGCACCCGAGATGTAGCAAGTGGCCCATCATTTCTAGCACCCTGAACTTTTCTGGTCAAAGGGCAGCTTGATCATGGGACCCTATGATCCCATGGGACCTTTGCATGGTGAATGTCAAGTGCTGGGCCCTTTCACACGGCCTGGGCAGAGTGGATGTGGAGATGTTTCCAGTAGTGGGAGCATCTAGAACCTGACGGAACATCCTCAAAATAAAAATAATGACCCTTTAAAATGGAGATGAGAAGGAATTTATTTAGCTAGTGTGTCAAATCTGTGGAATTCATTGCCACAGATGGCTGTGGAGACAGTCATTTAGTATTTTTAAAGTAGATATTTATGGGTTCTTGATTAGTAAGAATGTCAAAAGTCAAGGGAAGAGGGCAGGAGAAAGGGATTGAGAGGGGAAAAATAGATCAGCCATGATCAAATAGCAGAGCAGACTCAATGGGCCGAATGGCCTAATTCTGATCCTATGTCTTATGGTCATCCTCTTGTTGTCATCATCGAGCAAGTCAATGACAAGTTGCCACTCTGTCTCCGAACATGTGCAAACATAAGCATTGGCAGCACATTCCAGTCTTGCCAGTGACATTGGGTAATGTCAATGGCGACTTTGTGAAGTTTCCCCTTACTCCTGCAGATTTATCCCATTCCAGAACTATCCTACCCAATACCCATGAGACTTATGCAAATTCCATATGACCCAGATAACATATTATACCCAAAGAATTATGAAGATCGTTTGATTCTTTTTACATGTTTTGCTGCTTTTATGGTGCATTTTAAATATCAATTAATACATCCACATCAATTAAATTGCATTAATTGTATTCATTACATGAAATATCATATTGTCATATTTATATCAATTAATATATCCCAACAAAAGTCAAATTTAAATGATACATATTTGGGTTTGATGATTTTTCCCACCGCAAATATAGATCATCTTCCATCTAATCTACCATCATTCCTCCAGAAAGCTTTTACCACTTTCTTTTGAAAATAATGCTGATGGTAGCTAAGACACTTTGCACACATGATCTGCTATTCCAGCTATTAAACAGCATCAGGTCAACACATGCCTTTAGAGATTATGGTCTAATCTTTGCACCACTCCAAGACTTAGCAATAATAAAACATCTGAATGGATTGAACGATGCAAAGAATCACTGACATTTCAAACTATAGCCAGCAGTTTCAACACAGCAGAGTTAGGTGATCTGTGGTGCAGTGAACCATATGCCTTTCCAACAGACCAGTTAATAAAAACTTCCAAGATGCTGATACTCGGGAAAGAGAAATGGGGAAAAAATAAAATAAAGGAAAATCTAAAGGTTAACTGTTGGACACAAATCATGCTTAAGATTTTTTTTGCCATACAATGTCCCACAATATTACTCTTGCCAATACATTGGTGTCCTAATTGCAAAGTTAATGGTAAAAGATGCCAACCTTTGTTTTTGACCTTGTGAACCCCTGCCAAAAGAAGGAGGCTTTTGAAGGAATTTCAAAAAGATCTTTTGCTACCAAGAGATCAATGTGTATTTGAAATACAATCTATTCAATGTAAAAATATCAATTGACTGACAAGTGAAACAACGTTTGCATTCGACGCACATTAGTCATTGCTCAGAATACTTCTGCCTGTAGTGACACAAATAAAGAAATACATGTTTATTGGCATCTGTTGAAAAATATTGATCCTGGCACTCTGAATAAAAGTAACAGGATCCAAAAACGTGCAATAAATGTTTGCACAGAAGTCTAAGCCAAGAAGAAAAAAAAGACCTGAAGGCGAGGATAACTCAAGTGATTGATTATTTCTTAAGGTACTAATTGGACAGCAGAGAGGCACAGTGATAAAGATGCTGCCTCACAGCACCATAGACCCGGGTTCGATCCTGACTACGGGCACTACTTGTACGTTCTCCCTGTGACTGCATGGGGTTTTCCCCGGGTGGTCCGGTATTCTCCCACATTCCAAGGACGTGCAGGTTTGTAGGTTAATTTGCCTTCTGTTAATTGTCCCTAGCTTATAGTATGCAACTTTAGTGTACGGTGATCGCTGGTTGGCGAGGACTCGGTGGGCATAGAGCCGGTTTCTGTGCTGCATCTCTAAACTAATGTAACTGGCTGAAAGAGTCCAAGGATGTAAAGCACATTTAAAAGTTGATTCTTCCCACCCTTTTGTTAGGAATTATGACAAAGTAGAAACTATTGTATACTTCAGGGCAAACTTAAAATAATCTGAATTCAAAAATGCAACGTCTTATGAAGATTTTATTTTTCAAACCAACTTTCCAAACATTGAAATTTGCATTATGAAACTATTGCAAAGTTGATTTTCTTGGAAACTTGGTTTGAAAAATAAAATCTTCATATAAGACATTAAATGTGCATTAATGATAGAGAGACTAAGAAAAAGAGTGTGTTCAGGGTCTTGGAAAGAGGATTCCATTAAACACAAACCCATCGCTTCTACATTACGACTCAATGCCACAAATCTCCTCATTTCCACAGGATAACCTTTTAAAATAAACTTTTATGAGGAGAAAACAAATCTTGATTAGGTAATTGGACAACATCCTCCATTATCGTTATTGTGAATGGTAGGAGAATTAAGTTGTCATGCCTTTATTAAAAAACTAATTACTGTGAAACGCCAAAAAGTCTCCACAATAAAAAAAAAATCTGCCCCCTTTCTTCCCAAGTTAATCTGAGAGACATCAGGATCTAGCTGGATGATAATAAACTTGGCGGTTAGAGTGGAAAAGAGAAACAACTTCCACTCTCCAATCTGCTCCAACACACTGATGTAATTTTCCAAACTGGTTGCACTCAGATTTATGAAGCAGCCATGGCCAGACTATTGCACCAAAGGCCACCAAACTACGGCTTTAGACTAAGTAGGGAAGGTGTGATCCAATAGAGGTGTACAAAATCATGAGAGGAATACATCGGGTGGATGCACAGCGTCCCTTGCCTAGAGTTGGGGAATAGAGAACCAGAGGACATAGGTTTAAGGTGACATGGGTGGAGGTGGAAGAAGAGATTTAACAAGAACCTGAAGTGTAACTTTTTCACAAAAAGGGTAATGGGTGTATGGAACGAGCTGCTGGAGTAGGTAGAAGCACGTATAATCACAACGTTTAAGAAATATTTAGAAAGGTACATGGATAGGACAGGTTTAGAGAGCTACAGAAAAATAGGTGCAGGAGTAGGCCATTCGAGCCAGCACGCCATTCAATATGATCATGGCTGATCATCTAAAATCAGAACCCCGTTCCAGCTTTTTCCCCATATCCCTTGATTCCTTTAACTCGAAGAACTAATCCTAACTTTCTCTTGAAAAAATCTAGTGAACTGGCCTCCACTGCCTTCTATGGCAGAGAATTCCCCAGATTCACAACTCTCGGGGTGAAAACATTTTTCCTCATCTCAGTCCTAAATGGCCCACCCCTCATTCTTAAACTGTGACCCTGGTTCTGGAGTCCCCCAACATGGGGAACATTTTTCCTGCATCCAGCCTGTCCAATCCTTTAAGAATTATATATTAGTCTATAAGATCCCCTCTCATCCTTCTAAACTCCAGTGAATACAAGTCCAGTCAACCCATTCTTTCATCATATGTCAGTCCCGCCATCCCAGGAATTAACCTGATGAACCTACGCTGCACTCCTTCAGTAGCAATAATGTCCTTCCTCAAATTAGGAGACCAAAATTGCACACAATACTCCAGGTGTAGTCTCACTAAGGCCCTGTACAACTGCAGTAGGACCTCCTTGCTCCTAAACTCAAATCCTATTGCAATGAAGGCCAACATGCCATTAGCTTTCTTCACTGCCTTCTGTGCCTGCATGCTTACTTTCAGTGACTGATGTATAATCGGACTCAGGTCTTGTTGCATCTCCCTTTTTCCTAATCTGACACCATTCAGATAATAATCTGCCTTCCTGATTCGTGCCACCAAAGTGGATAACCTCACATTTATCCACATTATACTGCATCTGCCATGCATCTGCCCACTCACCCAACCTATCCAGGTCACCCTGCAGCCTCATAGCATCCTCCTCGCAGCTCACACTGCCACCCAGCTTTGTGTCATCTGCAAACTTCCCTCGCCTAAATCATTAATATATATTGTAAATAACTGGGTTCCAAGCACCGAGCCTTGTGGCACCCCACTAGTCACTGCCTGCCAGGACCCATTAATTCCTACTCTTTGCTTCCTGTCTGCCAACCAGTTCTCTATCCATGTCAATACCCTACCCCCAATACAACGTGCTATAATTTTGCACACTAATCTCTTGTTTGGGACCTTGTCAAAGGCTTTTTGAAAGTCAAGATACACCACATCCACTGGCTCTCCCTTATCCATTCTACTTGTTACATCCTCAAAAAATTCCAGATGTCACGCATGATCTCCCCCTCATGAATCCATGCTGACTTTGGCCGATGTTTCCAAATGCGCTGCTATAACATCTTTAATAATCGACTCAAGCATCTTCCCCACGACCGATATAAGGCTAACTGGTCTATAATTCCTCGCTTTCTCTCTCCCTCCTTCCTTTAAAAGTGGAGTTACATTGGATCAGTTCCTGTGGACTGGAGGGTAGCCAGAGTCGAGAGAACATTGGAAAATGATCACCAATGCATCCACAATTTCTAGGGCCACCTCCTTGAGTACTCTGGGATGCAGATCATCAGGCCCTGGGGATTTATCTGCATTCAGTCCCAACAGTCCTAACACCACTTCCTGAATAATCTGGATTCCCTTCAGTTCCGCCCTCCCACTAGATCCTCGGTCCACTAGTATTTCTAGGAGATTGTTTGAGTTTTCCTTAGTGAAGACAGAACCAAAGTACTCGTTTAACTGATCTGCCATTTCCTTATTTCCCATTATAAATTCACCCGTCTCTGAATGCAAGGGACCTACATTTGGCTTCACTAATCTTTTCCTTTTTATATATCTAAAGAAGCTTTTATAGTCAGTTTTTATATTCCCCGCTAGCTTTCTTTCATTCTTTTTTTCCCCCTTAATTAACCCCTTTGTCTGTTGAGTTCTAAATGTCTCCATTCTTTGCCATTGCATCTCCACCAACAACCCTTTAAGCATACTTTGCCAGTCTATCCTAGCCAATTCCTGTCTCATACCTGCAAAGTCTCCTTTCCTTAAATTCAGGACCCTAGCCTCTGAACACCTCCTCCTCCTTTCTGTCTATCCTTCCTGAATATTGGATACCCCCTACATGTTTAGTTCCCACTCTTGGTCACCATGTCTTGGTAATTCCAACTATATCTTGTTCCTTAACTACTAACTGCACATACAATTCATCCACCTTATTACGAATGCTTGTCGCATTAAGGCACAACGCCTTCAGGTTTGTTTCTCTTATCTCCCTTCTAGCTTTTGCTTCTATCCTCTTTTTATTCGCCAAACACAAGCATGTGGGACTAGTGTAGATGGGACAGGTTGGCTGATGTGGGCAAATTGGGCCAAAGAGCCAGTTTCCACACTGCATGACTAGACATTTTAAATTGACAAAACCCAGTTAAAAATAAAAATCCTTCCCTAATTGCATTTATCTTTTGATATCCACCAGCTACATGAAAATGTGTGCAACACAAAACTATGTGCAGCTAGAAAGTTGATTGTTTTTATATATAGCAGTTGCTTAAGACAAAATGCATGCATAGAACCACAATGCTACTTACCGCTGGGGAAGGAGGCGGTCACCGGCCAAATAACCCGATTTATGGACCTCTTTGTTGAAATCTGCATATTTGGCCTGCACAGCATATGAAGCAAGCAGGACTGCCGTTTCTGGTGGACAGTAGATTTCATCATTAAGAATACCTTCCTTTACTTGCAAGAAGAACAGACGCTGTGTAATATCTTGGATCAGTTCCTCAGACACATCTTCTGGAAAAAACTTTGACCTAAATTTAAATTGTAGTGGATTCTCTTTTCTTACATCCTGCTGTGTAACCTAGAATATGTGCGGATGGAAAAAAGAAAATGATTTCTTCAGCTTTAACAGCTATAACCAACAATACAATTTCACACTTTAGTGAAGCTTATGCAAAATACATTTGTTGGACCCCATAAAGTTCAAGAAATCTTGCCTGTATATTATTCCAATGCTTATACTTCACGCATGAAACCTACAATGATGTCCCAGCTGACTTATCAGGCCAGGGATGACATGAACAGCTGTTCAATCTCTAGTTTAGGATGCAAAGCAACACACTTTGCTATAAGAAAGAACTGCAGATGCTGGTTTAAATCGAAGGTAGACACACAATGCTGGAGTAACTCAGTAATCAGTAGTCTGAAGAAGGGTCTCGACCCGAAAAGTCGCCCATTCCTTTTCTCCAGAGATGCTGTCTCACCCGCTGAATTACTCCAGCATTTTGTGCCACACTTTGCTACAATAGGAGGGGAATTTTCCTTTTTCATAAGAGGAATAGATCAGTTAAATGCACTGTCTTTTGTTCAGAGTAGGGAAAACCAGAGGATATATGTTAAGGTGAGAGGGGAAATACTTTTTTTTTAAACAATGGGTGAAAGGTGTATAGAGGTAGCTACTATCGCGACATTTAAACAGCATTTGGATAGATACACGGATAGGGTAGATTTAGAGGGATATGGGTGAAACACAAGCAGGTGAGACTAGTGTAGATGGGGCATGTTGGTCAGGATGGGCCAAAGGGACTGTTTCCAAGCTGTTTGACTGTATAAAAAAAGGATAGTCATGAGAAAATATACAAAACAGTGCCATCATGTGTTCACATTTCACTTGAAAAATATAGATGGAGGAAGGCAAGGAACAGCCAGAGCAACTTGATCATAGTATGTGATCCCACCCAGAGGCTTGGCTCTGAAGCTAAATCAATCCCAAAATAATTTCCTTAGCTGCATGCAAAGTTGATCACTTGCATGCAAAGGAGGCCACAGTGTCTGGGCCATAAGCCATGAGGCCCTTTGGAGGGGAGGGAACAGAACGATCTGGTAGCGAAAGATACACGATGCCCAGTAAAACAAGTTGTACACTAAGATCTCTGCCCGTCACAAGATTTTATTGTTTGACCAAAGAGAGTTAGATGTAGCTCTTAGGGCTAACAGAATCAAGGGATATGGGGAAAAAGCAGGAACGGGGTACTGATTTTGGATGATCAGCCATGATCATATTGAAATGGTGCTGGCTCGAAGGGTCGAATGGCCTACTCATGCACCTATTTTTTTCTATGAAATTAATTCTGGCATTCTAGATCCAATTCATAGCAAGCAGCCAGTCTTTAATTTGATAAACTTACTGAGAATTACTAATAATGGGAACTAGAATAGTGTCATACTGATGCAATAAGTGTCTTGTCCATTCAATCACTAAGCGGTAGCACAGAGAAAGCTTTACTTGGGTTGTGAATTCTGGATACTGATAAATATATATCTAGATTAGAAAGGTTTCACCCTTCCCTTTGAGAACATTTTGGGAAAAGTTAAACATTTCTTATTGAAGATGGTTTCTCCATTACTTGTCTTCTTTCAGCAGCCTTCACCCTATAAACATACTACTTGTTTATGCCATGATTTAGTATTTCACACCAACCATAAAACACCCACCATCCCATAACCATGGAGCACAAACATTAAAAGTTTGCTCTCATTGAGCCACTTCTATTCACATTTAAAAGTTTGAGTTATCATAAAAGCATGCAGGAATAGAGCAGTCCTGACATCTCATTTAATCTAGAGAAGATCTGTCAACATTTCTTACAATGACCTCTGCATTTTTTATTTTATTTCAAAGCTAAAATCCATTCTGGAAGCCCTATAATTCATCAATTCAATTATTTTTCGGGGGGGGGGGAGCATTGGCAAAACCAAATAGCCTACCCTGACTCCGGCCCACATATATAAGCATTTACACAAATAAGAATAGAAGTAAATAAAAATAGAATTAAGATAGTAATACATTTTGAAAAAAGCAGCATAATGTTCCAGCATAAACTCAGTGAAACCTTTCTAAATCAAGTTTTAGTACGATGCAATAAGAGTTTTTAGTATGTATATAACCAATGAACAGTGTCTTAAAAGACTTAAAACATATACAGCTTATTGCATACAAGCAAAGTTAAATTTAGAAAGATTAAAATTATTCAGTATTGTTTATATCGAACAGTTTTATAATTCAGACAAAACATCTAAAATTTAACAAATTAGTTTGGTGCCAAAATGGAAGCTGGAATATAGAAGGGACGTTGATTTCAGTTAAAAGGGCAAGCATACTAGCAACGTACTAGTTGGACTCTGGTTTAACGTACTTTAGTTGCTCAATTGGTGGTTGATCAGTTGGATGATCAGCCATGATCATATTGAATGGCGGTGCAGGCTCGAAGGGTCGAATGGCCTACTCCTGCACCTAATTTCTATGTTTCTATGTTTCCATTTAAGGAGAAAGCTTATTGTCCAATGACAAGAAGTTTTCCAACCTCAACATTTGTGATATCAGTAATTCACCCTACATCTCAGAAGAATATTTTAACCAATGGTAAAAACAAGGTCCTGTGAGAATATGTCAACAGGTTCCAAAAGACTAGCCATTTAGCAAATAACACAGCTGTTAATTCTCAAGTTCACTTCAATTTTAAGGTTTAACTTCAGAACTTGCACTTTGCATCAACCTCGACAAGGTACAGCAGAGTGGGGCTGATCCAAATAATGCTTCAGCAATAGGAGGCAGAGGGTGGTGATAGTGACTATTTATCTGATTGTAAGCCGATAACCACTGATGCTGTCACTCGCATGTGCGAACCTCTTGAACTTGAGCTCAGGACAAACCATGTGACAGATGTTCAGCAAATTTGGCATTCCACGCTGTTATTGGACTCTGGAATAAGGTTACAAACTCAAAGGTCAGTACTGGTCCCTTAGTCTGCAGCATCTCTGGAGGAAATGGTTAGGAGACATTTAGAAGGGGTTTAGAAGGATGTTTCTGGAGTTTAGAAGGATGAGAGGGAATCTCATTGAAACATACAAGATTGTTAGCAAATTGAATCTTGCTAATAAATGCCCAATCAATCCACTTTCAATCATCAGCCAAGTGATGGAAGCTCCATTCCTTCTGCAGTTGTACAGGGCCCTAGTGAGACCACACCTGGAGTATTGTGTCCAGTTTTGGTTCCCTAATATGAGGAAGGACATTCTTGCTATTGAGGGAGTGCAGCGTAGGTTTACAAGGTTAATTCCCTGGATGGCGGGACTGTCATATGCTGAGAGAATGGAGCAGCTGGGCTTGTACACACTGGAGTTTAGAAGGATGAGAGGAGATCTCATTGAAACATATAAGATTGTTAAGGGTTTGGACACATTAGAGGCAGGAAACATGTTCCCGCTGTTGGAGGAGTCCAGAACCAGGGGCAACAGTTTAAGAATGAGTAAGCCATTTAGAACAGAGACAAGGAAACACTTTTTCTCACAGAGAGTGGTGAGTCTGCGGAATTCTCTTCCCCACAGGGCGGTGGAGGCAGGTTCCCTGGATGTTTTCAAGAGAGAGCTAGATAGGTCTCTTAAAAATAGCGGCATCAGGGGATATGGGGAGAAGGCAGGAATAGGGTACTGATTGTGGATGGTCAGCCATGATCACATTGAATGGTAGTGCTGGCTCGAAGGGCCAAATGGCCTACTCCTGCACTTATTGTCTATTGTTTCGGGTCAGGACTCTTCTTCAGAGTTTTACTGTACATTGAAATGTGCACTGCAATTGCAAAAACAGCTGTGCGACCAAATTAGAACATGTACAGCAGAAGAACAGGTCCTTTGACCCACAATGTCTGTGCTGAACAGGATGCCAAAACCAAGTCTCATCTGCCTTATCAATTCTTTCCACGTTAAAAAATATATATTTTTTACAATACCTTTTTGTTCAACTTCAGCCACGTTGTATAACCTTTACTGTCTACGTACTGTAGGCCGAAGAACCACACTTCCCTTAGTCCTACAGTCTTTACAACCTGAAAGAAGAAAATCCATTAATATAGTTGCATTACTAATTAAACAGTTATGTTTTATTTAAAAACAAAGTAAAAGGTTAGCTAACATCCAGAAAGCACTCATTTTGTTTCACAGCACGGGATTTTTAATAATAAGCCAAGTTCTTTTGCTATTAAACGAATCTCAGATATTCACTGAAAAAGCAAAAATAGAAACTGCAGATGCTGAAAATAGACAATAGACAATAGGTGCAGCAGCAGGCCATTCGGCCCTTCGAACCAGCACCGCCATTCAATGTGATTATGGCTGATCATCCCCAATCAGTAGCCTGTTCCTGCCTTCTCCCCATATCCCCTGACTCCACTATCTTTAAGAGCCCTATCTAGCTCTCTCTTAGCAGTATCCAGAGAACCGGCCTCCACCCCCTTCTGAGGCAGAGAATTCCACAGACTCACAACTTTGAAATAAGTGTTTCCTCATCTCCGTTCTAAATGACTTACCCCTTATTCTTAAATTGTGGCCCCTGGTTCTGGACTCCCCCAACATCGAGAACATGTTTCCTGCCTCTAGCGTGTCCAAACCCTTAACAATCTTATATGTTTCAATAAGATGCCCTCTCATCCTTCTAAATTCCAGTATACCAGCCCAGCTGCTCCATTCTCTCAGCATATGACAGTCCTGCAATCCCGGGAATTAACCTTGCAAACCTACGCTGCACTCCCTCAATAGCAAGAATGTCCTTCCTCAAATTAGGGGACCGAAACTGCACACAATACTCCAGGTGCGGTCCCACTAGGACCCTGTACAACTGCAGAAGGACCTCTTTGTTCCTATACTCAACTCCTCTTGTTATGAAGGCCAACATGCCATTCGCTTTATTCACTGCCTGCTGTACCTGCACGCTTAAAAGTTGAAGTTAAATATAGAAAATATTGGAAATGTACTGAGCCAGCAGCATCCCAGGAGAAATCAATGCTGAACCATTAACCCCAACAATGGATGCAGCCCGACTCACTCAGTATTTCCAGTACCTTTCCTTTCTTCCCTTCCCCTCCCCCCATAACTATTCATATTAGAAAATATCACTGCAAGAGTATTCCGTATTTGCTTTCTAGCCCAAATGCTGTCCCAAATGATTGAAGCAGTAAAGGAACTAGACCGCGCTAATTTTAGCTATTTCCTATATCTGACTGGATCACTAACAGTTACTTTATTGTCACATGTACAGAGGTACAGTGAAAAGCTTTTGTTACGTGCTAACCAGTCAGCGGAAAGACAATACATGATTACAATTGAGCCATCCACAGATACATGATAAAGAGAACAATGTGAAAAACGTTTAGTGCCTGTTTTGGAGAGGGGAGGAGAATGGCCAGAGTGCGACTCATCCCTGATTATGTTGGTGGACTTGCCGAGCCAGCGAGAGGTGTAAATGAAGTTAATGGAAGGGAGGTTGGTTTATGTGATGTTCTGGGCTGCGTCCACAATGCTCTGCAATTAATCATTTTCTTAATTTACTCCATGCATGCTGCTAAGGAGCATGTACACATACGGATTGTTAACACTCAGCTGGACCATTGTAAACCCTACCATTCAAAAGCAGAATCAGGGGATATGGGGAGAAGGCAGGAACGGGGTACTGATTGGGGATGATCAGCCATGATCACATTGAATGACGGTGCTGGCTCGAAGGGCCAAATGGCCTACTCCTGCACCTATTGTCTACTGTCTAAAACACAGGAAAGAGGCAAAGCAATATACAAGGTACAAATGTCCGCATCGGCCATCATTCACCATTGTTTTTCTTTCCTCACTTCCAATGAAATTTCACCTTCAATTGGTAAATGGTCAATGTTCATTTTCCTGCTTTTACTGAACTGCAATTGCCTCACCACACAGCCCTATTTAAACTGTGGACGACAATATTAATATCCTTTCTTACTTAATTTTGATTGGAATTGAACAAGGTAACAAAAAGGTGTTTGGATGTGACAATTTGTATCTCTCGTTGACCAGGTGTGGAAGAGGTTTGTGGGAATCAGCAAAGTAAGATTAGACGTATTGCTTGTCTAGGAATGTGTTGAAGGGTGGATGGTAAATGTAAACATGAAATTAGTAGACGGAGATAAGGAAGCTTGTTTTTCTCAGGAGTGTGGTACAGTAGACCACCCGCGACCCCTTCTGCTAGTGGCGTAGATATGTTGCAGTAAATGGGGGCTTATGATTGGCTCGGAGGGGGGATGGTGGCACAGTCCGCCTAAAAGGTGAGATAGAATAATGTCAAGATACCCTTGTATTGTGTAGGACTTATATTAACCATCTGCTGTTGAATAAAATTGACAAAAACAAAAAGTATGTTATGACTAATGAAATAATTAGTACCCATGTAGTAGATAGTGTATTTTTGTGTAGTTGTATCTAACAAAAATCAAAAGTTGTTCACTGTACAGTATAGCTGTCGGCTAATTCTGCTGTGAAGTCAGAGAACTGGTGAGCAGTTAACAGCCGCCATCTCTTCATGATATCATGCAATAAAGTCTCTTGAAGTAAACCTGCAAAGTCTCCGCGTTTCATTTTCCTTTAATTTCCCTCTGAATTAATTTCTTCCACATAAACCATATGGCGGCTATGTAAAACATCCTCTTCCTTCACACATTTTTTTCCTTGACCAAGATTCTGCAGACCTAACCACCTACCATGCCATATGCCATGCCATATGCCAAACCAGTCCATCCTGCACTGGCTCTCTTCACTAATAGGGGGTTACGTCAGGGCATTTGTCACGATAGCTTCACAATGCAGCTCATCTTATCCCAATCCTTTATCTTAACTTTTAATTCTAGATTCAAGTTCTTAACTTTCCTCCTCAGGAGCCTTTTGAACTGGGTGACACAGTGGCAATGCGGTAGAGCTGCTGCCTTACAGCGCCAGAAACCCAGGTTCGATCCTGACCATGGGTGCTGTCTGTTGTTTGTGCATTCTCTCCGTGAGCGGATTCTTCCGGGTGCTCCGATTTCCTCCCACACTCCAAAGAAGTGCAGGTTTGTAGGTTAATTAGCTTTGGTAAAATTGTAAATTGTCCTTAGTGTGTTAGTATTAGGTTAGTGTAGGAGGTGATTGCGAGTTGCACAGACTCAGTGGGCCGAAGGGTCAGTTTCCACTGTATGTCTGAAATCTCAAGTCTTAAAAACTCCACACTAGAGACTGAACAAAACTCAGCACTTTAATCATGGGCAGCCCAACCCTGGACTGAAGCTCCCTTTTAACGGCCAACATAGTCGTGTCCTCTCACAACATTTGAATTCACAAACCCATTATCCACAATTGCATCTCTCAGTGTTCTTGCCCCTCCTCCCTCCGACACCCATTATGCTCTACAAATGCAAACAGCAACTGCAGTCCTAAACTGCTCAGCTTTAGAAGCAAAACTACTTCATAATTTTCCATCACATTAAATAAAAATAAGCTTCACATAAATACGAATGAACTGTATATAAGTGAGCGTACCTGATCAAAGAGCTGCTTGCCGGTTGTATTTGGCTGGATGGCAAACTCTAGCTCTGCATCCATGGTGGTAACCCGCACATTGATCTATTTAAAGAAACAGAAAATTAAGACACGGAGACACAGAGACACAGTCACAGAGACACAGAATCACAGAGACACAGAGTCACAGAAACACAGAGTCACAGAGACACAAAAATACGAACAAATCTCGCAGTTGGGGCAGTGATCAGCATTTTAACTCTGTCCCACGTTGTAGCACCAAGAACTGCCATCTGTTATATGGCTTCTATCAAGCATAATCGTGGAAGTCCCAGAAGAAAAATATTTTTGAAGTCAAACTGATGCATCAGGGAATTCCATTCATCCATGAAAATAATTATCAGCACATGACATGCCAATTACTAGTTAGGTTACAAAAAGAAAAACAACCTTGCAAAATGGAGACAATTTAGAACATTATTAATTGTGAATCGGAATCAAGTACATGCATTATACAATGCAATGCCAGTGGACATCATTAGGGTACTCCTTGGCTTTTACCATCTCTATCCTGCTAGCTTGTTGACCAATGTCATTACTAGCAGTGCATTTTGAAAATCAATGACATTCATGGAGTATCATGCAGATATATTCTATATTTTTTCCACTATCATCATATACCATATGACTAGGCTATTAAAACACTTTACAGGTCTCTGCAAAACAATACGTACTGAAGTTAACATCCTTTGAAATCCATCACTTCAAGTATTTCCATTGACAGTTCAGGCAGCATTAAAGGGACTGCCAATAACCAAGTGAGAAATTTCCAACTATGGGCCTGTTTGCTCAATGCTCAGAGTAGAGCCTTCACCAAATACTCTTGTACATACAAACAAAGAAAACAGAACAATTCAAGTTTAAAGATTCTGCATATGTTTTTCTGCTTACTTATTCATGCATCCACTTCATCCATCCTGGAATTTGATTCCCATTCTCCTCTGATTGACATACATGTCAACTCCAAAGTTGCCTATTTTTGCGATTTTAATGCTACACAGTTTTAAACCGTTGGTGACTGAATGCAGCCCTCAGATCATGTGGGTCATAGATCACAAGAAAAGTGGATTCACAGACAATCCAGCTTTTATTTTGCCCTAGGTAGACAAAAATGCTGGAGAAACTCAGCGGGTGAGGCAGCATCTATGGAGCGAAGGAAATAGGCAAAGCCCTGTTTCCATGTAGAGCTTGGAATTTCTGTTATCTAGCAAAACACAATTCAACAGATTTCTCTACATTTCAATTCAAGGATCTTGTAGGTAATGTCTGAGTGCTACAGCTCCTGCACAATAAAGGAATAATCACAGCATGATATTTTACATCATTTAGCTTCCATGAAAATATTAGTCATGAATTTATAATGGAAGATAATCATACATGGTAAAATTTATATTTGGCTACAACAATTGCAGTTATTTTTAAACCAAATTTTATATTCTTGCATAAAAGGTATATGATAAATTTTGGATAGGCCACATCTCGAGCATTATTTATAGGAAGGAGGTTCTAGAGGACTCAGAAGAGGTTCACCAGGATGTTGCCTGGATTTAGAGTGCATTAACTACAAGGACGAGATTGGACAAACTTGAATTGTTTTTTTCAGCAGCGTCAGTGACTGACAGACAACTGGATAGATATATAGAAAATGAGAAGGGGAATAGATGGGATAGCTAGAGTATATTTTTCCAAAATGGAAACATCAAATACCATAGGACAAAGGTTTAATGTGAGAAGAGGAAAGTTTAAAGGAGATGCGAGAAGCAAGTTTTTTTTTCTTTTTAAATTCTGATTAGAGTGGTTTTGTTCTCCGATTTGATATTATATCTGATCTGCGGCCTAACATCATGGAGCTAGAGGCCTCCTCGGGACTGTCATCAGGGCTGATTCCTTGCCTGGAATCGCTCCAACCGCAGCTTGCGGATTTTACCATCAAGGGCTCGTAGTCTCGGGAGATATCGAGTCGGGAGCTCCGGAAGCCACATGACGTTCGACCAGTCCTGACCCGCGGTCCGATCGTCAGCGCGGGGGAGCTGAGATTCCCCCCCCGATGCAGGAGCTGATCGCCCCGATGCAGAGGGCTCGACTGCCGGCTACGGGAGTCAAGATCGTTCCGTCAACGGAAGGCTTGAGGTCCCCGACCGCGGGAGAACAAAGAGAGATTGAACTTTTTTTTTCGTCTTCCATCACAGCGAGGACTGTGGAGGTATCACTGTGGTGGATGTTTATGTTAAACTATATTTTGTGTGTTCTGTTGCTTTTTATTTGTGTGACTGACTTGGCAAATTAAATTCCTCGTATGTTGCAAAACATACTTGGCTAATAAGGTATTATTGTATTGTAGTGAAGGGTTCTTGGAAATGCTGCCAAAAATAGTGGCCGATCTATCACATGATTGTTTGAAACAGATTTCTAGGTATTGAAACGGATTTCTAGGTATTAAAACAAACTCAATGATCGAGGCTCTATAGTCCTCGCAGATAGAGAATTCAAAAGATTCACTATCACCACCATCCAAGCAAGGATTTTTTTTTTTGCATTATCTCAGTCCTAAACAGCTTGTTCTGAAATGCTGATGCTGGTTTTCGATGACCTAGCCAGGAGAAACATACACCTGTATGCAGCCAATCAAGCCCAGCAAAGAGTTTGAAAGTTGCAATTAGATCCTAGTCAAAACATCATAAAATGACCCTTCAGCCACCATGCCAATGCCAATCATTGTACTTATGTGTACTAATCCCTTTTACCCACATTTGGTTTATAGCCATATGCCAAATGCTTATTATAGGCTTCAATGTTCTGAGTGCTGTGGAGAAAATTACCCTCAGATTCCCTCTAAACCTTTCACACTCCCACCATGGGGGAAAAAAAAGCTTCTTGCTATCCATTCAAATCCCCCCTCAATTTTCATTACCGGTGCTTCTATCAGGTCATCCCTTAGCCTCCACTGCTCTAAGGAAATCAAACTCAAATCTATCCAATCTCTGCTTACAACTTAAACGCTGTAAGCATGGTAACATGTTCTGTACACCTCACCAGCACAATCATTTCCTTCTTATAATCTGGTGATCAGAAGTGATTACATTAACGCAAATGTGGCCAACCAATATTCTATGAAGCTGTAACATAATATCAATATTCTCGTTCTATGCCATGGCCTAATACAGTCTGCATCAAATATGCCTTCTTCTCTACCTATACTGCCAATTTCAGGGACCGATGGGTTTGTCGCCTAACACCCAGGGCTCTCACAACTATTTTTCACTGTTGACAGCCGGGCAACCTAGGCAGCTTTATAGGTTGCCAAATTACAGTTTAGGTGGTCATATAAGACGGGTTGCATGACGCGCGCGATAATGTGCTCGGATGAAGTGCGTAGTTACCAGTCGGAATTATGCGCAATGAAGCATTCACATATTATTTCTGCTTCAAATAAAGTCACAAATTAAACATTCACCAATCAAGACATTATATATACCACAATGACATGCAGCAAAATTATAATACAGTATCTCAACTCTTTTTACACATTGCAATTAATGCAATTTCTATTATATCTTTCCACTTCCAAACAAAAATGTGGTTGGATTATTCAGCGTATGATCAACCTGTGTCAATAAATCCTGGACCATGGTAACATATATGCAAGCATGCTTTCTGTGAAGGAATGAAAATTATCATGACATGGCCGTCGCACGGGTCTTTTCCTCTTGAATCTTCAATCATCAATCTCTGTTGTGCCCAGTCACAGCAAGGTAAGTCGACAAAGAATTGAATCGATCTGTTCGACATCTTTGAAGGTAGACACAGTAACAACATCAAGAGGGGAAACATAGATACATAATATATCCCATCTGCTTTACAAGCTTTGAAGTTCTCCCTGCAGTCAGTTTCTTAAACACCTTTACGTTTTGCGCTTTTTTTGACAGCCAAGTACTTTAAATGGATTTTGTAATTTAAAAGAAATAGAGAATGGAAGTGTACTTCAATTTTCTTTTTCTTGGAACATACTTGTTACTATATTATTATTATTATTATTATTATTACCTGACCAGACCTATACCATACTTTTGAATGTACATCATAACTCTATTATAGCCCTGTCTCACGGTGCGAGTCCACCCACGAGTGATCACGAGTAATATAAAAAAATCACTCGTGGTTGTCTACAAGATTCCAAGTTTATGTTCACGAGTTTAAACGAGTTCCCACGTGTATGTCTAGGTTTGCCGTTTACTTCTCATTTCTGTGATGCACCAAGTTCCTATCCCGAGTTACCAAGTTCCTCTCCCGAGTTACTCTTGAGCCAACAACGACTACCGACGTGTGGAAAAATCATCACATGGATAAAAATGTCATGCAGTTTTTTTTAACTATAAAAAGCCTCCCATGACCATGGACAAAACTGCCCCGATGATCAGCTTCTCCGTGTCTCTAATGTAGCTGCATGCTTCTCTGGGACGCCGCTCGATTCTCAGATTCTGCTCAGATGTGTTCCCCACATAAATGAATGAATTGTGACAACCCATTCATTTGTTTGCAAACTCCAGCCACAGGCAACGTACCTCGTATATTTTCCAAGGCCGGTGCTGTGCGTAAGTGACATGGTGATGTCTTGTCATGTAATTAACCGCTGTGTGTTTGCAAACAAAAAAAACAGGTTTTATCAAATCGTTGCCTATCATTACTACAATGCAATAAATGGCATTTAAAGTACTTGGCTGTCAAAAAAAGCACAAAACGTAAAGGCGTTTAAGAAACGGACTGCAGGGAGAACTTCAAAGCTTGTGAATCGATTAAATTCAGGTACAAGTTGAACTCAAGATTTAAATCCCCTGAAAGTTAGGTTTCTTAACACAGGATAGATGCTCTGCCAGAACTGAGTTGCTGAATAAAATCATCTCCCATTTTCCTCCGTTTCTTGCATGATCTCGGCTTGCCAGTTTTATTTCACACTCCGTAATCTGTGTAATGTATATAAGTGTAAAATAATAAACTGACCAGGGTCCAGTGTTCTCCCCTGTTAGTTTAGTTTAGAGATACAGAGCGGAACCAGGCCCTTCGGACCACCGAGTCCACGCCGACCAGTGATCCCCGCACATTAACACGATCCCACACCCACTATGGACATTTTTACATTCACCAAGCCAATTAACCTACAAACCTGTACGTCTTTGGAGTGTGGGAGGATCTCGGAGAAACCCCACGCAGGTCACGGGGAGAACTTACAAACTCAGTACAGACAGCACCCGTAGTCGGGATCGAACCCGGGTCTCCGACGCTGCATTCGCTGTCAGGCAGCAACTATACCGCTGCACCACCGTGAATGAAGGCCTGTTTTAAGTATCAAATAGAGGAGCTGGACAGCATCTCATACAGTAAGTATATTCTGATTCAGTATTGAAAGTTATTCAATTTCAGAACAAACTAGGCAGGATCTCGGCCCCGCACTCACTGCCATTGTGCAGCAAGGAGGCGGTGGCGGCAAAGCAACAGTGTTAAAGAAGACAGCTCCATCCTGCGGCTTTGAGTTAAAGATAGAATTCAACGAGGCCACATCTATTGATATGACCTACAAAGGGGTAATGAGCACTGTCCAGTGCCAGAGCAGTTATACTTAGGATTTGTTTGAAACACGCATCATGTAGTTAGAAGACCTGCGGGCGGAGGTTTGCTATATTTTAATTGAATTTACTGCCAGGTCTACACACTGCAGGGAGACTGGAGATGAAATCTTTGAATGTGGATGGATGTCTCCGCGCCTGCTCGTTCTAAGCGGAATATATTTTTAGTTGCCTTTCAAGCCGGGCTTTGGTTTTATTCCTTGTTTTTGTTTATTCGCACACTCTTTTCATGTGTGAGGGTGTGAGAAGTCTATGCCGGGTGCCGGCCGGCTGCAGCCGCTGTTCTTTCACATCAGTTGCACATCAGATTGTTGGGAGACGGAGCTCAGGGTTTGCCTCCTGAGCTGCTTTGGTGCCCAGGCGCGAGTTGAGGTGGAGGGAGATTGGGGTGGGGTTGGGGGGTGGGGGAAATGCGCAGGCGTCATTAATCTGTCTGGGGTGACAAGGCTCTTGGGTTAGGCTGGGATCATTCTCTGCTCTCATCTCTCTCTTTCTGTGTGTGCATTAGCAGGGGGAAGAGCGGTCTACCTCGCTGGGGCACAAGAGCTCTGCCGCCTGCCCGTTGCAGCCATCAACATGTTTGTTCCTTTGGTGCGCCTCATCTGCCCTGCTCCCATCCCAGACCTGCCCCCGCCCTCTGCCCCATTCTCTTGGAAATGTCGCTTGGTGCGTGGGCAGGGAGGGGGAGTGAGTACAAACCACCGAATCCATTCTTAAAAGTCGGGCAGAGCTGTGTAGAACTCACGTTTCTCTCTGCTTCATATACGTGGGAATTCCCTCAGTATGGTCACTTTTCACGCATCCCGCCAAACCCACGTGTTACTCACGAGTCACCACAGTAAACTCACGGGCTACAACGAGTATTACAACGAGTTTAAAAGTGTCAACATTTTCCTTCAAGAGTATATTTGACTCGTGAAAATCTTTCAACATCTTTTAACACGTTTCCCGAGTACCTGATGTCAGCGTTACTAGTCGCTAAGTTACGTCCATGAGTTCCAACGTTCCCGCTACGTTAATTCTACGTGATTACCACGAGTTTGATTTGTTTTTAACTCGGGATCATTCGTGGGTGGACTCGCACCGTGAGACAGGGGTTTTACTCTGTGCCCACTAAGAAGAATAGTCATGGAAGTAAGTGACAATGTTGAATCAATCATCGAACTTGGCAAGTTAGATTGCCCAGAAGGACAATAAAAATGGCTGAAGCGGTTATTTATTTATTTTATTTTTTGGGAGGTGGGGAGATATCAACTTTAAACGAACAGAAACATTATATTTGTAAGAACTTGTGTAACTTTTCCGCTTGATATTTAAACCATCTCCTGAAAAGCAAAGTAAAGAGCTGTTCAAATACATGTAAAAGTGACTTTAATTGTCATCTGAGTCGCTGTCGAGCAAAGCATCCTCCTCAGACTTGTCACTGTCATGGTGAGGTCCCCGAGGCCGATGGTGCAGCTGGGTCTTCTCCAGTGTCAGGCCTCCTTGCCCTCTTCCCTCCTGCATGCCACAAGCTGATGGCTGGCCGGGGATCAAGTTCCTTGATGTTACTGGCATGCAGCATGATGAGGAGCTGGTCCGTCACCTGGTCATCCTGGAGGGAGCTTCTGATAGTGGTCCTCAGTTGCTTCAGCCGGCTGAATCGTCGCTCAGCCTCAGCTGAACTTGTCGGTATGGTAAGAACGAGGTCAAGGAGAGTGCAGATGTTGGGCAGCTCTTCTGGTGTTGGACTTCAGGAACACCAATCTGTGTCACAACAACCCTTTCAGCAACATGGCTGTTACTTGGCACTACACTGGAGCAATAGGAAGCTTCAATTCCCAAATTTCGGGGGGGGTTTCTGAAGAAAAAGTGGGGAAGAACAGGTAAGTGAGAGACAGAGTCACAGAGACAGATCAGCAGAAAGAGCAGAGGCAGAGACAGGCAGAGATAGAGAGAGACAGACACGGATAGAAAGACAGGGACTGAGACAGGTACATGGATAGATCAGGTTTGGAGCGATTTAATGGCCTGTCCCACTTGGGCGACATTTTCCGCGACAGCCTGAAAAGCGGTTGTCGCGTGGTGGTCGGGATGTGATGCATGTAGTGACTTGCGGTGTCTCCGTCGCCCCAGGATTTTGGAATGTTCTCAGCATGGGCGTCTCATCATGTTGTGCGCTCTGTCACACGCTGATGTATGCTGCCCTGCGGGTGACGCCCAGTTAGGTTTGGGATCCACAGATGGGCTGTAATATATTCTTCCTTCAATGCATGGATTTTAAACATTAATATATTAAAATTAATACAATAAAATCAATTGTGCAAATGAAAAGATGTCCCAATCGTTTAGTTTTATTTTGTATTGGTCCGCTTCCAGATCCAAATCACCGTCTCTAACTTTTCACAGGGATGGATTCAGTGAATGTAGACTGAACTCTTCTCTCCCCTCCAACCCCCTCCTGCCTCCATCCCTCCTCTCCACCCCCCCCACACCTCCCTCCCCCCCCTTTCCTCCGCCCCGCTCCACTCTTCTCCCCTCTTCTCCCCTCCCCTTCTCCCCCATCTTCCAACCCCCCCTCCCACTTTCCCCGACGCCCCCCATTTGTGGGCCCAGCCTGTGACAGCTAGATCCCACTAATAGTACTGCACAAAGTCTACTCCACATCAACTGTTTTAGTAACATTGCAGACTTTGGGAACAACACCCCCCCCCCCCCCCCCCCCCCCCCCCCTCCCTCCCTCAAAACACAAACTATCGTGTTTACAGATAAAACCAGCATTTACTCTGGAATAAATAATTTTTAAAAATTCACCCAAAGATTTTGGAGAAAAAAAAAACCTAAAGCTCCGATCCCACTTAATCGACTTTTTCAGCAACTGCCGGAACCCGTCATAGGTTGTTGCAGGTCGGCGAAAATGTTCAACATGTTGAAAATTCAGCGGTGACCAGGAAGACGCTACACCTCCTTGGGTGACTGAGGAGACGGCTCACGACCATACAGGCGACATGCCGCGGGATGAAGCCTGTATGGTCGTGAGTAGTCATCCAAAGAGTCGTACCTTGTTCTGGTCGCCGCTGGATTTTCAACATGTTGAACATTTTCGGCGACCTGTAACGACCTATGACGGGTGCCGGCAGTTGCCGAAAAAGTCGCGTACGTGGGACAGGCCCTTAAGGCTCATGAATTGCAAGCCAAAGATAAATGTAAAAGCTTATTTTTAAATGAATTAGGGATATATCCCCAAAATGACTAAAAATGGAAAATAGTCTTGTAGCATTTTAGGGGATCACGTTAACCATTGCAGCCTGTTATTTATATATTCTTTTTGGGAAATTTAAGTGTTCCAAATTATGCTCATCTTTTTTGAAAATAAGTGAATGTTGACACTAACCTTTGCATTGCTTAAATTAAATGGAGTACAAACCAAAATTAAATGGCTGCAAGAGAAATGAGGGGGAGCAAACGGAAAATTAACAGTTCTTCAGTGACTTTGTAAACTCAAAGTATTAGGAATACCATTTAGGACGCAAAACTGCATTTTGTTGTACTCATACTTGTATTTGTGTGATGACATTAAAGTTGAATTGAATTGAATTGAATTTCATCAAGAGCTTAATACTTGGATTGCTCAATTACTCCATTGTAGTTTACAAGCTTCAACACTAGATCTTTCGTACACTTTGTTTCTCTGAAAATCATTTTTCCACACAGAGTGGTGAATCTGTGGAATTCTCTGCCACAGAAGGTAGTTGAGGCCAGTTCATTGGCTATATTTAAGAGGGAGTTAGATGTGGCCCTTGTGGCTAAAGGGATCAGGGGGTATGGAGAGAAGGCAGGGATGGGATACCGAGTTGGATTATCAGCCATGATCATATCGAATGGCGGTGCAGGCTCGAAGGGCCGAATGGCTTACTCCTGCACCTATTTTCTATGTTTCTATGAAAACAAAGGCTGTGGAGGTCAAGTCAATGGATATTTTTAAGGTAGAGATAGATTATTGATTAGTATGGGTGTCAGGGGTTATGGGGAGAAGGCAGGAGAATGGGGTTAGGAGGGAGAGATAGATCAGCCACAATTGAATGATAGAGTAGACTTGATGGGCCAAAATGCCTAATTCTGCTCCTATCACTTACGACCTTATGAACAAAACAAAAACTCCAGCTACTTGAGGAACTCATGCCCAGGTTCAACTGCAACTTCTCTTCCCCTCTCCAAGGTAACATTTACTTCATATAGAAAATAATTTTGATTGCTGCTTCCCCAGTTAGATTTTGTGACTTGCACTTCAACTAATCCTTTAAAATTCACATTTTGGATGTACGTTCCTCATGAAACCAGACTGGAAAAAAGTAGCACAACACAAATGGGATTTGTTAACATATTTTCTGTCAAAACACATTAGGACAGATTTTCCACTTCAGTGTATTACATTCAGGTTATTATTGCTCACATTTTAAAATCAATAAGCATGCAGGCCAAAACAATTAGAGAAAAAAAACAAAAAACATGGCTTACACCCAATCTCTCAGATACATTTGCATAATTTAAAGCTAACCAAAATGCAATCCTAAAGAGAGTTCAGATATAGGAAATAATGGGGGAGGGGCAACAAAAGAAAAATCAATGTTTGTCTAAACAACAAATTGTACAATTTGAGACAGATTTGTGTTTTTAAAGTAGTTTATATTGTGGACATTGTTCCAAAATGATCCATAATTAGATTTGTAGTACAATACGGATTATTGCCTCACCAGGCAGTTTAGATCCAAATGTCAATTAGCCCAAGGACAAATAACGAGAACCCCATTCACAATTTCCCCAATTTTAAAAAAAAAACAGCCTTCAAGTAGGGAAGTTAATAAGCGGTCATTGAACAATTACATCAAGAATGACCGCAAGAAAAATGGATAGTAGATGTGTAAAAGGAACTGCAGATGCTGCTTTATACTGGAAATACACACCAAAGGCTAGAGTAACTCAGCGGGTCAGACAGCATCGCTGAAGAAAACGAATAGGTGATGTTTTGGGTCTGAATCCTTCTTCGACTGAAAGTAGAGATTGGGCAGGTAAAATAAACTGGAGGCGAGAAAAAGTATTTGTTCTGAATTGTTCTGGCCTTTTCTCACCTCCGGTAGACTGTATTTCTCCACCCACCTCTACTTTCAGCCCAAATAAAGGTTCCGACCAAAAGCGTCATCTATTCCTTTTCTCCAGAGATGCTGCCTGACCCTCTGAGTTACACCAGCTTTTAATGCCTTATCTATAGTATATCTTCGACTACCTTTTGTCTACCTTCGATTTGTCTATATTTTGTCTACCTTCGATTTTGCCAGCATCTGCAGTTCTTTCTTAAAAATTATAGACCTCAGCTCTTTTAGAATGCTGTCCCAATATCTATATATTTACAGTGCCCAATTGCATGCAATTATGTGAAGGTGTTGGGATAATTTAAGTTACTACGAATATCTTATATAAAAGGCGATCCACGTTTATCTCATTAACGTGTCGGTGGGGGGCGCTACGAGTCGGCTGCCCTGCCAGCAGCGTGTACATTATTTTTACTTTCGTTTTTTTAGTGTGTCCAAATGTGTGTTTTAATGTCTCTTGGCATGTCTTGTGTGGGGGGGTGGTGGAGGGGGGGTAAGGTATACTCAAGATATATTCATTCAAGTATGCCTGAAATGCAAACATTTCATATTCCTAAAGCATATTTAGCCTTGAAAGCAAAAGGAGTTAAACGTGGATTGAAAGAAAACTGAGCAAATGCAACCAACATGTAATGGACACTTCAGATACAATACAATACCATTTATTTGTCATTTGAACCTCACATGAAGTTCAAACAAAATTTAGTTTCTGCAGTCATACAAGAAAAGAACCAAGACACACTCCAATACAATTTAAACAAACATCCATCAATACAATTTAAACAAACATCCATCACAGTGAATCTCCTCCTCACTGTGATGGAAGGCAAAGTCTTGTCTCTCTCCTGCTCTCCATTCTTCTCCTGATGTCAAATTCAAAGCCCCCGGCGGGCGCTAGCAAGTCCCACGGCTGTTTAAGTCGCGCGGGGCGATGTAAGGCCCCGCTCCAGGTCACTATCAACCCTGCAATTCGGTGGTGCTCCGTAAAGCGATCTCCCACTGGGGACCCGCGAGCTCCCGGTGTCACCATCCACCGGAGTCGGGTCACAGCAGCTCGCCATTACAGCTCTCCAAGCTCCAAAGCCGGCCAGCTCCACGATGGTAGGTCCGCAGCTCCACTGGCTCCCTGACTTGAGCCCCCAGGTCATTCCGGTTGGAGGACGCTCCATGGTGCTAGGCCCCAACGACAACGGAGACCCAACAGGGAAAAGGTCGGGTCCCCGTACAGGGAAGAGATTTAAAAGTTCCCCCCACCCACCCACACATACACATTTAAAAACCCACTACAAACTATACCCTCAACGGGACAAAACATTTTTTTTAAAAGACAGACGGACTGCAGAGGCCGCTGCGACGTCGGTCGCGCCGCCCACCGTTCAGTTGCCAGGAACTTGGGAATTGTAATCAAAACCCTAACTTTAATTATGAAGAATTACTGAACTTTCAAATCAACATCAATGGAAAAAAGATTAAGCTGCAGGCAAGAAAAAAAAACTTTAATGGTATGGTATTAGAGAATACAAGAGAATATAATAAATCGGTCTGTTTTTCCAAGATGCCTGAGAAATTGGCAGATAGGATAACAAAGGAGTTTACCCTGCACTGTGAATAATACTTAAAGAATATGAATGAGGTTAAACTTGCAAATACTGAATAGAACGCCAAATTATAACCATATAACCATATAACAATTACAGCACGGAAACAGGCCATCTCGACCCTTCTAGTCCGTGCCGAACACATAATCTCCCCTAGTCCCATATACCTGCGCTCAGACCATAACCCTCCATTCCCTTCCCATCCATATAACTATCCAATTTATTTTTAAATGATAAAAACGAACCTGCCTCCACCACCTTCACTGGAAGCTCATTCCACACAGCTACCACTCTCCGAGTAAAGAAGTTCCACCTCATGTTACCCCTAAACTTCAGTCCCTTAATTCTCATGTCATGTCCCCTTGTTTGAATCTTCCCTACTCTCAGTGGGAAAAGCTTTTCCACGTCAACTCTGTCTATCCCTCTCATCATTTTAAAAACCTCTATCAAGTCCCCCCTTAACCTTCTGCGCTCCAAAGAATAAAGCCCTAACTTGTTCAACCTTTCTCTGTAACTTAGTTGCTTCACAATGGTTACTGGTTGGGAAATGGTAAAACACAGTTGTACAAATTCTACTACTAATTCTATGAACCGCTTTTGAGGAAAGTATCAAATGACTAAATATTTACATGTGTACACACATTTTGCAATCTGCACAGAAACTATACGCAAAACAAATATGGATCAATTTTCATTTCAGAGTCTGACTATAGTCAGTCACATTGAATGAAACTGGTTCATCCACAATGTTACAAAGCACACAAGTAGCCAAACAAGGCAAGTCTTCAATTTGATCCCTCGTCTTTCAATCAGCTGGTCTCAGGGGAATATGTGCTACAATATCCTCAATGACTGGTTGTACTCTGTATACATCAGGCAATGCCAGTAATTGGATTCCATTAGCAGTTAACAGGCACATAAATGTCAAAGTTTACCAACAGAATAATAGCATTCTTACAAGGAAGAACCCAAAAGCTGATACCAATCAGAAGTTGATATCAGGGTAACCCTTCAATCCCCTCTCTCCATCCCTCACCCACCCTAGTCGTCACTCATTACACTGACGTCCTGTTGAGTTTCTGTATATGTTTCAGTATAACTCGTTATCACCAACTCCATAACCAACAATGGACCATTGCAGGCCCACCTTGCCTTGATCATCTTTGCTTTTTGCATATCTTTCACTCATTTGCTCTATGTGCCATCTACAGTGGCTTGCAAAAGTTTTCATACCCCTTGAACTTTTCCACATTGTGTCATGTTACAACCACAAACGTAAATGTATTTTATTGGGATTTTATGTGATAAACCAACACAAAGCGGTGCATAATTGTGAAGTGGAAGGGAAATGATACATGGTTTTCAAATTTTTTTACAAATAAAAAACTGAAAAGTGTGGCGTGCAAAAGTATTCAGCCCCCTTTACTCTGATACCCCTAAATAAAATCCAGTGCAACCAATTGCCTTCAGAAGTCACCTAATTAGTAAATAGAGTCCACGTGTGTAATCTAATCTCAGTATAAATACAGCTGTCCTGTGAAGGCCTCAGAGGTTTGTTAGAGAACATTAGTGAACAAACAGCATCATGAAGCCCAAGGAACACACCAGACAGGTCAGGGATAAAGTTGTGGAGAAGTTTAAAGCAGAGTTAGGTTATAAAAAAATATCCCAAGCTTTGAACATCTCACGGAGCATTGTTCAATCCATCATCCGAAAATGGAAAGAGTATGGCACAACTTCAAACCTACCAAGACATGGCCGTCCACATAAACTGACAGGCCGGGCAAGGAGAGCATTGATCGGAGAAGCAGCCAAGGCATGGTAACTCTGGAGGAGCTGCAGAGATCCACAGCTCAGGTGAGAGAATCTGTCCACAGGCCAACTGTTAGTCGTGCACTCCACAAATCGGGCCTTTATGGAAGAGTGGCAAGAAGAAAACCATTGTTGAAAAAAATAAGCCATAAGAAGTCCCGTTTGTAGTTTGCCACAAGCCATGTGGGGGACACAGCAAACATGTGGAGGAAGGTGCTCTGGTCAGATGAGACCAAAATTGAAGCTTTTGGCCTAAATGCAAAACGCTATGTGTGACGGAAAACTAACACTGCACATCACCCTGAACACACCATCCCCACTGTGAAACATGGTGATGGCAGCATCATGCTGTGGGGATGCTTTTCTTCAGCAGGGACAGGGAAGCTGGTCAGAGTTGATGGGAAGATGGATGGAGCCAAATACAGGGCAATCTTGGAAGAAAACCTGTTAAGAGTCTGCAAAAGACTTGAGACTGGGGCGAAGGTTCACCTTCCAGCAGGACAACGACCCTAAACATACAGCCAGAGCTACAATGGAATGGTTTAGATCAAAGCATATTCATGTGTTAGAATGGCCCAGTCAAAGTCCAGACCTAAATCCAATTGAGAATCTCTGGCAAGACTTGAAAATTGCTGTTCACAGATGCTCTCCATCCAATCTGACTGAGCTTGATTTATTTTGCAAAGAAGAATGGGCAAAAATGTAGTCTCTAGATGTGCAAAGCTGGTAGAGACATACCCCAAAAGACTTGCAGCTGGAATTGCAACGAAAGGTGGTTCTACACAGTATTGACTCAGGGGGGCTGAATACTTTTGCACGCCACACTTTTCAGTTTTTTATTTGTAAAAAAATTTGAAAACCATGTATCATTTTCCTTCCACTTCACAATTATGCACCACTTTGTGTTGGTCTTTCACATAAAATCCCAATAAAATACATTTACGTTTGTGGTTGTAACGTGTCAAAATGTGGAAAAGTTCAAGGGGTATGAAAACTTTTGCAAGCCACTGTATATCTCTTGTTCCTCTTTCCCCAGACTTGGTCTCAAGATGGGTCTTGATAGCTTACGAGACAAGAGAAACTTGTATATGCAGCACCTGTATTGTGCCGGCAGGGTTGAATTCCAGAAAACAGATTCCAGAGTTTTTAGGAAAAACTTTCCCCTTCCTCTCTCCCTCCCCCCTCCCATATCAATTCTGGGATTTTTGAATTTGTTGTGGACAAATTGCTGTTACCCTGCTGTATTATTGCTGTAACAACAATACGGGAGACACAAGAAACTGCCGATGCTGGAACCTTGAGCAAGGCAAAGTGCTGAAGGAACTCAGCAGGTCAGACAGCATCAGATAACATTTCAGGTCAAGACCCTTCTTCAGATTCAAGTCAAGTCACATTTATTTATATAGCACATTTAATAAACAACTCTCATTGGCCAAAGTGCTTTACATTTGTTATAAGAATAGTATAAACAAACAAACTACATATATATATACATATAGCCCTCGCTCAGTGGACGTCAGGAAAGGCTTGGGAGTATAGATAAGTTTTTAGTCTCGACTTAAAAGAGTCGATGGAGGGAGCAGTTCTGATGGGAAGGGGGATGCGGTTCCACAGTCTAGGAGCTGCAACCGCAAAGGTGCGGTCGCCCCTAAGCTTATGCCTAGACTGCGGGATATTCAACAGCCCCAAGTCGGCCGATCTGAGGGACCTGGAGATGGAGTGGTGGGTGAGAAGACTTTTAATGTAGGAGGGGGCAAGCCCATTGAGGGCTTTGTAGACATAGAGGAGGGTCTTGAAATGTATACGGAAACGCACAGGGAGCCAGTGGAGAGAGGCCAGGATCGGGGTGATGTGGTCCCTTTTTCGGGTGCCCGTCAGGAGTCTCGCTGCGGCATTTTGGACCAGTTGCAGGTGGGACAGGGAAGATTGGCTGATGCCAGTGTAAAGAGAGTTGCAGTAATCTAGGCGGGAGGAGGTAAATGTGTGGACAATCTTTTCGAGGTCATCAAAGAGGAGGAATTGTTTTATTTTAGCTATAGTCCGAAGCTGAAAGAAGCTAGCTTTTACCACGGCATTGACTCGTTTGTCAAATTTCAGTGCCGAATCAAATATCACGCCGAGATATTTGACGTGAGGTTTGAGTAGTGGGGTAGGGCTTCCAAGGCTGCCTGCTATCATTTTGATTGAGTCAGAGGGGCCGAGAAGGATGACCTCAGACTTACTCTCGTTTAGTTGGAGGAAGTTCTGGGCCATCCAGCACTTTATATTCTCGAGGCAGCGGATATGGTTAGGCAGATTTGATTGATTTTTGGGCTTCAGGGGGAGATAGAGTTGTGTATTGTCTGCGTAGCAATGGAAGGAAATGCAGTGCCTTTCAAGACGGCCTAAGGGGAGCATATACATGGAGACGGGAATGGGGCCAAGGATGGAAACTTGTGGAACCCCACAGCAGAGATTAGCTGGGGATGAGAAAGAGTTGTCTATGTTAGTCGAGAAACTCCTACCTTTGAGGTAGGAGATGAACCAGCTCAGGGCAGTGCCATCAATACCAACCCCGTACCAGAGACGGTCAATTAGGATGGTGTGGTCGACAGTATCAAATGCTGCGTTGAGGTCGAGAAGGAGCAGGATTGCACAGTCGCTGGAGTCAATGGTGAGCAGTAGGTCATTATGTACCTTCAACAAGGCAGACTCTGTGCTGTGGTGTGCCCTGAAACCCGATTGGAAAGTTTCCAGGATAGTGTTTTGGTGAAGGTGAGGCATAAGTCGACTTAAAATTACCTTTTCAAGGACTTTTGAGAGGAAAGGCAGTTCAGAAATGGGTCTGTAGTTGCTTGGCAAGGTGGGGTCGAGGTTAGGTTTTTTTCCCCAGGAGTGGCTGGACCACCACATGCTTGAAGCAGGTAGGTACAGTGCCAGTGGCCAGGTTGATCGAATCAGTCCAAAGCAGGCTCCAACCCTTGATGTTGCCTGTCCATTTCCCTCCCCAGATGCTATCTGACCCAGCTTTGTGTTTTAGCCATAACTCAGTGTTATCTGTGCTGCAAAATTGAAAAATTCAACTCCCCAGCTCTAATTAAAAATTGGTTGTGCAGTTTAAGTTCTGGTCGGCATTACGTTCAATATTGTATTCATTTCAGCCACTGAGCCAAGGGGAACATCCAAGACTATGGGCTATATAGAAATGACAGTGGCTATTCTTGGCTCAATTACATGACAACATCACAGCAGTTTTAAAATGGCGATGTTGAAGGTTTAGAAAATGATGCACCAAATTCAAGAATGGCAAATCTATTTTCCTCCAAGTGAATTTCTTTCACAATTCAATGTTCACCTGGTGGGTGAAGAAATGGCTACTGCTACATTTCGCAATTCAATCCAGGAGGGTATGGCACGCAATGTCCAAAATACAGCATACCATCTTTAAAAAAAGAATTTAATATGAATTGGAATATTAATAGGATTAATACTCTGTCAGTCCAGCACCAAATCCCAAATATAGGCGAGCATTACTGCAGTCCCAGTCGCTAATACTGTATTTTTATTGATGCTTGTGCAGAAATTCTAGGTAGATTGCAGGCCAAGTGCGGAAGAATAAGAAAAAGAAAGCACTTTATGTGGAGGTGTTCAATATCAGTAATGGACCTTAGGGATGTGAAGACAAAGCAAAACTAGTCAATTAATTTCTGGCAGCTAAAGATTTGTCAAAATGGGAAAATGTGCCCAGTGTTTATTTCATTGAGGTAAAGCAGAAAGACAAAGGAGTGTAGTGACTGGGACCCCACAGAAGGTACACTATGACAGGACCATGAACACCAATTCAATGCATCCAAGTCTGATTAGCTGATTGGGAATGACTTGGGCAGAAAGACTAGGGTGCCACAGTGGCGCAGCTGTAGTTGCTGCCTTACTGCACCAGAGACCCGGGTTCAATCCCGACTACGTAACAGACCCCCCCTGGACAGTTATCTTTGTTGCAAGGCTGACTGATATTCAAGATTTATATAGTGTGACCAACTAAACTGTGAATATATTGGGAAGTTTGAGGCAAAATATTCAGTCACTCTGCGCCGCGAGGGTGAGCTATCTGTCTGTGGGGGTAAAGACACAATAAATGGGCTCCCTCTCCACGAGGTCTTCTGTTTAATCAAGCACTTTTAGTTTAAATGATCCATATAGTATCAAAGCAATTGAAAGATGATCAAATACCAGAAAAATACCTCCAAACTGTATAATACAATTGTACTTAAAAGGGTTACTCAATTAAGAGTTTTAAACTGGTAGACAGTCTTCCAGTTCGTGTATTTTTTAACAGCTGCAATCACAATTGATTTTGTCAGCATCTCATTAACTTTTTAAAGAATAGGTTTTACATCCCCATACTTTAAATTTTACAAACTAAACATCAACAACACAAAGTTCTACAAAACACATTGGACTGGTTCCAGAGCAATAAGACTCACTGCCCAGACTTATTATCTGATGTGGGGGGCAGAAAAAAGCAGTTCTCTGTATCCGAGTGCCTACACACAAGATATTGCACGGCTCCAGTGGGAAACGCAAACTTACACATCACAGATTTAGGAAACTTTCAATTTGTGTGGTATAATTTGACTAGATAGCACACAACCAATGCTTTCCACTGTATCTCAGTACATGTCGCAATAACAAACCAATACCTTGATGATTCCCATTGTCATCACAGAAGGGGTGGCACAGTGGTGCAGCAGTAGAGTTGCTGCCTCACTGCTCCAAAGATCCGTGTACGAATCTGGCTGCGATTGCTGTCTGTATGGAGCTTGTATGTTCTCCGTGACTGCATAGGTTTTCTCCAGGTGCTCCAGTTTCTTCCCACACTCCAAAGACTACAGATTTGTAGGGTAATTGGCATCAGTAAAATTGAAAAATGTCCCTATTGTTCAGGATAGTGTTAGTGTACAGGGCTGATCGGCATGGACTCTGTGGGTCAAAAGGCCTGTTTCTGCACTGAATCTCCAAAGTCAAGTAGTAACAAATAAATTCAAAGCAACAAAATTAAAAAGGTAGATTAAAATAAACTTTGAGTTCCCCTCTCTACGAGACCAATTTGTTTTTTGTTTTTTAAATGACAGCTCCTGACAATGCAAGGAGCCTCCAAATCCCTCGCTCCAGCAAGTCACTGCCCTTCCTGTCCAGGGACTACCATTTTGGGACTCTACACACATGGAAATCCAAAGTAGGCCATTACAGCAGGCACTTTGGGCCAGATTTTTTATGAACTCCTCCACAATTTTTTTTTGAAAGATATTAAATCGGCTTTGCGTCAAGATGATGAAACAGGCAGAACATCTAGCAAACGGCCCAGACTAATGTAAAAAAAGTGTCTCTTATCTAGGTATATTTTAATAATAATGCCCAATTTCTGCATAACCAGCCCTAACATACAATATTACTACAGATTCTTAGTACCCTTCCAGCGCAGTCCCTGGAAAAGAACCAAGCAAACTTGCTGAGATATGCAGTACACTTGCACTGTGCTACTTCTGATGCTATTCATAAACACGCTACAAAAGCACCAGTCCCAAAGCCTTGCAGGTGGCGTTACCAAGGTCATCACGGACGATTATAAAATCTGCTAATGGGACTCCAGGGCAGCTGTTATAATTAGATAGGAACACCACAGATTGCATTAGCACACAATGTTTTAAGGGAACTACAGATAACCCTTGTTATAACAGACTATGGTTGGGGGTTGGTGGTGTTCATGATTGCCCATTGTCCACTATAACAGAATAAAAGTTTCCCCCCCATTGACATCAGTGCCCGGGCGTCAGGTCAGAAACCTGGAGCCCCATCACTGAGAGCCCAGTGGGACCCTCACCACACGGAGTGCAGCAGCCCAAGAACGCCACCCAGAACCACCTTGTCCAACGCAGCTGGGGAACAGCAATAACCTACTCCTCATTCCCGCATTCTGAGATCGAGACCAAAATGGGAGGTCTGGTGTGTTATGGCTACTGCAGGAGACTATGCGGTCACCACATGGCCACCACATGTTCGCAGGTGGTTGCCGGGCAGTCGCCTTCATAGACCATGTGGTCACCACAGTCTCCTGTAGTTGCGCAAGTGGCACAGGCCCATAACATGTTGAAAAATTAGCAGCAACCAAGATGAAGTCACCAAGGAGAGTAGCGAGAATTCTCGTGCCGTTGGTGCAGTGGTAGTGGGTCACCAGGAGGTCGAAGGTTGTCGTAGGTTGTAGTCAGTGCTGACCTATGAATTTCATTGGCTCATTGGGGGGGGAAAAACCCATAAACAGTAGTTTTCAGATCCAAGGATAACCGACCGGTAATGTTAATGTCCGCCGAGCTTCACAGCCGTGTATTCCTGGCTTCTTAAAAGTTGTCGCCACTCCTTCTTTTCTTCCCCCCACCGGCCTTTTAAAGGACTTACATGACCTTTCCCGTACACTGTGCTTTCACCGTCTTAATTACAGCACCAACCTTCCTGTTCATCGCGGTGAGTGTCTGTATCACATTGGCTTTGCACCGTGTGAATTTCACTCGGACACCGGTTTTTCAGTCGCCTGAAATCTCGCCTAAGTGGGACAGGCCCATTAAGGTAGGGCACGGAAAGCCTGTCCTGCTTTAAATGAGGCTCCCTCAGCCAATTGCTTGACAGGAGTTCAGGGTAAATGGTAACTCTGTTTCTCCTTCCAAAGTTCTTTTTAAAAGCTAAAAGTGTCTTTATGTTGCTGCTAGCTAAAAATACTAAAGGCTGTTTGTTACATTGTTTAACAGTATCATTGCACAAGTAACGATCAAAGCAATTGCTTGTCAATTTCTATAGCATCCCAGAGACCCGGGTTCGATCCGTACTGTGGGTGCTGTCTGTACAGAGCTTGTACGTTCCCACTGTGAGCAAGTGGGTTTTCTCCGGTTGCCTCCCAGATTTCAAAGGCTCCAGTAAGTTTTAAAATTGGCCCGAGTGTGTAGGATAGTTAGTGTCAGATACTGTGGGATGGCTGGTCAGTGCAGACCTGATGTGTCAGTTTCCGTTGTATCTCTAAAGTCTAAATGCAGCCCGTGTTCTTAGAGATGGTGGTGTCAGATTACTGTGGGGTGGCTCCATCCAATATCTGTTATAAAGAGGTCCATAATAATGATAGACTGTATTCAGATTCAACTTTACAGTCATTGTGCAGTGTACAGTACAGAGACAACAAAATGCAGTTAGCATCTCCCTAGAAGAGCGACATAAATATGAGCAATAAATAAATCTATTTACGTGCAAACAGTCATAGTATTTTTTTTTCCTGGTGGGAGGAGTGCCCGGGGGGGGGGGGTGATTGGCAATCACCGAGGTACAGTGTTGAGTAGTGTAACAGCCGCAGGGATGAAGCCGTTCCTGGACCTGCTGGTCCGGCAACGGAGAGACCTGTAGCGCCTCCCGGATGGTAGGAGGGTAAACAGTCTGTGGTTGGGGTGAAAGCGGTCCTTGGCGATGCTGAGCGCCCTTCGCAGACAACGCTTGCTTTGGACCGACTCAATGTAGGGGAGTGAGGAACCGGTGATGTGTTGGGCAATTTTCACCGCCCTCTGCAGTGCTTTCCGGTCGGAGACAGAGCAGTTGCCATACCATACTGTGATGCAGTTGGTAAGGATGCTCTCGATGGTGCAGCTGTAGAAGTTTACCAGGATCTGAGACGACAGATGGACCTTCTTCAGTCTCCTCAGGAAAAAGAGACGCTGGTGAGCCTTCTTGACGAGAGTTGAGGGATTGTGGATCCAAGAGAGGTCATCGGAGATGTTGATCCCCCAGGAACCTGAAAACACGTTCCACCTCCGTCCCATTAATGTGGATGGGGGTGTGCGTGCCGCACCTAGACTTCCTGAAGTCTACAATGAGTTCCTTGGTCTTCTTGGAGTTAAGGGCCAGGTTGTTGTCAGCGCACCATGCTGCTAGGAGCTGGACCTCCTCCCTATAGGCCGACTCATCGCTGTTGCTGATGAGGCCAATCACCGTTGTATCATCTGCATACTTGATGATGGCGTTAGTACCATGTACAGGTGTGCAGTCGTAGGTGAAGAGGGAGTAGAGGAGGGGGCTCAGCACACAGCCCTGTGGAACGCTGGTGTTCAGGGTGAGGGTTGAAGAGGTGTGCTTGTCCAGTATCCAGTTGCAGAGGGAGTGGTCGATGCCCAGGTCACCGAGTTTGGTGATCAGTTTAGCGGGTATGATGGTGTTGAATGCCGAGCTGTAATCGATGAACAGCATTCTTACGCAAGTGTCTCTGTTGTTGAGGTGGGAGAGGGCGGAGTGAAGTGCCATTGAGATGGCATCCTCTGTACTCCTGTTCTTGCGGTAGGCAAACTGATAGGGATCCAGTGTGGGGGGTAGACAGCTTTTGAGGTGTGCCAGGACCAGCCTCTCGAAGCACTTGGTGATGACGGGGGTAAGTGCAACTGGGCGGAAGTCGTTGAGGCTTGCCGCAGTGATGGTTTTTGGCAGCGGCACGATGGAGGTGGTTTTAAGGCACATGGGCACAACTGCTTGGGCAAGTGACAGGTTGAAGATGTCAGTCCAGCCATCTGTCAGCTGCGCAGCACAGGCCCCGAGCACGCGCCCGGGGATGCCGTCATGGCCAGCAGCCTTACGTGCATTAGTCCTGCCCAGTGCCACGTACACGTCGTAGGGGGTGAGTGCGAGGGGCTGGTGATCGACAGGGAGCACAGCCTTGATGGCCATCTCTAGATTGTCCCTGTCGAAGCGGCCATAAAAGTGGTTAAGCTCCTCAAGGAAGGAGGCATTGCTGGATGTGGGGGTGGTGTTGGTGGGTCTATAGTCCGTGATGGCCTGGATGCCTTGACACATGCGTCGGGGGTCGGAGTTGTTGTTGAAGTGCTCCTCAATCCTGAGCTTATGGCAGTGCTTGGCCTTCTTGATGCCCCTCTTCAGGTTAGCCCTGGATGAACTGTAGGCTCAAGCATCGCCTGACCTGAAAGCGGTGTCCCGTGCATTCAGCTCTAAGTAGTTCTAAGTGTTCAAGGAAATATTTTCCTGAGTAAAGCAAGAAAATACAAGGATTTCCAAGATTCAAAATAACCACACTCAATAGGTTTATGATCCTAGAGGTTACAATAAGTCACAAAATACAGCACTGGGAAAAGCATGTGTAGCAATAATTAAGCAAGATTTCATCCAAGTAGCTAACTCCTATTCTGGTCAAATTCATTTTACAAAAAAATGCACATTATCCAATTACCTCATTCAGTTTGCATTGAAGAACTATTATTTCTGTGTACAAATGACCATGGTATGGGTGGGGTGGGCATCTCAATTATTTCCATAACACCAGTTTCATATGCCATCATCCAATTCTGGATAAGCAACGATCAAATATTCAGAAGACCAAAATCACTTGCCAGTGTGGAGCATGTCAAGAATTTAAAGTTCCTAGGTGTAAATATCACCAACAATTTGCCCTGGACAAACTTCTACAGATGCACCATAGAAAGCATCCCACCAGGATGTGTCACAGCATGGTCTGGCAACAACTCTAAGACCACAAGAAGTTGCAGAAAATTGTGGATACAGCCCACTCCATCATGCAAACTAATCTTCTTCCTTCTCCACCCCCCAACCAATTGACGACAGTGTCAAAGATCTCATTAGTTACTTTAGTTGAATGTCACATGTACCGAGGTACAGTGAACAGGTCTTCGTTGCATGCTAACCAATCAGCTGAAAGACTATGTACACAATTACAAATCAAGCTGGCTACAGTGTACAGATACAGGATAAAGGGTACAATGTGGAGTGCAAGATAAAATCCAGTAAAGTCTGATTAATGAAAGTCCAAGAGTCACCAATGAAGTAGATGCAAAGTGCTTAATACACCAATACAAAGTGCTTTGAAATAGCCAGACACCAGGAGGGACTCTCCTGCCAGAGTCGATCGATGGCAAGCAGTGCATGAAGCAAAGAGAATCTACTCAAATTTATCTGCACGTGATGTGCATTTGTGGATGTACCCAGTCCCTGTGAAGACAGTCGTCTCTTCAAACACGGGACACATTAATTTGTGATCTGTGGCACTAGACCAAGAACAGATATATTTGCATTGTACCTCGACCTCGCCTTCCTTGTGCAAATGACAATAAATTGGACTTGGCCGCAGATTTGATTACCGTCAGGCACTGTGGAACATTCCTGGGGGCTTGTCCACTGTGGAACAACCAACCCAAGGAATGCACACCACCACAACCTATAACCTAATGGCTTTGTGGGTTCATAACTCAATTTTTACAATCAAGCCAAAGGATTAGGACAATGAGTAAAGAAACAAACAGAAAAATAAACCTTTACATTCTATTCCACCTTTCAATCAGATCATGGCTGAGCTCCTTCAGTTTAGTTTAGAGATACAACATGGAAACAGGCCCTTTGGCCCCTCAAGTCCACACCAACCAACCAACCACTACCTGTAAACTAATTCCATCCTCCACACCAAGAACAATTTACAGGAGCCAATTACCCTACAAATCAGCATGTCTTTGGAATGCGGGTGGAAACTGGAGCACCCAGAGAAAACCCACAGTACCAGGGAGAACATAAAAACTCCATATAGACAGCACCCATATTCAGACTAGAACACACATCTCTGGTGCTGCAAAGCAGCAACTCTACTGCTGCACCACTGTGCCACCCTCAAACACCACAAAGCAAAAAAAAATCCTGCCCTCTCAAACACCACATCCTTAATCTCTCTCATACCCATTGATGCTTGAAGCGCATTCAAATATACCACATGTACCCAGTTTTTTTTAAAGTAGTCCCACAGAAAGTCTAGATGAAAATACTGCAGTCCTGCTATATCACAAAGCATAATGGTCAGTCAAATAGTTCATGGAAGGAACACCCTCACCCTCAACAACTGAAGGGCTGAAGACCAGGCTGAAGCTTATGCAACCATATTCAGCCAAAGGTACCAAGCAGATGGTCCATCTTTGCTGCCACCCATGATCCCCACCATCACAGTATTTAGTCTTCAGTCCCTTCAATTCACACGGTGATATTCACAAAATGGCTGTGAGCAGGTCAAACAGCAGATACAGCGAGTATCGTTGATAGCAAAAAAAGACAAAGTGCTGCAGTAACTCTGTAGGTCAGGCAGTATCTCTGAAGAACATGGATTGGTGACATTTCTGGTAGGGGCCATTCATGCTGCCTGATAGGGTGGCACAGTGGCACAACAGTAGATTTGCTGCCTTACTGCACCAGAGACCCATGTTCAATCCCGAATACAGATGCTGTCTGTATAGAGTTTGTACGTTCTCCTTGCAATTGTGTGGGTGTCCTCCGGTTTACTCCCACACTCCAAAGACATACAGGTTTGTAGGTTAATTGGCTTTGGCAAGTAGCAAAATTGGCCCTCAGTGTGTAGTATGGGGGTGATTAGCGGTTGTGGCAGATCAGGCAGAACAAAGGGCCTGTTTCCACAGTATCTCTACAGACTATTGTATTACTCCAGCATGTTGTGTCTATTTTTGTAAAGCAGAATCTGCAGTTCCTTTTTTTTTTATCATTGATAGCAAGGTTGATGATGGCTTCCACAATTTTGCTGATGGAGAGTTGGCCAATTGGGCAGTAGCCAGATTACATTTGCCCTTTCTTTGTGCACTGGGCATAACGGGGCAAGTTTCTACATTAGGTAAATACCAGTGTTTGAACTATACTGGAACAACTTGGATAGAGATGCATGTCTAGTTGTGATGTACGTCAACATACTGTAGCTGCGATGTGGCTGGGTTCTAGAGCCTTTACTATATAAAGAAATTGCAGAGAATGGCAGATGCAGCCCAGACCATCCCACAACCTCCCTTCCATCGACTCCATTTACACCTCATGCTCAAGGCCACCAGCATAATCAAGTACGAGTCTCATCCTGGCCGCTCCCTCTTCACCCCTCTCCCATCAGACAAAAGGTATACAAGTATGAAAATGCACACCTCCAGATTCAAAGACAGTTTATTCCCAGCTGTTATCAGGCAATTGAATCATCCTACCAACAAGAGCATTCCTGAACTACTATCTACCTCATTGTGGAGACCCTCGGCCTATCTCCATTAGACTTTACCGACTATATCTTGCACTATATGTTCTTCACTTTATAACGCGTCTGTACACTGCGGATGGCTCGATTGTAATCATGTGTTATCTTTCCGCTGACTGATTAGCACACAAAGGCTTTTCACTGTATCTTAGTACACATCATAATAAACTAAACTCAAACACAGTACTTTCAGCAGGAACGGGGTACTGATTTTAGATGATCAGCTATGATCATATTGAATGGCGGTGCTGGCTCGAAGGGCTGAATGGCCTACTCCTGCACCTATGCTTCTAGGTTTCTGGATATCACAGAGAATCAAGTTGCTTGGAGATTGGTGCCAAGATGGTGGAGATCTTACTTGAAGGACCATTCGACTCGATAGTTCTAGCTGAAAGTGGCTACAAATACTTTATCCTTCTTTTCAGCCCTCTTATGTTACTCCACACCATTGAAGCCGGGATATTCTTGGAGCCCCCTACTCTTGTTGGCTGCTTAATTGGACATAACCAGATGGTTATGAGATCACTTGACTGTGTATTGTATGCTATCTTTGTTCTTTGGCAAGTAGTCACATACTGCAGCCTGCTCACATCAAGCCTCACCAGACAAGTCATCGAGCCAAGTTTGTTCACCTGGCTAAATAGTATTGGATGAGTGAACAATGTGCCAAGCCAGATTACAGGGACAAAGCATAGGAACAGGCTCTTCTGCTCAAAGTCTCTTGCTGACCATACTCCCACCCAGTCCCATTGTATTTCACACTATTCCCCCATCAACTCCAGCTACATTCCACAACTCATCTAGACACCAGGGGAGATTAAACCCACACGGTCACAGAGAGTTCCAGGTGTAGATCCCACATATTGTTTCACTCACCAACAGCTGCAGACCTAGATTGGCAACATGTCCTTCAGGGCTCAGCCAGTCTCCGGTGGGGCATCGCTGTCTGGTCACTGTTGGTGATGGACATTGAAGATTCCCACCCACAGTACATTCTTATGCCCTTATCATTTTCAGTACTGCTCTACAAGAGAAATCACTAACTAATCAACTCTGAAATGGTAGGTGATGTTCCGGTTTCCTTACCCACACGTGACTGAATACAGTTCTTCAGACTGATTGCAATGGACTCTGGCCTAATATCTAGAAAAAAGGCAATAGTATGTAAATAAGTTGATGCCAGGCAGTTGAATAATAGCAAAAAGGAGAGCAGCTGGAGAAACTCAGTAGGCAGGCAGCATCTGTGGAGAACATGGAGTTTCGGGTCGAGACCCTTCAGGTCAGGAGGTCGCGACTCAAAACGTCAAAAAATGCTGGAGTAACAGCAGGTAAGACAGCATCTCTGGAGAACATGGATAGGTTGAGACCCTTCAGGTCGAGACCCTTCTTCATACACAGTCAAGGCAGCGACGATCGGTGGAGTCAATGGTCTCGGCCGGAGGGGGGGCTCGAATGGAGGCATTAGTAGGTGTGGTCTGGAAGCAGCGAGGAAGATGTGTGGGCCAACAATGGGTCCAGTCAAGAAGGCAGTGCGAGCTGCGAGTGGCGTGGGCAGCCAGGGCTGTAAGCACGAGCTAGGGCTGGCAAAGCAGCCATCAGTAGGTCCGTCCACAATAACAGAAATCTGTTAGCAAGAGGCCCGTAGTGGAAATTCTCAGGTGACAGAATGATTCATGAACTTAGTTTCTTTATGCCCAGGTTTGGCTAAAGTATGCAATTACCAGTTGATGAAGAACAACATTTCACAAGTACATTCAACCACATGGGCAATCAGCATTAACAAACCTTACAGAATTACTATACAACTGTTGCTCGATAGGTACTTGCATTTAATTGGCACAGTTAACAACAAATGCCCCAAAACTCTTTACAGCTACAAATAAATACATCAAACTCAATCACCGTTATAAATGCAGGAAACAAACCTTTGCACTGGACTTTATCTTGCACTAAATATTATTCCCTTTATCTTGTATCTGTACACTGTGGATGGCTTGATTGTAACCATGTATAGACCTTCCACTAACTGGTTAGTGCAAAACAAAAAGATTTTCACTGTACCTAGGTACATGCGACAAGAAACTAAAACAACTAAACCTTTGTGCTTTAAATCGCCAACAATTAGCCAAGTTATATTGACCAAGAGTTCTACGGTATCAACTCACCCGCGTTTGAGGTTCGGAGCTCAGGTTCCATTTGAGATAAAAACTCCAAAATCTATTTCTGGGCACCAGTGTGGAACAGTAAGAGTGCTACACTATCTATGGTGCAGTCTTTGCTAAACCTAAACTTAAGTTCCAGACTTATGTAAAGTTCTCATTGCTCCATTTGAAAGACTGGTGCGAGTGTTATTGCAGCACAATACATCCTCATTCAATATTAACAGAAACTTCAACACCAAAATTGCTTTTGGGACCTTATCATGTTGATTTTCCACCATTTAAAAAAATTATATTCCATTAAAATTTAAGTAGAAAGTGCTTTGGGACAATGCAGATATTTTAATATTTTTACTGTTAGACATTAGAGAGCCTGGGGAGCATTCACTTCCAGTCGGGATATTGCAATTGAATCAGTGATCTGCAATATTTTCCATGGATGGTGTAAGGCCTCACGGGGCACTTTGATGTGGCCAGCTCCTTCCACCTTTATAGCTGGGCTGTTCTGTTGGCGCAACACATGGACCGGCCAATGCCCGTCAGATGCTCCTTCCCCACTTGAAATGGTCACGCAAATCAGTAGAAACATTGCCAAGTTTGATGACTGCTATGCAAATACCCTGGAAGCTTGTCCTGTGTTCATGGGACAGCACAGTGGCACAGTGATCAAGTTGCTGACTCACAGCACCAGAGATCCGGGTTCGATCCTGACTACGGGTGCTGTCTGTACAGAGTTCTGTGTGTTCTCTGTGACCATGTGGGGTTTTTTCCAGGTCCTCTGGTTTCCTCCCACATTCCAAAGACGTGCACGTTTGTAGGTTAATTGACTTCTGCAAATAGCCCCTAGTGTGTAGGATGCGAAAGTGGGATACCATAGAACTTGTGCAAGGGTGATTGTTGGTCGGCGGGAACTCGGTGGGCCAAAGGGCCTAATTCCACGCTCTATTGCTAAAGTAAACCAAATCTGTTAGTATCTTCCACTACAGAGCTCGAAAGGGAAGATATGTAGCCTTACCATTAGAGCCAACAGAGTCCAATTAGAGTCTAAAGACAGGTAACATTGGTCTGGGAGGGAATGCTGATGCAGGTTTGCTCATCCTTCCAGGGGATTTGGATCAATTTGCAGTGTCAAGCAAGCCCTTAAACTCACCTTCAACAAGCATCCTGCTGGAGTGGAGCCAAATCTAGAAGACCAATGGAAAACTGCTCAACATGCAGTGCCTGAGGTCTGAAGACCAGGTTCCCGCCCCACCCCCCCATTCAAAAGCAAATTTGCGCCTGGATACATCAAGAGGCAGAGTTTCAAGCCACCATCAATTCAGTCACTGAAGCATGCAAGAAGTTGGGAATTACACAAAACCAGCAACAGAAGAGGCCCCCCACTTTACTCCTAGAGTATAACGCCACCCTCTAACAAGTAATTTCAATACAGGATTCTGGAAAACATACACCACTTCCCACGTCAAGGACAGTCACGAGTGTGTAGGGATTACTGTAAGGGGCGGATAATGCATCTGTGCATGGCACCAGTGCTCAGAATTATAATTGAGGTTGTTTTGATGCCCATCCTTCTGATTGTGGCATATGGGCCGGGTAATAGAAGATCCAGTTGCAGAGGGGGGGGGGGGGGATGCAAAGCCCTAGGTCCATAAGTTTGGAGAAGAGTTTTGTTGAATTATGGTGTGGAAGCCGGAGCTACAGTTAATAAATAGGAGAGACTGATACAAGTGTCCATGTTTTCCAGAAGTTCCAGCGATGAACATATGACTGGGGATATGGCAGCTGCTACCCTTCTTTTTAGCTGGGACCTTAAACTTTATTTCTTTCCTGGATACTGACAACATTTAGTGCCCATCCCAAAGAAATTCAAATTAGCTTTCTCAGATGGATGCAAAAGACGAATAATATCGAGCAGATTAATTTGTTGAAATATTCAATTTTATTCCCTGAAAAAGGCACCAAAACAGATTTTAATTAATTTAACCACATCACAATATAACATAATCATCTTAGCCAAGATACTCTTGTAAGAGGGAACTTGCTTCACACTAAAGTAATGCAAATAACCTCAAATAAATCTCAAAATTTGTTAAAAGTTCCATCAGATCTTTTTGATTGGGTCACCCAGACCAGTTGTATGTTTAACTTCAAGTTGTAATAAACACCAGAGATAGATACAAAAAGCTGCAGTAACTAAGCGGGTGAGACAGCATCTCTGGAGAAAAGGAATACGAGACGTTTCTTTGTCAAACAGAGTCTGGGTAATGGGAAATAAGATAGACAGTGATATAGAACAAATATATACAAAAAGTAACGATGTTCAAGGAAAGGTGGAGCCTAAATGGTCCACTATTGGCTGTGGGGGTAAGTGATAACAAGTTATACAAACAGTGAAACTCAACAGAATGACAATGAGACTAGTACGACGACTAGGGCGGGGGGGAGGGACGGAGAGAGGGGATGCAAGGGTTACTTGAAGTTATAAAAATCAATATTCATAGCACTGGGTTGCAAGCTGCCCAAGCGAAATAAGAGATGCTGTTCTCCAATTTGCATTTGGCCTCCCTCTGACGATGGAGGAGGCCCAGGGCAGAAAGGGCAGTGGAGGAGTGGGAAAGAGAGTTGGTGTTTGGCAACCAGAAGATCACGTAGGCCAAGGCGGACTGAGCGAAGGAGTTTAGTGAAACACCAAACACCACATGGACAGGGCCGCACATTATAGCTCATTCATGCTTACTCAAAGCAAAGACAGTACATACAAATTCCAGCTAAAGAAGAGCACAAATCAAATTCCTTCCCATACGTGCGTGACAACGCACCAAATAGCAGAATCAACGAGTCACAAGGCCTGCAGTGAAACAGGTTTGCCACCAAATTCAAGAGAACCACCCAAAAATATTTAAGAGTTTACGGTAAGAACTTGCCATTTGATGCCAAGCACCATTCCAATGGGATCCCAGCATTCTAACAGAATGGCCAAGCACAAAAGAACTAGTGGAAATTCAGTCTGAAGAAGGATCTCGACCTGAAACGTCACCCATTCTTTCTCTCCAGAGATGCTGCCTGTCCCACCGTGTTACTCCAGCATTTTGTGCCTACCTTCGATTTAAACCAGCATCTGCAGTTCCCACACAAACTGGTGGACGCGAGTGATCCACTAGCTTGGACAACAAACCCGGAAGGATAAAGCGCAGCTTAACCAATAACTATGATCTGATATACGATAACTGGCTACAAAGAGATGTCAGGCAACATCATTGATGATTGTGCGACCCTACCTGATGACCTGAATGCTTTTTATGCTTTCTTTGAGCAGAAGGCCAAAAGGGTGATCACACCCATCCCTTCAGACTCAGGTGTGCCATTTCTCAGGGTCACAGTTGCAGAGGTTAGATGAGCCTTCCAGAGGGCGAACCCACAGAAAGCAATTGGCCGTGGCCTTAGTAGTTGCATGGACCAGCTAGCGGGAGTATTCACAAACATCTTTAATCTCTCCCTACTCCGTTCTGACCTGCTTCAAGACAACCACATTCATCCCAGTGCAGAAGAAAAGCAAGATCTCAAGCCCAAACAGCTACCGTCCAGGGGCTTTGACATCCACCATCATTAAATACTTTGAAAGACTGGTTAGCACGTGACAAAAGTTTTCACTGTACCTCGGTGCATGCAACAATAAACTAAACATTTTTAGAAGGTGCATAATAAAAATTGAACCATGCTCAAGTTAAAGGTGATTGAAGTAGCAAAAACTTCAAGTTTGACTTTGAATTTAAAAAATCAACCCAAAATTACTTCTCTAGGGCCAGAGATGCTGCCTCACCCGCTGAGTTTCACTCCATAGATGCTGCCTTGCCCACTGAGTTTCCCCAGCATTTTTGTCTACTCTCTCTGGGCCAGAGTGCTTACTAAGCGGTTAATAGAGATTGATAGAGAATTCAAAATGGCAAAAGGGTATTTTCCATTTGCAAGCACCCAAAATGTGTCAAATTCCCTATTCCATTGATTACAAAGAAAAACAACACAGCACAGAGAGGGAGGGGCAGTGAATGGTCACTGACAGTTACAGCAGGATTTCAGCACCAAAATCCTGACGTTGTGGTCAGCCAGATTGAGAAAGATTGTCAATGCCAAATATTTGTCATCATTACGAACAGACGAAGGTTGCCTCATTTAAAAGAAAATGCACAAGCTCTAGACCAAGAACAATTTCACAGAGTGATATATCACAAAACAATCAAAACCAAAGCAGTGTCCATGAATGTTACACTAGCAGGAAAACGACCATTATCCATATTAACATGTTATTCTCATTGCACCCTAATGATAATTTCCTTCTGTACCCAATTATGTCATTTATAGAATATCTACCAAACCTGGAACACAACGCTCCTTGATTTACTACCCTCCAGCCACCCCTTCCCCCAACTTTCTGATGAAGTCACAAGATAACTTAATTTCTAGAAACTACGTATTCCTGTATAAATATATATTTCTAGGATGACAGAATCCTGGGGGAAAAAAAGTTTAAATGTTTCTAATACATTCATTTTATTTGTAATATTCATTTTAAGTACACATTTATGCACATGCAGTTCAAAGATATTAATAGTATTGCAACTGCAGCTATTCAAACCTCAACAATACACCAATGACCCCAATACCCACGGCACCTCCAATTGAAAACCTAGAGCCAAGAACATCAGGAATAGTTCACCGAGAAATCACCGAGGCAAACATAAGAAAGTCTTGACTGACACTCTGCTTGGCTGAAGATTGCTGGAATAAATTATGTGCACAAAGCATGTACAAGAACAATCAAGAAGATGCTGACAGGAAACTAAAGGTCATTTCAGAAAGTGTCCTATAAAAATCAGTCTACCCAATAGCGCATTTTAAAAAGCTTCCAATTTGGAAGCTGCAACATAATTATGGGGATTTTAAAAATATTTTGCTTAAGCAACTATTAACCCTTCTATCAAATTCAAATTTGCAGCTACTTCAAGTTTTGACAAGTACAGAGTAATATATCACTAGACCGGCACTCATTGGATTAAATTAAGTCTTCATGCTCCAAAAAAACACCTTATATGTGGAATAAAAGCAGGTGTTATTTTTACTTATTTATTTTAATCGTCTCACAAAATTCTAGTTACGAGTTTTGACAATTTCCTCTTGCTACAGCCATTGGAGACACTGCAGTTTCCATGACAATTACTCCAAATGGTCAGATTTGTTCGTTTCATTTCAAAAGACACTAAGCACTCAAAAATTACACCAATTACTGCTTTGTGAAACATGTTGTATTTTCAAGAAAATAAATGTTTTCTTAAAAAAATTAAGAATCCTTGTGGTAGTTAATTTCTGTCTTTCCTTACTCAACAATTAATTAATTCAAAACACAGCAGACTGTAGCATTGAATGAAGATACATGACTGGATTCAGACAAGTGTCAGTCCAGCCTTCAGTACAAAAGATAGACACAAAATGCTGGAGTAACTCAGCGGGACAGGCAGTATCTCTGGAGAGAAGGAATGGGTAACGTTTCAGGTCGAGACCCTTCTTCAGACCTTCTGGTTTAAACCAGCATCTGCAGTTCCTTCATACACAACCTTCAGTACAGGTAGGGCAAAATATTAGATCACAATACAGATATAGTACTAATAGTGATGTACAAGTTGGCTATTTGGCATTTGATGCAAAATAACCTTGCATCAATGGCACATAAAGTGGATATAATGCTCCTTCAGTTTACACTGAAACAAAGTGCTTTGTTCTTAAAGAAAAGTAAATAGAGCACTGGAGTAACACAGTAGTTCAGGCAGCATCCCTGGAGAACATGGACAGTCAACATTTCGGGTTGGGACTTCATTTCAGATCCGAAACGCCACCGAACTTGTCATCCACAGATGCTGCCTAACTCGCGTTTCCAGCATCAAGGGTTCCTGTGACTAGCATTTTAAGAAAACCTTTGATAGAACTAATTTTTAAACTAATCCAATGACTAACAGACATAAAAACCATAGGGTTAGCAGAAAGGTCAGTAAGTCATTTGGTTGCGACAGGTGCATCTTGAGTTGAAATAAGCAATAAAAATTCCACAGGTAATAAAAAACGATTTTGATTTGGGACAGAGTTCGTGCATTGAAATAGTTAAATCCTTGTTGAGAAAGAAAATGGGGAAACCTAGAAATTTTAACTTAAGTCAGGGGTCTGTAACCTTGTTCTGCATAGGGACCAGTATGCATGTCTGTGAGCGGATGTACACATGGATCCCGCCCCCATCCCGCCCCGGATCACAGAAGTTGCGCGGCTGTGCCAGCGGCTTTGTGCAGGATGCGGTACAGCCAGAGCTCAGTGCTAGTCTGCTCTGCCATTGCGGCCATCAGCGCAGGCCTGCTTGCGTCACCATGCCTGGGCGCTGCGGCCTCGGGAGGTACCGGAGACGACGAAGGTCTGCGGGCCGGATGATTATGGGCAAAAAAATATATGTATACCTGTGGGCCGGATGATTTCAGGTTGCTGGCCGCATTCGACCAAGAGGCCATAGGTTGCCGACCCCTGACAAGTCAATGGGGAAGAGCTTTTAAAAATACAAAAATTATGAGAAACTAAACCAAGAACGAATGGCCAAGAACGGATAGAAAGAAAAAACAATGCAGGTTTTTGGTTTAAAATGGAAAATAACATTGACCAATTTGATTTTATTCAAGGTATGAGGGAGAGTGAAGTGGGTAATGTAATCAATGTGGAGAATAGAGATGATGCACAAAACTCTGTGATTATGGATGCAACAGAGCATTATCTGCACTTTAATCCCTCTGATCCCAGGGTTTGGAAAGCAAGAGGTGAAGCATAAACTGCAGACCAGAGTTGGGCTGAAGGGCCCATTTCCATGCTGTACAACTCTATGAGTATGACTCCATGAAACATCATGCTACAGCACAAATGAAAGCGTGTTCAACTTTGTATACTACACTGTAGCAAAGGCACATCATTTCACAGTAATTTACCAAATTTGTTCCACAATTACTTGAATGGACGAGAGGAGTTGAGACCACAAGCCATGGAGCAGAAGGCCAAGAGGAAGCCAAGCATTAGAAGATGCATTTTAAACCATGCAAAGTTATGTAGTGTAACTATAAATAATAAAAATTGATTTGTCATCACCAGATAACATAGATGTTATATGTTAATAAAATGACAGTGCTGACATAATGCAAAGGGTCAGACAGCATCTCTGGAGAACATGGATAGGTGTCATTTCAGGTTGAGAACCATCCCAAAACATCACCTGTCCATTTTCTCCAGAGATGCTTCAGAAGGAACTGCAGATGTTGGTTTACACAGAAGATAGACACAAAATGCTGGAGTAACTCAGCGGGACAGGCAGCATAACATCACTTGATAGAAGGAATGGGTGACATTTCAGGTTGAGTCCCTCCTTCAGACTGAGAGTCAGGGGAGAGGGAGACGCACAGATAAGGAAGGGTAAGGTGTGAAAAAGAGACATCAAAGGAGATGGTGCTCAAGGAAAATGTAGAATAGATCATTGTTAGCTTGGAGAAGGTGACAACAAAGCATACAGAGATAAAATTTAATCAGGCAGCTTACACCCCAGTAGTATGAATATTGACTTCTCGAACTTCAAGTAATCCTTGCTTTCCCTCTGCCTTCTTCCCTCCCCTTCCTAGTTCTCTGACCAGTCCGACTGTCCCCCTGATTTAATGTTATCTCTGTATGCTTCTGTGCCTCCCTCTCCTCTGGTTCTGTCTGAAGAAGGGTTTTGACACGAAACATCACCCATATCTTCTACCCAGAGATGCTGCCTGTCCCGCTGAGTTACTCAAGCATTTTGTATCTAACTTCTCCAGAGATGCACCCTGACCCATTGAGTTATTTCAGCACTGCCGTTTTTTTTGTAAACCAGCATCTGTAGTTGACACAAAACGTCACCTCTGCATTTTTCTCCAGAGATGATGCCTGACCCACTGACTTACTCCAGCATTTTGTGTCTAGTTTCTTTTTGAACAGATGCAGTAATGATAATTCCCCAAATTGGGGTACCTAGAAAGAGGGGGTCATGATCTCAAAATGAGTAGTCAGCCACTCAGGGCAGCCAAGATGATATTTCTACAATAGACAACAGATGCAGGAGTAGGCCATTTGGCCCTTTGAGCTAGCACCGCCATTCACTGTGATCATGGCTGATCATCCACAATCAATACCTGTTATAACTCCACTATCTTTAAGAGCTCGATCTAACTCTCTCTTGCAAGCATCCAAATAATCAGCCTCCACTGGCTTCAGAGGCAGAAAATTCCACAGATTCACAGTTCTCTGGGTGAAGAAGTTTTTCCTCATCTCCATTCTAAATGGCCTACCCTTTATTCTTAAACTGTGGACCTTGGTTCCATACTCCCCCAGTATCCCGTCTCCAGCATGTCCAATCCCTTAATAATCTTATATGTTTCAATAAGATCCCTTCTCATCCTAAATTCTAGTGTAGACAAGCCCAGTCGCTCCATTCTTTCAACATATGACAGTCCAGCTATGCCAGGAAATAACCTTGTGAACCTAGGCTGCACTCTAGGAATCTAGCAAATTCCTCAAATTTGGTGACTAAAACGGCACACAATACTCCAGGTGGTCTCACCAGGGCCCTGTTAAACTGCAGAAGGACCCATTTGCTCCTGTACTTAACTTATCTTGTTATGAAGGCATTAGCTTTCTTCACTGCCTGCTGTACCTACATACTTACTTTCAGTGACTGATGTACAAGGAGACCCAGATCTCGTTATACTTCCCTTTTTCCTAACTTGACCCCATTCAGATAATAATCTGCCCCTGTTCTTGCCACCGAAGTGGATAACCTCACATTTATCCACATTGAACTGCATCTGCCATGCGAGCTGAGGAGAGCTGCTGGAATTCAGTTGGCTTGATTGTAATCATGTATAGACTGGTGGAATACGGGGTTGGTGCATAGAGACGCTGAGATAGAACATCAGCCATAATCATATGAAAATACCGAACAACTTAAACTCCCGTTTTATATTTCGTATGTTCTAATATGAATCACCTGCATAAACAGGAGGAATCGCCCCTTCCACACAACCCATCAGGTCAATCTACAAAATATCACCTTCCAACGACCAATAATGGCAAAAGCCGACAAACACGTAGCATCTCAGAATTGCGTTAGTTAACTGTATGTAAAAGTAATTCAACTAAATACCAAAGGTTTACCTACCGGCTTCGGCATTTTGTCTCCTTCCTCGCCAGCAGACAAGCACGATAGAGTCAATGTAATCCCCCCCTGTCTGTTGAGTACATCAAATAGAAAAGAGCTAAATGCAAAGTATCAATTACATGCTTTGTTTAATTATACTCTGAATTACAAGATATCTGTACAGTACGTTGCATTAAATAATTACCTAGCTCAGCTCTCGCTTACTGATTGGCGGCTGCGTCGTTTTTTTTCCTCCGAGTCGGCAAACGAAAACGGCAACACGTTAAATGAGATTGATGGTCGGCGCGGCCATTGAGGACGGTAGAGGGGCGGCATGGGCGACTTACGCCTCCAAGGCCACCCCCGCCACTCGCCGGCTGCTCGCCTCGACCTCCACCACCCATTGGCTGGTGGTACAACTGGCAACAGTAACGGTTTCACCAAACCAATCAGAGCTGCCGGAAGGCGGGATCTCCACGTTCCCAGGGATTGTCCAATTTGATTTAACAGGAGTGAACACAAACTTGGGTTTTAATTTATTATTTGGCGCTTACGGACAGGTTTAAGCAAGGGAAGGGCACTCAGAAATCAGCGCAGGGAAATATACCAAACTAAGATGAACAAGTATTTAAATAAAGGCACCATCATAAAAATAACAGATTCACCATTAAATAGATATTTTTTGCACGAATCTATTTTTCTGTTCCGATAACATAAAGAGCAAAGAAAATGATGCTGGCGTAGTACATTCAATAGACTGACACAGTAACACCTCTTTACTTGCGGGAGAATGCAATTTTTTGTTAAGTATCCGTGTCAAATTTAATGTTATAATTGCACTTCGTACGAAACAATATTGTCACAAGCCAGGATTTGAATAACGTGAAATAATTAGTTCTACACTTACACGCACTAAACAGTTTAAATAGTTTTAAAAGGGTTGAAAACAATATTGATAATCGTGCTGATTTTAATGCACGACAAAAAACGACATAAATAACACACAAGTAGATATTCCACAATGTGATTGATCTCTTTGTCCTGAAGTTTCCAAATATACCCGTTCATTCAACTGTTGCAGTTCAAAGTCTTACTCAACCGGTTTGTTGCCATGTTTCAACATTGAAACAAAAAAGCAGACGCAATGTTACCAATTCAATACTGAACAGAGTTCAGTGCAATGTTATTATTGGTAAGGTACACAAAAAAGCTGGAGAAACTCAGCGGGTGCAGCAGCATCGCTGCCTCGGGTCTATGTGTTGTTTTTTTTCCACGGTCATTTGAAGAAGTTGTCTGTGAGCAGAGGAATGTAGCGGTAAGACCCGGCTTCATTAATACCTTCAAGGCCTGAGACAAGGGAGAAGCATTGGGGCAGGGAATTCCTTACACGCGTTACTGGCTTTGCTCTTGAAGTAAGGCAAAAATAGAAGCAGAATTTACCTGGGCGTAAAAACCGACCTCTCTAGAGGTCACGTGAGGAAAAGAACTCCCAAACAAATTGTCCTTCTCAAATTTCTCTGCTATTGATGATGAAGCGATGCAATTTTCAGCGGGAGGATCGCAACATGGCCGCCAGCGAGTGCAAGGCGTGGTCGCCTCTGACACATCTCTGTGCCGCCGTCGGCTACTTGGCGCTGCCTGCCTGCCTGCGCCCCCCTCCCCCTGCCCGCCCCCTCCCCTACTCCCTGTAAACTGAGACGGTGCAGCGATGCCAGAGGTGACCGAGGGAGCTGGCCTGGAGCAATGGAAGCTGTGCCAATGACCCGGTGACAGTGCGCTCCGATCACCCAGTGTTCCGGCCACCGCTTATCTGTTCGGCTACTTCTTCAGCACCTGCGGCGCTCGGACTCGTTCCCAGGCCAGGGAAGGATGCAAATTGATTTCTGTTCAATATTTAGTCTTTTTACCTTTGCTTGGCAGCAAACGAATCCCCAAACCTACCTGCCGCATATGTGAAAAGTAGGATCTGCAAGCGGGCATCTGCAAACTCTAGCACCTGCTGTTTTATTTTGCATTTCATGGAGATTTTGCCAATTATTTATTCGCCTTTTGTTTTACTAATATATATGTGAAAAGATCTTCCTATATTTGCATAACCACATTCCCAGTAGAAAAGATTGTCAAGAACATAATTGAAAGCGTTTTATTTTAATTACTGTTTTAAAACATGCAATTTGATGCAACTAAATCCATCGACAGTAACAATTTTAAGTAATCAGAACATAGGTTCCTAACTTGGGCTGCCCAGACTAATTCCCAGTTCGCCCGGCCACATGTCGCAAGTTTGGGAACAGGCACTGCGGGCTATTCTGACTGCGCAAGACATGATTAATGAACAGTAACGATGTCAAAAATAAGAGCAGAACTAAGAACACCCATTGTTCTATCACGCACGAATGCTACTGCAGATTCTGGCATGGTCTGAAGAAGTGTCTCGACCAGAAACATCACCGATCCATGTTCTCCAGAGATGTGTAGGAAGGAACTGCAGATGCTGGTTTATACCGAAGATAGACACAAAATGATGGAGTAACTCATGATGGGTGACATTTCGGGTCGTGACCCTTCTTCAGACTTAAACGTTTTCAAAGATGTTGCCCGACCTGCTGAGTCCTTTCAGGCAGAGATTCACATGCACCTCCTCCAACCTGAATCTGGATCTGGATGTAGTATGCTGAAAAGTTCTAGATAGAGCATCATTCAGCACTGGACAATTTTTTTACATTTTATCAAGTCAATTAATCAAACCTGTCACTTCTTTGGAGTGTGGGAGGAAACAGAAGATCTCTGAGAAAGCACACACAGATCACGGGGAGAACATACAAACTCCATACAGACAGCACCCATAGTCAGGATCGAACCCAGGTCTCTGGCACTGCATTTTGCTGTAAGGCAGCAACTTCTTGCTGCGCCACCATGAATCTCTGCCTCATCTACTGTATCCGTTGTTCAAGATGTGGACTCTTATACATTGACGAGACCAAACGCAGACTGGGCGATCGTTTTGTGGAACACCTTCGCCCAGTCTGTGTGAACCAACCTGATCTCCCGGTTGCTGGACAGTTTAATTCTCTCCATTCCTACACATCCCTTTCTGTCCTCGGTCTCCTGCATTGCCAGAGTGAGGCGAAACACAAATTGGAGGAACAGCATCTCATATTTTGCTTGGGCAGCTTACAGCCCAGTGGTATGAATATCGACTACTTCCGGTAGTCCCAGCATTCCTTCTCCCTCTATCCCTCGCCCACCCAATTCACACTAGCTTCTAATTTTCACCATACAGACAGATAACAATGACATGTTTCCTTTACCATCATAATTTTTTTTTTGCATATCTTTCATTTATTGTTCTTTATCTCTCCACATCACCGTCTATATCTCTCGCTTCACTTATCCCTAAACAATCTGAAGAAGGGTCTTGACCCGAAACATCACCCATTCCCTCTCCAGAGATGTTGCCTGTCCTGTTTACTCCAGCTTTTTGTGTCTTATCTTCACTATCTATGTTGTCAGTGGATAATACCTTCTTGCACCGTCGCCAATGGCTCAAATAGAAACAGAACTACCAGAGAATGATAGTGAAGGAAATAGGCGACGTTTCAGGCCGAAAGGTCGCCTATTTCCTTCGCTCCATAGATGCTGCTGCACCCGCTGAGTTTCTCCAGCATTTTTGTGTACCAGAGAATGAGGACCTAATTCCGGTTGCCAGGATACCATGCATGACCTGTACGATGCTTATACAGAACAGTATTGTTTATGTCATTTGGCACCTGCAGATATTTGTGGGGTCAAATTGCCCTGGACATCAGTGAGTTCACACAGTGAACATTTGCTGGAAATATTCAAGTTAATGATATCACTCAATATGCAATGCTGATTTGATGCCAGCACATTCATTTACTGCAAAATACTCCAGATACTGGCTTCTCGAGCTCAGACATGTGCCCAGAAATAAGTTGGACCATTTTACCAGCCATATTTAAAGAGTTAGCCACTAACTCTCCATAATTTATCCTAGATGCCTGAACTGTCTAACCTCAAGGCTGGCCGTTTTTAGAGAGCAGAATCTCTAATATCCTGTCTTTCCCCATTTGTGATTATAACTGTTTATTGTCTGATATCAGGATCTTTTGCTCGAAATATTGCATTTTCCAAAATGTTTTAACTTCTCAGATGTACGGTTGAATATTTGACTTAAGTCTGTTAACGCAGTCTCAGCAGGGCCGGATTTAGATGAAGGGAGGCCCTAAGCTATTTGAGCATCTATGATCTTTGTCACAGAGAGCGGAGTGAGAGTGGGGGAGAGGAAGGGAGAGGGAGCAGGCAGGGAGAGAAGGAGGGGGAGGGAGAGAGAGAGAGAGAGAGAGAGGGAGGGAAGGGGAGAGAGGGGAGGAGGCCAACAGGAGGAAAGGGAGAGAGAGAGGGGGGAGGAGAGGGCGGGGAGAAAGGGGGAGAGAGGGAAGGTGAGAGAGGGGAGGAAGAGAGGAAGGGGGAGAAAGGGTGGAAAGGAGAGAGGGGATAGAGGTGGGGAAGGAGAGAGGAGTGAGAAGGGGAGGGAGAGGAGAAAAGGGAGATGGAGGGAAGAACGGATAATAGGAAGAGGCGAAGGTGGGCACTGCGAGACGAGGGGAGTGGAGAGAGGTCACTGAAGGAAAGAATGTGGAGAAGGGGGGAAGAGCGAGGGTAAGAGACAGCAAGAGAAAGGGTAGAGGGAGAGATCGGGGGATGAGAGAGAGAGAACTGCGGGGACAAGCGGGTCAGATTGTGAGGCCATGAGAGGAGAGAAGGGGCGGGTGGGTCGGGGAGAGATGGGCAGACGGAGAGACTGAAATGAAACAGGGAGAGATAAAGTAGCAAGTGAGAGAGAGGGAGAGAGGGGACGATGTGGGGTTTTACACTAGAGGCCAAGAGGAGGGACCAAAAAAAAGACGATGTGTGTGGTATTTGGTAAAATAATAGTAATCTGAAGACGCCATGACCAAAGCAAGGATACTAGAGCGGAGACAGAAGCCGGTTACGGAAATGGGCGCTAAAGATTACCCGTGACCTACTACGGCTTTATTGTCGAGTGGACTATCTTGCTCCGCTCTATGATCTTTGCTTTGTCCAGTGTCCACCCGTAAAACTCTCTCCTTCTTCCAGTTGCCGATCTTCGGAGGCGGTTCCCTCGATAGACTGCAGCAATATGGCAGGAAAGCTGTGAGAAGTGATGCATCGTTAGCACTTTTGCCATCCAGTTTTGTCTTGTAGAAGGTGATGGTGTGCACTTGCAATTCCTTGCAAACTACCATGTGAACGTATGGCCAACCGAGAGGCCAGTTTTACATCAATTTAACATTTCAGTTAAACCTCATCCAAAATGCAGCATTTTTGACAATACCAATCTAATAGCTACTGTGGTAATCAATTTTGATTATGTAGTCCAAACCTCTGGTAGAATTTAAACTGGATGTGTAGTAAATATTATCTTGTATATTAAATGTATCTTGTATAATCTGTATTCAAAAGTAGTTTGTCAGTGGGGCCCATTCTCAGGTCACAGGCCATTTGGTCACAGACCATTTGCTCTTTCATTATGACACATTCCTTAGCTCTGCTATAGCACAAAGGGCTCGGGGTTCTATCTTATACTAGTCTAAGATAGAAAGGCACCACCGGATTCTGTGATCCAGTCTTTAGCTACATTTAATTATACTCATGTTGAGATAAGAGATAAGACAGATGTGCAGAGCAAAAGATTTCTTATGTTTAGAAAAACTGAGGTGGCTATGCTTTGAGATAGAGATGGTGGTCTGCAGATGTAAACATCCTTTGAGCAATGCTGTCAGTGTGAAAGCAAAGCCATAAAGAGGCCCAAAGATGAGGTTGGAATTCCATCCCCTGGAGATCGCAAGAGAAGGGGAGGGTGTGTGAGCTAGCCAAGAAGCAATTGTCATTTGTCAAGTGTGACATTTATACCCCTGTGTGCTAGAGATAGGAGGTGTGTGTTTGCAAAGATAGAGCAAATTCATACTTTTAAAGTTTATAATACAAGGTAATGTTAGTTTATGCGAATTATAATAAGACCATCTGGGAAATATATTGTGCTTTAATTAGGATTATAAACATTAGACCCCTGTGTTTAGATCTGTAATTTAGGAGGTAACATTCTTCCCCAAGACGTATAGAGTTTCATGGGAACAATGTCTTGTTTATATAAATTGAGTGACCACTTATATTTTGAGGTGGGTTTTGGGAATTGAGTCCACTTTTCTTGGATATCACTTTGTTAAAATGAAACGACTGAACAAAGAAGTCAAAAGCACATGGCAAGGGGCCACGAGGGGAAATGGGATTACCTATATCAGTTGCAAATATGGAAATGTACTGGAAAGGAGGGGATAAGTGGGAGCAAGTGATTGGCTGGTAATGAGGGAATGTCGGCAAATGATTGGATATGGAAATGTAACGGGTGGTGCATGCCGAGTTGAAAATGGTATAAAAAGAGATGATCCTTTGTAGGTCAGAGCTCCACGTGGACTGATGATGGGGGGGGAGGGTCCAACTTTTCTTTGCAAATAAAAGTTTAAACTTCCTGAAGAATTCTCCGCATGGCCTGAATTAATTTGAGTATTGAAAACCATGACAAAAGCCATCTGATTCATAAGCCAATGTGCTGTGGACTTCGGAAGGGGTAGGATGGGGACCGACAGTCCCGTTTATATCAATGGGTTGATGGTGGAAAGGGTCAAGAACTTCAAATTCCTGGGCATGCATATTTTCGAAGATCTCTCCTGGCCCCACTGATGCAATCATAAAGAAAGCACATCAGTGCCTCTACTTCCTGATAATATTACAGAGAGGTGGCATGTCAAAGAGGACTCTCTCAAACTTCTACAGGTGCACAGTAGAGAGCATGCCGACCGGTTGCATCATGGCTTGGTACGACAACCTGAGCGTCCAGGAGCAGAAAAGGCTGCAGAAACTTGTAAACATTGCCCAGTCCATCATCGGTTCTGACCTCCCAACCATCGAGGGGATCTATCATAGTCGTTGCCTCAAAAAGGCTGCCAGCATCATCAAGGACCCACACCATCCTGGGCGAGCAGACGAGAACCAATCAGGGCAGCCATAAATGACCTCAGGTAGGTCCATTGTTCAATAGGGAAGGTGTGATTTCAAGAGAAACAATATGGAAAACTGTGGAACTGGTAGAAGGACTAGGGTGCAGGAAGGGGGCAAGGAGGGATGAAGAGGGGAGGGAAGTATAAGAAATTTCTTAAAATTGGAGAATTTAAATTAGAGAATGTTCCCTTTGTGTCTATGTTGGGGAGTGTGGTTTAGTTAGTTTAGAAATACCACCGGAAACAGGTCCTTTAACCCACCGAGTCTGCACTGATCATCAATCCCCGCACATTAACACTATTCTACACACACTAGGGACAATTTACACTTATACCAAGCCAATTAACCTACAAGCCTGTATATCTTTGGAGCATAGGAGGAAACCAAAGATCTCGGGGAAAACCAACACGGTCATGGGGAGAACGTACAAACTCCGTACAGACCACATGTAATCAGGATTGAACCCGGGTCTCCAGCACAGCAAGCACTGGAAGGCAGCAATTTTACCGCTTCGGCACCATGCCACCCATAAACGTACCGTGTACACCTGTAGTCTGTGTTAGATAGCAGATGTATTTCCTACCGAATTCATAAGTAAAAAGTACTTTATTCACAGTGCCTCTAATTCTCTTGCCAGCTTTCTAAATTTTCTGTTATTGGCCTTTCGGCATTAAAATATTTTCTCTTTATTTTATTCTGTCAAAATCTTTTATGATTCTGATCTCCTCCAGCAAATATCATCTTATTCTTCTGTGTCCAAAAGGAACAAGAACAGATTTTACTCACATTATCTCTTCACATAATTGTAAACACCATCTCTGGAATCTCTCTTAAATCTCTTCGATGACCTTTCCAAAGCTTTTGTGTTTTTCCAAAAGTGCGATGCCCAGAATGAAACACAACACTTCAGTTGAGACCAAACTAGCATATATAAATTCCACATAATATATTGACTTTTTTGCTAAATAGTTTTGTTTATAAAGCCACCACCAAAGTCCGTGCCAACCAACGATCAGGCAGACATGGACAGTCGGGTCTGCACAATGGCGCAACTGGTAGAGCTGCTGCTTAATGATACTAGGAGCCCGGTTCAATCCTGACCTCGGGTGCAGCCTGTAGTTTCCATGTTTTCCTTTTGACCTTGTGGATTTCCTCCAGATGCTCTGATTTCATCCCACATCCCAAAGATGTGTGGATTTGGAGGTTAATGTCTCTTTAAATTGCCCCGTGTGTAGGGGGTGAATTCAAATGTGGGATAACATAGAAAGAGTGGGAAAGGGTGATTGATGGCATAAGGGTCTGGTTCCATGCTGTATATTTCAAACAATTCAAAAGCTACTTCATTTGCTATGGAGTTGAGAATGGAATTCAGTGTTATGCATTCATCTGTTGACATCCTCATTTCCAATCTTCTGATGGAAGCAAGATCATTAATGAAGCAATTGAAGATGGACTGAGACACTGATCTGAGGAACTACTAAAATTATGTCTGGAACTGATGCAACTGACCTCTACCCTTTGTGCAGATGTTGGAGAGTTTCCCCCTCAATTTCATTTTTACCTCAGATGCCACACGTTAAACTGGCTTGATGTTAATCCTGTCATTCACGTGCCATTCTAATGAATAACCAACGAATTGGTTACAGAGCTTGTATAGCCTCATAAAGAAAGGATGTCTTAACTGCCACGGTAAATTTCAGTCGCTGTTTCACAAATCAACGACTATTTTGACTCACTTATATACTGTGGTTCATAGACATTTAGCTCCTGAAGGTTTGAATGAAACTCATTGTCACTGGTGGTAAAAAACTTCTGTGAGAGAAACTATTATAGAAGATTTGCTTATACTGTGATATAATCAGCAACTTATGATTCATATGCAGTGTGGGAGTATAAAGGTTGGTAGGGTGAGTGTGGGTTACAAATAATGAAATAATCATAGCTTCATTTACAGCTGTATTAAATCAGGATCCTAGAGTGCATTTCAACAATGATTTGTAATTCAAATACAATTTTAGCTTGTTTCAAAATAATCAACAATACTGCTTTACTCAATGTATTTTATTATCATCTCAGTGTGAAATCCTCATTGTTAATTATTTGTCCACACGATAAAAGCTTCTTTCATAATACAGCACATCAATAATGTCTTGCTTATACATTTTAAATATTACGTTGGAATACTTTGAGAGTGTTTTTTTATGTGACAATAGATCTTAGTTCATTGATATCCAGTAACAAGAGCCCAAACAAATCTCCAGCAAAACTGATGGCTGACATAATAGAATTGTTTCATCTGGCTTTGAGTTGGTTGCATTGGTTTATCTTATGGAAAAAACAAACTAGATGAAGTTTCTGTTGATTGCCAGATTTTTGTATATTTTCCCTTAAATTGACTCCTGAATTGGTTTGATAATTTTGATGATTACTTTTATCCTTTCTCATCCTAACAGCTATGTACACCTGATGTATATTTAACTATAATTAGAGTCAGAGTCAACAGCATGGAAACACGACAACCAAGGTGCCTTACCGAGCTGGTTCTACTTGATTGTATTTTGCCCATATTAACAATGTTACAAAATTTTGAGATTTTAAAAACCAAGTCTTTAATTTATCCCATCAGATAAAGCATAAAAAGAAGTTTAATTTGACACCTAATTCGCTTTTATATCTACAGTATTAAAAAAGTTGTGGCCATTTTCATACTCGTAAATTGGCATCTTGTTCCCTATTGCTTTTTCATTGACTTAACACAAAAGCTGTGATCGAGAACATTTAAAAGCCGATAACTTTATTAAAATTTAAGAGAACTGAAAGAAATTATCAGTTATTTTAGATTGAAGCATTCTGACACAAATATGAAACAATCTTACTTAGATGACTTGAAATTAAAGCATATAATTAGTTAGTTACCTAATTGTAGCTAATTACAAAATTCAATTACTAGATCTAAACATCTATCCATTTCTTAAGAATAGATTAACATTTTTAAATAGCCTAAGTGTCCAAATACCATTCACATAATAATTCAGAATAAACATAATCTTTAAATCTCATTGTCATGGGTTTATAGGCCAAATGGAAGGAATTTAATGTTTAATACCTGTAAATTAATGGCCATTTAAATCAGCTTGCGAGTGGGATTTTCTGGAACGGGACCATTTGGAACGTTAAGGTTGCGGTGAATTTAGTCCCCCATATCGGCAGCAAATATACTGCCGGTTCTTCGGGGAGAAAAATCACCGTTTCGCAACTTAAAATGTCTTAAGAAACACTTTTATACATAAAAATAAACTACTTTCTTTTACCTGGTCCTCCATAAAATCCGTCCCCGTTTTCGGCATTGACGGCTTCAGAAGGTGATTTTAAAATCATTCCAGCGATTAACTTGTCGGGTGAATTAAAAAAAACAACACACAGAACGGCCGTAGGAACGATTCTTTAGCAACATCTTGCACTCCAACAAATATAATTCAGGACCAGGTTGGGAAAAAAACCCGTTTTAACCCCGTCCCCCCCTCAAACGCGCCAAAATCGCGCACACGGCCAGTGGCAGAATTACAGCGCCGCTGAAGGTAAGTTTTGTAACATACTTACCCATATCCCACAAAATTATTCCCTTCCATGTCCCTGTACAAATGTCTTTTAAATGTTGTACCAATTCGTCTAGCAGCTCATTCCATATACCCGCCAGCACTAATTACTGCATTTGTCCTAATCTGGTTCAACTTCCTAAAATGCTTCATATTCATCCGAGTTAAATTCAACCTGCCATTCCTTTGGAGGCTTTCGTAGTTTATCTCGACACTGTAGTTAACTTAGACAATCTTCTCCATTGTCACTACGCTACCAATTTCAGTGCCATCCGCAAACTTACCAACCATGCCACATGTTCTCATCCAACTAGTTAATATACATGACAAACATCAAGTGAACCAACACACCACTGATCACAGGCCTCCCATCTGAAAAACATTCCTCCGTTACTACTCTCTATTGTCTTCTTCTGAATTTTGAATTCAGTGGGCTAGCTCAACCAAGATCCCATGTAATCCAAGAAAGACACAAAGTGCTGGAGTAACTCAGTGGGTCAGGCAGCATCTCTGGAGAAAACAGGTGGATGACGTTTTGAGTCAGAACCCTTCTTCAGACTGATGTTGGTTTTATAAATCATATAATCATGTAAATCATAAGGTATAAATCAGCATCTGCAGTTCCTTTCTAGACATCCCATGTAATCTAACCTACCCGACCAGCTTACCATGATGGATCTTGTCAATGTCCTTGCTAAAGTCCATTTAGACAAAGTTTACCACCCCACCCTTGTCATTTGTGTTGGTCACCTCTTCAAAACACTCTGTCACATTCATGAAACAATTTCCCAAGTCATGCTGACATTCCCCAATCAGTCCATGCCTTTCCAAATGCAGATAGATCCCATCTCTTAGAATCCCCTCCATTAACTTTCCCACCATTGATACTCGGCTCCCGACCTATAGTTTCCTGGCTTTACAGGAAAGTTTACAGCCCATCTTAAATAAAGGCACAATATTAGCCACCCTCCAGTCCACCGGTACCTCAACCATAGCTAAGAAAGATACAAAAATATCTTCCTGAGCACCTGGAATTATTTTCCTTGCTTCCCATAAGGACCTAGGCTACATCCTGGGGATCTATCCACCTTTCTGCGCCTCAGGACACCCACACCTCTTCTTCTGCAATGTCAATATGTTTCAGAACATTGGGTATTAATCTTTAGGTGAATTCAAACAGTTGCTTTTGTAGTTCTTTGATCTCTCTTCAAAGGGTTCAGACAATTAATCTAATGTGACAGCCATGGTACCTCACCATGCATAAGGTCAAAAGTGATAGGAGTAGAAATAGGCCATTCGGCCTATCAAGTATACTCTGCCATTCAATCGTGGCTGATCTATCTCTCCCTCCTGATCCCATTCTCCTGCATTCTCCCCATAACCTCTGACACCTGTACGAATCAAAAAACTATACTTGTGCATATGGTAATAACCTCAACATGACCAGGAACTATCAGTCAGGATTCCTGCCAGTTCTGATGTTTCTTCCAACCAGTACTTTCCTCCTGTGAAGGATTCACATTTAGTCGCAGAGACCAACATTTACATTACGGGAAAATCCTCTTTACATCCAGGGAGGGAGAGCCACCTATCTTTGTGGAAAATGACAGTCCTGTTTCTATTGCTAAAGATGCAGTGTGACTTTCCAAATATTTCTGGCATTTTCTGTATTCATTTTATTTTCCAACAGCTACAGATGTTTTGGTTTTCAGTCACCTATCTTTGTCATTCTCAGATAATGGAAAAGTAGCAATCAATATCAACTTCAATCGCAACAATCCAGCAATTATGATGTCTCACAGTTCCAGCTGCTGTCTTTTCTCTCCTTTCTGCGTCTTACTCCATTTACACCTGCTCTAGATGGATTAGCAACCATTAATGAACCTTCAGCACCTTCTCCAAATTGATATGAGTTTGCATCATCAATCTTCTTGTAGTCTCCACACTATCGCAGTCCTTCACTTTCTTTGTCTCCATCCTTCCCCATGCACAGTAAGTTTAAACTGGCTTGCTTTCCACATTTCAAGCAGTTCTTTCAGCAGTTTTTTACTTCTTTAGATTCCAGAATCTACATTCACTTATCTCCCAAATCTGCTTTCTAAATTTTTCCGGTTCTGAAGAATGGACATCAATCTGAAATAATTCTCTCTTCATAAGTGCTGCCTGGCCTGCTGAATATTTCCATCATTTTCTCTTTTTATTTCCAATTTCCAGCAATTAATTTCCCACTCTCCATGATTACCCTGTAGTCTCCGTGTCTGTGAGTTATTGGCACCTCTCAAGCCACCTCACCAGCGATCTATTCAAACTGGGGCAAACTTCGAGTGGTTTCTGGATCTTTTCACTGCTTAGAGCTGTTATTATCTGAAGTACACTGTCCCTCAATCTGATTCGATTCAATTAATAACTATAACCACATTAAAGTTGCAATGCGCCATGTCTCTACACTGGCAATGTAGCAATTTATCCCTCTCCCAACTTGTAAGATCAGTTCTTCAGCTTCAAATGAAAGGATATAATGTATGTCCAAACCACACCTTAGTCTATGGCAGACTGGTTTGTTGTACTATTAATCCTAATCAGGATATTTCTTAATCAATAAGATGGCTATTATTGTATTGTTTCTAACTTCTACTTCAATCTATTCCTCAATCCATCAATTCCAATTAAAATGTTCCTCGATCTACTAAATATTTATCCACCATTTAAATTTCCAGCTTCCACCGAGCCAGAGATTTCCAGAGATTTGTCACTCCATAAGAAAAAAATGCGAAATACCTCAGTTTTAAATGACGAGCTTCGTATTTTTGTACAAAGGACACAAAGTGCTGGAGGTTCACAGCAGGTCAGGTAGCATTTCTGGAGAATGTGGATAGATGACATTTTGGGTCAAGACTCTTCTTCAGTTCCCAGAAAACTCACAGACCCAGAATTCTGCAAACATATTCTGCAGGGAAATTACCATGTGCATTCCTTACCATGGCTGAATAAACTTTAATGTCATAATCCCATGACATTTCATACAATTCATAACCTTTCCGGTGAGGTTATAAGGCAGCACATACTGGACACCACCCCCACCCTGCCAATGTATGTCTGGTGATGTTAGAGGCAAAATTCTCCGCATGTCATACCCAAGGCCCCCTTCCCCATCCCAATATAAGTCTAACAAAACTAGACCACTAAAGTGTGAGGTATGAATCCCTGAGAGCTGCCCTTGTAAGAGTTGCAAGCAGCTCGGGAGTTGTGGTCTGACCACTCCTGATGTAATCTGTAGCACTGCTGTCACAATTTATTATGAATGTTTTATTTTATTCGCCAATGAATAGTCTCACGCTGTTCCATTTTTTTTTATTTCTTTGTTCTGAAATTGGAAAATCCAGATTTGCTTAACCAGTACTCATGCCTTGTTTGAGAAGGAGGACTTCAGGAGATCTGCTTCCAGTCCTCTGTTAACATCATTGTAACTGGCTGCTTGGAAAAGCCGAGGGCACTTTGCTTTTATCTCCTTTTCTGTGAGAAAAATGTTTGATCTCTGGGAGTTTTCTAGTGACCCATCATATCCTAGCATAGAAGATCACATGTCAACAATATACTTTTAAGATGAACTGGACCTCACCATTTTGTTTTATCTATCTAGAAATGTTCTTATATTTATTTGTTTTCCACAAATTGAATCTAGAAATGCCATGAGAACTATTCAAGTCTTCAAGGCATCTTGCTAAGAGATGCATTATTCTACACATTAGGGCAAGATCACAAACATTGGTCACATATAGCCAGTTATTATTGCCATTGTGAAAAGCATTATCTATTCATCTAACAATTTCAATTTCAATTAATTTATCAACAATAACTTTAGATTATAATATTATCATTAAATAGGGATCATTAAATTGTAGTTTGCACATGAAGTTAATTTATTCAGTCACCATACCTATGAGTGAAAAATGCAGAATCAGTACCATTAATCAATAGCTCTTAAATCACATGGAATCTAAACACAGATTTTCTAAAATTTGAAATCAAAACTACATCTGCAGTTCCTTCCTACACACTTGAGTACAAATGCATCAGATTCTAAAGATTGCACCACAGGTTGGCAAGCCAGAACAAATTGGAAACCATGCAGGGGATATATTTATAGGAAGGTAGAATTGAAAATTAGATTAAATTGATTGAACTTTGTTTAGACTACACTAACTATTGTGTACAGTTCTGTTTACTGTATTGTACTGATGGAGATGACCCAGAAGTTGCAGAGAAGGACAATATCAGAAATGCTAGGGCATACATAATCAGGTAAAGATGAACACAACACAATACCATTTATTTGTCATTTGAACCTCACATTTGGTTTCTGCAGTCGTACAAGAAAAGAACCAAGACACGCACCAACACAATTTACACAAACATCCATCACAGTGAATCTCCTCCTCACTGTGATGGAAGGCAAAGTCTTGTCTCTCCCCTGCTCTCCATTCTTCGCCCAGTCAAAGTCAAAGTCAAACCCCCCGGCGGGCGCTAGCAAGTCCGCGGCCATTTAAAGTCGTGCCGGGCGATGTAAGGCCCTGCTCGAGGTCACTTTCAACCCCGCAATTTGGGCGGGAGAAGTCGCCGTTGCCGGTGCTCCGCAAAGCGGTCTCCCACCGGGGACCCGTGAGCTCCAGGTGTCACCATCCACGCTCCGAACCGGCCAGCTCCACGATGGTAGGTCCGCAGCTTCACCGGCTCCATGACTTGAGCCCCCAGGTCGTTCCGGTTGGAGGCCGCTCCACTGTGCTAGGCCCCAACGACAACGGAGACCCGACAGGGAAAAGGTCGGGTCCCCGTGCAGGGAAGAGATTTAAAAGTTTCCCCCACCCACCCCCCGCACATACACATTTAAAAACCCACTACAAACTATACCCTCAACGGGACAAAAACAGACAGACTGCAGATGCCGCTACGACTTCGGTCGCGCCGCCCACCCAGAGACCATACCAAGGATGAAGGGTAGCCTAACAAAATCTGTAAAAATTATGAAAGATTGTAATAACTGGAAAAAGAGAGGTTTCCAATGTATCGAAGAATATAATTTGAGGCCATTAATATTAAGAAACCCAATGGTGTATTGAAAAGAGGTGGCTTTACACAAACAGTGGCTGCAAAGTGGAACATGAACCCACAGGACATAGTAGAAGTAAATAGAATAAATGCAGGAAAGGAAGCCTAACCTAACAGATGGGGGAGAAAAGAATGGACTGTTAGGCTAATAGAATTAGAAGGAGTAAAATGACAGGAGACTTGAGAACAGAATAGATGCCAAAGTGGATTGTGGATAGGCAAATTGGTGGTATCTTGACTGTTATCCTAAGTAATACCTTCGCAATTAGGTAATCTTAGTTATTAAGCATATAAAATTCCAAGGGAGGTGTAGAATAGTTTCAAAAAAACATAAAGGAATGACCATTTAATATGGTGATAATACAGCCGGAGATAGAAGTAACCAGGTGAATCAGTTGTAGAACATGGGGGCCAAAATGAGGCCAAACATCTAGGACAGGGTTCGGCAACCTATGGCAGATTCGGCCCGTAACCCGAAAAGCCGTGGGTTTTTTTCAATTCGTTTTTGCGGGGTCGTGGCAGGTGAGCCGACCTGAGAACTGCAGCCAGTCCCTGGGACGCGAGCTGATCTGGGAACGGCAGCTAGTCCCTGGGCACACAGAATGCCAACTTGATCATTATGGACAAATTGGGCCAGCCATGTACATGTTGTATAACTCTGACCCTATGCAGATCTGAATGGCCTTAGAATTACCATTTAAGCAAAATTGCCCCCACTTTCCCCATTTTGATTCTTGAGATTAATATCCCTTTGCTCTGTTAACAACGTTGAAGTATATATGAGGTAGAGTCAGGAAAGGGAACATGTTATTTTTTTTTAGTTTGCTTTAATTTGTTAGTTGATGCCATAATTTCTGAAATGGTCTTAAAGTAACTTAACTGTTACAATCAGTTTTATTCGTCACTTGCACATAAAGTGCAAGTGAAATGAATTTGCCAGCAGTGGTACAATGAAAAAGAACACACAAAAACACAATAAAAATTTAACACGAACATCCACCACAGCATTCATCACTGTGGTGGAAGGCACAAAATTTGGCCAGTCCTCCTCCATTTTCCATTATAAAGCACAAATAAGTGATTTTTGTCCAAACAATTGGAACTTGCATAAAGTGTTTGCATTATTAGCAGGGCTGCCAACTCTCACACATTGAGCGTGAGACTCACACATTTCACAAAATTCTCATGCTTAAAAATCTGCAGGAAGTTCAAAATAAAGCAAAAATTGTTTTAGAGGTGAGTAAAAACCATGAGGGAAATATAAGGTGAATGAATAGTCTTTTTCCCGGGATATGTGATTCAAGAACTAGAGGGCATTGGTTTAAAGCAGGGCTGTCAAACTACCGGCCCGCCAGATGATTTTGGGGGTAAAAAAAGTAGTTTAGTTTCTTGCATGCAGATGGTGTGATAGGTGGTCCCAGCACCAATCCCCATCCCCCTTCCCCCCTGAGGCACGGCACACACCTCCCATCCTCACCTCCGGTGGATCTATGTCCGTCGGCCGCTCTGTCCATACCCCATGAAGTTTTAACCCCGGCCCGGAGACAGGAGCGGACCGGATGAGTGGGGGCGTCGATGCCGCGGGGATGAATCTCGGGCTAAGGCTCCGTTCCGATGCCTGACCCCTGGGTCACTGACCCTCACCTCCCCCGGACCCCCGGGTCACTGACCCTCACTTCCCCCAGACCCCAGCTGGACAAGGAGCACCTGGGCCGGCCCGCATTCCCAGGAGGGAGAGGAGGGAAACGCTCCCCAGGCATCGCCAAGTCTCCGCTCACTCCAGATGTTGTCACTGCTTCACTGACACTGACACGGCCACACTCTCATACACACACTGACACATACAAGGTTTAAAGGGATATGGGCCAAATGCGGATAAATGGGACTAGTTTAAATGGGTCATCTTGATCTGCATGAACAAGTTGTGATGAAGGGTCTGTTTCCATGCTGTAAGACTATGACACATTGTAGAAAGGGTGCAATTGCTCTGGGGCGATTTATGAAGATGTTGGCAGGGCTGGAATTTGTTTTCATTTTGAAGAAAGATTTGATAACTGGTATTGTATTCTCTGCAGCAACGGAGGTGAAGAAAAAACTTAGTTGAGGTGAATGGCGTGATAGATGGAATTGGTGTATGATAGATTGCTGGTTGGTGTGGACTTGGTGGGCTGAACGGCCTGTTTCCATATATATTTTTACATATATAAATTTAATTGAACCATATATGATTGAATATGTGGCATTATTTTCGTCTTGTTTCTATATTCAACGGGTAAGGTTGATTGATTTATTTGTGCAGAACAGTGATGGAAGTCTGCTTTGGTTCTCAGTGTTTTTCTTTTGCTTTGTTTCTCTGTGTTTTTCTCTATGTATATGCATAACAGCATGAATATAATCTGATTTCCATACATGAATGTAGTCATTCAAGTGCTGCACCTGTTGATCAGAGCCTAGCTCTATTGTGGAATGTAATTAGGAATGTAATTTAGCCTAGCCTTATTCATACCTAATCCAATTTAAAGCATAAATGTTGCATTCAAGTGTAAGTTGACTCGCTACAGTATGCACCAGATTGCACAATTTCAAGCTGAAAAATGCAAAAGCTCCCGACCTCCCACACCCTCCCCCCCTCGGTCGCTACGCTCCCTCACAATTTCTCACTCTCAACTCTCACCCAATGTTGGCAGCCCTGCTTGTTCTGTTGTTTATTGTTCAAGTGTAGATATCCCAACCCGAAACGTCACATATCCATTTTCTCCAGGGATGCTGCCCGACCCACTGAGTTACTCCAGCATTTTGTGTCTTTCCTTGTAGATATAAATAATAATTTTCTTAGTTTAGCTGTACATTCAGTGGAAATCTTGACGTTGTTTTATCTCCTGACACCACCATGCGGCACTCCAGCTCCAGCTGAGAGATCAAGATGAATTCAAGCTCTGCCAGCAGTCCTATATGTGCATGGCATAGTGTCATTCTAATTTACAATGAGGTGGAGGAAAAAACTGCAAGGAGCATGGGAGGGAGGTTGGAGAGACATGGGTCCAGTAGGAAATGTAAAGGCATCTGAAAAAGGATTCCAACCCTAAACGTTGTTTGTCCTTTTCCTCCACAGATGCTGCCTGATGGGAATGGCATGTTGGCCTTCATAACAAGAGGAGTTGAGTATAGGAGCAAAGAGGTCCTTCTGCAGTTGTATAGGGCCCTAGTGAGACCACACCTGGAGTATTGTGTGCAGTTTTGGTCCCCTAATTTGAGGAAGGACATTCTTGCTATTACGGGAGTGCTGCATAGGTTTACAAGGTTAATTCCCGGGATGGCGGGTCTGTCATATGATGAGAGAATGGAGAGGCTGGGCTTGTATACTCTGGAGTTTAGAAGGATGAGAGGAGATCTTATTGAAACATATAAGATTATTAAAGGTTTGGACATGCTAGAGGCAGGAAACATTTTCCCGATGTTGGGCGGGGGACACAGTTTAAGAATAAGGGGTTAGCCATTTAGAACGGAGACGAGTAAACACTTTTTCTCACAGGAAGTTGTGAGTCTGTGGAATGCTCTGCCTCAGAGGTGAGTGGAAGCCGGTTCTCTGGATACTTTCAAGAGAGAGCTAGATAGGGCTCTTAAAGATAGCGGAGTCAGGGGATATGGGGAGAAGGCAGGAACGGGGTACTGATTGGGGATGATCAGCCCAGATCACATTGAATGGCGGTGCTGGCTCGAGGGGCCGAATGGCATACTGCTGCACCTATTGTCTATTGTCTATTGCCTGACCCGCTGTGCTCCTCCAGTATTTTGGTCATCTTTACTCAAACCTTTATTTAATAAAGGTTACATACTGGTTACCTTCTTAATTTCCTGCTGCATTTAAAAGGACCAAGGATAGGTGTCATCAACATAGATAGGTGACATTTTCTGATTGAGATGGGTCCCTTCTCCACACATGCTGCCTGACCTGACTAATGCACGTAAGGCTGCTGGCCCTGACGGCATCCCCGGGCGCGTGCTCAGTGCCTGTGCTGCGCAGCTGACAGACGTCTGGACTGACATCTTCAACCTGTCACTTGCCCAAGCAGTTGTTCCCACTTGCCTTAAAGCCACCTCCATCGTGCCAGTGCCAAAACACTCCACTGCGGCAAGCCTCAACGACTTCCGCCCAGTTGCACTTACCCCCATCATCACCAAGTGCTTCGAGAGGCTGGTCCTGGCACACCTCAAAAGCTGCCTACCCCCCACACTGGATCCCTATCAGTTTGCCTACCGCAAGAACAGGAGTACGGAGGATGCCATCTCAATGGCACTTCACTCCGCCCTCTCCCACCTTGACAACAGAGACACTTATGTAAGAATGCTGTTCATCGATTACAGCTCAGCATTCAACACCATTATTCCATCAAAACTGATCACCAAACTCGGTAACCTGGGCATCGACCCTCCCTCTGCAATTGGATACTGGACTTTCTAACCAACAGACCCCAGTCTGTGAGGTTAGACAAGCACACCTCTTCCACCCTCACCCTGAACACCGGCGTTCCTCAGGGCTGTGTGCTGAGCCCCCTCCTCTACTCCCTCTTCACCTATGACTGCACACCTGTACATGGTACTAACACCATCATCAAGTATGCAGATGATACAACGGTGATTGGCCTCATCAGCAACAACGATGAGCTGGCCTACAGGGAGGAGGTCCAGCACTTAGCAGCATGGTGCGCTGACAACAACCTGGCCCTTAACTCCAAGAAGACCAAGGAGCTCATTGTAGACTTCAGGAAGTCCAGAGGCGGCACGCACACCCCCATCCACATTAACGGGACGGAGGTGGAACGTGTTTCTAGCTTCAGGTTCCTGGGAGTCAACATCTCCGATGACCTCTCTTGGACCCACAATACCTCTACTCTGATCAAGAAGGCTCATCAGCGTCTCTTCTTCCTGAGGAGACTGAAGAAGGTCCATCTGTCTCCTCAGATCCTGGTGGACTTCTACCGCTGCACCATCGAGAGCATCCTTACCAACTGCATCACAGTATGGTATGGCAACTGCTCTGTCTCCGACCGGAAGGCATTGCAGAGGGTGGTGAAAATTGCCCAACGCATCACCGGTTCCACGCTCCCCTCCATTGAGTCTGTCCAAAGCAAGCGCTGTCTGCGGAGGGCGCTCAGCATCGCCAAGGACTGCTCTCACCCCAACCATGGACTGTTTACCCTCCTACCATCCGGGAGGCGCTACAGGTCTCTCCGTTGCTGAACCAGCAGGTCGAGGAACAGCTTCTTTCCGGCGGCTGTCACTCTACTAAACAACGTACCTCGGTGACTGCCAATCACCCCCCCCCCCCCCCCCCCCCCCCCCCCCCCCCCCCCCCCCCCCCCCCCCCCCCCCCCCCCCCCCCCCCCCCCCCCCCCCCCCCCCCCCCATTAAAAGGACACTTATTATTTTTTTTTAATTCAAATCGTTTGCTATGTCGCTCTTCAAGGGAGATGCTAAATGCATTTTGTTGTCTCTGTACTGTACACTGACAATGACAATTAAAATTGAATCTGAATCGGAATCGGACCTGAGTTAATCCATTTTCATCCTATACTTTGTGTCCTTTTTTTTGTTGTAAACCAGCATCTGCAGTTCCTTGTTTTTAAATAATAAAGCAGAACCTACTTAATAAAGGCAGGGCTGAACGAGATAGGGATACATCCAGAGTCCAGGGACAATATTACCTTGAGTATCTTCACCCCAAGCCTGAGCGACGGGCCTGCCCGTTGCCTTGGAGACGGACGCGCGCCTCTCGACGCCTTGCGCGCGCCCGACGGCGCGTGACGTCAGCGCGCAGAGGTCGTGAGCGCGCGGCGACGGTGGCGCGCGGGTTCCGTGGAAGAACCGGAAGCAGCTTGTCAACGGGCTGGGCCTGGGGGCGGACATGGCGGCCGGCGGTCGTTTCCTCACGCAGCTGTTTCCCTCGCTGAGCGCGGCGGCGAGGTGCCTGCGATCCCCGGCCTCGTACAGGAGCTTGCAGCGCGGATGCCGGCGTCGGGAAGGGTCGGACCGACGTTTGTTGAGCACGGCTGCCCGGTTACTGAGGTGAGGCGAGGCGGGGCTTAGGTGGCGGCCGGTGACACAGGGCCCAGGTAACTATGGCGACACACCTGTTACGGAGCGGCGTCCAGGTATATCATCATTTTATATCATCATACCTGACCTCACTCAGATGGGAGGGAAGTCCGCAAAGGTAGTTGGTGCCAAAACATTTCCTTGGGACGTTGATATCAGTTGAGCTGAGCGTTGACATGTTGGGCATTTCATCAGAGTTGTGCCTTCTCCCAGGATGAGCGTAAAAGAAAGTGATATATCTGTTCACATATGCACTAAGTACAGCAGCCCTGAGAGCAACACACACTCGGTGACCAAATTCTCCCCTCCCCAGTAATCAAGAGGTGAGCGCTATTTTTGCTTGACCTTGACTATCACCAATGACTATGACTTGGGCTGATCACCAACGGTGATGAAACAAAATACAGAGTGGAGGTGCAGAACCTGGTGGACTGGTGCGCAGACGTTACAAGGCCTTCTACGCCCGAACCGCCAGACTCATGAACCGCTTCATTCCCAGAGCTACAGCGGCTCTGAACCGGCCCTGCTAAGTGCCCCGTGCCCCCCACCACGGATGGAAGCTGCATACAAAATTTTGTTGCGCTTATGTGTAATGACAATAAAATATATTATTATTATCTGCTCCAGCCGACTCTTGTTGCACACCTCGGCCCCTCCTATCTGTACACTGTGGATGGCTCGATTGTAATCATGCAATGTCTTTCCACTGACTGTTTACTAAGTAACAAAATATTTTCACTGTACATTGGTACACGTGACGCTAAACTCAACTCCCAGATCCTCAGCATCTTCAGGTAGTCAGACAAATGGGGCGGATGGTCTGGTTCCGATGTGGTGCACTCCCAATGAATGGTCTTGATGTTGTCAATACCATCTCCCTTCCTTCTCATTTGAATTGACATGGGCGAGAATCCTCGGAGTAAGTGGTGATGTTATTTTTTCAAGGCTGGTAATCTCTTTCCACTACAGAGCTTGGAACACTGTTTCTTTTTTGGAACATTAGTATTTGGCACTTAAATAATGTAAGTTGTTATTTGTGTATGGATTTTTACATTTCATTAACTCCGAGCTTCCAAGCATGATAGTCACTAGCTAATTGGAAATCTGATGTGAATAACTGCTTTTGATACAAACTGATAACACTGTTTTATTTATCTGAACGGCACTCATTTTCATGATGTATGCACTGCAAAACAAAAAAATGTCACTATATAGGTACATATGCCAGTCGGAATTACGCTCAATGAAGCATTCACATATTATTTCTGCTTCAAATAAAGTCACAAACTGTAGATCAGTGCATGTTCCTTTAACATAGTGACCTCCCCACCACTAACCACTCCCCATTATCTCCAGTATAATTGTAGTGTCCCCACCTCTAGCTCGCTCTCTAGCTCCAGTGATGACCACGGACAGCTATTGCATAGTGTGTAACAGTAACTTTAATAAACAGTTATAGTAAAAGACTCTGTGTGGAATCGAGTTGTTTTACATGGTGTCAGAAATGGGATTCGAACCCACGCCTCCAATTGGAGACCTAGCACTTCCTGGTCCTGGTGGACTCGTATTCCAGTTGGTTCGAGGTGGATCAGCTGCCCTCCATCACATCTGCCGCCGTCATCGGGTAGCTTTGCCGCCACTTTTCCACCTTCGGCTCCCCGGTGACCCTCCGATCGGACAACGGCAGCCAATTTTCCAGCGCTGAGTTCCGTGCCTTCGCTGCCCGTTGGAACTTTCACCACATCACCAGCAGCCCCGAGTATCCTCAAAGCAACGGACTTGCTGAACGGGCCATCCGCAGTGCCAAGGAGCTGTTGGAACAATGCCGCCTTTCCCGTTCCGACTTCTACCTTGCCCTGCTCAACCTCCGCAACATTTCCCGCGACCCCGCGCTCGGTTCCCCTGCCCAGCGCCTCATGTCCCGCATCACTAGACCACCTCTCCCTGTCTCACAGCAGTCCCTCAAACCCTCGGTCCAGAACCCTGCCACTGTCACGGAGCGCATCGTCGAAAAGAAAGCCATCCAGAAGCGCTCCTTTGACAAGTCCGTCCGGCCACTTCCACGGCTGTTCCCGGGGCAGGTGGTTCGCATGCAGTCCCCCTCCGGCCACTACCGGCTGGCCGTCGTGGTTGGCAACGCCTGCTCTCCACGGTCCTACCTCGTCGATTACGAGGGGGCTATCTACCGTCGTTCCAGCCAGCACCTCTTGCTCGTTAACGAACCTACTCCGCCTCCCGCGGACCCGTTCCACCCGCCTATCCCCAGCGGCCCGCCCGTCGCCCCGCCACCCCCAGCCACTCCTCGCATGCCGCGGAAGCTCCCCTCCCAGCTCTCTGTACCCCGCTCACCACAGCCTTGTTCCCCTGCCTCGCCTGCCAGCGTACCCGTCTCCCCTGGCGGTTCTCCTCCTCCTCCTCCTGTCCTTTCACCGCCCGGCTTTCCAACCGATACCCCTGCTGCGGTCCCTTCTGCTCCTGCGGTGGAAGGGGAGTGCGGTTTGCGCACCCGCTCTGGCCGGCTGGTCAAGCCGCCTGTTCGTTACGGGGAGTTCGCGTAGCTTTTAACTGTTCCTGGTGTGGTTTACAATTTTAGCGTATGAGCTGTGGTCGCTCTGTGTATTGCCCTGTACTGTCATGCTTTTGTTTCTAAGAGGAAGGATGTAGATCAGTGCATGTTCCTTTAACATAGTGACCTCCCCACCACTAACCACTCCCCATTGTCTCCAGTATAATTGTAGTGTCCCCACCTCTAGCTCGCTCTCTAGCTCCAGTGATGACCACGGACAGCTATTGCATAGTGTGTATCAGTGAATGTAATAAACAGTTATAGTAAAAGACTCTGTGTGGAATCGAGTCGTTTTACACAAACTAAACATATTCACCAATCAAGACATGATATATATCACAATGACATGCAGCAAAATTATAATACAGTATCTCAACTCTTTTTACACATTGCAATTAATGCAATTTTTATTATTTCTTTCCACTTCCAAACAAAAATGTGATTGGATTATTCAGCGTATGATCAACTTGTGTCAATAAATCCTGGACCATGATAACATACATGCTTAACCATGCACACTACAGGTTGATGCAAGCATGTTTTCTGTGAAGGACCGAAAATTATCATGACATGACCATAGCATGGGTCGTTAATGCTATTGGTACAGAAACACTCTCGCTTCTCACATAATTTATCCACAACAAAATATACAGTTTGCAAGGAATTTTCTAAAGGCATTTTATGATAATAGCTGTTAAAACTGGCTATAGCCATCTGACAGGTTAAACATTACACTAACTAAGAAGAGATGGCCAAAGGACATAAATGCAGCAAATGTTCTTTTGATAATATATATAAAGGTGTCAAGACGCCACATTACCGGACATTCAGATTAGTGTTGTGAACAGCAATGAAGATATCCAGTTTGTAAGCAACAAATTAAAACAAAATTGTTGATAACTGCTTTTTCCATCATTCCCACTTCAGAATTAACGTTAAATTTTCAACTGAAATATCCCCTGGCCAAATCTGTGGTATATGACTGACTAGAAGTAAAACCTGGATACATGTATAGTTGTGAATGTTTCTCATTAAATAACTACAGTACTGATACTCCATATTAAGAGCATTGATTTGCCGTTAAAATGAATTCTGTAATAATGTGTCAATGGTAGCAGTGACAATCGAACCCTGCGGTTTTAATGTTTCACGTGTGTTCACAATTTAATTAATCCATCTTTATGGATTAAAACAAATAATAACGGGGGGGGGGGGGGGTTGAGAAGGCAATCGGTGTGGAATGAATGGATTGATGCAGGGGATTTAGAGTGTGTTGGTTGGAGTAGGTAAAATTGTGAGGGGAGAGTGCGGGGGATGACAATGGGGTTGAATGGGGGGGGGGGGGGATATGTGCAGGATGGATGTGGGGGATCAGTGCAGGATGAAGGGGTGGAGCAGTGCAGGATGGATGGGAAGGGGGGTCAGTACAAGATCAATTGGAGGACCAAGGCAGGATTGATGGGGAGTGGCAGGAGAATCAATGCGAGGTGGATAAGGAGATCAGTGCAGTATGAATAGATGGGGGGGGGGGGGGGGGGTAGTAGATGAGGAGGGGAGCACACGGGACGTCAGTGAGGACTGAATAGAGGCAGGAATGGGGATCAGTGCGGGATGGAGAGGAGGGGTCTCAGGATAAGGGGGGCCTACGAGAGAGAGAGGAAGGGGCAGAGGAGGTGGTAAGGAAGTTCAGCGCTCCTCGGACAACACCGGCATCATCGCTGCAGGCACGGAAATCGCTATCAAAATATGGAGGGAACAGGGGACACACAATATCTTGGCGGCCGCGCGCGCAAGCGCACACACGCATGCGTGGCTTCGGATGCCCTGTGAACGGTAATTTCAGCTCAACCCAGCACTAAATGCAGCTCAACTCTGCCTGTCTCGCCTGGTCATGCCTGGACTGATGACATATTTCCCGTAAATCCAGGCAGGGATAACCTGGCGGGACAGGCAGAGTTGAGCTGGGTTTAGCGCTGCTTCTCTGCGCTGGTTTCTCCTGCGCAGTTGGGATCTCCTCGCCACCGCCTCACCTTCTCTGCCAACCAACAGGAAGGTGCGGGGCCGAGCGGTGCAGACACTTCAGACGGCGGAAGGGGGCCTCTCCTTCCCTCCCCCCTCCCGGCCTCGGCGTGTGGGAGGGGTTGTTTTGAAAGCGCCGTTGGTGAAGTGGCAGGCAGCGGCCGTTATCAGGGCAGGCGGGAGAAGGAGGAGATGGAGCCATTGCCGCTGCAGCTGTTCGGGGCCCGTCATTTGCTCCGACCGTCCGTCACGCCACACTTACTATCTTTCCCACGCGTTACAGCCGTCGCCGACAAAAAATGTCACGTTGCCTTTCTCCAGAGATGCTCCCTGACCTGCTGAGTTACTCCAGTTTTTTGTCTATCTTCGGTATCAACCAGTATCTGCGTGCCAAGCCGGGCAAAATGACTCGGTGTTTAGGTTGCCTGGTCGCACTTTGGTTGGTCAGTGGCACCCGGGCAACCGCTAATTTCGAGCCCTGTATAAACGAGTAAGGAGGGGGGCAATAAGTTCCATATTGGAAAAACAGCCAATTAGCATACACTAAACAAGACAAACAATAAACAGGAAATGTCAACACAGATTTACAGGCTTTGCTCCAACCACCAAGCGGTTACTCCGTGAAACAACAAATTCAGTCCGTTTTTCCCAATACAAAGGGCACTCTAACCAAAATCCATTATAAAGAGGTCCTAATAAAAAGTGTAAACTGTATTGGAACATGACTTCCCCATAGGGTGTCATAACAGCCTGCGAATGCACCTTCTGTAATGGTTACTGGATAATCAAGAGTAACAAGGCAGCTTGTTTTCCTATTCCTTTTCTGGGTCAAATTCCGTAATATGTAATATCCAATAGAGTTTCTGTTCAATTTGTTAAATGCAGTTCTATGGTATTTTAAATGTAGTTCCATGGTCCGTTGAAATGCTATGCAGATTTTAATGATATATTGTTTAAAAACTACTTTGAGAATCCTTATCTGCAGAATTTCTGAATAGCAAAATAATATTATCTAATTACTATGAAATGTTAATTATAAATACTTAATCTGTTTAAATGAAAGTTCCTCTAATTTGACCAGTATTTGTATCTTTTCATTTGATTTCAAAGGAAATAAGTTTAGGTTGTCCATTTCAGCCAGCGGAGCAAACTTTCACCTTGTTCTCTTTTTGCAGTTCAGAAGATAAAGTGAAGGTCAATTTTATTAACCGTGATGGAGAGAAACTTACAGCAGTGGGAAATTTAGGTGATACTCTATTAGATGTTGTCATTGAAAATGATCTGGACATTGATGGTTTTGGTAAGTCCAGCTATTTTTAATTCTATGAAAATTAAAAAAAAATGATTGTAACTCCAACTTCTTGTTGCTTGTTTACCTGCAGTGATTCGATCAATTAGAAGAAAAACATTAATGTTGAAAAGATCAACAGATTTGGTGCTATACATTTCATGGGATCTTGCATCCCTGCACCCCTCACTCTATTGACATTGCACGCCCCCTCTCCCTTCCTATGGCCTTGCATGCCTTCTTCCTCCCATGTGCTGCTTCCATTTCCTTCTCCACCCCCCACTGTTGGCTTCTAGTCGCCTCTTTTCCTTCACCCCAGAGGATTCTTGCACCCTTTGAAAAACATTCCAATTATCTTATTTGGAGCTGAGTAGCTGAAGGAAAAGAGGGTGGCGCAAAGGTGCAGCTGTTAGGACTGTTTCTTCCCAGTCTCAGAGATCCTGTCATTGGGTGTTTTTTGTGTGGAGTTTTCACACACTCTGTGACCGTGTGGGTTTCCTCCAGGTGCTCCAGTTTCCTCCCACATCCCAAATACATGTGGGTTTGTAGGTTAATTGACCGCTGTAAATTGCCCCTAGTGTGTAGTAAGTATGTAACACCAGTGTGAACGGGTAATCGAAGGTCAGCATGAACGCATGGACCCGTTTCCATGCTGCATCTCTAAACTAAATTAAACAGCATAGTTTAAGCGGAGCAATGAGTTTAAACAAGTCATAATGATATGATTTGCACAATGGTGCTGCAACTGATAAGGATTATAGTATAGATTACTATACTTGTGTATGGCTTTATTGTATTCATGAATCGTTTAATTTGACTGTTCTGTATCTTAATACACGTAACACAAAGACAAATTGGAACACTACTCAACAATGTACCTCGGTGACTGCCAATCACCCCCCCCCCCCGGACACTCCTCCCACAGGAAAAACACTATGTCTGTATACATGTAAATAGTTTAATTTATTGAAATCATATTCTATGTCGCTCTTCCAGGGAGATGCTAACTGCATTTCGTTGTCTCTGTACTGTACACTGACAATGACAATTAAAGTTGAATCTGAATCTGAATCTGAAATACAAGGATGGAGTTAAAGGGAAAGAGTATTGAAAAAGTTAAGAAAGACACCAGAATTAAAGGGACAGAAAGCTCACGAAGGGATAGGAGAGTATAACCAAGTGAAATAGGAATTGATGTGAAAGATGAGGTGAGTAATGGATTAAAAATATATATGAATGCGCAAAGTATAAGAAGTAAAGTGGTTGAGCTTGAGGCTCAGTTAGAGATTGGTAGACATTGTGGGGATTACTGAGACATGGTTGCAGGAGGATCGGGACTGGGAACTGAATATTCAGGGTTATACGTCCTATAGAAAGGACAGGCAGGTGGGCAGAGGAGGTAGGGTAGCTCTGTTGGTGAGGGATGAAATTCAGTCCATTACGAGGGGTGACATAGGGACTGACGATGTAGAGTCGGTGTGGATAGAATTGAGGAATTGTATAGGTAAGAAGACACTAATGGGAGTTATCTACAGGCCCCCAAACAGTAGCCTGATTATAGGGTGCAAGTTGCAGCAGGAGTTAAAATTGGCATGTAACAAAGGTAACGCCACTGTGGTTATGGGAAATTTTAATATGCAGGTAGACTGGGAAAATCAGGTTAGTTCTGTACCCCAAGAAAGGGAGTTTTGTAGAGTGTGTCTGATATGGATTGTACTGGAACCTACCAGAGAGACGGCAATTCTGGATGTAGTGTTGTCTAATGAACCAGATTTAATAAGGGAACTCCAAGTAAAGGAACCGCTAGAGGTAGTGACCATAATATGATGAGTTTTAATCTGCAATTTGAGAGGGAGAAGGTTAAATCAGGGGACTATGAAGGCATGAGAGAGAAGCTGGCCAAGGTCGACTGGAAATGAATCCTAGCAGGAATGACGGTGGAACAGCAATAGCAGGAATTTCTGGGCATAATCCAGAAGATGCAGGATCATTTCATTCCAAAGAGGAAGAAAGATTCCAAGTGGAGTAAGAAGCAACCGTGGTTGACAATGGAAGTTAGGATGGAATAAAAATTAAAAAAGAGGTGTATAACATAGCAAAGAGTAGCGGGAATCCAGAGGATTGGGTAATTTTCAAAGGACAGATGAAGGTAACAAAAAGGGCAATACGGGGTGAAAAGATGAAGTACGAGGGTAAGCTGGCTACGAATATAAAGAAGAATAGTTAAAGCTTCTTTAGGTATGTTGAGAGAAAAAGATTAGTAAAGACAAATATGGGACGGCAGAAAGGAAGGCAGAAATAGGTGACATTTTTATGGAGAACAAGGCAATGGCAGAAGAGTTGAACAGGTGCTTTGGTTCTGTCTTCAATAAGGAAGACACAAACAATCACCAAGATGTAGTAGAGGACAGAGGTTCTAGGGAGACGGAGGAACTGAAAGAAATTTGCATTAGACGAGAAATACTATTGGGTAGGCTGATGGGACCGAAGGCTAATTCATCCCCAGGGTCTTATGGTCTGTATCCCAGGATGCTGCAGGAGGTGGCACAGAAACCGTGGCTGCATTGATGATCATTTCCCAATGTTCTATAGATTCAGGATCAGTTCCTGTGGATTGTAGGGTAGCTAATGTTATCCCACTTTTCAAGTAAGGAGCGAGAGAGAAAACGGGGAATTATAGACCAGTTAGCCTAACATCGGTGATGGGGAAGATTCTGCAGTCAATTATTAAAGAAGTAATTACAGCGCATTTGGATAGCAGTAAAGGGATTGGTCCAAGTCAGCATGGAATTTTGAAGGGGAAATCCTGCTTGACTAATCTTCTGGAATTTTTTGAGGATGTGACAAGTAAAATGGATGAAGGAGAGCCAGTGGATGTAGTGGATCTGTTGCTGGGCCCGCAACTACTTTCAATATATATTAATGATTTAGATGACAGAATTAAAAGTAACACTAGCAAATCTGCAGATGACACAAAGCTGGGTGGCAGTGTGAACTGCTAGGAGGTTGGAGGGTGACTTGGACAGGTTGAGCAAGTGGGCAGATGCATGGCAGATGCAGTATAATGTAGATAAATGTGAGGTTATCCACTTTGGCGGCAAGAACAAGAAGGCAGATTATTATCTCAATGGTGTCAGATTAGAAAATAGGGAAGTGCAACAAGACTTGGGTGTCCTTGTACATCAGTCACTGAAAGTAAACATGTAAGTACTGCAGGCAGTGAAGAAAGCGAATGGCATGTTGGTCTTCATAATGAGAGGATTTGAGTATAGGAGGAAAGAGGTCCTTCTACAGTTGTACAGGGCCCAGGTGAGACCATATGTGGAGTATTGTGTGCAGTTTTGGTCTTCTAATTTGAGGCAATGCAGCGTAGGTTCACGAGGTTAATCCCCGGGATTGTGGGCCTGTCATATGAGGAAAGATTGGAAAGACTGGGCTTGTATTCACTGGAGTTTAAGATGAGAGGGGATCCTATAAAATTATAAAAGGACTGGATAAGCTAGTTGCAGGAAAAATGTTCCCAATATTGGGGGAGTCCAGAACCAGGGGCCATAGTCTAAGAATAAAGGGGAGGCCATTTAAAACTGAGATGAAAATAAACTTTTTCACCCAGAGAGTTGTGAATTTGTGTAATTCTCTGCCATAGAAGGCAGTAGACGCCAACCCCCCCCCCGCCAGGCATACAAACACAGCGCTACAACAACTCCCCACTCCGGATGCAAGCCCGGCCCGGTCCGACACCTCTGGCAGCCCCTGGACAGGGACGAGAGGCACCCGGGAGGGGACGGGGACGGCCCAGCAGCAACTCAACAAACCCAGACCCGACATCGACAGGGACAAGCACGATCTCGCTCACTCACCAAAGCATAAAGCAATAAGTCAACAAAATAATCTTAGCTTTTAACAAAGGAACAAATAAATACAACTATTTCATAGTTTTAAAGCTGTATTTTCTTACTAGAAGAATCAAAACTGGAAAAAACTGAAGAAATGAAGGTTCACTGCTTTCCAGCAATGTTATGCATAATGACCTTTGACCTGGGCATGCGCCTTCGGTAACAGTCGGAAAACCGAACTCGCTTATAGGTTCCATGGGCGGAGGAATATTAGAGACAGTGTGAGCAGCACTGGTTTGCTTCTTAGTTATATTTTATTGTTGATGATATTCATAATGCCAGCCACCAGGAGCTGCTGCAGTAGCATAGTGCTGTCAATTATATATTTGGACCAGCTGACATGAAGTTTCTGGTGGTCTTTTGGTTAATGCTGTAAAAGATGTGATGTTTCAAAATGTCATCTGTTCTTGAATTTAGCAGCAGAAACTTTGTTCAGTGTTTTCATAATAGATTTGGCTTCTTGTGCTGACTGTAATGAGCAGGAAAATGTAATCGCTCTTTCTGGTGCTTCAGCAAGAAACAAACAGCATAAATTCACTGGAATCATGGTGGTATGCAGAAATACAAAAGTAGATCTCTTTATTATAGCAGTACAAAGTAAGCACCAATATAAAAGGTGCTTAAAATTCTAAAAGGGCAGAATTAGGTAGATGTTTCTAAGTCCTAAGTTGGCATGGGTACAAAATTAAATATTAAAATAGAACGCAGAACGATAACAATTCCAAGTACTTCAACTTCAAAGGTTAGCGGTTAAGATAGGCTAAGTAAACGTTTACAATTGCATTGGATAAATGGATGAAAGAAAATGTTGTCAGAAAATGTATAAAATGCAGGTAAATGTGATCGATGTGTACTCTTACAGACTTTTTGGCATGCTACTTTGAGATATTGACGAACATCTATTTTTTAATTTTTTAATTTTTACTAGATTTGTGTTTTTAGATAGTTTAACCAGAAAGCTAGTGGTAGCCTTCAATTGACAGCGTGTGCCCTATTTGTAGGTGCTTGTGAAGGAACCTTGGCTTGCTCTACATGTCATCTAATTTTTGAGGAACCCATTTATAAGAAGCTGGACTGCATCACAGATGAAGAGATGGATATGTTAGACCTTGCGTTTGGTCTCACTGACACGTAAGATATTACTTATTTTGCACTTCTTCGAAATCCCTATGTGATGATAATCCAATTTGCTTCTGTAAATTGTCCCTAGAGTATAGGGTAGAACTAATGGACGGGTGATTGGTGGTTGGCTCGGATTCGGTGGGCCAAAGGGCCTGTTTCCACGCCGTTTGTCTGTATCAGTTCAAGTTCAAGTTTACATTTATTGTCGCATGCACCAATTAGTACAGTGAAATTTGGGTTTGCCATACGAATAAAAAAGGAACACAGCACACGATGAATTTAACATAGACATCCCCACATAGCTGAATCAACGTTTCCCACTGTGAGGGAAGGTAATAAAGCCCAGCCATCTTCCTCCTTGTTCACCCGTGGTCGGGGGCCCCGATGTTTCAGGCCCTCTCGCCGGGATGATCGAAACTCCCACGTTGGAACGGAGAACACTCTCAGCGGTTTGGAGTTCTGAATCGGCCACTTCCTACCGGAGACCACGGCTCATGAAGTCCACAGGCCCAAACTGGCCGGAGATTCACACTGGCGCCCTCGACAGAGGGTTCCCAGGACTCCGCGATGTTGTTCAGCGCTGCCCGCAGCTGGATGCTCCGCACCACAGCTCCACGATGTTGAAGTAGTAGGCCCAACAAGCGATCCCCCAGTAAAGCACCGCACGCTCCTCACAGCGTTGTTAATTCAGTGCTGCCGCTGTTGAATCTCTGGCTGGTCTCCGGCAGGAAAGACCTCGCCAATCCAGTTGGTAGGCCGTGAGGAGGGAGCGAAGATGCGACTCGGAGAATAGTCGCATCCTCACCAGGAAGAGACTGAGTAATGGTTCCCCCTTTACCCTGCCCCCCTCCCCCACATAGAAAGACTAAGAAAACCTCCAAAACAAAAGATGTAAAAAAACAGACTGTAGGCAGAGGCTGCCTTCAAACGGCACCCCCGTGTGGCACTAAAACTTGCTGGTCTGGGGAAGAATGGAATATACCCTTCATATCTGGCTTCTATGTTTCATGACAACATTTATGCAAACTGAGACACTCCGCCTTTGTTCTTGTAAGTTAAAACACTACAGAAATCATGGAGTTAGTTTGTGAAGTCCATCTGAAATGTGGATTTCCCCCTCCAAATATTTTAATGTTCTGAGGTGTTTCAATTTAGCAATTTATGTAGAGCTGCAGCATGCTTTACACCACTATATAATGGAACAATTTTGCCAGTTGAAGATTAGTCTCCCAGGTTAAGCTACCTCAATTTGGAATGACATTAGTGCTTTCCTTAAGGTTATAGGGTGTCAAAGTAATTAATTAATTTTAGTAAATGCAAGGCTCAGGGAATACTGAGTAACTGAATGTTAGTACCCTCTTGCATAAGTTTGGTTCAGCACAAAAATACAGCTGCTTCTCGACCTACGATGGGGTTACGTTCCGATAAACCTATTGTAAACTGAAAATATCAAGTCAAAAACGCCTTTAATACGTCGCGATCGCATGACCGGAAGTGACGTGAAGCTCACTGCCGTTGCTGAGCATTTGCCGATTGTGAAGTTGAAATATCGCAAGTCGAAGCATCGTAAATCGGGGAGCATCTGTAGTACTAGTTTTTTAGTAGTATAACTAACGACTGATAACTAACTAACTAATCAGGCCACCCTGATTGACTTGATGAATGCTATATAAAGCTACAATTAAGGTGGGGAGTAGGGTGGCTTAATTACAAATATTTTTCTTTTGTGAGGAAAAAGGAAGTTTGGAATACAATAATGTATTGCAAAGCAGTTTTGAGTACATGTGTGAACCACAGAAGTAGGCAGTGAAGTTTTACTTTAAAGGCCATGATCGTTTGGCGTTGCATTTGGACTGTGGTGGTAGCAAGTTGGAAGAGGGCATCAAACAAAACTAGCAATTATTTTTATTATCAGTGTAGGGAGCAGATGAGAGATCGTCCAGAAATAATAAATGTTTAAGAAAGAACTGCAGATGCTGGAAAAATCAAAGGTAGACAAAAATGCTGGAGAAACTCGGGGGGTGAGGCAGCATCTATGGAGCGAAGGATTAGTGACGTTTCGGGTCGAGACCCTTCTTCAGACTGATGATGTGGGGGGGGGGGGGGGGGGGGGGTGGCAGGAAGGCAGGAAGAAGAAAGGAAGAGGCGGAGACAGTAGGCTGTGGGAGAGCTGGGAAGGGGATGGGTGGGGAAGGGAGAAGCAAGGACTACCTGAAATTGGAGAAGTCAATGTTCATACCGCTGGGGTGTAAACTGCCCAGGCAAAATACGAGGTGCTGCTCCTCCAATTTGCGGTGGGACTAAACTGCAAATTGGAGGAGCAGCACCTCATGTTTCACTTGGTCAGTTTACACCCCAGCGGTATCGACCCAAAACGTCACCTATTCCTTCGCCCCAGAGATGCTGCCTCACCCGCTGAGTTTCTCCAGCATTTTTGTCTACCATCCAGAAATAATACATCTATTAAGTAGGGTTTGGCAAAACTTTGGGAATCACTACCTTAAGTTAACAGAATATTGCTTTATGGTTTAAATTATATAATTTTGGTCCGATGTGCTGCCCTGCATCAGTTTTTAAAGATTTAGTTCTTAAATGCTACTTTTTGAACATCCTTGAATATCTCTAAGCCAATAATTGATTGCATGTGGCAAGTGTCTGAGACTTTAATTTAGAATCATTGTACCCTTCCGTGTGGCCACTCTTCTCTGTGTCAAGGTATGATTTGGCAAATCCTCAGCAAACCATCAGGGGAAAAAATGGTTCTTTGTTGTGACTTTTCAGTGACAACTGATTCGGATTTAAAACAATTTATCATTTTTTGTTTTGAACTGCTCTATCCATAAAAAGGAAAATATGAAACATTGTGTCTTTGTAACTTGTTGGTAATTTTGTAACAAATCTCAACAAGTGAGTGTTTGTTGAAACATTTACCATGTTAACATTGCCTTGTTTTTGGAAAGGCTGTTAATTTCAAAGGATGAAATGTAGTTGATTTTCTAAACATTTATTCACTTATGTAGCATAACAGTTCCAGGTTCAACAGGTAACAGTTTAGTAGTTGTAGATGGCTTTTAAATGTTCCGTGAAATATTGATCTCCCCCCCCACCCCCCCTAATATTTCAGAACATTGTATACATTGTCAGAATCTAGTGCTTGAGGTTTTGTTCGATACTGTATAACTTTTTGTATTGAGCCAGCAAAGTATTTTACTTCGGAGTCACGTGAGTGACTACGTGAAGAAGCCCGCCCCAGCACGCATTGCGGCATTACGTTTCAGCAGGCAACAGCGGCAGGCGGGAGACAGGGCTCCCGCAGAAACGAGAAAAACTAAGTTTAGGTAAGTACTTACCTTTATTTTTACAGCCCCTTTGCGTCTGCTTGTTCCCCGCAGGGCATGCAAGCGGCCCCCTTGGACTCCGGGAGGAGTTTTTTCCGTTGTCGGGAGGGGAGGAAAGACGCTACCAGGACCGCACTCACCGGCGGACCATGGATGGGAGCTGTGCCGGTGCCGGTAACTCTCCACAGGGGCGACATCAAGAGAGCGCAGGAAGACGGCGCTAGCACTGCGTGGAGGTTCCTCTCAGTCCTCGCTCGCTCTCGAGTACTGTCCAGGTGAGGCAGGCAGGCGGGCGGGAGGAGGCTTCCGACTTTTGCGGAGCCGGTAAGGGGACCCACTGTGCAGTGCTGGCGTGAGTGCGCTGCAGCCCGAGTGCAGGTGAGCAGCAGCCCGAGTGCAGAGAGAGAGAGAGAGCAAGGACCGCTAATCAGCGGGCCGCTCCCGACACTGCACCAAGCCCGTCAGCATCAGCTGCGGGCTGGGGAAAATGCTGCACCTGCCCGCTCGACGGAGGAAACGTCATTGGGCAGCAACAGGCGGTAGGACCGCTTAGCGGGCGGTCCGCAAACCCGACACCGCGACCGAGCCAGCCCGCTAGCGCCTGAGCAGCGGGCTGGATGTGTGTAAAACCGGGCGGTGGAGCCGACATCGGACTGGGACGTCTCTCCACCCAGGAGGGGGAGAGACAGCCGCCTGAGCTGCAGGAGCGGCTCTTGGGCATTGCAAAGGTGAGTTTGCAGTTGTGTTTTATTACAGATTTCAGGAACACAACGCAAAAACTCGCAAAGAGAAACTGCCCCGCTCCAACTCTACCAGCGGGGCAGCAACCGGCGGCAGCGTCGCTCGCAGAGCGTTTTTCGCTATCCCTGAGACCGAGCCAAGCCAGTCTCGCCAGAGCCTGCACGGCGGACTGGGAAAGCGGCCAGGAAGCCAAACGGCCGGTCGTCTCCGACTCGTCGGAGGGGGACATGTCTCTACCAAAGCAGAGAGAGACAGCCGCCTGAGCTGCACTTAGCAGCTCCTGGAGGAGAAGGTCCACCGGGAACAGCAGCGCTCCCGGCGAGACAGGACAGGCACCTCCTCCATAGTGTCGTGTCAGGCACTGCCCTTTGCTACCCTCATACCACGGGTTGGAGCAGGAGGCTAGCATTGGTGACCAGGGCAGGGCTGGTCTGCAAATGGGGCAGGCGGACAAAATCGGGAGTATGCATGAGGTGCAGGATCAGGAACAGCTGTTGGGTATGGTGGACCGCTTCGTAGCAACCCCACGGGCTGGAGCACCGCCGGAGCCAAAACAATGGCAGCCAGCACAAAACTCTACTAAAAAAGGTGCTCGCCGAGGAGCTGCAAGAATATACAGCACCAGAGAACTGTGAGGCCCTTAAGGGGAATAAGCCTCAAACAGCAAAATCTGCGATTGTGGGGGCCCTTATGCGGGCATAAAAACTCAAGCTACAGCGGATCCGAAGGCTCCTGACGTCAGCTATCACAGTCTATGCTCGTTCTGTGGAGATAACGAGATGAACACATACCACCAGAAAGTGCTGGTATTAAGATGTACCACACAATTCGAACTAAACAATCTCCGAAGGGAAATATAACACCTGCCCTCAATCTCAAAATTTGCAGGCTTGAGCAAAGCCCCAGCTGCGGAGGCAGACTCACTGCTATTTGGGAGAGATCGGAACAAAAAGCTGAAGGAGATGGAAGAGGCATCAAAAACCTTCGGCATCATGAGGGCAGGCCCCGGGACGAGCAAACCACGACTTCCGATACCCAAGCAGCAGCACCTCACGGCATCCACCAGTCGATGTCTAGAATATGGGACTGGTGAACGCTTGGGGCCGCACTATCCCCAAAGATCTTTTAGATCAGGGCCCGCCGCGGACCCCCTGGAAAATACGCCTCCCCCCAACGTCGCCAGCACGTCCTCAGAACAAAAGCACTCAGAAAACAGAAAACACAAAACCGCCAATAACCATGGAGGTAGGTGGGTCTGGTTCCTACCAGCATATAGAGCGCTTTCTTGGACTATCTTGGCTTTCATATTAATTCAGTCCACGTAACTATAATGTTGCCAAGAGACAACATAGTTGAATTGGCACAAACAAGCAACAAATTAATGGTCAAACTACCAACTACTCGACAAATAACAGAGTAATTGGGAAAAAATGGTACCATTTCTGTCTACATGATTCAGATGTTAGTATCAAAAACAACATATAGGTTGTCATTGAGCATCTCATGAAGTTACCCACTGAAGTAATATCAGAAAGACAGTGGTGGGGTTACCACTTATACTGGGCATTAATTATCTAAAAAATGTTCGGGTGAAATTTATGAGTTTTAAGCACTTGCATGTATGGGTATAAATAGACTACACTATGGAGGTGGCCTATATTAACCATATGGCAGCATAAAGTCGGTATCATATGACAAGTTGGTCAAAACAATTTGGCAATGGTATATCCATAGAGGTATTTGACTATCAACAACTTACCTGGGTGGTAAGCAAAATACAGTGACAGACACCAGGTCACATAATATTAAGGACAACATCAATTAGATGTTTTCATATAAAGTTTTAACAAAACTATCAAGCTATATGATGCAACAGATATTAATGCATTTCATTGTCTCTGTACTGCACACTGACAATGACAATTAAAATGGAATGTGAATCTGATATCGATTATTTGCATCAATGCTATATCACCAGGTGTTCGGGGATGTCCTATGTTATGTCGCGGGGGAAACCAGACCCTGGGGCAGTGGAATCCTCATTAAAAAATTTCTCTGGGACAGATAGTTCCAGCAGAAAGCTCGTCAGCTATATATATTAACTTTTCTGACCTATAGGTCATGTTGTCATTCAAGAATGTATTTATAATATTGATAGACAAATGCGTTCACGCTGCATTGGTGAAATTAATTCTATGTATTTTTTCCCTTCTGCCTCACCAATCGAGAACAACGCACAGTACAAAAGGATTCTGCTTCAGGTATTTGACAGTACCTGACGGACTTACGCAGCCATTGTTTCACTTACGCCATGACATGGTTGTTGGAACTTGGATGGTATTTCCCAGTACCCAGACGGAGCCGGGCACAAGTCAACTGTGCCATGGGGAAAAAATAAGCTCCTGAGCTGCAGATTCTGCGCAAGCCTCTGGGACTGGGATTGTTATACTGAACAATCGACACCATGTCAGCATCCTTTTGAACATCCACTGGACTACAACACTTGTCCAGCATCAAGAGAAGTACTGCAAGGATACAGGGAGAACCTACTTATCCGATACAGTTACTACGAACTGGAATTCCTGGAGAACCTTCATCACGATGAAGGATTCGGCTACAGTACCATCAACACAGCTAGAATTGCCCTGCCTGTTGTTTCAAAACAGCTACAGGACAACAGGCCATGGGGTCACTGGCTGGTGGTAAATTTGAAGGGTATTAAAACTCTAAACCCCTAGACCAGGTACACCCATATATGGGATGTCACAGTGGTTAACCATACTTCAGGGGATACCCACCAGCCAGAGCCCTAAACCTGAACCTTCTATGCACTAAACACATTGTTGAAGGTACACGGAGCAGCACAGAGGGTCCAGTCACTACTCCTATTTACTACTGGACACCATGCTCATAGCTTCAGACCAGATCTCTATCATTGTCCAGGGAATGGTCAAACCAAACCAGGAACACCTTATCCAGTCATAAAACCCGGGCTTACCCGCCAGAAAACACGGTATGTGCCATGACCCTATTACCTTACATAGACACAACCTAATTATTCGAGGGAGATGAAAAGCCTTGTGGGTTGGTCACAAAAAACCTTGTGGTCGGGTAACAAGCCTTTTTTGAGATGGCTCAAGCAGGTATTAAAGCTCCTGGGATAAAACTAACATGTACAAAGTTTTTCATTCCAGGACAAGCTTCCACGTCAACGGCAAAAGAATGGACGTGCCTGTAAACCACATCCTGGCTACAGCAGAATGGTGGGGGTAAACGTTCAGAGAAATAATTTATTATAAACTGTTGACAAAACCTGTTTTATTTGCAGGGAAGATTCCGATCTGCAAATATTTTAAATTAGCCAAGGGGAGCATTTAAAATTCGTCAGTGTTATTGTAAAAATACCATTGTTTTTCTATAAACAGATTCATTGGTTCATTATGATAACACGCTTCCTCCCTCAAAGGCTTCGGCAGCGAGTGATATAAAGCTGTTACACGGTTTGAAATCACAGAAGCTTTGAAATCTTCACGTAGTCACTCACGTGACTCCGAAGTAAAATAGTAAGATTAAACGAGAACTTACCAGTTTGAAGTTTGATCTGTATTTTATGAGGAGTTACGATGAGGGATTACGTGCCCTCCGCTCCCACCCTCATTACATGGATCAAACTGATAATTGATGTCTCTGTATTCTTTACTATGTTACTTCAAATCTTGTGTCTATCTGTGATTCCACACCGCTGCTTTGAAGTATGCCGCAATGCGTGCTGGGGCGGGCTTCTTCACGTAATCCCTCATCGTAACTCCTCATAAAATACAGATCAAACTTCAAACTGGTAAGTTCTCGTTTAATCTTACTATTTTACTGCATCAAGTACCGACATTTTTTACTGTTTAAAAATATATAATTCAATTTTAACTTTCAGATCTCGTTTGGGTTGCCAGATTTGCCTTAAGAAGTGTATGGATGGAATGACGGTAGAGGTTCCAAACGATGTTTCTGATGCAAGAGAAACCAAGGACTTTAGTTCGTGCTCCTAACGTGATCAATCTAAGTCTCAAAGTATGCATGGCTCAATTCTCTTTTATAACCCGAAGAACAGAAATAAAATATTTAGTTAAACTGGGTTACTTAATATTAAATAGATCTGTGATTGTTTTAATTTGTGGAGAATAATTTCATTAGGCTATCATTTTGGATATTTACATAGATAAATTGCTTAACTGTCTAGCCGCTGTGTACACAGCGTATAGTTTAAGACAAGACTTGGGGATGATGAATTATATTTAAAGTCATAATGTTAACAGATTTTTTAAATATCTTTGAAATTCACACTACAACATGGGATTATCTAGCAATCTTTAAACAGCAATTGTAAGGTGGCATTGACATAGTTACTAATGATGAATTTTGCTGGCAGTATTAGACACCATAAATGTTTTAAATGCAAAGGCAAGCAAGGTACTTTTCTTGAATTGTGTTACAAGTTGGACTGGAAAGAGATTTAGGGGGAGAAAAAAATGTTGTAAGTACTCAGCAGATCAGATTCTATCTGTAGAGAGAGAAACTTAACATTTCAGGTCGATTACTTTTCTTCAGAATCAGGAACGTCAAAATTGAATATCTTTTAAGATGCAGAGAACAGATGGATGGTGAGAACAAAGGAAATGACTGATACCGTAAGAAGCGGGAATAGGCCAATTAGTCCCTCAAGCCTGCACCTCCATTCAATCAGAATTTATGTCAAGAAATTCAATCTTGGGCTCAATAATATTAAATCAATACCAATGCCGCTTCCTACTGTCTCAATACCTTTTGAGTCCTTTGTAGTTAAAGTATATCTCTGCCTTAATAGGTCTCTGGGGAAGAAATACCAAAGGTTTACAAGTCTTGGAGAATAAATTCTTCCTTATCTCTAGTTTAAAGGGGAACAATGTGCCCTGTTAATTTCCCTCAGAATCTTGCATTTCTTAGTAAGATTACTTCTCATTTTCAAAACTCCAATGATGAAAGACTCAACATTTCTTTATCATATTTACAACACAGGAGCTAACCAAGCGAACCTTTATGCTGTTTCCAATGCAAGTATGTTGTCTATTACCTTCTCTGATTCTCTGCGCTCACCGTGAAGTACAAGAGTAATCGCCAATTATTGATAATGCTTTCGATCCATTCAAAGTGCAGTATATCACATGGGAAATATCATATATCAGGTTTCCCAGTAACTTGGACTGATTAGTGTTGATCAGAATAGTGTTGAAAGGTGCCGGTAATGCTTGTGTTACCGCAATTCAGGTAATGGAGATTTGCCCTTATGGAGTTCACAAATCATTACTAGAATATCTGGGATACAGAATAAAAATATCAAATGAAATTTATGTCAAGAAATAAATTTAAATAAAATAAACGTTTTCAACTCATTTGCTGACAGGCACAGTTGAAGCAGCTACACATTGTGGAACATCGTGCTGTAGACAGTTTCCTAATAATGCAGAACTTCCCTCTCTCTGCTGTGATGTGTGACTCGCCTGTATTAGGCTGCTTGCAACTGTAAGACCCAGCTTCCATGAAGCACACGCTTAATGGCAAAAGCCAGAGCACATTTGGAGTGGCCATTCTGTTAGGCAGTATAGCATTAGGCCATTGTTTGTCTGAAGTCATTGAAAGTGGAAACTATGCTCTGTTAAGAGTGCAGGCACTACTGGGGCACATACAAAGTTCTGCCAGGCCAGCAATTATAACTGGTTAAGGCCATTCTGCATTAAGAACAAGAGGGCCATCAGAAAACTATTCTGAACAAATCCAGAAAGTGACTGCTAGAGATACAGAGCAGAAACAGGCCCTTCTGCCCATTGAGTCCGTGCTGATCCCTTACACTAACACACTGGGGACAATTTGCAGTTTTACCAAAGATAATTAACCTACAAACCTGTGCGTCTTTGGAACACCCAGAGAAACTCCACGCGGTCACGGGGAGAATGTACAAACTCCGTACAGACAGCACCCGTAGTCAGGATTGAACCTGGCTATGGGTGTTAAAATGTTAAAGCTATCTCACCACAACCACCCTGGTTATCACATGTTTGTTTTTGTTTCTGTGTGTATGCATGCATGCCGTTACTTCACTATAATAGAAACAAAATGCTAAGGACACTCAACAGGTCTGGCCGCATCTATGGAAAGAAACTGAGTGAATATTTTAGCTTTTAGTATTTTAGTATGGAGGAAAAACCCCAAGAATTTCCTGATTTTTGTTAATTTTGATTTCCAACCTCTGCACAAGTAACTGCAAATGCTGAAATCTTGGAAACAAAAAGTGCTGGAGGAACTCAGTGGGTCAGGCAGCATCTGTGGAGGGAATGGACAGATATTTTGGGTCGGCCCTCTTTCATATCACTGCTGCCATCAGAGTACCCTTTCAGAATTGCCCCAGGAAGCTTAAATTCTTACCTGCTTCATTAATATACTTATTAACATTACCCACTACTTGCTAACATTGCCATCTGTCATACGTGTGTGTATGTGTGTGTGTATGTGTGTGTTATATAAGATGTAATTATACTGCTAAATAATTCAATGTTCATTCTGTTGTGCAGAATATTATAGCTATATAACAGCACATTGGTTGTTAATATTCATATCCTGTTTCTTCCGTCTATACACCGTACTGATGTCAGGGGTTATGGGGAGAAGGCAGGAGACTGGGGTAAGGAGGGAGAGATAGATCAGCCATGATTGAATGGTGGAGTAGACTTGATGAGCTGAATGGTCAAATTCTGCTCTTATTACTTATTTCAATGCTTTCTGTTTGAGCGTGGTAAATAATAATCTCAGCACAATTTAGCTGCATTCACAAAGTCTGATTACATCCAGTATTTTCACAAAAGAACTATCACCAGAGCTCAAGAGAAGTCATTAGCTTTGCTACTTTCTGTATCCTGTGACCATGTACTTTTTTATCTACAAGCAGTGCTAATATCACGATTCAAAACTCTTTAAGACAAGCATTTCCACAAAAATTAAACTCAATACTTTTTAAAAAAGTTTAAATTGTATCTCCAATTTACTGTATTTGTTGGTGGAGTTATTTCCTTTCTCAAAAAAGCTGTTAAATGTCAACAATAGAAAATTGCTTTTAATACATACTTGTAATTTGACGTTAATACTGTTCACAAAACTAGGATTTTTTTTGTGTGTTCTGCGTTACTATATTAACTTTGTCATCTTCTCACAATGTTATTTTGTTCACACTCTAATGGAAATCAGTTGTAGCCACAACGAACTGCAGATTCTGGTTGACAAAAAAAGACACCGTTCTGTAGTAACTTAGTGGGCCAGACAGCATCTCTGGAGACCTTTGATAGGTAAACGTTTGGGGTCTAAACATCATCTATCCATGTTCTTCTGAGATGCCGCCTGACCCGCTGAGTTACTCCAGCACTTTGTATATTTTAATAGAAATTAGTTTTGTTTTCACTTGTCATACATCATCCATAATTGGATGAAATATCTTTATGCAATAGATTTGCACAACACCAACAGAGAGCACTTTATTCCATGAACCAGCATCAGCTCCTTTTTAAAACACATTAATCTCTCTTTTTATCCCTTGCCATCTAATATGACCTTATCTTTTGAATCTAATTAATAAATCTGTTTCCACCATCCTTTTAGATATTGTATTCCACATTGCATCAGTTTCATCAGTAAATAAATGTTTCCTCACATCGGACGGTCTTTAACTGTTTGGACAATCACTGTAAACCTAGTTAGCAATCTTTCAATCAATGAAAACTCTTTTATTTACACCAACAGAAACGTACATTGCTTTCAGAAAACCTCTTCTTAATTACTAATTTATAGAACAACACTTGCTTCTTTAGTCACTCAATATAATGAAATCACTCAGCCTTAATGCAATTAGTTAATTGTTATGACACCTTCACTAAGTTCAAGGCATCCTCCTCAAGGTTTGTCGCAGACTTAAACAAAATTCTCCAGCTGCTATTGTTGCTGCGTTCTATAAAAGATGAGCAGACTTCCTTGTTTTTATACTCTTAAAGCCGTGAATGTCCTAACACAAAAAAATCACAATATGTGCTACCTCCTTCAGAGGTTTGTGTTTGCAATCCCCAGAGCTGCAATGTTATTCTTTGGCAGTCCCTCAAAATCAAAAATGACTTAATTCTACTTGGGTTTTGTGGGTTCTGAGGTGGCTAAAGAGACCGATGTAGAAACCACATATTTCCACAGACTGGGCTGCTGGTGATTGGCAGTATGGGTTAGTGGTTTGTCTGGGATGTGATTCTGCCACTTACATGGTGCCTCTGCACAGCCTCGAGATGTCAAACTTTCCCAAATGCTTTCTCTTTGTGACCCAAAATTTCCAAGAGCCATAAAATGATTCAATCGTGGAGTCGTGTTTAAGAGGAACAGATAGTTCGGCCCGCGGATTCATGAACCATCAAGACTGCCTTCATACTAATTCCATTTGTTCAAATATTCTCCACATTCCCATCAATTTCACCTGGATGCAGCTGAGAGTTAATACTGTGTGGCAGACACAAAGTGCTGGAGCGACTCAATGGGTCAGGCAGCATCTCTGGGGAACATGGAGACTAAAAGTTTAGGGTTGAGAAGATTCTTCAGACTCCGTGAGTTATTTCGGGATGGAGATGGTGATACCGACTTACATAAAATCTGAATTACGTAAGAGTTCTGCATTTGTTGTTCTTGAATCAGTCTAAAAAAGGGTCCAAACCCAAAATGTTACACGTCCGTTTCCTCTCTAGATGCTGCCTGACCTGCTGAGATCCTTCAGTGCCTTGTGTGTTTTGCTCAAGATGCCAACTTCTAGTGTGTGCACAGTAACAAACCTTTGTCCCAACATCTTCAAACAGAATTTTGGTTTTATATACAAACCATGAAAGAATTGCTAGTCAAGACAAAACAAGACAGATAAATGACACACCAGAGAACTAAGGCAGTTCAGTTTGAGTTTAAAACAGAGATTTGCTAAGCTACAAAACAGCTTTCACGTGACAGTGGTGAGTTACTCCAGCACTTCTGTCTTTTTACACGGAGATCTTTTCCCATTACACAGAAAAGGTCAGATCCCTGTGAACACCTGATCTGAACATGATAACAGTTCTATCCGAATGCCCGAAATGCCGGCTGTGATTAGCGGTAGAACTGTAGCCAGCCAGCACCAAATAATAAGCAGGTACACAAAAATGCTGGAGAAACTCCGCGGGTGCAGCAGCATCTATGGAGCGAAGGAAATAGGAAACCCTTCTTCAGAATAATAAGCAGTCTGGTTGCTGTATCTGAAATCCACAGATCCAAAAGGACAGGAACAAAGATGACAGATGCCTTAAAGTCAGAGCTAATCAATTAGATCAGCAACGATACCACTGTATGTCCCTATTTAGATCATTTTAAGTACAAGGAAATAATATTTTCCAGCCATTTCAAACATCTTTTTGAATATTTAACTATTTCAATTAATATTTTGTTCAGCTTGTTGAATCACTATTTTAATGAAAGTGACATTTGATATTTTGTATGTAAAATCACATTGAAATATTAAATGATATTAAAATTGTCGGGGATTGGTAAAAGTGTTATTTTTATGAAACTCAAAGTATATTGTGTGAATAAGTAAATATGTAAAACAAAGTTAGATAAGTGAAGTATCATCAAAGACCCACACCACCCTGGGATGTTCTAATTTCACTCCTACCATGAGGAAGACGATATAGGAGGCCGAAAACCGTGCCCACCAGGTTCAAGAATGGGTTTAGTTTAGAGATACAGCGTGAAGACAAGCCTTTGGGGCCACTGAGTCCACACCGACAACGATCACCCGTGCACTAGTACATTATTTCTTCCCAACAAATATCAGGCTCTTGAATAGAACAAAGCACGAACCTTAACTATGAACTATGAGCAGTCTTTGGTTGCACTAAGGACTGGGGTTTTTTTTTTTTGCATTAGTTATTACTTTATTGATACTTTGTTTATTATATATTATCTATGTGTATTGTATTTACAGGCTGCATGTAAGCATGTCATTGTTCTATTGCTGGTGCATATGACAATTAAACACACTTGATTCTCAAGCAGGAGTTCAGTCACATCTGCAGTAATCGTCTATACCTTGACATACTTTGAATCCGAGTTATTGAGCTAATTTCCCCACTTTCTGACGTTGCAATGCAATAATGTAAGTTAATTAAACAGCTTAATCCAGGAAGTAGTAACAGCCAGATTGTGTAGCAGTTTTCATTTTCGTTAGTGGTCAGCAACACTGGAACAAGGTAACTCCTAGCTAACAATGATCTATTCTACATTTTCCATGATTCTCATCCCCTTTAATATCTATTTTTCACACCTCACGCTTGCTTACCTCTGTCTCCCTCTCCCCTGACTCTCAGTCTGAAGAAGGGTCTCAACCCGAAACATCGCCCACTTCTATCCAGAGACACTGCCTGTCCCGCTGAGTTACTCTGCATTTTGTGTCTATCTTAGGTGTAAACCACCATCTGCAGTTCCTTCCTACACATCAATGTTCATACTGTTGGGTTGTAACATATACATGACCATGAAGGCTGCCTGGTAGCATGATTAAAGATATTTCATTATGTTTAAAGAAGACCTGGATGTGGACAGGATGTTTCCACTGGTGGGAGAGTCTAGAATTAGAGGTCGTAGCCTCAGAATTAAAGGACGGTCTTTTAGGAAGGAGATGAGGAGAAATGTATTTAGTCAGAGAGTGGGGAATCTGTTGAATACTTTGCCACAGACGACTGTGGAGGCCTAGTCAGTGGATATTTTTAGGGCAGAAATAGATAGATTTTTGATTAGTAGAGGTGTCAGAGGTTATGAGGAGAAGGAAGGAGAATGGGGTTAGGAGGGAGGAATAGATCAACCATGATTGAATGGTGGGATAGACTTGATGGGCCGAATGGCTTATTTCTACTATCACATGTCCTTGGAGAGGAGGAAGTGATCTATTCAATAGCACTCTGGACAATCAGAAAATTAACAAAGTTTTCTTTAATCATTGAAATGCAAGTTTACTAGCACAATTTCCAGAAAGAAATAATCCATTGAAAACAAGAAATTATCATCCACAGCCTGTTAATTCCATATTGGATTTAGAGATCGTCAGTGAATGAGGTACATTTAATACTACAACATTGGCATAGGAACCTATCCCCACCCATGTCTGTGCCAAATATGATGCTGTTAAACTAACCTCCTGTCTGCACTTAATCCATTCCCTGCATATCCATGTACCTATCCAAAGCCTCTTAAATGCCACTATCGAATCTGCCTCCACTTTCATCCCAGCCAGTGGTTTCCAGGAGCCCACCATTCCCTGGGATAAAATTTGCCCCACAGGTAGCAATGATTATGTGTACAGTGAATGGTTGCAGCTAAATTGTTCTCATCCATCATCATCTTCTTGCGTACGGTGTGCACGACCTAAAGTTGTAGGACAACTTGCTCTATTTGATCTTTTGTTTGTGCACGTCAGATTGATTGCATTAGTCGAAACAGGGTGGACCACATGAAGGTTGCAATCTCCCACCCCTCATCCATCATAAAAATTGTTTCCTCGAGAAGGAGCAGGTAGCCACAGCGTTTAATCATTCACACATGTCAGATGATCAGTTTTATCCAGAATGAATTATAAGGCTAATTACTTCTGATACTGAATTCCCATTCCAAGACATATCACTGCAATATATGTTGCCTGTCCAGCTGAGTTACTCCAGCATTTTGTGTCTTACTGCAATATATATTCTAATTCCAGAAGTTACTCCAATGTGAACTCCATTTCTTTTTCTCCAGATACCACCTGACCTGCTGAGGCGCAGACCTCTTTCATACAGTTTGGCTTTCTTCCCAACCAATTGTCAAGCACTTTTGATTACAACATGCGCCTTAATTTAGTTCAACAAAGAAACTGACAAGTTACTAAAGAACTAAAGTGCTGGAGTAACTCAGCGGACCAAGTAGCATCTCTGGACAGAAGGAATGGGCGACGTTTTGGGTCGAGACCCTTCTTCAGACTGATGTTGGGAGTGTTTCAAGCATATATTTTTATTTCAGGTTTCAGCATTTCTTGATTATAATATAAACATCGGGCAATATAGTCACATTATTGTAGAATTAGCAGAGAAATTGTTTTCCGTCAAATTTCCATTGACGAGTATAAAGTTAGAATGAGTGAATCGGGGTAAAGCTCAGTGGTAGAGCATTTAACTGCAGAACAAGAGGTCCCTGGCTCATATCCGGGTGCCCCTCTTTTGGCCAGCACAGTGGCACAGCAGTTGAGTTGTTGCCTTACAGCACCAGAAACCCGGGTTCGATCGTGACTACGGGTGCTGTCTGTACGTAGTTAGTACGTTCTACCTGTGACTGTGGGTTTTCTACGGGTGCTCCCAAAGACGTACAAATATGTAGATTAATTAATTGGCTTTGATAAAATTGTAAATTGTCCCAAGTGTGTACAATAGTTGCTAATGTACAGGGTGATCGCTGGTTGCCGCTGTCAGTGGGCCGAAAGGCCTGTTTCCGCGCCGTATCTCTAAATATATTGAGATTTATGTAAAATGCCATCTGGACATCATCAAACTTTTAACTTCACGTTATGGATATTGTCAAAATGAATCCGCAAATCAATAAAACATTACAGCAGTTTAAAACGTCTGTTTGCTCAGTGTTGCTCAATATGATCCTCAATCTCCGAGGATCCTCCAGTGCTCCTACGCAGCGGCGGTGGAAAGCATCTTGTCCGGGAACATTACCACCTGGTTTGGGAATTGCTCTGCCAAGGACAAGAAGGCTCTGCAGAGAGTAGTGCATTCGACCGAACGCACTATGGGAACTTCACTTGCCCCCCTGCAGGAACTATACATCAGGAGGTGCAACTCCAGAGCCAACAATATCATGAGAGACCCCTTCCACCCCTGCAACGGACTGTTCCAGCTGCTACGGTCAGGCAAACGCCTCCGTTGCCATGCGGTGAGAACGGAGAGGTTGAGAAGGAGTTTCTTCCCAGAGGCCATTCGGACTGTAAACGCCTATCTCACCAGGGACTAACTCTACTGAACGTTTTTCCTTCCATTATTTATTATGTAAAAGAATATGTGTGTGTTATGATTGTGTTTATAGTTTGTTTTGTTGTTTGTCTTTTTGCACAAAAGTCCGCGAGCATTGCCACTTTCATTTCACTGCACATCTCGTATGTGTATGTGACAAATAAACTTGACTTGACTATTAAAAGATGAGTTTGAAGCACCAGAGTAGGAATGCAGAGCTCTGCCACCATGCAGCTCATTCTAACTCAGCTGTGCGGAGTTGGCTGCCAACTACAGCAGAAAACAAGCATGCTAAATTTGATAGAGTAGAAACAGGTACTGCAGATGCTGGTTTACAAAACAAGACAAAAAAATGCTGTAGTAACTCAGTGGGTCAGGCAGCATTCCTAAAGAACATTTGAAGGTGATAGTGGCGCAGCAGTAGAGCTGCTGCCTCACAGTGTTAAGAGGCCTGGGTTTGATCCTGACCAGAGGTGCTCTCTGTGAGGAATTTGTATATTTTCCCAGTAAACGTGCGGGTTTTCTCAGAGTGCTCCGGTTTTGTCCCACGTTCCAAAGATGAAGGTTAATTGGCTTTGTCCCAAGTGTTTAGGATGCGAAAGTGGGATAACATAGAACTAGTATATGAGTTTATAGATGTTCGGCTTGGACTCGGTGGATCAAAGGGCTTGTTTCCACGTCGTATCAGTAAACTAAACATGGATAGGTGACATTTTGGGTCGGGATCCTTCTTCAGACTGATTGTGGGGAGAAGAATTTAGTAAATTTGATGTTGCTTTGAGATAATAAGATTATGACAAAGTTACAGTGTTGGAGTAACTCAGCAGGTCAGGCAGCTTTTCTGGAGGACATGGATAGATGACGTCTTGCATCGGGACCTTTCTTCAGACTTGCTGAATGCTGCCTGACCTGCGGAGTTATTCCATCACTTTGCATTATGCTTTGGTCTAAACCAGCATCTGCAGTGCCTTGCTATTAGATTATGATAAAGAGTTCTCATTCAGCAATTTATCTCTATTTTGCAGTTAATGCCTTATTCCTTTTGCATTCTAACTTCCACACTTATTACAGACACAACATGAGCCCATGTCAAGAGGGACCACTGCCGTAAACTTTTTGTTGATGCTGAATAGTGGATTACATATTTCAGCGCTCTTTCTCATTGCCTGGTGATTGCTTCCCAGTTACTTATCTTGAATAAATCAACTTAGTGTTTCCTCATTGCAAACAGAATTTAATTTCCTGTTTTTGTTACCTTCCATTCTCCCGTCCCTCAGGCAAACGTATTGAAAACTCTTGCAATGGGATTGTATTTTTCGTTTTTACTTTTGCAAGTATGAACTGTTGTAAGTATAAGCACAGCTATTTTTTTGTGCCCTCTTCGCCATTGGACATGACTGCGGTAATACCTTCATCACACAAAACACAGCAGTTAGAGTCGGTGACCCAGTACCGCCGTCATCTGGGCAATTACAGATTGACCATAAAATCTAACATTGACAGCCTTACCTCGTGTGAATTAAACAAAATTGGTGTATTTACATCTTGTGTATTTACATATATGTGAAAGTTGGTGCAAGAATCTTGTTTAGTTCACAAATTTACAAATAAAAATACTTCCGACATGGACCCCATATGTTAATCCAACTTCTAAAGGAAGTAAAAAATGTAAACATGAAGTGTTTTCAAGAAGTTCATATTCCCTTTATTATATAAATAAATTACATATACACACTTAAGGAAGAGTATATTTGTCACTAAAGATTTAAAATAAGAAAGTAGTGCCTTTTCCATATATGTCTTTATATCTATAACAAACATTGAGCACAGTAATGTTATGAAGGCACAGTATTCTTAGTTCTGTTGCTTTAAGTGCAATAATGAAAGCAAACAATGTCATGTAATATCACATTTACCCATTAGCCACAGGACATTTTCAAAATTGAATAAAAAAGTGGCTGTGTCAAACCCATATGTCCATTTAAGAACCAAACCATCCACATCTCAATGTTACATTCTCTGTTTCGTACGAGTTAATGTTCACTAAAATGCAACAATATCATACAAAACACCAGAGGAATTCTATCCAATGCGACAACTAAAGATCTGGTAGCAGTTCAAGGTAGTCATCAGGCAGAGTTAGACTTAAGAAGGATGTACTGAAGTCACCAAAATCAAATGGAATATAGGTAGAAGTCGAAGCGCATAGACAGCGTCTATACTTTGAGGGACATGAAGTGAAAGCGGTTGGATCTCCTGTCTGTTTCTTCTGCAGGTCTACAGATGTATCTCAGCAGGTCAGGCAGCATCTCTGGAGAACATGGATAGGTGACGTTTCGGGTCAGGACCCTTCTTCAGTTGGAAGAATAAGGCTTCCGACTCAAAACATCACCTATTCATGTTCTCCGGAGTTGCTGCCTGACCCTCTGAGTTACTCCAGCACATTGTGTCTCTTTCATAAAGCAGCATCAGCAGTTCCTTGTTTCTACTTCTAAAACTGTTGTCAGCCGGCCAATGTACGGGTTTGGGATATGAAATAGCAGGGCACTGTGACAAAAGACATTGAGGAATTGTCCCAAGAACTTGGGTAAGTGGTTGGGAGGAAATTAAGGAGGTCCCTATAGTTGAAAGTGAAGGTTAGTACTGAATAAGGGCAAATGGAGGGGGCAACATTTTCTTGCACATACATTTTTTCTGATAGGAACATTTGCTTGCTCCCAACTAGCTCCCAAAATACAGAAGCTTTGGTATGGATAGGTTTCACATGGCATTTTAACAGTCCACCCACCTGTGTAAATTTTCCTTTAAGTTTTGGATACTAAGCTATCAATAGTTGTTCTAACATTGAGCTGCAGAATAATTTTAGCATAACAGCATGTAAATACCAGCATTCAAGCACTAAGCTAAAATCTGCCAAATGCACAGTCTGCCATGTGCCACATTAAACAGTGGAATGAATCAGATTTGTTAACATTATTGAAACAAGCATTACTTCTGACCAATAATCATTGTTTAACAATAACAATAAATTGTCAATTAATATACTAACATTTTTTTTTTAAGTATCTTGAAGCATGGAAGTATAATAATGCCGAGGAATAATTGCTTTATCATGGAATGTTCAGCCAGCATGTTATTTCTCCTTTGTGTGGCACAAATAAATTAAAACTCTAGTATTCTTCAATTTAGTTTCCTTCTTTTTGCGTAGGATTGTATTTTATACAGTAACAGCTTGAGCTTTCCCTTGTAACTTCCATGGTTAAGTTATTTACAAATCTTGTCAATGATTTTCAACATGCGAACTGCGAGTTGAGGATATTATAGCTAGTTCAAGGGTACTTTATTGTCACGTGCGCCTGGATACAGTGAAATTCTTTGTTTTGTGTAAAAATCTTACTGTATATAAGCAGTATCATACCTAAGTACAAGAGTGCCATGATTGAGGTATAAGAATAGTAGATTACGGGAATGATCTCGGGGATGATTGGGTTAACGTATGATGGGCGTTTGATGACTTTGGATCTGTATGAGGGGAGACCTTATTGAAACATAATGAATAATGAAAGGCCTGGATAGAGTGGATGTGGAGAACATGTTCTCCCATGCTCTCCACATCCAGTAGGAGAGTCTACAGCCAGAGGCCATAGCCTCAGAATAAAAAGGAAACACCTTTAGAAAGGAGAAGAGGAGGAACGTCTTTAGCCGGAGGGTGGTGAATCTGTGAAATTCATTGACTGGAGGCTAAGTCATTAGGTATTGTTAAAGCGGAGATTGGCAGGTTCTTGAATAGTAAGGGTGTCTAAGGTTACGGGGAAGGCAGGAAACTAGGGTTGAGAGGGAAAGATAGATCAGCTATGATTGAATGGCGAAGTAGTATCGATGGGCCGATTGGCCTAATTCTGCTTCTATTTCATAAAGTTATGACCTAATTATGTTGAGGCAGTACACAAAGAGTCGCCATGCTTTCACGCCATCTTGTAGCTTTTAAGTTTAAAGTTTACTGTTATGTCCTCACATGATGTGTTCACATCTAAGTTTCCAGCAGATAGGCATGCCATAGCGATTGGAAAAGAGGTTGATTTATCTCCCTTGTTGATTGGGGACACCAAAGTCAATAGTAACATCCAATCCTTTGTATAAGTTGGGATCAATAAACCAAAAGAAGGGAAAGATGACGCTGGAGCATGGCGAGTCTTTGCATGTTCTTCCCAGAGAAGGATCTACTACCGTCTAGTACAATCGCTCTGCTCTGCTCTGCTAAATCTCTTTGATACGTAAATATAGCACCATTGAACTATATTCTGCACCCTGTATCTTCCCCTTTGCTCTATCCATTGTATTTCAGTTTGAAGTAGTTATATTTATGTTTGGTATATCTGATCTGTGTGGATAGCATCCAAAACAAAGCTTTTCACTGTACCTTGGTACATGTGACAATAATAAACCTAGACCTCAGAATAGACTGGAGATTATGAGTACATTTTCAGGGCAATCCACTCCAAGCGAGAGTTTTTTTTTAATACAAACACAATTGGAGATTTGAACAGAGCGACCAGCTCACTTCAATGGAAAATACTGGCATGCCTTGAATGCAGTCAATTTATGGTAAAGCTGACATTAGCTTAGGCCAGGGGTCTCCAAACCTTGGCCCGTGGGACACATCCGGCCCGTCATGAGATTTTATCTGACCCGCAGCAAGCCTTTAACACGTGGGGGGGGAGGAGCACTAGGACCCAGCAAAGCCATACCACATGCTGTCTGCATCGTGAAGATTGTGGACCTGGTAATGAGCCTGGAACTGGTGATGTGAAGGCTCTGGGTGTGAGTGAGTGTGGGTGGGTATGTGAGTGAGTGTGTGAGTGTGTGTGGGTGTGCGTGCGTGAGTATGGGTGGGTGGGTGTGTGTGAACATGAGTGAGAGTGTGTGGGTGGGTGAGAGTGTGTGGGTGGGTATGTGAGTGAGTGTGTGTGGGTGTGCGTGCGTGAGTATGGGTGGGTGGGTGTGTGTGAACATGAGTGAGAGTGTGTGGGTGGGTGAGAGTGTGTGGGTGGGTATGTGAGTGAGTGTGTGTGGGTGTGCGTGCGCGAGTATGGGTGGGTGGGTGTGTTTGAACATGAGTGAGTGTGTGAGTGGGTGAGAGTGTGTGGGTGGGCGGGTGAGTATGAATGTGTGATTGTGTGGGTGTGTGACATTTCTTTATTTTTTCCTATGACCTGCAAAAATGTGCCAAATATATAATGTTGCCCTCATGCTGAAAAGTTTGGAGGCCTCTGGCTTATAGATGCAAATAATAAAATACCACTTTTACTGTGCTGTTTACTATACATTACAAAGAAAATGAGCAGAAAATAGGTGTTTTTCAGTGACAATATTGTGAACTTGGAGTTACAGTATATAACTTTTAAAACATTGTTGTTTGCTCTTTAAATGTTTGTGAATCCTTCACTGTACTTAATTTAAGTGTATATACACTGTATTGCACCACTTCACAGTCTAATGAGTTCTGTTTCTGTCAGAGTATTGGCTGTTAGGTACAGGAACCAAGACGCGGGAATGAGCAGAGAAAGTGGAGAGTATACAGTGTTATATATAACTGTGAACAGTCAATAGAACAAGGGAACTTTGTGACTAAACAAACAATGCAATCACACATCTGATCTTATTATAAGAAGTGCTTCAATAGAGGAGTAAAGGGCCTGTCCCACCCACTTTCACGACCTTTTTTACTTGTGGACATTTTTCATCAGGCTAGAAAAACGCCCCGACCTACTTGATGCCACGAGTACCTACGACTAGCATCACGGCCTGCTACGACCTACCTACGACCTCCTACGCCCTCATGACGTCCATGCTGTGAGTATGAGTCAAGGGCAAACTCGGCAGAGGTCGTGAATTAGGTCGTGAAAGTGGGACAGGCCCTTAAGGAGATAAAATAGAAAGTGCTCAAAATCTGTAACAAACGCCAGTTCCAAAGCAACATTTCAACCAACAAGATGTACGTAAATAAATCTTTCAGATGAAATAAAATGTGAAACTGTCATCAACATCACCACATTGCAGAACACGTCTAAACTTTGGGCAGCTGTGGGAGGAAGTGAAGGTATAGTATCACCTTGAAGCTTCACTTGAAATAAGTGAAGGATCGACATCACAAACCTCAATTGACCAATGAAAATCAGATTGATACTCTATCAAAAGGACCCAAAATGCTAGAGTAACTCAGCAGGTGAGGCAGCATCTCTGGAGAACATGAATAGGTTATGTTTCAGGTCAAGACCCTTCTTCAGACCCTATTGCATACCCTATGGGATTATTTATTTTCAAATTGTTCTCCTTTTCCAATTACTACATTTAAACAGGTATTTTGAACCAGAATATAGACAGACAAATATAGTTAATATTTCTGATCTAAGCCCCTTTATTTAGGGTATGCTCCATCAGAATATCCATCACCCTGAACCATTATGTAGACACAAAATGCTGGAGTAACTCAGCGGGACAGGCAGCATCTCTGGAGAGAAGGACATTTCGGTTCGAGACCCTTCTTCAGACTGATGTCAGAGGAGGGGGTGGGACAGAGATAGAATGTAGTCGGAGACAGTAAGACTGGTGGGAGAACTGGGAAGGGTGAGGGAATGGAGAAAGAGGGAAAGCAAGGGCTATTTGAGGTTAGAGAAGTCAATGTTCGTACCGCTGGGGCGTAAGCTACCCAAGCAAAATATGAGGCGCTGTTCCTCCAATTTGCGCTGGGCCTCACTCTGACAATGGGGGAGGCCCAGGACAGAAAGGTCAGATTGGGAATAGGAGGGGGAGTTACAATGCTGAGCAACCGGGAGATCAGGTAGGTTAAGTAGACACAAAAAGCTGGAGTAACTCAGCGGAACAGGCAGCATCCCTAGAGAGATGGAATAGGTGATGTTTCGGGTCGAGACCCTTCTTCAGAGTCTACGGTTTAAACCAGCATCTGCAGTTCCTTCCTACACATCTATCTCAGAGGGACTCTTGAAAGGTCTGGTGTCAGGCTCAGCGACTGGTCCCAATATGATGATTGATTCCAGGACCAATGCCATAATTGCTATAATCAGTGTGTGAGCCCTTTGGGTGGGTACGCCATTGCCCGGGGTTCTGGAGATGGACGACTGGATAAGATGGACCACATCTGGCCCTGGTACTCTGTGTGAGCCGAGCCCCAAAATTGGGGAGAACCAGTAGTATCATAAACCAAAGGTACACAAAAATGCTGGAGAAACTCAGCGGGTGCAGCAGCATCTATGGAGCGAAGGAAATAGGCAACGCTTCGGGCCGAAACCCTTCTGCAGACTGATTTTCCAGCATCTGCAGTTCCTTCTAAGATCAGTCTGAAGAAGGGTTTCGGCCCGAAATGTTGCCTATTTCCTTCGCTGCATAGAGTGCAGAGAAGGTTCACCAGACTGATTTCTGGGATGTCAGGACTGTCTTATGAAGAAAGACTGGATAGACTTGGTTTATACTCTCTAGAATTTAGGAGATTGAGAAGGGATCTTATAGAAACTTACAAAATTCTTAAGGGGTTGGACAGGCTAGATGCAGGAAGATTGTTCCCGATGTTGGGGAAGTCCAGGACAAGGGGTCACAGCTTAAGGATAAGGGGGAAATCCTTTAGAACCGAGATGAGGAGAACTTTTTTCACACAGAGAGTGGTGAATCTCTGGAACTCTCTGCCACAGAGGGTAGTTGAGGCCAGTTCATTGGCTATATTTAAGAGGGAGTTAGATGTGGCCCTTGTGGCCAAGGGGATCAGAGGGTATGGAGAGAAGGCAGGTACAGGATACTGAGTTGGATGATCAGCCATGATCATATTGAATGGCGGTGCAGGCTCGAAGGGCCGAATGGCCTACTCCTGCACCTAATTTCTATGTTTCTATGTTTCTATGCTGCTGCACCCGCTGAGTTTCTTCAGACCCTATTGCATATTTGTGTACCTTCAATTTTCCAGCATCTGCAGTTCCTTCTTAAACACAATAACATAAACCAAATCAGCTCCATGGGCACATGTACTTTTAGTTTAGTTATTAGTTTAGAAATACAGCGTAGAAACAGCCCCTTCGGCCCATCAAGTCCACACTGGCCATCGATCATCCATACACTAGTTCTGTTATCCCACTTTTGCATCCTACACACTAGGGGCAATTGTTACAGAAGTCAATTATCCTACAAACCTGAATGTCTTTGGAAGGTGGGAGGGAACCGGAGCACCCAGAGAAAACCCTCGCGGTTATAGGGAGAATGTGCAAACTCCGCACAGACAGACAGCATCTGTAGCCAGGATCGATCCCGGTTGTCTGGTGTTGCGAGCTGTACCACTGCGCTGCCCACGGCTCATGGCTGCTCTATTTTTCCCCGTCAATCTCATTCTACTGCTGTGAAGTACTAAGGGTATAACTTGCAGTCAACAAAGCAGGTCATGTTGATAAGGCTGCAATGTTGATAACTAAAATATTAAGCAACTCAAGTCTTCCTGCCTCCAGGCCTCCCCTCATCTTTATCTGGTTTAAGGCTTCTTGATTCGCAATAAATTGGATGCTTACAAGAGTGTTATAGTGCTGGGGCTACTCAGGGAATTGCTAACACAGTCTTGTTATCAGCCACAAGAAAATAATGATGTCCCATGGCAAAATCAGATGGGACAATCAAGAATATGTTTAACTAAATGGTTACCTTAAAATACAGGGCAGTTGATAACCCTTAATGTTGTCAGATAATGTCAGCCAGGCACAATAGCTGGGGCAGCTCCTTGATACCTGTGTTTAGCAGTTTGGAGATTTAGAGCATCATAGTTGATTTATAGAAATTATTTCTGTTAAATCAGAAGTGGATACATTTTAGCTCTTCAGTGGACATTTATATGTATTATTCAGCACAATTGTAAAATACAAACTTTGACATTTGTCAAAAATGTGTCAACAACTATTTGGACTGTTAAATCGATATTCTAAAAAGATTAGAAGCTAGCGCTAATTGTCTCAAGGTTAACTCATTTCTAAGTACGTTTTGGAAATAAATAATGACAATATTTCCAACAGAGTATTACACATAAGACTCTTCTGAGAAAAACACCTGGTCAAAGTCTTCCAATTTTGGATTGGCGCACCACTGTTTTTGCCACTCTTTTTTGTTCTGAATCACAGCTCTAGTCACTTCTTGTGTTGTTATCAAACAGTTCTCTGAGTCATTTTGGAAAAAGTAATCCTCAACTACTTGCACTGCGCTGCTGGAGAGAGTCTCAGAGTGCCCGCTGCTGAGTTCCCACACGGCTGTGTGGGGTCTGCGCTCGGATGGGAACAGTTTCTTTCCCTGGGACGTCCCACCCTCTTTCTCGGACACCCCGGCATTGCTGGAACTCTCGCCGGGGTTGCGATACTCACAATGGGCACAAGGAAGCCGTTCAGTCGAGTGTCCATCGGACGTGCTTGGCCCAAAACTTATACCCGTCTTGGAAGGCGATGACTGCTGACATGGTTTTGACTGAGAACATAACGACGAATTCTGCCCATAAAAAACAGTCTGAGGAATCTGATAAAGCTCACTCTGTCCCGGAAAAGCCTTGTTGGCGGTGCTCGTCAAAGGAAAACCGCAAGTAATGGATCTGCTTGTGAATTGTTGTGAATCAGGGTGAAATAAAGGTCGCAAAGGCCCGACCACCAATCCTTTCTCTTTTGCAGCCAGATTAGGCAGCGGTGACCTAGCTCCCTCCTGATCAGACGGAGAATCTACAGATTGGCTTTTATCCATATTTTGAACCATACCTTCCGATTCAGGTAACTCTCCATTTCCTTCACAGGATGAATCACTTTTGCCGTCAAGCTTTCCGTCTTTCCCCCTTTTCCTCAGCGTGCAAGTTCCACTTTCTTTTCTCCATTTATTGACTGGGCTCTTCCCAGTGATGCAGGTAGAGCTATCCTCTGTCGCACTGGCTGACCTCTCGTGTTGGTCTTGTGCAGCCGAGCGGGAAGCTGGACAATATCCAGTGAGCAGGTGTCCAGAAGCTAGTTGGCCTCTGGGGCTAGTTGGCCTCACTAGTTGGCCTTTCTGCGGCCGAGTGGTATTACAAAATGCAGAGGGAGTCTCCCTTGAACTGAACACAAAATATTCTGCACTGTGTGAAAAAACACTGTCACATGAACTCATTGGGGATGTTGAGAGTGGAGTGCCTGGAGAAGAGGGACTGGACTGGGAACTGCTGGTTACGGAAGAGACATTAATTTTAAGGGGAGGAGGTGGCCGATGTTGGCCACCACTCGATGATCCCTTTCGATCTGATTTACGGCCACCTTTTCTGGACTCACCCAAATCAGCACTCATTCTTACACTTTGTTTTGTGAATTTCTGCCCCCCCATCTGCAGCATTTGTAGCTGATCAATGCAGTCCTCGGCTGTCTGTCTCAGGACGGCATCACAGCTAGTCTTGCGGATTACAGTGGTGTGAATCTGGCGTGGCTGGGCGAACTGTGAGGTCGGAGGAACTATATTGGGTTCAGAGCTCCTCCTGTGTCTTCTGGGGACTGTCAACCTCTCGCAAGTCGAGTAACCCGAACCATTGGATTCCAGGAGGGCATCTTTTGTGAACTGGCAAACCATACTTCCCCTCAGGCAAGCAGAAGGAATTTGCAATGACTTAATTGTCGGCGGAACCTTTACACTAACTGCCTCATCCTCGGGGTGGTCAAGATCACAGTCACTCCAGGACAGAACCGAATCCCTGCTTCTATTTTCTTGGCTTCGTTTTGTCATTAGAGTGTAGTCGGTTTCATCATTGAGCTCATTTTCCAGACTGTTGTAAGAGGAGTCATGCATTTGAAATGAATGGAGATCTGCAAAAAAGCATCACACAATTTTGTCTCGCTATTCTGTAACAGCATTACTGCAATTGATAATCTAGACCCTGTTTAGTAGATAGCGCTACCCTTCCATTTCTTCATTATATTTCTCACTCTAATTTATATTATTTTAATTGTTTTGTTTAGTTTGGAGATACAGCGTGTAAACAAGTCCACACCAACCCCATACACTAGTTCTATCCTGCAGGCTATGGAGAATTTACAGAAACCAGTTAACCTACAAATTTGCACGTCTTTGGAATGTGAGAGGAAACCAGAGCACCTGGAGAAAACCCATGTGGTCACCAGGGGAGCATACAAGACAGCACCGTACAGACAGCACCTGAGGTCAGGATCAAACCCAGGACTCTGGTGCTGTTGCTGGTTGTAACTTTACCTCTGCGCCACCTCATGCAATTGCTCAGGAAACAATTTATATGCCCCATTCAAAGATCTTTTCTCTTTCTTTGTTATTAATAATCTTCAGTTAATTAATAATCTTCATTATATTACACATTATATTCCTAATTCTGCAGCCTGTGGTATTTCAATGCTCCCCATTACAATTTGCTACCATCAATATTACCGCATTGTTTCTGACCTTGAAATTCTTTGATAAAATATTTTCCCTAACAATATTGGATTTAAACAAATAAAGAAAACTAAAATATGTATTATGCATTATACTTTTCTCATCCAGTAATGTCCCAAAGCAATTTGCAACTAATGAAAGATTTATGGAACATTCGTGATGTTATTTCTTCAGCTTTGTTACAATTCAACTTGGTTAATTTCAATGCTCACCATCATTGGGGAACTTGTTGCAGATTAGATTAACAGTAGAAGTCATATTTCCTACATGAGTAAAATACAATTGCAGTGGGTAATGGTGGATACTTGTCATTGAGGTAGTTTGGTGAAAGAAACAATCCTTCAAAATTGAAATAGGTTCATGCCATCATGGTAATAATTGTATCTGTTGGTCTGAGTGAGAATTCTACATTTAAAATTTAAATATTGTTTGAGTACTAGAATCAAGAAATCATGATGCAGCTTTATAGGAGCTCGGTTAGGCTTCATTTGAAATATTGTGTACAGGAAGGATGTGGAGGCTTTGGTAAGGGTGCAGAAGAGGTTTACCAGAATGAAGTTCATGTCATAGGAGCAGAATTAGACCATTTGGCCCATTGAGTCTACTCCGCTTTTCAATCCTGGTTGATTTATTTTACCGTCTCCATCCCATTCTCCTGCTTTCTCTCTATAACCTTTGACACGCTTACTAATCTATGATGCCTGGATTAACGGGTATTAGCTCCAGGGAGAGGTTGGACAGCTTTGGACTGTTTTCTCTGGAATGCCGGAGGTTGCGTGGAAGTCTGATAGAAATATACAAAATGATGATATGTATAGATAGTGTAGACAGCCAGAATCATTTCCCCTGGATGGAAATAGCTTTAAGGTGAGAGGGAGCAAAGTTTAAAGGCGATGTGCGGGGTAAATTATTTTACACAAAGGGTGGTGGGTGCCTGGAAGGTGCTGCTGGGGGGTGGTGGTTATGGCAGATATGAAGGTGACATTTGAGAGACATTTGGATGGGCACATGGATATGCAGGAAATGGGGGAATGTGGATTATGTGCAGGCAGGCAAGAGTTGGTCTTTGTGGACTGAAGGGCCTGTTCTTGTGCTGCACTGTTCTACATTCTACGTTTACGTAATAACAATTTCCATACCTGAACCATCATCTCTACTCCCAAACCTTTTTGATGATAATGCTTCAAAGAGAGAAGTGAAGTTATCTCCAAAAATCCTGGAGCAGTTTTCAATTAAAAACTGCACAAACAAGGCAACCTGGAGAAGGAGAAAGGCCAGTGTGACTTCATTATTGTAAAATTCCAACCCTCTGGCTGGAGCCCCACACACTTTGTATTTACAGCAAACAGCAGGACATGGAGCAGATGTATGGAGCCATAGTACAATGGTTCTGGCTTTTCTAGCCAGAGGGAAGGTATTGCTGCAGATGTGGCCCATCCCTCCAGACCACAACATGAAGCTTGGCACAGGAAGATGCCAAGTGCTGTTAATCCCCGCATTCTCCGCCAGTAGAACTCAACAAAAACAAGCAGATAATTCTTGGAAACATATTTGTAGTCAGCGTGCTTGGAAATACAGGTACTCAGAATCCCAAAGCAATTGGACCACATGAACATTAAGATTGCATCTCATGGTTTTGAATCCTCAAAATGTGAGCTAGGATGGACTGCCCCCTGGGGTTCTGAAGGAGGTGGCTTTAGAGATTGTGGAGGCATTGATAGTGATATTTCAGGAATCACTAGAGTCAGGAGTGGTCCCAGATGATTGGAAAATTGCCAATATTACCCTGCTGCACAAAAAGGCAAGGCAGAATAGTGGGAATTATAAGCCGGTTAGTGTGACCAGTGGTTGGTAAGATTATAGACTATTATAAAGGATGAGGTTACGGGGTAAGATGTTCATGATGAAATAGGCTGAAGTCAGCATGGCTCTGTGAAGGGGAGGTCTTGCTTGTCAAATTTGCTGGAATTCTTTGAAGAATTAGCAGGAGTAAAGTAAATAGCAAAATATAAGTAAACAACATCTACTGACTCTCCTTTGAGTCAGTAGATGTTGTTTACTTAGATTTTCAGAAAGCCTTTGATAAGGTGCCACACAAAGGCTGCTTAGGAAGATGAGAGGCCACGGTATGAAAGGGCAGATACTAGCATGCATAACAGGTTGGCTGGATGGCAGAAGACAAAGAATGGCAATAAAGGGGGAGAGGGAGCAAGAGCAGAGCTGCGGGGTACCAAGGAGACACGATTGAGGGCCTCATCTATGATGGGAGAGGTGAACCCCAGTTCCCTAAAGAATGAGGACATCTTGGATGTTCTAGTATGGAACACCTCATCTACCTTGTGGCGTAGACTGAGGAATTGGGAGTAGGACATAGAGTCTTTGCAGGAAGCAGGGTGGGAAGAAGTGTAATCCAGATCGTTGTGGCAGTCAGTGGGTTTGTTATAGACGTCAGTCAATAGTCTTATTTCCTGTGATAGACACAAAATGCTGGAGTAACTCAGCGGGACAGGCAGCATCTCTGGAGAGAAGGAATGGGTGACTTTTCAGGTCAAGACCCTTTTCAGATTTCTATTTCCTGTGATGGAGACTGTAAGATCAAGAAAGGAGAGGGAGGTGTCGGAGATGGTCCAAGCAAATTTGAGTGCAGGATGAAAATTAGTGGTGAACTTGATAAAGTCCATGAGTTCTGCTTGGTGCAGGAGGTAGCACCGATGCAGTAATCAATGTAATGGAGATAGAGTTCAGGGATAGGGCCTATGTACGCCTGGAACAGGGATTGTTCAACGTACCCTACAAAGAGGCAGGTATAGCTGGGGCCCATGTGGGTGCCCATAGCTACGCCTTGGACTTGTTGAGGGTGAGGACCAACTCCGCTAGGCAGAGTAGAGTGTATTGTGAGCAATTGTGGGCACCATATCTGAGGAAGGATGTGCTGGCTCTGGAGAGGGTCCAGAGGAGGTTTACAAGAATGATCCCAGGATTGAGTAGGTTAACCTATGGTGAGCGTTTGTCAGCATTGGGCTTGTACACACCCGAGTTTAGAAGAATGAGGGGTGACCTCATTGAAACATACAGAATAGTGAAAGCCTTGGATAGAGTGGATGTGGAGAGGATGTTTCCACTAGTGATAGAGTCGAGGACTAGAGGTCATAGCATCAGAATTAAATCTACGCTTTGTCTTGCCAATGTAAAGGAGGCTACATCGGGAACACCGAATGCAGTGATGGTGCACGTGAACCTCTGTCTCACCTGGAAGAATTGCTGGGGTCCCTGGATGGATGTGAAGAAGGAGGTATCAGGACAGGTGTTACATCTCCTGTGGCTGCAGGAGAAAGCACCTGACGAGTGAGTGGTTTGGGTGCATAGGGAGGTGTGAACCAGGGAGTTGCGGGAGGAGCAGTCTCTGCGGAAGGCGGAAAGGGGAGGGGATCGGATAAGGCCATCACGTTGAATTATTACACTTCTCCTATTATAGCATTATTAGATCTTTAGTACGTAAAGCAAGACGTATTTATATTGCACCTTTCACGTCCCAATCATGACATGCCAAGTACCTTACAGACAACTAAGTTCTTTTGAAATGTCACTGTTGTTAGGTAGGAAATACCACAGCTAATTTACACACTGAAAGCTCCCAATATGAAATGTGTATTATTGGAGTAGTGAAATTCCTGATCAATTTTGGTGCTGTGCAAGAGATAACGGCTGTTTTTCAAAATAATTGAAACTTTTGCAGCCACCCAAGAGAGCAGTGAATGTCCTAGTTTTAAGGCCCCTCCAAGTAGCACTCACCCCCTCCCAGATGCAATGCAGTTTCTGTCTACATTTCAGCGTTCAAGTCACTGGAGTGGAATTTAAACCCACAAAAGCTACAACCTGCCAACTGAGCTGTGACTGACCTAGGATTTAAGGACTGGCCCTGTGCCATTAAAGCAGAGAAGTATTTTTTAGATATTAATTTTTCAGAATCTGGCTATTGTTGGCAAGCCCAGCATCTATTCCAAACCCAAAATGCTCTTGCACTAAAAACTGCTATCAGAGTTAATCACGTTGATGGCTCTGAAACCACATATACGTCGGACACTGTGAGGATATTATTTTAGACTTTAGAGACACAGCGTGGAAACAGTCCCTTCAGCTCACCGAGTCCGTGCCGACCAGCGATCACCCCGTACACTAACACTATCCTACAATTTACAATTTTTACTGAGGCCAATTAACCTACAAACCCGCACGTCTTTGGAGTGTAGGAGGAAACTGGAGCATCCGGAGAAAACCCAAGTGGTCACAGAAAGAACATACAAACTCCGGATCTGATCAGGATCGAACCCGGGTCTCTGGCACTGTAAGGCAGCAACTCTACTGCTGCGCCACTGTGCCGCACTTCATCAGGCATCAGGTGAGTGTTCAGTCATCCGATTTCCTCCTCTGAAGGCAAATCCACCACAATCAGTAACGTGATGATCATAACAAATTAGTTTCTTAATTCCAAATTGCTCACAAAATGTAGTTTTCTCTGCTGCCATGGTATGATTTGAACTTGGTTGCCCCGTGATTAACAATTGCACCACCATCGCGCTCTGTGCTTGTAAAGTGATGTGGGAGCAGTGAATTGGTCTTGGACAATTAGAACAGAATTGCAACAATCTTAAAGTGACTCTTTATTCCAATTCACTGGCATAACATATTCTGCTTTGGTTTGGTTTTGGTTTCTTACTAAAGAGCGGCAGGCTTAAAGAGTGTTATAATTTTCTTAATTTTATCTTTCAGCATGGCCATGCTGGGAAATATTGACTAATGCTAGGGTACAAGTTATTGCAAGAGTCTGACACTCAGGTGGCTTGGCTTTGAGCCCATCAAGCAGTGAAGACAAAAAGGGAAATATAATTTTGTATCCTCAACTTACACAAGGATACTCCTACCTATAGATGCACAATTGCAGCTACGGACTCACAGACACATGCACGCACTCCTCTCTCTTACTCCTATACCACCCCTCAACCAATATTGAATAGATATTGGGAATCTCAGCCAATTATCTCACATCCAATTTCTGGGCTGAGGTTACACCAAGGCTATCTACTACTATTCATTCCAAAGTAGCTAATGGCATATTTGATAATTGAAGTGGTCCCAGTCTTGTCTACGAAGCACCAGGTCACATCTACTATGAACACTTAGTGCATTCCTTCAATATTTGGATTGAAGCATAAATTGAAAATTTCCCCCTGAAATCAGTTTTCTCCTTTCCTCCCATTTTCTTAACACTAATAGCGAATCAACCTTTTCTGCTGCATGTGACTATGCTACTTGCAAGTAAATGTCATCCATTTAAATTGCGCATAGGAGGTGCAAGGCAACAAATGCTTGCAGAGGCTACGAGCTTGGTAAAGATCATCCAATGTTTTCCATGTTGAATGTACAACGTGTTTTTTGACATTTTGCCCAGCACCTTGTGATTACCCAACTGTTGCCAGCAACAGCCTCTCACCTTCTTTGTTGACTTGCACTCTGTTTCGGGGCTGCTGGGTGTGGAGGGCCACAGGATGCTGGGCGCGATGCAGACGGCCAAGTTAAAGGCGTTCATTTGGTTTTTCTCAGCCTGCTGCTCGATTTTGTGAAGGACTCCAAACACATAGTGCAGGAGGAAGACATTCAGTTTTGGGAGCTGGACCAGCAATCTGAGAAAAATAATAATTTAAAACAAAAAACTGAAACACTCATTGGTTGACATTGTTCCTTAAGGGAAGGCAGGAAGCATCAGCCTTACTTGTAATTTCCCCTTGTATAGATCATTCATAAACACTCTTAATTTGAAGTAAACATATGTATCTGATATTGAATGCTTTTAGAATTACATTGGAGTTGATGGTGTTATAGTTTAATGGGTATACAACTGCTCTTTTTGTGAAGTGGACAGACAGTTTGTCCTTTTGTGGTGAGAATAGAGGCACAGACCCATGGAACTGATAATATCTATTATTTGAGCAACATTGTGCAAATGTGCTTCCAACTTGACATAGGTGCACATGTAACATGAGTCACTGTATTGGGAACAACACCAGTGTATGCTATTGATTGATTGATTAACTGAAAGATACAGCATGGAAACAGAACTTTCAGCCCACTGAGTCAAGTGAACCAACCTATCCACAACTAGACAATAGGTGCAGGAGTAGGCCATTCGGCCCTTCGAGGCAGCACTGCCATTCAATGTGATCATGGCTGATCATCTACAATCAGTACCCCATTCATGCCTTCTCCCCATATTACCTTTAACAGCTCTGTCAAGCTCCCTCTTGAAAGTATCCAGAGAACCGGCCTCCACCGGCCTCCGAGGCAGAGAATTCCACAGACTCACAACTCTCTGTGTGAAAAAGTGTTTCCTCATCTCTGTTCTAAGTGCCTTACCATTTATTCTTAAACTGTGGCCAGTGGCGTCAGCTGATAGTCAGACCACTTACGGTCGAACCCTCGTCAGTGGTTACGAGGGCTGTCATGTGATGTCATGGGTTTAGGGGCGTAGTGTGCTATATAAGGAGATCTCACCTTGAGATCATGAGTCGACAGGTTGCTGAGCTCGAGGCAACACCCTCGCTCAGCAGCAGCAATAACTGAATGAATCAATATGTTAGAGGACCAAACTAACATGTAAGCCAACCATGTAATGTCTGAATAAAGCAGCTGTTTAATCACCATGTTTGGTAACGCTACAGGCCCCTGGTTCTGGACTCCCCCAACATCGGGAACATGTTTCCTGCCTCTAGCGTGTCCAAACTCTTAATAACCCTATATGTTTCACTAAGATCCCCTCTCAACCTTCTAAATTCCAGAATATACATGCCCAGCCGCTCCATTCTCTCAGGATATGACAGTCCCGCCAACCCAGGAATTAACCTTGTGAACGTACGCTGCACTCCCTCAGTAGCAAGAATGTCCTTCCTCAAATTAATGGACCAAAACTGCACACAATACTCCATGTGTGGTCTCAATAGGCCTATGTAAACTGCAGAAGGACCTCTTTGCTCCTATACTCAACTTCTCTTGTTATGAAGGCCAACATGACATTCGCTTTCTTCACTGCCTGCTGCGCCTGCATGCTTACTTTCATTGACTGATGAACAAGGACCCCCAGATCATGTCGTACTTCCCCTTTTCCCAACTTGACACTATTTAGATAATAATCTGCCTTCCTGTTTTAGTTACCTGTCCAAGTCACCCTGTATTCTCATAGCATCACAGTTTACACTGCCACCCAGCTTTGTGTCATCTGCAAATTTACTAATCTTACTTTGAATCCCTTCATCTAAATCATTGATGTATATTGTAAATAGCTGCGGTCTCAGCACCGAGCCTCGCGGTACCCCACTAGTCATTGCCTGCCATTCTGAAAGGGACCCGTTAATCCCTACTCTTTGTTTCCTGTCTGCCAACCAATTTTCTATCCATGTCAGCTCTACTCCCAATACCATGTGCCCTAATTTTCCCACTAATCTCCGATGTGGGACCTTATCAAATGCTTTCTGAAAGTCCAGGTACACTACATCCACTGGCTCCAATCCATGGGAACCGATTCTATCTATAGAACATTGGAAAATGAACACGAATGCATCCATGATTTCTAGAGCCACTTCATTATGTACCCTGGGCTGCAGGCCATAAGGCCCTGGGGATTTATCAGCTTTCAGTCCCATCAGACTACCCAACACCATTTCCTGCCTAATGTGGATTTCCTTCAGTTCATCAGTCACCCCAGATCCTCTGGCCAGTAGTACATCAGGAAGATTGTTTGTGTCCTTCTTGGTGAAGACGGATCCAAAGTACCTGTTCAACTCATCTGCTATTTCCTTGTTCCCCATAATAAATTCACTTTTTTTCAGTCTTCAAGGGTCCAACTTTGGTCTTAACTATTTTTTTCCTCGTCCATACCTAAAGAAGCTTTTACTATCCTTCTTTATATTCTTGGCTAGCTTACCTTCGTACCTCATCTTTTCTCCCCGTATTGTCTTTTTAGTTATCTTCTGTTGCTCTTTAAACATTACCCAATCCTCTGGCTTCCCACTCATCTTTGCTATGTTGTACTTCTCTTTTATTTTTATACTCTCCCTGACTTCCTTTGTCAGCCACGGTCACCCCTTACTCCCCCTGGAATCTTTCTTCCTCTTTGGAATGAACTGATCCTGCACCTTCTGTATTATTCCCAGAAAAACCTGCCATTCTTGTTCCACTGTCATCCCTGCTAGTGTATATTTCCAGTCAACTTTGGCCAGCTCCTCCCTCATGGCTCCATAGTTCCCTTTGTTCAAATATAACACGGACACCTCCGATTTACCCATCTCCCTCTCAAATTGTAGATTAAAACTTATCATATTATGGTCACTACCTCCTAATGGCTCCTTAACCTCGTTCCTTTATCAAATCCGGCTAATTGCACAGCACTAAGTCCAGAATTGCCTTCTCCCTGGTAGGCCCCAGTACAGGCTGTTCTAAGAATCCATCATGGAGGCACTCCACAAACTCCCTTTCTTGGGGTTCCTGTACCTGTATGTTGAAATCTCCCATAACCATATAATCATATAACAATTACAGCACGGAAACAGGCCATCTCGGCCCTACAAGTCCGGCCGAACAATTTTTTTTCCCCCTTAGTCCCACCTGCCTGCACTCATACCACAACCCTCCATTTCCTTCTCATCCATATGCCTATCCAATTTATTTTTAAATGATACCAATGCACCTGCCTCCACCACTTCCACTGGAAGCTCATTCCACACCGCTACCACTCTCTGAATAAAGAAGTTCCCCCTCATATTACCCCTAAACTTCTGTCCCTTAATTAATTCTGAAGTCATGGCCCCTCTTGTTTGAATCTTCCCTATTCTCAAAGGGAAAGCTTGTCCACATAACAACCATAGCTTTTACCTTTTCGACATGCCAATTTTAACTCTTGATTCAACTTGCACCCTATATCCAGGCTACTGTTTGGGGGCCTGTAGATGTCCCATTAGGGTCTTTTTACTGTTACAATTTCTTAGTTCTATCCATACTGACTCCACATCTCCTGTTTCAATGTCACCCTTGCAAGGGATTGAATTTCATTCCTCACCAACAGAGCTACCCCACCCCCTCTGCCCACCTGTCTATCTTTTCGATAGGAGGTATACCCTTGAATATTCAGTTCCCAGCCCTGGCCCTCTTGCAGCCATGTCTCTGTAATTCCCACAACATCATACTTGCCAATTTCTAACTGAGCCTCAAGCTCGTCCACTTTATTTCTTATACTTCGCGCACTCATAAACAACATTTTGACTTTGGTATTCACCTTCCCTCTCACACCGCTCACAATTGGCCCCGACCTTACTCCTTTATCCCTTCTCGAACTTTCCTTACCATTAATTTGGGAGTCTTTTGTAATTTTTCCTGTGCTCACTTCCCCTTTAACTCCATCTTTATACTCCCAATTTGTCAATCCCTCCCCCCCACTATTTAGTTTAAACCCACACGTGTGGCACTAGCAAACCTGCCTGCCAGAACGTCGGTCCCCCTCCAGTTAAGGTGGAACCCATCCCTTTTGTACGAGAGTGTTCCTGCACTATCTACCTCATTGGAGAATATCTTTAGTCGGACTTTACTGGGCTTTATCTTAGACTAAACATCAATCCCTTTATCATGTATCTGTTCACGGTGGATGCCTGATTGTAATCATGGATTGTGATTCCGCTGACTGGTTAGCATGCAACAAAAGCTTTTTGCTGTACCTCAGTGAACTAAACTAAACCCATTCACACTAGATCTATCTCATCTCACTTTGGCATCCACTTTCTACACAATAGGGGCAATTTAGAACGGCCAATTAACCTACAAACCTGCACGTCTTTGGGATGTAGGAGGAAACGAGTACCCGGAGGAAACCCACAGGGTCAGCAAATAGAAATGTGCAGAGGAGGCAGATCGTAATCTCAACTAGCATGAAATACTGATTAAACCTGAGTGATGCTAAGCAAGCAGGCAAGGAGGGTCAAGTAATAAGAACAAAACATTTTGGACATAATCAGCAGGTCAGGCGCATATATGGAGACAGAAGTGGTCGTAACATTTCAGCTTTCATCAGAACATGATACTTTCTGACAAACTTGGGAAAGATCTGATGAAAAATTATCAACCTGAGATCTTAAATCTGGTTCCCCCTTATGGATACTGCCTGACCTGGTGAATGATTCCAACATTATATTAAACATCCAGCATCTGTAGACTTTTGCTCTTTGATTACAGAGGATCAAATGTTCAGTGACTGATGTCACTGTACATTTGACCTTCCAGCAACCCCACCTGCATTATTTGTGGAGACTATCAAATGCTGACAGGTTAACTGCTCATTGATTTTGAGATCCTGAAAGATATGCCAGGTGTTCCAGCCCCAGTCCTGTTTGGCAATGTCAGTTAGTGAACACCAAGCACCCCCATGCCTGGCAGTAGTTTGTGCTGCAAATAGTGAAATACTCACCATACAGTTGAAAGATCTTTGTGAACAGCTATACTCAAGGTTAAATGTGGCTCTGCTCCTACCTGAGCTGATGTGGTGCCTCAAATGTTATCATCCATGGAAAAATATGATGTAAACATTTAGCTGCAATGCCTGTTTCACCTGTAGGCGGCACCGTTGTAAAATTATTTTCTTTCTTTCTTTTAAAATCTTTTGATTCGTTTTTGCCCAAAAAACAAAAACAAAACAAAAAAACAAAACAATAAGAATAATTTTGGTTTGATGTGGTAGCGGTAAAAAGGGTATAGTAGTCTAGAAGGTTCAAAAAATATCTAATTTGTAAATATCTAAAAAAGTGTGAATTAGGTAAATTATATTTATTGGAGAGTTGTTCGAAAGACATAAAACAACCATCCAAAAACAAATCATGAAAAGCTACTGATCCCTTCCTCTTCCATAACAGAAAGGCTTGATCAGTACTAGAAGGTTGGAAGAGAAAATTAGATCAGATAGGACTCGATAAAATAATTTAGTCCAAAAAACCTTCCTCACCTTCCTGGATTCCTGTTTATGTGAACATCGCAGGCTTAGTGTGTGGATGTAGATTATTTAGATTTAGGTTTATTATCGTCTCCAGTACTGAGATACAGTGAAAATCTTTTGTTTGCATGCTATCCAATCAAATCAAATCATACAATACCTGAATATAATCGACACAAAAAACAAAGTATAAGAAAAATACCAGGATTTTACTTTTCTTTACCAAAATACTTTACTAACCTTTGAATTTCCTTTATCTTGTCTTCATGACTGCTCCTTTCCATTGCTGCCATCCAATCGTCATACAGGTCTGAAGAAAAGATGCTGCCGGGAATATTCCGAAGAAAATCCTTAATTTACAATGGAGAAAAGCATATTCAAGAAACAAAGTACGTAAAGGTTGGCAACTGAAGTGCTTGATTTTTAAACATTATTTTGGAACTTTTCAAAGTACCAAACAATCATTGAAGTAAGTAATGGTCTCAGTGGGCAGCTCTGTACTCCTCACTGCCAAGCTAGAGGGTTACATACTCCACTACCCTCACTTGCCCTTGTCGTCAGAGACACGGGTTCAATCCTGACTACGGGTGCTGTCTGTACGTAATCTGTATAATGTTCCTGTGATTGTGTGGGTTTCCTCCGGGTGCTCCGGTTTCCTCCCACACTCCAAATCCGTGCAAGTTTGTAGAATAACTGACTGGTAAAATTGTCAATTGCCCCTAGTGTATAAGATTGTGTTGGTGTATGGGGTGATGGATCATCGGCAGGGACTCGGTGGAACAAAGGACCTGTTTCCGCATTGTATCTCTAAAGTCACAAGATATTTTGCTATCTAAGGTCTATACATTTGTAGTACCTGGCCCACATACTCCCAGGTTAGGGACAGATAAAATAAAATAAATCAGGCTTGATATCTGATTCTCAACAGTATTTAGAGAGTGTGATTCTGTGATTTAAAAGTGGATGTCGAACAACATCAAGTGTTATGCCACCACTACTAACAACCAGACTTGACCTGTGTGGGTTCACCTGTGATGGTCAGTCATGCAGGTGAGGCAGCAGAGGATAACTACCTGATGATTAATTTACCGGGGAGATTGTTTACGAGAGAAGGAGAGAAATTGAAAACCCAAACAATATTAGTAGTAATTATCATTTTCAGTAAAAGTGTTGCTTTTCCAGGTGTTAATATAAGCAGCTTTGTTTATGCACAAAGTTTACCATAAATAAAATGAGCATAATTGCTTGTTCCCATTAAATTAAATTATCAGTAGATACAGATTTGAGTTAAATATGACCCAGCTGCCAACCTCACCATTTACCTAAGTGTACTCTCTCCATCTTTCAAGGCACACCTCTTGCGTATCATCTAATTTATTACTGGTAGTTGTACATGTTGTAGACTTTTAAAACATGCCTAAACGTCATACATAGTCCATGCTGTATGACTCTATAACTCCAAGAGAAAGGACAGTTATATTCTGTATCACTTTGATCAACCCAAATTTACGCCAATATTTATTATGTCAATTGAAATGTTCACATATATTGATTTATTATAACTTTTATGAAATTCAGTAATCAGATAGCAATGGTATTTAGTTGATTCTTCTTGTTGATTTATTTTAAATAATGTCTCCATGTAATAAATCATGTTGGTATTATTAGTTTTCTAACAGGCATATCTTTACCAGCAGTTGGGAGGTGTTTATAATGGACTTGTGCCAAGCAATATGAATAAATTACAAAGAAACAGTCCTCCCTTTCTCAAATTGAATTATCTTTGTTAATGTTGATTCTACTTAATTGCTTAAAATCATTTTAATATGTGTTTTGAGTTTTATCCTGCTTTGTCTGGATTATTCAAACAGATTGATAAATATTCTTTATATAGTTGATAAAATGGAAATCTAAGAAAGATTTGTCTTTGTAATATTTTCTTTTCTAGTTTTGCTCATTTGCTTTCCTCTCCATACATGACCTGATCACCTTTCTACACTCAACTTTAAAGTAATGGAGGAATCCTAATGAGGTTGATTAATTGGTGTTTTTCAGACAAGATAAGTTAGTGTAAATATATATATATATATTATTTATATTCAAGTGGCACAATGCAGGTTTTTGAAGCACTGCAACCTGGTTTCCCTTGGGTTAGGATGATGTAACATTGGACCCAAACAAAGGTATTTCAAATAGTTGTAATTGCCAGTTTAGCCACAACATGCCTGTCCACTACCAAAGGAGAGGCACAAATGACACTGAAGACATCGATACATGCCAAAGAGAGAGAGAAAGGGAGAGGGCTACAACACGGAAACAAGCTCTCTGGCCCACAAAGTCCACACTGACCATCCACCACCCATTTACACTAATCCTACACTAATCTATTCCAACTCTCCATATTGTCATTAATTTCCCCCAGCTTCTAACACTCACCCATACACGAGGGGCAATTGACAGAGGCTAACTACCCTACCAATCTGCTTGTCTTTGGGATGAGGGGAAACCCGGAGCACCCGGAGGAACCCACATTGTTGTAGGGGGAACAGGCCAACTCCACAGAGATGATACCCGAGGTTAGTATTAAACCTGGGTCTCAGCAGTTCGACCAGCTGTGTCACTATTTGAATTTTAGAATCTATCATCAGCAACATCGCAAAAGTGACCTGATGCTGTTGACAGTCCTGACGTGGAGCGTGAACACCACTGCGCTGCTCAAAAAGGTCCAGCAGAGACTGCACTTCCTGAGGGTGCTCAGGAAGAACAACATCACTCAGAGACTGCTGCTGTCCTTTTATCGGTGCTCCATTGAGAGCATACTAACATACTGTGTATGCGTGTGGTACACCAGCTGCACAGCGGCTCAGAGGAAAGCGCTCCAGAGGGCCATTGACAACGCCCAGAGGATTGTCGGCTGCCCTCTCCTTACCTTGGAGGACTTACACAGTTCCCGCTGCACCAAAAAATCCCAGAGTATCATAAAGGACATTTCCCACCCCGGACACTCCCTGTTTGAACTGTTGCCGTCAGACAGACGGTACAGATCTACAAGGACAAGGACGAACAGACTAAAAAACTGTTTTTACCCCACTGCTATAAAAGCACTAAATGTAGCCGCCAAGGAACGCAGGGGCGAGACATACTAAGGGACTGTGGTACACTGTGAAATCGACAGAAGGATGGAGGGTTGGGTGTTTATGCGTGCTATTTTCGTGATATTTATTTAGTTGTTTATCTTTTAATATTTTACCTTGTATTGTATCGTTAGCTTTTAGAAATGTTTGAATGGTGCACTGACTGGCTGACATTTTTAAATTTCGTTGTACATGGTTCAAGTTACAATGACAATAAAGAAACTATTCTATTCTATTCACAGACCACGATATGCTTCTATCATTTAAAGAAAATTCTATTTCAATGTGGAGGGAATTATGGGCTAATATCTGGAGTGCTCACTTGCCCAGGTTTACGTCAGTGGATCAGAAATGGATGGGAATCTGCTCAACGCACATGTTACTCCTTTGTCTATACAGTGAACGTGAAAGCTGCTTGCTTGTAGCAAGATATGTTCACTTCCATCACTGAGAGAATCAGCAAATTTGGGAATCAGGCAAGATGGCGATGACACCATAAGACAATAAAATGTAGGACGGAATTAGACCAATCGACCCATCGAGTCAACTCTGCCATTCGATCATGCCTAATCTATTTTCCCTGTCAACCCAATTCTCCTGCCTTCTCCCCGCAACCACTGACTCTCATACTAATCAAGAACCTATCAGTCTCTGCTTTAAAAATACCCCAAGTACTTGGCTTCCAACGTCGTCTGTGGCAATGAATACCACAGATTCACCACCCTCATCTCCATTGTGAAAGGTACTTCCTTTTCTTCTGAGGCTGTGGCTGGTCTTAAACTCTCCCACTACTGGAAACATCCTCTCCACATCCACTTTATCATGGCTTTGCATGATTTGAGGTGGAGAATCAACCATAATCTCACTGAAAGACAGGAAGGTCCGGCTCAAAGAGCTATGGGGCCTTCCTTCTGCTTTTCATCTGTTCCTAACTGCCCTCAAATATTTGCTCCCAGTTGAGAAATCTTCCGCCCAATGGGAATTTACTAACTTTATCTTGCTTGTTTCCACTCATCTAAAATTGGAAGCTAAGTATTCAAAATGTCTAGTGCAACGTCCATGGGTTTTCAGATCTCTGGTATCCCAACCCAGAGCACCTCAAGCTGCCCAATTTTAATGCATGATTAAAATTCATCTTCAGTCTGGAAACTGAAATAAAAGGTAATGTGGTTTCAGAGTGCACCCGTACTTTGAACACAGCAGCAGTCACAAACACAGATTCGCTGGCTAAGTGTACTTCAGCTCCAGAATTTAGCTTCTCCTTCAGCTCCTTGCAGGACTTGGCATTTGCTGAACGTCTGAAAATACCGCTGGTGAATGGTCCTTCATAAAACAGAAAGGAGAACATGTCCTAAAATGTAAAGCAAAGGTAAAAGGATCAGGAGTAGGGAATCAAACTCACGTATCTGCAGCTCTTAAATTTGTCTTCTGGTTTAACCATCTAATTGAATGCAATTATGCTTAGAAACAAGGAACTGCAGATGCAGGTTTACACAAAAGGACACCAAGTGCTGGAGTAACTCAGCGGGTCAAGCAGCATCTCTGGAGAACAGGGATAGGTGACATTTCGGGTTGGGACCCTACTTTGGACTCTAGTCTGGTCTGAAGAAGGGTCCCAACCCGAAATGTCACCTATCCATGTTCTCCAGAGATGCTGCCTGACCCGTTGAGTTACTCCAGTACTTTGTCTCCTTTTAATAATTATACTTGCCCATCATAACACACAAACCATTTGACTTTACACAGGAAAGACAACTGATGGTTGATCTTTGGATTTTCTGATGACAACCAAGCCTCTCTCTCTTACATCTCATTCTGTTGGCTGACAAATATAGTCCATAATCTAGGATTGGCAATGATCATTTCTTGTGACTAAATGCTGGGACAGCCTGCTGCCTGGCCCTAAGTTCGTTCAGCGCTTTATTTTTTTGTTCTAGATTCCAGCATCTGTAGTTCCTTGTGTCTCTAAACTCATTGATTTCATCCCCACTGAGTTCATCTCAATCCTGAAAGTTTTTCTCAGCATGAATCAAAGTGTTTAAAGTATCTTGTTTGACCTGGAGCTGAACTTATAAATACATCTCGTATTCATTACAAAGATAATTTCCATCTCTGCAATGATGCTTCTTTCTGCACCGATATAAACTCCCCTACACCAAAATCCAAGTCAAGATCATTCAAGTGAGTTTATTGTCATGTGTCACTGATAGGACAATGAAATTCTTGCTTTGCTTCAGCACAACAGAACATAGTAGGCATTGACTACAAAACACATGCTCGGGAACAGGCCCTTGAACCCCACATCCATGCTGACCAGGTTTTATAACTGACCTTGTCCCATTTACCTGTGTTTGCTCCATATTCCTTCAAACTAGTCATGTACTTTGTCAAAATGTATTTTAAAAGTCACCATTGTATCTGCCACTACTGCTTCCTCTGGCAGCTAAATACACATATGCACCACCCTCTGTGTGAATTGTCCCTCACGTCTTTTTTTAATCTTTTCACTCTCACATAAATTTATAGCCTCCAGTTCTGGACTCCTCTACCTTCAGAAAAAGATTGTGTCCATTCACCTTACCAATGCACCTCATGATTTCGTATACCTCTACAAAAAACACCCCTCAGCCGCCAAGCCTCCAGCGAAAAAGGTCTTAACCTATCAAGAATCTCATCACTCAACTCCTCGTCCTGGTAACATCTTGAAGCTTTTCTGTCCCCTTTCCAGTTTAATGAAATCCTTCCTATAGAGGGAGGCCAGAATTGCATAAAACTCAATGGTATTTGCAATTGTAAGAATAACATTCAAGATGCTAATTGTAATTACATGAGTCTTTAATGGTCAACTGTTTAAGTGATATGAAGTACCACTGGTGTTAAAATAACAACGCCAAGCAGTCTTTCTAGTCTTCGATAATAACCTACTACCCATCAGCATTGGAGCAATTAATTCATTACAGACTGAGCACTGCATCTGGGCCTTTCCCCATGATGTTGATAGTATTGATCCCACGAACCACAACTTGAAAAGACTACCTGCCATAATCTGTTTGTTGGAGACTAAAGAGAGCGCAGGTGTTGAATCTAAAGCAATAGACTACTGAAGGAACTCAGCAGATCGACCAGCAGCTTGGGAGGAAAGGTAATATTGACAATTTGGGATGTGGCCCTTCATGTGGACTTGCCGACTGTAGAAGCTTCTGTGCATATTAACAGACAGTTTTTCCATATTCTATGATTTCAATTAAATAATTCCACACAAGATGTTGCAATCACATCCTCGGAAACATGGAAATTAAAATTTCATCTCCATCACTTTGTCTCATTCTTTGTGCCAAAACACTTATCTAGGCAATTAGAATGCAGAACATAGAACAGGAACAGGCCCTTTGGCCCACATTGTCCAGGCCAAACATGATGGCAAGACAATATAACCTCATCTAGACAATAGACAATAGGTGTAGGAGTAGGCCATTCGGCCCTTCGAGCCAGCACCGCCATTCAATGTGATCATGGCTGATCATCTGTCGGCACGAGATCCTTATCTCTCCATTCCCAGCATATGTTTATCTAAATGCCTCTTGCACGCCACTATTATATCTGCCTCCACCACCACCCCTGGCAGTGCATTCCAACACCCTTCACCTTCTGTGTAGAAAGACTTGTCCTGTACATTTCCCTTAAACTTTAACCCTCTTACCACAAAGCAATGTCCTCTAGTGTTTGACATTTCCACCCTGGGGAAAAGGTTCTGTCTATCTAATCATAATAATAATGAATGCATACTATCAATAATACACAGCAGGGAATTTCTTTACATTTACTAAAATCAAAGCAAAAACACCCAACATTGTTCAAATTTAATTGTGATTTCCTTCCAAATTAATGAACCTTTCACTTCATCTCATTAATGATCAAAACAAAACTATTAGAAACAACCTCCTTCCTAACATGTAACACAATACAGTCACAAATGTCAACATTCAATGGTTATAAATTATCCTTTCTGCTCCTTATATAACCAGTTGCCACTTACCATGATAGGCTGTGGGAAATTGTCATTCTCACAGATGGTTGACAGTGGAAGGCCAAAGAGTCTTCCTGGTGTTATGGAAGTAGGGGACAGAGGCAAGCTGTCTAAATGAGTCGCAGAACCACGCCAGAAAGCCCAGTTCATTATTGATCTTTTCCTTTTGCATTGCTTTTGATTTGGATCTATGGAAAAAATAAAGGAGGTAAAAGAGGCCCCTTGAAACGATCATCTGCAAATCATATTCTCACATTTGCTTGTAAAAGTTGCTATGGTTACTTAAAAATTGCATAATTATTAACATCGTCATGGCTAGGTGCTATCATTGGCGGATTTGCAAAGAACTTGTTTATTTTCAACTATGGTTACAATAATAAAGTGACAAATTCCACAAAGAACAAACACAGTTATTAAGCAAAACAGCTGCCTCGGTGCCAAAGATTTCTATTTCTGAAAATACTTTTAGTTGATATCTATTGAAGCAGTGCAGAAAACATTATGAATGCAAAGCAATTTAAACATTTTTTATCGAGAATTATGATCTTCAAAGGGTAATTCATGTATATTTTACAGACCTGATATAAGTAAGTTTCTATTTGGTGAATGCAAATAATGCACATCAGACATTAAAATAAACTGCATTTAATCCCTTCATCGGAGCGCCTCTTTGAAATGTTGAATTGGATGAGTTGTATTACGGATATTACATATCATGCATCAATTGCTACCATGAAAATTATATGGTAGAATAAAGTATCTTCCTAAATGGCAATAGGTTTGTCCCAATGAAATGATTTCCTGCTGCTTCATCTTCACACCATCTGGAGAGCACTTGCAATGGAAATAAATATTTTAACTTCCTTTCCCCACTTTCTGTCCTAGGCCTCCTCCACTGTCAGAGTGAGGCCACATGCAAACTGGAAGAACAGGGCCTCATATTCCGCTTGGTTAGCTTACAACCCAACGGTATGAACATTAAATTCTACAATTTTAGGTAACTAACCAACAAACATACCCCCCCCCCCACCTTTATTCCCCGTGTTCACATTTCACGCCTCTTCTCTCCTTATATCAGCCATTGCCTTTTCATCTCTAGCCTTTGTCGAGCCATCTGCCAATCAGAAACCCCTCTCACCTGTATCCATCTATCACTTGCCATCCCCACCTCTTTTCCAGCTTTTCCCCCCCACTACAATCAGCCTGAAGAAGTGTCCCGTCCCGAAACGTCGCGTGTCCATGTCCTCCATAGATGCCATCTTTGAGCAGTACAGTGGCGCAGCTGGTAGAGCTGCTGCCTCACAGTGCCAGAGATCCTGGTTCAATCCTGACCTGAGAAACACAGGGCTAGTGTAAACGGGTGATAGATGGTCAACGTGGACTCGGTGAGCTGAAGGGCCTGTTTCCATGACGTTTCTCTAAACTGAGCTGATCCGCTGAGTTAATCCAGCACTTTGTCAACCAGCAGTTCCTTGCATTTACATTTTCCAGAAAGTTGATGAGCTGCCTGATGACCTTGATAAAGTGGGTAAGCTTTTTTTATCTGCAAGCATTCCGATTAGGTCAATACTTAGATTAAGCGGACTAAACAGGCAAAGATATGATACCTCGAACATGCTGTGACTCCGGATACCATTTTTTTAATAGTTCTGCATCGTAAGGGCGGCACAGTGCGCAGCAGTAGAGCTGCTGTCTAATAGCGCCAGAGACCCTGTTCTTTCCTAACCTCGGGTACTATCTGTGTGGAGTTTGTACATTCTCCTTATGACCGCGTGAGTTTTCTCCGGGTGTCCTGGTTTCCTCCCACGTTCCTAAGACATGCAGGTTTGTAGGTTAATTGGCCTCTGCAAATTGCCCCTAGTGTGTAGGTTGCAACAGTGGGTTAACATGGAACTAGTGTGCGGATGGTCGGCATGGGCTTGTTGATCTAAAGGGCCTATTTCCACGCTGTATCTCTCACCTAAACTGCACATTTTTCACATTTTTACTGCAGTGTTAGTATCAGAGGAGTTCCATTCACATAGAATGGTTGACGTTCACCTTTAAGATCAAATTGCAAACCATATGATCTGTTTTATTGAAGTATCAACAAAATTATTCATCTATGTGGGAAAAAATCAAGAGCTAAATTTAAACGGATCCAAACTTTAGCCATCCAACTTGATGCAGGTAGTAAAAGAATAACCTCATCAAACAATACAGATCCATAGCACAAGCTGAACTTTAACAGATTTGCCAAATGTTGAATTTGGGACATTTTTTTCTTTGAATCTTTAAACATTTACGTTCAAAACACTTCTGTGCATTCTCCAAAGCTCAGAAGTGAATCTGGGAACTGATAATCCCATAAATTTTTCATTTCATATTTCCACACTTCATAAGCATACTTAATTGTGCGACTGGGAAATATCCAACAGCCGACAGGCTTTTAAAGGACAAATCCACTGCATTCATCAATACAGCACAATGGCGCAGCTGGTATAGCTGCTGATTCACAATGCCAGCAGAGACCTAGGTTCGTTCCTGACTCAGATACTATCTATGCGAAGTTTGCACGTTCTCCCTGTGACTGCATGGGTTTCCTCCAGCTGTTCTGATTTCCTCCCACAACCTAAAGACGCATGGGTTTGTAGATTAATAGGCCTCTGCAAATTGCCCCTAATGTGTAGAGAGTAGATGCAAAAGTGGGATAACAAACAACTAATAGCTCAAAGGTACACAAAAATGCTGGAGAAACTCAGCGGGTGCAGCAGCATCAATGGATCGAAGGAAATAGGCAACGTTTCGGGCCGAAACCCTTCCCCATCAGTCTGAAGAAGGGTTTCGGCCCGAAACGTTGCCTATTTCCTTTGCTCCATAGATGCTGCTGCACCCGCTGAGTTTCTCCAGCATTTTTGTGTACCTTCGATTTTCCAGCATCTGCAGTTCCTTCTTAAACTAATAGCTCAGTTGGCAAAAAGTTAGACTGAACATCTAATGGGCCTGTCCCACTTAGGCGATTTTTAAGGGACTGTCAAGGCGCTGGCAGACGCCAGAAAAAACGGCGACTGGAACGGCGAATATCAAGTGGAACACACACACACACATCGCTTACTTCACCAGCCTGTTATGTAGGCGGGGCACAAGGCAAACAGGGGGAGCGCTGTCTGAGTGAAATTCACATGGTGCAAAGCCAATGTGACAGACACACACCGCGATGAAGGTTGGCGCTGTAATTAAGACGGTGAAAGCACAATGTATGGGAAGGGTCACGTAAGTCCTTTAAAAGAAGGGGGAGAAGGGAGGGAGAAGGAGTGGAGACAACGTTTAAGAAGCCAGAGATACACGGTTCGGCGGACATTAACATTACCGGTCGGTTATCCTTGGTTCTGAAAACTACTGCTTAAAGTTTTTTTCCCTATGAGCCAATGAAATTCACCGGTCTGCACCGGCTACAACCTATGCGAACCTTCAACCTCCTGGCAACCCACTAGGACCTCCTGGCGACCCACCAACGGCACAAGAATTCTCGCTACTCTCCATGGCGGCTTCATTCTGGTCGCTGCTAATTTTTCAACGTTGAAATATTTGCGGCGACATAATGAGGTTGCAACTAGTTCCCAGAATGCGGGAACCCCTCACGACCATGAAGGCGACTCCCCGGCAACCACCCGCGAACATGTGGCGACCATGTGGCGACTGCATAGTCTCCTGCAGTCGCCTAAAAGGTTGCCTAAGAGGGACAGGCCCATAAGGATCCCTGGTTCAATCCTGGGTTTCATCAGTTTATTTTAAAGACATTTGGCCAGACATTTAAAAGACATTTGACCAGGTATATGGTTAGGAAAGGTTTAGAGGAATAAAGTGACTTTATCGGAAGAAAGTATTCCATGCCACTGACTATGGAATACTTCATAATTTACTGTAATTTACTTCTGTAAATTTGCTTCTATTGTAGGCAAAGGGATAACTATTGTTGACAGAATGTCCTTACTCAAATTGGTCCCCTAATTTAAGGAGATTCGTGCTATTGAGGGAGTGCAGTGTAGGTTTACAAGGTTAATACCCAGGATGGCGGGACTGTCATATGCTGAGAGAATGGAGCATATGGCTTGTACACTCTGGTTTAGAAGGATGAGAGGGAATCTCATTGAAACATATAAGATTGTTAAGTGTTTGGTGACATCAGTGAGTTCGCGGAAGCGGTCACGGACTTCTTCGCAACAATAACCGACAACATCGTCCCCACGGTAAGGGTAAGCACCTTTCCGAATCAAAAAACCTGGGTAGACAGGTCCGTTCGTGTTGCCTTGAATGCTCGCAACGCTGCCTACAGGTCGGGCCTAGCATCCGGAAACATGGACGTCTACAAGGTAGAGTCCTACCAACTGCGAATGGCGGTGAAGGACGCAAAAAGGAGGTACAGGGACAAGATGGAGTCACAGATGGAGCAGCAGGACACCTGATGTCTGTGGCAGGGGCTACGGACTGTAACCAACTACCGGAGCACCCCACCCTCATCCGCAAGTGTCGGCACCTCCCAAGCAGATGACCTGAACTCCTTTTACGCTCGTTTCGAGATGGGCAACACCACCCCAGGTCTGCCGACTATCGACAATACCGCCAGCTGGCTGGTTAACGAAGCTGAAGGCAGGAATGTGCACACATTCTCGTTGTCCGAGCACGATGTGAGGAGGGCTCTGACACGGGTGAACACGAGGAAAGCTGCAGGCCCCGATGGCATCTAGGGGTGAGTACTCAAGTCCTGTGCTACGCAGCTAGCTCCGGTGCTCACTACAATATTCAACCTCTCCCTGGACAAGTCCGTGGTCCCTGCCTGCTTCCAAAAACCCATCATTGTACCGGTACCTAAAAATGCCTCCCCAGCCTGTCTGAATGACTACTGTCTGGTGGCCCTCACCTCGAGGCTGGTGAAGAAACACATCTGCGCCTTCCTCCCTCGCAACATGGACCCGTTACAATTCGCATACTGTTCGAACAGATCCACGGACGATGTGGTCTCCCAGGTCTTGCACACCGCTCTCTCCCATCTGGACAGCCAGAAGGAGGGCTACGTGAGGATGCTAGAGTTCATAGACTTCAGTTCAGCCTTCAACACGATAGTCCCCACCAGACTGGCCGAGAAGCTACTGGAATTAGGGCTCAACACCTCCCTGTGTGCCTGGGCCCTGGACTTTCTCACCGCCAGGCCCCAGGTAGTCAAGATGGGAGGGAATACATCGAAGTCCCTCACCCTGAGCACAGGATCCCACCAGGGTTGCGGCCTCAGCCCCCTATTGTACTCTCTGTACACACATGACTGTGTGGCTAGGTTCAGCTCCAACTCGATAATTAAGTTTGCTGATGACACTGTGGTGGTGAGCCTGATCTCAAACAACGATGAGAAGCCCTACCGGGAGGAGGTGGCTGATCTGGCACTCTGGTGCCAGGACAACAGCCTCCTCTTGAACATCAAAAAAAACTAAGGAGTTGATTGTGGACTTTAGAAGGGCACACAATCCAAGGACGTACACTCCATTGAGGATAAATGGGGATACTTTGGATAGGGTGACCTGTTTTAAATATCTGGGAGTCCACATCTCCGAGGATATGACATGGACATCACACGCTGCAACACTCATGAGTAAGGCAAGGCAGCGCCTTTACCACCTCAGGCAATTGAGGAAATTCAGAGTGTCTCCGAGGATCCTCCAGTGCTTCTACTCAGCGGCTGTGGAAAGTATCTTGTCCGGAAATATTCCCATCAGCTTTGGGAATTGCTCTGCCCAGGACAAGAAGTCTCTGCAGAGAGTAGTGCGTTCGGCCGAACGCACTGTGGGATCTTCACTCGCCCCTCTACAGGAACTATACATCAGGAGGTGCAACTCCAGAGCCAATATGATCATGGGAGACCCCTTCCACCCCTGCAACGGACTGTTCCAGCTGCTACGGTCAGGCTAATGCCTCCGAGTGTGTGAGTGCATGTGTGTGTGTGAGTGCATGTGTGTGTGTGAGTGCATGTGTGTATGTGAGTGTATGTGTGTGACTGAATGTGTGTGTGTGTGTGTGAGTGTGAGTGTGTGAGTGTGTGTTTATGTGTGTGACTGAATGTGAGTGTGTGAGTGTGTGTGAGTGTGAGTGTATGTGAGAGTGAGTGTATGTGAGAGTGTGTGAGAGTGTGTGTGTGTGTGTGTGTGTGTGTGTGTGTGTGTGTGTGTGTGTGTGTGTGTGTGTGTGTGTGTGTGTGTGTGTGACTGAATGTGAATGTGTGAGTCTGTGTGAGTGTATGTGAGTGTGAGTGTATGTGAGTGTGAGAGTGTGTGTGAGTGTGTGTGTGTGTGTGTGTGTGTGTGTGTGTGTGTGTGTGTGTGTGTGTGTGTGTGTGTGTGTGTGTGTGTGTGTGTGTATATTGACATTGGTGGAGAGGTGGAATATTGCGTTGGGGACCAGCCCTCCCGTGTGAAGCTGGGACCCAACAGGTCCCACTTAGTCTAGTCTTTCCTATAACATGGTGTCTAGAACTGAACACAATACTCTAAATGCGGCCAATATCTTATATACTGTAGCTGCAACATGACCTCCCAACTTCTATACTCAATACTCTGACCGATGAAGGCTGATGTGCTAAAAGCCTTTTTGACCACCCTATCTGCCTTTGACTCCACCTTCAAGGAACTATGCACCTGCACTCCTAGATCCCTCTGCTCTATAACATTCCCCAGAGCCCTACCATTGCAGTTGCAGAAATAGGCGGAGAAATGGCAATTGGACTTTAACCCGAGCAAGCTACTCCAGCACTTTGTGTATCATTGAATCCTCAAATCCTGCTTGTACCATTACAGTTCTACAAATTAAGTAAATAATAAACAAGTAACCACATATTGATTTGATTAACCAGCAAGTATGAGGAGTACTAACCAGCCATCTGCTGAAACAATGCTAGGTGACTTGGCTTCAAGATGAATTGGCACTGCATCTCCACTGGCAGCTGCTCCACAACGAACGGCGTCTGGAAATCTCGATAGATCGAGTCCTTGATCCCTTGTGTCCGTCCACTTGCACCTTGAATGCACCTCATTTTAATGCTGAAAGGATATTCATGACCTGTGGGAAATCAAGGAAAAGCGATCTTAAATTCCATTCCTTATCCACTTTTGTATTTTAGATTACAATTATGTTTTACATATTATGACAACCTGTGAAATTGTTTCAAGTGCCTATGTCACATCCCATGTCATTTTAAAAACTGCAATACTTTTGTGCTTTGCCTTTCATTTTAGATATAATTAAGATAGAATTAATAAGTGGTGTCCTTAAGGAAAATAATCTTAAATAGAAGGTAAAAACATTTATAAACTTATATGTTCCGAGTACGATAGCCAGAGGTTGATATCATCTCTGGTTATTTCTGATTCTTCTATAAAGTAAATCCATCAGTGAATTCTGAGTTTGTTTCTTGATTGCTTTCCCTGTAATTGCCCATTCTATTAATTTAACTGCTCGAGATTTCTTAACCCCGTATAGCAATACACTGACCAGCTGCATACCATCAGCACCAGGTGTGAACGCAGAAGATTTTGTCTCCCGGAACAAAGTCTGTTGAGAGCTTTACTGAGAATTCACTGGTATTTAGAAGGATGAGAGTGGATCTTACAGAGACATATACATTTATTAAGGGATTTGACAGGCTAGATGCATGAAAAATGTTCCCCATGTTGGGGAGTCCAGAACCAGGGGTCACAGTTTAAGAATAAGGAGTAGGCCATTTAGGACTGAGATGAGGACAAACCTTTTCATCCAGAGAGTTGTGAATCTGTGGAATCCTCTGCCACAGAGAGGGCTGTGGATGCCGATTCACTGGATGCCTTCAAGAGAGTTAGATTTAGCTCTTAGGGCTAGCAGAATCAAGAGATATGGTGAAAAAGCAGGAATGGGGTACTGATATTGGATGATCAGCCATGATCATATTGAATGGCGGTGATGCCTCGAAGGGCCGAATGGCCTACTCCTGCACCTATTTTCTATGTTTCTATGTTTCTAATCGTCCAGTGAGACCATTTAGTACCTGGTATCAAGTGAGAGCTACAATAGAAACTTTGAATGCCTTCCGGTTTTTATATTTATATTTATTTATTTATTCAGATAATTTTGACTCTTTGGAATTCTCTAACCAAACACAATCTCCAAAATTGGTTTTAATACTTTCCATGCCCAAACAACATGCTGTTGCATGCCTATTCAAAGTTCAATGTTTTAAATTTATGGTATACAGTAATCAAAATTACCATGTTCAAATAGTGATTGTATTTGCAAACTGCAATAACTGTAAGAGTCTTATTGGTTGATTGAATTGATTGATTGATTGGAAGATGCTGCATGGAAATGGGACCTTCGACTCACCCAGTCCATGCCGACCATTGATCAGCCATTCACACCAGTTCAGTTATTCTACTTTTGCATCCGCTCCCTGCACACCTGGGGGGAAATTTACAATTAACCTACAGACCAGCGCGTGGGAGGAAACCGGAAGACTTGGAGGAATTCCATGCGGTCTCAGGAAAAAACATACAAACTCCACACAGCAAACTCCACACAACCTGTTGGGTTGCTTCACAGCTTGGTTTGGGAACAGCTCTGTCCAAGACTGCAAGAAATTGCAGTTGTAGATTTAACCCAATTCATCCCACAGACCAGACTTCCCACCATTGACTCCATTTACAAAGCAGCCAACATAATCAAAGACTTGTCCCACCCCAGTCATTCGTTCTTCTCCCTGCCCCCATCCGTCAGGAGGTACAGAACCTTGAAAGCTCGCACCACCAGACTTAGGAACAGCTTCTTCCCCTCTGTTTTCATGCTTCTGATGGTCCTTCCATAAGCTAAGATACTGCCCTATTGACCTACAAATCAGCATGTCATTGGGATGTGGAAGGAAACTAGAACACTTGGAGGAATTCCACGTGGTCACAGGAAAAAACATACAAACTCCACACAGCAAACTCCACACACCTTGTCGGGTTGCATCACAACTTAGTTTGGGAACAGCTGTCTAAAGGTTGATTCACCTCTACCGTATTGAGGACTACCTATTGTAGTCGCTGCATCAAAAAGGCTGGCAGCATCATCAAGGACCCACACCATCCTGACCACACACTAATTTCCCCGCTACCTTCAGGTAGAAGGTACAGGAGCCTGAAGACTGCAACGTCCAGGTTCAGAACTAGCTGCTTCCCCACAGCCATCAGGCTATTAAACTCAACTGAAACAAATCTCTGAACATTAATAGACCATTATCTGTTTATTTGCACTTTATCTGCTTATTTATTGATGAGTGTATATATTTATATAATGGTATATGGACACACTGATATGCTCTGTATTCATACCTACTATATTCTGTTGTGCTGAAGCAAAGCAAGAATTTCATAGTCCTATCTGGGACATGACAATAAACTCTCTTGACTTGCACTTTGTCTAGGGAATGAAAAGCCAGAGTGAGGGACATGGGTGGAAGGGGACGGGGGAAGTGAAGAGCTTTCCTTTTTTGTGTTCTATTCTGACAAAATCCCTTTCTTGTATCTGTTTCATCTTCTGGAATACGAAGTTTCTCTTATTGCTTTGGCATTGTTTATTAAGTTTACATTTCCAACATTCAATTAGTTTCTGATATATGTGACATATCATCTGGATGTGATTTGGACATTTCACTATTTTTTTATGAGAAGTAATTTTTCAACACGATCCAAACCCTCATCTAAAGATCATGGGTCACTTTAATTCCCTTGCTTGCAACAAATTCTTCAGCGAAATCTTGCAGGAAACGGTATCCACTAAATCTGACAAAATATTGCATATACTCGATCTTGATCTTGTCACCAATTTGATACCATCCAAGACTCTGCTGCCCTAACATACACCAGGCTTCATTCAGCCATCACCCGTGTGCAAACTGGTCTACTTTGACTCCCAGGTAGGACGTTGATCAATTTTAAGATTCTCATCCATACTTTCTAAGCCTTCCACATTCCTTTCCTGTGGACTCACATTTCTTGCCTTTTCTCCCATTATCTCACACAATTTTGTGCCCGGATGAGGCAGAAGGGAGGAAGGCAAAGCAGAAATTTACCCCTTCCAGGCGTATAGGCATTCTATCGCTGCTGCCTGTAATCTGGTTCCTTTTCATTTCTAGCATGTAATCATAGTCTTTGTCCACCCACCTGTCAATAAACCCCCTCACTGTGTCTAGCTATCACTTGCCTGGCTTTGTCCCACCCCTACCTCTCTTCCAGTTTCTCTCCACCATGACAACCAGTCTGAAGAAGGGTCCCGAACCGAAACATCACCTATCCATGTTCTCCAGAGATGCTGCCTCACCTGCTGAGTTACTCCAGCACTTTGTGTCCTTTTGGGAGAACGGTTTAATTTATTTTAGTTTGAGATACCGCATGGAACAGGCCCTTATGCCCACCAAGTCTACGCCAACCATCACCCGTTCACATTAATTTTATGTTGTCCCACTTTTGCATCGAGTCCCTGCACATGAGGGGCACATCTAGTTTCCACTCATATGCCAAGGATGTGCAGGTTTGTAGTTTAATTGGCCTCTGTAAATTGCCCCTTATGTGCACAATCAATCACAATCACAATAATACTTTATTAGCCAAGTATGTTTTGCAACATACGAGGAATTTTGTTTGTCATGTCATACAAATAAAAAGCATCGGAAAACACAAAATCCATTTTACATAAACATCCACCACAGTGCCTCCTCCGCATTCCTCATGTGATGGAAGGCGAAAAAAAGTTCAAATCTCTTCCCTTAGCTCTCTCGCGGTCGGGGGCCTCGAGCCCTCTGTAAATGGAACGATCTTGACTCCCGTAGCCGGTGCCATTTGTGCCGTCCGCATCGAGGCGATCAGCTCCTGCATCGGGGGGGGGATGTCAACTCCCCTGTTCCGGACGATAAGACCCCACGTCGGGGCTGGTCGAGCCTCTGTGTCGTTGGAGCTTCCCGACTAGCCTCTCCTGAGACTGCGAGCTCTTGTGGTAAATCCTCAGGCAGCGGAGCGCCCGGAGATGCAATGCGAAAATTAATCACAAGTCCGGCAAGGTAAGAAACTAAAAAAAGGTTTCCCCCAACTCCTCCCCCTACCCTCACATAAAACAAGCCAGAGAACATTTACACAGACTTTTAAGACACACTAAAAATAAAAATAAGACAAAAAACACACAGACTGTTGGCGGGGCTGCCAATCGTGCGGCTCCCCTGGTCCATGAGGATCAATGAGAACACAAGCATTTGCAAGAGGTGATCAATGATAGCTAATCCACTGTACAGAAGTGTACGTTATAGTTAGCTCATTACACCAAATCTGAGACATTGGAAGTACATGCTGCTCCTCCTCCTTAAACAGTCTATGTTTAGTCTTCCATAATATGCTGGATTTGATCTTAATGAGGCTACGGGTGCTTTTTTCGCTGCCAGATGGACCTCCATATAAAAGAACAATCTTAAGAATGAATTTGGTATATGCAGATCATTAAATACAGTAAGTAGCATAGATCAGTTGAAAGATAACTGGCTATGCTTGTAATAAGATTATATGTTGAGAAAGTGAAATAAGCAGCATAAATGGTTTGAAAGGTAACTGGCTAGATTTGTAATAATATTATATGTTGGGAAATTGTTGGGGAGCTGAAAGTTGGTTGAAACAAATTGCCTATTTATAACATCTCCTGCCCTCTCATAATCATAACGGCAAACAGCACAGAAATAGGCCCTTCAGCCCAATTCATACATGTTGACCATGATGCTCCATCTAAGTTTGTCTTATGATGCTCCATCTATGTACCTGTCCAAATGTCTTTTAAATGTTGTTGTTGTACCCGACTCAATTATTTTCTCTGGCAGTTCACCTGTCCATAATATCTCCTGCTTCATGTTGTTATGCTGTGCATGTTTAAACACCCAGAACTGTTGGTACAAAATCCCCAAAAATTCAAAATGAGAGTATTGAGACTTTGGGAACATTCAAAGTCCTTATACTTTGGGAATTCATTTTTTAAAAATCTCACTTAATTGTTATATTATTCTGATGCCTCTTTCAACTGTTTATGGCCAGTCTTACAATCCACAACAGCCGATTGATGAGTAATTCTGTTTTTTTGTCATGAAAAGGATATACCCGATGCTCTCCGATTTACGATGCTTCGACTTACGATATTTTACCTTTACGATGGTGCAAACGCTTGGCACAGCAGCGAGCCACAGCTCACTTCCGTTCACGCGATCGCATTGTATTAAATGCGTTTTCGGCTTGCGATATTTTCAATTAACGATGGGTTTATCGGAACATAAGTCGAGGAGCAGCTGTATTCAAGTTACAGCTCAAATGTTATTTTCTGGAGTTTTTAAGCTGTGTTCAAGCTGTGGTCTTTTGAGTGCTATACAAACACATCCATTTAAGATCTTACCAAAGATTTCAGTTTAAATCATTCCATGTATAATTACAGTAAGGCGCTGCATGATGGCGGCCTCGCCAAAGGTCTGCCTTCGTCTTTTCCTTCCTTGTGTTTTTAGTTTGTTGTAAAATGTATGTTTTAGCTTATCTTTAGTTTTTGTACAGTATTTGTGGGGGGGGGAAACTTTTCTTATCTCTCACCTCGACGGAGATGCGACTTTTTCCATGTCATATCTCCGCCTGCACTGCGGCCTAACATCGCGGAGTTGGTGGCCTCTTGTTTGGAACTTCTAGAGCTCCAAAACCGCGGAGCCTGCAGACTTTACCATCTTGGAGCGGGCGATCCCTTTGCCAGGGGTCAGCCTTTAATGTTCCAACCTGCTGGGAGCTGCGGACTTTAACGTCGTGGCACTCGCGGTCTCTGATTAGGGACCGATTTCGGGTACTCCAACCTGCAGGAGTTTCGACTGTCCCGATGCGGGAGCTTAGACCCAGCCGACATGGGAGTTCGATCGCTGACTGCGGATAGTTCGACTCCCCGCGGGAGAAAAGGAGGAAAGAAGATAAGACGTTATTGCCTTCCATCACAGTGGAGAATGTGGAGGATGTTTATGTCAATTTTTATGTGGTTGTGTGTCTTGTTGCTTTTTTGTTTTGACCAAATTCCTCGTATGTTGCAAAACTTATTATATCTTACGATTATGATTATGATGATGATTGTTACACCCCAATTTTTGCTGTGTTCATCCTTTGTCTTACTAAATAGATTTTAAAGCCTGTGTAGAAAGAAACCACAGATGCTTGTTTATACCAAAGATAGACACAAGTGCTGGAGTAACTCAGCAGGTCAGGCAGCATCTCTGGAGAAAAAGAATGGGTGACATTTCAGGTCCGGACCCTTCTTCAGAGTGGTTTTAACCCGAAACGTCACCCATCCTTTTTCTCCAGAGGTTGTAAAATCTGTTTGTTTCATTTATCATTCTTCAGACGTTCTACGTTTAAGGCCTGCAATAAACATTTCATGGGTTCTGTGGAATAATTTTCTTCTATACATAGATCCCATGATTTATACTGCACAATCAGCTTATTCTATATTGAGACTTTGGAGATATAACAATGTCTCACTTCTTATACAAACTAGATACCAATCTTTTCTTCCATGTTCTTAGTTTAGTTTAGTTTATAAATAGATTGTGGAAATATTCCCTTCAGCCCACCAAGTCTGCACCAACCACGAGCACCTGGGCACTAGCTCTATCCTACACTTCTTCTTCTTAAGCCCTTGGAAGCATAGGCCATTGCCAAATGTCCTCCATCTCACTCGGTTATTGGCAGTTCTTTCGAGATCTCCCCAGTTGAGCCCACTCTCAGCCATTTTTTTAAATGTATTTATTTATTATTATTATTTTTTATTAGAAGTTAATACAGTACAAAACAGTGCAGTGGAACCTAATTTTAGGTGCCAACTATGTCATACCGTAATCCATTCTATGTACAACCTCTACTTTTATGTTTTGAGAAGGAAGTAGGCAAGACAAGAAAAAGAAAACAATAGAAAGGGGAAAAAGAGGAAAAATAGATGGTAGAGAATAGAAAAACGTGAAATGTGTATATATAAAAAAAAGAAAAAGTGGAAAGTAGAAATAGGAGAAGGCCCCTTAAAAGAGAAATTTTCAAATCTTTATTCGGAGATGTAGATCTATCCACGGCATGAACTGAAATCAGTAATCTTGACGGTACCGCTGCATCACATGATTCCAAAAAGTCGATGAAAGGAGACCAACTCCTTAAGAATTGGTCATATTTATCTATTAGTCGGAGTCTCATTACTTCAAGGCGTGCTATGTCCATCATATTCCTAATCCACATTTTAACAGTTGGTATGGTTGTATTTTTCCAAAATTTGTATCAATTTCTTTCCAATTATTAACCCATAATTAAAAAAAACCTTTTGGTCTTTATTTAAATTGATATCTTCTACTATTATTCCAAATATAATCCATTCCGTTTTAGGTTCTATTGTGGACTTGAAAAGCTTTGTAAATATATCAAATATATCGCTCCAAAATTTATTCAACTTTGTACATCCTACAAATGAATGTGTTATATTAGCGTTTTGAAACAAACATTTATCGCATCTGGGAGAGACGTTTGGATAAAATTTATTCAACCTCGTTTTTGAATAATATAGTCTATGTAATAATTTTAATTGAATTAAATTATGTCTTGCATTAATAGAACAATTATGTGTGTTCATCAGATACTTTTCCCATCTATCCTTCGAGATCTTTATCATTAGCTCATGTTCCCAATCTTCTCTTAGTGCTTCTGTTGAGGGTAATTCTCTATTTAATATATTATTATAAAAGTATGATATTAGTTTTTGTGAATCTGCCTTAATATTCATTGCTTCTTCTAAAGGGTCTAAAAATATAGTTTGAAATCTATGTGTATATTTCTTCATAAAGTCACATATCTGTATATATTTGAAATATTGATTATCCTTCAGTTTAAATTTTAATTTTAAATGTTGAAATGATACCAGTTTGCCCAATTCATACATATCCCCTACTTTCCTAATCCCCAGTCTATCCCATTGTTGAGATATTTTGTCAATGAGAGATGGTTTGAATGCGGGGTTGTTCAATATTGGGGTTAGTACTGATAGATTATTTAATTTCAAGGATACTTTTATTTGTTTCCAAATTCTTATTGGATTGTGAATAATTGGGTTCTTCTTATATATTATACTATTCAATTTTATCGGTGAGAGCAAGATCGTTCCTATATCGTGCGGATAGCACTCCTCTTTCTCCATTCTTATCCACTCCAACTGCTGAGTGGAACTATCCAACAGTACATTATGTTCTTAATATGTACTGCCCAGTAGTAATAAATAAAGTTAGGTAATGATAAACCCCCAACTTCTTTAGGTTTACACAAATGCTTTCGTTGAATTCTGTGTGCTCTGTAATCCCATATAAAATCAGTGATAGTAGAATCTAGTTTTTTGAAAAAGTATTTTGGAATATATATTGGGATCGCTTGAAACAAATATATTAATTGTGGTAAGAAGGTCATTTTTATAGCGTTAATTCTACCTATCAATGAGAGCGGGAGCGTTTTCCAAAATTTAATCATATCATTCAGTTTATTTAATAGTGGCATAAAATTGGCACTAAATAATGATTTGTGTCTTCTTGTAATTTGAATACCCAGATACTTGAATTTTTCTGTTGCAATTTTGAAGGGGAATTTTAGTAAGTGTCTCGGATCTTGTGGTTTTAAAGACATAATTTCGCTTTTATTCCAATTTATTCTATATCCTGAAAAAGAGCCGAATTCCTCAATTAGTGTTAATAAGGTGGGTATACTCGTTTGTGTATTAGTAATATATAAAAGGATATCATCAGCGTATAATGAAATTTTATTCTTTGAGTCCTTAGTGTTATATCCGTGAATATTCGGGTGATTTCTAATCCTTTCGGCCAGCGGTTCTATCATAAGGGCAAATAGCAATGGTGATAAGGCACAACCTTGCCTCAGACATTTCTGTCTGGACACCTCTTCTCCAGTTGTTCCTGGGGCGACCTATTTTCCTTTTTCCTTGGGGGTTCCATTTCAGGGCTTGCCGGATGATGTTTGTGGCAGGTTTCCTGAGGGTGTGTCCAATCCAACTCCATTTTCTCTTTCGAATTTGTAAGTCAATGAGCTCCTGGCTTGTTCTTTTCCACAGGTCCACATTGCTTACTTTGTCTCTCCACCAGATGTTAAGTATTCTCCCAAGGCAGGTGTTAATGAATGTTTGCAGCCTGTTTGTCAAGTCATGTCAAGTCAAGTTTATTTGTCACATACACATACGAGATGTGCAGTGAAATGTAAAGTGGCAATGCTTGCGGACTTTGTGCAAAAAGACAAACAAACAAACAACCAAACAAACTACAGTGTGTTTTGTTGTTTTCCATGTCTCAGATCCATACAGCATCATCGGTTTCACATTTCAGTTAAAGATGCGTATTTTGGTATTAATTGAGATGTGTTTTGAGCTCCAGATCTTCCCGAGTATGAACACCACGCTAGCCTCATTGATTCTACTTTTTATGCCTGCCTCTGCCCCTCCGGTGATGTCCACAGCATTGCCTAGGTATGTGAATGTTTCTACCTCCTCTAGAGCAGTGCATAAGGATAGGGTTGCTGATTTTGGAGTGGATCCTCATCGCCTGTGGCTTTGCTGTATTGGGTGTAAGACCACGCTATTGGGTGTCTATCCTACATGCTAGGGACAATTTACAGAAGCCAGCTAACCTACAAATCAGCAAGTCTTTGGAATGTGGGAGCACCTGGAGAAAACCCGCACGGTCACAGGGAGAACGCACAAACTCTGTACAGTCAGCACCTATAGTCAGGATCGAACCTGGGTCTCTGGCGCTGTAAAGCAGCAACTCTACCGCTGCGCCACCCAACAGTTCTACAGTTATTTCTGTAACTACTACAAAACATCAAAAATCCACTACTTTATCTTGAATATTTTGTTTTATTTTCATGCAATCTGGCTGGGAAAACTGAACAAAGATATTTAAAATTCCACTTTAGGCCAAATCCTTCTTCCCTTATCTTTATTAGGTTTGACTGACCTGAATGTGAGCTTTGCTTTCAAATTAAATCTGACCTCAAGCAGATTGATGCTCATCATATGTTCCAGACAATTACTGCTGACAAAGTAAACTGAATTGGGATATCTCTAAAGGTCAAATGTGCAAACAATCGAAAATATTTTTTTATATCTGAAACATAATGCTGAGATTTCTTCCTTTTGAATCATACTCTACATCTTACTATATGCACGGTGGTGCAGCGGTTGAGTTGCTGCCTTACAGTACCGGAGAACGGGTTCGATCCTGACTACGGTTCTGACTACAGAGTTTGTACGTTCTGCCCGTGACCTGCATGGGTTTCTCTGGGAGCTCCAGTCTGCTCCCACACTCCAAAGACGTACAGGTTTATAAGTTAATTGGCTTGGTAGAATTGTAAATTGGCCCGAGTGTGTGTGTGCCCCCCTTATTGCATGTGAACCAATCATAGTAGAGTAGCATCATTAACCCCACCTTACTGTATGCTTTATATTAACACCCACTTCCTACATTAGGTAGCCTTGGAAGCAATGATGAATTAACAACTAACAACCTGCTGTACCGCTTTACTATGTGTTAGAATTAGAGATGACTTTAAACTCCAGACCAGTGTCACATAATCATTTGCATGGTGTCAGACAGCGTGAAGTAACCCACTGCGTCCGTGTATCGGGTTTTATTTGTGTTTATAAGTTTCATTTATATCACCATGGCTCACTTGTGCCGAAAGCCAGCGCAGCTCATCTTCGATTCTAACATCAGGGAATGATGGAGGCTATTTGAAATCGACTACGAACACTATATCAACATCGTCCATCGTAATGAACTTCTAACCGGGGATTTACCAATGAGTCTCTGCAAAGATGCCCAAATTGTAACTATTTCCACAACAACGGACTTCTTTTCTACTAAACCTGGCGGGACCGGAGGCTCTGATGAGAGCGCAGACTTTTGACCACGCGCCAGCCATTCCCGATGCCAACGATCAGGTAGTTGTACCTGCTGAGACTGTGCGTGACCCCAATGTTTTACTGCGTAAATTCCGTGAACTATGCGACCTACCCTCAAACCGTATCTTAGAAAGAGCAAAATTCTTCGCGAGACACCAGCTTCCTGACGAGCCTGTGGAAAGATTTATTTGTGACTTTAAATATATGGCTCAGCGATGCCGCTTCGGGGTCATGTCAAACAAATTAATCAGGGACAAGCTTGTCAGTGGCATGACATCAAAATCTAAAGACTGAGTTGCTGCGGAATGCTGACTTAACCCTTGAACAAGCTGTGCATGCCTGCCGAACGTCTGAGATTGTGGATCCGCTTAGTGACCAGTTTGACACTCAGAAGAAGACCATAAACCTGACGGGTTTCAACAAACGAGCCACACCGACAGCTAACAGAAGATTTATGAATGAACCACCGCAAACGGCTAACCGGGGATTTACCAATGAGTCTCTGCAAAGATGCCCAAATTGTAACTACTTCCACAACAACGGACGAGCGTTTTGTCCAGCGAACGGCAAGCCTTGTAACTACTGCAAAAAGATGAATCACTTTGCCGTTGTATGCAGGTCCCGTGGGAACAGAACCTCAAGCTTAGCTCCAATCTGCACCTGTTGCAACATGACCAAACATTTCAAGACTCACAGGACCAACTCTAATCTGCCCACGAGGACGATCCAATTAGCACATATGAGGAGTCCACTGTACATACACCCCTTCACACAGCTGGTAAGCTTTTGGATCCCTCTGTATCAATGTCAATTAACAACAAGCCTGTGAAGGCCAAGCTGGATACTGGTGCCCGCGTGAATGTAATGTCTGTGAATGTCTACAACAAGGTAAAAAATAATGAGACCTTGACTAGAGACAGCTCTACCTTACATGCTTATGGGGGGGAGTTCTTGTATCCTCTTTGAAGAACTACCTTTAAATGTGTGCTGCAATACACCACAAGAAATCTGACTTTCTATATCTTAAAATCTGACTGTGACTCTACTGGGCATCCATGTGTGCCAAGACCTTGGGCTAGTCTCCTTTGACCGGTCCATTCACAAGTTACTAATATCTGAGGACCCGATAAAAATATACCCCGATCTATTAGATGGCAAGCTTGGCAAGCTGCTTGTGACTTATAAGATCGCCATTGACCCCACCATCGACCCAGCCGTCTGTGCCCCCTACCGTGTGCCACTGCCATGCGGGACAGAATCGAGATTGAACTAAAAAACATGGTCACCATGGGTGTATTAGCCGAAATCAGCGAACCCACAGACTGTGTCTCCACCATGGTTGTCACGCCTGCAAACTGATAACGGAAGACAATTTGCCAGTCACGCATTCAAACACTTTGCCAACCGATGAACTTCCACGTCACAAGCAGCCCTGAATACCCTCAAAGTAACGGGCTTGCTGAACGTGCCGTCAGGAGTGCAAAACAACTAATGGAACGCTCCCACCTGGCCAAGTCGGATGTGTATTCTGACCTTTTAAACCTCAGAAACATCACTAGAGACGGGGTCCTAGGCTGACCAGCCCAACGCCTGATGTCCAGGACAACAAGACCTCCGTATACCAATTGCCCAGCGGAAGCTGATGCCACAGGTGTTTAAACCAGCCGCGGTCCAGAAGCGCATCCAGGAGAAACACAACATCCAGAAACGCTCCTATGACAAGTCCAGCAAACCTTGAAACCGCTGCTGCAGGGTCAGGTCGTTCGTTTACAGACTGCTGTGGGACATTCCCGTCTAGGTTTTATTGTCGGCCCGTCTAAGGAACCCCGCTCCTACCTCGTCAACGTCGATGGTGCCCTGTACAGACGGAGCCGCCAACACTTGCTGCTTGTAAAAGAACCTCGTCCACCTCCAGCCGATTCCTTTGCTCCACCCCTGCTGTTTAAACCCTTTGCTGCTGCTGCTGCTGTCCCGTTCTCCGCCACGACCAGCGGCGCTGACTAACAACAACACTACCTCTCCCGCATGCTCACCCTATCGGTAGCCTAAAGTGCCCCCAGCTGCTTTCCCCCTTCCAGGTTCACTGCCTCTCTCCCCAACTAACTTTTCTGGTGCAGAGGGAGAGGGGTTCATCCGTCGGACCCGATAAGGATATCAGGGTTTTCAGTTTCAATAAATGAATTGATCACAGCACATTTTCCTTTTATGCTGCGGCAATTTATAACAGCGATTTTGATCCCATGTTCATTGCTGACATCATTGCGATCAATATCTTTGTTGGTACCATGAATCTCCTTTTGAGCATCACCATTACACGCATTTCTTTGTCCATTAACATGTTAACGGGTGTGATAGCTGGTGTAGGGGCAGGACGAAGGATTGTCATCAGCAGGATTGTCATCATCAGCTCTTACCATCTTTCCCAACAACGGTCTAGCCATCCTTTGTCTTCGCACATTTCAGCAGAGGGTTTTTCTCTGCTTTGGATGTTATTCCACAAGACCACCCAGAAGCAGTTTTTTTAAGTGTTATTTTCGGTAAGTGGCCAGCACAAATTGGGCTGGATGATCTTAAATTCTCATGATTCCATATGTCACAATCAGGGTCATCACTCAGAGATGTAAGACTTTCAAATGAATTGCTCGTTGAGCATACTTGTAAGGTCTCTTGACGAGTCAAAAAATGAACTAGCAAGGTTGATGACATTGCACAATGGGCATAACCAGATGGCATTTGGATTTTTGGAGTGAAAACCAAAAGTGTCGTTTGACACATTGGAGCAGTTCAGGTGAAACCAACTTGTGCACATCGTGCACTGAATGCCACAATCTTTAACAGCAAGTGAGCACAAACCACACGGATACTTTGGTTTACGTCCACGGTGCTGACCTTTTGGGCCAGGGTTGAGGCTGATGTCCCCAGCCAGTAAATTGATAATAATGAACAAGGGTAGGCGACCTCTAGGGTAGCCTAGAAAGGGGGTAGCTGAGTGTTTCAACCCATTTCCACGAAACGTATTTACCTACGTCTTCTGAACACTAATTTTTGACGGCCCGGAGTCACATTCATGGAAAATCCTCAATCCAAGTTGGGAGAAGGCAATCAACAGAACCAAGTACAACACTGGTGTTGATGTGTTTCGTATTCTTCCAGATCCAAGCATGGTACTAATTCAATCTTCGATTTTAAAAATCCAATATGGCACGAGCGAGGTTACGGTATCCTATGGCATATATTGCAACAGCTAAAAGCAGTAAGTTTCCAGCGAAATTCACAAAATTGGTCTCGGCTGGTAGCACGAAATGCACGATAATGGGATAAAACACTGCTTTACTAGTTTGAAAAAAAAGTCATGATAAAATTGGTCTCGGTTAGTAGCACGGAGATTTTATTGCACGATAAAAGATTTAAAAAGATTAAAAACACCAAAAGAAACATCGCGATAAATGATAAAAAATAAGACACGAGAGGGAATAATAAACGTCCTCCCTTGCTGCTATTACAATTTGACACATCGTCCCTGTGTAAACGGACAAGGCCGGAGTGGCCTGGTGGACAGCGACAGTCAGCGAGGGCCCTGTCGTGGCCGAAGTGTATGGATGGTCGGGGAAAGTAAGTTGCCGTCGTCGGGCCTTAGTTTGCCGCCGCCATTGACTGGAAGGGGCTGCTGCGTTGATATAAATGGGATTGTGGGTTCCTATCCTACCCCTTCCAAAGGCCACAATCAGTTCTTTGGTTTTACTGGTGTTGAGAGCCAGGTTGTTGTGCTGGCACCGTTTGGTCAATCGGTCGATCTCGCATCTATACTCAGACTCATCACCACCTGTGATTCGTCCCACAACAATGTCGTCTGCGAACTTGATGATGGAGTTCGCACTATGTCCGGCTACACCGTCATGAGTATAGTGTGAGTAAAGCAGGGGGCTGAGCAGGCAGCGTTGAGGTGCTCCTGTGCTGATTGTTACCGAGGATGACATATTTCCACCAATACGGACAGACTGTGGTCTGTGGATGAGGAAGTCAAGGATCCAATTGCAGAGGGATGCACAGAGACCCAGATCCGTGAGTTTGGTAACCAGCTGGGAAGGGATGATGGTATTAAACACCGAGCTGTAGTCTATGAACAACAGCCAGATGTACAAGTTTTTGATGTCCAAGTGGTCCAGAGCGGAGTGGAGAGCCAGTGAGATTGCATCCACCGTTGACCTGTTATGGTGGTAAGCGAACTGCAGTGTGTCAAGGTTCTTGTTGTGGTAGGAGTTGATATGCGCCATAATCAACCTCTCAAAGCACTTCATCACCACAGACATTCGTGCCACTGGTCGATAGTCGTTGAGGCACGTCACCTTGCTCTTCTTGGGCACCGGTATTATTGATGCCATTTTAAAGCAAGTGGGAACCTCAAACCTCAGAAGTGAGAGGTTGAAAATGTTTTTTAACGCAAATTAGATTCTGGATCCCATTGTGACGTCACTGTGACGTCATACACGGCTAACGGGCAGGGCATGGAAAAGAGATTTTTGTAAAAGTGTTTTTTGTAAAGTTTAAAATGTGAATAATTTGTAAAATATACCATCGACCCTAACAAAACTTGCCACAGCACACCCCAGGACCATGGTGAGTAAGGTGGGCCTTACACAATAGGATCCCTAATCTAATTTACTTTAAAAATTGCAATTTAAAAAAAAATCAGTTTAAAAAAATTCTTCCATTTTTATTCACAATGACGTCACAATGGGATCGCGAATCTCATTTACATAAAAAATTGCGCTTAAAAAAAAATCTGTTTTAATCCAATTCTTCGGGGGAGGTTTCATTTACAAAAAAATCATGATTTTCATTATGGAGGGGTGGACTAGGGGGGAGGTGAGTAGTGGGGGGAGGGGATAGGGAGGGGGAAAGTAGGGGAGGTGAGGAGGGAGAGAGAGGAGGGATAGAGGGAGAGTACGGGGGAGGGGGGGAGGTTGGGGAGGGGGAGGAGTTTAGGGGGATAGAGGGAGAGGGGGGCAGTAGGGGAGGTGAGGAGGGGAGAGTGGCGGAGTTGGATGGGGAGGTGAACAGTCAGGGAGCAGGGAGATAGAGTGAGAGGAGGGGAGTAGGGAGGGCAGGGGGAGGCTGCGCTGGGGATCCGGTGCCAGGGCACTGAGGCTGGGTCTGGGGGTGGCGTCGCTGCTGCTCCGGGTCTGCAGCAGCGGGGTCCGGGGTGGGCAGAGACGGTGCCGGGGATCCGGGTCCTGGGTGCTTGGTCTGGGGGTGGCGTCGCTGCTGCTCGGGTCTGCGCAGCGGGGTCCGGGGTGGGCAGAGATGGTGCCGGGGATCCGGGTCCTGGGTGTTTGGTCTGGGGGCGGTGGCGCTGCTGCTCCAGGCCTACGGGGATGGAAAGTAGCGGGACATTCGAGATCCTGGGGAGGTGAGGAGGGAGAGTGGGGGGTGGAATTGGGGGGAGAGGAGGGGTGGGGAGGGAGCGCGGGGAAAGTGGGGGAGGGGAGGAGGGAGAGTGGGGGGGATGGAGGGATAGAGGGAGAGGAGGGCAGTGGGGAGAGTCTGGGGTGGGATAGGGGGGAGGTGAGGAGGGGGATAGAGGGATAGGAGGGGGTAGGGAGGGCAGAAGGGTTGTGGAGGGAGGGAGGGAGGGAGGGAGTGTCCGAGAGTAGGGATAAGGAGAGGGAGGGAGAGGTGAGGGAGGGAGTGGGGAGAGGCGAAGGAGAGGGGAAAGAAGAGGAGGGGGAGGGAGTGCTGGGGGATAAGGGGGAATGGAGGAGGATAGGGATAGGAAGAGGGATGGCGAGGCACAGTTGGGGGAGGGTTGCCGTGACTCGTGTTGCAATGGGGATCTCTGGCGTCACAACAAGAAGTTGTGCGATCAAGGGACCAAATAAGGTTACTCGGCTGTTGGAATTTAAGGATTTGTGGGAAGCGTCTGACATGAGCGAAGCCGGCGAGCAGCAGGTGCGAGATGTTCAGACGGAGAGCACTGCCAGAGGTAAGCGGGCCAGCAGAGAGCGCTGAGATCCCGGCGGCTGCTCGCAGCCACCCGAGCTGCTTCCTTCTCCAGCCACAATGCGGTGGCTCCGTGCCCGGAGCGCCGCGGCAGCGGTGAGTGAGTTACTGGCATGATCCCCAACCCCCTCCTTCTCAACACTCCTGCCCTCCCCGCAACTTTACCCCTGGCTAGACTCTCCACACGCTGTGAAAGGAACTCTCCCCCCAATTGGTCCCTTGAACAAGTATTGTCATTCAATAAGATGACAACTGATTCAACTTGTGTGTGCTCCCGTTTTTCCCACCATCTCTCCACCTGCCGCCATCCTCCATCCCCCACCCATTCAGTAATTCAAAATAAAGTTCATTTTGGGCAAATTGAATTGTTACTTATTTTTTTATTTTTATGGAGAGGAGAACAATCTGCGCATGCGCGGTTTAAGACAGAAAGCCAACTGACTGCCTCCCTGAGTAATTACTCACGGCACGTGCCTGGTACACACGCACGCATACAAACAAACAAGATGAGAGTTTTAGTAATATATATAGATTACTTAAATGTTAACAATAATAGAATATTTCCTTAGAAACATACATTCTCAGTGGAAATTGCCCCATTTTTCCAGGTTAAATTTTCAAAACATCTTGAGTTATATCACTTCTGACTTTGAATTCCTGTTTGATTACCTAACATGTATTTGGATTGTTTCAATCTCGTTGTGTACATTACATTCCTAAAATACACAAATAAATGTATAGAAAATGGTAATAAGATACACTGGTGTGAATATTAAGTGAATATTAAGTGAATATTATTGCCCTTCAGAAATAAGCAAACAGTCACTGAGACCCATAGAATTAGATATATTTACTATCTAATGGCCACTTTTCTAAGTTGCCGCAGCATGATATTTACAACATAAATTACGTAAGCACTAGAGGGTTATATTCTGAAACTTACCAATAAGAGGATAGGGAGTATCTTCTTTGCCAGAGATGACCCAAAGTTGATAATCTTTAGGATTGCCCTATAAAGCAAAAAGAGAAAGTTCTCATGTCTCAAGGACATTTGGGATGAAGATATTTTGCAGATGGAGTAAATAGAGCAATATTTCCATACAGCAACAAATGACACAATGCAATGAAGCACAATAGAAACTGAAACTACTAGAAAAGATATACTACAAACACAGTGGGGATACTAGATTCAGGTTGATTATTGTCACATGTACTGAGGTACCGTGAAAAGCATTGCTTTGCATGCTATGCAAACAGATTAGATACACCATACATAAATACAATCAAACCAAACTCAAGTACAATTGGTAGAGCAAAGGGGAAAATACAGAGTGTGGAATATAGTTCTCAGCTTTATAACACATTGAGGTGCATCATAGTGCAGCAGTTCCATAATTTTCACTTTGAAAGATAAGCTAAAATAGAGATGCTAGGTGTTATACATCCCTCCTAATTCCCATTTTCAATTGAAGTCGACAAGAACAAAAGTTGAGTAAGATTAAAGAGGAGGTCTGAGTCACACTACAATTCCAGGTCACGATTGTGCTGATGCCTTTTGGTTCTTGACTTAACAGACCATCTTTCCTTAGAAAACCTCAGGAACCTTATGAAAATTATGATATATATTGTTTTTGATACATGCACGATGAATTTAATAAATTTGTTACTTTGGGCCATTGGTGTACCTACAGACCATTTACTGCTGAAGTGGAGAACAGCCCCAGGTCTTCATTGTAGTTTTATCAAGTTAAAATTAACCGTCAATTTAATATACTACTCAGAAATTTTATGGCTTTAATAAATGAATCTTGTACAGCATTTCTGCATAAATTTATAACATCAGAGGTCTTCCACTATGTAAAACTATTTGACATCCAAAATTTCCTAAAATAAAATTAGAATATATTTTGATTTATTATTCATGGTTAATGAAGGTTTTAGAATTTAGATGCATAAGTGATCCAATTGTCAAATTGAACCATTTGATTGATATAAAATAATGGAACCCTGATGTTATTTTAGAAAACCTCTTATAGATTTTGAAGGCTCCAAAGTGCAAAGTAACTATAAATAGGCTGAAGAATTAATTAGGTTATAAAGTTAAAAATATATATATATTCAGGGAGTCTGAGCTAAGACTAGATGCAATTGGTCGGACTTACCGTGATGCCAAATTGTTGTAGTGTCATGGCAACGACATCATTTGCTGTGTCTGTGTTCTTCACTGTTAAGACCTTTGACTGAAAAGAAATAGGCAAAAATAATTAATCAAAAATGTAATTTAAATCTACATTCATGTTTCCATAAAAGGGCTATGAACTCTTTACTAACACAGCTATTTTTCTATGCAGCTCAGATTGTGTTTTATGTCCCCAGTCAGACTTCTGAGGGAATTTGACAAAGCAGTTTCAGAATGGTGTCTGTGACCTTGTGTTTATAGTGAATGTCTCACATCAAGGGTATCTCCCCGCCCTGACACCACCAAACCCTTCAGCTGGAACGAAGCATGTATTTCGTTATGCAAAAAAAAAAACACAAAGTGCTCAACGGGCCAGGCAGCTTCTGTGGAGGGAAATGAACAGAAGACATATTGTGTCGAGACCCTTCTTCAAGGGGAGACACTCCAGTACAATTTACTTTTTGAAAATGGCACCAAATTGTGCATGTGTGATCCATGCAAAACTAAATTTCACTGTGCAATGCATATGTGACAAAAAATAAGCATTGAATCATTGTATGGAGTAGAGGGGATAATGCTTGACTCTGCTGAGGGAGAGAAGGATGAAGGTAGTCTCAGGTGGAAGTGATAAGTATTTAAGACAAAGGGTTGCAGATAGTGGAATCTGATGAGAGGAAGGTGAGGAGTGAAATGTAGCACCAGCGGAAGGGATGGTGGGTGAAAAGGTCAGGGAAGGAAGAAGGGACACAGAGTAGTTAGGGAGGAGGAGAAAGAAACTGGATTATGTGGGCTATAGGGATTGGAAAGATGATATATTTTGTTATCCTCTTCAGAAAGATAACAATCAATTTTCTCCCAAGCAGACCTCTGGTGGCTGATCGATATAAATGGATGTGCCCTCCACTTTGAGAGCAAGTCGCCTAAGATCTACTAACCAGAAAATGAACTTGACAAAGCTATTGTCAACAAATGCCCTTCAAATCATGGTTGACACAGGAGTCTCCCGTTTCTGTAGAGCAAAGAAGCTACAGCAGTAGCTCTGCCAAGGGCGTAGCTCTGCTAAGATCCTCTTCATTGTCCTAAGATCCTCCTTGGAATCCTGAACTCCGAAATGATGCTGGTCACAGCAGCTCAGTCCATTCAGGATGTCTCTGGGACTTTGGAAGCCGAGGGGAGGCCTGATAGAAGTTTATCAAGTTATGAGAGGCATAGATAAAGCAGTCACAAAAGTGTGAAAATTGCAAATACAGTTTTAAGCTGACAGTAGAAAAATTGAAAGGAAATGTGTGGGCCAAGTTTCAGAGAGTGGTGAGTGTCTGGAACACGCTGGCAGTAATGGCAGAAGCAGATATGAAAGTGGTATTTAAGAGGTTTTTAGATATAAAAGGGAATGGAGGCATATGGAGTACATGCAGGCAGAAGGGATTAGTTTAATTTGGCATCATGTTCGGCATCAACATCATGGGCCAAAGTACTTGCTCCTGTGCTGTACTCTTCCATTTTTTATAACCTCTAATATAAAGGTCTTTTATGAGTTTCTTTCTTATTTGAAATAATTTAAAAACAATTGTTTGGTAGCAGATGTTGGATGGAATTACATTCTGTACTTTGAGTAATCCTAGGGCTTTGGAAAGTAGCCCAATCAATGAGATTAATTATTCCTTTTGAATATCTAGAAATTCCCTCACTGCATCCATCTAAAACATTGAACTCTCTGACCTGGGAGCTGAAACTCTAGTACCAATTGCTGGATCCTCATGTTTTTCTCGATTAATGCTCTCTGTTTACTCTCCAACGTCTTCCAACTATGCGGCGTCTTTTTTTTTCCTGGCAACCTTTGAATAAATACGTGCAAATACAGGGACTAGAGGGATATGGATCATGTGCAGGCAGATGAGATCATTCCAGCTAGGCATCATGTTCAGCACAAACATTGTGGTCCGAAGGGCCCATTTCCTTTTGTACTGTTCTATGTTCTGTGTTCTATAAATAAGATTAAATACATAATATTTTGTGAATAGACCGTGCCAAATTTGTAACACCCTTTCTATGCTATTGGATGTAGGAAATTTGTTGTATATCAAAATGAAGTATAAATCAAAAGAAACTGCTGAAAATGTTCAAAATCTGGTAAATCAAAAGATTTGACCCTTCGGCTCATCTTCCCAAACTAGAGCCTAATTTAAAAATATTAGCTAGCATGAAAACATTGCCAAAATACATCAAAGAACATTTCATTAATATAATTGAAGTTTTATGGCATTTGAGCTCTAACAGGACAGTGCATCAATTGAGCAGTCATTTCAATGCATATACAAAGTTAATTTTAACAACATTGGATTGTAAATGACCCTAATTTGATTAAATGTTTTTGAGGAGCTCTTTACTCTTAGATTTCAGAAAACTTGCATTAGCTTTAGGAGATCATCAATTTATTTAATAATATTAATACTGAGATATTAATAAAGTAATCTTATTATAACTAGTCATAATTAATCCCCCTTTAATCGCATTGCTTCCCTTGTATTATGAAATAAAATACCAACTTTATAATATTAAATGACAATTAGAATTTTACACCGACTAGTTTAAAACCTCACACGCCCTAATACCATTCGGTTCAGTCCCTTTTTGTTTCATCTCCTTTTTCTATGTTTTTAGGCAGGAACAACTGTTCCCAAATCTTCTACTCAGTGGAAAGTACATTAATGTACTAATGCGGCTGTTAAGTTAGGGGACAAATCGACAAAGCAATATATAACAAACAATCTGTGATTCTTTAACCTGGTGCATTATGAACAAGGCTGTCAAGAGCAGGAACAGGGATAAATGCTTTAATTTAGCCAAAGCGATTACGTTAAATGGTAAATAAATATTTCTCAAGTGATGCCTGCAGGAAGTTCAATTGTTGATATTTCATTGATAAATGATATTGGAATTGATCCCAAAAGGTGTATTTTCCTTTGTTCCCTTCGATTTGGCTCAATTTGTATGATAATAACTCGAACCTTCAACGTTGTTATGTTAGTGATAGTGATAGTATTGTTTATTGTTACGTGTACCGAGGTACAGTAAAAAGCTTTTTTGTGTACACAGTGTACAGGTACAGGATAAATGTTTAAAAACAGTACAAGTGAACTAAACATTATCGAGTGATGCAAAGAACCGATTTACGTTAGGTTAGGTTTAGGTTTAGGTTACCCGAGTTAGGTTTACGTTGCTAACACATAGTAGGAATGTTACAAAATATTTAGATTTTAGAAATTGTAATTTATCCCATCAGATAAAGCATAAATGAACTTTAATTTGATACCTAACTCACTTCCATATCTTCAGTATTAAAAAAGTTATGGTAATTTTCATACTCGGAAATTAGCATCTTGTTCCCTATTACTTTTTCGTCGACTTAACACAAACGCTGTAATCGAGGACAGTCAAAAGCCCATAACTTTCTTAAAAATTAAGAGAACTGAATGAAAATTTCAGTTATTATAGATTGAAGCTTTCTGAAACAAATATGAAACATCTTTCTTGGATGACCTGAAATTAAAGCATATAATTAGTTAGTTACCTAATTGTAGCTGATTACAAAATTGACCTTTGTGACGGAAATAGTAATAAACACTGAGACTGCCTTGAAAATTCAAAAATTAGATATTCTCAAGATTATTTTCAGATGAGGCGATTTTTGAGATCACGAGGTAAATCTCTATCGGAATATGTAAAAATTTCACCATTAGCGCGTCGTGTTTTTGAGGAGATGTGAATTACCGACATACAAATAAATAAACACACAAATCCACACACAAATACATCCACATCCAAGATCAGAGTTTTATAAGTATATAGATTATAAAGGATAATAATAATAATACATTTTATTTGTATAGCGCTTTTCAAGGACTCAGTCGCTTATGATGTTAGGGAGTACTTACAAGTTCAGCATGGCTTTGTAAAGGGGTCTTGCTTGACAAATTTGCTGGAATTCTTTGAAGAAGTAAATAGCAGGACAAAGGAGAGTCAGTAGATGTTGTTTACTTGGATTTTCAGAAAGCTTTTGATAAGGTGCCACATGTTAGGCTGCTTTGGAAGATGACAGCCAAACATGTGGCACCTAATTCTACTCATATTCCCTGGGAAGATGACAGCATAACATGTGGCAATAAAGGGGGATTTTTCTGGTTGACTGCCAGTGACTAGTGGAGTTTCGCAAGGGTTGGTGCTTGGGCCGCTACTCTTCATGTTGTATATTGATGATTTGGACGAGGGGATCGAAGGGTTTGTGGCAAAGTTTGCGGATGATACGAAAAAAGGTGGCGAGGCAGTTAGTGTAGAGAAAGTAGGGACTCTGCTGAAGGACTTGGACAGATTGGGAGAATGGACAGAGAAGTGGCAGATGGAATATAGTATAGCAAAGTGTGGAGTCATGCATTTTGGTAATAGGAATAAAGGCATAGACTATTTTCTAAATGGGGTGAGAATCCAGAAATCGTAGGTGGAAAGGGACTTGGGGAGTGCTGGTGTCGGATTTCCAGAAAATAAATCTGCAAGTCGAATCGATAGTAAAGAAAGCAAACTCAATGCTAGCATTTATTTCAAGAGGGCTTATTTACAACAACAAGGATGTAATGTTGAGGCTCTATTAGGCGCTGGTAAGGCTGCATTTGGAATATTGTGAGCAATTTTGGCCACTATATCTGAGGAAGGATGTGCTGGCCCTGGAGAGGGTCCAGGGAAAGTTTACAAGAATGATCCCAGGAATGAGTAGGTTAACCTATGATGAGCAGTTGTCGGCACTGGGCCTGTGCTCACTAGAGTTTAGAAGAATGAGGGGGGACCTCATTGAAACATACAGAATAGTGAAAGGTTTGGATAGAGTGCATGTGGAGGGGATGTATCCACTAGTGGGAGAGTCTTGGACTGGAGGTCATAGCATCAGAATTAAAGAACGTTCTTTTAGGAAGGCGATAAGGAGAAATTTCATTAGTCAGAGGGTGGTAAATCTGTGGAATTCTTTGCCACGGAAGGCTGTGGAGGCCAAGTCAGTTGATATTTTTAAGGCAGAGATAGATTCTTGATGTACAGTGGTCAGAGGTTATGGGGAGAAGGCAGGAGAATAGGGTTAACAGGGAGAGATAGATCTGCCATGATTGAGTGGCGGAGTGAACTTGATGGGGCCGAATGGCCTAATTCTACTCCTATTCCTTATGACCTTATGTGCAGTCAGAAGAGATTAGTTTAAATTGACACTATGTTCAGAGTGGACATTGTGGGCCAAAGGGCCTGTTCTGGTTCATTTTCAATGAAAGATAACATGAGAATTTAGAAAAGGTGAGTACATTAAATCGCGGATGGATTCTGTTACTTACATATACGCAGCTTGCCACATTCCGGGTAATAATCTTCAAAGGAATAGTTTTTGGATGTTCTTTCTCTTTCTCTTCTTTAATGCAGCTGGAGTGTTAGGTCAGTGGCAAAGTGGAGAAGACACAAGTGATACTCATTAATTACAAGACTTTATACAGGTAATTAACTTAATGTCATATTTTACTAAATTAATTAAACTCCTTTAAAGTTACTGTAGTTTACCGTTTGATTAATAATTAAATAAATAAGATGCCAATATATATTTTTTATTTCAGGAGGGCATTAAAATAATACAAAATTACAAAAATAATCTCATTATATGAATAGTTCCTTTTAAGGACTGTCATTCCCAATACCTATTATGTGAATTCAGAACTGTAGTCACATATCAAGCTCTATAATCATGTTCATTTTCTTTAAAGTATCACTTAAGCCCAATTATAATACCCCACATGGCAGTTAAAATAACAGAGAGTTACTTTCTATCCCCATCCCATCTCCTTGCAGAACATTCTCCTCATTAAATTGTCATTTTGAGCAGATGAACAGGACATCTACATGAAGGAAGGGAGGGTAGAAACAAGGAACTGCAGATGCTGGTTTATAAAATAAAAAGAAACAAAAGTGCTGGAGTAACTCAGCGGGTCAGGCAGCATCTCTGGAGAGCATGGGTAAGTGACATTTCGAGTTGGGAGTCTTCCTCCTGCCTAGATTACTGCAACTCCCTTTACACTGGCATCAGCCAATCTTCCCTGTCCCGCCTGCAACTGGTCCAAAACGCCGCAGCGAGACTCCTGACGGGCACCCGAAAAAGGGACCACATCACCCCGATCCTGGCCTCTCTCCACTGGCTCCCTGTGCGGTTCCATATATACTTCAAGATACTCCTCCATGTCTACAAAGCCCTCAATGGGCTTGCCCCCACCTACGTAAAAAGTCTTCTCACCCACCACTCCACCTCCAGGCCCCTCAGATCGGCCAACTTGGGGTTGCTGAATATCCCACGGTCTAGGCATAAGCTCAGAGGCGACTGCGCCTTTGCGGTTGCAGCACCTGGGCTGTGGAACAGCATCCCCTTTCCCATCAGAACTGCCCCCTCCATCGACTCTTTTAAGTCAAGACTAAAGACTTATCTATACTCCCAAGCCTTTCCTGACGTCCTTTGAGTGAGGGTTACATGTATATATGTATGTAGTCTGTTTTGTTGTGCTATTCTTGTAACAAATGTAAAGCACTTTGGCCAACGAGAGATGTTTTTTAAATGTGCTATATAAATAAATGTGACTTGACTTGACTTCTTCAGACTGGAAGAAGGGTCCCAACTCAAAATATCACCTATTCATGTTCACCAGAGAAGCTTCCTCACCCGTTGAATTACTCCAGCACTTTGTGTCCTTTTTTTGCAGTAAGGGAAGGATTGTTTTAAAGATGCATACTGAGCCCAATTATGTCGTCATATCAACCATGGTCTGAATGAGGGAAAGTTGGAATGTGTGTCTGCTCTTGTCAGGCAAAATTGCTTCCACCCAAATCCTAGTTATGTAGGGATCCAGAAGGTAAATTGTAAACACAATTTCAGACTTTCTTGGCATAGTCATACACAGAAACAGGTCCTTCGGTCCAACTTGCCCATGCCGACCAAAGTGTCCCATGTACACCAGTGACCTGTCTTAAGAAGGGTCATGACGCAAAATGCCAACTATTCTTTTTCTCCACGGATGCTGCCTGACCCACTGAGTTAAGGGTCTGTCCCACCAGCATGCGACTGCATGCGGCGAACGCGACCAAACGTGGTGGCTTGAGGCGTACGGCCTCGCGGGGCCGGTCCTACTTCCAACTGCGGAGCCGTCTGGAGCTGGTCCCGACATCATACTCACCAATCAGCTGGGCAGGAGGCGGGCCGACTGAATTTGGACGTCGCACGGCATCAGGCGGTTACGTCATCGCGCAACGCCACGCGCTAGGCGTACGCCGTCAAGACGCTGCGTACGGCGTGCAGACGCTGCACACGCCAGTTGAGGCGCTGCGTACGGCCTCAATGCGGCTTCGGGCCGATAGGCCGTTGCTGCGCGGGATCTTTGGGCAGTGTCAGTTTTTCGGAGCCCCGCGCGATGTCCGGTTACAAAGTTACAAATTCAGATTCAGATTCAGATTCAGATTCAATTTTAATTATCATTGTCAGTGTACAGTACAGAGACAACGAAATGCATTTAGCATCTCCCTTGAAGAGCGACATAGCAAACGATTTGAATTAAAAAATAATAAGTGTCCGGGGGGGGTGGTGATTGGCAGTCACCGAGGTACGAATAACCCCCTGCGTCAGGTCCCCCTTTGTTCTTCCCCCCCCCCTCTCTCATGGCGGTCCCCCATGCCAGGTCCTCCATTGTCCATTGTTCTTCACCTTTGCTCGAACTATTATACTGAGTTTGACGATTGTATTTATGTACTGTATTATGTGATCTAATTGGGCAACTTCAAAACATTTCTCTGTACTTCGGTACACGTGACAGTAATAAACCTAAACCTAAGAGAAGACACAAAGTGCTGGAGTAACTCAGTGGGTCAAGCAGCATGTCTGGAAGAAGGGTCCCTACCTGAAATGTCACCTATTCAGTCTCACCAGGACCCTGTATAATTACAGTACGATGTCCTTACTCTTATTCTTAAATCCTCCTCTGATAAAGGCCAATATATGGTTTGCCTTTCTAATTGTTTATCATACCTGCTAACTTTCAGTGCATCATGCATAAGGATACCCAAGTCTTTCTGAACATCAGCACTTTTTCAGCTCTCTTCATTTACAATTAATCTGCTTTTCTATTTTTCAACCAAAGTGAATAACTTCAGCTTTCCCTGTGACACATTATTGTCCCTTCACTTATCTTGTATATATCTATTTCTGGTCTCTCAGTATCCTCCTCACAATTCAAAATGTCTGCCAGCTTTTTATAACCTGATTTGATCTTGCTCCCTTGGCAATGCTGCATAAAATTAACTCACCCATCTCCCTCTGAAGAGTTTGATTAAAAAAAATATTTTGACTATTTTATCTTTATTGCTTTCACACATTATAGTTCAAATGTAGATAAAATCGCGTAATGAAAATCCTGCAGCATTTTGTACCTTCGGAGACATGAGAGCCATTTCTCCATCTGTTCAGTGGAGCTGAAATAAAAATGTGATCAATTAATTTCAGAAAGAGAATGAGAAAGTTACCGCATAGATATTTGTGTTCTAGATCTTAAATTAATATCTGACAGGCTAATGCCATACAAGGATGTTATGGTGCAGTTTTCTTGTTTAAATTAAATGTAGGCAGAAATAGATTTTGTGCAATTTTGCTCCCTTTAGAATTTTTGATTAATTGCTAACAACTGTATAATAATATCAGCAATTAATTTGGAAGGATATTTGGCAATATATCAAGAATTGCTTCAGATTGGTCTTTGCCGCTGTCCAATATGAATTTCACATATGATCTGTAATTGAAGATAATTTGCTTTAAATTGTTGAAAAATAGCAATCATAGCTGGTATTTTTGGGTCATTTAAAAATATCTTGATTGTTATGTCTGATTATTAATTTGAAGTTGGTTTAATAATTTTTATCAATTCTACATTTAGATTATACTTATGTTGACCAATTAAAATACCACCTGTGGGGTGGCCTACTTTACAGAACTTGAACTCTCACTTTGAACATGGGCAGAGATTAGCTTTCAGCACACACAGAGCTGTAAACCCAGTAAGCCTAAGAAGTGAGCTGCACAAACACAATTAGTGTTAAATTATGTTTAACCAATTTAATGAAAGTTCATTAACATGATTTCCAACGGCTTGAGCCTCTGCAGTATGTCCATACCTGAACGTGGCCACACAATTTGTGGTGGGCCAGCCCATTACAAAGGATTGTTCTACCTTTGTACTTCCTTCACACACTCCATCCATGTAGGATGCCGTCCAAACCTCACTGACTTTCACATGTTTTTTCAGCTTGAAATAAGATGCTGATCTGTAAATGTAAACAATACATTGGTATTCTAGAGCTTTCTGCCAATTTCTCATCCATAAAAAAGCACACAAAAGGGTGTAGTAACAGTGGGTCAGGCAGTATCTCTGGAGGACATGGATATGCTATGTTTCGGGTTGCGATATCTGAAGATATGACCTGACCCGAAACATCACCTACCCATGTCCTCTGGAGATGCTGCATGATCCTCGGAGGTACTCCAGCACTATGTGTTAGTTTGGTAAGCCAACACCTGCAGTTCCTTGTGTCCATTAATCCATTTAACATATTTTTTGTACATAGCAGGTGACCACTGCCCATCACCATGAGTAGAGTCTTAACTTGTCTCTCCCTATTCCTCCCATCAATTTGGTATGACTTTGTTTTATGCCAGTTCTTAGCCTTTTTACATGGTCATTCAGCTTACTCCGATTATTTTTTGCAATTCCTTGTGCTTAATTAAAATGAAAGAATTGAAATGGAGAATCAGCCTTTTACCTTAAGAATGATTTCAACATTATATTAGGATGATGAGGCTTTAAACTGGAGCAGAGGTTTATCAGAAAGCTACCTGGATTACAGGGTATCAGCTGTAAGGAAATTTGGATTGTTTTCTCTACGTCAGAGGTTGAGGGGAGCCGAGAGAAGTTTATAAAATTATGAGAGGCATATACAGGGTAGATCATCAGAACCTTTAACCCAGGGTGGAAGGTGAGAGGGGCAAAGTTTAAAGGAAACGTGCGCGGAAAGTTTTTTGCACAGAGTAGTGGATGCCTGGAACTCGCTGCCAGTGAAGGCAGATACAATAGTAGCATGTAAGAGGCTTTTAGATAGGCACACAGAAAGTGAGGGAATGGTGGGATATGGGTCACTTGCAGGCAAGAGAGATTAGTTTAACTTGGCCAGTTCCCGTGCTGCAGTGTTTAGAGTTTAATACAGAAAACAAGTTATTTTTAGCATTTTGAAAATCTGTAACCAACAGAACTGGAACAATCAAGTGGGTCATGGTCCTTAGGTTCTGCTTGACGTTATCATTTTTATGGCACTATTTTCCACAAGAAAATATGAAGAAAATAATTTTAATAAGAAAATTATAAGGAAGCAAACACAATATTACGAGAATCAATAAAACTTAAACTGCATCAGAAATTCTAGCACTTTTTAAAGAGAGTTCCCAATCAATGTAGTTTAGAAATTATCATGGAAATATTCAATCAATACAGCAGACATGAGACCCTTTGGCCCATTGCTGCTGGTACAGTAATCCCCATGAGAACCATTTCCTCTATGATGAAATTGTTTGCAACTAAACCTTTTTTGAACTTCCTGACTAACTTTGTTTTTACCAACTTTCCAGACCATTACTTTCAAAGCAAAGAAAGGTTTTGCTCAAATGTCCATTATAAACTTTAAATATATGTGCTACTTATTCCGTGAACTGCCGGCTGATGGGAACAGCTTGTCTCCATTTACTCTGTCTTATCTAGTTGTGGTTGTGTGCAGAGTAGAGTCATCTATAAATGGTAAATAGTAAATAGAATAACCTTCATCCAGGAATTCAGGTGAGGCACAGAACAAAACAATGTTTCTATTCACTCCCACAGAATCAGCTATATGGGAACATACTTTGTAGTTTGATCTCAATATCCTGGAACATGTGTTTTGATGTTAGTTCCAGTGAACATTCTTTTGTTCACCGTAACTTTAGTCAAGTCTCTTGAAAACACTGCAACTGGGCAGAGCACTTGGTTTCAAGTCCAGCCTTTCTGTAGTTAAATTGTGCTGTTGAAGGAAGGATCCTTATAATGGGCTCAGCTACTGATCTTTGCTATGGTAATGCTGGAGATGAATCACAGCAATTCTGAGGCGAGGGCAGAGGCAAACATAGAATCAGGGTTCACACTTGGATTGTGATTTAATGTCCCTGCCTGTAAGCATGTGAACATGGCGTGACAAGTCAGGTTGCACTCCGAGAATTGTTAGGTCTACTGTCAACCGTGACCACACGCATAAATGTGTATTTATTGGAGCCTCTCAACTGTGGGGATAGGCTCTCAACTGTGTAGGCCGAGGAAGGGTAACTAGTCATAAATAATACAAAGAGACAATGTGTTTGAGGAACACAGCGGGTCAAATAACATTTGTGGAGAGAACGGACAGACGACGTTTCGGTTTGAGACGCTTCTTCGGACGATAAGACAGATTCCAACCTGAATGTAGTCTGTCCATTCCCTCCATAGATGCTGCATGATCTGCTGACTTCCTCCGGCACTTTGTGTTTTGATACACCTGCAGTCTATTGTATCTTTAGTCATCAGCGATATTGTCTAGTTCTGATGAAAGACATTTGAACTTAAAGTCTGTTTCTCTCTGATAATGCAACTGGACCAGCTGATCAATTCTAGTTTTGTTCCAGATTTCTAGCACCAGTAGAGTTTTGCTTTTGTTTTTATCAAAAATCTATTTTCTTGAATTGAGGAAAGTAACCTAGAAGCAAAATATATAACGATACGGGGAATTACTTGTTTGGTTTGTTTGCACGAGTAAAAAAAAAATGCTTTCAGTATTCCTTCATATAACCAATGTTGTTTGAATAAATCTGTGTGGCTTTGAAATTATGTCTAAACTGAGTCAAGCTACAAAATATTTTCCTGGCCACTAGGTTTACATTTTTTACACTATCCAGCATGATTTGTATATGAATTGCTTCAATGTGTACATAGGACATGCTATGATGTTGTGTGCTAAACATTCTGTTGACTGAAAAAGGACCAAAAGGCCAGAGTTTGTGCACTACATAGTGAAATGACACAAAAAAAAAACAGGGAGAATTATATTTTATGCTTTTCATTTCAAATTTTGAGGTTTTTTACATGGTGAGAGATTAAGAAAAACTGATATTAAAAGAGACCTTGGTAACCTTGAGCACGGCACTAAAGTCTAAAGAAGGGTCTCGACCCAAAATGCTGCCTGAACCACTGAATTACTCCAGCATTTTGTGTCTGTCTTTGGTGTAAACCAACATTTCGATCTTTATTCTTGTACTCAGATTCTCTTGTAAAAATAGGCCAAACCACCATTGCTTCCTGTCCGATTGGTATCAGATTTTAGTGTGTAGAAAAGAATTCCAGATCATGTGATAGGTGCAGAATTAGGCCATTCGGCCCATCAAGTCTACCGCTCCATTCAATCATAGAAACATAGAAACATAGAAAATGGCTGATCATCCAACTCAGTATCCTGTACCTGCCTTCTCTCCATACCCCCTGATCCCTTTAGCCACAAGTGCCACATCTAACTCCCTCTTAAATATAGCCAATGAACTGGCCTCAACTACCTTCTGTGGCAGAGAATTCTACAGATTCACCACTCTGTGTGAAAAATGTTTTTCTCTTCTCGGTCCTAAAAGACTTCCCCTTTATCCTTAAACTGTGACCCCTTGTTCTGGACTTCCCCAACATCGGGAACAATCTTCCTGCATCTAGCCTGTCCAACCCCTTAAGAATTTTGTAAGTTTCTATAAGATCCCCCCTCAATCTTCTAAATTCTAGCGAGTACAAGCCGAGTCTATCCAGTCTTTCTTCATATGAAAGTCCTGAGCATTATTCCATAGCAGCAGCCGAGTCCAGGAGAAAATGGCTCATCATGAATACCTCTCATGGTGAGCATTGGTCCATGGGCATCAGCTCCATAATACCACACCCCGGTGGCTATTTTTGATGCGAGAGTGCAGAGCGATGGCACTCTGTTCACACAAATAGGCAATCACCACTGATCCTGATCTTAATCCCCATGTCTACACACAGAATTTCCTGGATGGTTCATACAATAGTAATCTATAGCAGGAACTTGATTATTTTTCTCTCTTCAGCATCACGGCCAACAAGCTAATTGTACACCTCCATTAAGGAGTAGAATGCAAATAAGTGCAAGGTGTTACAATTTGGGAAGTCAAACCAGGGCAGGACCTTCACAGTGAAAGGCAGGGCCCTGGAGAGTGTTGTAGAGCAGAGAGATCTAGGAGTACACATACATAGGTCCGTGAAAGTGGTATCACAGATAAACACGGTAGTAAAGAAGACTTATGGTACATTTCCCTTTGTCAGTAAGGGAATTGAGTATAGAGAAGTTGGTACATTATGTTCCAGTTCTACAAGACATTGGTGAAGCTGCATTTGGTGTACTGTTTTCTGTGAGTTTCGGTCATCCTGCTATTGGAAGGATGTTATTAAGCTTCGAAGAGTGCAGAGATTTATGAGGATGTTGCCAGGACTCAAGGGCCTGGGCTACAGTGAAAAATTGGGTATGCTAGAACTATTCCTTGGAGCGCATGAGGCTGAGGAGTGACCTTGTGGAGCTGTATAAATTCATGTGGGGAATAGATACGGTGAATGCAGGGTCTTTTAACCACTGTAGGGGAATCAAGAATCAGAGGATATAGGTTCGAAGTGAGAGGGGCAAGATTTGATAGGAACCCGAGGGGCAACTTTTCCGCTCAGAGGTTGGTGGTTATATGGAACGAACTACCAGAGGATGTAGTACTACAACATTTAAAGGACATTTGGCCAAGTGCATTGCTAGAAAAGGTTTAAGAGGGAACTGCAGATGCTGGAGAATCGAAGGTTACACAGAAAAGCTGGAGAAACTCAGCGGGTGCAGCAGCATCTATGGAGCGAAGGAAATAGGCAACGTTTCGGGCCGAAACCCTTCTTCAGACCAGAAAAGGTTTAATGGGATAGGGCCAAATGCGGGTAAATGGGACTAGCACAGATGTGACATCTTAGTTGGCATGGACAAGTTGAGCCAGAGGCCTTGTTGAGGCCATGAATCTAACTGTTCCCAATGGAGTGGCTAATTTAGCACTGACAATTCCTAGAACAAAATGCTAAACTATTTATATTTACTTTCTCAAAAGCAGGATTACAAGAATCCTATGACATCCTCTACTCTCCTACTCTTTCCAACCATAATGCCTGTGGCAATGCCCTTAGTAGAACCAAGTTCATAAACAGAAATGATGATGTTCTTTCCTTACTTTGATTTCGCTATGACTAATACATCATTGAACAGGAAGAGATGGCGGTCTTGGGTTTGGAGACCAGTCTTGAGCTGAACATGTCCTTCCATAAGGAATGTTCTGTGCGGTCCTGTAATGGACTGAACAAGAGGACAGAGCTCCGGACTTACAGGAGACTGGCAGCTTTCTCTGTAAAATAAAGACAAATGGAAACTGGTGAGGAAAAATCAAGGAACAAAAGTCAATTTTAATATAATCATCCAGCAAAGTAATAGATTTACCAATATCTTGAAAATGATTAATGCATGTTGGGGCCATTATTTAAACAGGAAGATCTCAGGTACAATAGTTATGGCGATGTTCAATTCTCTTAGCAAACCTGGTACAGACATCTCCACACTCTTCTAGTCCTGGCCTTTTGCCTATTTCTGATTTTAATCATTCGACAACTGGTGGACATACCTTCAGCTGCTCAGAAAACTGCCCCGATATATCTCTGTATGTAGCTTTATATTTAACCAAGGGAGATATCACTAAGATAAAGACCACAGGTTAACCTAGTCAATGGGATTAGTATAGATGGGTAAATGGACATGAAGGGCTGAAGGACCTGTTTATGTGCTGTGTGGCAATATGATACCATGACAAAATCTGATGGCTTTCCTGGAATCAGAGTTGACCTAGAACCATTCCTTTCAATAGCCTTACACAGTGAAGCCTGCAGTTGGTGTGCCATAAGCCAGCAGAGAGATTTTGCATGAGGATTCCACTTCAGCAGAGGGCAGCAAACAATAGCCAGAATTAATGGCAAAGCTTCCTAGTTGCACAGAAATCAAAGCAGTAAAAAGTAGAATAGGATTCCTCCTCACCGAATCGGAAGTCAGTTGAAAAGCCAGCGTTTCTGTGATCAGATTAATTTTAATGTTGCTGGAAAAACTTATTGTGCAGAGCTGCCTCTGCTTGGGGATTGATGGGACTTAAATCATGCATCTACATAAAGGTGGCAAAGCATCAAAACTAGCATTGGCATAAACCAGCCCAATTCCTTATCATACACTTCATCCGCTGATTTTCGTTGCACAGTCGAATGGAGGGGTAATGTGGTCTGGCATAGTCATACTGGAGCAGAGAAATGCACAAAGCAACAATGACAGCAGTGACAAGGGAAATAACACACGATAGTGTCACAAGAACGGTCTTGGCTTTACAGGAATTGACAATATAAGAGGAGGATTCTGCAATCTTTTTACTACAGAAAACGTGTTTGTCACATATGGACATCTCCTCTGAACCTGTGTTTAATTGTAAATTGTTTGTCATCAACGTCCAAGATGCAGCACAACTTAATGTTTACTTCCTGCACTCTTTACCCAGTATAAAGTGCAGGAACGAAGTCCAGGGACACCTAGGAGCGAAGATGATTGCAAAAAAATGGAGAACACTGCCCAGCCCATCACAGGTACTGACCTCCCCACCTTCGAAGGAATCTACAGGATCAGGCAGCTTTATATATTTATTTCAGCCTACATCAAAGCTGCATGGTTCCTTTCTAAGGAAAACATCTAATACTCATTATTTATGTTTAGGTTTAGTGACATAATGTCATCGTGATGGGTACATGGAACGAGCCGCCAGAGGAGGTAATTAAAGCTGGTGCAGTAACAACATTTAAAAGACATTTGGACAGGTACATAGATAGGGAAGTTTGGAGGGATATGGGCCAAATAGGACTAGATTAGATGGTGCATATTGCTCAGGATTGACAAGGTGGGACGAAGGGAGTGTTTCCACGCTGTGTGACTCTACGGCTCTCTATAACTTTAATTCATAATAATTCAATATTTGACCAAAAGAGCTTGACACTTCTTCACTTCAACAGTCACATTTATCTATTATTATACATGAAGTAGAGCACTTGCCGACCATAGTTTTGTGACTTAAAATAGGTAATAATTTGGGCCACTGATTACAGCTCTGGGTGGAAATGGTTGTCCTAATTCAGTGTTAATAGTAACAGTATTTTTAACTGGTTTAGGAAATGCAAGAATATCGTAAGACACTGATGCTACTAAAATGGTGTTAAGCCACAACTGAAACACTTTGCAGGATTAAAGTTAGTTTGCTTTGCAATTAACACCATTCCTGACCCATAAATGTTTGTGTTTACTGTTTATAGCATGTGGGATGAACTTGTAATGCATGGTTGTTCCAAATAGTGCTGTTTAGTTGACAGTTACTGAAGTATATTCTGCTTATGGCTTTTTCTGGTACCATCTCAACGACACCTGCAGCTTATTCCCTGGGATTGAGATTGGTCACTGCCATTTGAGAGAACAGCAAGTTAGTAAAATAGGCGGTGCGATGGGGACTCACAGCGGGCGCCGGTCGCTGGTCTTCTCCTCCGCCGGGACCAGAGTCTCCGCTTTTCGTTCGGCGACATTTCCGACTGGGCTGGGCTGGGTCTCCGACTCTGGGCTGGGTCACCCACGCTGGGCTGGGTCAGGTCTCCGATGCTGGGCTGCTTCGGGTCCCTCCGAAAGTCCGGTTGGAAATCTCCGCCGGCCACCCTCAGCTCCAGTAAAGACGCAATGGCGCAGGAAGGGCGGACCGCCTCGGGGAGTGACAGGGGAAGGGACTAATCCGCGTGGCGCCGATTGGCAGGAGAAGAGATCGATCTGCGCAACGCGGTTTTTAAGATTTTTAAACCTCGCTAACTTTTACGATATTCAGCCGATTGGGACTAAACTTGGCGCACTCACAGCACAGGAGAACGGCGAGTAAACTGGCGAAAAATCGTAGCGCTATCGCAATCAGTTTTTGAGCAAATAGAAAGACCACCAAACCGGACGATAACAAGATCAGAGTTTTAGTTATGTATAGATTACTTCACTTTTGCATAGTGGTTAGCAAAATCAAACATTTTAAAAGCAGCTAAAATCTAATGGAATTTAGCTGTGATTAAATTAGAAATATTTCAACAGAAAGGTAAACATTAAACCTACTGGAGTTGTGTCAGCATCCCTCTACACTACTAAACATCATATTGAATTACTAGCTTCAAATGATGGTTCCTGTACCTTACACCTAAATGTTTATACAATGTCAAGTTTTATCTTTGTAGAACAAATATTGGTCTGCGTTTGTCATTTCTCTGTCTTAAACTGTAAACCCAGGAGAACTGTGGAAGAATGTTGTTCATTTGTGAGATTTATTAAATGCGTCACTTGAAGTTAATTAGTAATGCAATGAAATATGCAGCAAATTCACTTAACAGCACGGTACACTGAAAAGTTACGGGGTGACTGTAAATGATTGATGTAACACAGGTCTAGGGTTCAAGTCATCTTTAATTGTAACGCATAGTTTAGCGGTACAGCAGGTTGTTAGTTCATCACTACCGTTTCCAAGACTATTTAATGTAGGAAGTTGGTGTTAATATTATACAGTAAGGTTAATGTATACAGTAAGGTGGGGTTAATGATGCTACTCTACTATGATTGGTTCACATGCAATAACCAATCTACATCCTTCCCCGTAAAGATGAAAGATAGTTAGACAAAGGTAAGACGCGGATTTAAACATACTCGCCGCATCTATCAGGCGGTCTATTAATACGACCCGAACGCGTACGGACGAACCCCTCTCCCTATTTTCAAGAAAAGTTAGTGGGGGAGAGAGGCATTGAACCGGGAAGGGAGAAAGCAGCTGGGGACCCTTTAGGTGACCGGTAAGGTGAGCATGCGGGAGAGGTAGTGTTGTTGTTGTTAGACGGTGTTGCCGACCGTGGCGGAGAACGGGACACGCTGGGACTAGGGATAGCAGCAGCAGCAAAGGGTTTAAACAGCAGAGGTGGAGCAAACGGATCGGCTGGAGGTGGACGAGGTTCTTTTACAAGCAGCAAGTGTTGGCGGCTCCGTCTGTACAGGGCGCCATTGACGTTGACGAGGTAGGAGCGGGGTTCTTTAGATGGGCCGACAATGAAACCCAGACGGAAATGTCCCACAGTAGTCTGTAAACAAACGACTTGACCCTGCAGCAGCGGCTTCAGTGGTTTACTGGACTTGTCATAGGAGCGTTTCTGGATGGTGTGTTTCTCCTGAATGCGCTTTTGGACCGTGGCTGGTTTAAACGCTTGTGGCATCAGCTTCCGCTGGGCAATTGGTATCGGAGGGCTTGTTGTCCGAGACATCAGACGTTGAGCTGGTGAGCCTAGGTCCCCCTCCAGTTAAGGTGTAACCCGTCCCTTTTGCACAGGTCACCCCTACCCCAGAAGAGATCCCAGTGGTCTATAAATCTAAATCCTTGCTCCCTGCACCAGCCCCTGAGCCACACATTCAGATCCCCTATCTCCCTGTTCCGGTCCTCACTAGCATGAGGTACTGGAAGCAATCCAGAGATAACCACCCTAGAAGTCCGGCATTTCAGTCTTTTTCCTAACTCTCTGAATTCATGTTGGAGAACCTCCTTCCTCTTCTTCCCGTTGTCGTTTGTGCCTACGTGCACAACTACTGCCGGCTGTTCACCTTCTCTCTCGAGGATGTTCTGAATTTGGCTCGTGACATCCTGAACCCTGGCACCAGGGAGGCAACAGACCATACACGCATCTTGTCTGCCGCTACAGAATCGCCTGTCTGCTCCTCGGACAATGGAGTCACCCACCACTAGGGCTCTGCCCGACGTCGGTCTCGCCGGTCGAGTCCCATCTCTAGGATTGGAGCCACCGACGTGTCCGCCGCTCGGACCGGAAACATCGTCTCCCCAGACAGTTCCCAAGAGGGCGTACCCGTTTTCATTAGGCACAGCCATCTGGGTCTTCCACCCTTTCTCTCCGTCACACACCTTGGTTCTTTCCGTATCCTCGGCGTAACTACCTCAGTGTAGGTCCTGTCCAGGAAACTCTCGTTTTCCCGGATCGCTCCAAGGTCATCCAGCTGCTTCTCCAATGCCCCAACACACTCCTTTAGGAGCTGAAGCTGGACGCACTTGCCACAGTTGTAGCAGCCAGAGGCTCCATCTGTGTCCCTGGGCTCCCACATTCTGCAAGCCTCACACCGTCTCATCTGCCCCGACGTGTTCACCATGCTCTGTCCTCTCAAGCTTTATGCGTAGCCTCCTCTCCTAAGACTCTCAAGCCAAAAACTCACTTTTCTCACAAGGCCGCTCCCTCACTACCGCTCCCTAAGAGCAGTCTTGCTTATATTGATTGATAAATTGCCTAATTTACCAATTTACCAATTTACAAACCAAATTTCTCAGTTTTAAACTGTTTTCCCCCCTCCGACTCACTTCTAACTCTCCTCCCACTCGGGCTAGAGCCAATCAGTGCTTTTTCCTGCTTCTCTTTGCTGCTGTTTCTTCAAAATCCACGGGAGCTCCGAGTCGAAGGTCGAAGGAGAACGAAGGAGATCTTCTACATATTCGTAGGAGGTTCTCTACATAGTCGAAGGAAGTCGTAGGAGGTGTTCTACTTCGACAATACAAGAAGACCATGACACTTTTTTTAAACTCTCCTAAACTCTTCTAAACTCCCAAATTAGGTCCCCACAGTGGGACAGGCCCTTAAATATAACTTATTCTCCACAACTATTCTGTGGACAACTGATCGGTTCTCAGGAATGGACAACTGTTGTAATCTGCTGAGGACCTGTATCTGTATTTTGTTGGAAGAGGCAGAAGGGAGAGCTTCAAATTACTATTCCTAAACATCACTAACAATTTGGCCAACCACATTAACGTTATGGCAACAGCTGTACTTCCATAGAAGACCATGGCATTTCAATATGTTCAACACTTTTACCAGTTTCTACAGATGTATCATAGAAAGCATCCTAACAGGCCCAGTCCATCACACAAACCATTCTCTGCCTCCCATCATCGACTCCATCTACACTTCACACTGCCTTGGAAAAGCTGCCAACATAATCAAGGACTGCCTAAACCCAGTCTTTCCCTTTGCTCCCTTCTCCCATTGGGCAGAAGATACAAAAGTTGGAAAGTATGCACCACCAAACTCCGAAACAGCTTATCCCTGTTGTTACCAGACTACTGACTTCTCAGGTTTGTCAGACTTGCATAGGACAAGGGTGTAGTCCTGATCTCCCAACCTACCTCAGGGCAGTCTTTGCACTTTTTCTTTTTCACCTTCACATTTTCTGCAGCTATAACACTGTAATGATGTAACATTACATTCTGCACCCTAGTTATGTTTCACTTTGCATTACCCATTATTCATGTGTATGGCTTGATTGTACTCATGTATGGTATGATTTGACATAATAACAATGTTTTTCATTACATATAAGTACACCTGACAACAATAATAATAATAATAATAACTTTATTTATAAAGCGCTTTTAGACAACATCAGTTACCACAAAGTGCTGTACATGGGAAGTCAACAAAAAGTTATTACAAACTACTAAAACCATTAAGACGACAGGACTATAAAAACAGTAAAAATTAAAAGACATTAAAAGCACTAAAACAGGAACAATGTCTCAGCCAGTGTCGAAAGCCAGTGAATAAAAGTGAGTTTTTAGGGAGGATTTAAAGATGGACAGTGAAGGGGCCTGTCTGATCTGCAGCGGCAAGGTGTTCCAGAGTGCCGGGGCAGCAACAGAAAAGGCTCTATCCCCTCTGAGCTTCCGCTTAGACCTTGGAACCTCAAGGAGCAGCTGATCCGCTGACCTGAGGCACCGGGTAGGAGCATATAGGTGGAGCAGCTCAGAGAGGTAAGGCGGGGCGAGGCCATTCAAAGATTTAAAAACAAATAAAAGAATTTTAAAATGAACTCGAAAGTGCACTGGGAGCCAGTGAAGGGAGGCCAAAATTGGCGTAATGTGCTCCCTCTTTCGAGTTCCGGTTAAAAGGCGAGCGGCAGCATTTTGGACCAGCTGGAGACGAGCCAACGAAGCTCGTGAGACTCCAGAGTAGAGCGCGTTACAGTAATCCAGCCGAGATGAAATAAAGGCGTGAATTACTGTTTCAAAATGCTGCCGCTCGAGAATGGGCTTCACCTTTGCCAGCTTCCTTAGGTGAAAGAAGCTGGACTTAACCACTGTGCCTATTTGTTTATCTAATTTAAAATCACCGCCCATCATAAAACCCAGATTTAAAACTGTTGGCTTTACGAACACTGCAAGTGGACCCAAGTCAACAGAGGGAGGTTCACGGCAGCCATTAGGGCCGAACAAAATCACTTCAGTCCCAGAAAGTTTAAGGCCATCCAGGACTTAATGTCCTCAAGACAAGACAGAAGTGATTTTAGGGAATAATTATCTTCTTTCCTGAGTGGCATGTACAACTGGCTATCATCCGCGTAAAAGTGAAAGGAGATGCCATGCCTTCTTAAAATTGGGCCCAGTGGAAGTAGATAAAGGGAGAAAAGCAGGGGCCCTAAAATTGAACCCTGTGGAACCCCATATGCCAAGGGAGCAGAGGATGATTCAAGGCCACCAAGGCTTACACGCATGGTTCTATCTGCTAGATAGGACCTGAACCATCCCAGGGCACTGCCACAGATGCCCACTTGTTGCTGTAATCGGGAAATTAATATTCCATGGTGCACAGTGTCGAAGGCGGCAGATAGGTCCAGCAAGACAAGAACCACATAATTACCGGAGTCGTTTGCCAGGAGGATGTCGTTAGAGACCCTTAGCAAAGCCGACTCTGTGCTATGCATAGCCTTGAAACCAGACTGAAAGACCTCCCGAATAAACCAATACTAATGAGAAATGGAGAATGGCACAGAGAAAAAATTGAACAGCTCCTTTCCTCATTCTAAATCGGCACCTTCTTAAAAAGTGACTAGTTCAATTTCTCAAAGTTCTATCTGTGATTCTCCGATTTGTTCTTCCATCGCCACCAATCATTTCCCACCCAATTGCAGGAGATACATTACCTACGCCTACACCTCCTCCCTCACATCCATCCAGGGACTAGCAGCCCTCTCTACTGAGACAGGGGTTCACATGCACCTCCTCCAACCCCATCTACTACATTTGGTGCTCCAGATGTGACCTCCTTTACATTGGTCAGACCAAGAGTAGACTAGGAGACTGGTTTGTCGCATACTTGCAATGTCTGCCAAGACCTACTCAGGGAGCTTGATAGGGCTCTTAAAGATAGCGGAGTCAGGGAATATGGGGAGAAGGCAGGAACGGGGTACTGATTGTGGATGCTCAACCATGATCACATTGAATGGCGGTGCTGGCTCGAAGGGCCGAATGGCCTACTCCTGCACCTGTCTATTGCTTAACTATTTTAACCCCCTTCCCATTCCTATGTTGACGATTCCATCCTGAGCCTCCTCCATTTCCCAAGTGAGGCCACATGCAAACTGGAAGAACAGCACCTCATATCCCATTTAGTTAGCTTACAAGCCAATGGCATGAAAACTGAATTCTTCAACTTCCGATAACTAAACACCACCTCCACACCTGCCCCCCCCCCCCATTTATTCCCTGTGACCCACCTGGATATGCACCTATTTCCCTCACTATCCTGCTCCCCTTTCCCCTCTTTCCTTCCACCTTCAGCCCTTACTCTGGCTTCACATTTCAAGCCTTTTCTCTCCTTATCTTATCTCAGTTTGTCTATTAATCTCTGACATTGTCCACCCGGCTGTAATCAAGCCCCCTCACCTGTATCCACCTATCACTTGCCAGTCTTTGCCCACCCCAACCTCTCTACCAGGTTTCTTCCCCCTACTACAATCAGCCTAAAGGGATATGGGGAGAAGGCAGGCACGGGTTATTGATAGGGGACGATCAGCCATGATTACAATGAATGGCGGTGCTGGCTTGAAGGGCCGAATGACCTCCTCCTGCACCTATTTTCTATGTTTCTATGTTTAAAGGGTCCAGACCTGAAATTTGGCTAAATATATCCTCCAGAGATGCGGTCTGACCTCCTGAGTTACTCCAGAACGTTGTGTCATTTTTTTTGTAATCCAGCATCGACAATTCCCTGTGCCTACATCACCTGCCGTTGTTTATTTTATTCCTTCCTGCTACCAATGGACACAAATAATCCTTGCAGGCGAGGTAGTAATTCACTACACCTTTTTTAACCTATGTTATTATCTTGCTCCATTTATTGTCTGTATTCTTTCAAAATAATCGAGATGTTATATTATTTACTGTTTATATTCTTTCAAAATAATATAATTACGCATTAGAATATAAAGCAAATATTATTTTCATTCAGATTATATTCAGCGATTAGTTAATCAAACAAACTGGAGAAATATGTACACAGTGAGATATGCAAGAAACACATTAAGCGTTTTTTCCATAAATATTACTAAGTTGACCAGCTTAGTAGACAAACAAATATTGCAAGTCTTGAACAGGGAGAGAACAATTAGAGAGTGAAAAATAATTTGATAAACTAAAACCATGGTTATTGCTTTATGCATAAACCAAGCTTAAAAGGTTAAAACTGTTATCAAAAATATTTTAAACCCAGGAAGAAAAACAAGATGAATTTTGTTTTAAAAATAATCTTGATATTCATAACACCACAAAAGGGAAAGTTATAAAATTACCAATTTCCTGATTGGCTTTATTACAAATTTCTAATAAAACTTAATTGAAAGGTTATACAAGGTACGTTCGGGACTGCACTGAACAAAATTCCATTAATTCCATTTTGAATGCACCATAACAATGTCTGCAAAGAATGTAGGACATGGATTAATTGTATGTTCTTTTATTATTGTTTCCAGTAAATTCTCATTTGTGGCTAATATTCATAAATCTAACCAGTCTGTAAATTGATGTAAATCAAAAACAGTGGATTCTGTGAGATCAGGATTGACCATGAAGTTCACAGTGGTCAAGCGGCCTCTTAACGCTCAAAGTTCACGTCAAATATGAGGAATATTTCTGAAGGGCAAATGGCTTCTGTGGAAGTGTACCATGCCACATTCAAGAGAGCAGCAAAAGTGAGGAGAGAATACAAGGAAGCTGGATCTTGAATTAGACCTGTTATGTTCATTCAGAAAATTAAAGCTTACCAGAGCTCAATCATCTTAGATGAAATATTAAGGGCAGGGGTTTGAAGCAAAAAGCATTTGCAAAAAATTAAATACCTTCTAAGTGCATCTGACATTAAGTATTTCAATCAAGTCTGCTCTAAAGTATTAAATTCCCTCCAGAACAGGATTGCTTATAATCAAAAGATCAGCAAATGTCTCAGTAGTCCATGTTCTCTCGACATTAAAACCCAGTGAAACACTTGTTATGATGTTACATTTAATCTATGTTGCCATCTATGTATCTTTTACTGGTAATCTGCATTTTCAAATATTAACTGGTTCTGTTGTCTTGCACCCACAAACCCCTCTCAGTTGACACTCAGCAGTTAAATTAACAATAATAAAGTAAAAGCATTTGCTGAATGTGTGCGTCTAGTTAAATCTCTTGCTGCTGCCGGCTAAACCAAGTCAATAATTTCCTCCAAGCAAAGAAAACTTTCAGGCATCCTGAAATGGCGCTCAGAGGGAGCAACACGGGAGAAACTTTGTCAAATCACGAGGAAGTAAAAGGAAAAAAAAAGGTGGAATCCAGTCTCTGCCAAAACCCCAGTTAGAAAAAGCTGTTCAATTCCCAAGGACATTTACTGAAATATGTAGATGCGAAACCACTGCTTCTGGAATTCAAGTGGTGACATTTTTAGTTTTGATTACTTTGGCAAAAATATTCTGATTAAAGTTAATACCAGAAGAATGCTTCATAAATTCGTTGTTTTTCAGAGTAATGCTTTCATTGTAAATTATCGATCTCGTAGAAAGTTACTGACTTGCTGCTGAGACAAACCTCATTAGCAAACTACAAGGTCTGCGAAATAAAATGAACACACAAAAGACTACAGAGTCTGAAGAAGGGTCCTCACTCAAAATGTTGCCTATCCACAGATGCTGCTTGATCCGATGATTTATTCCACCCCTTTCTGTTTTATTGCAAAGTGAAACCTGTACAGCCCATAAACTCCCATTCCCCAACAGAAAACCAGACATTCTCTTGATAAGGAGTTTTATTTGGACGAGCTTAGATGGGGCATCATAGTTGGCATGGACAATTTGGACTGAAGGTTCTGTTTTTGAGCTATATGACTAAAACGGATGACATTCTCACAAAATTCTGATAAAGGCCAGTGACTCCTTGATAAAGAAGCTTTTTCTGTATTTACTGTTTAATTTCCTGGTGAAAAGAGTGGAAGCATTCTTTTTACATTCAAAACCTTTCATCATTTTAAAAGGCATATATTATGTTAAAGGCATCTATTAATAAACCGTCTGTTTCAGGAAAAAATAATTGTTCTTTTTTTCTAATTGATATATGTTCCTGGTTCTGATATTGTCCTTGAAATGTCTTTTCACCTTGTCCAGTCTCTCTATATAATTTTTCATAATGTAATGAACACTTCAGTTACACTTACTCAATAATGTGCAATCTCAGATATTGTGTTGTGTGCTGACAGTTCTTTGACCATGAAACAGATTACCCCGAGTAGGAAACACTTGTTTTCTGCCGACCCAAAGCAGGCTTTGGTTAATAGACGTGATGGTTAGTTTTACTATGGCACGACAGACATGCACAAATCACTGTTGCAGCCTTACATGCCCTTGAAAAGTAGAAGAGAAATAGGAGGAACCTGCAATTATATAGTGACTTCCACTACCTCACAATGTTCAAAGGTAATTTAGAGCCACTGTAATAATGAGATTGACTTATTTTTGTTGAGGTTAACCTTTGTCACAGCTTCCTTCTGCCTCTTGTCCAATCTACCCCATGGTCGCAGCCTATTTTCAGGTGAGGTTGTACAAGATGCAACAGATAACAACATTTTTGGCACTTCCATAATCCCCTGGCAGCCACACTTCGAGGCACTATATATTGACAAGAAATGAACACAAGTATTATTATGTTGAGTTCAGTACCTCTGGTCACAAGTTAGCAGTGTAGTCATGTTTATCCATACCTCTCTTTTTCCGAGGATGGGTAGATGGTAGCAATCTATTAGATTTTCATGAATCCTTTAACCAGGTTATTGCACTGTAGTCTCCTCAGTCACTAAGTCAAGAATCAGCCTCCGACAAGCTCTCAAACTGGAGCTTTGAGCAACGTCTCCACCTTATCATACGCATACCACAATGATATCATATCAGAGCACATTTCAGGCCCTGAAAGTGATGCCTAATTGTCAAACAGAGGCATGCTAAAAATCCACTCTCAAGTAAATTTCTTAGAAATGAAGGTACATCTGATCCTGCCAAACGTTAATCAGATTCATAGAACTTTGCAGTGAAGTTTAAGAACAGATAGTTCAAAACAGACATCTTCTGCAAGGAATATAATAATATTAACTTTATTTATAAAGCACTTTAAACAACTGCAGTTGCCACAAAGTGCTGTACATGAGAACTCATGGACAAGAAGTTATTACAAACCATTAAAAACGGTAAAACAAAGGACTATAAAACAGTAAAAATTAAAAGACATTAAAAGCACTAAAAACCTCAGCCAGTGTCGAAAGCCAGAGAATACAAATGAGTTTTTAGGGTGGATTTGAAGATGGACAGTGAGGGGGCCTGTCTGATATGCAACGGCAAGGTGTTCCAGAGTGCCGGAGCAGCAACAGAAAAGGCTCTATCCCCTCTAAGCTTCCGCTTAGACCTTGGTACCTCAAGGAGCAGTAAGGCGGGGCGAGCCCATTCAACGATTTAAAAACAAATAAAAGAATTCTCAAATGAAAATGAAAAATGAAAAAGGAAAATCCAAAGAATCCAATTAAAACACATTGAATTATGGATATGTATTAATGAAAACCATGTGTACCATCAGAAGGAATTACATTTGAATAATATTATGTACAGGAATGCCAAACTCGCTCCGCAGAATCACTTCCTAATCACTGATCATGGCTATTCATTTATAAACATTCTGATGCACAGCCTTTTTCCTTGTTTAATGAGGCAACACAATGATAATGGACATACTTGGCTGGTCTAATTTTCATCACAAAAGTAGCGTGATTACATTTAATTGCCAACTTTATTGGGTGAGTTTTTAAAAAAACATTATTTTTAATCCTTATATTAGATTGTTAAATTCCAAAATGATGCAGCATCTGAACAGGCAGATTTACCTGGAGAATGTTCTGGTTCTGTTAAGTGCTTTGCTAATCACCAAAGAGGGGGCCGATTGTCGTCTCTGGGCCAGACTCTTCATTTTCTGCACAAGGAGGAGAAAGATAACAATAATTAATCAACGTTAACTACATCAATTTGTTCTCCACTTGGAAACTTGGCGAGTTTTTGTAATCTAATCAAATTTAACAATTTTAACCATACCAATCTTAGCAACTTCATAGACTTTGTTTTAGCACCAGTGCCCCTTGAGATTATGGAGATATGTCAGGGATTTGGTTCATGTTTTATGTAGACGGCTGTCTGGCATCAGATGCTCTGCAGCCCCAAAGGGGTTGGCTGTTACCCAGTGAATTGTATTTGCAGAACAGGTGTAAAAAATTGAGAAGCATATATTAAAATTGTTGTGTCCAAAATCTTTAAAGCATTGTGAATAGATTGGTAACTTCTCAATGTGATTTGGCAGCACGTCCACTTTGGTTCATCACATTCTGAAAAGACAGCTCAGGCTGAATATCCAACCACTTTGCGATACCACACAGAAAATATAATTCTAATATTATAATGCGTTAAAATTCCACAGCACACCTTGTGCAATTTACCATGAGTTATTCATAGATCTTTGCTAAAATATCTTTCCCTGTATTGCAAACGTCACAAAGAAAGATACCTTTCTGACCAGATGGATACCTCTCATTCAAATCTACTTGCTCACAGTCAATACAAGATACAAGACATATTTATTTGTCACATGTGCCAGTTGGCACAGTGAAATATGATCACCATACAGCCATACAATAAAATAAAGAACACAACACGATAGAGTTCAACATAAAACATCCCCACACAGCAGAATCAAAAGTTTCCCACTGTGAGGGAAGGCACCAAAGTCAGTCTCTTCCTCGATCTTCACCCGTGGTCGGGGGCTCCGGAGCCCTTCGCAGTCGCCGTTACGGGCAGCCCGCCGCTCAGGCCCGCTCGCCGGGATGTTGGCACTCCGACGTCGGAACGGGAGGCCAACCTCAGCGGCTTGGACCTCCAAATCGGCCACTTCCTACCAGAGTCCGTGCCTCCCGAGGCTGCGTTGGGCAGAGACTCACGCTGGCGGCCCTCAGCAAAGGGCCCCAGGACGCCGCGATGTCGGTCAGCGCCGCCCGCGTTGGGAGCTCCACGAACCACAGCTCCTCGATGTTGGAGCAACAGGCCCAACGCTCCGGAGCTCCAAACGGCGATCCAGGAAGGCATCATTCGCTCTGCGGTGAATCCAGTGGCGCGCCGCCAGTACTGAAGCTCTGGTCTGGTCCCCGGTAGGAAAGGCCAGGAGATCCAGCTGGTAGGCCTCGAGGAGGGGGGCGAGGACTCTGGAAAACCCTTGAGATCATTTTCATGTCTCAGGGAACCCATATATAAAAATGATTATATATCTTTATTAATCTCTTTCTTTCTCTTTCATAAACTTAAAGTTCATAAGGTAAGCAATATATTTTTCTGATAACTGGTTTAAGCAAAAAATAACTTACGTTTTTCTAAATTTTATTGACAATGCAAAAAAAAAACTGAAATCGAACTGAAGCAAATAAAGGCAGTTCAAAACTGAAGCAAATAAAGGCAAAAACAGAAGAACTAACCTTGGAGGAGAGAGAGGGAAAGAGAAAACACACGGAATGTTTTCATAAACTAACAAAAACATACATAAATAAACTTTTGATAAACACAAATAAACATAAACATACTTCAATTATTTAAATTCATGTATGGGTAAAAATTACTTAATAACGTGGGTGAATGAGGGACTGTACCGGCACGCCAGGAAGCACAGACAGGACTGATGGAGACTGTGCATGCGACTATACTCGAGTGAGTCACTTGATGATACGCGAATCAGTCACGTCCAGCTCCTGTCCACTGACCACTAAAGGCCATTTCACACTGGCGCCATATAGATGTCGCTAAACATGACGTCGCTAAATAGACATCGCTAAATATGCCGTACGTGTATAATAAAATTATGAATATGATATTAAACACAAAAATGACTCCAAAATGCATTTACGTATTATTAGCCTATTTATCACTATTTTTCTCGGAACTCCTAGCGACCTCTCGCGGAACCCTAGCATTCCGGGGAACCCCGGTTGAGTAACGCTGCTTTAAGGTAACAAGAACATGTTGGAAATCTTCCGAAAGCATCGCTTTCTTTAATATTCAAAAGAAACCATGGCCAAATGCCTTATGATGTATTAATGTCACAACATCTTATACAATACAATTTGGGGTGGCACAGCAGGTAGAGCTACTGCTTTTCAGAGCCAGAGCCCCAGGTTTAATCTTGACCTTGGGTGTTGTCTGTGTAGAATTTGCACATTCTCCTTCCTCATCAGTTTCCTTCGGATTCTCCTTTTTTTCTCCCACTTCCCAAAGATGTTCAGGTTTGCAGGTGAATTGGCCTTTGTAAATTGCTCCTGGAGTGTAGGGCGCAGATGAGAAAGTGGGATAACATAGAATTACTGTCAATGGGGGATTGATGGTCAGTGTGGACTTAGTGGGCTGAATGGTCCGATTCCATACTCTAAACACTAAATAGAGTAAAGCTTCTGAATAGCCACACATCACAGGTTGTTTATTGTCACATTCTCATTCTCTTCTTCTGACAATGTTATTTTAAGTATATAAAAAGGAAAAATCTATGGGCTACAGCAAAATAAATTGAATAATCGGCCTATTCAGATAGTTTTTTTTAATAAAAAGCTGGTATAGGTATTTTAGACTGAATGGCCTCCTCCTGCCCCAATGATTCTGCTATTTATATATTACATTAGAAAATAATGTTTACCTTCCATTACATTTTCCACTTCTAAGCATAGAGCGACGATATAAATTTAGAAGGGAGACAAAATTTAGATATAAATTTAGAAGATGGGGACTTCCATATAGCAAATCTGTGATGTTTGGAATCAATATTTTGCAAACAATATTCTTCAAGCGGTTTGGATAAAAGCTTCATAAAGTTTGCCTATCATTATTGTTCAAAATAATATATTATAAGGTCACTTAGTTAAGGTGGAAATGTCACCCTACTGCCAATACTTATTTCCTTCTTTTGGAAAGTCTCTAATGCCAGTATTTATAGAATGGAGTGGAAATTCATGTGTAATCATTGTAACTATAATCATAATACACATCAGAACTATTCACTTGTAAAGCTGCTATTGTCAATGTGGTCACACAAGAGAAAGGAAAGCCATGGATATAGTTCCCACTCAGGTCACCTGGAATATTTCTTGTAGCTGACTAGTGCTCACGGAAACACAAGGAACTGCAGATGCCTGAAACTTGAGCGAAAAGCAAAGTGCTGGAGCAATGCAGCAGGTCAGGCAGCATCTGTGGAAGGAATGGCCAGATGTTGTTTCTGGTCGAGACCCTTCTTCAGACTATCTGATACAACATACTCCTTTATGTCCCTCCACATTAATAAAATACTTGGACAGGTATATGGATAGGAAAGGTTAAGAGAGACATGGCATAGGTCAAAAGTGTTTTATTGTCATACGTCCCAGATAGAGCGATTAAATTCTTACTTGCAGCAGCACAACAGAATATGTAAACATAGTACACTGTAAACAATATAATAAACAAGAAAAGTGTGTGTGTATATATATATATATATATATACACACACACACACACACACATATACATATATATATATATACACACACATATATATATATATATATATACGCATACGTACATATAAAAAACAAATAAACAATAAAAGTGGAATAATAGTAATAGTATATAGTTCAGAGCTTATTTGAGGTTTATTATTTGAGGAGAATCTGCTCCCGAACCTGGACGTTACAGTTTTCAGCCTCCTGTATCTTCTTCTTGATGGCAGGGGTGATATGAGTGTGTAGCCAGAGTGGTGTGGGACTGATGATGCTGGCTGCCTTTTTGTGGCAGGGACTCCGATAAATTCCTTCGATGGTGGGGAGGTCAGAACCCGTGATGCACTGGGCAGTGCTCTCATATTTCTGCAGTCTTCTTCGCTCCTGAGCATTCAAGTGCCCACTACTGTATGCTCTCTACTGTACACCTGTAGACGCTCATGAGAATATCTGGGGGACTGAGTATCAGCAGCAGATCAAAACGTCACCTATCCATGTTCTCCAGAGATGCTGCCTACCCTGCTGAGTTACTCCAGAACTTTGTGTCCTTTTGTGTAAACCAGCATCTGCATTTTCTTGTTTCTATTCAAAATGTATTGCTGTCTTGAGAAGGATATGATATCCGAGTGGTCAGCTGAGCCATTTCACTGTGCATTTTTAAGCGATGATAACATGGTATCACATGCGAGGCAGACTGGGTATGTGTGAACTACGATCCAGTAGTTTTGTGGTCATTGTTACTCAGACTCGTTCCAATTTAAATTCCACAGTTAGACACAAGCAACTGAAGATGCTGGAATCTTGCATGGAGTACAGTGTTGGAGTAACTCTGTGGGTCAGGCAGCTTCCCTGGAGGACCTCTCTGTAAGAATTCCACAGCTGCTGTGGTAGGATTTGAAATGGAGTCTCTGGTTTGTTAGCCCAGCGCTTCAAATTGTTGACCACTGCCATCACAATATCTGAATCTGTAATGCATTAACAGCATCTTGCGCAAGACGTGCTGGAGAGAAATTAATTTCCTTTCATAACATCTTTTGCAGTCCCAGGCTGCTCAAAGCACGTCACAGACAACTATTTCTGAACTGCAGCCAATGTTATTTTGTCAGGAGTCTACCGTTGACCTCCCGGACCTGAGCTTTGCTGGTGTTAACAATCCAGTGACTTCAATTGTACACATCCATCTGGAGATGGGAGGTGAGGAAAGGCTAAGAATTGGCTCAGATATTGGATGAGGGAATACTGTTTGTGGTGATGTTAATACCACATGTACTATGGAGGCACAGTGGCACAGCTGGGAGATCCTCACAGCACCAGAGACCCCGGTTCAATCCTGACCTCAGGTGCTGGCTGTGTGGTGTTTGCATAGTCTTGCACATTATAACAATTAGTTTTTATTAACATTTCTTTAATGGCCACAAATATCTGTGGGCATGCTGAAATTACAATAGGCAACCTATGAAAACAAATCTTACAATGTTTTCACTCATAAATGATTAATAAAATTGCAAGTAAAAGTTAGGTATTGGACTGAAACCAGGTGGGGTTTTTTTGGTGATGAAAAATTGAAGGAATCCACTTTATACATGCAGATGGCTGCTTTGTCATTTAAAAAAATATTCTCTTAAGAGAATTGCTTGATGGCTCTCATAAACAGATTGTATCCACAGTGTCGTCTAGTATTTTGTTCCCACCAGTCACGGAGACAGGGCACAGACAAAGAACAGATATGAATTCCTTGTGTACATAAACTTTCCCAATATAGATCCTTGCTAAAAAAAGCAATAACGAGAGAATGTTTGAAGCATGAGGTTTGCAATGACACATATATTCAATGAATGCAGAGAACACATAAATGTAGCCTTAACAAGTATTCTCCTTTTCTTTTTGTACAATATGTTATTTGATTAATATTCACTAGTTTTTAAGCTGACACATCTTCATCCATGCTTGTTCACAAGAGAAATCGGACTTTTTTTTACTCCAATTTGGGTTGTCAGGATGAATCAATTATATCAGCTGACAGGTCAAACTCAGAGGTTAGAATCAATTCTCTACTCCTTCGGTTGATTGCCCACAAACATAGGAGAACAATATTTTTAGATGAGCTAATAGCTTCCAACAAACTAGGTCGCTGAAGTCTTTGATTTAATGTTTGTCCTCTAAACAAATTGCTTATCCTAAATAAGCTGATAAAATGCAGCCTTTGTAACTTTGCATTATACTCAATGGAACATTCGGAAGTTAGATACATTTTGAGATAATAGAGAATACTTCCTGGTGTGAAAGCATTAAGAAAATGGGATTGCCAGTATTTGGAAATAATAATTAAAACAAGAATTGTTGGAAGTACTCCACAGTATACGTGAAAAGGAAACAAAGAACACAAGGTCACTGAACTGTTGCTCAAACTCAGAAAGATTAGAAATAAGATGTAAAATGCAACATTCATCGATTGTTTTGCTCTCCGCACATTTCCATCAACTCGTGGTGAGGTTCCCATTAAAAACATTGAGCAGGAGCTGATCTGCCCATTCTGTAAGGAGTTTTTCACTCATCCCCTGCCAGCACAGTGTCTGTCACAAATGCGCCTAGGAGCTGCTGCTCTCCAGGGAGGATGTAAACAACGAGGACTTGGAGTTCTCCAACCTAACCATTCCGGTCAGCAGCAGCCCCAGAGCTCGCCGCCTCTCCTCCGCCAGAGTCGAGAGGTTCAACAGACTCACCCGGACAGGTAGTCTGCAGCCACACCACACTGACAGAAACCATCAAGAGAAAGCATTAGGCTTATGTTATACTGACGTTGTCTCTGGGTTATTGCATGTTTTATTGGGCATGGATAACGGCAGAATCCATACCCAGCCCATCATTCAACCATCACTTTGAAGAGGGTAAAGAATATTTTCCAGAGAATGAATTGGGGCTAAGAGGGTTAAATTATACTGATAAGATGCGTAGACACGAGTCTTGTAGGTAGGTACATAAGCCCTTGTAGTTCTTAGGGCTAACGGAATCAAGGAATATGTGAGAAAGCAGAAACGGGGTACTGATTTTGGATGATCAGCCATGATCATATTGAATGGCGGTACTGGCTCGAAGGGCCGAATGGTCTACTCCTGCACCTATTTTCTATGTAACTCCCACCAGCTTTAACCACTCACCTACACACTAGGAACAGTTTTTACACTGTCCAATTAACCTAACAAACAACATGTATTTGAGGAAACCAGAGCACCCAGAGGAAACACACACACGGTAACAGTGGTGAATCTCTGGAATTCTCTGCCACAGAATGTAGTTGAGGCCAGATCATTGGTTATATTTAAGAGGGAGTTAGATGTGGCCCTTGCGGCTAAAGGGATCAGGGGGTATGAAGAGAAGGCAGGTACAGGATACTGAGTTGGATGATCAGCCATGATCAGGATGATCAGCCATGATCATATTGAATGGCGGTGCAGGCTCGAAGGGCCGAATGGCCTACTCCTGCACCTAATTTCTATGTTTCTATGTTTCTATATTGAATGGCGGTGCAGGCTCGAAGGGCCGAATGACCTACTCCTGCACCTATTTTCTATGTTTCTAACAGGGAGAACATGCAAATTACACACACACACACAGAGCAACAGTTCAACCAGCTATGTGCCAGGTACTTTTGTTTGTTTTCCTGCCTCTAACTACCACCATTAATCTACTATCCAGAGGCTTTATCAGAAATATTACCAATCTCTCTCATACTCCCACTGTAAAGTCAAATTAATTTATTTTCTCACTTTCCCTGCTCTGGCAAAGTGCTGACCTGCTGACTATTTCTGACATTTCACCGTTTTTGTTTCAAGCATTTCCTTAAATGCCAGTAATTATTTATCTACCTATAAACCTTTTAAACTATTTTCCCGGTCCATTTAAGTGATTCACCTCTCACACCCACATAACTTGTTTTTAATAATTAACTAGGTTTTTGCCAAAAAGCATCTCTCCCACATTGTATATAAACTTCTCATATTGTGATTATTTTTCCATAGACATTCTCTTATTATGAAATTACAAATGAATCCTGTAATATTACAAAGGAAAAAGTCCAAAATAATCTGTTCCAAGTTGGTTACATGATATATTGTTATAGAAAAATGTCCTGAATTCATTCAATGAACTCATCCTTCAGACTGCTTTTGTTGATATTATATGTCAGTCCCTTTGAAAGTTAGAGTTCCAAACAATTATTCTATTACCTTTTGCTCCAAGCATTTCATATTCCTTAATTAATTCTTTTGGTAAAAGAGATTATTTTTCATAGAGCCTCTGGATAATTAAGAAAGGTCCTGAAGGGCCGCAAACCTATGTTCTCCAGAGATGCTGCCTGACATGCTGAGTTACTCCAGCACTTTGTGTCTTTTTTTGTAAACCAGCAGCTGCAGTTCCTTGTTTCTATATTTCTTAATTCTTTCTCCATTTCCTTTGTTAGTGGCAGGGGTCTGTAAGAGAAATAGTGCCTTTGTTCCCTTGTTAATTCTTATTTCCACCTCTGTTGATTATGCTTCTTTCAGAGTAGGACAAAGATCATTCCTCCCTCATGACTTTATGTCATCTTTTATTATATGAACTGCTTTGTAAACGAATGCACTTTCTCCTTTCTAAACTTTGTACTGTCAAATATTTAATCCATAACCTTCGTCATAATACGATTACATCCCCATAATAAATATTATGCCAAAACCATTTGTCTCGGTTTCAACTGTGGGTTTGTTTACTTTGTTAGGCTTTTTGCACTTGGATTTACCTTAGAGATGCAGCACATAAAAAGGCCTTTTGGCCCATCGAGTCTGCACTGGCCATCAATCACCCATACATTAACACTATTTACAATTTACAATTTTAACGAAGCCAATTAACCTACAAGCCATTACGTCTTCGGAGTGTGCGAGGGAATTGGAGCACCCGGAGAAAATCCATGCTGTCACAGGGAGAACATACAAACTCCGTACAGACAGCACCTGTAGTCAGGATTGTATATCATAAGCTATATCATAATATTTTACTGCAATGGGAAAATCTTTCTTATACGTGCAAAGGAATAACACAGGCTAAAAAATAACATTCTTATAAATAATGGATGATCACTTCACATTATTTTAATGGTACCATATTACATTTATTTTAGAAAAAGACAAAGTGCTGGAGTAACACAGCGGGTCAGTCAGCATCTCTGGAGGACATGGAGAAGAAGAGTCTCAACACGAAACATTGCCTATCCACGTCCTCCAGGGATACTGCCTGACCTGCTGAGTTACTTCAGCATTTGTCTCTTTTTTAGTAAACCAGCATCTACAATTCCTTTTGTCGCCATCTATTTGATCTTGTTAAGGCCATGAACACTTCTTCTAATTTTATAGTGTATTTGCAATGATGTGCAATTTAGTTGGGATTTGTTTAGAGCTAGTGATTCTTTCTTTACAGTGATGTGTTTTTTTTTACAGTTCAAGAGCACTGATGAGCGTTACTCAGAGAAACTCCAGACTCTAGGCAGCACAAATGGGTAGCAGCATAACACACAGAACACTTCTACACTAATTACTTCCCAAATCCATTTGTACCTTCTAAAACACATGTCAATGCACTCATTTTTCACTTCGTGTTGGCAGCCATTAACAGTAATGTAGAATTTTGGCAATTTTGTTTCATCTGATCCTGATCATTGCCTGCTGCTGGTTTATCATGAAAACCTTCAAAGAATTAGAACTATTCTTGTCAATTAAGTATATACATAAGACCATAAGAGATAGAAGCCAAATTGGGCCATTTGGCCCATCGAGTCTACTCCGCCATTCAATCATGGCTGATCTTTTTCCCCTCAACCCCATTTTCTTGCCTTCTCCCAGTAACCTTTGATGCCCCGTCCTTATTAAACAAGAACATGCTTTAAAATTACCCAATGTCTTGGCCTCCACAACCACCTGTGGCAATGAATTCCAGATTCATCACCCTCTGGCTAAATAAATTTATCCTCAACCCCTTGAACTCTCCAATGTAGTTTACTGTTACTTGCCATATACCTCTGAGTTGCAATCCATATCAAACAGCACCTTCACAAAGTATTATTTTACAATGCAAAACATTAGCTTGAAACTTGCCGGCCCTCTCACAAACTTCATCTCCATGCCTAAATAAAATGTGGAAATCTTAAATACTGCAGAGTAACTACAGGAAATTAGTTTGTCTACGTAGATTCAAGAGATTGATGTAATAGTTCAATTTTTCTTGCAAACGTTTAGGGTTTATATTTGTGTTTAGCGAGACAGCAATGGAAACAGTCCTTTCGGCCAAACTATACACAATAGGTGCAGGAGTAGGCCATTCGGCCCTTTGAGCCAGCACCGTCATTCACCGTGATCATGGCTGATCATCCACAATCAGTACCCCATTCCTGCCTTCTCCCCATATCCCTTGACTCTGCTATTTTTAAGAACTCTATCTAACTCTCTCTTGAAAGCATCCAGAGAATTGGCCGCCATTGCCTTCTGAGGCAGAGAATTCCAAAGATTCACAACTCTCTGGGTGAAAAGGTTTTTCTTCATCTCCATTCTACATGGCCTACCCTTTATTCTTAAACTGTGGCCCCTGGTTCTGGACTCCCCCAACATCAGAAAAATGTTTCCTGCCTGTAGAGTGTCCAATCCCTTAATAATGTCGTTTCAATAAGATTCCCTCTCATCCTTCTAAATTCCAGTGTATACAAGCCCAGTCGCTCCATTCTTTCAACATATGACAGTCCAGCTATCCCGAGAATTAACCCCGTGAACCTACACTGCACTCCCTCAATAGCAAGAATGTCCTTCCTCAAATATGGAGACCAAAACTGCACACAATACTCCAGGTGTGGTCTCACTAGGGCCCTGTCTAACTGCAGAACTAGGGCCTTGTACAACAAGTTCACGCCGACAATTGATCACCCGTTCACACCACTTCTATGTTATCTCACGTTCGCATCCACTCCCTACATCCCCGGTACAATTTACAGAGGCCTATTAACCTACAAACCTGCATGTCTTTAGGATGTGGGAGGAAATTGGAGCACCCAGAGGAAACCCATACAGTCACAGGGAGAATGTGCAAACTTCACACAGAAAGCAACCGAGGACAGGATTGAACCCGGGTCTTTGGCACTGTGAGACAGCAGTTCTACCAGCTAAGCCACTATGCCGCCTCAAAAAGAGGGAGCGCCCAGATTTGAATCAAGGAAGTCTTGATCTGTAGTTAAATGTTCTACCCCTGAGCTTACCCCTATTGACATGATTTCTTACCTTGCTTTACATTCATATGGATACATACTGTTTCTTTCTGGAGCAACCATAAGCAGAGAGGTAAACCATTCAGTCCTTCGAATCTTCGCATTCACTCACAGGATGTTACTGACCCTATAGCTGAACTCCACGTACCGATCTTAGCTCCTTAATGTTCCTGCCCAACAGAATGCTGCTTTGTACTGAAACCCATGAGTGAAATGATCTTCTATTTTGCTGAATTTCACCATATCCGTCATCAAATGACAGCACAGTGCAGGAACTTAGCCCTTCAGCCCACAATGTCTGTGCCGATCATGATGCCAAGATAAATTAATCTCCTAGAACTGCATCATGACTTCTAACCTTTATACTCAATGCCATGACCAATAAAGGCAAACATACCATATGCCTTAGATAGACACAAAAAGCTGGAGTAACTCAGCAGGACAGGCAGCATTTCTGGAGAAGGAATGGGTGACGTTTCGGATCGAGACCCTTCTTTCTTTACTACTATACCCACTTGTATCACTTGATGGGGAATGGAGAGATTATTGAAAGAACTGGCTCACAGCATTTTTTAAAGACATTTGGCAGAAAGTTTCAAGAGTGAAGAGAATTGAATAATCAATTAGCCAGGCAATTTTGGTTGTCTCCCTGGAAAATTCTGTATCCGATTACATGGCACCACACTAGAAACTATTGAAAAGGAAATGAAAAGGAGGGTAGAAATTTGGATTAGAATTGGTTTGGTGGAATGAAGCTAAGAATAGGATTACGTTTCTCAGAGTGAATATAATAATGGCTAGCAATATTCTGCAATGCCCGACATATTCTGACATTTCCACTACCTTCAATGTGATCCCACCACCAGTCACACCCCCACCCCTTTCCGCCTTCTGTGAAGAATGCTTCCCCCGCAACTTATTGCTTCACTCATCCCTTCACACCCACACTACCCCCTCCTCAGGCACTTTACCCAACAAATGATCCATCAGGCCTTGGCGAGCCAAGGGCAAGTGTTCAGCAAAATGGTCACCCCGTCTACACTTGGTCTCGCTGATGTAAAGGAGACCACATTGGGAATACTGAATGTAGTTAATGTGGTTATGCAGATGTAACGCCTGTCCTTATACATCTTCCCTCGCACCCATCCAGGGATCCCGGCAATTCTTCCAGGTTCGACAGAGGCTCATGTGCACCTCCTCATATCTTATCAACTGCATTTGGTATTCCCAATGTGGCCTCCTTTACACCAGCAAGATCGAGCATAGCCGAGGAAAACGTTTTGCAGAACATTTGCAAGAGTACAGAATCTTTATGTTCCTGTTCGGTTGAAAGGAAACAGTAAAAATTGGAAAGAGCCCTGGTTTTCAAGGGAAATTGGACATCTTGTTCAGAAAAAGAGGGAGATCTACAATAATTATAGGCAGCATGAAGTAAATGAGGTGCTTGAGGAGTATAAGGAATGTAAAAAGAATCTTAAGAAAGAAATTAGAAAAGCTAAAAGAAGATATGAGGTTGCTTTGGCAAGTATGGTGAAAGTAAATCCAAAGGGTTTCTACAGCTATATTAATAGCAAAAGGATAACGAGGGATAAAATTGGTCCATTGGAGAGACAGAGTGGACAGCTATCTGCAGAGCCAAAAGAGATGGGGGAGATATTGAACAATTTTTTTTTTCTTCGGTATTCACCAAGGAGAAGGATATTGAATTATGTGAGGTAAGGGAAACTAGTAGAGTAGCTATGGATACTATGAGGTTCAAAGTAAAAGAAGTACTGACACTTTTGAAAAATATAAAAGTGGATAAGTCTCCAGGTCCTGACAGGATATTCCCTAGGACATTGAGGGAAGTTAGTGTAGAACTGGCCGAGGCTACGACAGAAATATTTCGAATGTCATTAGAAACGGGAATAGTCCCCGAGGATTGGCGTACTGAGCATATTGTTCCATTGTTTAAAAAGGGTTCTAAGAGTAAACCTAGCAATTATAGACCTGTTAGTTTGACTTCAGTGGTGGGCAAATTAATGGAAAAGATACTTAGAGATAATATATATAAGCATCTAGATAAACAGGGTCTGATTAGGAATAGTCAACATGGATTTGTGCCTGGAAGGTCATGTTTGACTAATCTTCTTGAATTTTTTGAAGAGGTTACTAGGGAAATTGACGAGGGTAAAGCAGTGGATGTTGTCTATATGGACTTTAGTAAGGCCTTTGACAAGGTTCCTCATGGAAGGTTGGTTAAGAAGGTTCAACTGTTGGGTATAAATGCAGGAATAGCAAGATGGATTCAACAGTGGCTGAATGGGAGAAGCCAGAGGGTAATGGTGGATGGCTGTTTATCGGGTTGGAGGCAGGTGACTAGTGGGGTGCCTCAGGGATCTGTGTTGGGTCCTTTGTTGTTTGTCATGTACATCAATGATCTGGATGAAGGTGTGGTAAATTGGATTAGTAAGTATGCAGATGATACCAAGATAGGGGGTGTTGTGGATAATGAAGAGGATTTCCAAAGTCTACAGAGTGATTTAGGCCATTTGGGAAAATGGGCTGAAAGATGGCAGATGGAGTTTAATGCTGATAAATGTGAGGTGCTACACCTTGGCAGGACAAATCAAAATAGGACGTACATGGTAAATGGTAGGGAATTGAAGAATACAGTTGAACAGAGGGATCTGGGTATAACCGTGCATAGTTCCTTGAAGGTGGAATCTCATATAGATAGGGTGGTAAAGAAAGCTTTTGGTATGCTAGCCTTTATAAATCAGAGCATTGAGTATAGAAGCTGGGATGTAATGTTAAAATTGTACAAGGCATTGGTGAGACCAAATCTGGAGTATGGTGTACAATTTTGGTCGCCCAATTATAGGAAGGATGTCAACAAAATAGAGAGAGTACAGAGGAGATTTACTAGAATGTTGCCTGGGTTTCAACAACTAAGTTACAGAGATAGGTTGAATAAGTTAGGTCTTTATTCTCTGGAGCACAGAAGGTTAAGGGTGGACTTGATAGAGGTCTTTAAAATGATGAGAGGGATAGACAGAGTTGATGTGGACAAGCTTTTCCCTTTGAGAATAGGGAAGATTCAAACAAGAGGACATGACTTCAGAATTAAGGGACAGAAGTTTAGGGGTAATACGAGGCGGAACTTCTTTACTCAGAGAGTGGTAGCGGTGTGGAATGAGCTTCCAGTGGAAGTGGTGTCGGCAGGTTCATTGGTATCATTTAAAAATAAATTGGATAGGCATATGGATGAGAAGGGAATGGAGGGTTATGGTATGAGTGCAGGCAGGTGGGACTAAGGGGAAAAAAAAGTTGTTCGGCACGGACTTGTAGGGCCGAGATGGCCTGTTTCCGTGCTGTAATTGTTATATGGTTATATGACATTGATCTGCCAAGGCCTGCTGGATCTCTCATTTGATAAAAATTTTAACTCTCCCTCCCACTCCTAAACCGACCTTTCTGTCCTGGGCTTGCAACCTAACAGTATAAATGTTGAAGGTACACAAAAAAGCTGGAGAAACTCAGCGGGTGCAGCAGCATCTATGGAGCAGAGGAAATAGGCAACGTTTTGTGCCAAAAACCCTTCTTCAGACTGATGGGGGGGGGGGGGGGGGGGGGGGCATTGAACATTGAATTCTCCCAATTTTGTTAGTCCTTGCTATCTCCTCCCCTTCCTCAACCCTCCTGCTGTCTCCTCCCATCCCCCAGCCTTCGGGCTACTCCTCCTTTTTCCTTTCTTCACCCCGCCCCCCCCCCCCCCGCCCCCCCACTCCCCCAGCACGGTGAAATTTTTTCGGCGACAGTGGGTTTGACGCCAATGAGCGTAGCTTGACTTCTCCTGACGTAGGTTGTCGACAAGATGACGTAGGTTGTCGCCGTTTTTTCGGCAACCTGCTACAACTATGACAGTCGCCTAAAAAAAAAAAATCGGCAAGTGGGACAGGCCCATAACTATTCCCTCTCAAATAATCAGGTGCCTGACCTGATTACTCCAGCACTTTGTTTTGAGGAAGAAGCAAGTTCTTTATTTAGAATCTAGGACAGTACAGTACAAGAACACTCCCATCGGTCCACAATGTCCATGCCTAACGTAATGTCAAGTTAAACTGATTTCCTCTGCCTGCACATGATCTATAACTCTCCATTCCCTGCATTTCCAAATGTCTACCTAAAAGCTTTTTAAACATTCAAATCATTTATAACCTGATCTGGAACCAATAGAGATGGTATAAATATAAGAGATTTAGGACAGGTATTGGAAGAAACCTGTTCACAGGGTTTTTGGACTTTGGAACACACTACTAATCCTAGAAATGGAAGGCATGCCAACATTTAATACGAGGTTAGACAGAGAACTGAGCAGAAACATAGGATTAGGACCAGAGCTCATATGGAAGAGAAGCAGTAAAACAAAATTGTTGATTTAAACGGCGTTTCCAAGTTTCATTTAATGAAGGGCACATTTAAACTAATACGAATAATTTAAGCCCTTTTTAAAAAAAAATAATAACACCCACAGTGCCTTAAAATTATTCCTTTCTGCAGGATAATTATTCTCTCTCTGTTTATAGAGAGTAAATATTGACCAACATATCCAACTGACAATAAAGCAATGCTAAGCATCCAAGCAATGTACTGCTGACACTGTCCCCTCTCTGGCAGACGTGTGTTTACCATCCACTCTCACACCATCGTTTATACTCCTGCAGATCATTGAGTGCAGTTAAGCGTTTCTACCAGTTAAATGTTTTCTGCGGTGACTTTATTGCTTACATAACTACGAGCACTCAAGTCAAGTCATTAAATTAAGAAGATGAAAGATTTTTTAGCTACCTCACATTTATAAAGTAAAAGTTAAACTTATATTGTGAATAAGCCCCTTCCAGCAAACACCCGCATATATAGTCATAGCCCATGCCGACCAAGATGCCTCATCTACACTAGTCCCACCTGCCTGCATTAAGACCATATTTCCTCTGACCCTGATTCTTGATTAGTACAGATGTCGGAGGTTATGGGGAGAAGGCAGGTGAATGGGGTAAGGAGGGAGAGATAGATCAGCCATGATTGAATGGTGGAGTGGACTTGATGTGTTGAATGGCCCAATTCTACTATTCCTTACGACCTTTCTATCCATGCACATGTCCAAATGCCTTTTAAATGTTGTTAGAATACCCGTCTCAACAATCTCCTCTGGCAGCTCATTCCAGATACCCGCCACCCTCTGAATGAAACAGTTGCCGCTTTGGGTTCCGATTATATCTTTCCCCTCACCTTAAACCTATGTCCCATGTTCTTGATTCTCCTACGCTGCGTAAAAGACTATATATTTCCCTATATTATATTTCCTATTTTCCCTATATTATATTTTCCCTATATTATAACCCTATCCATTCCCTATACTTTGTAAACCCTATATATCCAACACTTTGCAAACAAGTGTACATAACAATTTTGTTGGGGTATTTTTAGTCTTTGCTTTATTGGTCTCTGGTTCAGAATCCATGTCACCTTTGTGTACCTCCCAAGCACTCATACAGGAACCCTGACCATTATCAGGAGAACAAAACAATGAATTACAAAGAACGTTGAATATATTAGGTCTCCAATGATACAACACAACAAAACATGGTTGGTTTATAATCATGTATTGTCTTTCCGCTGACTGGTTAGCAGGCAACAAAAACTTTTAAATGTACCTCAGTACAAGTGACAATAAACTTACTATTCTCAAATTCTTTACCCGGAGAAAAGATATCAAAAGCAATGTATAAACGATATAAACATACACACAAAGTGCTGGAGTAACTCAGAAAGAAAGGAAGCATCTCTAGAGAACATGGATAGGTGACTATCATCAGGTGACTAAGTTTTGGGCTTTCTTCAAGGGTCCCAACCGGAAACGTCACCTCTCCATGGTCACCTGGAGTTGGTCCAGCACTTTGTGTCTGTTTTTTGCAACCCAGCATCTGCAGTTCCGCGTTTCTACGTATAAACGTTGTCCTTGAGTAATCTTCCACAGCATTCTGTTATTCCAGCTCACAGTCATTGTCGACTTTATAGTCATAGAGTTCAACAGCATGGCAATAGGCCATTCGGCGCTACTGGTCCATGTCAACGTTACCATTCCGAAGCAAAACACGAACTGCTGGAGGAAATCCACCGGTCAGGCCGGGTCGGGACCCTTCTTCAGACTTAATCTGAAGAATGGTCCCAACTCAGAATGCCATTCCCTCCACAGATCCCGCCTGACCCTCTGGACATTATGTGCAGCACTTTTCCTCTCGCACTTTATGTTTTGCCAAAGAGTCCAGCATCGGCAATTCCTTGCGTCTCCGTTTTATCTTTCCAAATCTTTTGATGGTGAACTACTACTACTTTTGCCTTTTAAAAGCACATTACTCCTAACCATCACTTCAAAATTAGATGGCGAGCCATCCAAAGTTTTTCCACACAGCAGCAAACAAATATTAATCTAAATGTCTGCCGAAAGAAAAATCAAATTCTTTCAAAATCAAAACCAAATTCTTTCAAACTCAAAATCAAATAATCAAAAATCAAATCAAATCAAAAACCATTTGCACCAGATTAACGCTGTAACAACCCAATTGTCACCTATTTACCACCGCTTTCCAAACACAATGGCCCGCAAATAAATGATCGTTCCTGATGCAAATGTGATCGATAAGCTGATGAAGTGAATGGACAACGCTATCTCTTTCATCAATGGAACGATTCCTGTGTCAACGCAGGACAAAAGCCCAAACCACTAAAATGCTGTATTATAATCGCATCACACACACAACGATATGCTTTACCAGCCATTAGTGTTGACGCACGTACACTGTGTTAGCCGGCAATAGAGTCTTCCTGAACACATAGTTAGTTAAGTCTGTCATTCTGAACATTTGGCTTTATGTGTGGCCTTTTTGTCAGCCACAGAGCACTGGGACCCACTTTTCCCTAATTCGGCCTCTGCCAAAGAAAAGGCATGTACTTTACCGTAAACAGTACTGCACATTAAACCACCAGCTGAAACCACATCACCCTGGTTTGGTCATCATTCGTAGTAAACAAACCAAAATAAAACTATCGCGTACAACCAACGACAGTCCAGATTACATCCCACTATTTATCTAAAGGAAACCGTATAACGGCTTGTCTCCCATGAACAAGGGGGTTTCTACAGAGCACGGGGGCGATGCATATTTTGTACAGGGTAGGTGAAATTTGCCGTTACCTTCTTCTCGGTCCCTCCGCGGCGCGGTATTCGAGTTTCCCCCGACAGCGAAGAGGAACGACTCTGACCAATGTTATCTTGTTGCGGCGACATAGTTTGGAAGAGGTGTAATTCCTTAATAATCGGTCTCAGAATCCATTGCTGGGACAAGACAGCTATTCACAAAACTGGGAGTTGGAGCTTCATGTAGGTCAGACCTCGCCTCCCTCCCTCTCGCAGTCTATGAGCAGTGTCGGTACAAGTTGTATTGCTATCTGACGACCGTGTTATGCGCTCAGTTAAAGCCAGCGTCATTGCTTTGCCATGGATACTGCTCCTTTCGAGTCCATCAGGCTTGGCGTTGGGTCTTAACAAAACCCCGGATTACTTTTGCTGCCCGTGGCAAATCTCTGCTTATTTGTGGTCAGATCCCGTTACTCCTGACCAGTCTCACTCACGCCAAGAGCATCACAGATATACACGACACGGCAGCACCAACACGCTTCTCACTCGCGTTACGTTCGCGCCCGTATGAACTCCTGTGATTTATTTTGATTCAATAATGTCGGGGGAAATGCTGTGACCGTTCTCACTATGCTTGCCTGGATTCGACAGAAGTGTGGTCGCCAATGTAGATTCCAAATGGCTGAAATTAAATTCTGGGGCTTACATGATTGCTGTAATTCAGAAAGGCGATAGACTTCGTGGATATCATGCTAGGGCTAGTCTGAAGTTCATAGACTGATTGAATGTGCTCCGCCTCTGTCCCCAACATTCAAGTTAGTTGGTAGACAAAAGTGCTCGAGAAATTCAGCGGGTGAGGCAGCATCTATGGAGCGAAGGAAATAGGCAACGTTTCGGGCTGAAACCCTTCTTCAGACTGATATGAGGGCGAGAGGGGAAGAAGAGATGGAGCCAGTGGACTGAGGGAGAGCTGAGAAATGGAGGAGAAAGTAAAGACTACCTGAAATTAAAGAAGTCAATGTTCATATCGCTGGGGTGCAAACTGGCCAAGCGAAATATGAGGTGCTGCTCCTCCAATTTACGGTGGTCCTCACTCTGGCCAGGGAGGAGGCCGAGGACAAAAAGGTCAGATTCGGAATGGGAGGGGGAGTTGAAGTGCTGAGCCACTGGGAGATCAGGTTGGTTATTGCGAACCGAGCAGAGGTGTCCTGCGAAGCGATCGCCAAGCCTACGCTTGGTCTCACTGATGTAGAGTAGCTGACATCTGGAGCAGCGGATGCAATTGATGAGGTTGGAGGAGGTGCAGGTGAACCTCTGCCGCACCTGGAAAGACTGCTTGGGTCCTTGAATGGAGTCAAGGGGGAGGTAAAGCGACAACTATAGCATTTCTTGCAGTTGCAAGGGAAAATGCCCGGAGAGGGGGTGGTTCGGGTGGGAAGGGACAAATTCACCAGGGAGTTACGAAGCGAGTGGTCTCTGCGGAAAGTGGACAGGGGAGGAGATGGGAAGATGTGGCAAGTGGTGGGGTCACGTTAGAGGTGGCGAAAATGGTGGAGGATTATTTGTTGTATGTGACGGCTGGTAGGGTGGAAGGAGAGGACAAGGGGGTTGTTACGAGTGGTTATTATGGGGATGGGGAGTGAGCGTAAAGTCAAGGGGTATAGAAGAGAGCCTCATCTATGTTAGAGGAGGGGAACCCCCTGAAGAATGAGGACATCTCCGATGCCCTGGTGCGGGTGCAGATGCTGCATAGACGGAGGAATTGGGAGTAGGGGATGGAGTCCTTACAGGAAGCAGGGTGGGAAGAAGTGTAGTCCAGATAGCCATGGTGTACATGGGTTTATAGTGGATGTCGATCAGGAGTCTATCCCCTGTGATGGAGATAGTGAGGTCAAGAAATGGTAGGGAAATGTCAGAAATGGTCCAGGTGTATTTGAGTGGCGGATGGAAGTTAGTGGTGAAATGGATGAAGTCAGTGAGTTGTGTGTGGGTGCAGGAGGTAGCACCAATTCAGTCGTCGATGTAGCAGAGGTAGAGTTCGGGAATAGGGCCACTGTACGTCTCGAACAAGGATTATTCTCAGTGTCCTCACTTCAGGCAATCTCAATCTTCCACTTCTTCATCCTCTTCATCCCGCCTTTCCATGTCTCACCGCCACCCATATACAATGCCCTCCATAATGTTTGGGACAAAGATGCATAATTTATTTATATCCCTCTGTGCTCCACTATTTGAGATTTGTAATAGAAAAAAATCATGTGGTTAAAGTGCACATCGACAATAGAGGCCATTTTTATACATTTTGGTTTCACCATGTAGAAATTACAGCTGTATTTAATTGCCTCCTTAATGTAGGTATAAGATAGCTCTCAGCACCTAGTCTTTCATCCAGTCTTTCCATCACCTTTGAAAACTTTTATTGCTGTTTATCAACATGAGGACCAAAGTTGTGCCAATGAAAGTCAAAGAAGCCATTATGAGACTGGAAAACAAGAATAAAACTGTTAGAGACATCAGCCAAACCTTAGGCTTACCAAAATATGAACTATTTGGAAAATCATTAAGAAGAAAGAGAACACTGGTGAGCTTACTAATCACAAATGGACTGGCAGGCCAAGGAAGACCTCCACAGCTGATGACAGAAGAATTCTCTCTATAATAAAGAAAAATCCCCAAACGCCTGTCCGACAGATCAGAAACACTCTTCAGGAGTCAGGTATGGATATGTCAATGACCACTGTCCACAGAAGACTTCATGAACAGAAATACAGAGGCTACACTGCAAGATGCAAACCACTGGTTAGTCGCAAAAATAGGATGGCCAGGTTGCAGTTTGCCAAGAAGTACTTAAAAGAGCAACGACAGTTCTGGAAAAATGTCTTGTGAACAGATGAGACAAAGATTAACTTATATCAGAGTGATGGCAAGAGCAAAGTATGGAGGAGAGAGCGAACTGCCCAAGATCCAAAGCATACTACTTAATCAGTGAAACACGGTGGTGGGGGTGTTATGGCCTGGGCATGTATGGCTGCTGAAGGTACTGGCTCACTTATCTTCATTGATGACACAACTGCTGATGGTAGTAGCATAATGAATTCTGAAGTGTATAAACACATCCTATCTGCTCAAGTTCAAACAAATGCTTCAAAACTCATTGGCCGGTAATTTATTCTACAGCAAGACAATGATCCCAAACATACTGTTAAAGCACCAAAGGAGTTTTTCAAAGCTTAAAAATGGTCAATTCTTGAGTGACCAAGTCAATCACCTGATCTGAACCCAATTGAGCATGCCTTTTATATGTTGAAGAGAAAACTGAAGGGGACTAGCTGCCAAAACGAGCATGCTAAAGATGGCTGCAATACAGGCCTGGCAGAGCATCACCAGAGAAGACACCCAGCAACTGGTGATGTCCATGAATCGCAGACTTCAAGCTATCATTGCATGCAAAGGATATGCAACAAAATACTAAACACGACTACTTTCATTTACATGACATGCTGTGTCCCAAACATTATGGTGCCCTGAAATGGGGGGACTATGTATAAACACTGCAGTATTTTCTACATGGTGAAACCAAAGTGTATAAAAATGTCCCAAACATTATGAAGGGCACTGTAAATACTATTCTATCCCATGTCCACTGCGACTGAAGGACAGTCAGAGGGACCAATAGATCATTTGTTCTTCTTCCTATGTTGTCCCTCGAGTTGGAGGATGATCCTTCTGTACTCCAGTTCCAGGGAGTGGTAGATGCCTGTGCGTCGTGATTGAATTTGGTGATGGGGGTCAGTTGGGTTGGGAAAAAATGGTCTGCCTACCAAGTGCCGCGACTGCTTAACAGAACGAATGATTAATCCAATGGCAAACAGATCGAAGATGATTAGGAATCAGGCTTTGTTTTAGGTACATGGGCGCACACACACACACACACACACACACACACACACACACACACACACACACACACACACACACACACACACACACACACACACACACACACACACACACACACACACACACACACACACACACACACACACACACACAGTCACACACATTAAGAGTCTCTGGCCACACAAATATACATGGAGACAAACACAAATCTTATCTCTACCTTTTTAGAACGCAGAACACAGAACAGGACAACATAAAAACAAGCCCTTCGACCCACGATGCCGAACATGATGCCAATTTAAACAAATCCCATCTGAAGCACCCTGGTCCACATACCAACTGGAAATAGTATTCACATGCAGATATAAAATGAGTCACCACGATCATTATCCCATCGCCCCAGTTGCCACAGTTTTATGGAGGAACAAGTTACAGCAGATGCTGGAATTTTGAAATCTGAAGAAAGTTCCCGACCCGAAACGACGTCTGTACATTTCCCTTCGCATATGCTGCTTGACCCGCTGAGTTCCTCCAGCACTTGGCAAGACCAAGACCAGGCTCGGTGATCGTTTTGCTGAACACCTCCACTCAGTCCGCCTAAACCTACCTAGTTGCTAAACACTTTTAACTCCACAACCCATTCCCACACTGACCTTTCTGTCCTGGACCTCCTCCAATGTCAGTGAGGCCCAACGCCAATTAGAGGAACAGCACATCAAATTTCGCTTGGGTAGCTTACACCCTGCGGTATGAACATTGACCTCTCTCACTTCAATTAGCCCTTGCTTTCCTTCTCTCTCCATCCCCTCCCCCTTTCCAGTCCTCCGACCAGTCTTACTGTCTCTGGCTACATTTTATCTCTGTACTGCCCACTCCCGACATCAGTCTGAAGGGTCTCAACCCGAAACGTCACACATTCCTTCTCTCCAGAGTTACTCCAGCATTTTGTGTCTTCCTCCACACATTGTGTTTGGCACAGTTGCATGTATCAATTGAATTGCGAAGGGACAAACCTGTGGACAATGATTTGCGTAGTGCTATAATGTGCCTTGCTGTGGGGAGCTTGATATAGGAGCCAAAGCAATTTTTAAGCTCCAAGCAGTATCGAATTACCCATAACCTGACTAATATTGTAACAAATTCCATCTATTAGATACCTGCTAAAATTGATCTTCATGAGAGAATAGGGATATCGGTAGGAACACACATTGGCAGAATGTGACTGGAAGTCTTCCTCAAGCTTCCATGCTGTTCCTGCAGCTATCTATCTATCTATCTATCTATCTATCTATCTATCTATCTATCTATCTATCTATCTATCTATCTATCTATCTCTATATTACTAAAAGTCTGATCTTGACCACTTCCTGTTGTTCTGTATATTGATTTTAGAAAAAACGCTGCCACTTACGGCTGTGATTTTGGCCATCTTACTCAGAGTCCCCCTCCGCTGCGCAGGACAAGAGGATTTTTCCCATGGATTAAAAATAAAAGAATTATAAATGTTTAAAAAATGTCGAGATTCTCTCTCCTGAAGGCCACGCCCTTCCGGAGGGATTATAAAACCCGGAAGTGTTGAGTGCCTCAGTCAGTCTCTGCAAGATGGGGGAGCGAGAGGGTCACGTTTCTCAGTCTGAGCTGTGAATAACACTGAGCACATATTTACAAACTATGAGTGGTTTTACTGACCTGTCAGTGCCCCTAATGTTGTTTGAAAATATAGTTTGGAAATGCTAAAGCTGTTTTGCCTTTGGTTTGGAAATGCTAAAGCTGTGTTGCCTTTGGTTTGGAAATGCTAAAGCTGTGTTGCCTAATTAAAGTTGCCTTGCCTAATTAAAGTTGCCTTGCCATCTATATAATTAAAAGTCTATTCTTGGCCACTTCCTGTTTGTGCTTTATATTGATTTTAGAAAAAACGCTGCCACGTACGGCTGTGATCTTTGGCCATCTTACTCAGAGTCCCCCACCGCTCATCTGGTGCCCCCATCGATTTTTCCCATCAATGCAAAATAAAAGTTATTAGTGTTTAAAAAATGATCAGATCCTCTCTGTCAATCACGCCATGAAGGCCACGTCCTTCTGGTGGGAGGGAGGGCAATAAAACCCATAAGTGTGGGCGTGGCTCAGTCTCTGCAAGATGGAGGAGGGAGAGGTCACGACACCCTGTCTTTAGTGGCATTACAGTCTGCTTGAAATGGTATGAACCTGCACTTGAATTTGGTGGCCTTGCACCCTGCTTGAAATGGAATTTCAAGGAATAGCTGTGAGTCAACTGCCAGCCCACCAGCCGTGAGTGAGTGAGCTGCCAGCACAACAGGCTTGAGTGACTGAGCTGCCAGCCCAAGAATCGATTCAGCCCACAATGTCCATAACCAGCCCACAATGTAAACCAGTCCCTTCAGTTTACAACACCCATACTCTGGCACCAACTCTGGAGAACATGGATAGGTGACGTTTTGGGTCAGGACACATCTTCAGATTAAAATATTATATTTTACCGTTGAGTTGCCTGACCCACTGAGTTACTCCAGCTCTTTGTGTCTTTGGGTAAACTTCAATGATCTTTGCATCATCATTGCCCTCACACTCTATTTTACTGTCCACACCAGTTAGAACCAGCACCCATTCCTCCAGGCTGCAAAGCAAATGTTAAACTAATTCCATCAGTTTGTTTAGGAACGAACTGCAGATGCTGGTATTGACCGAAGATAAATACAACATACTGGTGTAACTCGGCAGGTCAGGCAGCATCTCTGGAGAGATGAAAAAGGGTTCCCACCCGAAACTTGACACAATTCAGATTATTATCAGAAAAGGGGAAGCACAACGAGATCTGGGCGTACTTGTTCATCAGTCACTGAAAGTAAGCATGCAGGTACAGCAGGCAGTGAAGAAAGCTAATGGCATGTTGGCCTTTATAACATGAGGAGTTGCGTATAGGAGCAAAGAGGTCCTTCTGCAGTTGTACAGGGCCCTAGTGAGACTACACATGGAGTATTGTGTGCAGTTTTGGTCTCCTAATTTGAGGAAGGACATTCTTGCTATTGAGGGAGTGCAGAGTAGGTTCACAAGGTTAATTCCCGGGATGGCGGGACTGTCATATGTTGATAGAATGGAGCAGTTAGGCTTGTATACTGGAATTTAGAAGGATGAGAGGATATTTTATTGAAACATATGTTTATATGATTATTAAGGGATTGGACACGCTAGAGACAGGAAACATGTTCCCGAAGTTGGGGGAGTCCAGAACCAGGGGCCACAGTTTAAGAATAAGGGGTAGGCTATTTAGAACGGAGAAAAACGTTTTCACCCAGAGTTCTGACTCTGTGGAATACTCTGTCTCAGAAGGCAATGGAGGCCAATTCCCTGGATGCTTTCAAGAGAGAGTCAGATAGAGTTCTTAAAGATAGCCGAGTCAGGGGATATGGTGAGAAGGCAGGAACAGGGTACTGATTGTGGATGATCAGCTGGCTCGAAGGGCCGACTGGCCGACTTCATATTGTTGCTCTTTGACAAATAACATACATTGTACGGAAGGTGCAATGCGTGTCCAGTGGGACAATTGTTGGGAGATATTGTTGGGAGACAATATGTATTCACTGACCTTTAGTTTAGTTCAAGTGTAACCTCCTGACCCAGTTGCTTGACTGAATGATGTCCTATACCTTGTTGGTATATGTGTCTTCTCTCCTTTTCTCCACATAGTCCATATAAATATCTGGAGATGCACCACTGATGCTTTTGCTTCCAAAATGATTTACCAGGTCTTTCCACCTTGGCAAGCAAGGAATGAGTACTTCCTCTTTAAGAGGTGAAGTACTTCCTCTTTAAGAAAGCAGCGCTAGCCAATCAATAGAACAAACTCTACGTGCTGGAGTAACTCGGTGAGCCAGGCAGCATCCCTGTTTTGAATGGATAGGCGATGTTTCGCATTGGAATTCTTCTTCTGACGAAGGTGTCTTTCCGAAATGTCGCCTATCGATTCCCTCTAAAAACGCTGCCTGACCCGCTGAGTTATTCCAAGTTATTGTGTTTTACTCAAGATTCTGACATCTGCAGGTATTTGTGTCTCCAACATAACAACCTCTGGTGGATAAGAGCAGCTGATGGCATGGCACGTATTGGCTTGCTATTAGCACTACTTTACAATGAAAGGTCATAGCATTTGCAATGGTTAAAACAGATACAGGTTATTTGGGCATCACAATCTCAGTACTAATCATCACACATGTTTGTTCTACTTGCCCCCTTTTGCAGCAGTTGACGCAGCCCATAACTTGTTCCAAATACAGAATGGATTTATGTCGTATTTGTACTGAGAAAGAAATGGTACATTCCAGACCCAGTTTGGGAATCAACATATCGGGAAGCAGCTGATTCATTTTTTTGGTATGTTATCTAAGTTTTCATTTAATTTATTGGATGAAATTTATATTCCATTTTGCAGGAGGTCAGTACTGAATTTTGATTTTGAAGTTGACAGTCAAATTTCATGTATAATACTGTCAAAAGCAGAATAAGACCTCAAAAATATAATATTCAATCATAGCATCGCATAATCATGCAGCATGAAAATCAGACCAATTCCACATCAACTACCAAGCACTCTTGTACACTATTCCCATTTTTCTTCTTACATCCCCATGAAATTTCCCTCACTCAATTCTTGAACCATCAACCCACACAAGGGGCAATTAACAATGGACAATTAACATATCAACCTTGGCAAACTCAGAGCACACAATGAAAAGCCATGTGAGCATCAGGGAGAATGTGCAAATTCCAAACAGACCGCACCCAAGATGAGGTTCAAATTCACGCATGTAGAGCTCTGAAGATGCACCACTAACCATTGTGTCATGATACTGCCCTTGTTCTATTGTATAAGTTTGATTTGCACCACTTACCGTACCGTTCATGATTATAGTTTCTGTTTGTAGAAAACACTATACCACTTTCTCAGACCATTTTGAGTTGGTCCTCAGCAGTTTGCTCTTTAATAATTAACATATATAATTGGAACAGATTTTAAATTTTAAACAAATATGCTTGAATACGATACAGTGTTTAATTTCAACCACGTTATAGATTTCCAGACAGTGTGTTGACAAAATGGATGTGTACTTAACTTTACCATTGTTATTTCCTATAAGATCAGAACTCTTCTGTGCACTAATGTCTCCAGTTTGAATAATACCCACACTTAGGTGAGGTGCACATTCTGGGTGGCAGTGAGTGGAGGTCTGCGTCTTACGGCTCCAGCAATTTAGATTCAATCCGGACCTCTAGTGCTGCCTACTGGGAATTTGTATTCTCCCTGTGACCAGGTGAGTTTCTTTTTAGTGCTACAGTTTTCATCTACTTCACAAAGACGTCCAGGTTGACCTATCACTGTAATTAGTCCCATATGTGGTGTGGATGATAGTATTTGTGGGCAGTTAGGTTTTAGGGAGAATTATTAGGGGGGTGGTTGTGTGACCAGCCTAGAATTGATGGACCAAATAGTAAATTTCTATGTTGTAAGGAAATATGGAGTAAGTTTGTGCCATCAGAAAGAAGAGGTACAAGGAAATACAAACATTATAGGATCAGATTGAATAAATCAACCTGATTTATTGCTGCAGCTCCTTTTCTCCATTCACCAAGCTTGTTAACTGAGTGGAACATCCTATTCTTAGAAAAAGCAGAACAAACAGCATGGACTATCACAAATTTCAGGGAAACAGGCAACGGAAGGTTAAACATCAGATCATGTCTCCAGCATTATCCAATAACTGCTGCTGAAAATGCATGTTTGTACAGGTAAGGATAAAAGCTTAAAGCCATTACAGTTTTACATGGACTATCATACATAGGAAACGAAGAATAGCAAATAATCCAAGCTGTTCCAATCCTAAAATTCTGTATCTTGACACTTTTATCCAAAGACCACAAATGGTTTCAATCTGGGTATACATTTGTACCAAGCACATTATTTATTTAACGTCTTTTATTTGTACGTAGACAAGGAGCTCTCCAGGATATTTTATTTATAGATTACACATTGTAACCACTCCGTGAATTGCAGTTTATTAAAAAATACTGCATAAAAATCCCTTTGCAAATCACCTTGTTCTACATGTTTCCCAGTTATCAAATACGTCATTTTTTAAATTATAACATCCATGACTGATGCTGAGTCAGTAGTAGCACATAACACAAGCAGCATGCTTCCCATCTACCATTTCTCATAATGACTGCAACCTTACCTCTGACCTCTATTTTCCTCTAACTGACCTTGTACGTTGCCACTGTCATTGCCCCACTAGCTGTTATTCATTCAGTCCATTCATGCCCCATAAGGTTTACTGCCCTGACCTTCAACATCTCCCCATCATCTCAACAAATCCGTCCATCCCCCAGTTGTATGCCCTTCAGAATACTTGAAAACCACTTTGGTTTTGGGCAGCTTTCTTGACCTATCTATTTTTTTTAGCTTGGTTTGAACTTTTTGATACATTCTTGGGATGCTTTTTGTATTGAAGGCACTTTATAATTGTATCAACTCTACAGTACTTTCAATAGAAATAGCTAAACAGAAGTCATTATGGCTCTTCATACCTAATCTTAAACGACAAAACAAAAACAATTAAATGAACTTTCATAACCGTGTAATATTTGCTGCTGTAGATCACGTTGTAAATGGAAGAGTTCAAATTAAGTTTAGATACTTTGAGGGAGGGTGGAGAAAATTGAAAAAACACTTTTTCCTCTGCATTTAACATACACCTGGTTCATACCCAGGATTTGCTGTAGGTGGTAGAAACGTTAGGAAAAATAACGCATGAAATAAAGCTAAATAAACGAGGAAAAACAACACTGCATCACAGAATTGAATCATGACATCAGCACAGAGGAATGGAAGAATTTATTAATTTGGTTTCCCTCTTCTACGCAGTCCTTAATCTGATCAGGACTGAGGTTGAATCGTCTCTGAGAGCTGTGGGACGAGTAAAGGTGAATAACAATAACCAAACACATTAACTAATTATAACACACTGAGAGTTGTGGATGTCTGGAACATGCTGCTAGGGATGATGGGGGAGGCAAATACAATAGGGCATTTAAGAGGCTTTTAGATAGGCAGATGGATATACAGGGAATATGGTTCAGGTGGAGGTGGAGGAGATTAGTTTCACTTGGCATCATGTTCAGCACGGACATTGTGAGTCAAAGGGTCTGTTCCTGTGCTATATTCGATGTTCTAAATAAAATAACTTTCCTCCCTCTAAGTAAATAGAAATATATGGTGATGCAGTGCCTACACTAAAAGTATTAATGCAACATTTCTCCTTTTACTGGTAGAATTGTCATTCCAACCCAGGTTTAATCAGGAGCTGAGAATATTATCTTGTGTTATGTGCTAATACTGACTGTTATAAAATAGAAAAATAATTGTTTCTCATTTTTAGGCAATCTTCCCAAGTCAGTATCTGAATCCATGTGTAAAAAGGAACTGCAGTTGCTGGTTTAAACCGAAGACAGACACAAAAAGCTGGAGTAACTCAGCGGGACAGGCAGCATCTCTGGAGAGAAGGAATGGAAGACGTTTCGGATCGCGATCCTTCTTCAGACTGAAGAAGGGTCTCAATGTGTTTAATGGTTTGAAAGAATTAGACTCTACCAAGCAAAAAAATGTACACTGTATCTACATTTCTTTTGCAGGTTACGCTATTGGTCAGAATAAACAGATCTTAGTTTTAACTTCTGCTCCTCCACCGTCCCTCTCTCTCTTTAATGATTTATAGTCTGTGTGTTCAACTGCTGGCTGAGCACCAGAAGCAACAATGGGTTAATTTAGAGTTGATTACAATTTGTATAAAAGATTAGCTTTACAATCAGTTTAATGAAGGGAGACTGTGTACCTCATCCTTAGATGTAGGAATGTCTCCACAAGCAGATCATACAACAAACGCACTTGTCAGTTGGACCAATTGCCTCTTTGATGAACCTCCAGTTCTGCCTTGACCTGTCTTTTTGTGATGCAAAAATTGCTCTGTCGAGAGACTTTGACAATAGACAATAGGTGGTGGAGCAGGCCATTCGGCCCTTCAAGCCAACACCGCCATTCAATGTGATCATGGCTGATCACAACTATGCGCTGATTTCAGTCTTACCTTTTCCTTCAGCCGAAGGTCTATTCTGGTTTCAGTCCAATCCTCAGATCTTTTGTACTTCCCACAATGCAACGTATGGAAATGCAAAGAACCTGCTTACACAATTAATTTAATATTTTCACTTCCACAACCTATACCATTGATTCATAAGAAACGACAGATGCTGGAACCTTGAGAAAAACACAAAATGCTGGAAGAATTCAACGAATCAGGCAGCATCTGCGGAGGATTGGACAGACGACACTGTGGGATGGGGCCCTCTGAAGTAGTCCGAAGGGTCCCGACCCGAAACGTCATCTATCCAGGTTCTCCTGAGATGCTGCCTGACTCGCTGAGTTACTCCAGCAATTTGTGTCCTTTTGTATAAACCAGCATCAGCAGTTTCTTGTTCCTCCACTGATGCTGCCTGACCTGCTGAGTTCTTCTAGCACTTTGTGTTTTGTTCACCTGTATCATCAATATCTTTGATTGTCACATTCTGAGTCGGAAACATTTGCAAACTTCCCTAGGTCAAGATTTAATTTGAAAAGTCTAAATTCCACATGTCTGATCTATGTCAAAACAATAAATTAATTTCACATTCCAATTTCCATCTGATATTCTGAGCAATTTCTGTCAACTTCTCTGCCAGTAATAAAGAAACAAATTCATATTTGGCCTATTGGATTAGTTAGTGGCCAGGCAGGCAAATTGGCACTAACTGAGAATAGAACTGTGTTTCATCGCGATTCCTCCAGATACTGGAACAATTGAGCAATGTAGTACATGGTTCGTAGCAGTTGTGAAACCCTATTGAAGGAGTACAACAGAGATAACAAGAAGCAAATTATTTTAGTGCAATTTGGCAACTTAATGATAACCTAGAACAAGGATTTCCATACAAGTTTCCTGGTTGGAGATGGCGCCGGTACTTTACGTACCCCAAAAGTTGGAAACGTTATGCATACCCCAAATTTCTTCTAATACTGCTATCCCTTTACCATGGTGGCAGATTGAGCCATCAGAATGTAAATCTTCAGATCCAAAGGGCACACTTTAAAACAAACATTTTAATTTAGAATTGCTGTTATATTATCATCTGGAAAGGACACCCACAATGGAATCCAACATCATATGTTCACCTGAGTGTTGGCTCACCACATGTTCTTTAAACGTGTGGCATTTTATTAACATTTCCATTTCGTCAGGAAAACAAGCTAGAATGTGAAACAGCAAACCTAAGCAAATAACAGGTTCAACTGTAGACCATTTTCAGATTTCACAAGCAGAAAGTGTAGAATATCAGAAATAATAACAGTGGAATTATACGCAAAGTTTATGAATAGTAACTTCCCATCATAACAAACTTCACTGCACAAAATAACCCTTTGTGTATCAGTGTTCTGGGTGCAATGATTTTCTCCACAATAAAGTCTAATATATGTTTTAGAAATAGATTGGGTGAATGCACAGAATCTATTACCCAGGGTAGGGAAATCAAAAACAAGAGGACATATGTTTAAGGTGAGAGTCATAATATAATAGGAACCTGAGGGGCTACTTTTTCACCCAGAGGGTAATGGATGCATGGAACAAGCTGCCAGAGGAGGTAGTTAAAGCAGGTACAATTACAGCATTTAAAAAACATTTGGACAGGCACATGGATAAGAAAGGCTTAGAGGGATATAGGCCAAACACAGGCAAATGGGGCCAGCTTCGATTGGACACCTTGGTCGGCATGGACAGGTTGGACTGAAGATAGACACAAAATGCTGGAGTAACTCAGCGGGACAGGCAGCATCTCTGGATAAAAGGAATGGGCGATCAGTCTGAAGAAGGGTCTGAAGAAGGGTCTTGACCCAAAACATCACCCATTCGTTCTCTCCAGAGATGCTGCCTGTCCCGCTGAGTTACTCCAGCATTTTGTGTCGACCTTTGATTTTAACCAGCATCTGCAGTTCTTTCCTATGATCTTTCAAGCAGTTGGAAATTGTGCAAAATGTACTATGAGTCAGAAGAGAGAGTGCTCTGGAAAACAAATAAAACCGCAGATGTTGGAATTTGAAAATAAAACAAAACTTCTGGAGGAACTCAGCAACAAGAAGCACTTCTCTCTTTCTTATCTATTCTATTCCAGTCCCACAGAACCTTACAACCCTTTGCAAATAGGCATTGTATGTACTTTAAGTTAGAAGTGTATTAAACATGTTTGCTCTGTATGCACACTAATCTGAACCTAATGCAAGCATAAAACATAAATATTTTACTATTTGTGTCAGGAAATCAGTCAAATTATTTGGCAATTGTCAGGATATTCAAAAAAATAGCATGGTGAAGTTGCCTGGTAACCAAGTAAATGCATTTAAAGTTCTGGCTCTATAACATGTTCCTCAGCAGATAATACCCTCAAGCCACACTGATGTAACTGATGGTCTTATCTTTTAATGCAAGTAATCTAGTATGTTTTTATTTTACTAAATTGCTGAACCACTGTAACAGCAATATTGAACCATATTGTAACAGCAATTAAACGATTTGAGGACTAGACTCAGTCCAAACTGTTTTTACACTGGTAATGAAGTTAAAATAGAAAAACGATTAGATAAAACAAATAATTCAACCAATTGCAATCTGTTTTAGCCAATTTTCTTTGTAGCTCAGTATATAAACAAAGCAGCAGTTGGGAGCCACAAATACTATTGATATCCATTTAGTCACTCATCCCATGCAATCAGAATTAAATGGTTGCTACGAGAAATAGATAAATTACCCTAAGAATTCATCTGTTCACAATATAGATTGTTCTGAATTTGTCACCTGAATACAGCAGATTTTCCTTTAAGAGGTCCAAAAGTTGGAAGATGTCCATTAAAAAGGGGTGTAATTAAATTGCTGATTACACTACAAGATATAATTTTTTTAATTCTATTTGGCCCACACTAACAAAGTACATTCATAAATGTCAGGCCTAGCTGGATATTTTACTTTGAATCAGATTAAAGATCTCTCTAATTCTAAATACGTAAGTATTAAGTCTCATTCACTTGAGGTAATTGAACATGTAATAGCCATAGAGACCCTCAGGACATAGAACAGGACGGTCACGGTGGTGCAGCGGTAGAGTTGCTGCCTTACAGCGAATGCAGCGCTGGAGACCCAAGTTCGATCCCAACCATGGATGCTGTCTGTACGGAGTTTGTACGTTCTCCCCATGACCTGCGTAAATTTTCTCCGAGAACTTCGGTTTCCTCCCACACTCCAAAGACATACAGGCTTGTAGGTTAATTGGCTTGGTAAATGAAAAATTATCCCTAATGGGTGTAGGATAGTGTTAATGTGCGGGGATCACTGGTCAGCACGGACTCGGTGGGCCAAAGGGCCTATTTCTGCGCTGTATCTCTGAAATCTAAAAAAAATCTAGAAATCTAAACAGTACAGCACTGGAATGGGCCCTTCAGCCCACAATGTTTGTGCTGAAAATGTTGTCTAGCTGAACTATTCTCATCTGCCTGCACGTGATGCACATCAATTCCCTGCAAATCCATGTGCCTATCTAAAAGCTTCTTAAATGCCACTATAGTATCTGCCTCCACCACCACCCCTGGCAATGCGTTCCAGGCCCCCACCAACCTCTGTGTAAAAACACAGCTCCATTATATTTTCCCCCTCACACCTTATGTTCTCTTGTGTTGGATATTTGTACCCTGGCAAAAATGTTCTGACTGTCTATCCTATCATTGCCTCATCTATATTACTAAAAAGCTGATCTTGACCACTTCCTGTTGTTCTGTATATTGATTTTAGAGAAAACGCTGCCACTTACGGCTGTGATTTTTGGCCATCTTACTCAGAGTCCCCCTCCGCTGCTCAGGACAAAGGATTTTTCCCATCGATGAAAAATAAGAGTTATTAGTGTTTCAAAAATGTTGAGATTCTCTCTCCTGAAGGCCAAGCCCCTTCTGGAGAGACTATAAAACACGAAGGTGTTGAGTGCCTCAGTCAGTCTCTGCAAGATGGGGGAGCGAGAGGGTCACGCCTCTGAGTCTGAGCTGTGAATAACACTGAACACACGTCTACTAAACTGTGAGTGGTTTTACTGACCTGTCAGTGCCCTTAATGTGGTTTGAAAATATAATTTGGAAATGCTAAAGCTGTGTTGCCTTTGGTTTGGAAATGCTAAAGCTGTGTTGCCTTTGGTTTTGAAATGCTAAAACTGTGTTGCCTTTGGTTTAATTAATGCTGTGTTGCCTTTGGTTTGGAAATGCTAAAGCTGTGTTGCCTAATTAAAGTTGCCTTGCCTAATTAAAGTTGCCTTGCCTAATTAAAGTTGCCTTGCCTAATTAAAGTTGCCTTGCCTAATTAAAGTTGCCTTGCCTAATTAAAGTTGCCATGCCTAATTAAAGTTGCCATGCCTAATTAAAGTTGCCTTGCCTTTTATATAATTAAAAGTCTAATTTTGACCACTTCTTCTTTGCGTTTTATATTGATTTTAGAAAAAATGCCACCACGTACGGCTGTGATTTTTGGTCATCTTAGTCAGTCCCTCTCCGCTCATCAGGTGTCGAGGATTTTTCCCATCGATGAAAAATAAAAGAGTTGTTAGTGTTTAAAAAATGTTGAGATTCTCTCTCCTGTCAATCACACCATGAAGGCCACGCCCCTTCTGGTGGAAGGGCGGGGGACTATAAAACCCAGGAGTGTGGGCGTGGCTCAGTCTCTGCAAGATGGAGGAGGGTGAGGTCAAGACTCGCTGTCTTTTGTGGCCTTGCACCCTGCTTGAAATGGTATGAAACTTCACTTGAATTTAGTGGCCTTGCACACTGCTTGAAATGGAATTTCAAGGAATAGTCGTGTCAACTACCAGCCCACCAGCCGTGAGTGAGTGAGCTGCCAGCACAACAGGCTTGAGTGACTGAGCAGCCAGCCCAAGAATCCATTCGGCCCACAATGTCCATACTAGCCCTCTGGAAACCAGTCCCTTAAGCCCACAATACCCATACTAGCGCTCCTGAAATCCCTCCCCTATCCCCCGCACTGGCCACCAATATTGGAATTGGTGGTGAGGTGGAATATTGCGTTGGGGGATCAGCCCTCCTGTGTGATGCTGGGACCCAACAGGTCCCACTTAGTCTAGTAATTTTATATACTTCTATCGTCTCCCCACTACCTTCAATAAACCATCCAAGTCTACTCAACCTCTCCCTGTAGCTGAAACTCTCTAATTCAGGCATCCTTCTGGTAAATCTCTTCAGCAACCTCTCCAAAACGTCCACATCTTTCTTGTAATGGGGCGACCAGAACTGCACTCAATACTCCAAATGTGGCCTAACCAAAGTCCTATCAAGCTGCATCAAGACATCCTGAATCTTATATTCACTGCCTCTAGCAATGAAGGCAGGTGTAACATATGCCATCTTAACCATCCTATCGACTTGTGCTGCCACCTTTAATGAGCTATGAACTAGGACACCAAGCACAACAATGCATTAACCGTATACACTCTCCCCACATTCAACCTCCCAAAGTGCAACACCTCACATTTTATCACTTTTCTGCCCATTTCTACAGCTGATCTCACTGACTGCAGCTCCTCCAATTTTGGTGTTATGAGCAAACTTATTCACTAACCCATCTACATTTACATCTAGATTATTTATATATACCACAAACAGCAGAGGTCCCAGCACAAAGCCCTGCAGAACTCCATTGGTCCAGCCAAATTATCTATCTTCCATCACAACCCTGTCTTCTTTGAATAAACCAGTTCCATATGCTCAAGTCATTGTGAATGTTACACATCTTAATTTTCTGGAACAGCCTACCAAGAAGGATCTTATCAAAACCGTTACTAAAATCCATGTATACAACATCCACTGCCCTACCTTCATCAATTTCCTTTGTCACCTCCTCAAAAATCTCAATCAAGTATGTGCGACACGACCTGCCATGTACAAAGCCGTGCTGGCTATCCCTAACTAGCCCATTCTCTTCCAAATGGGAATAATAATAATAATAATAATAATAATAATAATAATAATATTTATAAACTTTATTTCGGACTTATTCCAGACAAGGGACAGCATTACATAAAATGCATTGCATATTAAAAAATATCATAGAGTACATATAAAATCTTAGTGTATCACTTATAAAAGCATCATAAATTATATATAAAAAAAAAACAATACCCAAATTAAAATCCAGAATAAAAGAATGATCAATGTCCTACAACGAGACAACGATACCAGTGTCTCCACAACTGGGATTTGTAGCGTGTAGTGCTAAACCTTATGTTTGACAAGACCACAATAATTACATTTTTAGAGTCATTTATCCTGCAAATGAATTTATACATATGATTTCTTAGGATAGCTTCTAAAGTACTGAATCCTGCAGCCACAAACATGTTACTAGCACTACACCATCTAGGTTTCCTTCGCAGTGTTCTCTTGGCATCATTATATGACACCTTTAGTCTCTGCAAACTTGTCTTTCCATAGTTCGACCACAGGTGCGCAGTATAGAATGGTGTGCAATATGCTCTAAATAGCGACATCTTCACCACATCTGCACACGCACCAAACCTACGCAATAGAATATTCGTCTCTACATACAGCATGCGTCGTTGCCTATAAATATCCTCATCATTTGTCATTTGTTCTGGAATAAAATGCCCTAGATATTTTACCTTATTACAGACACTAAGATTATTGTCAGACAATTTAAAATCAGGAAATGTTAGACATTGATCCTCTTTGGTTCTGCAGATCATAACAGCACTCTTACACGTATTATATTTAATATCATCTTCCACACCATACACAGCATATATAGTAAGGAGCTGCTGTAGACCAGCGCTAGATGGACTAAAGACCACAAGATCATCTGCATACATAATATGGTTCACTAAAATATTACCAATCATGCACCCAGTATTACATGCTTCCAATTGTTTGGACAGATCATCAATATAAAGATTAAAAAGGACTGGGGACAAAATTCCCCCTTGTATAACACCATTGCTAATCCCAAATGGGGCTGAGACCCTATTGCCCATTTTATGTGAATAGTCTAGTGGGCATACCAGCAGACCAGAATTCTCACAATGTATTTAGGCAACTCTCTTTGACTCATTTTAACAAACAGCTTTCTGTGATTAACACGATCAAAGGCTTTGGAAGCATCAATAAAGTACATAAGGATTGAAGAGTTTTGCCTCTAAATTTGTTTACAATCTCCTTTAGGGCATATATGCATAAGTCAGTGCCATGTTTAGCTTTAAAACCAAACTGGTTATCTGGAGTTAACAAACTCATTTATTCTATCCAGCAGAACTCTTTCTAAGACTTTTGACAATATGCTGGCTAAAGCTATGGGCCTGTAATTATTTAGGCTACCTACTTTACCAGCTTTGTCCTTAATGACCGGCACTAACAGAACAGACAACATTGAGTCTGGTAACAAGCCATGAATCATAAAGCCAGTAAAACAAATAGCAAGGAGAGGAGCTATCCTCTTACTCGCATACTTAAGATGTTCAGCAGAAATATGATCCAAGCCACTTGCTTTGCTGTTGGATAGCTTGTTCATGGCATGATACACCTCATGTGACATGGCATGATACACCTCATGTGACATAATCACCATTGAGTCGTTACTCTCAATATTGTCCAACCCTAAACAAGTCACCTTGGACACCGTTGAATAAAGTACTGTAATGTTGTCGCCATAACTCTGCGATATTAGCTGTTCCGGAGATTCCATCTACAGTGCATGGTAGACATGTTTTGCAACTGTTAAGAGCTCCCACTTCTATCCAAAAATCAGTAGCATTGTTACTTAGCAGCTTCTTAGCCATGGAATCAGCCCTCATAGCTTGCTCATTTTTACAGATGAAGCGAACAGCATACTTATACCTTGCATTAGTGAGCTTCTTGTGCTCAAACACAGGCCCCTTGTCTGGGTCTGCCTGCCATAGCCCATGATTTGGTGGCTTCACGGGCTTCAGCATGATACTCAGCTACATACTGATTCCAGCCAGGCCTGATGTTATGTGTCTTATTTTTATACTTGCAGTAGGGCTTACTGCCTTCATATAGAGCGCTTACTATATCATTAAACATGGAGCAGATATCTCTCCTCTGCTTCATGTCCTTACAATTAACATTATTACACATTATTGCATCTTTAGGTAGGTGAATATTGCTTAAAGATTTATCTGTATGGGCATAATAGTCTTTCTTTGTGAGCGTTGACCAGTCCAGTTTTTCTGTGTGAAAGCTATTTCTATCTCTGGATACCACAGGGTATGTGTTCAACATTTATTGTCATAGCAACAGGTATATGATCAGTCATTGCTGCCCCGTACAAAATGTTCATACACCCCAAGGAGGCAGGTACATCAACTGTACTAATACAGTGGTCCAGCCATGACGTAGTGTGCCAGGCCTCACTAATATAAGTATAACTATCTGTAGGTAAAAGCACTTTGCTTGACAATATTAAATTATTATCTTGACAGAACAGAGCCATATGGTTAGCAAATAATGAGTTCCTATCTGAGATATCTGCATTCATATCCCCAATGACATATACACTACAATAATTATTCTTTTGAATGAACGAATAGATGAAAGCAAGCCTATTTAAATATTCATCCTCATTCTGATGGCATTCATAGGGTGTATATACATTCAGGATAACAAATTCCTTGTCGTTGTAAACAAAGTGTACGGCAATGCACCAGTCAGCATCAAGCCAAACCACATTTATTGATGTCAAGCTTCTTGTTCCATAGAATAGCCACCCCCCCTGGTATCCTACCTCTGACTATTCCCATGCTAACATAAGTTGTAGACTCTCCAGCCCCCTTTCATGGGGCTGGGGAGTCTACAACTGACGTTAGCATGGGAATTAATACAAATAAATAAATAAATAAATATTTCCCAATCAAATATCATGAGCTTATGATTGAAGTATCTTGAAGATTCACGAAAGAAATTATGAGGAAAATGTAAACACAAATGGAACTTGATCAATCTATTATTGAAGATAGCTATTTCACATTGATGGTTACAACACATTGCTCTGCAAAGCTTTCAAAGCTAACAGCATCAGTAACTTCAAGAAGAAATCAGAAAACCATTGAGCAAGAAAACCTTGCGAGTGATAATTACATTTTACATTTTTGCTACAATCCAAAGATATTCTAGGATGTTCCGAGAATGTGAGTGTTTCAATATAAATACAATGTTTAAAAAATCATCTATTGCAGCAATACATAAACATTTCCAGTGCACTTGACAAATGCCAAAAGGAAAGATAACTTGTTCCTCAGAAGTGACAGTCTTTTAGCTGCATTGCGGATGATACTTCGAATATTTTTTTAATACATTTAATATCACAGTTAATTTACTGTTGCAACTCTTACACTTAATCTGTTTTAGCTCTTTAATTGCAAAAATAAACACAATTATCTTTTATCTTTTTCACACCTCTACAGGGTACATGTTAAATATTCAATGACCAATTTTCTAATGTTCTAGTATCACTACTGATTGTCCCAATTATAACAGCTACAATAGTAAAGTGCATTTCAATGGCCATTCCTTGTGTGGAGGCATAACTATTGAGAGAGGTTATCAGGTGACAGCCCACTCACAATCTCTACTTCATGGATGTAAAAACACAAGCTTATTTTCCTCTTTGTATCTGCAGTGGACATGGCTGCATGCCCGCAGTATGTAGGTGGAAAATGAGACAACTGTTTCAAAATCTCCAGCAGTTTAATGATAAAGAGATATTCCAACTCATCCTGTGATGGCTCAAAGGGCCGAATGGCCTACTCCTGCACCTATTGTCTATTGTCTGTCAATAAACAAGATCAATCAAAAATGTTACAATCCCATTTAGAAAATGGTATATTTTTTTCAAAAACTGTTATGGATTCTGCCAAATTCTGATGACATGTATTGTCAGTGAGTTGCACTATAAAGGATGAACATCTAAGGATGTCTTATGGATACGATCAGAGACTTACCGAAAGATAGAACTGACTGTCATAACGCTAGCAGTTCTTGCGCTTGAGCCCAACACAATGTTATTTTGTTGATACAATAAATGGTAATAAGAATCAAAGAATATCTATTCCTTGCACAGCATATTGACAAGTTTAGCAACTCTAATGGATTGTGATAACTACTGCTTCTTTTAATTAAATGATTCAATGATACTTTATTGTCACATGTATCTAGGTACTGTGAAATACAGCACATATCAGAATCATATCCAGTCACTGACTAGTAAAAGAGATCAACTAAAATTGTGAGGAATTGTAACAGAACTTTAGGAAACAAAGATGAGGAGTAGCTGGTTCTGCATTCAGGTACATTTTAATTTTAAGGATTGCTAATTAGTTTGCAAGTAGAGGTGCTCTTTCTGAATGCATCTGCCCTGACTGAGACACCCAACACAAACACAACTTCACCATCAACCCTCTCCTATAGTTTATGACTTCTGCAACCTCCCCTGTGGCAATCTCCCCTGCAGAACTCATGAACTATTCATGACATGATCCACAAACCTAGTGGAAATATATATTTGAACACAATAAGCAGAATAGGCTAGGTAGATATAATGCATGTCTGAATTAAATCAGGAAAAAGGGAGACAGAATAGATCCAAAATTACCAATAATCACGGACTAAAGATGACGGGCAGATAAAAATAAAGTAACACAGAAATCCGTATACGTGTTATGGTTGCCCATAAACCAGAGGGGTCACAAGATGAAACAATGTTTAATTTTTTTCTGAGAGACAAAGACAAGGGAACTAACTACCGAGAGTGAACAGAATTAAGAAGTAAAACTCCCAAAAACCAACAAACGTTCAGGATTGAACAGAAAGATTACAATAAAAAATATTGAAGCGACTATTAAACCACGGAATAGTGGGAAAACGCCAGGTCCAGATGGGTTCAGTAATGAATTCTATAAAAAATGTAATTACTTCATTTCCCCATGCCTACGAGCCCTTTATAGACATGCTTTTAAAGAACAGACCTTACCAAAAACCCTAGCCGAATCAACTATTACATTGATACCTAAAAAAGACAAAAATCTTGAAGAGCTTGGATCATACAGAGCAATAGCTCTTCTAAATACAGATTAGAAAATATTAGCTAAGACTTTGGCAAGAAGACTAAGTTCGTTCCCGATGTTGGGGGAGTCCAGAACAAGGGGTCACAGTTTAAGGATAAGGGGGAAATCTTTTAGGACTGAGATGAGAAAAACATTTTTCACACAGAGAGTGGTAAATCTCTGGAATTCTCTGCCACAGAAGATAGTTGAGGCCAGTTCATTGGCTATATTTAAGAGGGAGTTAGATGTGGCCCTTGTGGCTAAAGGGATCAGAGGGTATGGAGAGAAGGCAGGTACAGGATACTGAGTTGGATGATCAGCCATGATCATTTTGAATGGCGGTGCAGGCTCGAAGGGCCGAATGGCCTACTCCTGCACCTATTTTCTATGTTTCTATGTGTCAGATTAGACGTCAAAGTATTGAGCAATTGACATTTTTAAGAAATTGTGTTTTGTTTAATGTTTTTAATTCCTTTTGTTTAATGTGTTAAGAGGACATGATGCTAAGAAAACGTTATTTGCTGATCATGTTCGTAAGCAAAAGATCTAAAAAAAATAGATAGATGGCTTATCAGAGTTAGGTCACTCTTCCTTAAGAGTTGGCTGTCACTTGGTAATACATACCAGGATGTTTATTTCACTGTATAAAATAGGATCTTGTAGCAATTATGCTGAAGGAAGAATTATGGCCAAAATGATACGGGAAAGTAAAACTTTGAAGGTATAAACCTGCGGCTGGTTTTATTAGAAAAAAATAGAATTCCTTCAAAGATTGTTTAATAAAAACTTAATGTCATTAAAAATGTTTTGTGCCAGATATGTACTAGGTCAAAATCTTCATATTATGTTATTAATTTATTTTTAGAAATATTTTCAGAAATTTAATCCATTTTGTTTGATGACTCCATTTTTGAGGATGCCTCAGATGAATACTCCTCACAACTGAAATACTTGATCTTGTAACAAAGTCCCGACATCACTAGGGATGTGTGCATGTCAGCTGTGCTGAACATGCTATGACAAGTCTCTTAACTAATTTATTTTAAGTATGTATTTGAAAACAAACAATATGTTACTGATAACTTGGTCAGGGCAGATGTTACTGATATCAGTGTAATTTCTTTGGGCATGTGCTAACTGAGCAATCAAAAATAAGCTATGAAATGCAAAAAGGGATAGTTTCAAGGATGAATTTGATTTTTTATAAAAGCTTATGCTTAATAAATCTATTTCATTCACAGTTGTCTTGATCTGCAATTCGATGGAGTTTCTGTTTTACAATCATAGAATGTGGCAGCATGGAAATAGACCATTCAGCCCAATTTGTCCAAGCTGACCAATGGAGTAAACATTCTGGAGTTTAATTCAGATTAATGTGCGGTGTTAAGGCTTGGTAGGATAAACAAGGACAATATTTGCATAGTAAATAGTAATGTTATAGGGTGTGTTATAGCTGGCAGCTCACTCACGGCTGGTGGGCTGGCAGTTGACTCACGGCTATTTCTTGAAATTCCATTTCAAGCAGGGTGCAAGTCCACCAAACTCAAGTGCAGTTTTATACCACTTCAAGCAGGGTGCAAGGCCACCAAACTCAAGTGCAGTTTCATATCATTTCAAACAGGGTGCAAGGCACCAAATTCAAGTGCAGTTTCATACCACTTCAAGCAGGGTGCAAGGCCACCAAATTCAAGTGCAGTTTCATGCCATTTCAAGCAGGGTGCAAGGCCACCACATTCAAATACAGTTTCATACCATTTCATGCAGGGTGCAAGGCCACCAGATTCAAATGCAGTTTCATACCATTTCAAAGCAGGGTAAAACCACCGTAAAACTACCATAAAACCGCACAAAACACCACACTCAGTGCAGTAGACATTCAGTGAATTCCGTTGATTCACAGCTCTGACAACATTGTCACCTCTCCCTCCCCCATCTTGCAGAGACTGAGCCACACCCACACTTCTGGGTTTTATAATCCCACCCTCCTCCCACCAGAAGGGGCGTGGCCTTCATGGGACAGGAGAGAGATTTTCAACATTTTTTAAACACCAATAACACTTTTATTTTTCATTGATGGGAAGAATCCTCTGCACCTGATGAGCGGAGGGGGACTGAGTAAGATGGTCAAAAATCACAGCCGTAAGTGGTAGCGTTTTATCTAAAATCAATATACAGTGCAAACAGGAAGTTGTCAAGTAGCCACCAACAAGCCATTTGCAGTGCTTCACTTCAAACCAACCACCACCAACAACAGCCATTTGCTGTGCTTCACTTCAAACAACCACCACCAACAACAGCCAGTTGCTGTGCTTCACTTCAAACCAACAACAGTCATTTGCAGTGCTTCACTTCAAACAACCACCACCAACAGCCATTTGCTGTGCTTCACTTCAAACCAACAACAGTCATTTGCAGTGCTTCACTTCAAACAACCACCACCAACAACAGCCAGTTGCTGTGCTTCACTTCAAAGAACCACCACCAACAACAGCCAGTTGCTGTGCTTCACTTCAAACCAACAACAGTCATTTGCAGTGCTTCACTTCAAACAACCACCACCAACAGCCATTTGCTGTGCTTCACTTCAAACCAACAACAGTCATTTGCAGTGCTTCACTTCAAACCAACCGCCACCAACAACAATCATTTGCAGTGCTTCACTTCAAACCAACCACCACCAACAGACCCTCTCACTCCCCCATCTTGCAGATAATGACTGAGACATTCAACACTTCCGGGTTTTATAGTCCCTCTGGAAGGGGCATGGCCTTCAGGAGAGAGAATCTCAACATTTTTTAACCACAAATAAATAACTAATTTTTCATTATTTTTCATCGATGGGAAAAATCCTCTTGTCCTACACAGCGGAGGGGGACTCTGAGTAAGATGGCCAAAAATCACAGCCGTAAGTGGCAGCGTTTTTTCTAAAATCAATATACAGAACAACAGGAAGTGGTCAAGATCAGCCTTTCGTAATATAGATTAATTGCACTAGATATCGATTATGAAAGTGGACGAGGTCAGTGCAGGTGAAAATGTTTTCATTGCCATTGCAGACCAACATAGTCATACAGCATGGAAACAGGCCTTTCAACCCAACCTGTCCATGCCAACCAAGATGTCCCATCTAAACTAGTCCCATTTGCTCATATTTGGCCCACATCTCACCAACCTTTCCTATCTATGATATCATCATGCACTAATACTAATTTCCTACTGCATTGACACAAATCTGAGCAGACTGTCCTCGAAAAGCCTCAGTAGAATGAAGGGCTCATCGTACTATTCTGTACTTTTCTCGCTATTTTCTCGTTACAGGCATCCTGTGCTGAGATCAGGAGAACCTGACTGGGCAGCTTCAAAGCAACAGCATGTTGTTCAGATACTTCCCAATGTTCACAGAATGCACTACAATTAACTAGAATATATTTCCAAGAAATCCTGAAATGGGAGGGAGAGGAGCCTGAGGTTGTGGTACATATAGGTACCAACGACATAGATAAAAAAAGAGAAGAGGTCCTGAAAGAAGAATTTAGGGAGTTAGGTAGAGAGTTAAGGAGAAGGACTGCAAAGGTAACAATCTCAGGATTGCTGCCTGTGCCACATGAGAGTAGGAATGGAGCGAGGTGGAGGATAAATGAGGGACTGGTGCAGTGGGTATGGATTCAAGTTTCTGGATCATTGGGACCTCTTTTGGGGAAGGTGCGACCTGTACAGAAAGGACGGGTTGCACTTGAACTCGAGGGGGACCAATATCCTGGCGGGGAGATTTGCAAAGGCTACTGGGGAGGCTTTAAACTAGTATGGTTGGGGGGAGGGACTCAAATTGGGAAAGCTAGCAGTCAGTGTGTGAGGCAGGAGGCAGAGAATGGTAGCACTGACCCAAAATGTAGGGGAGAGAGAAGAAAAAGATAATAAACAGAGAATAAGAGAGGGTGGGTTTCTTAAATGTGTATATTTTAATGCTAGGAGCATTGTAAGAAAGGTGGATGAACTTAGAGCCTGGATTGACACCTGGAAGTATGATGTTGTGGCAATCAGTGAAACATGGTTGCAGGAGGGCTGTGATTGGAAACTAAATATTCCAGGATTTCGTTGCTTCAGGTGTGATAGAATTGGAGGGGCAAGAGGTGGAGGTGTTGCATTGCTTATCAGGGAAGATATTACAGCAGTGCTTTGGCAGGATAGATTAGAGGGCTCGTCTAGGGAGGCTATTTGGGTGGAACTGAGAAATGGGAAAGGGGTAGCAACACTTATAGGGGTGTATTATAGACCGCCAAATGGGGAGCGAGAATTGGAAGAGCAAATATGTAAGGAGATTGCAGATATTAGTAGTAAGCACAAGGTAGTGATTGTGGGAGATTTCAATTTTCCACACATAGACTGGGAAACATATTCTGTAAATGGGCTGGATGGGTTGGAGTTTGTAAAATGTGTGCAGGATAGTTTTTTGCAGCAATACATAGAAGTACCTACTAGAGAAGGGGCGGTGCTGGACCTCCTGTAAGGAAATGAGACGGGTCAGGTGGCAGAGGTATGCGTTGGGGAACAGTTCGGGACCAGTGATCACAATACCATTAGTTTCAATATAATTGTGGAGAGGGTCAGAACTGGACCAAGGGTTGAGATTTTTGATTGGAGAAAGGCTAACTTTGAGGAGATGCGAAAGGATTTAAAAGGAGTAAATTGGGACATTTTGTTTTATGGGAAAGATGTGGAAGAGAAATGGAGGACATTTAAAGATGAAATTTTAAGAGTACAGAATCTTTATAACCATATAACAATTACAGCACGGAAACAGGCCATCTCGGCCCTACAAGTCCGTGCCGAACAACTTTTTTTCCCCCTAGTCCCACCTGCCTGCACTCATACCATAACCCTCCATTCCCTTCTCATCCATATGCCTATCCAATTTATTTTTGAATGATACCAATGAACCTGCCTCCATCACTTCCACTGGAAGCTCATTCCACACCGCTACCACTCTCTGAGTAAAGAAGTTCCCCCTCATATTACCCCTAAACTTCTGTCCCTTAATTCTGAAGTCATGTCCTCTTTATGTCCCTGTTCGGTTGAAAGGAAATAGTAAAAATTGGAAAGAGCCATGGTTTTCAAGGGAAATTGGACACTTGGTTCGGAAAAAGAGAGAGATCTACAATAATTATAGGCAGCATGGAGTAAATGAGGTGCTTGACGAGTATAAAGAATGTAAAAAGAATCTTAAGAAAGAAATTAGAAAAGCTAAAAGAAGATATGAGGTTGCTTTGGCAAGTAAGGTGAAAGTAAATCCAAAGGGTTTCTACAGCTATATTAATAGCAAAAGGATAACGAGGGATAAAATTGGTCCATTAGAGAGTCAGAGTGGACAGCTATCTGCAGAGCCAAAAGAGATGGGGGAGATATTGAACAATTTATTTTCTTCGGTATTCACCAAGGAGAAGGATGTTGAATTATGTGAGGTAAGGCAAACAAGTAGAGTAGCTATGGAAACTATAAGATTCAAAGAAGAGGAAGTACTGACACTTTTGAGAAATATAAAAGTGGATAAGTCTCCAGGTCCAGACAGGATATTCCCTGGGACATTGAGGGAAGTTAGTGTGGGACTATGACAGAAATATTTCAAATGTCATTAGAAACGGGAATAGTGTCGGAGGAATGGGGTATTGCGCATGTTGTTCCATTGTTTAAAAAGGGGTCTAAGAGTAAACCTAGCAATTATAGACCTGTTAGTTTGACGTCAGTGGTGGGCAAATTAATGGAAAGGATACTTAGAGATAATATATATAAGCATCTGGATAAACAGGGTCTGATTAGGAACAGTCAACATGGATTTGTGCCTGGAAGGTCATGTTTGACTAATCTTCTTGAATTTTTTTAAGAGGTTACTCGGGAAATTGATGAGGGTAAAGCAGTGGATGTTGTATATATGGACTTCAGTAAGGCCTTTGACAAGGTTCCTCACGGAAGGTTGGTTAAGAAGGTTCAATTGTTGGGTATTAATGGTGGAGTAGCAAGATGGATTCAACAGTGGCTGAATGGGAGATGCCAGAGGGTAATGGTGGATGGTTGTTTGTCAGGTTGGAGGCCAGTGACTAGTGGGGTGCCACAGGGATTTGTGTTGGGTCCACTGTTGTTTGTCATGTACATCAATGATCTGGATGATGGTGTGGTAAATTGGATTAGTAAGTATGCAGATGATACTAAGATAGGTGGGGTTGTGGATAATGAAGTAGATTTTCAAAGTCTACAGAGAGATTTATGCCAGTTGGAAGAGTGGGGTGAAAGATGGCGGGTGGAGTTTAATGCTGATAAGTGTGAGGTGCTACATCTTGGCAGGACAAATCAAAATAGGACGTACATGGTAAATGGTAGAGAATTGAAGAATGAAGGTGAACAGAGGGATCTAGGAATAACTGTGCACAGTTCCCTGAAAGTGGAATCTCATGTAGATAGGGTGGTAAAGAAAGCTTTTGGTGTGCTGGCCTTTATAAATCAGAGCATTGAGTATAGAAGTTGGGATGTAATGTTAAAATTGTCCAAGGCATTGGTTAGACCAAATCTGGAGTATGGTGTACAAATTTGGTTGCCCAATTAGAGGAAGGATGTCAACAAAATAGAGAGAGTACAGAGGAGATTTACTAGAATGTTGCCTGGGTTTCAGCAACTAACTTACAGAGAAAGGTTGAACCAGTTAGGTCTTTATTCTTTGGAGCGCAGAAGGTTAAGGGGGGACTTGATAGAGGTCTTTAAAATGATGAGAGGGATAGACAGAGTTGACGTGGATAAGCTTTTCCCACTGAGAGTAGGGAAGATTCAAACAAGGGGACATGACTTGAGAATTAAGGGACAGACATTTAGGGGTAACATGAGGAGGAACTTCTTTACTTAGAGAGTGGTGGCTGTGTGGAATGAGCTTCCAGTGAAGGTGGTGGAAGCAGGTTTGTTTTTATAATTTAAAAATAAATTGGATAGTTATATGGACGGGAAAGGAATGGAGGGTTATGGTCTGAGCGCAGGTATATGGGACTAGGGGAGAATACGTGTTCGGCACGGACTAGAAGGGTCAAGATGGCCTGTTTCTGTGCTGTAATTGTTATATGGTTATATTTTACTGCTTTTATCTGATGGATGTCTCAGTGGTAAATGAATTAACGGTGCAATTAAGTATATATAGTTATGATATCGTGGCCATTACGGAGACATGGCTGCAAGGGGATCAGGACTGGGAGTTAAATATAGAGGGGTACTCGACAATTAGGAAAGATAGACAGGAAAGAAAGGGAGGAGGGGTGGCCCTTTTAATAAGGGAGGGAATAACGGCAATAGAGAGGAAGGATATTGCGTTGAAGGATCAGGATAGTGAAACAGCTTGGGTACAGATAGAGAATAATAAGGGGAAAAAAACAATAGTGGGTGTAATTTATAGACCTCCAAATAGCTGTGACGCTGTTAGTCAGAACATAAATCTGCAAATAGTTGACGCATGTAAAAAGGGAACTGCTGTAATCATGGGGGACTTCAATTTTCATATTAATTGGGCAAACCAAACTGGGCAGGGTAGACTAGAGGAAGAGTTTATAGAATGTATTAGAGACGGGTTCCTAGAACAGTATGTCACAGAACCGACAAGGGGGGAGGCAATCTTGGATCTGGTCCTGTGTAATGAAGCAGGATTAATTAAAAATGTCATAGTTAGGGACTCGTTGGGAACAAGTGACCACAACATGGTCGAATTCCATATTCAAATAGAAGGGGAGCAGGTTGAAACTCAGGCTAGGGTGCTTAGTCTAAATAAGGGGGATTATGAAGGTATGAGGACTGAGCTGATCAAAGTTGACTGGGATAGCAGACTCAAGAATAAGACGGTACATGAGCAGTGGTGTACGTTTAAGGGTATACTGTATAACCTTCAAGAAAAATTTATTCCTATGAAGAAAAAAAGGGGTAAGGGTAAGAACAGTCAGCCATGGCTCAGTAAAACTATAAAGGATAGTATTCGGCTGAAGGCAAGGGCATATAAGGTAGCCAGAGATAGTGGGAGGGTAGAGGATTGGGAAGCATTTAAAGGTCAGCAAAAAATAACTAAGAGATTAATTAAGACGGGGAAAATAGACTATGAAAGGAATTTAGCGAACAACATAAAAACTAATAGTAAGAGTTTTTATAGCTATATAAAAAGAAAAAGGGTGGCTAAGGTGAACGTTGGTCCATTGGAGGGTGAGACTGGAGAGTTGTTGGTGGGGAACATGGAAATGGCAAAGGCATTAAACGAGTATTTTGTATCAGTCTTCACCATAGAAGACACACAAAATATTCCAACGCTGGATAAACAGGGGGCGGTAGGAATGGAGGAGCTAAATACTATTAAGATCACCAAGGAGGTGGTATTAGGGAAATTAATGAGACTGAAGGAGGATAAATCCCCTGGGCCTGATGGATTACATCCAAGGGTCTTGAGGGAGATAGCGGTGGGGATTGTGGATGCATTGGTGATAATTTTCCAAAACTCCCTGGAGGCAGGAACGGTCCCAGTGGATTGGAAAATGGCCAATGTAACACCTATATTTAAAAAAGGAAGTAAACAGAAGGCGGGTAACTATAGACCGGTTAGTCTAACATCGGTGGTGGGTAAAATGTTAGAGACAATTATTAAAGAAACACTAACGGGGCACTTGGATAAACATGACTTCATCGGACAGAACCAGCATGGTTTTGTGAAGGGGAAGTCCTGTTTAACGAATCTGCTCGAATTCTTTGAGGAAGTAACAACCCGAGTGGATAAAGGGGAACCGGTGGATGTGGTATACTTGGACTTCCAAAATGCTTTTGACAAGGTGCCACATAAGAGACTATTGCTAAAAATAAAAAATTATGGGATTGGGGGTAATATATTAGCATGGGTAGAGGATTGGCTAACAAATAGGAAGCAGAGAGTGGGGATAAATGGTTCATACTCGGGATGGCAACCGGTAACTAGCGGGGTTCCGCAAGGGTCGGTGCTGGGACCCCAGTTGTTCACAATTTATATAAATGATTTGGAGGAGGGAACCAAGTGTAATATATCAAAATTTGCGGACGATACAAAAATGGGAGGAAAAGTAGGGGATGAGGAGGATAGGAAGAGTCTGCAAAAGGATATAGATAAGCTAGGTGAGTGGGCAACAACTTGGCAGATGAAATTTAATACTAATAAATGTGAAGTCATTCACTTTGGGAAAAAAAATGATAGGGCAAGTTATTTTCTAAATGAGGAGGAGCTGCGTTGTAATGCAACGCAAAGGGATCTAGGGGTATTAGTACATGAATCACTGAAAGTTAGTATGCAGGTGCAGCAAGCAATCAGGAAGGCCAATGGAGTTTTGGCCTTTATTGCTAGGGGGATTGAGTATAAAAACACGGAGGTCTTGCTGCAGCTGTACACAGTATTAGTGAGACCACATTTGGAATACTGTGTACAGTTCTGGGGTCCATACTTAAGAAAGGATGTACTAGCCCTGGAGGCAGTGCAGCGAAGGTTTACAAGATTAATTCCTGCAATGAGGGGATTGACATATGAGGAAAGGTTAAGTAGGCTGGAACTCTACTCTTTGGAGTTTAGAAGAATGAGAGGCGATCTCATTGAAACATATAAGATCGTGAGGGGCCTTGATCGGGTGGATGGACCGAGGATGTTCCCAATGATCGGGGAAACTAGAACTAGGGGACATAGTTGCAGAATAAGGGGGGGCTCTTTTAAAACTGAGATGAGGAAGAACTTCTTCACCCAGAGGGTGGTTAATTTATGGAATTCACTGCCCCAGGGAGCAGTGGAAGCAGAAACTTTAAATATATTTAAGACTAAAATAGATGGTTTTTTAGCTGCCAAGGGGATAAGGGGCTACGGGGAGAGGGCAGGGATATGGACCTAGGTATGGTTAGTATAGTAAGACCTGAGTGATCTCCTGGACAAGTGTCGATCGCCTGGATTGGGGTCGGAGAGGAATTTCCCGGATTTTTTTCCCGAATTGGACCTGGGTTTTTATCCGTTTTTTTGCCTCCCCCAGGAGATCACGAGGTTCTTGGGGTGGAGAGGGGTGATAGCGGTATAAAGGGGAGGGTAGTGTCTTGTGTTCTGTGTCTTGTGTCTACTGTTTGTGGGTAAGTGTGTCTGTTTAGTGTTCAGCCATGAGCGAATGGCGGTGCGGGCTCGGCGGACCTGGTGGTCTACTCTCGCACCTACTTTCTATGTTTCTATGTTTCTATGGTAACATCACTGGCTGCACTATCAATGAACGCATCGTAATGGCCATTGCTAGCTTCTCAGGGTGGGCTGAAGACCTTGGGACAGAAGGCAAAGATTGTCCATAAGCCAAGAGTCCAATAGAGACTTCATAGATACAACATGGATTATAGGGGGCAGGCAGGAGAAGAATGCAGTCAGGAGGGAGAGATAGATCAGCCATGATTGAATGGCGGAGTAGACTTGATGGGCCGAATGGCCTAATTCTGCTACTATCACATGATCTTCTGACAACACAAGAACACTTGAAAATAAGAGCACGAGTAGGGTATCCAACCTACCTTGCCGTTAAATCCCATCATGGCTGATCTCAGTTCAGTTCAGTTTAGTTTATTGTCAAGTGTATCACGGTACAGTGAAAAGCTTTTGTTGCGTGCTAGCCAGCCAGAGGAAAGACAAAACATGATTACAATTGAGCCATTCACAGATACATGATAAGGGAATAACATTTAGTGCAAGATAAAGCCAATAAAGTCTGATCAAAGATAGTCTGAGGGTCCTCGATGAGGTAGATTGTAGTTCATGACTTCTCTCTGGGTGAGGTTGGACGGTTCAGTTGCCTGTTAACAGTTGGAAAGAAACTGTCCCTGAACACTGTGGGAGACCTCTATAAGAAGGGGACTCTTCTTTTCAAAAACTACAGGAGAAATATGACTTGAATGACAATAATTTTTTTTGATACCTTCAAATCCGAGATTACGTGAAAACATATACAGAAGACTGTCCTCTTATGGATCCAGATAAATTAGATGATTGTTTGAATAGACATGCCGATACAAGTAAGTTGATATCTTACATTTATAACAATCTTCTAAATATTGACACCCCACACTCTGAGATTTATAAGCAAGCATGGGAGGACGAGCTGGGTTCACCCATTTCGAAAGATAAATGGGAGGAACGCCTACATTACATACATTATTGTTCTTTAAATGGCAGGCATTGCCTGATACAATTTAAAGTATTGCATAGGTTATACTACTCAAAGACAAAATTGAACAAGATCTTCCCAACTGTCTCTCCTCTTTGTGATAAATGTCACTTTCAAGAAGCCACCTTAACTCATTATTTTGTATCCTGTATAAAAATACAAAACTTCTGGACGGAAATATTCAATATAATTTCTAAAACATTTAAAATTCAATTGGCGCCAGATTCAAAACTAATAATATTAGGAATGTCAGAGGGCTGCCCTAATCTAACGATATCTCAAAGACGCTTCCTTGACTATGGTTTAATAACTGCGAAGAAACATATATGTAAATTCTGGAAAAAGATAACTGTCCCCACAGTGAAGATGTGGATCACAGAAATGACTGAGACACTACATCTAGAAAAAATAAGGCTCGTCTTGACTGACAAACCAGATCAATTTTCCATAATATGGTCTCCTTTTATTGAATTTCTTCAACAACATAATGGTTGAACACAAACTCAAAACCGATGCAGAATCTGGGCAGAAATGATTAAGGTGTTATACCACATCCCTTGAAAGCTATGCCAGGAACAAATTAAAAATGTCTCAGACAAATTTAACACGATTTCACTCTTACCCCCAGAGGAAAATCAACGATCTTTGACATTATATAAGGTCTACTTTGGTACCAACAGCTGTATATTGGTAGGTCTTGCTAGCATAAGGTAGATAAAACCATTTTGACAGTATATAATGTTTTGATGCATGGTTTCTTCTATACATTCTTGGGGTGTGGGTGTCACTGAGAAGAAGATTGCTGGCTGCCACTGAGTTATTATTATATTGTATTAGAGAAAAATTGGTTGGGACATACTTAGATCAGAAAAATGGCTGCAAAATACAGCTGAAGAGATCAAATCCCAAAACTGGTGAAATTGTTCCTTGGGTCTCAGTAATTTGTTGAAAGGTCTACTAGAAATTAATTACTAACAAGCCAAATATACCTTGGACATTCGGTGCCAAGAATCCACTTCTGAGATGGAACCATGTTTATTAACTCATCTGTTATTTATTTTTATTACATTTTTTTCTCTGGAACTATCACAATATAATTTCTTTAATAGCAAAATAAATATTTAATTTTCTTCCTATATTTTAAAAACTTGAACATTAATACAGTTGGAGAGAAGAAAGTCAAAATAATTCACTTTCTCTTTTCGACCTGATTCACTTTCTCTTTTCTGACCCTTTTCAGTGTAATTTCATTCATTAGCCATTGTATAAACAAGCAAGACATTGGAGCAGTCTGTCATAAAACAAATTGAAGTACCAATAGCGAGATTCATGTGCCAAGAAAAGCCTGCTTCACCAGTCATTTTTCAACTACTCCTTAATTATCTGCAGTATATAACACAGGTGTCACAGTCACAGTGAGAGACATATAAGGAAAATATCGTTGTACTTGTAACAAAATGGATATCAGATGATGTTCAGTTGGAAAATTTCAGTCACGCTGTAATGATTTTAAACAGACAAACATATTTTTGTTGACGTGTATGGACATAATGAAACAAAGTAAAATTGCTTCAGAAAAACAGCAGCTGGTAAGATTATTCCAAAATCACTCTGTAGTTCTCCACATTTTCCTTATGATTTTACTTGCTTTTTCTATTTTATCTGAATGTGAATGCAGCATAGAATGAATAAGCGAGTTCGGTATTCCGAAAAACGCAAGGAATCATGGGATTTGCCAAAGCTCACTCGCTATAAAGAAAAAGCGAACAAACCGCTGGCTGCATAAACTGTATGTAAATTCTTATCTTTATTCATGATTTATGTGTAAAAATATATATAATCTGAGGAACGGGGTGCCAGGTAACGGGAGAGCGGGTGTAACAGCGAGAGAGAGGAGGCAGATGCCAGTGGGAGACAGGGGAGAGCGAGCACAGACCCGTCCCACATATGCAGCCCGGGTCGAGCCTGTGTCCCCAGCGCCGCGGGCGCTGCAGAGCAGCAGCTGGACCCCCCCCGTCCCCACCCGGAGGGCGGTTGGAAACGTCCAGGTCGACCCCGGAGCGGTGGCTCATAAGCCCGCGGGCAGCGCGGGGGTTGGGGGAGGCGCCTGCCCCAGCCCTGCCCCACTCCTACTCCCGAGGAACCCATTCCTTTTCTCGGGGGATGCTGCCCATCCAGCCAAGCCGCCGCAGCACCCAGCGCGCATCCCCGGCAAAGGCTGGGGAGGTTGGCCGGCTGCGTCTCCTGCCCCATCCAGCGGCCGGCCAACCTCCCAGGCGCCGGTGGGGGTTGAGCGCCGGCCGGGGGTGCGGGGCGGCTCAGCCGGACGGTCAGCATCCCCGGAGAAAAGAAATGGGTGACGTTTTGGGTCGAGACCCTTCTCCGTAGATGTTGCCTGGCCCGCCACGGCGCCCTGTGTGCGTCCCCATTGGTGGCCAGCGCTTGGCCCCAGCCGCCACCAAACCTCTCCGTCTGAGTCACAACTCCCTCCACCAGCAGGGCCTTTGATGCCGGAAGACTACAAGCAGGACCAGTGGACCTGATTGCCCTATCCCAGCTCCTACTGACAGTTTGTAATGATTCGTGCCCTCATACTGACTCAGTTTGTAATGATTCAGGGGGCAAACCAACGGCCAATGGACAGGAAGAGAGGCGTGGCCGGAGCCGAGCCCCCCCTCCCTCCGTGCTACCTGCGAGCCCGGCCGAACACTTCCAGCCGCGTCCGACAGGGAAGGGGACGGGACACCCGGGGGGGAGGAACGGGGACGGCCCAGTGGTGGCGCTGGAGATCTGCGCCCGACCATGGACCCCGACCCCACGGAGCAGGGGCGGAAATCCAGGGGGGGCCAAGGGACACACGTCCTCCCTCTGTTTTGAGAGGCGGGGGACGATCCCCCCCCCCCCCTGTTTTTTGTAATCCGGATTTTAAAACCCGGTGAAATCTCCGCTTTTCGTGAGGCAGTGGGGTTGGAACTGATGATCGAGGGCACCGATTGGACGAGAGAGACGTCGGTCAGCAGCTAATGGGGGAGGGACTTGATGATTCAGCACGATCATTGGAGGAGGGAGGTGTCAGTCAGAGGCGGAAGTAGGTGGCGGGGTGGGACTGAGGATAGAGCGCGGTGATTGGAGGAGGGAGACGTGCCAAAACACTCTCGGCACAGACCTGCGCCTCATCCGCAGCCAGGATCGATCCCGGCTCTCCGGCGTTTCCCGTCCCCATCCGAGTGCCCCCTCCCCACGCTGGGGGGGTGGCCAGAGACGTTGGGAGTCAGACGGGAGCGGTGTCCCCATGCCCACAGCCAGCGTAGAGAAGCAGCGCTAAACCCAGCTCAACCTGGCCCGCTAGGTTAACCTACAGCCCTGCCTGGACTTGCGGGAAATATGGCCCAGGTTTACAGCCAGCGCGGAGAAGCAGCGCTGGTGTCCCGTCAGTCCAGGCAGGGCTGTAGGTTAACCCGGCGAAACAGGCAGAGTTGAGCTGCATTTAGCGCTGGATTGAGCCTCCGATGCCTCGCGCGTGTGTGTGAGTGTGTGCATGCGCGCGCGGCCGCCAAAAAATTGTGTCCCGTCTGTCCCCTGGTCCCCTCCATATTTTGATAGCGATTTCCATGACTGGAACGAAGCATAAAGCACTTACTGAAACGAAGGTCTGATAACCAAAGATAACACACAGCAGATCCGGACCGTCCAATGTTTATCTCCAGTGACTTATGACCTGGGCATGCGCAGTCGGAATACTGAACTCGCTTATGACATTTGTTAAGATGGTACCATAATCATTTGTTATTAGCGTAATTGATTTGCGATGCGTAGGAAGGCCACAGTAGATCACTAAATTGTGGGGATGCACTCACCAGATTTTGTCGGCCAGGTGACCTGTACTGGAAATGCATGGAAAGAGTGGACGCACACCTCGACATTCTGTGTGATCACGTTGAAGAGTGCCCACAACAGCAGCAATTATAGTCACACTTGGAGACCGTGGATGTTCTGAGCCCTCCAGAACAGGATATATTATCTCAACACGAATAAAACCACAATAAATGACATACAAGAGCACAATACATGGTTTAAGTTCAAGAATTAAAAAGAATAATTACAACTAGACAACTATACCAATGTCTCCACAACTGGGATTGGTAGCGTGTAGTGCTTAACCTTATGTTTGATACGGCCAAGATTATTTCATTTTCAGAGTCATTAATCCAGCAAATAAATTCATACATAAGATTTCTTAAGACAGTTTGTAAAGTATTGATTCCTGCAGCCATAAACATTTCACTTGCACTACACCATCTAGGTCTCTTAAGTAATATTCTCATGGCATCATTATAAGCTACTTTAAGTCTCTGTAAGTTTGCTTTTCTGTAATTTGGCCATAGGTGTGCAGTTCAGAGTAGTGTACAATATGCTCTGAACAGAGACATCTTCACTCCATCTGTACACGCACTAAACTTGCATAAGAGAATGTTTGATGTGCATACATCATACGGTATTGCCTATAAATATTCTCATCATCTGTCATTTGTTCTGTAATAAAATGTCCAAGATATTTTACCTTATTACAGACACTAAGATCATTATCATACAATTTAAAATCAGTCAATTTTAGACATTTATCCTTTTTGGTTCTACAGATCATAACAGCACTCTTACCAGCATTATATTTAATATCATGTTCCACACCATACACAGAACATATAGTATAGAACATATAGCATACATATGGTTCACTAGCATTACCAATCATGCACCCAGTATTACAGGCTTTCAATTGCTTGGACAAGTTCAAGTTCAAGTTCAAGTTCAAGTGAGTTGATTGTCATGTGTCCCTGTATAGGACAATGAAATTCTTGCTTTGCTTAAGCACACAGAAAATAGTAGGCATTTACTACAAAACAGATAAATGTGTCCATATACCATGAAATAAATATATATGCACATGAATAAATGAACTGATAAAGTGCAAATAGCAGAAAGTGGTTATTAATAATCAGAGTTTTGTCCGAGCCAGGTTTAATAGCCTGATGGCTGTGGGGAAGTGGCTATTCCTGAACCTGGTTGTTGCAGTCTTCAGGCTCCTGTACCTTCTACCTGAAGGTAGCAGGGAGATGAGTGTGTGGCCAGGATGATGTGGGTCTTTGATGATGCTGCCAGCCTTTTTGAGGCAGCGACTGCAATAGATCCCCTCGATGGAAGGTAGGTCAGAGCCGATGATGGACTGGGCAGTGTTTACTACTTTTTGTAGTCTTTTCCTCTCCAGGGCGCTCAAATTGCCGAACCAAGCCACGATGCAACCGGTCAGCATGCTCTCTACTGTGCACCTGTAGAAGTTAGAGAGAGTCTTCCTTGACTTCCTTGACAGATCATCAATATAGAGATTAAAAAGAACTGGGGACAAAATTCCCCCTTGTCTGACACCATTGCTAACCCCAAATGGGGCTGACCCTATTCCCCCATTATAACATCCAGCCCACTATTTTTGTTCAATGGTCAGCGCATTCTATTGGATGTTATAAGTTCTACATTCAGGATATAGATTTCCACTTCTGTAATATGTACCATGAATGCTGTCAAAGAAATAGAATAAATCACTTTGTACAATAATGACTAGATTGTTCCTGATCTGAACACTTACAGTTTTTTAATTACTACTAATGGATATTTCAAGTGCTACAACCTTATTATCAGACATTTGTTGATTCAGCATAATGGTAGAGCTTTGATTACTCTCAGCTGTAAAGAGATTTACAGAACATATCCATTCGCCAACATTTGCGAACATATTAGATTGTTTACTATTTTTGTCAATTCATTTAAAGAAGTTTTTCAAACATGATTCATCTTTTCCCACGCCAGTAATATTACATTAATAACTCATAGGTTTGTGCATAGATCTTTAAACTACCCATCAAATTAATTCTAAAGAAACATTTGTTTCCTTTGTAGCATTAATAATAGAGTGCCATATATCATTACCCTGCAAATGTTATCAATGCTTAAATTGTATAAATGTATTTTTTATTCATAGGATGTGAATAAAATTGATTTTTTAAAAACGTTAGACTTTGGAGATGCAGCGTGGATACAGGCCAACCTGTACACTAGCCCTATCCTACACACAAAAGCCCCTTTCCCCCTTGGGCGACCTCCACCGCGACCTCTGGCGAGTTTGCCTGCGACCCATAGTCACGGCAAGGTTGCCACAAGCTCGTAGGAGGTCTTCGTCACTCTCCTTCGTGGTCGAGAGTGGTCTCCGCGTAATCGAAGCTTCAGCTAGGTCGCGTCGTACTTTTCAAGATGTTAAAAATTGATCGCGACTAAAAATAGGTCGCCGTGGGAAAAATCTATATTTTTTTAGTCGTAAGTCTAGTCGAAGCCAGTCGTAGTAGGTCGTGATGCTAGTCGTAGGTAGTCGAAGGTGGTCGAAGGTAGCTCCAGGGTGAAAGAAAGGTCAGTAGAAAAAAAAGGTAATTTAAACAGCAGAACTCTTTCACTCCAGGGCATGTTCATTCATAGCGGGAGAGCTTTTTGGAGAGAAGACTTGTGGTTTAGAGATGGCACCAAGAAGGCACAGGGGGAGGGCACAACCCTAAAAAAAAACTGCCATGCAGGTGTAGCCCACCCAGGATGAGGAGTGGCAGGAGGTCATGCCACAGGAGGTGATAGTGCAGGAGGAGGTAGCCCTGCATGAGAGACCCCTGGGGGAGGAGACCAGGGTGGTAGTATATGTCCCCACCACCACCCCATCCTTCACTGCCTCATTTGAAGGCAGCAAAGCAGCCCTTTCTCCTGTGACAGCATCAGAGGCAGATGCACCATTGGTGGTGATGGAGGGCTGGAGGAAGGTTATGCCCTACACCTTTCCCAGGCAGCAGGAGAGGGACCTTGAGGAATGGTTCCAGCAGAATGCCATCCTGTACGAAAAGGAAAATGAGGGGTACAGGGGCTGGGACAAGAATGGCATGCTTGCCATCCACTGGCCCACATGTGTGCTTAAAGTTCCATCTTTTGTCAAAGCCCAGCGCCACTCTCTTCCAGTCATCTGGTGTACTGGGACAGTCCATCACATCATCTCCATTCACCCATTGAGCCAACTTCTTGTGCTTCCTCTTCATTCTTGCTCTTCCTTTTCTGCCTTTCTTAAAAGGCTATTGAAGCAAAAGGGCTACTGCAAACAGTAGTTGTATTTTTACTAACATCCTCCAAACTAGTTCCTTCCTTGCTTGCATGGTTCAGAACGATTAAAAAAAAACCTGGGAGGCATTTTTTCGTGAGAAAAAAATGCAGACATTACATCATTTTATCAGGTGATCATTTGAGCTGTAGACACTCATCACTGGTCGTTGTTGGTTTTCAGTGTGGTCCTCTGAGGTGGAAGGGGGTCGTGCTCATTCATGGACCAATTTGCCAGAGACCATCCTTGAGTAAAACGTACATGGTCGAAGCCAGTCTTCAACATAGTCGAAGGAGGTTGAAGGACGTCGAAGGAGGTCTTCTTCATAGTCGAGGGAAGTCTTCAACAGTCTTAGCAGATCATACACATAGTCGAGGAAGATCGTAGGAGGTCGTATGTCACCGTGACCTTGATTTTTTTTAGTCGCTTACGGTCGCGGTGGAGGTCTCCCAAGTGGGACAGGCCTTTAAGGACAATTTACCGAAGCCAATCAACCTACAAACCTGTACGTCTTTGGTGTGAGGGAGGAAACCAGAGAAAATCCGCGCAGACACAAGGAGAATATACAAACTCCATACAGACAGCACTCATAGTCAGGATCAAACCCGGCTCTGGCGCTATAAGGCAGCAACTCTACCGCTGTGCCACCCTAAAAATGGTAATGATATTCAAAAAACTATTTCCATCTACAAGAAATGTACCTAATTATATTGTCATAAGAATACACAGAATTTGAGAATCAACTAACTAATAATTTTGGAGGATTAATGTCAAACTTGCATGGGAATTATTCACTTTTCTGATCTTAGATTTTAAAGAAACTTAAAGTTTAAACTGATGAGGTTATGTCTTAAATTCAGAAATTAGGGAGCTGCGCAAAGCCATCAGTTCTGTGGAATCACAACATGTTATCAGTTACGGAAATTGGCGATTCTGTTGAAACTTTATTGTCTCAGATTTTATTATCAACACCCTCACTGATTGACTGCTAAAGTCAGGGATCTTCGTTACATTACAATCCGCAAGAGATCCGGAATAATCTTGCATTGCTTCTTCATTATGTATTTGGGTGCAATTCAATATTGTGAAATAAGTGACCTCCAACAACCAGAACCATCTTTGTGTGAAGTATGGCACCAGCTATTGAAGTGGTTTGTCTTTGATGTTCATAAAATCAGTTTCACCAAGCCTCCTGGTTGTCTCAGTTGGTGAAATACTGCTTTGGTATCAAGGGCAGTTACTCTCACCACATCCCTGACTTCAGCTCTTTGTTCCAAGTTCAGACGAAGGCCGCAATGAGAACTAGAGCTAAACAGTCTTGTCACACGATAGGCATCCAGGATCTGGTTTATTTGAGATATCTACTGAAAATATCTTCCAGCACTTTGCTGATGATTGAAAGTAGACTGAAGGGCAGTAATTTGTCCCACTTTGCATTGGTAGGACATGTGCTGACAATTTTTCAACTGCAGATGCCAGCATTGTGATTGTATTGACACAGCTACGCTCAGGATGCACCTATTTTTGGAGTGCACAGCCACGTTATCTGATCCAATTGCTTTTCCTGTATCAAATGCTCCCAACCATTTTTTTTAATATCATGTGGAGTGAGTCAAATTGGTTTCTGGAGGAAGGTCAGATGAATTTATCGAGTCAGTACTTCTACCTGAACATAGCTGCAGATAAATTGGCTTTTTGATTACATTTACACACAGGGGCCCACTGTCACCAAGGATGTCTTTGGAGTCTCCTCTTCCCATCTACCAATGTATCCTGCACACCTTTTGCTATCTATATTACTAAAAGTCTGATCTTGACCACTTCCTGTTGTTCTGTATATTGATTTTAGAAAAAACGCTGCCACTTACAGGTGTGATTTTTGGCCATCTTACTCAGTCGTCTCTCTCCCCTCCCCCCCCCCCCCCCCCCCCCCCCCCCCCCCCCCCCCCCCCCCCCCGCTGCGTAGGACAAGAGGATTTTTCCCATCGATTAAAAATAAAAATTTTGAGTGTTTAAAAAATGTTGAGATTCTCTCTCCTGAAGGCCACGCCCCTTCCGGATAGAGTATAAAACCCGGAAGTGTTGAGTGCCTCAGTCAGTCTCTGCAAGATGGGGGAGCGAGAGGGTCACGTCTCTGAGTCTGAGCTGTGAATAACACTGAACACATGTCTACTAAACTGTGAGTGGTTTTACTGACCTGTCAGTGCCCTTAATGTGGTTTGAAAATATAGTTTGGAAATGCTAAATGTGTTGCCTTTGGTTTGGAAATGCTAAAGCTGTGTTGCCTTTGGTTTGGAAATGCTAAAGCTGTGTTGCCTTTGGTTTGGAAATGCTAAAGCTGTGTTGCCTAATTAAAGTTGCCTTGTCTAATTACAGTTGCCTTGCCTAATTAAAGTTGCCTTACCTAATTAAAGTTACCTTGCCTAATTAAAGTTGCCTTGCCTTCTATATAATTAAAAGTCTAATCTTGACCACTTCCTGTTTGCGCTTTATATTGATTTTAGAAAAAACGCTACCACGTACGGCTGGGATTTTTGGCCATCTTACTCAGAGTCCCCCTCCGCTCATCAGGTGCCGAGGATTTTTCCCATTGATGAAAAATAAAAGAGTTATTAGTGTTTAAGAATGTTGAGATTCTCTCTCCTGTCAATCATGCCATGAAGGCCACGCCACTTCTGGTGGGAGGGGGAAAGGGACTATAAAACCCAGAAGTGTGGGCGTGGATCAGTCTCTGCAAGATGGGGGAGAGAGAGGTCACGACTCGTTGTCTTTAGTGGCCTTGCACCCTGCTTGAAATGGTATGAAACTGCACTTGAATTTGGTAGCCTTGCACCCTGCTTGAAGTGGTAAGAAACTGCACTTGAATTTGGTGGCCTTGCACCCTGCTTGAAATGGAATTTCAAGGAATAGCCGTGAGTCAACTGCCAGCCCACCAGCCGTGAGTGAGTGAGCTGCCAGCACAACAGGCTTGAGTGACTGAGCTGCCAGCCCAAGAATCTATTCATCCCACAATGTCCATACTAGCCCTCTGGAAACAGTCCCTTCAGCCCACAACACCCATACTAGCGCTCCAGACCCCCCACCCCCCCCCCCCCCCCCCCCCCCCCCCCCCCCCCCCCCACTGGCCACCAATTTTGGAATTGGTGGAGAGGTGAAATATTGCGTTGGGGGACCAGCCCTCCCGTGCGATGCTGGGACCCAACGGGTCTCACTTAATCTAGTCTAGTCTTAGTTTTAAGGGTTATGGGATACAAATTAAATACTTCTTAAGAGAACAAATATTACAATAGTTATAGCCATGCCTTTATTGTTTGAGTTGAGAAGCATCAGGGATAAAAAAAGAATATAGTTAAATTAAAATAGGACATGAATTACTCAGTTCAGAAAGGAATGTACAAGCATTCAGTCACTGTAAACGTGGAACCTTGATGAAATTGCCTATATGGTAAATAATTCTGTTATTATATAGCACAGAGATTCCATAGGTTATGGATGACCTGACCTACAGAAATCTGACTTGTGCAAATTGTTTCATAGATTTCTAAAGCATTTTTCAAGCTCATCCTAATAATACGTTGTGTGGTATTCATTAATGCCTGGACATTTGCATTGGTTTAATATGGGTAGTGGTAGGGTGAATATTCAACAAAATAGTCCTCGGGAACAGAAATATTCCATAATCATAGGTTTAAAGTAAAGAGTAGAAAAAAGTTAGAGAGTTAAACAGGATCTCATGAATTTATATTTCACTCAGAGTGGTTGAAATCTGGAGTGCATTGTCAGAGAAGGTGGCAGAGGGAGGCACACTCACATTGAAAAATATCTCGACCAACCAATTCATAGAAGGCTATGAAGGAAGTATTGCCAAATAAGATTAGTATAGATGGGTCTGAAGAAGGGTCTCAACCAGAATCATTATCCATTCCTTCTATCCAGAGATGCTGCCTGGCCCATTGAGTTACTCCAGCATTTTGTGTCTATCTTTAGTTAATTATAGGCAAGGACATAGTGGGCCGAAGGGCCTGTTTTGGTACTGTATGATACAGTGGCTCTAATCCAGAGTGTCTGCCTGTAATGTATAATTTGATATACAGTGAGTACTTGTTAGGTCATCTTACCAATTTTAACACCTTTCAGGCTGTAGCCAGGTCACATTTCCATCCCACAGTGAGCCTTTTCACCTGCTCATATGCCCAGCTAACCAACTGCCATTTTTCCACCGGATTGGGGACGAGGACATTCGCCACATTTGGCCCTCCTCCCTTCACCATTAGGTCAGGTGCCCTGCCTAGTCCCTCAGATGGCAGATGATCCCTCTAACGAAAAAAAGGCTTGCAGAAAATGCCAATAACAATCTGGACTCTGCACTTCTGGCTCCTGAACTAATTTGAATTTACAACAAGATTTCACTGGAAGGTTATGAATTTTCAGTTGACAGCTTTAATCAGTGGCTTATTTTAATATACTACCGTTGTCTCCTAATCTACCTGTCACTAAAGCAAATTTCCAATTAAAATGCCAGCTTTTCTTATTGTTGAAAATCAAAAAAAATTACAGAGGATGGAAATCTGATATAAAAACAGTAAGTACTGGAGTGGACCAGTTCTGATGAAGGGATGGTTGTTATCCAACCTCTGTGAATAGGAAAGGCTTAGAGGGATATGGGCCAAATGCGGGCAGGTGGGACCAGTGTAGATGGGGCATCTTGGAGGCATGGGCAAGTTGGACTGTAGGTTTCTGTGATGTAGGATTCTATGGATCTTTACTTGAAACATTTCCACCGATGATACCTGACCTGCTGGGTATTTTCTAATCTTACTGTTATTTGTCATACAGCTCCATTCTGATCATAAGCACTGTTTAAGATCAGACATTGAATGAGATTCATGGCTAAAATGTCCAAAACCTGCCGGGTCAAACACTGGCAACAATTCATCAAACTAATATTTCAACAGTGCCAGGGAATGCAACATTCATTGAGTTTGGCAGCAATTGTTACATTAACCAGCTGGGCTTATATTCAGGTACTCAAGCCCTGTGTACTTAGTGTCACCTTTGTTCAGCATTGAATCTTAAGCAATGCCAGTACCCAGAGCAGTGTCCTTGCTTACAGAAAGATCAGGAGGCAAATATCTTTATTATATACATTCACAGACCAAGTCAGCATTTAATTACCCATCCTCATTGCCCTTGAGAAGGTGATAGTGAGTTGCCTTCTTGAACCACTTCAGTTCTTGACATGTGGTTAATAAGAAACGAATGAAGAAAAATCGAAAATCAATGGCATAAAATATACTTCAACCCCAAAATAATTTAAAAGTTAATGAAGGACAAAACAGAACACCTCTTGAGAAGATTAAGTTGATGGATTGGAAATTATGGATTGGAGTGATCATGTATAGGCTGCAGCAGGGTTCAGTTACTAAAAACAATTTGCAACCTGAACAGTTTACAAATCGGAAATGCAGCCAAAAGCCTAGTTCCCACACGGCAGAAGATGTTAGCTCACTGGATCCTATCCAACCTTGCAGAGCAGCCTACCGTGTTAAAACTTTATGAAAGGCCATGCTGAAGTCCATATAATTTGTTTATTCTTGGTTGCATACATTGAATTCTGCTTGTGTGCTTTGGTGCGTGTGGTTATTGGTTTTGGAGCTGCTGTAAGAGTAGCCTGGGCAAGTAGATGTAATGCAGTTAGCACTGCTGCCTCATAGATCCATAACCTGGGTTCAACTTTGGCCTCTGTGTGGAGTTTGCATGCTCCCCCTGTGGCCAAGTGGATTTTCTCTAGGTGCTAAGATTTCTTCTCACATGCCAAAGACTCAGGATGGTAGGTTAATTAGTTATTGTAAGATGCCTCTTGTGAAAGTGAGTTGTGGGAGAATGTTTGGGGTGGTGAGAGTTGATGGGGATGCAGGATGAAAATTGCAGATTTTTATTGATGGGTTCTTGATGGTCATTGCAAACTCTATGGGTCAAGAGGCATGTTTTTGTGCTCTGGACTTTCTTCAGATAGTTGACAAAGTATCCCATAAGTCTATGCATCTTTAAGAGTTTTATTTTCATGCCAATATCCAATTAACATGTAAAAGAGATTTTTGAATTTGTTTCCTCTGGCCTTTTAGGCAGTCAATTATATTAATCATTAACATATATAACCTAAGAGTGCAATGTGCGGAAGGATCTCGATTGATATAATCCATATAATTAAAATGATGATTAGGATATTACAATCATCCTCCGACCCGCTGAATTAAATAAAACGGATTTCATTCTATTTCACCCACTTCTGCTCATACATGCGTCCCTCCCTCCCAGAAACAATCAGGGTCCTGAGCAGCTTACGGACGAGACGGGGGGAAGGGAATAGTTTTGGTGGCTGCTGTGGATATGCAGACATCTTCTGCTGTGTAGGTGAGGTATTGGAACACAGGAGGATGGGTATTGCTGTGTCTATATATCTATGAAAAGCTGCAAAGAAAAACCATGAACGACAGATCAGTAAGCCTACAGGTAAGTTAACGGAGGGGATTCTGGGGGATACACTAGTAAAACTGCGGTTAATTTAGAATAGTTTAGTTTTAGGTTTAGTTTTATGCGCAGTTCATATCTCAAAAATGTGATTATTTTGAAGAAAGAACCAAGATGGTCAATGCAGGGAATAGAGGGATATGGATTATATTGCAGAGTTAAGAGTTGGTCTTGACATGTTCAGAACAAATATTGTGGGCTGAAGAGCCTGATCCTGTGCTGTACTGTTCTGTTCTATGCAGCATACTCAGGCAACATGGAAATACCATGAATTATAGCACTAAAACTCTGCACATAGTCTGCCAGAATTTAAATCCCTCTCTGCACATTCCTGACATTAATTATTTCACTGCAGGGAAGCTGAAATATTTTCTCTCATTTCACTCTCAGCACCACTAGCAGATGCCTAGCAGAACACTAATATGTATTGTATGATTCAATATGAGTCTGAAGGGTCTCGACCCGAAACGTCACCCATTACTTCTCTCCAGAGATGCTGCCTGTCCCGCTGAGTTACTCCAGCATTTTGGGTCCACCTTGTATGATTCAAAAGCCAGTTATCATGGTCTACCAAACAAATCTACAATTTGAGAGGGAGAAGAGTAAATCGGTGTTGTCAGTATTACAGTTGAACAAAGGGGACTATGGAGCCATGAGGGAGGAGCTGGCCAAAGTTGACTGGAAAGATACCCTGGCAGGGATGACAGAGGAACAATAATGGCAGTTATTTCTGGGAATAATACAGAAGGTTCATTCCAAAGAGGAAGAAAGATTCCAAGGGGAGTAAGGGGCGACCGTGGCTGACAAGGTAAGTCAGGAATAGTATAAAAATAAAAGAGAAGTGCAACATAGCAAAGATGAGCGGGAAGCTAGTGGATTGGGTGATGTTTAAAGAGCAACTGATGATAACTAAAAGGACAATACGGGAAGAAAAGATGAGGTACGAAGGTAAGCTAATCAAGAATATAAAGGTGGATAGAAAAAACTTCTTTAGGTATGTGGAGAGGAAAAAATTAGTTAAGACCAAAGTTGGACCCTTGAAGACTGAAAAGGGTGAATTTATTATGGGGAACGAGGAAATGGCAGATGAGTTGAACAGGTACTTTGGATCTGTCTTCACTAAGGGGACACAAACAATCTTCCTGATGTTTGTGTCCCCAGGATCTGGGGTGACGGAGGAACTGCAGGAAATCCACATTAGACAGGAAATGGTGCTGGGTAGATTGAAGGGACTGAAGGCTGATAAATCCCCAGGGCCTGATGGTCTGCATCCCAGGATACTTAAGGAAGTGGCTCTAGAAATCATGGAAGCATTGGTGATCATTTTCCAATGTTCTATATATTCAGGATCAGTTCCTGTGGATTGGAGGGAAGCTAATGTTATCCCACTTTTTAAGAAAGATGGGAGAGAGAAAACAGGGAATCATAGACCAGTTAGCTTGACATTGATGGTGGGGAAGATGCTGGAGTCAATCATAAAAGATGAAATAGCGGCACATTTGGATAGCAGTAACATGATTGGTCTGAGTCAGCATGGATTTATGAAGGGGAAATCATGCTTGTCTAATCTTCAGGAATTTTTTGAAGATGTAACTAGGAAAATGGACAAGGGAAAGCCAGTGGATGTAATGTACCTGGACTTTCAGAAATCATTTGATAAGGTTCCACATAGGAGATTAGTGGGCAAAATTAGGGCACATGGTATTGGGGGTAGACAGGAAACAAAGAGTAGGGATTAACGGGTCCCTTTCAGAATGTCAGGCAGTGATTAGTGGGGTACCGGAAGGCTAGGTGCTGGGATCGCAGCTATTTACACTATATATTAATGATTTAGAGGAAGAGATTACAAGTAACATTATTTGCAGATGACACAAAGCTGGGTAGCGGTGTGAACTGTGAGGAGGATGCTATGAAGAAGCAGGGTGACTTGGGCAGGTTGGGTGAGTGGGCAGATGCATGGCAGATGCAGTTTAATGTGGATAAATGTGAGGTTATCCACTTTGGTAGCAAAAACAGGAAGGAAAATTATTATCTAAATAGTTATCTAAATGGTGTCAAGTTGGGAAAAGAGGAAGTACAACGGGATCTGGGGGTCCTTGTTCATCAGTCATGAAAGTAAACACACAGGTACAGCAGGCAGTGAAGAAAGCAAATGGCATGTTGGCCTTCATAACAAGAAGAATTGAATATAGGAGCAAAGAGGTCCTTCTGCCATTGTACAGGGGCCTAGTGAGACCACACCTAGAGTATTGTGTGCAGTTTTGGTCTCCAAATTTGAGGAAGGACATTCTTGCTATTGAGGGAGTGCAGCGTAGGTTCACAAGGTTAATTCCCGGGATGGTGTGACTGTCATATGCTGAGAGAATGTTGCGGCTGGGCTTGTATACTCTGGAATTTAGAAGGATGAGAGGGTATCTTATTGAAACGGATTATTATTAAGGGTTTGGACACGCTAGAGGCAGGAAACATGTCCCCGATGTTGGGGAAGTCCAGAACCAGGGTCCACAGTTTAAGAATAAGGGATAAGCCATTAAGATCGGAGATGAGGAAACTCTTTTTCACACAGAGAGTTGTGAGTCTATGCAATTCTCTGCCTCAGAGGGCGATGGAGGCCGGTTCTCTGAATACTTTCGAGAGAGCTAGGTAGGACTCTTAAAGATAGCGGAGTCAGGGGACATGGTGAGAAGGCAGGAACATGGGTACTGAATGTGGATGATCAGCCATGATCACATTGAATGGCGGTGCTGGCTCGAAGTGCTGAATGGCCTACTCCTGCACCTATTGTCTATTGTCTGAATAGTTTTATTTAGTTAAAACAATCCATTAATTCTGAAAATCACTGCTATTTATTGATGATGATTCTATTAAATCTATTAAAAGTGTATATCTATGTAGACATTATTTAGTGAGGATATATTTAGAAAGGGATACTTGCAAACAAATCTCCAATTAAAATACCCTGTTGTATTAACATTTCATATGTATTTCAGCCTTTGAGTGCTATGACATCATCCTGTATGGAAGGCCATTACTTTTTCACAGGAACTGTTAAACATAGCATGTATATAAAACCTACTTTCAAACTTTCTCTCAACAAATGATTCAGATCAGTTAACAGTACAGGTTTGCTAATGAAGCATTGTTATTGAAGCAATGCTGTCCATTTTACCTTGGGAATTGAGAGGTTTGGCTTTCTTCCATTTGGTTTAAAATCACTCAGAAAAGCCACAATTTCCTGCTAAAATTGAGTTGCTTTATTTTCATTAAAATGGAGATAAAACTGGCGTTTTTCAGAAATATGCACTTCAATGACACTCTCCGTGATCTCTTGCAGGTCGTAAGTAAAATAAAATACCTATTTTATCTGTGCATTATTGATATTGATAATGCCAAATTATTATTAAAGACTAAACTAAGTGGGACCCGTTAGGTCTCTTTCGCACAGGAGGCTTGGTCCCCCAACGCAATATTCCATCCCTCACCCATAGCCCCCAACTGCACAGGCGCACCTCTTCTTTCCCCTCTCCTCCTCCTCTCCCCAATCACTCCCTCACCTCTCTCTCCCTGTCCTTTCCCCTAACCTCAGTCACTCCTTTCCCTCTATCCCCTCTCCTCCCCAAATCTCCCTCCCCAGGATCTTGTGGTTGCCGCTCCTCTCCCTTCTTATGTGCCCCGGAGGAGCATAGCAGTTGGCGCCCTCAGAGCCAGGCCCAAAAGCACCAGCCGGCGTGTGGGGGGGGGGGGGGGGGGGGGGGGGGGGGGGGGAGAGCTCGGAGAAAAGACAGGGCCATGGGGGAGAGGGGGGTTATCACCGGGGAGGGGGCAGGAGCCAGCGAGGGGAACCAGAGGGGAATGGGCTGGAGCTGCGGGGTATTGCGCAGGTGCTGCGTTTAGGACTCTGGACGCTCCACCGGGCTCAGATTCACCGCTTTCCGTTTGGCGACATCACTGGGCCGAGCCGGGCCGCTTCCGGTCCCTCTGAAAATTGTGTCCGGTTGGAGACCTCTGCCGGCCTCCCTCAACTCCAGTAAAGACATGATGGCGCAAGAAGGGGCGGACCATCCTGGCGATTTACAGGCGCTGATTGGCAGGAGAGGAGAATTATCTGCGCATGCACGGTTTTTATGATTTGTAAACCTCGCTAACTTTTACATTATACTACCGATTGGAACGGAACTTGGTGCACTCGCAGCACAGGAGAACACTGAGTGAGCTGGCGAAAAATTGTAGCGCTATTGCATACTGTTTTTGCGCAAATAGAAAAACCGCGCAAACAGGAAGAGCACAAGATCAGCGATTTAGTTATGTATAGACTATAACAAAAATGTGTTGTCTATAATTCATGGAATCATACAGTAATCAAGGAGGCCTTTAACCCTGTACCACTTGTGATAGCTCTTTGCCATAGTTGTTAATTAGTCCAATTTCTTGAACTTTCCCATTAGTTCTGCAAATGTTCTCACCTTCATATTTTTATAAGGTTTTTACTGTTTGCCTCTCTGAGGATCATACTAACATTAGAATGACACTAACTTACTACATAAAATAATCTCTTTATTTCACATCCTCTTTTTCCAATTTTCTTCCATTTGAGACCTGTTGACCAATGCTAACAGTTTTCCCATATTTATTCTAATGGACTATCTGACTCCAGACCACATCGTAGCCTTGGTCCAAACATGAGAAAACAAAAGCCAAATGGCCTTTTGAGGCTGTTCCATCATTCAATAAAAACATAATTTTGGCCTCAGCTTCATTTTTCATCTTGTTTTCCATAAAATCCAGTCAAACCATACGATGCATGAACACCATGAAATCATACGCAAGTGCACAAAAAATACCAGAGTCAGAATATAGCATTATAATTCCAGCATTATAATGTTATAGCTACAGAACAAATGCAGCTAAATAAAAAGTGCAAAGGCCACAACAAGGTAATTTGGAAGTTTGGAAGTATACCCTTAACTTATGAGAGGTTCATTCAGCAGTCTTGTAACAGTGGAGTAGAAGTTGGTGCATGCTTTAAAGCTTTTGTATATATTGCCCAACAAGAGAGGGAAGAAGAGAAAATGATCAGGATGTGTGGTCATTGATTATGTTGGCTGCTTTCCTGAGGCAAAATGAAGTGTAGATGGAGTAGAGGGGATGCGGGGTAGGAGGCTGTTTTGCATGATGGACTGGGCTGCATCCACAACTCTCTGCAGTTTCCTACGGTCTTGGGCAGAACTGTTGCCCTACCAGGTTGGGATGTATCCTGATAGGATGCTTTCAATGGGGCATCTGAAGACGTTCCCAAGCGTCATTCGAGACATGCTGAACATCCGTAATCTTCTGAGGAAGTAGAGGTATTGAAGAGCTTTCTTGGCCATAGCTTCAATGTGGTTGGTCCATGAAAAATCGTTGGTGATGTTTACACATGGGAACCGGAAACTCTCGTTCATTTCCACTTTGGTACCACTGATGGGGCATGTATACCACATTGTTTACTGATGTTAATGACTAGCTCCTCCATTTTGCCATGTTACTAAGCACTCTATCTTCTTTATGTACTATTACCTTATTTATTTGAGTGAAATTATGATTAAAATAAAATTGTAAAGCACAAATGGGAACAAATGTCCCAGAATATTATGCTGGTTTCACTTACTCATTATTTAAATTATTTCTTTATTTTCTCCCCATTTGATGACTAGATGCCATAAATCTTTGAATATGATAGCGTGGCGGTCCCTGGTGGTTAGCCACGCGTGGTGCGAACCCTCGACTCTAGGGGTTGGGTCACGTGACTTGGTTTGACTGTTGGCCAGGGTCACTGGGATCCCCTGGGGATATATATAGGGTCGGGAATGCATCTGCCCCTCGTTGTAGTTTTGGGAGCTGTATAGTGCATTTCGATTAAACGATTCTTTGCCTGACACTTGTGCCCCGCTTCATTGGCTTTGCTAGACACTCCTGTCCCGCTTCAAAAGGAATGTTAAAAGCCGGGTTACTCAGCCTTACGGGATTATTTATAAATAGAGTTAAGTGCCTCGAAAAGGGACCCATTTGAAGGTGGCTTAAATGCACTAAGCATGCGTAAAGGTTATTTTGGGGACATTAGACTATGATAGCATTCTTTTCCAGATCGATCATCAACATTAAAGAAATTAGCCGAGGCACTTCTGAATGAGATGCTGCACCTTTCCTGGCATCAGAAATGCATCAAAAAAATCAAAAAAACAAACTGCTGCATGACAAACTCGCCTTTGCAGCGCCCATATAAGGGTCCCTTTCGGGTGCTGCAGCATAGGCCTACTACTTTTGTCTTGGACATGGGAGGTCTGCGGGAGACTATGTCTGTGGCTCGTTTGAAGCCGGTCCATTTGGACCTTAGCGAGCCAGTGCAGATGGCTCAGCCTCGTCGTTGGGGGCGTCCGCCGTCCTGGTTGCTCGCGAATTAGTCTGTACCGGGCGTGTCCCCTGTGCATGTGCACGAGGTCTGGCTGTCTCGTTCATCTTCCCGTTCGGTTCTGGGAGTGGAGGGGGGTTCTGTGAGGGTCGTTGGTGGTTAGCCACGCATGGTGCAAACCCTCAGCTCTAGGGGTTAGGTCATGTGACTTGGTTTGGCGGTTGGCGCGGGTCACAGGGCTCCCCTGGGGGATATATATATATAGGGTCGGGAATGCCCGTGCCCCTCGTTGTGGTTTTGGGAGCTGTAGTGCGATTAAAGAATTCTTTGCTTGACACTCGTGTCCCGCTTCATTGGCTTTGCTTGACACTCATGGCCCGCTTCATTGGTGACCCAGACGGTCCAAAATAAGTATTTTGGATCGCAATGATGGATGCTGCCAGTGCTCAACCCGCCGTTATCACCGACCAGGCACAACAAAACACAGTTGCACTTAAGCTGCCGGTCTTCTGGACCTCGCAGCCCCAGGTGTGGTTCCAGCAGGCAGAGGCTCAATTCCACATCCGCAGGATCACATACGACCACACCCCCTACTTCTATGTGGTCTGAGTGCTCGACCAATACAATACAATACAATACAATACAATACAATACAATACAGTTTTATTCGTCACATTGCACATAAAGTGCAAGTGAAATGAATTTACCAGCAGCGGTACAATGATAAAGAACACACAATACACAATAAAAATTTGACACCAACATCCACCACAGCATTCATCACTGTGGTGGAAGACACAAAATTTAGCCAGTCCTCCTCCATTTTCCCCCGTGGTCGGGACTTCAACCCTCGGCAGGAACATTGTGCCCACCTCCATTTGTTGTGCCAGTGCCTCAGTGAGCATGGTTTCGTCATCAACTCTGACAAATTCCAGTTCGGCCTCTGTGCCATTGATTTTCTAGGCCACCGCGTGAAGCAACACGGTGCTGTTCCGCTACCGGACAGGGTCGAGGCCATTCGCCAGTTCTCGCAGCCTTCCACAATGCGGGGCCTTCAGGACTTCATAGGGATGGTCACGTTTTATCACCGATTGTGCCGGCGGCGGCAAGGATAATGCGGCCACTCTTTCAATTGCTAATGAGTATGCGGCGGGACGTGCAGTGGAATAACGACAAGGTGGCTGCTTTAGACGGGGCGAAGGAAGTGTTGGCTCGGGCGACGATGCTGGTGCATCTGCCGGTCGACGCCCCTACAGCCCTAACCGAGGTGGATGCCTCTGACTCCGCGGTCGGCAGCGTACTGGAGCAGTCGTTCGACGGTCTCTGGCAGCCTCTCGCCTTTTTCAGTCACCAGCTTAACCCGGCGGAACGGAAGTACAGCGTGTTCGGCCGGGAGATCCTCGCCTTGTACTTGGCAGTACGACACTTCCGCTATTTCCTGGAGGTCCGGGACTTTGCTGCCTTCACTGACCATAAGTGGCGGAAGTGGCGGCGCTGGGAACGGCTGCGGCTCGCCTGCAGTCCGTTTGTCTTTTACTTTTTTGTGTTGTTTTTTTCGTTTTGTGTAGTTATGTTTTTGGTTTTTTAGGCTGTGTTTGTGTGGGGAGGGGGGGTGGGGGGTGAAACGGGGGCTGCTGTCACTCCCTTCGGGGGAATACGACCTTTTTGTCGTATCCCCCTTCTTTGCCTCCGTCTACGCTGAGGCCTAGCGGAGCCGGCGACCTCGGGACTCTGGAGGCAGCTGACAGGACTCGTCCTGGGCTCGCTCCCGGCCCAGCCCGGGATGGAACGGTGCTCCCGTGAGAGCGGCATTGTGAGGGGCTGGAGTGGCCCAGCCCGAGGGAGGAACGGCACTCCCGTCGGAGTGGCCCAGCCCGAGGGAGGAACGGCACTCCCGCTGGAGTGGCCCAGCCCGAGGGAGGAACGGCACTCCCGTCGGAGTGGCCCAGCCCGAGGGAGGAACGGCACTCCCGCTGGAGTGGCCCAGCCCGAGGGAGGAACGGCACTCCCGTTGGAGTGGCCCAGCCCGAGGGAGGAACGGTACTCACGTGAGGGCGATCCGGTCCGGGGGCTGGGACGGTGCTCCGGTGGCTGGGACGACGTTCTGGCGGCGGTGTCCAGAGTCCTGGGTTCAGCCGCGGGCCGCGTGTGCTGGACTGGAGGTGCGGCGGCTTCGACCACCCCGGGCCGCAGTGTTTGAACCGGCCCGTTCACGGGGTTCGGTGAGCTGCGGGACTGTTTGTACCATCGCCCGGGGGGGAATCGCCTCAGCGCAGAGGGAGAAGAGGGAAGAGACTGCAGCCCTAAGATTTTTGCCTCCACCACAGTGGGGAGGTGTTTGGAGGACTCACTGTGGTGGATGTTAATTTGTGTTTATTGTTGTTTATTATTGTATCATTGTATGTATGACTGCAGGCACAAAATTTCGTTCAGACCGTAAGGTCTGAATGACAATAAAGGAAATTCAAATTCAATTCATAAGCCCCTCACCTTTGCATTCGCTAAGGTTTCGGATCCCTGGTCCGCTTGGCAGCAGCGCCAGTTCACGTCGATCTCCGAATTCACGACCGACATCCGCCACATTGCAGGCAAATGTAATTTGGTTACTGACACCCTGTCCCTCCCAGTTATTGAGGCCATCCTGGATGTGGCCCCAGGCATAGACTATTCCGCCTTAGCTGTGGCGCAGCGGGCGGACGAGGAGATACCAGCCTACCGAACTGCGATTTCTGGTTTGGTGCTTGACAACGTTGGGTTACTGCCCCACCAGTGTTACTGCCCTGGGGCAGCTGCAGCCCATTGTGCCGACTACCTGGCGCCGCCAGATTTTCGACGTCATTCACGGGTTGGCCCGCCCGTCTATTCGTGTGATGGTCACGATGGTGGCTACACATTTCATACGTCACGGCAAGCCGGCTGTTGGGCCCAGGCGTGCATTCCGTGCCAAACATCAAAGGTGCAGCGGCATGTCCGGCGCCAGTGCAGGAGTTCGCAGTTCCTTGCCGGCGCTTTGAACATGTTCACGTGGATATCGTGGGGCTGCCGCCTCCATCCCGGGGTGTCTCGCATCTTCTGACGGTGGTGGACTGTTTTACACGGTGGCCGGAGGCAATTCGGCTCGTGGACACTTCTGCCCTGTCGTGTGCTCGCGCCTTCGTGGCCCACTTGATTGCCCGTTTCGGGGTGCCGCTGGACATTTCCTCGGACCGGGGTGCCCAGTTCACGTCTGAGCTGTGGTCCGCAATGGTTGGTGGAGCGGTCCCACCGCCATCTCAAGGCTGCTTTGAAGACACGCCTCACGTGCCCTGATTGGATGGATGAGTTGCTGCTGGTTTTGCTGGGTATTCGGACTACCCCAAAGGAAGATTTGGCTTCGTCCTCAGCCGAATTAGTCTATGGCGTCCCGCTGACTGTTCCCGGGGAATTTATTCCGGCCGCTGGTGTGTCCCTGGAGCCGCCGTCATCTGCGTTGGTCCGTTTGTGGGAGAAGGTCGGTGCCCTGCCTCCTGTCCAGACGTTTTGCCATGGTGTGTCACCTGCCCATGTGCTGCCGGCTCTCATGGACTGTTTGTATGTTTTTTTGCGCCGCGACGCCCACAGGTCACCTTTGCAGCGCCCATATGGGTGCTGCAGCATGGGCCTACTACTTTTGTCTTGGACATGTCGATGTCGCGCCCCCTGCTCTTGTACCCGGGAAATGCCTTGGCCGATCGCCTGTAGAGGCTATCATGGTCGGCCAGAAGCATCGCCTCTACGTTCGGGACTGCCATTCCGGGCTCTGATTTCTAGTGGACACTGGGGCTGAGCTCAGCATCTTACCTCCGTCCGGGGTCGATACCCGTGCTGGTAAGCGTGGTCCCACCCTGACCGCCATCAACAGCAGCCCCATCAGCACTTATGGTACTGGTACTATTTCCCTCGTCTTCGACTCTCGCCATTACTCGTGGCCGTTCACGATCGCGGATGTTTCCCAGCCGCTGCTAGGCGCTGATTTTTTACGGGCTTTTCACTCCTGGTTGACGTCTGGGGCCAGCGCCTCATTCCTTTGGAGTCCCTCCAGCATGCATCACCGCGGCCCGGGGTTTCCTCCGGCCCGCATCTCGGATTGGTGTCGGATGCGGATGATGCATACACTCAGATTCTGGCTGGGTTTACGGAGATCCTGACCCCTCAGTTTCACTCGGCCACCCCTAAGCATGGGATCGTCCATCACATCCTTACCACCGGCCCTCCGCTTCACGCAAGGGCGTGCAGGCTCCCACCCGACAAGTAGCATTTGGCTAACGAGGAGTTTCAGCGGATGGAGGACATGGGTATTGTGCGGCCTCATTGTCGACGCTTCAGATACTGCTATCGGGGGGGGGTCCTCGAGCAGTTTATCCACGGTTGCTGGCAGCCGCTTGCCTTTTTCTGCCGGCAACATGCGCCCCCCTGAGCGGAACTACAGTGCGTTCAACCGTGAGATCCTGGCTCTTTATTTGGCAGTCCGGCACTTCCAGTATTTCCTGGAGGGCAGGCCCTTTACGGCGTTTACTGATCACAAGCCCCTCACTTTTGCATTCACGAAGGTGTCCAACCCCTGGTCTGCTCGCCAACAGCGGCCCCTGGCGCTCGTCTCCGAGTTTACCACCAATGTTCAGCACGTGGTGGGCAAACGTAACCAGGTCGCTGGCGCCTTATCTCGTCCTGCGGTCCATGCTGTGCTGCCCGTGGCCCCGGGCATTGATTATTCTGGGCTGGCTGCTGCGCAACGAGATGGGGACGAGATGATTGCCTATCGTAATGCTGTTTCGGGGGTTGGTGTTGGAAGATGCCCCTCAGACCCTCTGGTGTGATGGTCTGTGTGATGTCTCCACCGGGCATCCGCGGCCCATCGTCCCTGCAGGATGGCAGCGGCGTATGCTCGACTCCATTCATGGGCTGGCCCACCCTTCCATCCGGGCGACTACTGCGTTGGTGGCGGCCAAGTTCATCTGGCATGGCCTCCGCAAGCAGGTTGGGGCTTGGCCAGTGCCTGCATTCCCTGCCAGACATCTAAGTGCACTGCTCCAGGATTTCATTGTCCCTCAACACCGGTTCGAGCACATTCATGTCGACCTGGTGGGTCCTCTGCCGCTGCCCCGAGGTGCCACCCACCTACTCACGATTGTGGACCTTTTCACGAGGTGGCCCGACACCATCCCGCTTTCGCCGGTTGCACCTGTTGTGGCTGACTGTTCTGCCTGTTGTGCCTGTTCCGCCTGTTGTGCCGGTTCCCCCTGTCTCCACTAGGTCTGGCCATTGATTCGGATTCCCGCTCGTTTCCTATCCTCTGGTTCTGTGGGTGGGGGGGTCCTGTAGCGACACCTAGTGGTGGAGCTGGGAAGTCAGAACCCTCGTCGTTGGTTGGTTCGTCATGTGACCGGGGGGGTTCGTTCGCGTGCTTTTAGTCAGTTATCAGCGCTCCTCCGAGCGACAGGAGCTGTGTTTGTAAGCTCAACTAGGAACATGGTTTTTACGAGTTTTGGTTTCGTTTTCTGTGAATAAAAACTATTTCACTCAACCTGCCTGGTCTCGCTTCAAACAGCTTTTTTCCCTGCTGTTATCAGACTCTTGAACAGACCTCTCATGTGCCAAGGATGTATTCCTGTTCTTCCAATCTACCTCATTGCAGCCCTTGCACTTTTTTAATATCTGTCCTTTTTCTGCAGCTATAACTATGCCCTGGTTATGTCCTCTTTTAAACTGTCATATATTGTATGATTTGTATGAAAACAAAGTTTTTCACTTATCTCCGTACACGTGACAATAATAAACCAATACTATTATACTAAATACTATATATTAATACTATTATACTAAATATTAAACTTCACAGTGATTGTATGCGTTCCTCAAAATAAAAATAAATCTAAAAGGCATTAAGTTGTTTTAAAATGGCCAGCAAGTCTTTGTACAATAGGGCAATGTGCTGTACTATGTAGGCTTGTAAACAGGATAAACCTGTGACCCCTTTTCCAAATGTTTCCAAAGCACCAAATGTTTTCATGATGAATGCTGTAATTTGAGATATCACAGATCTCAGTTTTATTAAAACATTATGGTTCCATTCATTGTCATCAAAATGATCTATTGGGGAAAAAGCATCAGGAGTAACAACACAATACTTCAAATCAGCTTTTAATATATGATTCTTCAAGTTGGTTGATATTACACTTTCTTCTCATACCATTTTAGTACTGTACTCTTTTGAAGTGTTCTATCTATTAGATGAATAAATTGATGGCAGTTAATCTTATTTAATACAAATAGTTGATTCAGCTGGGCCAAGATCTATATATAGATTGAGAATTCTTTTAAAGTTCTGGAATTTAGCAGTCTACAAGAATTATAAACTCAAACTCTGCAACAGCTAAGACTATTTTTGGTTGAAGCAAGTTTTCATTTGCGCTAGATAGTTTATTTTAACAGCTGCTTCAAGAATTCAGCTGAAGTGAAACTCAGTGGTGCTTCAGCATCTGCTGCAAACCTTTCCTAAGAGCAAAAACCTTTTGGATGAAGTACAAGAATCCAAAGCAAATCATTTGCTGCTGGCCATAGTGCACGGCTTTAGTTTACCATTATCTTATCAGAAAGTTGCTTTTACAAATTTTACCTTAAGTGGCCTTCAACTTATTTTATGATGTTTGAAATCATTTTTTCTTAATATGATAAATGCACAAACACAAGAAACATAAAAACACAGCAAAGGCGTACCTCAGAAAGCACAAACATATAAATCTTACTACCGCTTTGACGTGCAAGGGAAATACTGGAAGAGATTGGCTTATTGGGTAATGTAGCAAAAAGATTAAAGAAATACGCAACAAATTCCACAGGTCTATTCTCTGTTAACGGCGAGAGGAAACTGATAAATGGATTGTTTAGGATTGAGAACAAGTGGCTGCCACCACTTTGAGTTTACTTAGAACAGTCAAATTAAGTTGTTTGCTTTCACTGACCCTCAGATACCTTCTGAGGGTTCATTGAGTGGCTGTTCCTTTGTATGACCAGAAGGAGATACGTCACTTATTTCCCACAGACAAGTCAATGGCTTTGGAATGCACTACTACATGGTAAAACTGTTGTGACCTATCTCAATAATGCCACTTTTATACCAGGCCAATAATTACTTCAGAACTCACTGATTCTGGCTTAGAGGCCATTACAGAGGCATTGAGCAGAGATAGCGTCTCTAGTGGGAAGATACTACAATGGATGCTATTGGAAGCCAGTGACAAAATGCTCACAACCATCATTCTGGCTAGAAATGATCTTGCTCTCTCACCTCATGAATGCAAACTTGAATTCTCCCACTTCTGTAGGTAACCCGAGCAAATAGGAAGTTTTATCTTACAATTGCCATTAATTTAACAGAGCATTTAAATAATTCTGTAATGTGTGCAAGCCATGTTGAAGATGTACTCAGTTATTTAACTGCTTAATAATCCTTTGCCATACAATCTTTTTATAGTCTGTTCAATCAAAGCTAATGTCATTTCCAACTAACACAGATCAATAACTTCCTCAAAAATAAGTGGATATGTTTGATACTTTTATACACTAGATTTCTTATTAAAACGTAATAAAATAAAAAAACCTTATATACTGCTATGTTGTCTGTTTCAGAAAGATTTACAATTTAAACAAGCAACATTATTTTGGCAGAACTACAGAATTTGCTTGCAACTGTGAATAAATATGTTGTACATTGAAATGTTGGATCTGGCTTTTATCTTTATCTGTCAAAAGTGTCACGTCTTCATATACAAAATCTCATTTGATCAAAATCGAAGAGGATAAAATTGGGCTCAGTGGCGCCAATGTTTTAGGTACCAAGGGGTTCCTAAATATTCCAAAATGACATACAATGCGTGAGCACAATGTTCCACTATGAAACGTGCCAGGTGCTATAGTCTTAGATAATATGTACACGAGAACGTCTGCTGGAAATGACCAGAGCTGGAAGATCTTAATCTGAACCAGCATTCAACTTTGATTTTGACGTTGAGGTTGCTATTGTACAGTTCCTTGCTCTCTCCTATTCCAGTTTACATATTCAATGACATGAAAATCACAGTCATTTACCAGAACAATTAACTAATTACAATAACTACAGTGCATTCAGTAGCAATGTTACAAAATTTTGAGATTTTAAAAATCAAGTCTGCAATTTATCCCATCAGATAAAGCATAACAATAAGTTTAATTTGACACCAAATTCACTTTCATATCTCAAGTATTAAAAAAGTTATGGCCATTTTCATACTCGGAAATTAGCATCTTGTTCCCTATTGATTTTCAATGGACATTACAAAAAAGCTGTGATCTTGGATAATCAAAGGCCCATTTCTTAAGGAAAGATTAACATTTTTAAATAGCCTAAGTGTCCAAAGATTATTCACAAATAATTCACAATATAACATGATTTTTATATCTAATTTACATTAATTTATAGGCCAAATGGAAGGAATTTAGTGTTCAATTGCTGTAAATAAATGCCCATTTAAATTGGCTTTCTAGTGGGTTCATGTGGAACGCGCTGGTTTAGAATGTTGACAGCGCGCTAGATTAGTGCCCTCAAATGCCGAGAAAAATACTGCGGGATATAAAAAGCCCAAAATGAACTATTCGTTATAGATAACTTGATATATAGGGTTATATATATGCCCCATTTAATGTAAAAATAAGGTACATACCTTTAATTGTTTGCTTTATAAAACCCTGGGGCTGCGAGATGTTGCGGAATCAGAGAGTAATTTTAATCTATTAAAACTATATTATCGAGGCCTATAAAACTAATAATACCTTTTGCGACCGGGTCTTGCAGCGATTTTTCGTTAATGATTTACTAGGCTGAACATCTGCGATTAGTACAGCCTAGTAAAAATCGCGTTTTAAACCCGCCCCCTCCAAACAGCGCCAAAATCGCCGACATGGCTGAGGGCAGATTCCCAATGGCGATTCAGGTAGATTTTGTAACATACCTACATTCAGAAAGTATTCAGACCCCTTCACTTTTTCCACATTTGTTATACGACAGCCTTATTTTAAAAAGGATTAAATTCATTTTTTTAATCTTCACTCTACACACATTACCCCATAATAAAAAAGCAAAAACAGGTGTTTAGAAATTTTTGCAAAGTAATTAAAAATAAATAACTGACATATCACATTTCCATAAGTATGCAGACCCTTTCCTCGGTACTTTGTTGAGGCACCTTAGGCAGCGATTACAGCCTCAAGCCTTCTTGGGTATGACGCTACAAGCTTGGCACACCTGCATTTGAGTAATTTCTCCCATTCTTCTCTGCACATCCTATCAGGCTCTGTCTGGTTGGATGGGGAGCGTCGATGCAGTTATTTTCAGGTCCCTCCAGAGATATTCGATCGGGTTCAAGTCCTGGCTCTGGCTGGGACACTCAAGGACATTCACAGACTTGCCACGAAGCCACTCCTGCATTGTCGTTGTCCTGTCACAAAGGTTGTGGTGAATTTAAACCCCATATCGGCAGGAAAAATACTGCCAGTTCGTATGGGGAAAAAAAATCACCATTTCGCAACGTAAAATGTGAATTAAAGGCATCTTAAGGAGCACTTTTATACATAAAATAAACAGCTTTCCTTTACCTGTCCCGTACGTGAAATCCGTCCCCGTTGTCGGCGTTGACGGCTTTAGAAACTCATTTTAAAATTTGTAACTTGTTGGGCGATTTTTAAAATAAAATACACAGAACGGCCGTCAGAACAATTCTTCAGCAAAAGCTTGCACTCCAACAAAATATAATCCAGGACAAGGTAGGAGAAAACCGCATTTTTACCCCGCACCCCCCCACAAAGGCGCCAAAATCGCGCACACAGCCCATGGCAGAACTGCAGCGCCGCTTAAGGTAAGTATTGTAACATACCTACTTATATCTTATAGGCAAAAAAATAAAGGCAAATATAATTGATCACGGCTCATGTACATCATGAGTTGCTTTAAATCAAAGTTGCTTGTGATCCATGAGGAATTTTGAAATCTATTATCTCTATCTTGCCACTCGCACACAGAAACACACACACACCGCTCCCCCACAACACTGATTAAACCAAAGATCATAGAATGCATATGGTCAATTCATTGCGCATTGTCGCTCATTTTATACGCAGTTTCCTTTAAAAACAATTTTTTTCAAAGGAGCACCTTATTTATTATAAACAAAGATAATAATGGTCTAACATAGAAAGCTAAGAGACCAAGATAAACTGCAAAATCCAATGGACTGACGTGAATTAAACTGCGAGAGGCATAACGGGGATCGGGGTCTTATGCCTAAAATGGCGTAAGTGACGTTCCATTGCGTACTACACGCCACTCCAATGGATTTCGTAGGAGTGGTCTATCTTGCTCCTCTAGTATCTTTGATAAGAACATAGTTTGTTTAAGACTGTTATGATAATTGGAGTCCGACTCGTGGCTGTTCAACCAGGGGTTCCATTGGTTGAAAACAATACGATGAGGGATTAAAAAATACTGTGATTTGTTTTTGGAACTTAACGAATGCGATATTAGACTAATGCTTGTATTTTATATGGGAGTGTGATTTTGCATGATAGTAATAAGTGATATAATTTATTGTCTGCTTATGATTTTGTTTGCGTGTTTGGAGCTCATTTGTCTGTGTTTAGATTAAGGTTACTTTGAATGTAGGAAACTTGTTGCTAAAGCGTGTTTGATTGTGTTTGGTTGTTCACTGCAGCACCTTAACTTTTTGTCGACCGAGGATTGTTAAAATTGTTTAAAAGTTGAAATTGTGTGGATTTGTGTGACACTGTAGAAGAATGTGGGTAGCCGAGGGTTGAAAAGAGATTTGATTGTGTGACTGTGTTGTGAGAAGTGCGAGACTGCTGACGCGTTGCGAAACTATTGGCCATTGTTTGGGAACGAGTTTAATAGTCTAGGAGATTGTGAGAGAAGTGCAAATTATTGAGAAGGTGTGAATTGCTGAGAGTTTGTTTCCATTGTCCACATAGATGGGAAATCAAGTCGAGCGGGATATGACTGAAAATTCCAAAAGTCCACCAATTAATATGCAGTGAATTTCCACAAAAAGCTGAGAGTTTGAGAAACTTTTCAGGAGCATTGAAAAAGAGATTAGGGCATGAATTATGGCCCGAGGGGGCGTTGGAACATTGAAGGGAAAAAAATATATTGAACAAATTATTTGGCAATGTAGTAACAGTGAGGTAATGAAGGAGTTAATAGGATTGTGGAGAACAACACTATGAGACGGGGAAGGCGAATGGAGAGGTTATGAGAATGGCGAATTGGAAGAAAGCAACTTCAAGGCTTGGGATGGAGCTGAAAGATTCTGGTGTACCAACCTCTAGGCACCTTGAGAAAGGAGCAGGGATGTGCTAGGGAGCAGGAGCAGGGAAGAGGGAAATCTCCCGAGGGGAAACTGGCACCAGCAGATCTTGAATTTAAGGACCCGGTGGGTGGCATTGGCCTTATAGGGGAAGAAGACGAATATTTGAAGAGGTGGGAAAGTATTCTAATTAGAAATTCACGGCCTTCACCTTATTCCTCTTGCATTCCCAGTACTCCAGATATACCTTGTTTAGCTTGTGCACACAACATACATTTAGATTCTGCAGCACCTCTAACCCCATCTACTGAATCGACATCAAAGCTTACTTCACCAACAGTAGTGACACCAGCACAGGATTCTTTAACCCCGATTACTCCATTAACGACACATAGTTTGGTAGCTCACGGTACCAGGAGTAAAGTAAAGATAGTTTCGGTACTCAAGGATAAAAGCTTTGAAGGAATAATACAACCCCCGAAGTGTCTTTGCGAGCCGGTGCCTAGACGAATTAGACGAGCAGCGAGAGATCAGAGAGAGTCGTTTGGAAGGTACCGTGATTCCCTTTGTGAGGAGGAGAGTGCCTCTGAGGGTGAGACAATAGCTGGAGATACTGAGACAGACTCCTATACTATAGCAAACATTATGAGGGCAGAGCGAATAACCCATAGGCAGTTCCCAGTCAGGGAAATGTCTAACCCTACTTTCGATCCGGTTAGTGCAGTGAGTGCAAATAATCCCTGGACGATGGATGCTCATACCTCATGGAAGCCCAACGAGAGGATGGCAGTGTTAAGCAAGTTCCCTGATAGAAACAAGTCACCTGCTTCCTTTGTAAATTACTTAAGAACTACAATGCGTGGGTAGCATGCAGACTCCCAAGACCTATGGGCTGTGATACAACAGACAATTACTCCAACAGAACACATCAGATTTCTATGAACTGTCTTCCTACCAATGTGGCTGAATCAATCAGAACAAATAATATGGACTGGTTGGAAAACAGTGCATTGAGATACCACTGGAACGATGTAAGGAAGCAGGAAGGTCAGCCTGCAGTGAAATCTAAGGAAGAGGCACCACAATCTGACTTAGGACAGCAGAGTCCTAAAATATTAGCAACGTATGGAACAAGAAAAATCAGAATTCCAGATTATCCAGAGCATTGGTTTGATGAGATGCCTGCCTTAGAGCCAATTCCCCCGAAACCAAATTCAGAAAGAAGTGCTAAAATATTGGGACCAGATCAGTGCTATACTTGTGGTGGAACAGGGCATTGGAGTAGATCATGTCCAACTAGGGAACGAATAGAAAGAAGGGGTCAAAGAAGATATTCACGAGATCAGAGGAACCTTTGGGACCCTAGAAATTACAGGAGTACTTTCCTAGAGATTATAGAAAATCTTTAAATCAGAGATCAGAGAGAGCCGAGAGTAAGCTGGCCAGAAGATCAGGGACCAAGAAGACAAACACCTCTTTCACAGACCAACCCATTTTCACAGTCTTGATCCACCAGCCAGTCCAGAACAACCTGACCCCTACCTCAGGACCTATTAAAACAAACTATAAAGATAAAGGCGCCGAACGGTCTGTCCTCAGCAGAGGTCTTACCTTTGTCCCCCTCCGTCCCCATCTCAATGAGTTCCGCGCCCACCATGACTTGGAGCGCTTCTACCGTCGCCTCCGCCTCACAGTGCACTTCCATGGGAAGGAGTCCTCGCCCCCCAATGATGACCCTTTTTCCCGTCTCCAACGCACCCCCTCCTCGTGGAACCCCCCTCGTAAAGTCCCGGCTCTGGAACTCTTTATCCAGAACTGCCGCCGCGACGTCAACCGCCTCAACTTCTCCACTCCCCTGTCTCACTCCAATCTCTCCCCCTCTGAACGCACTGCCATTGAATCACTCCGCAAAAACCCAGATTGGGTCATCAAACCAGCCGACAAGGGAGGTGCCGTGGTAGTCTGGCGCGTCGATCTCTACAAAGCTGAGGCCACGTGCCAACTCTCAGACACCTCCTCCTACTTACCCTTGGACCATGACCCCACTGATGAGCACCAGGCCACCATATCTAGCACCATCACCGACTTCATCAATTCCCACGCCCTGCCCGACCGAGCTTCCAACCTCATCGTCCCCCAGCCCCGCACGGCCCGTTTTTACCTTCTCCCCAAAATCCACAAACCCGGCTCTCCCGGCAGACCCATTGTCTCTGCCTGTTCGTGCCCCACCGAACTCATCTCCACATAACTTGACTCCATACTATCCCCCTTGGTCAAATCCCTTCCCACCTATGTTCTAGACACCTCAGACACTCTCCGCCGCCTCCACGCATTCCACTCTCTAGGCCCTCACCCCCTCATCTTCACCATGGATGCTCAGTCACTCTATACCTCCATCCCCCACCAGGATGGCCTCAAAGCCCTCCGGTTCTTCCTCGACCAGAGGAGCAACCTATAACCAGCCACTGACACTCTCCTCCGCCTAGCGGAGTTGGTCCTCACCCTCAACAACTTTACGTTTGACTCCTCCCATTTCCTCCAAACACAAGGCATAGCTATGGGCACACGCATGGGCCCCAGCTACGCCTGCCTCTTTGTCGGATACGTTGAACAATCCTTGTTCAATACGTACCAGGGCCCCATCCCTGACCTCTACCTTCGTTACATTGACGACTGCTTTGGGGCCACCTCCTGCACCTACACATAACTGACTGACTTCATCCACTTCACCACCAACTTCCATCCGGCACTCCAATACACCTGGACCATTTCCGACACTTCCCTACCATTCCTTAACTTCACCATCTCAATCGCAGGGGACAGACTTCTGACCAACATACACTACAAACCAACTGACTCGCATGGCTATCTGGACTACACATCTTCCCACCCTGCCCCCTGTAAAGACTCCATCCCCTACTCCCAATTCCTCCGCCTACGCCGCATCTGTTCCCAGGATGAGACATTCCATACCAGGGCAGCGTTATTGGAATGGCTCCAGAACCTAGCGCTTAACAATGGCTCACCAGAATAGTATGGGATCTATCTCAGAAATAATTGAAAACTTTGATTTGATTAAAATTACTTCCCATAGTTTTATTTCAAATGAGAGTCACGCCTATAGGGAAATCTAGACTGAGCCCAGCTGAAATGATTATAAATAAACCCCTAAGAGTAACCTAGAATGAAATACAATGAAAATAATCAACTTTCATCATATTACTGCGGAGATGGCCAACTACATTCTAGCTTTGACCCGAGTGTTCAGAGAGTCATGCTGTAGAGTAAGAGCGGCATATAATGAGGTGCCTTTTGTTGAATGTAGAAGGGTGGAATGCTTGGGTAAATCTCCACCACTGTAAGAGTATCGGTAGAGGTATGGACTACTAAATTGCTTTATTCCAGATTCTCTTAGAAACTCCATACTCTGCTATGGGGTGAGCACAGATAAACTTATCAAGATGGATGGAGGGGATTTACGCCCATGAAAACTTGGGAGGTGAAGACTCCTCAGATGGAAATCATGAAGCTACGCCCATGCAAACTCGTGAAGCTTGGTGAAATTCTGGGAAATTACATCAGCATCTTCTTGTTAAAGATATCTGTTAGAATAAAGCAGTCATTATTGTATTTCGGTTATCATTAATGATGGGTTATCATAATGATACAATGGAGGAATGTTAATAATCCTGAGCCACCGGGAGATCAGGTTGGTTATTGCGAACCGAGCAGAGGTGTTGGGCGAAGCGATCGCCATGCCTACGCTTGGTCTCACCGATGTAGAGCAGCTGGTACCTAGATCAGCGGATGCAATAGATGAGGTTGGAGGAGGTGCAAGTGAACCTCTGCCGCACCTGAGGAGGGTAAGCTTTAGGAGCATATTTACATCTGTACATCACATAACCTTTGAAATGTTACTCACAATGCTTCTCAAAATCTACTACAATTGCAAACTGTCTGCAAATGCAGCACCACTCTAACTTTCCTGGTAGTTTATTGTTCTGAGCAAATTGTGGTCATTTTGATGATACTTATGTTGAAGTAGTTAAAAGAGTGGAAGTACAGGCACTGGCAATATTGGCAGACATGTGTGCCAAAACAGGAAATTAGTTATTAGATAGTAAAAGAGTGAACAGAAGTCATGCTAGGTAGGTGACCTGAGATGACCTCGATGAGAAAGAAAAATTGTGCAAAAGACCTCAAGAAAAAATATTCACATAAATCCAATAAAGACCACAACATCATGTGTGGATAAATGTGAGGTTATCCATTTTGGTGGCAAAAACAGGAAAGCAGACTATTATCTAAATGGTGGCCGACTAGGAAAAGGGGAGATGCAGCGAGACCTGGGTGTCATGGTACACCAGTCATTGAAAGTAGGCATGCAGGTGCAGCAGGCAGTGAAGAAAGCGAATGGTATGTTAGCTTTCATAGCAAAAGGATTTGAGTATCGGAGCAGGGAGGTTCTACTGTAGTTGTACAGGGTCTTGGTGAGACCACACCTGGGGTATTGCGTACAGTTTTGGTCTCCAAATCTGAGGAAGGACATTATTGCCATAGAGGGAGTGCAGAGAAGGTTCACCAAACTGATTCCTGGGATGTCAGGACTGTCTTATGAAGAAAGACTGGATAGACTTGGTTTATACTCTCTAGAATTTAGGAGATTGAGAGGGGATCTTATAGAAACTTACAAAATTCTTAAGGGGTTGGACAGGCTAGATGCAGGAAGATTGTTCCCGATGTTGGGGAAGTCCAGGACAAGGGGTCACAGCTTAAGGATAAGGGGGAAATCCTTTAAAACCGAGATGAGAAGAACTTTTTTCACACAGAGAGTGGTGAATCTCTGGAACTCTCTGCCACAGAGGGTAGTTGAGGCCAGTTCATTGGCTATATTTAAGAGGGAGTTAGATGTGGCCCTTGTGGCTAAGGGGATCAGAGGGTATGGAGAGAAGGCAGGTACGGGATACCGAGTTGGATGATCAGCCATGATCATATTGAATGGCGGTGCAGGCTCGAAGGGCCGAATGGCCTACTCCTGCACCTAATTTCTATGTTTCTATGTTTCTATCAGTATACACTGCATTTCGTTGTCTCTGTACTGGACACTGCACAATGACAGTAAAGTTGAATCAACAATCTCTAAATCATATTTTACTGTATTATTATATTCAGGCTATCCCATTGAAGAGCCTATCATTAAGCTCATTAGTGTTCATAATTTATCAAGAAAATTGTAACAGCGATTAAAACTGACCAGCTCAATCAATTAGGAGGTCCAAAAATATCAAAAATTAGAAACAATGCACAGCGTGAAATTAGCACAGGAATAAGAGCTACCACAGAAATGAAGCAATTAATGTTCAGCTGTATGGAATGGCCTTTTATGAAGCCACATTCATAGAGAGCCCCTCACAAGTAAAATCGCACACAGTAACAAGATTACAAAGCAACGCTCTTATTTTGTTCCTGAACAAAAATTAATCATCATCCTGCTGTTTCCCATTGTGTTGTGCTACAACAACTCTGAGACCATGATACACACTAATACATCAAGCAAGCAGTACATGACAGCAAGTGTTCTCATGTCAGTGATGGCAAGACAGTATATTTGTCATTCGTATACACAAACTAAAACCATCATGATATTTTACTGAGTAAATAAATTACAGTTTATTTCCTCTTCCCAGTAAAACATCTGCATACAAACAAAATGCTCCTTACTTCCACCCTCTGGGACTTTTCTTTCATGCAAGTTCCCATATTCCTAACTAAGGATGAACAGGCAGCATGTTCCAAAATCATCAATGATACTTTGTTCCAGCCACTGTAAGGTGCACGAGAGGAATTGTGATTGACATAACCTTTCATTATCTCAGAAGTACCAGCTGCTTACTGCACTTCAGTAACCAATTACTTAACCTTACCAATGTTCTAGGCTGCCTTTATATTTTCTCTAGTCATATGTTTGGGTCAGTAAAGAGTATAAGGTAACATTTATTTAAGAAAATGAGGCTGACATGTGTAAATAATGACAGTCCAGTAATGTCAGACTATATACAGTATATCCATCCATAATTCTGACAGATATTATAATAAATTTAATTTTAAATGCCTTTTGTGCTGCACTTAATGTTAAATTAAAACAAAACTACCAAACATATGTCATTTCATACAGGCTCTCCTAATGTTAAAAGTGACAGTTCATAGCAAGACTTTTAATCCAAACATTATCCAGCGATGCATGAAACCAGGAGTCAGCAACGTTTCATGCAATGATAAGCACATAAATATTTTTGCAGAATTGACAGCTTCAACCGTAAAACATCAATATAGTGTACAATTTCTGATTGGGTTTCTATAACTTCAGGTTTCAAATGAAGTTTAACCAATTTTGAATGCCAAAGGCATTAAAAGAAACAAGCCAAACTCACTGGAAATACTGTATGTTTAATCTCCAAATGAACAAAAAATTGACAATATTTTATTTACCGGTAGAATCTTCTTCCTGCATATGCTATAATTTATATTCTATCAACATTAAAGAGGTGAGTAAATCTAATACCATTTTGTAGCTCTAATTTTGCAAAGATCACAAAGTTGACACTGATTTATTATTACTGGTGGCAGGGAAGACTAACAATTTATCCCCATTTTCTTAGCGTAGCAAGTGGTGTAAGCAACCGGTCCTTCAGTGTCACTTACAGGAAGGTTGAAAATAAACTCAACAATGGTATCTTTCATGCTGCCATTCCTTCTAAATGGCTGGTGCATTTTTGATTTGGTATATTTGTTTTTTTTACTATGTAACAAATACAGATTTACCCAAGCAGACGGCAGAGTGCAGTTGGGAAAATATTTGAGAATGGAATATTAGGAAAACTCACCATTTACTGCAAATACTGTAGAGGATGACATGTTTAGGAGTAAAAGGGTACTGTGACAGTGTCCCGAACGTTCGATGCCACCCTATACCAATCACTGGCTGACAGGCCAGGAGAACTCAATCCCCAGATGGGTCCAATTACTCCTTATAAAATCTGGGCAGTCCAGCCAGAGAAGGGAGGAAGGGAGGAGTCTCCCTGGTAGCTGTGTTCCCCTCTCGCAGGTTCGAGAAAGTCTGAGCCACTGGGCCAAACCTGAGATCACCAGCACTAGTGTGGTCAAGATTAGGCTTCTGGGAAGAAGCCCTAGACAGCCAGCAGCTCTGCTGAAATTAAGGCTGAGTAGCCAGGCCAAGCATCTTCCTGCCCACAGGCAACAAGGGACTGTGCCCACTCACAGAGGCAAAGACTGAGCTACCAGGATAACTCTGAGACCGTCAGCATCGCCTCTTCAAGCCCAAAGCAGGCAAGATAAATCTAAGACTACCCGCGCCTCCTCTCAAGGCAAGGGTGAAATGCAGGGAGAGGCCTGAGATCACCACACCTCCTCCTTCGAGACCAGGACTGAGCTGTCGTGACAAGCCCAAGTTCGCCAGAGCCACCGTACATGCACCCGGTGGACGTCGAGGGACAGTGCCCCCATGTAATCTTGACTTTCTTGTCACTGTAAATAAACTATATCATGCAAGTTCGCCCAATTGTATGTGTTGGAGTGGTCACTGCCGAGCCCGGTGTTATCCCTAATGCCACAGTACCTATTTGTGAAAGTGGAGGTGTAATCTGCTTGTATGGAGATAACAAATAGATGAAAGGAGAAAAGAGCTTTTTGATTTTTTAAAGTGTCAGTATTTGTATATACATCCAGAAACTATTTATGATTAAGATTACATTTGGATGGCATAAACTAGTAAAGTGAGGCATCAGCATGAACCATAGAAAAGATGAAATGATTTTAATTAGGAAGTCCTTTTACTAGTGGCTTCACATACTGAAGGACATAAATGTTCTTTCTTCTCCCCGCCGATTCCTCCCGACCCTCACCTGCCCACCGATGACGCCCAGCCTCGCCGCTACGGCAACTCGGACTTTCTTCTCCCCGCCGATTCCTCCTCCTCTCTTAAACGACATAAATGTTCTTCTGGATTGTAATGGCCTTGGTGTAGAACATGCTGAATTTCATCCAGTATATCATTAGGCAAGCAAACAATGGTGGGGAGAGAATGCAGGAGTTACTTGAAATTAGAGAAATAAATATTCATGCCACTGGGTTGTAAACTGCTCAAGCAAAATATGAGGTGCTGTTCCTCCAATCCCCCTGCCAGTTCCACTGTTCACATCATTGTATCCCTCTTGTTATCAAACCTTCCCCAGCCCACAATGGGCTAGTATGGGATCCAGCCCTCCTGATATCATCTGTTGCAGGCCTGGATTTGTTCTGGCCTATTCACACCTCCAGTTTTATCACCCCCCCCCCCCCCCCCCCCCACCACCCCTGAAGAAGGGTTCCAACCTGAAACGTACCCTATTATTTTTCTCCAGAGATGCTGCCTGACCTGCTGATTTACTCCAGCATTTTGTGGCGATCTTCGGAATAAACTAGCATCTGCAGTTCCTTCCTACACATTTCAATGCTGGGCAATCTGGTCGGTGGGATGGACTAAGCTAGTCTGTTTAAGAAGCAATTATGATTTATGCCAATCAAAAAATAGTGCTTTTGAATCCATTTTTAATACTTCCTAACCATTACTCTGTGATGCTCATCACTGACAAGAATTAACTTTTGGAAAGTATGTATTTTGTTGGGTAACTGTATGAAATAAGAATGCTCTCATTCAGGTCTTTGTTAGTTTTTAATTAACTATGTCATCTGAATGCTGGGATATCAAATTGAGCATGACTGGAAAATGCGCTTGACTTGAAAAATGAATAATCTTAGAAAATTACACAACTAACATTTTAAAATTAGAGAGGCAGCAAATTAAGATGGCACATTAATCACATTAATCACATAATTAACGATCATAATTATGGAGCAATTCATATTTATTAATAGAGCAATTATATCAAGGTTGAAATACTTCTTATAAAAACTTAGTTAAATAATGATCGTTATAGTTTCGCTTGCAATTTGTTTTATTGTAACCAAAGCAAATGTGAATAAAGCAGGGATAGGTTTAATATTTTTACTTAAAAATTACTTTTCAGCCAAACCTGACAACAGAAAACTATAGACACTAAAAGCTGCAGTAACTCAGCGGGTTAGGCAGCATCTCTGGAGAAAAGGAATCGGTGGTGTTTCGGATCGAGACCCTTCTTCAGACTGACGTTCAATGGAAAGGGAAAAGAGAGATATAGAAGTTACATACAACAAATAAATGAAAGATATGCAAAAAGCAACGATGATCAAGGAAAAATGGAGCCCACAAATCCATTGTTGGCTGTGGGTTAGGTGATAACGAGTAATAGACAGTGAAACTCAACAGGGCGACAGTCAAACTAGTACGATGGCTGGGGTGGGTGAGCGATGGAGAGAGAGAGAGAGGATGCAAGTGTTACTTGAAGTTAGCGAAATCAAAATTCATACCGCTGGGTTGCAAGCTGCCCAAGCGAAATATATATTGGCCACACAGAAAACTATACTTCATCTTTAAGTTTCACTCTAGTTGCTAGAATATCGTGTAAAGATCAGATTGAAGAACTAATGGTTCAAATATTGTTTAATAGTTTTTATTTGAACTGTTAGATCTTTAGCTATTTAGTTACAGGCAGCCGTAGGCAATCTCCTTCGCTGACCGGGCATTTTGATTGGCTCATTGAAGTTTTCAGGACCAGGGAAAACCTACCGGTAGGTTAAATGCCCGCTAAACTTTATTATACCTCTTAAAAGTGTCTCCACTCCTTCTCCCCTCCTATCCCCCCCCCCCAGCTCCCCCGCGCTCTCTAAAGGACTTACCGTACACTGTGGCAGCCATTTACCTTCCTCTTCATCGTGCAGACAGCGCTCCCCCGCTTTCCCTGGCCCCCGCCTTTGCGATGTGTTTGTGTGTGTGCGGTCGGTTTTCCAGGCGAGTGCCCTCGAGTTTGAAGGTCGAAGACACACTTCTGGACTCGCGGATTCTGTCGCCCAAGTGGGACAGCCCCTTTACAGAACCCAATGTTTGAAAGGAGAAAGAAAGTGAAGCAAGGTGTATTAATATTCTTACATTTGGACAAAAAAATTTATTGTAGCAAGTGTGTATTACTGAACTTTGTATTGCAGCAAGTTCCTATCAGAGTAAACCACAGAAAACTACTTTGTCCGTATTCAAGAACATTCAGTTCATTTATCAGGACAATCTTTTAATGTATGTGTTTCAGACATTTTGAATTCAATTTCACAAGGTGCCAAAAGAATTCAAAACTCTAAAAGGTTCCAATTTGTTGAATGAATTTCTGCTGACACTCCTTCGTCAATGTACATGATACGTAGCAATAGTCTAAAGTATTTCAAATGACTGAAATGTGTTAATTTGTTCTTCAGTATCCACAGTTCACAGCTTTAAATAAAACCCATACTTTTGTTTTGTGTAATTTAATTTTTTGATACAATTTAAAGCAAATATGTACAGAAATATCAAATAATTAAAATTAGTTATTACAAACTTCAATCAAGGGAGACATCAACCATTGGTGCCTTCGACTCTTTCAGTACAATGTGCTAAGAAATTTTCCCTCAAGAGAACGACATAGTATATTTATGCAATTTCTATGTTTGCATTATAATATATCCCTCTTTTTCATTCTTGTCATTACAGAACATAAACAAGTAGATGGGTGTGTATTTCAAGGTTATCATCAAGTGTCATTATGACATTGATATACCAGAAGTTGAGGTTCAGTTTTTTATTTGCGTTTGCTGTGTTTGTGCATTTGTGTTTTGAAATCTGACTGGGAACTTTACCAGTGGGAAGCATGGGCTGATTTTTAGTCACTGACAAAATTAAAACAACAATTTTTCACAAGTAGATTCTTCATGTTTGTTAATGATACCATTGTTGTCAGCCAGATAAACAACAATGATAATATGAGGTACAGGAAAGAGATTGGAACCATGGGCGGAAAACCCGGGGGAGGCAGAGGGGACACGTCCACCCCCATGTTTTGAGAGGTGGGGGACATCCCCCCCAAGTTTTTGTGATCCCGATTTTAAAATCTCCGCTTTTAGCGCTGGATTGAGCCTCCGAAGCCTCGCGCGTGTGTGTGTGAGTGTGTGCATGCCATAGTGGCCGCCAAAAAATTGTGTCCCCGTCCCCTCCATGTTTTGATAGCGAGTTCCGTTCTTGATTGGAACCATGTGTTATGGTGTCAGAACAACAATCTTGCCTTTAATGTCAACAAGACTAAAGGGTCGGTTGTTGACCTGTGAAAGTGGGGCATGTGACGTGGTGGTGAACACAACCCTGACCTCATCAACAAAGCTGCTTCCAGTGAACAGCTTCAAGTTCAAGTAATTCAACTTACCTCATCTCTTACCACCATTCAGGAACCAAACCAGTCCTTCTAGATGAAGCAGCAATTAAATTGCACTTCAAATCTAACTTTCTGCATTCAGTGCTCAAGATGAGGTCTCCCACACATTGGAAAAAAAAATATTATAGATTGGCTGATAACTTTGAGATCACCTCTTGTTTGCAAGGAAAACTCTCAGCTTTGAGTTTCTTGTCACTTTATTTCTCCATTGTATTTCCATCCTGACCTCTGTCTTTGGCCTCCAACACCATTTCAACATAAGTCTGAAGAATAACATCTCAAGTCGAGTTTATTGTCGCATGCAGAGGTATGGTGAGATGCAAGCACAACGAAAACCTTGCTTGCCGCACCATCACAGGCACTGAGAGTCAGCCAACACACATAAATATAAATTGTGTGTTAAGTATTTACATTCCACAGAACAGTGAAAGAAAAAAACTGTGCAAAAAAAAATCAGTGCAAAAATACACAATTGGAAAACAAAGTCCATGGTAGCACAAGAGGTGGTCTGTCATGTTTCATTACCAAGGTAGGATGGGGTCAAGGAAAGAGCGTTCACATCGCGGCCCTGTTTTCACCAATCTTTCCACCACCACGCAAAAGAAGCACAAGAAGCGCAAGACAGACACCATTGTATGCAGATGCTGAGAAGTGTATTCATCTCTGGCTGAACACCTTCTAATCTTTAGTGTGGACTCGATAAGAAGAAGAAGACCAAGGTAGGATTAGGGTTGCACAGGTCAGTTTAAAAACCTGATGTGCCTTGAATCTGGTGTTGTGGAACTTCGGATTCTATACCTCTTGCCCGATGGTGGCAGTGAGAAGAGAGCATGGCCTGGATGATAATTAAGGGCCTGTCCCACTTACGTGTCCTTGGCATGCAAATTACGTAACGTCGTGGTCGCGATGAGGCGCACGGGCATCGTATGGCCGCGCGGGGCCGGTCCCACTGAGAAACGCGGTGGGGTATGTAGTTGTGCGCGACATTGCGCGGGACTCCGAAGTTTTTGTAGTGAACGGAATCTTTGCGCGCCAACGGCCTGTCGCGGAACTGACGGCCAAAGTGGGACAGGTCCAAGACCCTGGCGCGATGCAACGTCTCACCTTCAACAGCAGCAGAAGCAGGCAAACAATCGCTGAGCTCGGCCTGGGGCTCACGGCCGTTGCAGTCCGGATCCGCCCGCATTTCTACTCCCAGAGTGGGGCCAAGAAAATTGAAGATAGACACAAAATGCAGGAGTAACTCAGACTGAAGAAGGGTCTCGATCCAAAACATCATTCATTCCTTCTCTCCAGAGATGCTGCCGGTCCTGCAGTTACTCCAGCATTTTGTGTCCATCTTGAAATGACGTAATGCGCTCTAGATGACTGTGCGGTCGAATGAAGTTGCTCGCAACCTTCGCGGGACCGTTTCGGCTCAACACGACCACGAGGTTGCGTAATTTGCGTGCCAAGGACACGCAAGTGGGACAAGCCCTTTATCCTTCATGATCAATGTCGCCTTCTTGATGCAGAACCTTTATATAGAAGCTTGATGGTGGGGATGGTTGTGCCCATAATAGAATGGGCCGTGTCCACCACTCTATGTAACCTCCTGCGTTCCTGTGCATTGTAATTGCTGTAACTGGCCATGATGGAACTAGTCAGGACACTTTCTACAATGCATCTCTTGAAGTGTGTTATAGTATATAATCCAATTCTCTTTAAGCTTCTAAGAAAATAGAGGCAGTGACATGCCTTCTTCTAAATTACATCTATGTTTTGTACCCAGGACAGGTTATCAGAGACATTGGTGCCAAGGAATTTCAATCTGCTGACTCTCTCCATCGCCAACCCATGATTGAAACTGGCAGATCGTCTCCTGACTCTGAAGTCGATAATTTGTCTGCTGGTTTTGATGACATTAAGTGAGATGTTGTTGTTTTGGCAATACTCAACGAGGTATTCTTTCTCTTTGTCTCTCACATCCTTTCCTCTTCTCTCTCTTCATCTGTCTAAGCGCATTGTATTCTTTGGGATTCAACAGTGACATTAACAATTTCAGATAACTAACCTTTCGATCAGAACTTGCTGGTTCTGATGCATGGCCATCCTCCTTAACATTGTCTTTCTCTTTCTGCCTGATGTTACCCAAACTGCGGGGTACTTCCAACTTTTATATTTTGCTTCTGTTTTGTGGCAACTGTTGTGTTTTGCATATCACACTTTCAACACATGTTATATTTTTTAAAATATTTTCTCTCTAATTGCTCCCATTCATCTGTTAAATAATCTGCTTTGCAAGCTGCACATTACCTGGACAACCATGGTCTCCAACGTATTGTAGACTTTCCCTATGTCCTCTTAATCTTGCTGCATCACACTTGCTTTCTCATTTTTCCCAATAGCCCAGAAGGGCCACTAAGCAGGCCAGACAGCATTCCTCCCTCCATAGAATGCTGCTTGACCTGCTCAGTATTTCCTGCACTTTGTTTCAGTAATAAGTTTTGCATTTTCATGATCAATGTTCGTGTTTATATAAAACAGGGATAATTGGCAAATTTGGGGATAAAATAAGCTAATTTAGTAATTCAGTAAATTGTACTGCAAAGTATTTTATCTTCACTGCAAAACTGCATCTTGCACACTGTATAATATTCATGAGGGAATCAAGAATTACTTGAATAATATATTATTCTAATATTTCATCCTTTATCTTAATATGAATAAACTGATTATTTTATGTCTATAAATCAAGCTCGAGTTTAGTTTTGACAAGGTACAAGATAAGCTTTCATGAGCTGACATATTTTAAAACAATTGTCCTGTAAATATCTGAGAACAATCTATTAAATTTTGCAAAGGGCACATTTTTATAATTTACCCTGATCCTGACAGTTGGAAAGAGATCAGCTGGTAAATAGCACATATACTTTAAAATATATCACTGACAAAGTGAATAGTTCATGCTTAATTTTGTTTTTAATATTTTATCCAAAGAAAAGAACCAAATGAAATTAACACATCTGCTTCTAATAATGGCTTCATTTGGACGCTTTCATGTGCAACAATGTTTTATTCCATTAAAGCTCAAGTAGTCTGGCATGATCAGGACTGATGGTGCTGGACTAGCAGATTTTTCCAAATTTTCAAATGTTATTCTATTAATACAACAATTCATTTTAAAGAGAATAATTTTTTTTTGCAGCGAACCAGGTAACTTGCATAGAAGCACGTGAGCCAAATGAACAAAAGTTCATGGGAACCAGGGGCATTTGAGCAAAAGGGGAAATAGAAAGCTAGATTGGTAAATCAAATAGTCTGTTGGAGGATCATCAGAGTATTAAAGAATACTAGACTTAGAGAGAGAGAGAGGGGGGGGGGGGAGAGAGGGGGGGAGGGGGGAGAGAGAGAGAGAGAGAGAGAGGGGGAAGAGAGAGAGAGAGAGAGAGAGGAGAGAGAGATGGGGGAGAGGAGAGAGAGAGGGGAGAGAGAGAGAGAGGGGGAGAGACAGAGAGAGCGAAAATGCAACCGTGCGTCACGCGTTCAGAATGTTCTGGAAATTAAGTGTGCGCGTCTCATGCACGAAAGCTGTTGGCTGCTCTTTGGAATTCAGGGGAGCAGCCTGTCACGTCACACACACACTAAACTCCCCCCCCCTCTAACCACCCCCCCCCCCCCCTCCTCCACCCCCTCTCCCCTCCTCCCCTTCCCCCCTCCCCCCCTCTTCTCCCCTTCCCCTCCACACACACACACACACAGAGCGGACCCGATCTGAGCTGTCAATGAAAGCAACAAATTTTACAACAAAAAGCAGGGACGGGTGGGGCCAGTTGGGTCAGGTGCAAAGGCACTGTGAAAGGAAGGGGGGGGGGTGGGGGAGAGATCTCCCACCCCTGTCCCATTGTGATTAGATATCTGTGAGATGGCGCTGTGACTCATGCAGAAGTTTGATTTTAGTGAGACCACATGAAGGTTCCAATCTCCCTCACCTGTCCCACTGTGATGTCATATGTAAATGAGATCCATTGTGATTGGACATCTGGGAGGTGGCATTGTGAGTCATGCAGGAGTTTGATTTTTAATTTTTTTGATGATTTGTGACCAATTTTATTCAAAATCTGGGGAAATAATTGACGAAATCTAGAGAGGAGTGGATTTCTGAAATCATAAGTTAAATCCCGACTAAAATTGTAAAAATCTCTGCGTTTTTGCATCTGGTTTTCGAGGAGATACGTTTCACCTGCAAAATAACACACACACACACACACACACACACACACACACACACACACACACACACACACACACACACACACACACACACACACACACACACACACACACACACACACACACACACACACACACACACACACACACACACACACACACACACACACACACACACACACACACACACACACACACACACACACACACACACAGTGTTTTAATAGAGACTAGATCAAGTGCAGACCAGTTTGGTCTGTTCCCGCAACGTGCGGTTGCGAGGGGAGGGGGTGGCCTGAGGCGTCACACACACACACTAACCAACCTCTCACACACACACACTAACCACCCCTCATACACACACTAACCATCCCCATTGATATTATATTAAGAAGGGAGGGAAGAGAGGGATAGGGTTGCCCAGCAGCCCTCGGCCTCAGAGAGCCTCAGCTCCATGGCCTCGCATCCTCGGCGCTTCAGAACCCGAGTACGGGGAGGGGGTGGTGAGTGGGCGGGCGGGCGTGATGGTGAGTGAGCCAGCGGGCTGCCAGCGAGGACGGCGAAAAGCAGCGGGGTACCAGCCGATCTGTGGCTTCGGCCAGCGTGACAGAGCGGGCCGGGGGGGGGGGGGGGGGGGGGGGGGGAGTGGAGGAGAGCCGGGCGGCAGCAGCCATTATGGTCGCGCGGGGCACGCGTTGAGGCAAAAAAATGACTGAATGGGGGGGGGGGGGGGGGTGAAGGATTTTATTAAAGATATGTAGAGAAAAATTACTAAATTTAATGAGGAGTGGATTTGTGAATGTAAAAGTAAAATCACTAGCGAAATGGTAAAAATCTTGGCGTTTTTGCGTCTGGTTTTCGCGGAGTTATGAATCAAAGGCAAAATCAAAGGCAAAATCGAAATGACATACACCCACACACACAGAGTTTTAAAAGTATATATGATATGATTAAAGTTTTTGCAAAGATATGTGAATAGGCAGTATTGATGTTGAACACAATAGCTTATCAAGTTATTCATACTGGTTCATGCCAAGGCCTCAGCTGACAACATTTTATTTCATTTACTGGAGAATGGCATTGTTGTCATTGCCATTGTTTACTGCCTCTCTAATTTTCCTTGAAAGTTTGATAGGATAATTAAATAAGTAAATGAACACCAGGGATTATTCAACCAGTAAAAACAAATTACTGTTAACTGAATTGTATTTTCTCCACAGGTTAACAAGGTTCTAGGATAATGTACATTGTTGAGGTAGATCAAGATGACATTAGATCACTGGGAGATGGACAGATGCGACCTAGTTTGTATGGAATTATTTTTATCTGTAATAGAGGATCAATTCTATCTACCGTATAGCTTTGTACCGTGTGTACATAAATCCAAGCAAGGTATGATTTACATCTAGTTCATTCACTAGAATTGTGCATGATAATTTTTCATACTTGTACAATGCCAGTATTCTGGGGTAAATAACAGGATTCATGTATTTCAATATTAAAATTATGGGAAGAAATAATGGTGAAATGTTATACAGAAATGCAAGATGAACACAATAAAGAAAAATAAGATATTAGTTAAAACAGAAGGTAAGGGAAGTTGTAGAGGTAAATGAACATGCTATGTATTTTACTGTACTGTATGACTGTGACACTGATTGAGATTTCTAGTGGTGAATATGGATGGAGGATTTCCACAAGACTTCACCTATTTGCTTAACACTTCCATTCAAGAAGCAGCAAGGTCCCTGATGCACACACAGAAGGCGAGTAAAGGGCCTGTCCCACTTACACGATTTTTATGGCGACTGCCGGCACCCATCATAGTCGCAGCAGGTCGCCGAAAAATTTCAAAATGTTGAAAATCCAGCAGCGATCAGAAAAAGGTACAACTCTTTGGGCGACTACTCACGACCATACAGGCATCACTCCGCAAACATTTTTGGCGACCTGCTGCGACTATGACAACTGCTGGCAGTCGCCGAAAAAATCACATAAGGAGAAAGCCGCAGAAGTTCTTCCCTTCTGCATTGCCATAGCTAACAAAAAGTTTCAGTATTTATGTGTTTCATTATTTTCTTTTTACTGGCAAAGGTTCATCTCAAAATATTGCCTTGTATGGAATAGTTATCTTTATTTTCAATACCATAACAATATTTGCACATTTTTCTTTTCTTGTGTAATCGCACTGAATTCCTTTGCCTAAAAGTAGCATCTCTTCATTTCACTGGAATGTTCTTATTTTTACTAGCATTTAAACATTTCATTAAGTAGAGGTTTACCTACCAAAAAAATATCTGTGGCACAGCTATAAGATATTGCGTGATTAAATCATATCCCACATCTCCACATCTTTTATTTTCCCACTGCAGCTCGTTAAAATGTAGGCAGGTAGTATTTCCCCATGTACAAGGAATAACAATATAAGCCACTTGCAGCAATATGTGAGGCCTGCTGCCCACACTCATCATCTGTGTACTTCATTGCACAAACTTACATGTATCAGTATTCCTCTGGTTGATCTTGCTGGCGAAGCCAATTATGGGGACAAAAGAGTAGGCCCTGTTGTGCTTAGGCTTCGTGTGATATCAATGATTCCTGGATGCCAGACATTCAGAAACATCTAAAAATGTAATCAATATAAAAATGAAATTTAATTTTCTTTTAAAATCACCTTGAAATACTGAAATTACTAAAAATATCAAAACAAACACTAGTACTGAAAAATGTGACTTACCTGTTTAATTTTTGTATTAGAGCCATATAGCATGGTAAAAGACTACACAACCCAACTCCTCCATGCCAACCAACTAGTCCCATTTGCCCACACTGAGATAATAGCCCTATGTACGATTCCTATCCAAATACCTGCGCAAATGTATTTTAAATGTTGTTATACTACCTGCCTCAACTACTTCCTCTTCAGCTTGATCCATATACCCACCTCTCTCTATGTGCAAATATTTCCCTTCAGGTTCCTATTAAATCTTTCCCCTCCATCAACTCATTTAAGTCAAGACTAAATACTTATCTATACTCCCAAGCCTTTCCTGACGTCCTCTGAGTGAGGGCTACATGTATATATGTATGTAGTTTGTTTTGTTGTGCTATTCTTATAACAAATGTAAAGCACTTTGGCCAACGAGAGTTGTTTTTTAAATGTGCTATATAAATAAATGTGACGACTCATCTTAAACCCTTCAGTTCTTGATTCCTCTACCATGGGGAGAAATATTTTGTGCATTCGCCCTTTCTATTCCCTCAATGATTTTATAACCACTATGTTTATCTCACAGCTGTACAATTATAATTCAAATGATTGGTCTTGCTGGATCCAAGAACAGTTCTTCTAGTGTAACAGGTGAGGAATTCCAGTTCTACTATTGGTGAATGAACTCCAATCCAGCAAGGACATCCTGATGCACGGTCTCAATCCAAAATACGATCATCCTTCTGCCTGCATAGATGCTGCCTGACCTGCTGAGTTCCTACACCAATTTGTTTTTTTGCACAGCCAACAAGATTGGAACTTCTGCCTTTGCAAGTCATTTACTTGGGCAACTGCAGTTAGTTTCGGTGTATAAATGCTGGCAAGAGTCTGAATGTGAGAGATGGTCAACTATTTCCCCAGATTTTGAATAAATTTGTTCACAAAACATCAACAATATTTAAAATCAAACTGCTGCATGAGTCAGTGCCACCTCACAGATGTCCAATCACAATGGATCTAACTTACATATATGACATCACAATGGGACAGGTGTGGGAGATTGAAACCTTCACGTGGTTCCACTAAAATCAAACTGCTGCATGAGTCAGTGCCATCTCACAGATGTCTAATCACAATAGATCTCATTTACATATGCCATCACAATGGGACAAGGGTGGAAGATCTCACCCCCTCCCTTCCACCTCCATGCCTTTCCCCCACTACCCACTTCTCTCTCTCCCGCTCCTCTCTCCCACTACACTCTCTCTCCAACTTTCCCCTCCCCCTCTTCTTCTCCCCACCCCTCTCCTCTCACTCCCCCCCCTCTCCTCTCCCTCCTCCCTCCCCCCACGCCTCATCCACCCTCCCCCTCTACCACCCCCATCCCCCTACCTTGTCTCCCCCTTCACCCTCCCCCCATCCTCCCCCTCCCCACTCTCTCCCCATCTACCCCTCCCCACTCTCACCCAATCTCACCCTCCCCACTCTATCCCCATCTCTCCCTCTCCCCTCCTCCCCCCTCACCCACCCATCCTCTCCTCCTCCCCCCCACCCCCTCTCACTCTGTATCTTACCCTTCTGTCTCTGCCCCTCTCTCTCTGTCTCTCCCCATTCTCTCTCTGCCCTTACTCTCTACCCCCCCCCCCCCCCCCCCCTCTAGACGCACCTGCGAGTTGTGGCTATGCGTCAGTGGATAGGGCGGGTATGGGGTAAAAGGAGCAAATTAATAATATTAATATAATATCAAGGGGGGTAGTTAGCGTGTGTGCGGGGTGGTAGTTAATGTGTGTGACGCCACATACCGCCCCCTCCCGCAACCGCACGTTGGGGGAACAGACCCAACGGGTCTGCACTTGGTCTAGTATACTTTTAAAACTGTGTGTGTGTGTGTGTGTGTGCGTGCGTGTGGATGTGCGTGTGTCATTTTGCATGTGAAATGTATTTTCTCGAAAACTAGACTCAAAAACACAGAGATTTTTACAATTTCGGTAGGGATTTAACTTACGATTTCATAAATGCACTCCTCTCTAGATTTGGTCAATTATTTCCCCAGATTTTGAATAAAATTGTTCACAAAACATCAAAAAACATTTATAATCAAACTGCTGCATGAGCCAGCGCCACCTCACAGATGTCACATCATAATGGATTCATTTACATACATGACATCACAATCGGGCAGGTGAAGGAGATTGGTCCCACCAAAACCAAACTGCTGCATGAGTCAGTGCCATCTCACAGATGTACAATCACAATGGATCTCATTTACATATGATATCACAATGGGACAGTGGTGGGGATCTCTCTCCCCCCCCCTTCTACCCCCGTGCCTTTCCCCACTCCCTCCTTCTCTCTCTCTCCCTTTCTCCCCTTTTCTCTCTCTCTCTCTCTCCCCCTTTCTCTCCCCCCCCCCTGTGGATTAAAGCATTGTTTATTTCTTTTTTTTCATTGCATAGAATTTTATTGTTTCTCATTTAACTGCTCTATTATTGTTGATTCCACTGTTTTTCATTGCATTGAATGTAATTATTTCTCACTTGACATCGCTAATCCTTAACATTAACATTTAATTTCAAAGACAGTTTTTAAAATAAATTTGCCGTCTCCATTGACAGCTTAGAATAGAAAGTATCCGATGTTTGTGGTGGTGGGGGGGGTGGTGGTGTTGTATGTGACGACGACGCAGGTAGCTCCTCCCCCCGCACTCCAGAGCTGCCGACAGCTTTGGTGCATGAGACGTGCGCAGCATTTCCAGAACATTCTGAACGCTTCAGCGGATAACGCATGCTTGCTTTTCGAGTACGTTCCTCGAATTCCTCACCAACCGCCATTCTGACTTTGCTTGCGAAGAGCAACGTCCTGAATTCCATTTCTCTCAAGATAAGAATCTGATTCAATTTAATTCAATAGACAATAGGTGCAGGAGTAGGCCTTTCAAGCCAGCACCTTTGTTTTAACTTCAAAACCGTTGTGTTTTTTTGTATTACAGTTAACAGTTCATTTCATAGGATAAGAATCTGATTCAATTTCATTCCTTTGTTTTAACTTCAAAACCGTTGCGTTTTGCGTCTTACAGTTAAGTTAATTTCATAGGATAAGAATCAGATTCAATTTCATTCCGTTGTTTTAATTTCAAGACCGTTGCGTTTTTGTGTTCACCTAAGTCTACCAATTCTTACAGTTAACAGTTCATTTCACAAACAGCTCTTTTTACTTTTTGAGCTGTTTGTTTTTGTGTAATTCATTTTGAGACAATTGATCTTTCAGTCTCCATTGACGTTATAAATCTTAAAGAGTACATTTCATTTAATAGATTACATTTTTAGATTAACATTTGATTGAATTTCATAGTTAATTTCTTTTTTTCCCATTGCATTGAATTTAATTGTTTCCCATTTAACTGTTAATTATTGATTCCATTGTTTTTCATTGAATTGAATTTAATTATTTCTCACTTAACATCACTAATTCATTAACATTAACATTAACTTTTAATTTCAAAGACTGTTTTTAAAAATAAATTTGCTGTCTCTTCATTGACAGCTTGGATTAAAAATCATTGTTTTTTAACTTTGTGAATGTTTAATTTTTTTTGCTTTTCTTAAAAGATAGTTTTATAAAAAAAAACATTTTCTAACTAACGTTACATTTTTACAATTTTTTAATTTTTTAATTCTTAAAGATTATCTTTAATTCTTAAAGACAACATTTAATTTCAAAGACAGCATTGTGGAGTGGAGAGCCAGTTAATTGTATCCTCCATTGACCTGTTGCGGCGGTATGTGAACTGTAGTGGGTCGAGGTTCTATTCGAGGTAGGAGTTGATGTGAACCATAACCAACCTCTCAAAGCACTTCATCACCACAGACGTTAGTGCCACTGGTCGATAGTCATTGAGGCACGTCACCTTACTCTTCTTGGGCAGGTGCTCTTATTGATGCAGGTGGGAACCTCAGACCTCTGAAGTTAGAGGCTGAAAATGTACGCAAAAACTCCCGCCAGTTGGTCTGCACAGGTCTTGAGAACTCGACCGGGTATACCATCAGGTCCAGGCACTTTCCAAGGGATCACACCCCTGAAGGATCTTCTCACATGACTGTGACTGCAATAACGTCAGTGCGAATGGGGGCTCGAGAAGGCACATCAGTATTCTCCCTATCGAACCGTGCATAGAATGCATTAAGCTCGTCAGGGAGTGATGCTTCACTGTTATTTGAGCTGCTTCCTGATTTCACCTTGTAGGAGGTGATGGCATTCAAGCCCTGCCACAGTTGCCGAACATTCGTCTCATCCTCCAGCTTAGAGCAGGTCCCTTTTAACTATCTGGACTTCTTATAGACCTCTGCATCTCCAGACCTGAATGCCTGGGATCTGGTCTTCAGAAAAATGCGTATTTCATGGTTCATCCAAGGCTTCTGGTTAGGAAACACTTGAAAGGTTTTTGTTGGAACGCAGTCCTCCACACATTTCCTTATGAAGTCTGTAACCACTGTGGCGTATTCATTCAGGTCCGTTGCCGAGTCCTTGAACATTGCCCAGCCTACAGGCTCCAAGCTGTCCTGTAGCCCCGACCACGGGTGAACATTGGGGAAGATTAGAGGAAGATGACTGACTTTGGTGCCTTCCCTCACAGTGGGAAACTTTGATTCTGCTGTGTGGGGATGTTTTATATTGAATTCTATCGTGTGTTGTGTTCTTTATTTTTATTGAATGGCTGTAACGCCTCGGGATAAGCTATCTGGTGCTTGTTGATCACGGCGTGCAGCTCCTCCAGTGCCAGACGAATGTCTGCCTGAGGTGGGATGTGGACCATGGTCAGGATGATGGAGGTGAATTCCCTCGGTAGGTAGAAAGGGGCGGCACTTCACCGTTAGATGTTCGAGGTGCGGGGAGCAGGAGATAGGACTGCCACGTTTGAGAACCATGCAGAGTTGACCATGAGGCAAACGCCCCTTCCACTCCCTTTCCCAGATGCCTGTGTACGGTTCACATGGTGGATGGAGAAACCTTCAGGCTGGACCACTGAGTCTGGGGAGCTGGGAGTTAGCCATGTCTCTGTGAAACAGAACACAGAGCTTTCCCTCAGCTCCCATTGGTAAAGCAGCCTTGCCCTTAAGTCCTCCACTTTGTTTTCTAGTAACTGTACATTCTCTAGTAGGATGGTAGGGAGAGGGGGCTGAAGTCCCCTGCACTTCAGTCTTACTTGTAGTCCTGCCCGACGACCACGTTTCCGTACTCCATGAAGGCCTCCTCGGTGTTTACAGGTACAGTACTTGCGAGTCTCCGCGAGGCTGGGGATTCCCCAGCGATCGGGATTTCCCTTACAGTCGGCACCTCCAGCTCCGTTGCTGCTGGAAGATCCTGCCCGATGGCCTCGATTCCGGACACCATGAAGGCCTCCCCGATGTTTACAGGTACAGTACTTACTGTACCTGCGAGCCTCCGCGGGTGGCATTGTTGGTTTAGGAGGATGTCACGGCAGTGATCAGAGGTACATTACGGACGGTTCGTCTAGTGAGAGAAAACAGGGAATTATAGACCAGTTAGCCTGACATCAGTGGTGGGGAAGATGCTGGAGTCAATTATAAAAGATGAAATAGCGGCACATTTGGATAGCAATAACAGGATCGGTCCGAGTCAGCATGGATTTACGAAGGGGAAATCATGCTTGACTAATCTTCTGGAATTTTTTGAGGATGTAACTAGGAAAATGAACAAGGCAGAGCCAGTGGATGTAGTGTATCTGAACTTTCAGAAAACATTTGATAAGGTCCCACATAGGAGATTAGTGGGCAAAAATAGAGTACATGGTATTGGGGGTAGGGTACTGACATGGATAGAAAATTGGTTGGCAGACAATCACTGCCATGAAGGCCACACCCCTTCCGGTGGGAGGGGGAGGGACTATAAAACCTGTCCAAGTGTTGGCATGGCTCAGTCTGTCTGCAAGATGGTGAGGGAGTGGTCACGACTCTCTGTCTGAACTGGGAAACTACAAAACACTGTGAAAATGCAATGTACTTGAATAAATTATTTGTTAGACCTCAATGAAAATGAAATGAGTTGTTTGGCCTGCCCTGTGCTTGAAACTGCAATGGCAATAGAAATGAAGTGAAAATGCAATCTGTTTGGCTTGGGCCTGCCCTGTGCTTGCAACGGCAATGGCAATGGAAATGTAGTGAAAATGCAATCAGCTGTTTGGCTTGAGCCTGCCCTGTGCTTGAAAGTGCAATGGCAATGGAAATTAAGTGAAAATGCAATCAGCTGTTTGGTTTGAGCCTGCCCTGTGCTTGAAAGTGCAATGGCAATGGAAATGAAGTGTTTTGGGCAGAATTTCTGGCAGTTTCTGAGCCTGCCGGCCCACCAGGCCTGAGTGACTGAGCTGCCAGCCCGCCAGGCCTGAGTGACTGAGCTGCCAGCCCACCAGGCCTGAGTGACAGCGCTGCCAGTCCACCAGGCCTGAGTGACAGCGCTGCCAGTCCACCAGGCCTGAGAGACAGAGCTACCAGCCCAAGAATCCATTTGGCCCCCAATGTCCGTACTAGCCCTCTGGAAACCAGACCCTTTATCCCACAACAACCATACTAGCGCTCCAGAAAGCCCCCCCCCCCCCCCCCCCCCCCACTGGTGGATGGTGGATATGTGGAATATTGCACCAGGGGGGACCAGCCCTCCCTAAGTCAACGGGTCCCACTTAGTCTAGTATTTGTTATTTATTGAACTTTTTTTTCTCTTCCCCCATTATACACTATGTTTACATATTCACATATTCTGTTGTGCTGCAGCAAGTAAGAATTTCATTGTCCCATCCGGGACATATGACAATAAAACACTCTTGACTCTTGAGGTTATCCATTTTGGTGGCAAAAACAGGAAAGCAGATTATTATCTGAATGGTGTCAAGATGGGAAAAGGGGAAGTACAACGAGATCTGGGGTTCCTTGTTCATCAGTCACTGAAAGTAAGCAGTGAAGAAAGCAAATGGCATATTGGCCTTCATAACAAGAGGAGTTGAGTATAGGGCCTGTCCCACTTAGGCTATTTTTAGGCGACTGCCGGCGAGCAGGTTGCCGAAAAAATGGCAACTGGACCCCCCTTCGACATAAAATTTGAAATAGAACCATTACTTTAACAACAAAACAAACACAAAGTCAGCACCAGCGACAACCTACGTCACCTGGCGACAAACTACGTTAATCTCATGACAACCTATGTTAACCTGACGACACCAGGTTAACGTCAGGAGGTCAAGCTAGTCTCATTGGCTTGAAACCCACTGCCAACTTATTGAAAATCCAGCAGCGACCAGAAAGACGCCACGACTCCTTGTGCGACTGAGGAGACTACTCACGACCATACAGGTGATACCACGGCGACAGCCTAGTCACCTGTAGTCGCCTAAAAAATAGACTAAGTTGGCCCTTTTAGGAGTAAAGAGGTCATTCTGCAGTTGTACAGGGCATTAGTGAGACCACACCTGGAGTATTGTGTGCAGTTATGGTCTCCAAATTTGAGGAAGGACATTCTTGCTATTGAGGGAGTGCAGCATAGGTTCACAAGGTTAATTCCCGGGATGGCGGGACTGTCATATGCTGATCGAATGGAGTGGCTGGGCTTGTATACGCTGGAATTTAGAAGGATGTGAGACACTAGATTGAAACAGTAGACCAAGTGGGACCCGTTGGGAGGAATAAAACCAACGTTCAAAGAATCAGTGCAAATCAGGTTAAAAACGGCAAGATATTTTAAAATAAAGGTAATGAAACCAACGTCAATCTTTTAAAAATCTTATATGAAGTGGAATCAAGTTAAAAATGGAATTAATGCAATGGCGAGGTCTTTTAAAAGAAACGGAATAAAATCTTTGAAAAATGTTATATATTACTAGATTAAGTGGGACCAATTGGGTCCCAGTCTCACGTGGGAGGGCTGGTTCCCCAATGCAATATTCCACCTCTCCATCAATTCCAATATTGCTGGCCAGTGGGGGTGGGGGTCTTTCTGGAGCGCTAGCATGGTGTTGTGGGCCGAAGGGACTGGTTTCCAGAGGGCTGGTATGGACATTGTGAGCTGAATGGATTCTTAGGCTGGCAGCTCAGTCACTGAGACCACTCACTCACACAAAATTCTTAAGGGGTTGGACAGGCTAGATGCAGGAAGATTGTTCCCGATGTTGGGGAAGTCCAGAACAAGGGGTCACAGTTTAAGGATAAGGGGGAAATCTTTTAGGACCAAGATGAGAAAAACATTTTTCACACAGAGAATGGTGAATCTCTGGAATTCTCTGCCGCAGAAGGTAGTTGGCTATATTTAAGAGGGAGTTAGATGTGGTCTTATGGCTAAAGCAATCAGGGGGTATGGAGAGAAGGCAGGTACAGGATACAGGAGTTGGATAATCAACCATGATCATATTGAATGACGGTGCAGGCTCGAAGGGCCGAATGGCCTACTCCTGCACCTATTTTCTATGTTTCTATGACAGGAAGTGGTCAAGATGAGACTTTTAATTATTTTGACATTCAAAGAATCAGTTAAAACCACGAGGTGCAATGGAATTAGTGCAATAAAGTCAAAAATCACCAGGTCTTTTAAAAGAAACGGAATAGAAGCAAGGTTTATCTTTTTTAGACTCTTCACTTCCCCCTAGCCAAGCGAGCGGTGTGGAGCCGAGCTAGCGGGGCGGAGAAAGTGAATAAAAGCAAGGTTAATCTTTTTTTTAAAACCGCAAGGAATTTTAAAATAAATCTTTCTTTAAAGATGGCGAAAATGAAGTAGTCAGAATCAAACGTTGCAGAAGTCGAACAGAAGTGACATTGGGGAGCTGATGAAACTGTTTTTGAAATGAGGCCCTCCCCCTGATGTCACTGGAAGGTGGTGGAATATTCTGTTTCACTGTACCGTTGGCAGGAGGGGGGAGGCATTGTGACGTCACTGGAAGGTGGTGTTTTAAAAGGTGGTTTGAGCTTTTTTTGAAACTTTAATCAAGAGTCAAAAGTGTTTTATTGTCATATATCCCAGATAGGACAATGAAATTCTTGCACAACAGTGTATGTAAACATAGTACATAACGGGAGAAAAAAATGTTCAGTGTGTATACATACACATGCACACGGACTCAATAAATATAAAATATAGCGCAATAGGAATAATAGTCTGTTGTAGTTCGTGTTGTCGTGTTTAATAGCCTGATACAGTTTTCAGGCTTCTGTTCCTTCTTCCCGATGGCAATGGTGAAATGAGTGTGTGGCCAGAATGGTGTGCATCTTTGATGATGCTGGCTGCCTTTTTGAGGCAGCGGGGGCAAGGGGGCGGGGGTGGGTGTGAATACACGGGGGGAGGGGGCGGGGAGTGTGAATAACCCGGGGGGGGAGGGGGCGGGGAGTGTTGCACTCGGTAGCGAGAGCCCATTGTGATTGGTGCACTATGAGTGGCATTGCAACATCATCACTGGAAGCCTCCGAAAAAAGGCTCTCTCTGAAAAACTGCGGTTACCGTTGGCAATGTACCATTGTGATGTCATTTGTAAATGAGATCCATTGTGATTGGACGTCTGTGAAATAGCATTGTGACATCATCACTGGAAGCTGCTGGTAAAAGGCTCTCCGTGAGAAGCGGTTTTGGGCTTTAAAAATGTTTTAATCGTGAATAACGTGAAATATAGGATGAAATCTTAAGTGAACCTGAGTACGGCGTGGACAGGGAAAAGGGGTTAGAATATGTGAACATTTAAGCACTAGCTTAAGGAAGATCTAAAAAACATACAAACAATACACAAGATTATTGGTATACTAGGCCACGTGGGACCCGTTAGGCCCTGTCCCACAATGCGCCGGGAGGGGGGGGGGGGGGGGGGGCGTGGCATTGGCGGTCACCCTGGAGACAGGCGCCCCTCAGAGCCAATCACACACCACAAGGAAAATTATGGAATTTATGGAGGCAATGAATTGTCCCCACGTTGAGGGGGGGGCGGGGCAGATGCGGAGTGCGGATGGGTGGGTGGATGTGGGTGTTTGGGGGGGAGGGGACCTGCTAATGGGCATCTTGGCCAGGCCCAGGAACAAACCAACAGGGAGATCCCCCCCCTTGGCCCACCCCACTCCCTGTCTTGTGTCCAAACACCAGGATCGTGAGACTAAAATGCAACCAGAACTTGAGGAGCAGCCCCTTCAGATATTCGTACAGAGGCAACAACCTCACACACTCCATATACTGTACACGTGGAACACGTTCTCTATCTCGCCGAAGAAAATACAGGAGGCCGGCGAGCCCATGATCCGGCCCTGCAACATTTTCCATCCCTCTCATTCTCTCTCTATCTCTCTCCCTCGCACTCTCTCAGAGAGAGGGGGCAGAGACAGAGAGAGGGGGAGAGAGAGAGAGAGGGGCAGAGAGAGGGGCAGAAACAGAGTGTGAGGGGCAGAGACAGAGAGAGGGGCAATGAGAGAGTGGGGCAGAGACAGAGAGAGGGGCAGAGACAGCGAGAGAGGGGCAGAGAGAGGGGGGGGGAGAGAAGGAGAAGGGGGGGAGGGGGGGAGAGAGAGGGAGGGGGAGAGAGAGAGAGGGGGAGAGAGAGGGAGAGGGAGAGGGGGGAGAGGGAGGGAGAGAGAGAGCGAGAGGGGGGGAGAGAGAGGGGGGGGGGGAGAGAGGGGGCGGAGGGGGGAGAGGGTGGGGGGGGGGGGAGAGAGGAGGGGGGGTGAGAGGAGGGGGGGGAGGAGAGGAGGGGGGAGAGAGGAGGGGAGAGAGAGGGAGCAGAGAGAGGGAGGAGAGCAGAGAGGCCGGGGATGGAAGAGGAGGGGAGAGCAGGGGAGAGAGGGCCGGGGGAGGGTAGAGGAGGGGGGAGGTTTTGTTGGGGGTTGGGGGGGGGGTGATGGGGGGAGTGGGGGGGGGGGGGGGGGGGGGGGAGAGGGGGGAGAGGAGGAAGAGGTAGAGTGAAAAGGTTAAATGCTTTTAAATTGATAAAAGATATATAATGGAATCCTGGAATAGGTTATAGCTTATATTTCATCTCAAGCAGTGGATTGATATGAGAGAGAGACAAGCCCGGGCTTGCCTCAGGTTGTGTGTATTGAGACAATGATCAATGCCTTTGAAATATGTCTATTTATTGACAAGAGATAAGCTCAGGCGCATCCTGTGGTAATGTGTATTGACTGTATCTCTGACCATGACTAACATCTTTGGAATGTGACTAAGTGACAAACACATAGTATAAAACATCATGCAACTCTTGTCAATTCTTCCCTTCCCTCTCGGTCCACCCCCTCCCCGGGCACTTTCCCTTGCAACCGCAAGAGATGCAACACTTGTCCCTTTACCTCCCCCCTCGACTCCGTTCAAGGACCCAAGCAATCGTTCCAGGTGCGACAGAGGTTTACCTGCATCTCTTCCAACCTCATCTATTCCGTCCGCTGCTCTAGATGTCAGCAGATCTATATCGGTGAGACCAAGCGGAGGTTGGGCGATCGTTTCGCCGAACACCTCCGCTCGGTCCGCAATAACCAAGCTGACCTCCCGGTGGCTCAGCACTTCAACTCCCCCTCCCACTCCGTCTCCGACCTCTCTGTCCTGGGTCTCCTCCATGACCACAGCGAGCAGCACCGGAAATTGGAGGAACAGCACCTCATATTCCGTTTGGGGAGTCTGCACCCCGGGGGCATGAACATCGAATTCTCCCAATTTTGTTAGTCCTTGCTGTCTCCTCCCCTTCCTCAGCCCCCCTGCTGTCTCCTCCCATCCCCCAGCCTTCGGGCTCCTCCTCCTTTTCCCTTTCTTGTCCCCACCCACCCCCGCCCCCGATCAGTCTGAAGAAGGGTTTCGGCCCGAAACGTTGCCTATTTCCTTCGCTCCATAGATGCTGCTGCACCCGCTGAGTTTCTCCAGCTTTTTTGTGTAACCATGCAACTCTTTGTTCATTGAAGTGGCGGCACGGGGGAAGTCAAGTGTCTGTGTTGCTTACTTGATTGGTGTATCCCCGTCACTTTCCGGCCGATGATCAGTAAAGCTTGAGTTGGTCTAACCAACGTTTTTGTGAGTTGTCTGTTTATTAAGAAATGAACCGTAATATTGGCGTATAGTCGGCAGGGCCTCGCTGGGACCATCAACGGATGACTGTGCAAGAGGCTGCAGAGTGACCGGGATCAGACAGGGAGAAAAACTGAGCTCTAATCGGACCCTTTGAGACTGACCCCCGTAGAAACTCCCGGTAACATCTGTTGTCCTTCATCAGAGGTTGATCTGTTTCCCCGTCGAGGTCCTTAATACAGACAACGGTAAGACCAATTGTATATGTATTTTGCTACCAAGAGAGTAGTAGCCAATTGGATAGAGCAAACTAAGATGGTTTGTGGTAAATTAATATATTTCTGCTACGAGGAAATTAGTTGGTAAGCGATTTTGCTACTGGGAAAGTAGTCGGCAATTGGCTCCGCAAACTAAAAAAATTTGTTGTTCACAAAGTAGCCGGGCTGAGAAGAGACTCAGGGCTATGGGGAATTATCTGGATAAAAATGACGGGGGAATGCCTGTCCAACATGTGTTATTTGAATCCTAAAAGTAACAAAGACTATAGAATATTAAGTTATAAGCTAACCAAACGTTTGGGAGATGAATCTTGGCCAGTCGGAAGAACATGCAATGTAGAAACTGTTAAAAAGGCAGAAAAGATAAAAAGGATGGTATTGTTGCGGCACCTAGTGGTTAGGCCACTCCTCCTATGTGAATCCTTGGCAATCCTGGGAAGGTGTCACGAGATATATTGGGGGTGTGCCCTAGTATATAATCCTGACCTTCCCTCTCTCGCTCTCTTGCTCTTCTGCTTCCTCTCACTTCATGAGTGTCCTGCCATCGCAGCAGGATCACAACCGAGCCCACGAGGCAACAGCCTCTCAACAACTACGACTATTATGTTAGAGTGTTAAACGTCCATGTATTATCAACCTACAATGCCTGAATAAAGAATCCATTTATTCACGACGTTTGCGCCCCTACAGTATACCTAATAATTGGGATGTGTTTCAAGCAGAATGTAATTGGCATGATAAAACAACAGGAGAAGGCCAAAAAAGAAAAGGCTTGATTGAGTCACAAATTAAATGACAATTGGTAACAAAAGGAAAAAAAAGCATCAAAACGAAATAACCCCGGGGCCCCCTTGTCTGGCATGGCAACGTTGTTTATGGAAGAAGGGGGGGATAAAGAACAAATTCTGGAGGGGAATGGGGAACAAATTTGGGAATAGTGTTCTGGTTCAGAACGCAGCCGCCCGACTCATCACCCACACCAAATCCTGGCATCACAACACTCCAGTCCTCAAACAACTTCACTGGCTTCCCATCTCCCACTGGATCACCTACAAAATCCTGGTCCTCACCTACAAAGTCCTCCACCATCTGGCCCCCCCATATCTCACTGACCTCCTCACCCCCTACCAACCCTCATGGTCCCTCAGATCCACATCAGCCGGTCTCCTCTCCATCCACAAATCCAACCTCCGCAGTTTTGGGGACAGAGCCTTCTCCAGGGCAGCTCCCAGGCTCTGGAACTCCCTCCCCCAACTGATCTGCAATTTCGTGTCCCTCACCATCTTCCAGTCCCGCCTCAAGATCCATCTCTTCACCTCTGCCTATCCTTAGCCTTTTCATCTGTGCTTGAATTGCCTCATATTGTGTTTGGAATTGAATTCTGTCTTTAATTTGTGTGCTAGTCATGTCTCTACTATTTATTTCATTCCGCTTACATGTTTCTCCTCTACTTGCTAAATTTTTGTAAGGTGTCCTTGAGACTCTTGAAAGGTGCCCATAAATATAATGTATTATTATTATTATTAGTGTAGACCACCTCCCCTATATGTCCTGGTGGCAGGAGCTACCCCACTAAGATCCCGTAGGGAGAGAGGAGGTGGGGGGTGGGGGGGGCTCCAGCCACTCCTCAGTGAAGGGCACCTCCAGAAGAAAATGATACTGATAGTGACTCGGAGACTAAAAAGGAAGATGAGGAAGAAGAGGAGAAAGGCCTGATGCAGAAGAGGAAGGAAGAGCATTAATGAATCCAACAGTGAGAGAGTTAAACAATGCCGAGTCAGAGTATCATTGAGACAGGATACTACTGTCGGCCTTTGCCTCTGCCAAAGCATGGAATTTTGCACATTGTTCCCCACATAACCAAAGATTCTAGTAGACAGAACGGCCTTGCTCAAGACATGGGTGATAGAAACATAGAAAATAGATGCAGGAAGAGGCCATTCGGCCCTTCGAGCCAGCATTGCCATTCATTGTGATCATGGCTGATCGTCCCCAATCAATAACCCAATAACGTGATGTAAAGTTATTACAGAGGGACGCCTCTTAGCGCGCAGCTCGATTTTTGGAAATGAGAGGGCGGCGCCATTGACTCTTTGATGGGCCTCTGGCTAATCCCTTTCGGAAAAGTTTGTGTAACTGATGTTTTTCTGTCCGTTCTTTTACATCATATACACTGCCTTACAAATGCTGGTAAGGAGGGAAAACCCATGGAGATACAATTTCAAAACCTAATTGTGATGCCCATTTTCCTTTGCGAAAATTCTTTGTGATGCCCATTTTCCTTTGTGGGCTATGGTGGGCAAGTTTATGAGCATATTTGGGTTGTCACAGTTTTAAGAATTTGAATAATTTCCTTGAGGTGTGTATAACTGTGTTACTTTTGAGCGAGAATTTTATTGTTTTAAAGTGTGTGAATATCTGAGATTTAGCAATATTGAATGAGGTGTGGGAACTTGTGAGAGAATGTCACGGACAAAAAATGTTTTAAGAAGTAGTGTCTCTTTAAGAAGTAGCAGTTGTGTGGGGGTGGAGCCAAGCAGTTACTTTCTTTTCCTTTGTTCTTTGGATATGCTTATCTATTTATATGGAAATTAACTGTTTTTCTTTGTTTTCTTTTGACTTGAACAGAGAAGAGATGCAAAAATGCAGTTTGTTTTGTCTTATCCATGTTTTAAGGTGTTTTTTCCCCTAATTCTAATCTTTTGAGCTGAGTTCAAAAAGAGACCTGATTAAAATGTTAGATGAGATTGGAAATGTCAATATCGCAGAGAAAAAGAAAATGTTGATTTGGGAAAATTGTGATTGGTATGCATTTATGCTAGGAATTTGAGGTTGTGAATTTGGGTAGATTGGAACAATGGGGAATAATTTTTAAATTGTTTTTTTCTTAGTAATCTATATTTAAAGAGTTTAAGGATATTGGCGAAGCTATGGATTACTGATTTTGAGTTTTTTGAGTTCTTTTGGGAAGGCTTGTTTTGAGGTGATCATAGTGTTTGTCTTTGAGAATGCAAATGAGCAGCCTGGTTCCTATCTACATCGAGGTAAATGTGTGGAGGCTTGAAGCATGTGCTGTGTAAGGGAAAAATGAAGGTCCATGCAGTATTGTGTTAATTGATTACATCGGACTGTAGCTTACAAAAGGGGGTTTGAGGGAACTCACTATGAGGGGTAAAATGTAAGTGATAATATTTAGGTGGGGGTCCCTCCAGACTCTGATCAGGGAACATGTTCAAAGGGAATGTGATGAAGGAGGCTTCTGCCTTGTCAGTAATTAAAGACTGATTTCACATTTGCAAACCACACGCAGAGTTTTGGATTAGTGGAGGGAATGATAGGACACTAAAGAGTTTAAGTAAAGCCTTGACCGAGACTGGACAGGAATGGGTTAAGGTATTCTGATGATGCAGAACAACCCCAGCTAGAGAGACAGGATTAACGCCTTTTGAATTTATAACAGGACAAGCTATGCACCTACCAGAAGATGGCCGTCCATGAAATGAGGGTGACCCCAGGCTACGTACACCCTGGGGTGCGGCTAGAGTGTGGAAGTTACATCTACAGGCCCTCAGCAATTAACTAATTATGTATGCACAGCAATTAACCCATGCCTTGCCAGGTCTGCATTCCCAGGTGCGAGAGGCACAGAAGCCACTGCCAGTTGAACACAGGGACGAGTCCATACTGTCAGACTACATACTGATAAGGGACTGGGACCCGAAGAAATTGAGACTGTGTTGAAAGGAACTGTACCAAGTACTACAAAAACATCAACCGCCATGAAAATTGAAGATCTCCCCTGTTGGATACATCTGATTGACTGTAAACAGTTCGGAGAACAAAGAAAGGACAATGGGGCTATTGACCCTCCTTTTATTCTGGGGTTGGAATAAATCCCAGAATAAATAAGATGGACTGGACTTGGGAAAATAATTTGTTTCTATGAGTTTTGAATTTGCCCTTTGTGATAATATAAGTGTATGCCGCTAGTGTACGTACATCCCATATAATGATGGAGGAGGAACTGTTTTTGCAATAGGGCAGCAACTAATGGGTGCCTTCAGAATGGCAAACTTGAGGACTAACCCATATTTAAAGGATGGTACACCCCTGCCTTTAAATAAGATTGGAAATTAAACATGACAAGTGCAGCAGATATACGCCGGCTGCAGGTAGTAAGAGATCCGCACAGGCCAGTTAATACTACCTGCTTTTGCCACAACCAAGGCACTGGTGTATTTTTGGGAAACAGTAGGTGCATGACAACCCAGTCAGCCACCATTGCCGGCCCACCCCAACCGGTTAATGGCACATATTTAGTATGTGGATCCTGGGCCTACCCATGGTTACCAGGAATGCCGCCGGCAGATGGGGCAACTTGGGAACGAGGACCCCATCACTGGACAGGGTGTTGTTATGTTGCATATGTGGTCCCACACATGAGAAGCATGAACCAGTTACACCAGCACATGGGGATTTCCAAGCGAAGCCTAACGAAGGATGAGCCTGTCCTATGGTAGCATGGTAGTATCACGGGAACTCATTAAAATGGCCTCCGCTATGGAGACGCTTGCTAATGCCATTGCCGATAGAAGGGATAACAGCTGAGGTGTTAGCTATGAGAACTGCAGTATTATAAAACAGAATTTTATCCTAGCAGTAAAAGGAGGGACGTGCACCATTATCGGCCGGGAATGTTGTACTTTTATTCCCGATGCTTCCTCCAACATTACCGACTTGGCTGCCCATATCAGAATGGAAGTAGCTCAAATAAAGAAGGTAGGAGCTGAATTCCCTGATTACAGCTCCTGGGGAGGTTGGCGGCCATTTAATATGTTTGGAAGGAATTGGGGAATTATTGTCCACAATGGATTGATTGTATTACTAATTGTATTCTTAATTTGTCTGTTACGATGCTTATGGCCTTTCTTATGTACTCGGCGAGGACTGTAATTGTTATCATCAAAATGATAAAAAGGAGGGAATGAAAAGGTTAAATGCTTTTAAATATATAAAAGATATATAATGGAATCCTGGACAAGGTTATAGCTTATATTTCGTCTCAAGCAGGCCTTTTCCAGTGGACTGATAAGAGAGACAAGTCCGGACTTGCCTCAGGTTGCTGTGTATTGAGGCAATGACCGCTGCCTTTGAAATGTTTCTACCAATTGATGAGAGAGAAGCCCAGACTTGGCTCAGAGATGTCTTGTCTTGAAAGTACCAACTGATAAGATGTCTTTGAAATGTGTCTACTAATTGACAAGAGACAAGCTCAGACGCATCTTGTGTTAATGTGTATTGACTGTATCTCTGACCATGACTAACACCTTTGGAATGTGACTAAGTGACAAACACACAGTATAAAACATCAATGCACAAAGAATTTCATTGATGTGGTGGCACGGGGGAAGTCAAGTGTCTGTGTTGCTTACTTGACTTATTCAACATCACTTCCCGGCCGATGATCAGTAAAGCTTGAGTTGGTCTAATAAACGTTTTTGTGAGTTGTCTGTTTATTAAGAAGTGAACCGTAATAAGAGGAGGAGGACGGGGAGAGAGGAGGAGGAGGGGGGGATAGGAAGAGGGGGGGGGGGGGAGAGGTGGAGGTAGTAGGGAGGAGAGAAGTAGGAGGAAAGGAGAGAGGTAGGAGGAAGGGGGAGAAGAGGAGGGGCGCGGAGAGGAGGCAGAGGGATGAGGGGGGAGGGGTGGAGGAGGAGGGGTGAGAGGAAGAGGAGGAGGGGGGGGGAGGAGGAGGAAGAGGGGAAGAGGAGAGGAGGAGAAGGGGGGAGGAGGAGGAAGGGGAGAGGATGTGGAGGGGGAGAGGAGGAGGGGGGGAGAGGAGGAAGGGAGAGGGGAGGGGAGGGGGAGGTGGGGCGGGTGTCAACCAAGGGACTGCGAGTTCAGCGGCTTCAATCAAGACCCCGGGGGGAGGGGGGGGAGGCTTACAGGGGAGGACTGGTTTCAGAACGCAATTCTCCCTTGCTCCCGGCTGGCGGCTCTCGGCTGCAGGCTCCAGGGCCTGAGTACGGGGGTAGTGGTCGGGGGGTGACGTCACTCACAGCGCATGAAACACAGTGCAGGCCGCGCGAAGCAGATCCATTGTGACGTCATCAGCGAAAGAGCCGGTTTATTTTCAAAGTTATTTCAGATTTGTGAACATCATCATAAATAACTTGTGAAAAAAAGTATGAATTTTTCAAATGAGCCTATTTCAGAGTCCACGGGATAAATCTCTACCAAAATATGTAAAAAATTTACTGTTACCGAGACGTTTTTCACGAGGATGTGATTACACACAAATCCACACACCGACACATCCAAGATCAGAGTTTTATTGTTATACTAGACCAAGTGGGACCCATTGGGTCCCGTCCCCTGGGGGCAGGGTGGTGGTGGAGGGGGGTGGCCTGCGGCATCGCACACACACTAACCACCCCCACACACACTAACCACCCTCCTTGATATTATATTAATATTACTCATTCGCTCCCTTTGCCCCATCCCTATGCCCTATCTACTCACGCATAACCCCAGGCACGTCTAGAGAGGGAGGGAGGTAAAGAGAGGGGCAGAGACTGAGAGAGAGGGGATGAGAGAGAGAGAGGGAGAGAGGCAGAGAGAGAGGGAGAGGGAGAGAGTGGGGGAGAGAGGGGGGAGAGTGGGGGGTGAGAAAGGGGGGAGAGAGAGAGGTGGAAAGAGGGTGGGGAGAGGGAGAGGGGGGACGGGGAGAGGGGGGCGGCGTAGGGGGAGAGAGAGGGAGGAGAGGGGGAGAAAGGGGGGGATGAGGGAGGGGGGAGCGAGGAGGGAGGGGGGGGCGAGAGAGAGGGGGGGGCGGGGGGGGGGGAGAGGGGGGGGGAGAGAGGGGGGGGAGAGAGGGGGAGAGAGAGAGGGGGAGAGAGGGGGGAGAGAGATGGGGGAGAGAGAGAGGGGGGAGAGAGAGGGGGGAGAGAGAGGGGAGAGAGAGGGAGAGAGAGAGGGGGGAGGGGGAGAGGGGGGGAGAGAAAGGGGGGGGAGAGAGAAAGGGGAGAGAGAGAGAAAGGGGGGATCGGGAGAGAAGGGGGAGGAGGGGAGAAGGAGAGTGGGGGGAGGGGGGGAGATGAGGGAGAGAGTGTGGGGAAGGGAGAGAGGCCCGGGGGAGTGGGAGAGGCCTGATCTGAAAGGCAACTGGGCAAAGTGGGCAAAGTTTTGCCAGTTGTAGAATCCTTCAGTCATTTTATATATTTTTAAATATCTATGTCATTCAGATATACTTTTAAGACTACTTAAGTAAATAATTAAAAATATTTAAAAAGGAGTAAAGTCTAGAAAATTAATTATAGTAGAGGAAAAATAATAAATTAATACAATTAGTATCAGTTACTTACAGCAGTATGGTTGCCAAGCATCCTTGAAGAGTGAATTACCTAATCATAAGGTAATTGGCGAATATAGCATTGTTATTGTAATTAGTCAATTATATACAAGCAGCATATGACGTGCACAGACTTTATGCTGTGCACGTCATATGCAAGAAGGGTCTGACCTCTCTACCATCGAATGGATTTACAGGAGTCGCTGTCTCAAAAAGGCAGCCAGCATCAACAGAGACCCACACCTTCCTGGACATACACTAATTTATCTCCTGCCATCGGGAAGGGGACGCATCGGCGAGGTGGGGTAGGGCATTGATGGGGGAGGGGTGGGATAGGTAAAGGTAGAGACTGGTAGATTATAGATGGAACCAGATAAGGAAGAGATGTTGGGAGATGAAACCAGGCAGGGATGAAATAGGAATGGTGAACCAAGGGAGAAAAAAACCTAAGGTTACACAAAAAAGCTGGAGAAACTCAGCGGGTGTAGCAGCATCTATGGAGCGAAGGAAATAGGCAACGTTTCGGGCCGAAACCCTTCTTCAGACTGATCGGGGGCGGGGGTGGGCGGGGACAAGAAAGGAAAAAGGAGGAGGAGCCCGAAGGCTGGGGGATGGGAGGAGACAGCAGGGGGACTGAGGAAGGGGAGGAGACAGCAAGGACTAACAAAATTGGGAGAATTCGATGTTCATGCCCCCAGGATGCAGACTCCCCAAACGGAATATGAGGTGCTGTTCCTCCAATTTCCGGTGCTGTTCGCTGTGGCCATGGAGGAGACCCAGGACAGAGAGGTCGGAGACGGAGTGGGAGGGGGAGTTGAAGTGCTGAGCCACCGGGAGGTCAGCTTGGTTATTGCGGACCGAGCGGAGGTGTTCGGCGAAACGATCGCCCAACCTCCGCTTGGTCACACCGATATAGATCTGCTGACATCTAGAGCAGCGGACGCAATAGATGAGGTTGGAAGAGATGCAGGTAAACCTCTGTCGCACCTGGAATGATTGCTTGGGTCTTTGAACGGAGTCGAGGGGGGAGGTAAAGGGACAAGTGTTGCATCTCTTGCGGTTGCAAGGGAAAGTGCCCGGGAAGGGGGTGGTACGAGAGGGAAGGGAAGAATTGACAAGGGAGTTATGGGAGGGAGCGGTCTTTGCGGAAGGCAGATATGGGGGGAGATGGGAAGATGTGGCGAGTGGTGGGGTCACGTTGGAGGTGGCGAAACTGACGGAGGATTACTTTTTGTATGTGACGGCTGGTGGGGTGAAAGGTGAGGACTAGGGGGACTCGGCCCTTGTTGCGAGTGGGGGGATGGGGAGAGAGAGCAGTGTTGCGGGGTATGGAAGAGACCCTGGTGCGAGCCTCATTTATGGTGGAGGAGGGGAACCCCCATTCCCTGAATAATGAGGACATTTCAGAGAAAAAAACCTAAGTAGATAGGCTTGTGGCAGATGGTCAGATGGAACCAGGTGAGGGAGGGGGATGAGTCTATGCAACAAAGGAACAGGGGGAGGAGAAAGTGGTGGTAAAAATGAACAAAAGGAGGGAGACCCTATGTGCACTGGTGGGAATGATAACGGAACACAAGGGAGAATAGGTTGTCTGAAATTGGAAAATTCAGCGATCATACCTTAAAACCATTTTCAACCTCTCACTTCTTTTGTCTAAGGTTACCACCTGCTTTAAAATTGCATCTATAGTACCGGTGCCCAAGAAGAGCAAGGTGACGTGCCTCAACGACTATCGACCAGTGGCACTAATGTCGGTGGTGATGAAGTGCTTTGAGAGGTTGATCATGGCGCAAATCAACTCCTACCTTGACAAAAACCTGGATCCATTGCAGTTCGCTTACCGCCACAACAGATTAATGGTGGATGCGATCTCGTTGGCTCTCCACTCCGCTCTGGACCACTTGGACAACAAAAACTCATATGTCAAGCTGTTATTCATTGATTACAGTTCGGCATTTAATACAATCATCCTCTCCAAGCTGGTTACCAAACTCGCAGAACTGGGTCTCTGTGCATCTCTCTGTATATTGGATCCTTGACTTCCTCATTTACAAACCACAGACTTGTTTGAATTGGTGGAAAGGTGTCAGCCTCGATAACAATCAGCACGGGAGCACCTCAAGGCTGCGTGTTCAGCCCCCTGTTGTACTCACTCTATACTCATGACTGCATAGCTGGTCATAGTGCGAACTCCATCATCAAGTTCGCTGACGACCCCACTGTTGTGGTACGTATCACTGATGGAGACGAGTCAGAGTATAGAATAGAGATCGGCCAACTGACCGAATGGTGCCAGCACAATAACCTGGCCTTCAACACCAGCAAAACCAAGGAACTGATTGTGGACTTTTGAAGAGGTAGGATGGGGACCCACAATCCCATTTATATTAATGGGTTGATGGAGGAAAGGGTCAAGAGCTTGAAATTCCTGGGCGTGCACATCTCTGAAGATCTCTCCTGGTCCGAGTACACTGATGCAATCATAAAGAGAGCACATCAGCGCCTTTACTTCCTGAGAAGATTACGGGGAGTCGGTATGTCAAGTAGGACTCTCTCTAACCTCTACAGGTGCACAGTAGAGAGCATGCTGACCGGTTGCATTGTGGCTTGGTTCAGCAATCTAAGCGCTCAGGAGCGGAAAAGACTACAAAAAGTAGTAAACACTGCCCAGTCCATCATCGGCACTGACCTCCCTACCACCAAGGGGATCTATCGCAGTCGCTGCCTCAAAAAGGCAGGCAGCAGCATCAAGGACCCACACCATCCTGGCCACACATTCATCTCCCCGCTACCTTCAGGTAGAAGGTGCAGGAACCTGAAGACTGCAACGTCCAGGTTCAGAAACAGTTTCTTCCCCACAGCCATCAGGCTATTGAACTCAACTCAAACAAAACTCTGAACATTAATAGCCCATTGTTTAAGAAGGAACTGCAGATGCTGGAAAATCGAAGGTACAAAAAAAAAGCTGGAGAAACTCAGTGGGTGCAGCAGCATCTATGCAGGGAAGGAAATAGGCAAAGTTTCGGGCCGAAACCCTTCTTCAGACTGATCGGGGGTGGGCGGGGGGTTGGGGACAAGAAAGGAAAAAGGAGGAGGAGCCCGAAGGCTGGGGGATGGGAGGAGACAGCAGGGGGACTGAGGAAGGGGAGGAGACAGCAAGGACTAACAAAATTGGGAGAATTCGATGTTCATGCCCCCAGGATGCACTCCCCAAGCGGAATATGAGGTGCTGTTCCTCCAATTTCCAGTGTTGCTCGCTGTGGCCATTGAGGAGACCCAGGGTAGAGAGGTCGGTTAATAGCCCATTATCTGTTTCTTTTCCACTTGATCTGGTTTATTTATTCATGTGTGTATATATTTATACAATGGTATATGGACACACTGATCTGTTCTGTATTAATACCTTCTATAATTCTGTTGTGCTGAAGCAAAGCAAGAATTTCATTGTTCTATCTGGGACACACTTGAATTGAATTTTGAACACAAGCGGAATACGAGGTGTTGGTTTATATGAGTAACTAGACTAAGTGGGACCCATTGGGTCCCAGTCACACGGGAGGCCCGGTCCCCCAACGCAACCCATTCTCCAAAGCAATATTCCACCACTCACCCGTCCCCCCCCAACGCAAACCGTTCCAATGCAATATTCCACCACACACCCATAGCCCCTAACTGCGCAGGCGCGGCTCATTTCCCGTCATCCCCAAGTACTCCCTCCCCCTCCTCTTCATGTGTGGGAAGGGAGGAGCGGAGGGGGAGAGGGATGTGGGTGTGTTGCGGGAGGTGTGGGGTGGGAGTGGAGTAGGGTGGGAGGAGGGGTGTGGGGTAGGAGGGATGTGGGGTGGGAGGGGAGGACGGAGGGGCGCGAGTGGACAGGGAGGTGTAGGAGGGGGGAGATGGTGGTGTGGGGTGAGTGTGTGGCAGAGGGGGGTGTGTGGCAGGGGGAGGTGTGTGGGCGGGAGGGGTGTGGGAGGGGGAGGAAAGGATGTGGGAGGGGGGGCGGAGGGATGTGTGGGGGAGGAGGGATGTGTGGGGGAGGATGTGTGTGTGGGAGGGGGTTGTGTGGGCGGGAGTGTGTGTGGGCGGGTGTGTGGGCGGGGTGTGTGTGGTTGGGGTGTGTGTGTGGTGTGGGCAAGGGGTTGTGGGGGAATGGATGTGTGGGGGGGGGGAAGGGTGTGTGGGGGCAGGGGGGTTGTGTGGGCGGGGGGGGTTGTAGGAGCAGAGCGATTTTGGAGGCGGGGGAGGGTGTTGGAGCGGGTGAGTGAGGGGGGGGGGGAGTGTGTGGACCGGGGGTGTGGGGTGGTGGGGATGTGGGCGGGAGGTATGTGGGCGGGCGGTATGTGGGCGGGGGATGTGTGGGCGGGGGAGGGGTTTGGGTAGTGGGGGTGTGGGCGGTGGAGGTGTGGGCGGGGAGCGGTTGTGGGGATGGGGGGAGAGTTGTGGGGGAAGGGGTGTAGACGGGTGAGGAGGAGGGGAGTGAGCTCGGAGAAAAGACAGAGGAAGAGCCATGGGCGAGAGGAGGGATATCACGGGGGAGTGGAGGATGAGCCAGCGACGGGGTCCAGAGGGGTAGAAGCTGGAATTTGCGGTGCGATGGGGACTCACAGCAGTCACTGATCGCTGGTCGTTCTCCTCCGTCGGGATCAGGGTCTCCGCTTTCCGTTTGGCGACATCTCCGACTCCAGGCTGGGCTCGGTCTCCGACGCTGGGCTGGGCTGGGTCTCGAACTCTGGGCTGGGCTGGGTTTCCCACACTGGGCTGGGTCCCGACGCTGGGCATCTTGGCGCTGGGCTGCTCAGCGGCGGGCTGCATCGGGTCCTTCCGAAATTTGTATCCGGTTGGAAACCGCCGGCGATCTTTAGCTCCAGTAAAGACGTAATGGCGCAGGAAGGGGCGGACCGTTCCGGTGATTGATAGGGGAAGAGACTAAACCGCGCGGCGCTGAACGGCAGGAGAAGAGATCGATCTGCGCATGCGTGGTTTTTAAGATTTTTTAAACCTTGCTAACTTTTACGACATTCAACCATTCGGAACGAAACTTGGTGTAATCGCAGCATAGGAGAACGGCGAGTGAACTGTCTAAAAATCGTAACGCTATCGCGAACCATTTTTGCGCAAATAGAAAGACCGCACAAACTAGAAGATAACAAGATCAGAGTTTTAGTATAGACTAGACTAAGTGGGGTCCCATGTTCACACGGGAGGGCTGGTCCCCCGACGCAGTATTCCACCTCCCCACCAATTCCAATATTGGTGGCCAGTGGGGTGGGGGGGGGGGGGGGGGGGGGGCGCTTTCTGGAGCGCTAGTAAGGGTGTAGTGGGCTGAAGGGACGTGTACAGAGGGCTAGTATGAACAATGTGGGTCAAATGGATTCTTGGGGTGGCCAGCTCAGTCCCTCAAGCCTGATGTGCTGGCAGCTCACTCACGACTGGTGGGCTGGTGGGCTGGCAGTTGACTCACGGCTATTCCTAGAAATTCCAGAGTGCTAGGCCACCAAATTCAAATCAAATTTCCTACCATTTCAAGCAGGGTGTAAGGCCACCAAATTCACGTGCAGTTTCTTACCTCTTCGAACAGGGTGCAAGGCCACAAAATTCAAGTGCAGGTTCATACCACTTCAAGCAGGGTGCAAGGCCACCAAATTCAGGTTCACTTTTCTACCACTTCAAGCAGGGTGCAAGGCCACCAAATTCAAGTGCAGTTTCATACCATTTCAAGGAGGGTGCAACAACACCACATTCAAATGCAGTTTCATACCATTCCGTGCAAGGCCACCACATTCAAATGCAGTTTCATACTATTTCAAGCAGGGTGAAACCACCATAAAACTACACAGTAGACATTCAGTGTGTTCAGTTGATTCACAGCTCAGACAGAGTCGTGACCTCTCCCTCCCCATCATGCAAAGACTGAGCCACACCCACACTTCCGGGTTTTATAATCCCTCCACCTCCCACCGGAAAAGGTGTGGCCTTCATGGTGTGATTGACAGGAGAGAGATTCTCAACATTTTTTAAACACTAATAACACTTTTGTTTTTCATTGATGGGAAGAATCCTCTGCACCTGATGAGAGGAGGGGAACTGAGTAAGATGGCCAAAAATCACAGCCGTAAGTAGTAGCTTTTTATCTAAAATCAATATAGTGCAAACAGGAAGTTGTCAAGTTTAGACAAACAACCATTTGCAGGCAGTGCCTTTTCACTTCAACCCAAACCCCCCAAACAACCATTTGCAGGCAGTGCCTTTTCACTTCAACCCAAACGCCCCAAACAACCATTTGCAGGCAGTGCCTTTTCACTTCAACCCAAACCCCCCAAACAACCATTTGCAGACAGTGCCCTTTTACTTCAAACCAACCATATTTTCATTTTCAAACCACATTAAGGGCACTCACAGTTGAGTAGACATGTGTTCAGTGTTATTCAGAGCTCAGAGAGATGGCTTCCTCCATCTTGCAGAGACTGAGTGAGGCACACCACTTCCTGGTTTTATAGTCCCTCCCCCTCCCTCCAGCAGGGGCAGCAGAGAGAATGGCAAATTTCATTAAAACATTAATATCTCTCTGACTTTTCATCGATGGGAAATATCCTCTGGTCCCGGAAGGCGGAGGGGGCCTCTGAGCGAGGTGGCCAAAAATGACGGCCGTAGGTTGCGGCGTTCTCTCAGAAATCGCAGCACAGTGGGCCAAAAGTGGTCAAGATCAGACTTTTAGTAATATACTAGTCTGCTCCCCCAATGGTGTGATCCCCCAACCCAATATTCCACCATGCACTCGTCTCCTCCAACGGAACTGAAGCCGTTCCCAAATGTAAGATTGCAGCACTCCTCTGCCTCCCTCAGCAGTGGTTAAAAAAAATTCCAATTGCACCTCCCTGCCTGCTGCAGTAGTGAAAAGTTCAGAGTGTTCCTGTCTTGCAACTTTGTTTTGAAGTGTGTTGGAAGCTGATAGGAAGGAGCAGCCGTCAACAAATTAAAAGGCAGAAAAGCAGCCGGACGCCGGATGGCAGACGGCAGCCACACAGTTTTAATATATAATAGATAGATAGATAGGTAAGTAGAAATAGTATATGACTGAAAATGAGGCACATGGATCCCAACACTGTTTTTTATGGAACCAATTGCTTGACTTGTGATTCTTAGTTTCTAGATCTAAGTATCTATCTCTGAAATTGCCATTTGCATCAAATAACTCACAATATTAAATAAATTGTTTTTTTATGTTCTTTGTAAAACCCTAAACAAACCCATTTTGCTTTCTCAGAAAAAAAGTCTGTACTGCAGCTTCACTGTGCTTCCCCTCAACTTAATTTCAAAAAGGTTGGTTACATCAGATAACCAAATCAGTAATTGAACTTGATATGACCCAAGATAGCTAAGATTCATTTTAATAACTTTGTTCCAATAACACACAGATGATTGTTTCAGGAGAAAACGTTTCCTGAAAGACTCGTGGGAATTGCTTCAATTACAAACATGAGTTGGGGAATGCACCAACAAGCAGAAAAGTGTTTTCAACTTATTCGAAGCTCTCTAGTGAGAGCATAGTAATCTTGTTGCCTGGTAGAGTTTAATTTCATTATAGTTAACTACAAAAAGAAGGGAATATTGCAAGATCTTTTTCTTTACAAACATTCTACATCTACAGAACATGCTTTTATGTTTTTACCCTACAAAGAAATTAAAGATAACATAACAACATGAATGAATACACTTATGGGCCTATCTCACTTAGACAGGCGACTGTCGGTGACTGTCAAGTTGCCAGCAGTCGCCTGAAAAACCGGCAACTGGAACGGCGACTGTCAGAGTGGAATATATACACCAGGCGGGGGACAGCGCAAGCAAGGGGAGCGCTGTCTGAGTGAAATTCACACGGTGCAAAGCCAAGGTGATAGCACGATAAACAGGAAGGTTGATGTTGCAATTAAGATGGCTATAGCACAGTGTATGGTAAGTCCTTTAAAAGGGAAGGGGGGAGAGGGGGGAGGAGTGGAGACAACCTTTAAGAAGCTAGAGATACGCGGCTGTGAAGATCGACGGACATTAACTGGTCGGTTATCCTTGGTTCTGAAAACTACTGCTTACGTTTTGTTTTCCCCAATGAGCCGATGAGATTCACCGGTCAGCACTGGCTACAACCTACGAGAACCTTTGACCTCTTGGTGACCCACCTACGGCACGATAATTCTCGCTACTCCCCATGGTGACTTCATTCTAGTCGCCGCTAATTTTTCAACATGTTCAAAAATTCGCAGTGACCATAATGAGGCCGTGACTCGTTCCCAGATTGCGGGAACTCCTCATGACCATGAAGGCAACTCCCCAGCAACCACCCGCGAACATGTGCCGACTGCATAGTCTCCTGCAATCGCCTAAGAAGTCGCTTAAGTGGGACAGGCCCATTAGGAATCCAAATTTCTAGCAGGGCCAATGGTCAAAGAGAAAAATCTGAATTTGGATGCAATGAGACATCTGCTCAGAGACCTCCACGTTCCAAGTCCTGAAATGCATTGAAACTAAGCTTATACCCACTTTCGGACAGACCATTTGGATCATAAGTTTCTCCAAAGAGTAAGGGGGGCGGTTTTATGAGGATCGACCAGAGACCCCAGATCTTGAGATGGAAGATGCTAAATGGTGATTTTTATTTTCCCTGTGGAAGAACTTTATAAAAAATATTTGAAGGCCTAGAGTCTCATTAAGATGCTTTTAACAGCAACAATCAATTTCTAGGCCATTCAAGTCAACTCCATTTAATATACCAAAAGAGAGAAGCATTTCAGTCAATTCTGCCTTTCCCTTGAGGAAAGAGATGTTGGGGCCGAGGAAATGTGGGAATAGCCAGAGATTCATGCAGAAAAAATCCAGGCCACTGCAGTATTGAGTTTATTGCAGCACATAAATCTTTCCCTTTGTTCACCTTGTGCTTTGCTTATCTGACCGGGAAAAACACAATGCTTTTTCAAAAGGACAACATAAACATGACAGGAGAAGTCAATGCATGAAATTGACACACACAAAATGACATTGTCATCTACTCCACTGAGCGATAAGTGATATGTGCTGTGGCAGAGTATTGAAAATAAATAAATTAAAATTGAACAACCATTAAATTGCAAATTTTATTCTGGTTTCAGCTAAACAACTGATTCAAGTGTCCTTCGATAGCTTTGCACTTCATGGCTCATAATTTACCTTGTTAATCATACCTATGTTCAAAATGCTCGATGATCAATGTTCAAAATCCATCAAAATATATAATGTAAAAAAATTCCAAATGTCATGTGCTTTTCTATCATATAATTTTCTATCATATAATATCTATCTATCTATCTATCTATCTATCTGTCTATCTATCTATCTATCTATCTATCTATCTATCTATCTATCTATCTATCTATCTATCTATCCATCTATCCATCTATCCATCTCTGGCGTCCGGCTGCCGGCGAACTTTCTTCCTTTGATTCCTTGCTACTCCGAAACCAGACGCAGAATCGCCGAGATCTTTTCCATTTCGGTAGAGATTTCACTTTTCTTTCAAAGTATCCGCTCCTGATTACATTTCGTCGTGTTTATGTACACATTTTTAATCAAATCCTTCTCCCTCCCCAAATTTCAAAAGAAAACTGCTTCTCACCCATAGAAGCAGCCCCAGCCCCAGCCCCAGCCCCTGGTGAACGTTCCATTGTGTGATGTCACAATGCCCAATGTTCACATATGTCCAATCGAAATGGATTCATTTACATATGCCTTTGCAGGAGCACCAGCACTTGGTGAACGTTCCATCGTGTGATGTCACAATGCCCAATGCTCAAAGACATTCTTGCCATAGAGGGAGTACAGAGAAGGTTCACCAGACTGATTCCTGGGATGTCAGGACTTTCATATGAAGAAAGACTGGATAGACTCGGCTTGTACTTGCTAGATTTTAGAAGATTGAGGGGGTATCTTATAGAAACGTACAAAATTCTTAAGGGGTTGGACAGGCTAGATGCAGGAAGATTGTTCCAGATGTTGGGGAAGTCCAGAACAAGGGGTCACAGTTTAAGGATAAGGGGATATCCTTTAGGACCGAGATGAGAAAAACATTTTTCACACAGAGAGTGGTGAATCTCTGGAATTCACTGGCACATAAGGTAGTTGAGGCCAGTTCATTGGCTATATTTAAGAGGGAGTTAGATGTGGCCCTTGTGGCTAAAGCGATCAGGGGGTATGGAGAGAAGGCAGGTACAGGATACTGAGTTGGATGATCAGCCATGATCATATTGAATGGTTGTGCAGCTTCGAAGGGCCGAATGGCCTACTCCTGCACTTAATTTCTGTTTCTATGTTTCCCTCTCCTCACCCCTCTCCCACGCATCCCTCTCCCCACCCCCCTTCCCTCTCTACCCCACCCCTTTCCCTCTCTCCACCCACTCCCCCCTTCCTCCTACCGCTCTGTCCCTCTTCCCATCACTCCCCCCCCCCTCCCCCTCTCCTCCCCTCCCCACTCTTCCAGTTCTCCCCCCCCCCCCCCCTCCACTCTCCCTCCCCACTCTTTCCCCTCTCTCCCCCATCCCTCTCCCCCCCTCCCTCCCTCCTCCCCCTCCCTCCCCCTCCCCCACATCTATCTCCCCATCCGCCTCTCTCACGCCCTACCCCCGTTCTCCTTTCCCTCCCAAATCTGTCCATTTTCCTCCTCCTCCCTCCCCCCCCCCCCCTCTCCTCTCCTCACCCCCCTCCCCCACCTGTGTGTTTGGGGGTTGTTAATGTGAGTGTGATGCCGCAGCCCCCCGCCTCCCCCCCGCAAACGCCGTTGGGGAAACAGACCCAACGGGTCTGCACTTGGTCTGTCTGTCTATCTATCTATCTATCTATCTATCTATCTATCTATCTATCTATCTATCTATCTATCTATCTATCTATCTATCTCTCTGTTCTTGACCGCTTTTGCCGATCTGTGCAGCGATTTCCGAGAGAATGCTGCCACCTATGGCCGTCATTTTTGGCCACCTCGCTCAGAGCCCCCCTCTGCCGCATGTGTGCCGAGAATTTATCCCGTTGATGAAATATGTCCGAGATATTAATGTTTTTACAACATTCCCCATTCTCTCTGCTGCCCCCGCTGGCGGCAGGGGAGGGAGGGACTATAAAACCCGGAAGCGTCCCGCTTCAAACACATTCTTCCGGACCACGAAGTGAAAGGGTCACGGCTCTCTGAGCTGCAGCTCTACTCCGAGGTGAGTCCCCTGCATGTGCTTTTTCAGCCAATTGATATGTATGTTGTTCACCATTCACCTAAAGTTTCTTGGCATTTTGTTGGAAAGAGTTTGTATATTTGTCTATCTATATTGTCTTTTGAAATGTGTATTGAATATGAAATGCATTTGTATATTTGTCTATCCAAATTGTATTTGAAGTGTGAATTGAAAATAAAAGCATTTGTATATTTGTCTATCTATATTGTCTTTGAAATGTGAATTGAAAATAAAAACCATTTGTTATTGTTATAAAGCGTTTGCAAATTTGTGTGTGTGAATGTGTGTGTGTGAATATATGTGTGTGTGTGTGTGTGTGTGAATATGAATATGTGTGTGTGTGTGTGTGTGTGTGTGTGTGTGTGTGAATATATGTGTGTGTGTGTGTGTGAATATATATATGTGTGTGTGAATATATATATGTGTGTGTGTGAATATATATATATGGTGTGTGTGTGTGTGTGTGTGTATATGTGTGTGTGTGTGTGTATATATATATATATATGTGCGTGTGTGTGTGTGAATATGTGTGTGTGTGTGTGAATAATAAAAGGAGGAATTTTGTCCGGAAAATAATATGGGTGTGTTGGTGAGACGGAGATTTATATTTGTAGCACAAAAAGTATTGATTTGTGTTTCATTTTCCACAGTTTAGAGCCGATTATGTGAGACCACCCCCCCGTCTACCCCACCCCCTTTCCTCTCTCCCCTTGCCCCCTTCCCCCCTGTCCCTCTTCCACCACTCCCCCTACCCCTTCCTCCCTACTCTTCCACTTGTATCCCCTTACCGCACCCCTCTCCCTCACCACCCCTCTCCATCCTTTTCTCTCTCCCCCACCCCTTCTCCTACCCCTCTGTCCCTCTTCTACCACTCCCCCTGTCCCTCTTTCCAGCACTTCTGCTACCCCCCTCTCCCCCTCCCTGCCTCCCCACTCTTCCACTTCTCTCCCCCCTCCCCCCTCCCCCCCCTCCCTCTCCCACCTCTCCCACTCTTTCCCCTCTCTTCCCCCACACCTCTCCCCCTCCAATCCCACTTTCCACCCGCCCCCCTACCTCTCTCCCCCTCCCTCCACACTCTTCCCCATCTCCCCCCCTCCTCCTTCTTCCTGTCCCTACTCCCCCTCCTCCCTCTCTCCCCTTCCCCCACCCCCTCTCGCCCCCTCCCCCACCCCTCTCTTCCTGCCCCCCCCCCCATCCCTCTCTCCCACTTCCACCACTCCCCCCTACACCTCTCCCCCTCCTTCCCCATTCTTCCACTTATCTCCCCCCACCCCCACCCATCTCCCTCCTCACCCCTCCCTCTCTCCCCCTCCCTTCCATCTCCCTCCCCAGTCTACCCCCTCTCTCCGCTCACCCCCTCTCTCCCCACCCTTCCCTCTCTCCCTCCTACCCCAATTCGCCTTGGGGAAACAGACCCAACGGGTCTGCACTTGGTCTAGTATACCTTTAAAACTCTGTGTGTGTGTGTGTGTGTCATTTTGCCTTTGAAACCTATTTCCTCGAAAACCAGATGCAAAAACACAGATTTTTACATATTTCGGTAGGGATTTAAATTATGAGTTCAGAAATCCACTCCTTGGTCAATTATTTCCCCAGATTTTGAATAAAATTGTTCACAAAACTCATTTTTTTAAATATAATCGCTGCTTGCCAGCTGCTGACGTCACAATGCCCACCAATCGAGGCCCACCAGCCTCCTGGCCCCACCCCCCCACTGTGGACTAAAGCATCGTTTATTTATTTTGTTCATAGCATTGAATTTTATTGTTTCTCTGTGTCTGTGCCCCTCTCCGTGTCCCTCCCACCCTCCCCGGCTCGGCTCTGGAATAAACATCTGCTGTTTTGCACGAGTTAGGTCACCCCCACCCCCATTCTTTAAAAGGCGCAGAAAGATCGAGAAGGTTCTGCACCAGACCCTACAGCTCAACTCCGCTATAGTATTTTTGTTCTGCAGATCTCTCATGCGCGCTGAAAAAGCTTCTCCTCACTGCTGGCGCAGCTCGTGAAGCCCCGCCACTCCCAACCCGCCTGTTCGCTCATTCCAGCTGTGGGTTTCCAGAGAGTCAGAAGCTGGTGAGAGTCAGAGGCCTGATCGTCTGACCCCCCCGGCCGGCCCGGCTCTGTCACGCTGGTGGGTGCTCTTCCTTAGCGGAAGTCACGATCGGCTGGTCCCCCCCGCTGCTTTTCACCGTCCTCAGATCGCACTGTGCCTCGCTCATGCAGGCCCACGCGCGCTGACCCACCCCCCCTCCACCCCGCCTCTCTCTCTCTGTTCCCCCCCCCTTCTCTCTCCCCCCCCTCTCCCCCCTCTCTCTCACCCCTTCCCCCTCCCCTCCCCCCCCCACCCTCCCTTCCCCCACCCCTCCCTTCCCCCACCTCTCCCCTTCCCTACCTCCCTCTTCCCTTTCCCTTCCCCCCTCTCTCCCCTCTCCCCCTCTATCTCACCCCTCCTCCCCCACCCTCCGCCCTTAACCACCCACCCTCTCCTCCTCCCCTCTACCCCCCCCCCTCTCCTCCTCCCCTCTACCCCCCCTCCTCCTCCCCTCTAACCCCACTCCCTCTTTCTCTCTGTCTCTCCCCATTCTCTCTCTGCCCTTACTCTTTACCCCCCCCCCCCCCTCCCTCTCTACACGCGCCTGCGAGTTGGGGGCTATGCGTCAGTGGATAGGGCGGTTATGGTGTAAAAGGAGCGAATTAATATAATATCAAGGGGGATAGTTAGCGTTTGTGCGGGGGAGTAGTTAGTGTGTGTGACGCCGCATGTCGCCCCCCCCCCTCCCCCGCAACTACACGTTGGGGGAACAGATTTGACGGGTCTGCACTTGGTGTGTGTGTGTGTGTGCGTGTGTATATCATTTTGCCTTTGAAACGTATCTCCTCGAAAACCAGATGCCGGAATGGGGAAATGTTTACATATTTCAGTAGAGATTCTCCTTGCGACTTTAAAAATCCACTCCTCTGTACCGTTGGTATATTATTTTCCTGACTTTTTTATTAAAATTGGTGACCAATCTGACCTTTTAGAATTTCTTTATTGTCATTGTAACATGAACCATGTACAACGAAATTTAAAAATGTCAGCCAGTCAGTGCACCATTCAAACATTTCTAAAAGCTAACGATACATACAAGATAAAATATTAAAAGATAAACAACTAAAATAAATATCATGGAAATAGCACGCATAAACACCCAACCCTCCATCCTTCTGTCGATTTCACAGTGTACCACAGTCCCTTAGTATGTATCGCCCCTGTGTTCCTTGGCGGCTACATTTAGTGCTTTTATAGCAGTGGGGTAAAAACTGTTTTTTAGTCTGTTCGTCCTTGTCCTTGTAGATCTGTACCGTCTGCCTGACGTCAACAGTTCAAACAGGGAGTGTCCGGGGTGGGAAATGTCCTTTATAATACTCTGGGATTTTTTGATGCAGCAGGAACTGTGTAAGTCCTCCAAGGTAAGGAGAGGGCAGCCGACAATCCTCTGGGCATTGTCAATGGCCCTCTGGAGCGCTTTCCTCTGAGCCGCTGTGCAGCTGGTGTACCACACGCATACACAGTATGTTAGTATGTTCTCAATGGAGCACCGATAAAAGGACAGCAGCAGTCTCTGAGTGATGTTATTCTTCCTGAGCACCCTCAGGAAGTGCAGTCTCTGCTGGACCTTTTTCAGCAGCGCAGTGGTGTTCACGCTCCCCTCACGTCAGGTCCTCCTCAATATGGATTCCCAGGAAGCGGAAATCCGCCACCCTCTCCACACAGTCCCCTCTGATAATCAATGGTACCATGTCCGTTTTATTCTTCCTAAAGTCTATTATTAATTCCTTTGTATTTAAGGTGTTGAGGAGCAGGTTATTTTCTTCACACCACACTGTCAGCTGCTCCGCCTCATCCCGGTAGGCGTACTCGTCCCCCCCGGAGATGAGTCCCACCACCGTAGTGTCATCCGCAAATTTGACAATGGTGTTGCTGTGGTGGGCGGGGGTGCAGTCATGTGTGTAGATGGTGTAGAGCAGGGGGCTCAGTACGCAGCCCTGTGGAGAGCCGGTACTGAGGCTGAGGGCCGTGGATGTATGATGGCCCACTCTGACTCTCTGGCTGCGACCCGACAGGAAGCTATTTATCCACGTGCAGGTGGAGTGTGGAAGACCCAAGTCCCCCAGTTTGTCCACCAATTTGTGGGGAAGGATGGTATTAAAAGCAGAGCTATAGTCCACAAAGAGCATCCGCACGTAGCTCCCCCGCTGCTCCAGGTGAGACAGTGCAGCATGGAGAGCTGTGGCCACAGCGACCTCTGTAGATCTATTTGCTCTGTACGCAAACTGGTGGGGGTCAAAGCTTCGGGGTAGGAGTGATGTGATATGACCCCGGACCAGTTTTTCAAAACACTTCATCACCACTGGTGTGAGTGCGACTGGCCGGTAGTCGTTGAGGCTGGAGATGTTGTTTTTTTTTGGGCAAGGGGACTATGGTGGAGGACTTCAGACAGGGTGGAACAGTGGACTGGGCCAGAGACTAGTTAAAAATCCTCGTACAGACTCCAGCCAGCTGGTCTGCGCAGTCCTTCAACACGCGTCCAGAGACGCCGTCAGGTCCAGTAGCCTTCCTTGGATTGATGGCCCACAGCGTGCGCCTCACCTCATGCTCCTCTATCTTGAGGGTTAGGCTGCTGTGGACCATGTGGTGTGATGTGGCTGTCTCGGGTGGCTCCACTTCAAAGCGAGCAAAGAAGTGGTTCAGCTCCTCTGCCAACGAGGCGTCACCTTCAACAGCTCCAAGGTTGGTCTTATAGTTGGTGAGATACTGGATCCCCTGCCACACTTGCCTGCTGTTGTTACTGTCTAGGTGGTCCTCTATCTTCCTCCTGTAGTTTGATTTGGCCTCTCTGATGCCTCTCTTCAGGTTAGCTCGGGCCGTGCTGTATAAAGCCCTATCGCCAGACCTAAAAGCGGTGTTCCTCTCTTTCAACAGCCGCTGGACCTCCCGGGTCATCCAGGGCTTCTGGTTGGGGTAGACCCGGATGCGTTTGTCCACTGTGACAGTGTCCATGCAGTTTTTAATGTAACACAGTACACTGTCTGTGAACACCTCCAGGTCCCGGTGTTCAAACACCTCCCAGTTGGTCCTGTCGAAGCAGTCCTGCATCTGCTGAGAAGCACCATCAGGCCAGGTTGTGATGGTCTTTGTAATAGTAGGAGCGGTTTTCCTGAGGGGGGCATATGCAGGAATTAAAAGCAGGGACATATGGTCAGACTGGCCCAGGTGTGGTAGTGGTCTAGCCCTGTAGCCCAGCTTGATGTTGGAGTAGACCTTGTCCAGTGTGTTAGCTCCCCTTGTAGCACATTTAACATGCTGGTTGAATTTGGGCAGCATTTTCTTCAAGTCCGCGTGATTAAAGTCCCCTGCTATGATGTGAACACCGTCAGGATATATGCTCTGTTGACTTCTAATGCTACCATACAAATGACCGATAGCCAAGTTAGCATTAGCATCCGGTGGTATGTACACAGCAGTTATCATGACAACAGTAAACTCTCTAGGGAGATAAATGGGCCTGCATTTAACAGTCACATACTCCAGGTTTGGGGAGCAGTGACTGTCCACAATCACTGTGTTTGTACACCAGGTGTTGTTCACGTACACAGAGCCCTCCACCTCTGCTCTTACCACAGTCTCTTGTCCTGTCATGACGCTGTGCTGTGTAGCCTGCTAGCTCGATAGCAGAGTCCGGAATGAAAGAATGAAGCCAGGTCTCCATGATCAACAGGATACTGCTGTCCTTCACGACGTTGTTAGCTGCAGTCTGTAGCCTCAGTCCATCCATCTTGTTAGCGAGGGATCTGGCGTTCGTTAGAAAGGCTGGGAAGCGGTGGTTTCAGTGGCTGCCTCCGTAGCCTCGCTAGCGCGCCGGCCCTGCAGCCTCGCTTTTGCCTTCTGTCTCTGTGCCGTCTTCGCCTCCTCCCCCCGGGGATGGTGATCCACGGAGAGTCGGGGCTCTTGCTATGTCCGCCGGGATCTCATATGAGCGGACAAACTCGGCGGTAACCTTCCGTTCGCGACCGGCTCCAATCCTAAGAAGATCCTGCCGGCCGTAGGCATTGTTCGCCCGACAGTAAGTACGCAGGGCACAAAACAACACGTACACATACACAAAAAACACGAAGCACTGACCGGAGGACATCGAGCCGCTGCAACTGTGTGCGCCGCTATTTTGTGTCCTTTTTCCTAAATCTGACCGCTGCCCAGCTGCTGACGTTACAATAACAGAGAAATGTTTACATCTTCTGGTAGACAATTTCCTTATGATTTCAAAAATCCAATCCTCCATAAATTAGGTCAATTATTTCCATAGATACTTACTAAAATTTATCACCAAACTGACATTTAAAAAAAATATTAAGGTTGCCCAGCTGCTGACCTCACAACGCCTTTGCACCGGCCCAACTGCTTCCTGGTCCAGCCCTGCACCCCACAGCCTGCCTGGTGGCCCCGTCCGCTGACCTCACAATGCCTTTGCACCTGGCACAACTGCTTCCTGGCCCCGCCCCGCCAGGCCCCCCAGCCTGCCAGGTTGTTGATTCCATTGTTTTTCATTGAATTGAGTTATTTCTCTCTTAACATCACTAATTCTTAACATTAACTTTTAATTTCAAAGACAGTTTAAAAAAAAAATGTGCTGTCTTCATTGACAGCTTAGATCGGACCCGCTGTGTGTATGTGGGGGGGGTGGGTGGGGGTCCTCCCCTAAATCTCATAGAGCTGCCGTCAGCTTTCGTGCATGAGACGCGGACGCTTCATTTCCAGAACATTCTGAACGCGTGACGCATGATTGCATTTCGCTCTCTCTGTCTCTCCCCATCTCTCTCTCTGTGCCTGCGAGTTGGGGGCTATTCGTCAGTGGATAGGGCAGTTATGTGGTAAAAAGAGCAAATTAATAATATTAATATAATATCAAGGGGGGTAGTTAGCGTGTGTGCGGGGGGGTAGTTAGTGTGTGTGACGCCGCATGCCGCCTCCCCCCCCCAGCCCTCCTCCCTCCCCCGCAACCACACGTTGGGGGAACAGACCCAACGGATCTGCACTTGGTCTAGTAGTTAATAAATATGCTTTTTGAAGATGTTGTCATCTAATTGAGCCTACTATCCCATCAGCCAAGTTGGATAATAATTCCTACAAAATCTATAAAGAAATATCAAATCGTTTTTGAGATGAGATCATTCATATTTTATGCCATATGTTTAGCAAATAAAATAATGTGTTGGAGGTAAATGAAGCTTTCTGCACGTTCACAGTGAAGGATAAGGAACATATTTATTTTAAATATCTTATTCGCAGAGGTTATTAATGCTGTAAATAAGGTGCATTACCTGTTCAAATAAATCCATGTGTTGGATTTGCATTGCATCTTAGTTGCAATGCTTTGAAGAGCTGAATCTCTAAATATTTCATCAGTATGAAGAAAGGTCGCAACCCAAAATGTCGTCCATTCCACCCACAGATTCTGCCTGACCTGCTGAGTTCCTCCAGCACTTTGTATTTATCTCAAGATTCCAGAATCTGAAGTTTCTACTAAATATGTATTCGCCAGCTCATAGAACATAGTACAGCATAGGAATTGGCCCTTCTCACCCACCATGTTTTCCATTTTTTTTAATTTATTATTGTCACAACATTTATTACTGTCACCTTTTGTCACAGGTATAGTGAAAAGCTGTTTGCATGCTATCCAAACAGGTCAGATATACCATACATCAATACAAACAAGTCAAACACAAGTACAATAGACAGTGGAAACTGGAAAGGGGAAGATATAGAGTGCAGAATATAGTTCTCAGCAAAGATCCTATAGCAAAGCTATAGGATCTTTGGTTCTCAGCATTGTTGCACATTAGTCCCAGAGACAGAGCCCAGTGGATAGGACAGAGGTGTGGAAAGTACAGTTAATTAGATAAAAGATTGGACAAGGTCAAACCTGTCCCGCAGTCTGCTTAGAGAATCCAGCAATTGAGTAAGGCAAGTCCTTAGCCAAAGACACTGATGATGATTGATGAGCTACAATTGCCTGCTAATAGACAACATCAGAGTAGACCTAACACGATGGCCAGTCAATGCCTTAATGACTAAATTGGATCAAGCTGAAAAAACAGAATGAAACTATGCTGGTAATCTGCATTGTTTTAGTTGGTAAAACTCCAGTCATACTTTTGCAAATATTTGTAAGTTTCAAGTACTATTTTGCACAACCTTACTTGTATTTTCTTTCCACTTTATTGAACAGGATGTTCTCTTGGGAAGTGTTTACTACATTTTCTCAAATGCTTGCCGTTGTCTTGTTAGCTTAATTTTGAAACTCTTAAGTGTGTCAGACATGAGGTTACTTAGAAAAATAATGTTAGTTATGCACTTTGTTCAGAAATATTAATCTAGGATCTTTTGGAAGTGAGGCAAGTGACAAATAGTAATGAAATCTCAAAACACTGCCATCTTGTGGCTATTTGTTTTTAACACACTAACTTGATCCCCAATTAAACATTAAATCTGGAATGATGCTGCCAATCATCCTAGAAATTCATGAGAGCACATGGCACAGCGATAGAGTTGCTGCCTTACAGTGCTAGAGATCCGGGCTCGATCCTGACTGTGGGCGCTGTCATATCGGAGTTTGCATGTTTTCTGTGTGACTGAGTGAGTTTCATCCGGATGCTCCGGTTTCCTCCCACATTCCAAAGACGTGTTGGTTAATTGGTTTCTGTAAAATTTTCCCCAGTGTGTACTGTGTAGCAAAGATTTAGTGTATTGATTGGCGAGAGCCGAGGGGCCTGTTTCCACGCTGCATCTCTAAACCACAACAAAAGAATCAGGCCGAGGGGCCTGCTTCCACGCTGCATCTCTAAACCACAACAAAAGAATCGCTACTGTAAAGGGACTCAGTCTGACGCACTGTAGCCTTTACTAGAGCCTTTATTATAGCACATGGCACACACGTCCCAGCACTGGCTGCATCCAGCCTTCAGGCGTACCAGGACAAAATGGGAGGAAGGAAGGGGAGGAGATCATAGTTATACTGATATGAGAGGGCGTGTTAATGGTGATGAGGTAGCTACATTATAGGTTGCATGCATAATCCATCTACATCCTTTCCCATACAATTTAAACAAGGTTGCAAGAATAGCAGGTTAATTATACAGGACCTGCAAAACTAAGCGAAGTCCCCGTAGCGATCCGGAGCTTTGACAATCCGACCCTAGCGAGTGCGCACAGCACCCTCACCCTCCCCACCGGAAAGAAGAGAGGGCAGAACGGGAACAGGAACAGGGGGGGAAGGAGAAGGCCGGCGGGGACCCCAGCTGCAAGGGGGAACAGGCAGACACCGGGGAACCAGGTGAGAGAGAAGGGGAGGAACGAATGGCAGGTGGAGAGAGAGAGAGACGGGCAGGAGGCGAGCGGACCGGAGAGCGGAAACCTGGAAGGGCAGAGGGAGGAAGGCGAGGGACGCGAACCGACCGAGGCATGTTACGGGCAGAGGGCATGTTACTGGAGGGGGGCACAGCAGGCGGAGGAGAATAAGGAACAGCAGGAGGAGGTTTCGGCTCCCTGACCGCCAACAGGTGTTGGCGGCTGCGCCGGTAGATAGTGCCCTCATAGTTCACCAAGTAGGAACGCGGCGAATCGTCGACCCCCACCACGGTAGCGAGCCTGGAGAAACCGGTAGACGTCTGCAACCGGACGACTTGGCCTGGCAGTAGTGGGGAGAGAGGACGGCTGGACTTGTCATGTGAGCAGCGCTGGATTTCGTGTTTCTGAGCAATCCGCTGCTGGACGGCAGAAGGTTGCAGGGCCCTGGGCACCAGAGACTGCTGGGCAATCGGCATCGGAGGGCGAATAACGCGGGACATAAGCCGTTGGGCAGGCGATTTCATGGTACTGTCTCTGGATATATTCCGAAGGTTCAACAACCCCTGGTAGAAATCACCATTAGAGAGATAGGACTGTTCAAGCAGGTGCTTTGCATTGCGCACAGCGCGCTCAGCCAGGCCATTGCTCTGCGGGTACTCTGGACTGCTGGTGTAATGATCGAAGTTCCATTTTGCAGCGAAGGCTTTAAACTCAGCGCTAGTGAACTGCCGGCCATTGTCAGTCTGTAACCGGACAGGAGATCCAAACGTTGCGAAGTGGCGACGGAGCTTGCTGATGACCATCTCCAAGGTGATGGCAGGGAGAAGGTCCACCTCGAACCAATTTGAGTAAGAATCTACCAAAACGAGGTACTGCTTTCCACGCCATTCAAAAATGTCGGCAGCCAGCGAGGACCATGGCATGTCAGGGGCAGGCTGTTGTAGCAGCGGCTGACGCTGCTGATGCGGGGCAAGAGAGTTGCAGTCTGGGCAGGAGGCCACTCTGGCCTTGATGTACTTCGCCATGCCCGGCCAATAGTACTGTTCCTGGGCATGCGAGACGGTGACATTAGCCCCAGGATGCCCCATGTGGGCAGCATTCAAGTACAGGTCGTACAGCGAGGCAGGGACGACTACTTTGTGGCCCTTGATGATAATGCCATCGATGAGCACCAGCTCATCACGAACCAGGAAGAAGGGGTGGACGCCAGCAGGTAAAGAGGTGCGTTTGACAGGCCATCCACGCCTGATGACAACGGCAAGCTGCTGTAGATCGGGGTCGTCGGCAGTGTGTGCAGCCAGGCATTGGAGCTGCTTGGAAGGGACGAAATTCACGTTCAGCACCTGTAGGTCATCCTGCTCGAAGGGGTGCTGGACACATGAGGTCCGGGGGGCCCGGGACAGCGCGTCAGCCACATGCATCTCGGTGCCCCTTTTGTAGACGATTTTAAAGTCAAAGCGCTGCAGCCTTGCGGGAGCAACGTGGATAGGTTTGTTTAGGATCGTCACCAGAGGCTGGTGATCAGTCTCGACAGTGAAACTGTTGCCAAAAAGGAAGTCTCGAAACTTTGAACAAGCGAACGCAACTGCCAGCAGCTCCTTCTCAATCTGCGCGTAGGACGGAAAACACCGTTGTTTGTCCGACTTGGGCGGCGACGTCTTCAACGGTCCACATTGGGTAATGGGGCCGCTTGATTGCCAAGTTCAAGTCCTTGGGGTTGATGCACACCCGTATCTCATCCTTTCCTTTCTTCATCGTGGCGACCATGGTGGAGACCCACTCGGTGGGCTCGCTGACTGACGCTAGAACTCCCATATCGACCATGTCCTTTAGCATAGCCTCCACCTTGCCCTTCATGACGAACAACACTCTGTGCAGCGGGCGAATCACAGGCACCACGGAGGGGTCAGTTGCAATCTTGTACACTAGCGGCAGCTTTCCTAGCTTACTGTCAAAAAGGTCTGGATACTCGGATAGCGGATCCATCACAGCTTGTACCTCGTGGACCGTCCGGTCGAAAGACACCAGACCGAGATCCTGGCAGGTCTGGTTGCTCAGCAAGGTGACACAGTCGCAATCCAGCATAAAGAACGACAGGTCACGGGATGATTTCTGCAGCACACAGTGGAAAGTGGCCCACCCCACAGGTGTCAGTTCCTCTCCCCCATAGGCACGCAAAACAGAGCGATCGGCAGTCAACAGCTCATTATTTCTTATCTTGTTGAAAAGCGATGTTGACATAACATTGACTTTTGCACTAGTATCGAGTTTAGCAGAGAATGACTTGTTATTCACCGTAATGAGTACAGAAGGATCAGGGAGGCGAGAGTGGCTGTGAAGGACTGTGTAAACACTTGACTCTCCCATGGAAAATCCAATCACGGAGTCGTGGGCAGTGTCGGCAGTAGATTGAGAGTCCATCTCACTATCAAGTTGCTGAAGGTTGCTTAGGATTTGCCTAGTAGCTGGTGGCACTTTCCCACGGGAACGGCATGCGGCAGCAAAATTATTCATTTTCTTACAGAAATTGCAGGATTTTCCGAAAGCTGGGCACTGAGACTGCACGGGGTGGGCATAGTTACAATTAGGACACTTAGGTGCCCGCGGGTCCCGAGACGTACGGGCGGGCCGCGGTGGAGGGCGAGAGTTGTCCTGCAAACGTCGTGGCCCTGTAACGCCAGTCAGATTGACAACGCGGCTGTCAGATCCCCTCACCCCATGCGTAGGGGCTACCACCTCGGCGATGCACCACGCATGCATTGCCTGAGTCAGGGTCAGGTCAGGTCGTAGCAGCAAATCAGCACGTAACTTCTGGTCTAACATGCCAGTAACTAGAATGTCCCTGGTGAGCTGATCACGCATATTCTCAAAACGGCACCGCTGAGCAAGGTAACGCAGGTCAGCGATGAAACACTCGACAGGTTCATCTGGCTGTTGCTTCCGCGAGAAAAACCTAGCCCGCTCCAATATGCGGTTGGAGGGCAGGTCGCAGATCTCGGCAAATTTACGCAAAAGACATACCGGGTCGTCGGCAGATTCCGTTGGCACAACGGGCTGGCCGTTGTCATCCAGGACCGCTGGATCATAGACAAAAGCCTGAGCTCTCTTCATAGCATCGGGACCTGCTAGATTAAGCAGGAGGGAGGCACGGACCGCAGCTGGGTCATTTCTGTGCACAATATTGACGAAGTGGGTGAAGTCCATTACAAAAGTAGCCCATCGCTCCGCAATGTCTGTTCAAAGACAAGGGGAGAAGGTTTCCTGCACGAGGAGGCCATTAAAACTGACAGGGAATACCGGGCAAAAATAAAAATAAAACCGGTAAACGGGATGCGCGAGTCTAACTATCTGACACCATGTAAAGGGACTCAGTCTGACGCACTGTAGCCTTTACTAGAGCCTTTATTATAGCACATGGCACACACGTCGCAGCACTGGCTGCATCCAGCCTTCAGGCGTACCAGGACAAAATGGGAGGAAGGAAGGGGAGGAGATCATAGTTATACTGATATGAGAGGGCGTGTTAATGGTGATGAGGTAGCTACATTATAGGTTGCATGCATAAACCATCTACAGCTACCACTTACGGCTGTGATTTTTGACTTATCTTACTCCGTCCCCATCCAGCTGTCAGGGCCAGAGGATTTTCTCCATCGATGAAAAATAAAAGACTTATTAATGTTTAAAAAATGTTGAGATTCTCTCTCCTGTCAATCATGCCAGTATGGCCACACCCTTTCCGATGGGAGGAGGGACTATAAAACCCAGGAGTATGGACGTGCCTCAGACTCTGCAAGATGGGGAAGGGAGAGGTCATGACTCTCAGTCTGAGCTGTGAATAACACTGAACACATGTCTACTAAACAGTGTGGTTTTACTGACCTGTGAGTGCTCAAAATGTGGTTTGAAAATAAAAATGTGGATGGTTTAAAAATGTGGTTGGTTTGAAACTGGTTGGTAAATGAAAATGTGGTTTGAAAATCTATATAATTAAAAGTCAAATCTTGACCACATTCTGTTTGCTCTGTATATTGATTGTAGAAAGAAACGCTACCACGCACGGGTGTTATTTTTGGCCATCTTACTCTGAGTCCCCCTCCGCTCAACAGGTGCCGAGGATATTTCCCATCGATGAAAAATAAAAAAGTTATGAGTGTTTAAAAAAAACCTTGAAATCTTGTCGCCTGTCAATCACTGTGATGAAGGTAACGCCCCTTCTGGGGGCGCAGTACTCGCGCATCTGGAAAACAAAAACACATACGCCAGAATCCTGTACATTGACCAGCTCAGCGTTTAACACCATCATCCCACAGAGACTTGTGGAGAAAATAACCCTGCTGGGCCTCAACACCACCCTGTGTCACTGGATCTTGGACTTTCTGACAGAGAGACCGCAGTCAGTCCGTGTTGGCAAGAACACTTCAGGCTCGATCACGCTGAGCACCGGCTCCCCTCAAGGCAGTGTGCTCAGCCCGCTGTTGTTCACATTGCTCACACATGACTGTGCTGCCAGATTCAGGGACAATAAGATCATAAAATTCGCGGATGACACTACAGTGGTGGGACTCATCAGTGGAGATGACGAATCGATGTACAGGGAGGAAGTAAATCAACTAGTGGACTGGTGCGGCAAAAATAATCTAGAATTAAATGTCGACAAAACGAAGGAGATGGTTGTCGACTTCAGGAGGGCGCAGTCAAAGCATACACCCCTCAACATCAGTGGCACTGCAGTGGAGAGAGTGGAGAGCATAAAGTTCCTCGGTGTGCAAATTACAGACAGCCTCACCTGGTCCAGGAACACCACTGGGACCGTCAAACGGGCCCATCAGCGACTGCACTTCCTGAGGAAACTAAAACAGGCCTCACTCCCCACCAACATCCTCAGGACTTTCTACAGGGGTACGGTGGAGTCTGTACTCACGTACTGCATAAATACGTGGTACTGCACCTGCAACTGCTCGGACAGGAAGGCTCTGCAGAGGGTAGTGAGGGGAGCAGAGAGGATCATTGGCGTCTCCCTACCCTCGGTACAAGAACTGTTCCAGAACCGCTGTCTGAAAAAAGCTCAGAGAATTGCTAAGGACAAACTGCACCCCCTCCACATACACCTGGATCTCCTGCCATCAGGCAAGAGATATCGAAGCATCAAAGCCCGGACTACAAGACTGCTAAACAGCTTCCTGCCACAGGCTGTGAGGCTGCTAAACAGTCACTCTGCACTCACAGTCACTTGATTCTGCAGCTGGCACGGACACTTTAATAACTGGCACTGGCCACTCAAATCAGCTGCCCCGGACATTTTTATGATTGGTTTATTGTATTTTAACATTGTGTTTTACCTGCTTTTAACTATTTATACTGTTCCATCAGGGACTGGATTGTTTTTAGTGTTATTATGTGTGAAATGTTTTAAATTTCATGTGCGATGCTCCGCTATTCACTGGGAAACGTCTTTTCATTTTGCACTGTACAAATGTTGCTTGTAAGATGACAATAAAGGTTGATTGATTGATTGATTGATTGGAAGTAGAAGTATAAAATCCCGGATGCAAGATCGCAAGGGAGAGGCCACGACTCTCATTCTCAGCTGTGAATCAACTGAACTGGGAGTCTGCAATGTACTTGCAATAAATTAGTGTTTAAAAAAATGTTGAGATTCTCTCTCCTGTCAATCATGCCATGAAGGCTACGCCTCTTCCGGTGGGAGGGGGAGGGACTATAAAACCTGGAAGCGTGGCCATGGCTCAGTCTCTGCAAAGTGGGGGAGGGAGAGGCCTTTGTTGGCCTTGCACCCTGCTTGGAATGATATGAAACTGCCACTCCCCCCTCTCTGCCCCCCTCTCTCCCCCCTGCCCCCTCCATCTCTGCCCCCCTCCATCTCTGCCCCCCCCCTCTCTCTGCCCCCCTGCCTCTCTGCCCCCCCCCCCCCCCACCTCTCTGCCCCACCCCTCTTCCCCTACCCCTCTTTCCCCCTACCCCTCTTTCCCCCTACCCCTCTTTCCCCCTACCCCCTTTTCCCCCCTACTTCTTCTCTGCCCCTACCCCTCTGCCCCCCCACCCCTCTGCCGCCCCCCACCCACCCCTCTGCCGCCCCCCACTCCCTCTCTGCTGCCGCCCCCCCACTCCCTCTCTGCCGCCCCCCACTCCCTCTCTGCCCTCTGCCGCCCCCCACTCCCTCTCTGCCGCCTCCCACTCCCTCTCTGCCGCCCCCACCCTCACGGCCCCCGCTCCCTCACTGCCCTCCCTCCCTCACTACTCCCCCGCCCTCACTGTAAACAGGCACCAGAGACAGTGTATGATTTAAACACATCTTTAATCAGCACTGAAACTTAACAGCGTTAAAGACGATGCGTTGTCAGTACATCCTAGCTGCTCAGACTGGCGGTGCCGGAAACCAGTGTTAGTATAAGTGTTATGGTGGGATGGAGTTAGTGATGCTGGCTTATGTGTGATTGGTTCACATGCATCATCAATCTACATCCTTCCCCTTAAAGCTTAAGTGTGGAAAGGGCACCCATACCATGGAGTTAAACATACTCGCCATGTCTTTCTGGTGGTCTACTAACACGGCCCGGGCTCGTGCGGACCCCACCGTCCCCTCCCTCTCCTGAATGATGAGACGGAGAGCCTGGAGGCAAGATTGGCGTGGGAGAGGCTTGTGGTGACCGAAAGGGGAAACATGCGGTGGGTGAGGCCCCATGGTTAGTGGAGACCGAGGGATGTGGAGGAGTGCAAGACATGCGGGGACGGGTGGGAGACATAGCAAAAGGCGGGTGGAACTGGATCGGCAGAGCATAGGGACCAGCACACGGTGGTCGGGACTCCCTCACAGCAAGCAGGTGTTGTCGACCTCTCCGGTATACCGCTCCCTCACAGTCCACAAGGTAGGATCGTGGCTGGTCAGTCGGGCTGACAACAGTGCCCAGACGGGAATGTCCAGTTGAAGTTCGTAGACGGCCGACCTGGCCCGGCAGTAGAGGCTTGAGTGGTCTGCTGGAACTGTCGTGTGACTGTTTTTGGATGTCATGCTTCTCTTGGAGACGTTTCTGGATAGTGGCAGGCTTCAGCACCCGAGGGACCAGTTGCTGTTGTGCGATGGGGACCGGAGGAGACCTCGTCAATCTCGACATTAGGCGCTGTGCCGGCGATCCCAAGGTTCCGTCTCTGGCATTGTTTCTGAGATTCAGGAGATCGAGATAGACATCTGACTTTGAAATTCGCAATCCCTCCAGCAAGTGCTTGGCTCTTCTGAGCGCGTTCAGCGAGTCCATTACTCTGTAGATAGTCCGGAATGCTCGTGACGTGCTGGAAGTTCCATCGGTCTGCGAAAAGCTTGAACGTGTGGCTGGTGAACTGACGACCGTTGTCTGTTCTCAGGCTGACAGGAGCGCCATAGGCGGAGAATTGTCTTTTCAGCTTCTTGATGACCATCTCAGATGTGAGGGAGGTCAGTTGGTCTAGTTCAAACAAGTTAGAAAAGGAGTCGACCAGAACGAGGTAGTGCTTTCCGCACGATTCGAAATTGTCTTCTGCCAGCGACGTCCAGGGCAGTGCTGGTGGAGGTTGCTGCAGAAGGGGTTGCCGCTGCTGATGAGGCGCAAGGTTGTTGCAAGTGGGGCAGGAGGCTATGCGGTCCCGGATGTACTTGGTCATTCCCGGCCAGTAGAACAGACCACGAGCGGTGCCAATGTGGAGTCGGCTCCTGGGTGACCGCTGTGTGCCTGTTTGAAGTATTCGTCTCGTAGGAATGAGAGTACCACTACCTTGTGACCCTTAACGATGACACCATCCTGAACCACCAGTTCATCACGGACCAAGAAGAACGGCTGCACCTCTGTGGGCGTGTCGGATTGTTTGTCTGGCCAGTCTGTTTTGATGACTTAGGAGAGGGATTGAAGCGTATCGTCAGTGGCAGTGTGCGCGGCCAGGGTGCGCAGTTGCTTACTGGAGACGAGATCGACACAGATGATGGTGAAATGTTCCTGTTCATGGGGGTGTTGTTCGCAAGATGCCGGAGGTGCACTAGAGAGAGTGTCAGCGACATGCATGTCCTTACACTTTGTGTAGGTAATAAAGAAGTCGTACCGCTGCAGCTGCATCATCATGCGCTGCAAACGAGCTGGCGCGGCATGGATGGGCTTGTTCAGGATTGTCACCAGTGGTTGGTGGTCCGTCTCGACCGTGAATGTTTTGCCAAAGACGAAATCGTGGAATTTGGAGCAGGCAAAGACGACAACCAGCAGTTCATTTTGGATTTGCGCGTAGTGCAGCTCCATGTCGGTCATGGTGCGAGAGGCATACGTGACAGGTAGTAGGGTGCCATCGGCAGATGGTTGCAAGCAGGCTGCGCAGAGCCCAAATTTCGAGGCATCGCCAGTGATCTGGTCAAAAAAATTCAGGGTCGGTGCACTGGTCAGTTTTGATTTTATAACATCAAAGGCAACCTGATGTTGCTGGAAGCATGACCATGCAGTGTCCTTTTAGGTCAGCTGCCGCAGTGCAGAGCTTAGTTCGCTGAGGTTCGTTTGAACTTTCCGAGATAGTTTACCATGCCCAGAAAACGTTGCTGGCCTTTCATGTCTGTGGGGGCAGGCATTTCTGTGATGGCAGTAGCTTTCTTTGGATCGGGTTTGAGGCCATCAAGAGTGAAGATGTGGCCGACGTAGGAGACCACTGGAACCCTGAACTTGCACTTGTCAGGATTGAGCTTGAGGTTGATCCTGTGAGCGCGCTTCAAGATGAGCTTGAGATTGTGATCGTGTTCTGCTGCGTCTTTGTCATACACGAGGATATCGTCGACAATAATGGCACAAGGTAGGTCCTCGAATAACTGCTCCATAGTTCTTTGGAAGACTTCACTGGCGGAGTTGATTCCGAATGGCATTCTCAGAAACTTATATCTGCCAAATGGGGTGGCAAATGTGGTGAGGTCTGATGACTTCTTGTCCAGCGGTATCTGCCAGAAAGAGTTCTCAGCATCAAGGACAGAAAATAGGGTGGCCATTCTGACGTTTGCCGCAACATCCTCCACGGTCTTCATGGGATGGTGGGGGTGCTTAATGGCAGTGTTCAGGTCTTTCGGATTGATGCACAGACGGATTTCATTTTTTCCCTTCTTGACTGTGGCAATCATGGTTGAGACCCAGGCGGTGGGGTCGCTGACAGCTTCAATTACACCTATAGAGACCATGTCCTTCAGCATAGAATGAACCTTGTCACTCATGGCAAATGACAATCGCTGTGGGGCTCAGGGTCAGTAATAATCTTGTAGGTCACAGGCAACTTGCCTAGGTTGTTGTCGAAAAGATCAGGGAATTCACTCAGTCCAACGAAATTTGCAGCTTGCGGACAGTTTTGTCAAAGGAAACTTGGCAGCATGGTGCGCTGACAACAACCTGGCCCTTAACTCCAAGAAGACCAAGGAGCTCATTGTAGACTTCAGGAAGTCCAGAGGTGGCACGCACACCCCCATCCACATTAACGGGACGGAGGTGGAACGTGTTTCTAGCTTCAGGTTCCTGGGAGTCAACATCTCCGATGACCTCTCTTGGTCCCACAATACCTCTACTCTGATCAAGAAGGCTCATCAGCGTCTCTTCTTCCTGAGGAGACTGAAGAAGGTCCATCTGTCTCCTCAGATCCTGGTGAACTACTACCGCTGCACCATCGAGAGCATCCTTACCAACTGCATCACAGTATGGTATGGCAACTGCTCTGTCTCCGACCGGAAGGCAATGCAGAGGGTGGTGAAAATTGCCCAACTCATCACCGGTTCCACGCTCCCCTCCATTGAGTCTGTCCAAAGCAAGCGCTGTCTGCGGAGGGCGCTCAGCATCGCCAAGGACTGCTCTCACCCCAACCATGGACTGTTTACCATCCTACCATCCGGGAGGCGCTACAGGTCTGACGTTGCCGAACCAGCAGGAGGCCAGGAACAGCTTCTTTCCGGTGAACCTTGTCACTCTACAAACAACGTACCTCGGTGACTGCCAATCACCCTCCCCCCCCGGACACTTATTATTTTTTTTTTTATTCAAATCGTTTGCTATGTCGCTCTTCAAGCGAGATGCTAAATGCATTTCGTTGTCTCTGTACTGTACACTGACAATGACAATTAAAATTGAATCTGAATCTGAATCTGAAATCAGCCCCAGTTCCTGACAGGCACGATTGCCAAACAGAGTAACTGAATTAAAGTTCAAGACATAGGTCAAATCCCTCGTGGTTTTTTTTAGTACACATTTCAAGTTGGTTTTGCCCAGAGGAACCAGCACCTCCCTTCTAAAAGCATGTAAAGTGGATTTGTCCTTGAGGAGAGGCTCGTTAGTTCTAATCTTGTTGAAGAGGTTGATTGACACAGTGTTGACCTTCGCGCCCGTGTCCAATTTCGCGCCAAAGTCTACATTGTTTACAGATATCGTCACGGTCGGATCAGAATTCTTGGCAGCAGCATGCTGTAACGAGTACAGTCGAATCCTCTTGCGAGTTAATTGGGCTGAAGTGGGGGGCGGATTCAAGCTGGAATTGGGGAGTGAGACTGTTGCTGTCTCGTTGCAAAAAATTAAGATTAGACTTGGAGCTGGGCGAATTCCTCCCTCGGGCCCGAATTGCTGCCCGACAAACAGAGGCAAAGAGATTTAACTTTGTGCAGTAATTGCATGCTTTCCTGAGGGCGGGGCAGGCTGATTGTCTGTTGTGCAAGTAATTGTAGTTGGGACATCTCTTCTGAGGACCGCTCTGAGCCATCTGACGTATGTTCGCGTATGTTCGCTGCGTATGTTCGCTGCCCTGTGAGGCCCGTCGGATTGATGGTTTTGGTTTTGTGCGAACTGTCTATGGGGTCGATGAATTCGGCAGTTCTGCATGCGTGTGCAGCTTGATCAAGTGTCAAATCTGCCCGTCTCAGAAGCTCTGATCTGAGCTTTAGATCGCTAATACCATTCATTAAAATGTCCCTCGTTAACTGATCAGTCAGCTGATCAACTGGCATATTTTGGAATCGGCTGCGCTGGGCTAAATACATCAAGTCTGAGATAAACGAGTCTACTCGTTCGCCAGGGAGCTGACGATGAGAGAAAAACCTTGCCCTATCCAAATGTGATTTGAGGGCAGGTCACAGATCTAGCTTAGTTTACGCAGCAGAACATTGGGGTCATCAGGAGATTCAGCTGGGGTTGTTACCTGGACATTGGCATCGCGGATTGCCAGGGCATAACGGAATGTTCTGGATCGACGAAGGGCATCTGGGCCCGCAAGGTTGAGCAGGAGAGAGGCCTTGACAGCATCTGGTTCATTTCGGTGTGCAATGTTCATGTAGTGTTGGTAATCAATTTCAAGCGTTCGCTGATATCCGCATCAAAGACAAGAGGGTCAGACTTTCGACAAGAAGAGGCCATCGTAAAGAAAAACAAAAACTTACAAAAGATAAAATAAAAACTGTTGTACAGAAGGAGTTGATCAGACCACTTCTGATACCATGTAAACAGGCACCAGAGACAGTGTATGATTTAAACACATCTTTAATCAGCACTGAAACTTAACAGCGTTAAAGACGATGGGTTGTCAGTACATCCTAGCTGCTCAGACTGGCGGTGCCGGAAACCAGTGTTAGTATAAGTATTATAATAGGGTGAAGTTAGTGATGCTGGCTTATGTGTGATTGGTTCACATGCATCATCAATCTACATCCTTCCCCCTAAAGATTAAGTGTGGAAAGTGTGGATCTACTTGTCAAAGTTTCTCTGTATGTTTCATCAAAATCTCCTATCATCTTGAAGAACAACTAGAACAATTTGTTGGCAGTTGACTCGCGGCTATTCCTTGAAATTCCACTTCAAGCAGGGTGCAAGGACACCAAATTCAAGTGCACTTTCATACCATTTCAACGAGTCAATACCTCTACCTCCTCCATCTTGCAGAGACTGAGGCACCCCCACATTTCTGGGTTTCATAGTCCCTCCCCCCTCTCCTCTCCCACCAGAAGGGGTGTGGCCTTCATGGCGTGATTAACAGGAGAGAGAATTTCAACATTTTTTAAACACTAATAACTTTTATTTTTCATCGATGGGAAAAATCCTCGGCACCTGATGAGCGGAGGGGGACACTGAGTAAGATGGCCACAAATCACAGCCGTACATGATAGTGTTTTTTTTCTAAAATCGATATAAAGCGCAAATAGGAAGTGGTCAAGATTAGACGTTTAATTATATAGGAGGGAAGGCAACTTTAATTAGGCAACACGACTTTAGCATTTCCAAACCAAAGGCAACACAACTTTAGCATTTCCAAACCAAAGGCAACACGGCGTTAGCATTTCCAAACCAAAGGCAACACGACTTTAGCATTTCCAAACCAAAGGCAACACGGCTTTAGCATGTCCAAACCATATTTTCAAACCACATTAAGGGTCAGTAAAACATAGAAACATAGAAATTAGGTGCAGGAGTAGGCCATTCGGCCCTTTGAGCCTGCACCGCCATTCAATATGATCAACCCACTCACAGTTTAGTAGACATGTGTTCAGTGTTATTCACAGCTCAGACTGAGAGACGTGACCCTCTTGCTTCCCCATCTTGCAGAGACTGACTGAGGCATTCAACACTTCCGGGTTTTATAGTCCCTCTGGAAGGGGCGTGGCCTTCAGGAGACAGAATCTCAACATTTAAAAAATATTAATAACTCTTATTTTTCATCGATTGGAAAAATCGTCTTGTCCTGCGCAGCGGAGGGAGACTCTGAGTAAGATGGCCAAAAATCACAGCCGTAACTGGCAGCGTTTTTTCTAAAATCAAATATACAGAACAACAGGAAGTGGTCAAGATCAGACTTTTAGTAATATAGATGCTCTTGTGTGTTGTCTAAAGGGCCTGTCCCACTTGGGCGTCATTTGCGCGTCAAACAGGTGGCGAGCAAAGATTTTGAGACAGTAATCCATCCTAAATGCAGGATTACTGTAACGCGCAATAGTAGGGTGTTGCTTAAGTTTATGTACCTCTCCATGTTGTTCAGAATGCTGCTGCTCGCCTTTTTATTGTGCCGAAAGACCTCGCCATACTTATTATGCACACTGACAATAAACTCAACTCTACATTTTAAGATAAAATGGATCACAGACTGCAGGGGATGCCTTACCTCTCTGAGCTGCAGAACCCATAATCCTGCCCGGGCTGAATACAGTGGGTCAAGTAGCATCTGTGGTGAAAGTGGGATATCTCCATAGTTGTTTTTCAGTCAAGGCCTAAATCAGGACTGGGAGACTAAAGGGGAGATTGCCATCTTCAAATCCAGTGTTAAAACGCATTTGTACTCCCTGGCTTTTGACCATGCCTGAGGCTTTGCTTCTGGGTGTGTTTTGATGTTTGCTTTATTCTACATGTCTTGATTCCTAAGGTACACAAATTTACTGGTGTGTAAACTTTGTCATCTATGGTGATGTGACCACTTTGTTGCAGCTATGTGAGTTTTTAAAGTGCCATAATAAACTAAAATTATTATTATTATTAAGAGTGAAAGTGGGATATACCAGTTGTTTTCAGTCAAGGCCGGGGGGACCCGGAACGCTAAGAGATTTCCGCGAGAGGTCACTAGGGGGGTGATGAGAGTAGCATTGTGAGATGGAGGGTACACAAAAATATGTAAATGCATTTTTGAGTCATTTTTGTGTTTACCATTTAATATTCGTAATTTTATTATACATGTACAGCATATTTAGCGACGTCCCCGGAACGCTATTTAGTGACGTCTCTACAGTTCGCCAGTGGGATAACGAATCATTAAGTGGTCAGACTGATTTATGTATAATTTAAATTGATTTTATCATACATTGAGTATTTAGCGACGCATGCAGTGGTCTCTATCAGTCGACTGCTTTCTGGCGTGTATCATCAGGTACAGTCCCTCATTCACGGTCCAAATTATTTAGTAAATTACAGTCCATCATTTAGGGATGTTATAAAATCACCCAAAAAAGGGATTTATATGAATTTAAAAAATTTTATTTTGTTAGTTTATCAAGTTTATTTATGTCAGGGCTCTCACTTAACTTTTTTTCCCTGTTGCCAGCCGGGCAACCTAGGTAGCTTTTTAGGTTGCCAAATGACAGTTTAGGTGGTCATTTAAAACAGCTTGCATGACGTGTGCGATAATGTGCTTGGACGAAGTGCGTAGTTACCGGTCGGAATTATGCTCAATAAAACATTCACATATTATTTCGGCTTCAAATAAAGTCACAAACTAAACATATTCACCAATCAAGACATGATATATACCACAATGACATGCAGCAAAATTATAATACAGTATCTCAACTCTTTTTACTCATTGCAATTAATGCAATTTCTATTATTTCTTTCCACTTCCAAACAAAAATGTGGTTGGATTATAAGATAAGATAAGATATAATTTATTGCCACACAACCAGGGTCTGTGGAAATTTGGGTTGTCAGCAGCAGTACAATAATAAAGAACACACAACCACAATAAAACTGTAACACAAACATCCACCACAGCATTCATCACTGTGGTGGAAGGCACAAAATTTGGCCAGTCCTCCTCCATTTCCCCCCCGTGGACAGGATCAGAGTCAGTCCAGGATCGGCACTTCCTCACCGTAGACCGCGGCTTTAAGATGGTGTAAGCCGATCGGTCGAGATTTAAAGACTCCACCGCAGCCAGAAGCACCGTAGACTGCAGGGCCGGCGATCGAAACTCTCCTCCAGGGGTGATGGTGAGTCCATGCCGGACCCGCGGTAGAAGTTGGCCGGCAGTGATGGCTTCTTCTTCCCCCGGGTCCCCCACGAGGGATCCCGGGCTGTAGACGCCGCGCCAGCTGGAACTCTGCAGACCGCGGCTTCAGGCTGCCGGCAGCCCCGGGCCAGCGTAACGGAGCGCTCCCCTCCAGCGAGGGCTCACCCGCTCCACAACGAGAGTCCACGCTGCGCCCGCCGCTGAAGCCCCGGGCGTGTCTCCGGGAAAGGACGCGCCGATCCTTGATGTTAGGCCACGGGGGAGGCAACCTGAAAAAACTCGCCTCTCCATGGAGGAGGCGACCAAAGCGATTTCCCCCTTACCCCCCCACACCACCCCCCACACAAAACACATGAAGGAACATTAAATTCAGCGTATGATCAACCTATGTCAATAAATCCTGGCCCATGGTAACATATATGCATAAATTATTCAGCGTATGATCAACCTATCTCAATAAATCCTGGCCCATGGTAACATATATGCTTAACCATGCACACTACAGATTGATGCAAGCATGTTTTCTGTGAAGGACTGAAAATTATCATGACATGGCCATGGCCAAGGGCATGGGTCATCAATGCTATAGGTACAGTAAACAGTTTAAAGGTCCAAAACCCCAATTTATCTAACACAAAATATACATGGTTGCACAGCAATGAAGAACCAGTTTCTAAAGGAATTTTATGAAATAGCTGTTAAAATCGACTATTCCCATCTGACTTCAGGTTAACATTACACTAACTGACAAGAGATGGCCAAAGGACATAACTGCAGCAAATGTTCTTTTGGTAATAAGTTTAAAGGTGTCAAAACCCCACATTACTGGACATTCAGATTAGATGTATGTGTTGTGAACAGCAATGAAGATACCCAGCTTTGTACACAACAGATTTTTTTTTAAATTATTGATAAACACTGTTTCCATCATTCCCACTTCAGAATTAACGTTAAAATTTCAACTGTAATATCTCCTGACCAAATTTGTGATGTATATGACTGACTGTAGAAGTAAAACCTGGATAAATCCAACGTATAGTTGTGAATATTACTCATTAAATAACTACAGTACTGATACTCCATATTAAGAGCATTGATTTACCGTTAAAATTAATTCTGTAATAATGTGTCAACGGTAGCAGTGACAATCGAACACTGCAGTTTTAATGTCTCACGTGTTCACAAATTAATTAATCCATCTTTATGCATTAGACCAAATAATAACATTGGGAATTAAAACACATTTGATTGCATTCCGTTATCAAACATAGTCAATGTTTGCTCTGAAGCCATTTCCAGCACAAGGAATAGGATCGGGGAGGGGGGGGTGTTAATCATGCAGTGCAGGATGGGGGGGGGGGGGGGGGGGGGGGGGGGGGGGGGTTGAGAAGGCAATCGGTGCGGAATGGATGGATTGAGGCAGGGGAATTAGGGCGTGTTGGTTGGAGTAGGTAAAATTGTGAGGGGAGAGCGCAGGGGATGTCAGTGGGGTCGAATGGGGAGATCAGATATATGTTTAAGAAAGAACTGCAGATGCAGGAAAGATTGAAGGTAGACAAACATGTTGGAGAAACTCAACGGGTGAGGCAATAAAGATATATAATAATTTTTACATAGGGGTTCCCTGAGACATGAAAATTATTTCAAGGGTTCCACAAGGGTAAAATAGGGTGAGAAATGCTGGTGCATACTGATGAATGTGATTAACCTAATGAAATACCCAAAGTTTTTCACTTTCTCCAGGACAACAGTATGATTGAATACTTGCCATTTGTTCAAAATGTTGCTCAAATCAGCACTTTGTATTGTATTGTATTATATTGTATTGTATTGTATTCAAATTTATTGTCATTGTCTCAATTTGAGACAACGAAATGAATTTCCCTTACAGGCAGTATCAGAAAAAAAAAATCATTAAAAATAAATAAATAATAAATACATAATAGAACATATTAAAAATAAAATTGAATTAAAAAAAAAAGCACAAACACAGAAAGTCCACGACACAACATAACATAAATGGCACCAAGGTGAGGATGGCACCATAGTCCAGCCAGCCTCCCCTCCGTTCTTCCCAGATGTTCATCCGTGGTCTGGGCCTTCCGAGCACCCGCAGTCGCCGCCCCGGGTGGCCCGATGTTCAGGCCCTCACGCCGGGCTGGTGGAACGCTGACGCCGAACCCCGACGGTGAATGTCCTCCTCCTCAGCAGCCCGGACCTCCTGATCAGCCGCCTCCCGCAGCCGGAGTCCGCAGTTCCCAAGTCTGCAGGCCGAGCCGGGCAGAGTCACAGGACCCCGCCGTTGTTGTTCAGCGCCGCCCGCGTTGGGAGCTCCGCAAACCGCAGCTCCAGGATGTCGACGCAGCAGGTCCAGCACTCCGGGCTCCAGACAGCGACCCCCGGTAAGGCGTCGCCAGCCCCGCGATGGTACAGCGCTGTCCCGCCGCTGCTGGAGCTCCGGTCGATCCCGGCAGGAAAGGCCGCGCCAGTCCAGGTAGGCCGCTGGGGGGGGGGCGAGGACGCGACTCGAATAATAGTCGCGTCCTCACCAGGAAGCGGCTGAAGGACAGTATCCCCCATTCCAGCAATTTGGACAATGCAGCCTGTATGATTGATACCCCATCCACCACTCCAAACACTTACTTCCACCTCCTAGCACACCAGAGTAAGCACTATTCACAAATACATTGTAGTTACTCATCTAGGCTACTCCACAAGAACCTATGTAACATGACCTCTCCAAATGAGGCAAGTTGAGCAGACTCAGTGTTGCTGCGTCTAAATCCTACTACTAAATCCTAAAGCAATAAAACTGTGGTAGCACCTGAATCAGAATGATCAGTGATTCACAAAAGTGGCGAACGACCATCTACACTCATGGGTAATTAGGTCTGGGTAACAAATTCTGGGTTTATCAGTGACACCCACATCTGGGGAGGGAAAAAAAATGCAATGGTTTTTGGGGAAAGACGTCACCATTTCTCTGCGGCATGCCTTTTGTTGGATATTGTTAGAATAAGTTGGTTTTAATATTTTCAGCACCACCACCAGGAACTCAAATCAGGAAACTACCCACTTCCCCCTTAAATTTTTTTACTTACCTGCTTTCTGTAGTCTCCTCCATCTTCCCTCGACACAAGACCCAGCACCAGTGTTTAGAAATAAACTTGTTCTACTTCTAAATTGGTTTATATCAGACCGGATTACAGTGATAAAATGAACCCAATGCAGTAAACTGATGATAAGGTTGGATATCTACTTAGAGAGCATGTCATAGAGTGAAACTGGTGAGTCTGCAACTGAAAGCATTGCAAAACAGAGAAATGAATCATTCCACATTGATTTAAGATCAGCACATAAAGATAGGGTTCAAGGCAAGACGGCAGAAATGAAAATGTGTGCATCGAGAAACTTAGTAAATATGACAGAACACATGAAATTTCTATTGCTTACTTTGAATAAATGGTCATGTTCTTCAAAGCCAATAACTTTGTGGAAGTCACAGGTGAAGATTCCAAAGAACAAAATGACATCAGCAAAAGACACTCATGTTTTCGTTGGAAGTGGCCTTGGACATATGGAGTGCAAGTCTTTTAGGACCGAGATGAGATAATCATTTTTTACACAGAGAGTGGTGAATCTGTGGAATTCTCTGCCACAGAAGGTAGTTGAGGCCAGTTCATTGGCTATATTTAAGAGGGGGTTAAATGTGGCCCTTGTGGATAAAGGGATCAGGGGGCATGGAGAGAAGGCAGGTACAGGATACTGAGTTGGATGATCAGCCATGATCATATTGAATGGCGGTGCAGGCTCGAAGGGCCGAATGGCCTACTCCTGCACCTATTTTCTATGTTTTCTATGTCTAGTCAATGTATTGTTTGGCAGTGGTCAATAAAGTAAATTCAAACTACAACCAAGCAGCATCTGAATTATTTCTTATTTAGAAACTTGGTGCACATAATTAGATAGTCATTTGCTTATCCCAATGTGAATTTGAGAGCCATCAAATCATTGCAATTTCAGAACCTTCGTGGATCGTGTTTTGAGGAGCAGATTAACGTGTGGATTAGTTGATGAATAAATACAGCTCAAACTCTTCAAGAGTCTAGACATTATATTCGATAGGGTGAGCATCATTACCCATGTTATAAAAATGGCATTAAATAACACTAAAGAATTTTCACCTGGTCAATCCAGATATGAGGGCATCATACAATGTTATAGGGCGTAAGGTGGTCACAACTGAATGTAAAGGTGGTCACAACTGAATCATCATCATCAATGTGCTAGTAACACACAAGCCACCTGGAACCACAAGACAGGAAAAGCATTTATGAAATGATTGTAGAAGGTGGAAGCCCATGCTCTCTGTAGAAATTACATAGCCTTAATTGGCCATTCAGAGTAATTCATTGCTAGAATTACATTAAACGTTTAAATAATGACAGAAAACAGCAAACATTTATAGTTATTGCCTGTGCATGTATTGCCTACGGGGTTAGGAACATGCAGGGTAAACCCAGAGGGGTGTCTTGCAAAGCATTATAGTAAACGAAGACATGGAATCGTGCCAGTTACATAGTACATAATGATATAGGAGGAAATTGCAGTAAGTTTAACATTACTATAAAGGTAAATTAGCACCCCTCTGTAGTTGACATTGATATTGCAGCAATGGAGCTAGGCTTTTGGGGTAGGAACTGGATTACGACATTTGCTGCCAGTATATTTCGTTTGAATTCTACTGTCAGTGGAATGGAAGAAGACGGGAAGCAAATAAATAGGTCTCATTGTGTAGGAAGCAACCGCAGATGCTGATTTATACCGCAGATGACACAAAATGGTAGGAACGTGTCGGGTCTGAAGATTGGCCCATTCCTTTTCTCCAGAGATGCCGCCTGTCCCGTTTAGTTACTAGTTCTCTTTTATTTCCATAAACACGTGTTGCTTTGATGCTCCAAGTGAGTTTCTTCCACATTCACATGAACCCAACCCCAATATATTATACAGGGTAACTAAGCGGGATCTCTGGAGGACATGGAGAGGCGACGTTTCGGGTCGGGACGCTTCTTCAGATTCCATTGATGTTGCCTGACCCGCTGCTGAGTTGCTCCAGCATTTTGTGTCTTTTTTTTGTAGACCAGCATCTGCAGTTCCTTGTGTCCCAATAAATTACACGTGGGTTAAAAATAAAAGCTACCTGAGTTTTACCACAGAAACGCCACGGCGCAGGCCCGGGGCGGGGGCGGGGCTGGATGGATGGATGGATGGATGGATGGGGCGGGGGCCGATGGATGACGCGCGAGCACAAATGGACGGCGCGGGAAGCGGGCGTCACGTGGCCGCTGTCAAAATGGCGGAGGAAGGGTCGGCGAGCAGCGAGGAACAGTCGCAGCCCCTCGGTATGTAACGTAGTCGCTAACTCGGACTGGGCTATATTTGCTTTAAAAATAAAATTGCTTAAAAGGAGCAGTTCTTTGAGAATTTTCCTGCCAAAGGAGTATGAAGACAAAGGGCCAAGCCCGAGCTTGAGCGGATGGGTCGGGAGGGTGGGCGTCGGTTGATTAATAGTTGCAAACCTCTTGTAAGCTTTCAGCTTAAGCCTCGAATTTAACCACATTATACAACTGGTTTCATCACTTGGTTGTGCAGATTAGATATTTTTCAATTGTAAGTGCGGCACACAGTGGTAAGCCGCTGTATCAGCGCCAGAGACCCGGGTCCGAGCCTGAACTCGGGTGCTGTCCGTGTGCAGTTTGCAGGTTCTCCCCGTGGTCGCCCCACATCCCAAAGACGTGCAGATTTATAGGTAAATTGACCTCCGTAAATTGCCGTAATATGTAGAAGTGTTTGAGGATTGAGATAACATAGAACGAGAACGAACGGGTGATCAATGGTCGGCATGGACTCGGTGGGCTGATGGGCCTCTTCCCATGTTGTACCCCAAATTAAACTAACAACGTGGACGGTTTGCAGCATGATTTGTTTCTGGATACAAGTTGGCAGGTGATTGGCAGAATAACAAATAAAATACAATCATAGGGAAGCTTCGTTGATTAAAAGCATTAATAAAAAAAGTAAAATGACACACGTTTGGAATATAAAGTAAACTAAACCCCTGATTCGGACATATAACGTTTGAGTGAAATAAAGAACTTGCATGGCATATCACTTCCGATGGTCTGTCGGCCGTAATTGCCCAACTCGGCGATAAGGCTACGCTGAAGAAGGAAGGACAATGCTCGGGTGCCCGCCGATCGGTCGTGTTGAAAATCCTGTTCCATAGAGTTTAGTGTCCCAATTGAATGCGAACTGCGGGAAGATTTTGTACAACAATGTGCTTTGCATCGAAGGTAGACATAAATAGCTAGAGTAACTTAGCGGGACAGGCAGCATCTCTGGAGAGAAGGGATGTGTGTCGTTTCGGGTCGAGACCCTTCTACCGACTAACAACGTGGACGGTTTGCAGCATGACTTGTTTCTGGATACAAGTTGATTTGCATGTCATCCAGTAACACTTCTGCATCTCATCGCGGTCGCCAAATTATGTAATTACCCCATTGTAGCTGAGATGCCAAAAAATCAATTTGGTCTGCCTAAATTACCTCTGGAGGGAAAACCTGTGCGTTCATAGAAACATAGAAAATAGGTGCAGGAGTAGGCCATTTGGCCCTTCGAGCCTGCACCGCCATTCAAAGGTACACAAAAAAGCTGGAGAAACTCAGCGGGTGCAGCAGCATCTATGGAGCGAAGGAAATAGGCAACGTTTCGGCCCGAAACGTTGCCTATTTACTTCGCTCCATAGATGCTGCTGCACCCGCTGAGTTTCTCCACTACTTTTTGTGTACCTTCGATTCTCCAGATTCTGCAGTTCCTTCTTAAACACCGCCATTCAATATGATCATGGCCGATCAACCATCTCAGAATCATCTGTGGACCTTCTCTCATACTCCCTGATCCCTTTAGCTGCAAGGGGACATACTAGCAGCTTTTTAATGGCTAGCCAATGGCCTCAACTACTTTCTGTGGCAGAGAATTCCAAAGATTCACCACTTCATGTTGGCCCTTCACTGCTGATGGCTAATCATTTTTGTCATCTGTGGACCTATTCAACTATTTTGCTGCAATGGGACATTCTAGCAGCTTTTTAATGGCTGGAAACTCATCATTTTAGATGCTCTTTGATGCATGTTCCTTTTCTCGACGAAGAGTTACAAAAGCATTTTTGCATGACAGGATTTATGAAAAATTATTTCAGAAATGTGCACAGGATAATCTGAGAGGTAGCTTTTTCACACAAAGGGTGCTGGATGTATGTAACAAGCTGCCAGAGGAGGTAGTTAAGGCTGGGACTATCCTACTGTTTAAGAGACAGTTAGACACGTACATGGATAGGACAGATTTAGATGGATATGGGCCAAACGCATGTGAGTGGGACTAGTTTAGATGGGACATGTTGGTTGGTGTGGGCAAGTTGGGCTGAAAGGCCTGTTTCCACACTGCATCATTCTATGACTAAAAAGTTAAGAAGAAAAATGCATGTAGATAAATAGAGCAGATTTGAAAGAGGAGTGAAATGTAAAGGCAGAGAGAGGTTTATGGGTGGAAAGGAACATAGGGAAGGAGGGGGGAGAGTGTGCTTGGGCAGATTGGTGAAGGGAAAATAGACACACAAAGTGCTGGAGTAACTCAGTGGGTGGGTCGGAGGCAGCATCTGCAGAGTGGAGTAATATGAATAGCAGCGAACGATTTAACAGAGTGCTGGAGTAACTCAGTGGGTCATATAACAATTACAGGCGGGCATCTCAACCCTCTAGTCCGTGAGAACACATAAAGAGGTGACCATGTCCAGTGCTGGAGTAACTCCAGTCAGTCAGGCAGCATCTATGGATTTTTAAAAGGTATAGATTATATTTCGGGTCAAGACCGTTCTTCAGTAATATTCATGATGTGACATGCATAGACGCTTGCCCTCTCCTATAACGTCTCTGCTGACTTGGGTGATGCAGGACAGGACACAAGCTTTGGGACACGGTGTGAATCTGTTGCCGTCTGTCCCATCCTGGTAAAAACCTGGATGGAGTGGATGTGGAGAGGATGTTTCTACAAGTGGGAGAGCCTAGGACCAGTGGCCACAGCCTCAGAATTAAAAGACATTGCTTTAGGAAGGAGATGAGCAGGAATTTCTTAAGTCAGAGGGTGGTGAACTGTGGAATTCATTGCCACAGACAGCTGTGGAGGTCGTCATTGGACATTTTTCAGGAGGAGATTGATAGATTCTTGATTGATACGGGTGTCGGAGGTAACGGGGAGAAGGCAGGAGAATGGGTTTGAGAGGGAACGATAGATAGTCATAGAGTTATACAGTGTGGAAACATGTCCCATCTGCACTAGTCCCACCTGCCCACATTTGATCCATATCCCTCCGAACCTGTCCTATCCACATACCTGTCTAACTGTTTCTTAAATGTTGCAATAGTCCCTGCCTCAACTACCTCCTTTGGCAGCTTGTTCCATACACCTACCACCATTTGTGTGAAAAACATACCCCTCAGATTCCTATTAAATCTTTTGCCCTTCAACTTATATCCTCTGCTCCTCGATTCACTTACTCTGGGCAAAAGACTCAATCATATCTATTCAAATCATGATTTTATACACCTCTATTAGATCATCCCTCATCCTCCTGTGCTCCATGCTCCATTGAGTCCCAGCCTACTCCACCTCACCCTATAGCTCTGGCCCTCTAGTCCTGGCAACATCCTCATAAATCTTCACTGTACCCTTTCCAGTTTGATGACATCTTTCCTATAACATGGTGCCCAGAACTGAATACAATACTCTGAATGCGGCCTCACCAACTTCTTATGCAACTGCAACATGACCTCCCAACTTCTATACTCAGCCTGACCCACTAAGTTACTCCAGCAATCTGTGAAACGTCACAGAACAGGGCAAGATTAGCAAGTTTGCTGGTGATACAGAAGTGAGTGGTTTTGCAGATAGTGAAGATGGTTGTGAAAGAATGCAGCAGGATCTGGATCAATTAGCCAGGTGAGCAGAGGAATGGTTGCATGGTACCTTGAGGGTTGTGTCGCAGGTTCATCATGTGGTCAAGATGTATTTTGGCACTTTGGCCTTCATCAGTCAGAGTATTGAGTATAGAAGTTGGGAGGTCATGTTGCAGTTATATAAGACGTTGGTGAGACTGCATTTAGAATATTGTGTCCAGTTCTGGGCACCATGTCATAGGAAAGAGGTCAAACTGAAAAGAGTACGGAGATCCCCATCCTGGATCAGTCCAATCAGGGTTGTGTCATCTGCAAACTTGAGAAGCTTGACAGAGGTGTCTGTGGAGGTGCAGTCATTGGTGTGGCGAGAGTAGAGGAGAGGGGAGAGTACGCATCTTGCGATGCTCCTATTCTGTGCGTTTGCGGGTCCGAGATATGCTTTCCCGCCTCACATGCTTCTTCCTGTCTGTCAGAAAGCTGGTGATCCACCGACAGAGGGGTTCAGGCACAGTCAACTCAGAAAGTTTGGAGCGTAGTATTCTGGCACAATGGTGTTGAATGCAGAGCTAAAATCAACAAACATAATCCTCGCATAGGTCCCCTGGCGGTCTAGGTGTTGGAGGATGAAGTGCAGGCCCAGATTCACTCCATCATCCACAGATCTATTGGCCCAATATGCAAAATGCAGAGGGTCCAGCAGAGGGATTGTAATATTTTTCAGCTTGGCCAGCACAAGCCTTTCAACGGTCTTCATTACTACAGAGGTCAGTGTGACAAGCCTGTAGTCTTTAAGACCAGTAATCCTTACCTTTTTGGGTACAGGGACAATAGTGGAGACTTTGAAGCAGGCAGGGTCAGTACATCTTTGCAGGGACTGGTTAAAAATGAGTAATTGGGTGTGAAGTGATTGAAGTGGGGTGGGTGTCGAAGGGCCCAGTCTTTGCAGCAGTCTAATCTTGATTAATCAATACAATCGGCGTCTTTTTTAATTAAATGTTAATCAATGCATTCGCCAAGCCTTTCTTCAATAAATGTTAATCAATGCAATCTCCAAGTTTTTTTTTCAAGCAGCAGTCAAATTAAACTGTAAAATCGTGAAGTAATGATCAAAATGCAAACCGTTTAAAATAAAATGCTGGTCTTTTTTGAAATCCAGCTAGTTTAAAATAAAAGTTAATCAATGCAATAGGGGATTATTTTTAAAAAATGCTAGTTTTATTGAAAGAATCGTACAATGTTAAAAATGAAATGTAAAGAAATGCAAGTATCATTCAAAGAATCGTGCAACGTTGAAAATATTTAAGGCCTATCGTTAAAGAGAACAAAGTCAGAATGAAGCAGTCAGCTCTGAACTGGATCTTCACCCGAATGTCTTGGGAGAGGGTTTGAAGAACGTTGTGGAAGAGCGATTGGAAGAATGACCAAGGCGAAGTTGCAGTGTGGAAGAGTGACTAATGGCGAAGTTATTTTTAAAATGCAAGTGTTTTAAAAAGTGGAAGCGCTGAGGTGCACCTCCCGCCCGGAGTGACCCTTCGTGCTTTGCGAGCTGCCGTTGGAGCGCTGGAATGCCCCCCCCTCCGGGAGTGGGCCGTTTTGCCTTGCGAGTGTATTGTGATGACATTCGGATTTTTTTTTCCGGAAATGGGTGAGTTTGAAAAAATCGGGCTGTTTTTTAAATTTCAACGATTAATAGCTTCGGAAATATAGGTGGAAATGTGACGGGAAGATGTTTATCGCCATCACGGGAAATGTGAGTAGGATGTGTCAAAATGGAAAGGCTGTGGCCTAACGTTTGGAAGAAGATAGGAATCAACCAGATTGACACAGAGACACATCGTGGACACAAACAAGGCAAAGACTTTTAATTATGTAGAGATGCTGTCAGCTTCAATTTATTTGATTAGGGAAACAATGTGGTTCAAAGAACAGCTGCACGGTTTTAAAAACGGGTAAAGTTTACATCAGATATATTTGGGCCTATGGTCAACCTGACAAAAGAGGAGTGCACAAGAAGGAACTGCAGATGCTGGAAAATCGAAGGTACTCAAAAAAGCTGGAGAAGCTCAGCAGGTGCAGCGAAGGAAATAGGCAAAGTTTCGGGCCGAAACCCTTCTTCAGAAAAGAGGAGTGCACTTGTGCCAACAAAAAACAAACTATTCTTGTTTCTTTTCAATCTTAAAGAATAACAAAAGTAAATGTTTGAGCACTCTAAGAATATCTTTTGACCTTGAATGAGGAAGTAACCAACACTGTGTTGGTTACAACAAATCATCCTCCGCCATTTTTGCCACCTCCAACGGGACCCCACCACTCGCCACATCTTCCCATCTCCCCCCATGTCTGCCTTCCGCAAAGACCGCTCCCTCCGCAACTCCCTTGTCAATTCTTCCGTTCCCTCCCGTACCACCCCCTCCCCGGGCACTTTCCGTTGCAACCGCAAGAAATGCAACACCTGTCCCTTTACCTCCCCACTTGACTCCATTCAAGGACCCAAGCAGTCGTTCCAGGTGCGACAAAGGTTCACCTGTATCTCCTCCAACCTCATCTACTGCATCCGCTGCTCTAGATGCCAGCTGATTTACATCGGTGAGACTAAGCGGAGGTTGGGCGATCGTTTCGCCGAACACCTCAGCTCAGTCCGCAAGATCCTACCTGAACTCCCGGTGGCTCAGCACTTCAACTCCCCCTCCCATTCCCAATCCGACCTCTCTGGCCTGGGTCTCCTCCATTGCCAGAGTGAGCAACAGCGGAAATTGGTGGAACAGCACCTCATATTCTGCCTGGGTAGCCTGCGGCCGGCGTGCATGAACATTGAATTCTCCCAAATTTGCTAGTCCTTGCTGTCTCCTCCCCTTCCTTAACCCTCAAGCTGACTCCTTCCCTTCCCCCCGCCCTCGGGCTCCTCCCCTTTTCCATTCTTTCTCTCCCCCCCCCCCCACCCCCTATCAGTCTGAAGAAGGGTTTCGGCCTGAAACGTCACCTATTTCCTTCGCTCCATAGATGCTGCTGCACCCGCTGAGTTTCTGCAACATTTTTGTGTACCTTTGATTTTTCAGCATTTGTAGTTCCTTCTTGAACACTGTGTTTATGTGTGTCTGTGCCCACCAAAGCATTGACACTAGCCATGCTCTTGGTAAATTCCACCCCTACTCCCTATTATTTTTCTGGGCAACTTTCTTTGTCGGGTGATGGATTGCCACTTCTTCTTGAGTGCCATCCAACACTAAAAAAAATGAGTGATTTGAATACAATTTAAATGTTTTTTGTTGTTAATCCAAATTAGTATTTTTTGTTTTTGGAATGTAGTGCTGCTGCAGGTTTCTCTCGTGTCACATGTGATAATGATGACCATTGATGAATAAAATAAAAAACAAAGGTTCAATGGGGCATAGACCCGAAAGCATTAACGGTTCCTATTTCCACTGATGCTGTATGACAAGTTTTTCAACATTTTTTGTATATTTCTAATTACCATCTGACGTGCTTATGAATATTTTTAAATTTTAGAACGGGAATTACACCAGAAATGCATGTGCACAACCGAGGAATTGAGTGTTGTCTGCTTTGAACAGGTAAAATATCTGTCGCTGAGTATGTCCTTTGTCTGTACATTAATAGCAGCAGTTCAGTGGTATTGTTTACACTAAACACACATTGCTAGAGTAACTTGTGGATCAGGCATCTTTGCTGGAGGACAAGAATAGGTGAATTTTCAGGTTGGGATCCTTTTTCAAATACTTGTAGTAGGGGGAGGAAGCTGGGAGCAAGGTAGGGGTGTAATAAAGCCAGGCAAAGTGATGGGTGGATATAGATGATGGAGGGGGTGGGGTGGGGGGGGGGGAATTGATTGCTGATGGGTGGAAAAGGCCGAAGATGTAAAGGAAAACAAAAGAGATAAGGAGAAGAGGTGTGAACTGAAAAGGCCAGAGGAAGGGATGTAGGGAGAAATGGAAAGAGAGCTAGGATAATGTACCAGCTTTTATATTTTGCCCCTAACCTATGAAGGTAAGCATGCCAAGTATCTTCATCACACTCTCTACCTGCCTTACCACTTTTAGGGAACTAGGAATTTGAACCCTGTTCATCAGCATTCCTTAGCACCTTCCCATTTATTGTATATGTTCTATCCCTATTTGATTTCCCAAAGTATTTCACCTTGCACTTGTCGAGATTAATTTCAATCTGCCAGTACTTTGCACAACTTTCCATTTGTGTTTTGCTATCGTCTGGAACAATCTTCTTCACTATCCCAAAACCGCATATTATTGTAACGTTCTCAAATTTAACCATCATTCTTCCTACTTCACATCTAAATCATTAATCTATATCACAACAACAAAAGTCCCAGTTCGGATCCCTGTGATACCCCAGTAGTCACATGCCTACAATAAGAAAATCAAAGTTCCACCAACTCCTTTCACCAAGGAAGTTTTGGTTCCAACAACTTTGCTCAAGTCCACAAGATATTGTAGAGCTGTGGATGCAGCCCAGTCCATTATACAGAACAGCCTCCTTCCTTCCCCACCACTCCCACCGACTCAATTTGTACTTCGCTGCCTCTAGGGGAAAAAAACATAGTCAACGACCATTTTCACTCATTCATTCCCTCTTCCCTCTCCCGTTAGGCAGAAGAAAAAAAGCTTGAATCTGGAACAGTTCCTTCCCCGCTGTTATCAGTCCTCCCATAAACTAGAGTGTAGTTTCACGCTTTTGACCTAGATGACATTTGTAAACTTGTGGTATATTGCTAATATATCTTGAAGAATGATTACTCTTTCTATATAGATTTAATTCAGAATTTTCCTTCTCAGGAAAACGATGCAATTAATGAGGAACTTTGTAAAATGTTATGCGAACGAGATCAGTTTAATAAATTAGTTCAGGTAAGTTATTTTAAATATTATCACCATTGTAAATTATATCTTTGTGTCAAGGAATAAATGCCATGTCATTCATCAGCAGAGAGAATGTATATTTCATTATTGGACAAAAAAGTTTTACAATTACTTAAAAATCCATTCCTAGATTGTTGTTCGCAGTGATGGAACGGGGGGGGGGGGGGGGGTACGCACGGGGATGGCGTTCCCCTACTTTGCAGTTTCCATCCTGTGCGTAAATTCGCAGCTTTATCCTGCGCTACTTAATCCAAGGGCGAGTGGACAGACGAACGAAAGCAACGATCATAGAGCGGAATAGATGACGTTTCGGGTCGAGCCTTCTTCCGACTGAGTCAGGGGACAGAGGAACAAGAGATATAGATGGTACTAAGGAGAAATTAATGGAAGATATGCCTATATCTCTCGTTTCTAGTCTGAAGAAGGGTGTAGAGCAGAAATGTCACCTATTCCGGCGAGGTCTCAGCGAGGCGTAATTGGGATCCGAATCAGTCCTTTGGATCTCCTCTCTCTCTCTCTCTCTCTCTCACCTTCACGCCTCAGCATTCTCAGAATCATTTGCCGTTTTGCGGGGACGGCTGCATCTGCGGTCCTCCCTGTTTGGGGGAACCCTGGCCCATGGCGGCTCCTGGTCCGTTCCCTCGCGGGTGCCGCCAGGCCCGCTGAATTCCTCCGGCACTCTGTTTTTTGTTTGTCTCTGGAGTTGAAGGTGGACACGGAGGGCTGGGTTGGCATTTGGGACGGGCGGCGGCTCTGGGGAGTGGGTGGCGTTTCGTGTCGAGACCCTTCTGCAGACAATCATAAGTACTCTCACCGACGAGAGTTCAGTTCAGTCTGAAGAAGGGTCTTCTCTCAAGAGTCGCTGCCTGTCCTGCTGAGTTACTCCAGCTTTATGTCTAACCTCAGTTTCAAGGGTTAAATAAAAAACAGTGCTGGAGGAACTCAGCGGGCTAGGCGGCATCTGTGGAGGGAATGGATTAGGAGTTGTTTTGGGCCAGGGTTCTTCTTAAATAGGAAGGAACTGCAGAACAAAGATACAAGTAGTATCTTTGCTGCAGATCAGGCATGATATTCTTCCAATTTAAATCGGAATCCCGATTTTATTGTTTTCCTATTTGTCCATTTTTGTGCCCGATTATTTGGTGGACAATCCACTGCTGTCTCTGAGAGGGTTGTGTCCAATCACCGCTCGGCTTCCCTTAAAATTCCCGTCCAATCAACAAATAGATCTCCTCCCGTCCAATCAGCCACTGTCTCCAAGGGCATAGTGTCCAATCACATAATGCGCTGGTCACTCGGCGGCCAATCAGACAGTCTGCAAGGGGCCTTTTCATCAATCACCGGCAGACGATGGCTGCAGTCGAGAGGGAGAGAGAGAGAGAGAGATGCAAGAAAGCAGCTATGACATATAATACACAATAAACTATTATAAATTCACAATAAACAAGTTATGCATTCTTGTGCTCTTACATGGGTATGACTACGAAAAAAATCCCCCCACCCCCCCCCTCCCAACGTCAGCCTCACGGACCTTGGAGTACCCCTAGTTCCTAAAACCCATTTCCATCACTGGTTGTTCGACAATTACACTGCAGACGTGTTACATCATTTGGTTTATCCTCTTGTTTTCACCAAGTGAACAAGAGATTTCATTATCCTGGTCAGAACAAGGGCATCTTGTTACAATAGATGAAAAGCATTGATCGTGTGGACAATTAAATGTTTTTCCTCGTAATGTAAGGGTCTAAAATCAGTGAGCATAGGTTTATGGAAGGAATAAGATTACTGGGGATTTGCGAAATTTCTAGTTTATCCAAAGGGTGGTTGCAATCTGGTATGAACTGCCTGAGAAGGTGGCAGAATCAGGTATACTCAAAATATTTTTAGACTCTAGACGAAGAAAGGCATAGAAAGCTTATGAGCAAGTGCTGGCAAATAAAATTGGTATAGATGGGTACTTAATTATTGGCATGGACATGATAGGCTGAAGTGCATTTTTCTGTGCTGTGAGACTCTTGACTAAATGGCCCCTCAGATTCCACCATGGTCTCAATATTTTCCATCCATTCAATCTTCTCTGCGTTATGTCCAAGCTTGTAAAGCTTGTCCATTACTAGATGACAGAAGATCTCTGCTAAATACATTTAAACCTTCCACTTGGTTAGTAATTAAGTGAATATAAAAATAATATTGGCAGTATGATCTTGTCTTGAATTGCATGCAATTGTGATGTTGCAGCATAAATGATAAAATCTCATAAAATCTTTCGACACCAGGTTAAATTTGTACATAGTCTGCATTTTTGCTTCATTCTGCGACTCATCAATTGACTTATTTTATATTGAAATAATTATTTTGTTTTACACAGAGGGTGGAAGGAATTGGCTTTTCAATTGAAAAAGAACGTAATGGAATTAGAAATGAAATGCATAAAGAATTTGAAAAAATTAACCAGTCTGTGAAGAACAGGTAATACCCATGCAATAACTGCATCTGTTTCTTGAAATTCATTAAAATTAATAGCTTTAATTACTATTGTAGCTTTAACTACTTGATTTTTGTTTCTTGATACTCTATGTATTTAATTTTAAACTTTAGAGATTACAGTTACAAATTATACCTTGTCATTAAAAATGCAAGAGTACGGCTAAGGATTACCTACTTGAAGGTAATAGATCAACTCAAGGCCAGAACTCTTATTTTACATATAAACATAGAAAATAGGTGCAGGAGTAGGCCATTCGGCCCTTCGAGCCTGCACTGCCATTCAATATGATCATGGCTGATTATCCAACTCTGTATCCTGTACCTGCCTTCTCTCCCTACCCCATGATCCCTTTAGCCACAAGGCCACATCTAACTCCTTCTTAAATATAGCCAATGAACTTGCCTCGACTACCTTCCACAGATTCACCACTCTGTGTGAAAAATGTTTTTCTCCTCTCGGTCCTAATAGACTTCAACCTTTTCCTTAAAATGTGACCCCCTCGTTCTGGACTTCCCCAACATCGGGAACAATCTTCCTGCATCTAGCCTGTCCAACCCCTTAAGAATTTTGTAAGTTTCTATAAGATCCCCCCTCAATCTTCTAAATTCTAGCGAGTACAAGCCGAGTCTATCCAGTCTTTCTTCATATGAAAGTCCTGACATCCCAGGAATCTACTGGAATTCTACTGTCCTGTTTTTGCCACCAAAGTGGATAACCTCACATTTATCCACATTATACTGCATCTGCCATGCATTTGCCCACTCACCCAACCTATCCATGTGTATTTAACTTTTTATATGGCACATTGTCAAATTACTTTAGGAAATCCAAAACACAATGTCTGATCATTTCACTTTATCCACCCTGTTAGTGACTATAAAACCCTATGTAAAAGTTAGATCCTATTTTTAGATTGTTCAAAAAACTTTAAAAAGTGACGATCATCTAATTGTATGTCCTTCAAGCAGTCCAAAATGTATCACTTTCTCTCTCCTTCATAATACAGTAACACCCGATATGCCGGTATTTTCTGATGTTTGCTCTAAACCTTTCTGTCACATTCTGACTGTAGTTTTATGTCACTACCTTGCACTACCACCTATACCTTATCCTCAACTTTATAAATTTCCGCTCTGAACTCTTTCCATACACCCTATATATTTAAAGTGCCATCTTATGAGTGGTGTAGATAGGTTAGATAGTCTTTTTCCCCAGGTAGAAATCTCAAATACTAATGTTAAAGTAAGAGGGGAAAACTTTAAGGGGGCTCTCTGAGGTTTTTTTTAACGCACAGTTGTTGCTGTATTATGAAGTTGGCTGCCTGGAACGCACTGCCAGGGGAAGAAGTGGAAACAGATGTGGTAGAATAATTTAAGATACATTTAGATAGACACAGGAAAACGCAGGGAATGTAGGGATATAGACTATGTGTAGGCAGATATGCAATTTATATTGGGATCATGAACGCCACAGACATCATCGGCTGAAGAATCTGTCCCTGTACTGTTTGTTATTAGTTTAGAGATACAGCGCAGAAACAGGCCGTTCAGTCCACCGAGCCCGCGCCGACCAGCGATAATGGCACATTAACACTAGGGACAATTTACAATTATACCAAGCCAATTAGCCTACAAACCTCTACATCTTTGGAGTGTGGGAGGTAACTGGAGATCCCGGAGAAAACCCACGCGGGTCTTGGGGAGAACGTACAAACTCCATACAGACAAGCATCCGTTGTCAGGATCGAACCCGGTTCTCTGATACAGTAAGGCAGCAACTGTACCACTGCTCCACCCTGTCACCGTTCTGTATTCTAAAAATCTCCAATAACCAGGCTGCTTATAATGTGATCCCTGACTCATTTAGCAGAAATCTTTCCACTTGAGTTAGAACTTTTTGATTCAAATCCCACTCCAGGGATATGAATACATCATCTCTGCTTATATAAGCGTTGCAGTATGGAGGAAATACTTAATTGCCAATAGCCTTACCTGTTGACTGAATCAGTAAACTCCGGTTCCCTCTGACCTTTCTGTTGAATGTGCAAGATTCTTTGCTGGTTCAGACCAGAGCAGGAGTGTTTGTTAGTATTCTGTTACACATAAAGCTTCCCACTATAAAAAAAGATAATTAGGTGTTAGCTCATTGATAGTTTTGGGTGTTTCTCCCTCTACTCTCTCAATATATGACTTTACAGCCAGACATTGCTCCAACCCTATCTTCAAATTTGGACCAATACCATTGTATTTGGGGGAATAACGGGTAATGAAGTCAAAGAGCAGAAGAGTGGGTGATCTGATAGGATGGTGCCAGAACAACAATCTTGTTATCAAAGTTAGTATAACCAAGGAGCTATTTGTTGACTTCAGGAAGAAACACCTGAGATTCCATGAACCTGTCACCATTGATGGGAAGTTGAAGAGAGTCAACAGCTTCAGGTTTCTGAGAGAGCATATCTCTGAAGATCTGTCCTGTGCCCAGCATATTGATGCAATCCCAAAGAAAACTTAACAATACCTATATCTCCATAGAAAGTAGTGATCATAGTGACTGGTTGCCTCATGGTGTGGATTGTAACACAAATGCCCAGGAAAGGAGGAAATTTGTGGACATTACCTCCTTATCATCAAAAGGATCTACAGGAAGTGCTGTCACAAAAAGGCAGCTAATATCATCAGACCTGCACTGCGCTCAACACGCTATTACCATTGGGGAAGAAGGTACTGGAGCCTGAGAACTGTGACCTCCAGGTTCAAGAATAACTACTTCCCTGCAACCATCAGGCTCTTCAACCATACTGCACAGCCATAACCACAACCCTTCCTCAACAACAATCTAATTAGGTCCTTATTTTAGTTTCACTATGTACTTGTGTTTATGTACTATAATTGAAGGAGTTTATAGTATCTATAGAAATTGGTGCAGGGAGGCCATTCGGCCCTTCGATAGTATGATCAAATAGTAGTATATACCCTCTGATATCAGCTTAATATAGCCGATTCGGCCCTTAAAAGTATAAAAGATAGTATAATATCAGCAACCACAACAAAATTAAGCTTAAGTCAGTATTATTATCATGTCTGATATTTTTTGTTTTAGTTTTTATCTGCCTGTACTTTTGTAGGTGGGATTTGATACATAGTAGGGGTGTGGTCTTTTGTTAGAGGAGTCTGGTGCAGACTCGGATTAAAAGTTTCATTTTGGTGTTGGATAATGCGGAGAAACGGTTTTCTCACGACATTTACATGTTACGAGACAACATACATTTATAAGAAGAAGCTTTTATGATTTATATGATGTGAATGGAACAGCGATTTAGAATGGAAAGTTATGAGTTATTTCTTTGTTTTGTATTACTTCAATAAAAAAGCAATTAATCAAGAAGATCCCTGGGCGCTGGCTGCCTGTCCGGTCCAGCAGCAAGGTCTTGATTCGCTGGTTAAGGTCGCTTTAGACGGCCGGCAAAATGGCCGCAGTGGCCAAATGAAACAAGCGACTGCCCGACTACAAAAATGGCCGCCGCGGCTGATCAGATGCTGACCTTCCAGGACCACCATCCGCAGCGCCACCTTACGGCCGGAAGCCGTCCCTGCAGACTGACCTCGGGCAACAGCACCACCCTCCGATTGACTGCCGTCACTGCAGCCTGACCGCCGTTCACAGTGCCATCTTCCGGCCAGATGCCGTCCCTGCAGCCGGACCACCGGCAACAGCGCCACATTCAGGTCGGAGACTGTCACTGCAACCTCTGGTTTTCCAGCACAGCTTCCCATCCTGCGCCATGGACACTGGACAATTTGAACTTACCTACCACTTTGCACGTGATTGCTCACTGTAGTTTGTGTTGTTTCTTTTCACTTTGTTTACACTGTATCACCACGCAGGGTTTAGCAATCAGTATTTATTTTTATTTAGTTTGTTCTTCGTTGTTTGCATTGTTGCCGACGTCTCCCAGCCGTTGCTAAAGGTCGTATTTCTCAGGACTCGGTCCCCTAGCTGGTCGAGGAGATGCGATTGTGTCTCTTCCGTCCGGCGGCTTTATGCATCGGTCTCCTTGCAACCCATGGCTTATATCCCGGGATGGCCCACAGCCGGAGAGTCAACTGCGCCCGCGGGCACCACCGTCCCAACCCACGCCCGGGGTGCCCCCGACCCACATGCAGGAGCCGCCCTCGACCATTCTATTCCTTCCTACGATTCTGGGGGGGGGGGTCCTGTGGCATCAGTTCATACACAGACCACTTATGGTCAAACCCTCATCAGTAGCTACGAAGGCTGGCACGTGACGTCATGGGCTAGGGGGAGTGTCCTGCTACGTAAGCTTATCTCACCTTGTGATCTACCCATGGTAGCTGAGCTCGAGACAACACCCTCGCTCAGCTACAACAGCAATGACAATTATGTTAGTGGACCAAACTTACATGTACCACCTGAATAAAACTACTGTTTGAACCTGCTTAACGTCTGGCCTTTTCCTGACCACATTTGGCGCCGCTACAAATCACTCGTTAAAGATGATAGACTGACATTGTTGCCTAGACTTACCTTTCAAACAAGTGTTAAAATGCCGAATAATCGTGGCATTGCAGAGCATCGAACCCTGAATCTGAAATGCACATTCGGGAAGAATACAAAATTTCATGATGAATATACATTTTTCCTAAAGCACATGATTGACAATGATTATGCCGAAATGGTACCAACAGACCAGCTGAATCAAAGTGACAGAGAGCTTTGGTATATTCCGCTCCATGGGGTGCATCACTCGAAGGAAGGGACCTTGAGGGTGGTCTTTGACTGTGCTGCAGTCTGCAAAGGAAGATCACTTAACTGTCAACCACTACAGGGTCTGGACCTTACTAACTCACTCATTGGAAATTCAGACAAGAACCAGTTGCTTTGATGGCTGATATTAAGGCAATATTTCATCGTCAAACTTTCAGAAAAACATATTGGCTACTTGCGATTCTTATGGTGGCCTGATGGTGATGCACAACAAGATTTCATTGAATACCAGATGAAGGTACATCTCTTTGGAGCGGTGTCATCACCAAGTTGTGCAAACTTTGCATTAAGGAAGACCACCGAGGACAATAAAGCTCACTTTCCAGAAGAAGTGACAAACACAGTAAAGAACAACTTCTATGTGGATGATTGTTTAAACAACACCACAGTCACATCTGTGGAGTCTTTTCTGGGAACCATCATCTCCAAGGACCTTAAATGGGGGGCCACCAACGACTCCACAGTCAAAAAGGCACCACAGAAAATGTACTTCCTGCGGCAGCTGAGGAAGCACAATCTGCCCCAGGCAATGATGGTCAAATTCTCTATGGCCATCGTAGAGTCTGTCCTCACCTTCTCCATCACGATCTGGTTTGGCTCAGCCACCAAGCACGACACCCGGAGACTGTGGCGAATCGTCCACTCAGCTGAGATGGTTATTGGCTGCAACCTTCCCTCCATTCACGAACTGTACACTACAAGGGCCAGGAAGCGAGCGGGTAAGATCATCTCTGACCCCTCTCACCCTGGCCACAAACTCTTTGAATCGCTTCCCTCTGGAAAGCGGCTCCGGACTGTCAAAGCTGCCACAGCCAGACATAAAAACAGCTTTTTTTCCGTGAGTAGTAGCTCTACTCAATAACCAACAATCTGTAGCCTCCTTTTGCTCTGGTATTTTATTTAATTCACATGTTTAATCGATAATATTTTATTATTAATGTTTTATGTGTCATTCCTAACTATCACAGTAGTCATGTTGTCACTTGTGGGCGGAGCACCAAGGCATATTCCTTGTATGTGAATACTTGGCCAATAAACTTATTTATTCATTCATTAAAATCCATGTCTACGGATGAGGAAGCAATTCAAATGGTGAAACATCTGACTTCTCTTTGTAATAAGGGAGGATTCATGCTATCCAAGTGGATCAGCAACAGCCGTGTTGTATTGGAGTGCATTTCACCAGATAACAGAGCCAAGGAGGCCAAGGAGTTGGATTTGGACAAAGATAATCTGACCTTGGAAAGGGCACTGGGACTGCATTGGTGTGTTCAAACAATGTGTTCCAGTTCAGATACTCGATTCAGGAGCGACGTGCTAGAAGGGGTATCCTATCTGTGATTGGTTCTGTTTACGACTCTTTGGGATTTCTCGCACCCTTTACATTACCAGCCAAATTGATTTTGCAGGATCTTTGTAAGGAAATATTTGGGTGGGATGAGAGTATAATGCAAACTTCCTCTCAGCGATGGACAGAATGGTTAGCAGATCTCAACAAGATCTCAGAATTCAAAGTAGACCGGTGCATGAAGCCTACAAACTTTGGTCGAATCAGATATGCACAGCTGCATCACTGCAAGTGAAAGTGGCTATGGTACATGTTGCATTCTTAAAGCTGAGTCTCACGTAGCGAGTTGACACAAGAGGTACCCCGAGTGAAAGACTCGTGGTTGTGTACGAGATTGCAAGTGGATGATCAAGAGTTTAGCCGAGTTCCCACGGGTATGACAAGTTTGCCGTTTACTTGTCATTTCTGCGATGTTCCAAGTTCGTCTCCCGAGTTACTCTTGAGCCAATCTTGATTGAAGGTTTGTTTTAATAAGCAACAGTGTTATGTTTTAATAAGCAACAGTGTTAAAGAAGACCTCTCCATCCTGTGGCTTTGTTTTAAGGATAGAATTCAGAGCGGCTACATCTATTGATGTGACCTACAAAGGGAAAATGCGCACCATCCAGTGCCAGAGCAGTTATACTTATGATTTGTTTGAAACACACAGGTTTGATATGTTTTAATTGAATTTACTGCCATGTCTACACACTGCGGGGAGACGGGAGATTAAATCTTTGAATGTGGATGGATGTGCACATCAGATTGTTGTGAGACGGAGCTCAGGGTTCGCCTGCTGAGCTGCTTTGGTGCCCAGGCGTGAGTTGAGGTGGAGAGAGGTTGGGGAGGGGCGACATTAATCTGTCTGGGGTGACATGGCTCTTGGGTTAGGCTGGGATCGTTCTCTGCGGGATGATCTTAGTGCGGGAGACAAGTGTAGGAGATGTGTACTGACTGTGTGGGCAGACACTTTGGAAGTGATTGCCCATCAGTCTCAAAAGCCGCTGTGTCTCCCTGTCCCTGGGATAGCAGGGGGCGATCAAACAGCACAATACCCCCCCACGCCAACAGGAAAGGCAACGATCCCAAGTCTTTAGCGTCAGGAACAGCGGGCAGGCGACAATCACCTGCCATAACGCGAGAGAGATCATGCACTGTTGTAGGTCTCCTTTGCACGTCGGTGTTTCTGTCTTTCTCCACTCATTGTTGGCCCTATCTGTCACCACCCCCACCTACACCCCTCTGCTTCCCGGCCATGTGTGTGACCCCTTCCCTCCCCTCTCCAGCTCCCTGCCCATTGCACTGGCGCGGGGGCTTTGCACTCTTCACATCGGGGATGCCAGCAGGTCAGTGCCAGTCGCCGGAGACGTCAGGACCAATGGGACACCGACCCCCAGACCCACCAGGCCCACTGCAAGCACGGAGAACCCAGAGACCCACAGCCAACAGCAACTCCAGCCAAGCCCCGCTCCAACTCCAGAGGAACCCGGGTGGCAGATGAGGGGAGCGCAGCTCGGGCTGTGGGCGAACTGCCACTTGTCGCCGTAGCGGCCCATCGGGGAGCGGGATCCTGTTGGTCCTGACGTCTCCGGCCAACCCCCTGGACAGGAGCTGAGACTGGGAACTGTACCGCCCTTGCCCCCTCCCTCTGCAACTGCAAACAACCCCACTCTCCTGCTCACCTAACCCACCCATCTTCCCCCCCACCTTTCCCTCCCAACTCCAGTCCCGTCCCGACCCCCTGGGAAACTGAAGGGACCAACATGAAGACAGTGCATAGCCCCCGCTTCAGCTGGAGAAATCTTATCTTCTGGACTAATAGTACCATAGTGCTTAAATACTTTAACAATGAGAATAAGCATTTTCTAACATTTGTAGCAAACCAAATCTCTTGTGTAAGGAGAGCTCCTAATGTATCACAGTGGAAATATGTTAATACATAGGAAAATCCTACGGATGAAGCTTCTAGAGGATTAACAGCAGATTGCTTCTTAAGCAATAAGAGATGGATCAATGGGCCAGAGTTTCTCTGTAAACCAGACAGAGAATGGCCAAAGCTTGAACTTGGATTTGAAATCTCTGCTAATGATCCGAAAATCAAGGAAAACATCACAGTGAATGAAATGTTATTGTTAAAGATTCATCGAACATAACAAAGGACTTAATTACCCATTTTTCAACTTGGAATAAGTTGATGATTGTGGGAGCTTGGGTTCTTAAAGCTAAAACAAAGTTATTGCTATTTGCTCGAAAAAGAAAAGAGATTGCAGAAAGTTTTTCTGAAGAAGATCCTGAAAAACTAAAAGAAAAGGTTGAAAAAAAGATGCAAGTTTTTAAGGCATCGTAATGTGGACAGGGTTTACGTCTTGATGACCATCTCAAGGCAGAAAACGCGATTATTTATTTCTGTTAAAGACAAAGATACAAAGAAAAAATATCGACGTTAGAAGCTGGAGTACATTGTGTCAAAAGAGACAGTCAATTGTACAAGCTTGATCCGGTATTGGAAGAAGGACTTCTGAGAGTAGGTGGTCGCCTGACTAGACGAGCAATGCCGGAAGAGGCTAAGCATCCTTTATTCTCTCGAAGGTTTTTCATATTTCAGCATTATTGTTATGACATATCCATGAACATATTGGACATGGAGGAAGAAATTATATGCTGTTGAAACTTTGGGTTTTGGGAAGGATACTGGAAATCATGCCGGTCGTTAAATGTTTCGTGCGTACATTACGACTTCAGACTAAGAACAATGTCTTGGTAAGACCAATAACCTAGATATGTCTGCTTCGAAGGTGGAGGTGAAGATGGAAGAATCGCTAAAGAAGTCTGAATGCTAATAATGCTTATTACTTTTTTTTGAGATGAGTTAAGCTTTTATAGCTCCTTTTTTTATAATGTTTATTGATAATTGCCTCATTATATACTCAGAACAATTAGGGGCCAGTATGTAGGAGCCATTAAACTTATGTCAGTATTATTATCATGTCTGATATTTTTAGTTTTTATCTGCCTGTACTTTTGTTGGTGGGATTTGATACGTAGTAGGGATGTGTTCTTTTGTTAGAGGAGTCTGGCTCAGACTCTCAGATTAGAAGTTTCAGTTTGGTGGCGGATAATGAGGGGAAACTTTTCTTTTTTTTTTTCACTTAAATTTTTATTGATTTTTAAGAGATATTTTCAAAACAGTGCAACACCATCACCATAAATAAAACAAAGTAAGAAAAACAGCAATCAAAATAAAAAAATAAGTAGATGGGGGGGAAAAAAAAGAAGTAAATACATTTTAAAATTGGAATAAGACCGTGTGGTTCACTTACCAAATTAAAAAAAGAAAAACCATTACATTGATTAGTTATCTGGAGATAATTCAACATTCATACAAACATACCATCTAGTTCTATATAACGCAATCTTCCCATATCTAGCTCGGCATTTATCTAATTGGTGTCATGGCTCAAATAAACAGTCCATTTTTCCCAGATCTTCTCAAATGAATTCTCCTTGACTCTCAAGGAATATGTCAATTTCTCCATATTAAAGATGTCTCGCACAATTTCTAACCACTGTTCCTGTTTTGGACTTTTTTCATTAAGCCACTGCCTGGTAATGGCCTTCTTACTTGCTGCAAGCAAAACTTTAATCAAGTATGTATCTTCTCTTTTTACACTATCTTTAATACACCCCAGATACATCACAGGGCAGGTATTTGGGATTTTATAACCCAAGATATTATTTACAGCTGCATTAACATCTTCCCAGTATGGCCTTATCTTTACACAGTTCCAGAAAATATGCGCGTGGTCTGCCTCTGGGGGAAATTGTTTTCTACCATGATCACGACACACGTGTTACGAGACGACATACATTTATAAGAAGAAGCTTTAATATGATTTATATGATGTGAATGGAACAGCGATTAAGAATGGAAAGTTATGAGATTTCTTTGTTGTGTATTACTTCAATAAAAAAACAATTAATCATGAAACGACATTGGGAAGATTCATTTGCTGTCTTATGTGTGTCGTGAGTGTGCTAGGCTGTACCTCCGAATCATCTTCGATAATTAATGGCTATCGAAGTTGTAGCCGAAGTTTGAGAACGTTGTAAAAACTGCCATTACAATAATGATCGGGTTATCTGATCATTAATTTATTGATTATTGTATATTTATTTGGTGTTACATTAATGCAAAGCTGCAGCAAGTACAAATTTCATTGTTCCCGATGCATATGACAATTAAACACTTGACTTAATCTCTACATCAGCCAGTGAGTTCCTGACTTCCTAGAATGGAAGATAAGTTTCTAAATTCCCCTCTAATCCTTGTTTACTTTCAATCAATACCCTCTAATTTTCAACTCATTAAGAGATATTGTCTTTTCTGCTGAGGTTTACTTGTAATTTTATTTTCCACAATATTAGTCGTACCATCCGTTCATGCATTAAACTTAAGTTGGAAAAGACATATTCAATCAGTGAATTTTATTTTGCATTGCAAATATTTGGGTTGTAACTCGAATTCTGTCGGAACAAATTTACGTAATCCCAATGGCCAAAACACGGGTCACCTGCACTGAATAAACAAAATAGTTTGTGACATAACTAATTTAGATTTTTATTGTCTTTCCATTTTATAGGAAGGATATGTTGTTAAAAGAGCTAGAATTCATAGTTCAGCAATACCTTATTGTAACTGGTAAAGTCCAGAAGCTACTTGGGGAGAAAATTAATGCTTTAGACTCTGCCATGCAAGATGAAGTGGAGCCCAAACATGAAAGTCTCTCAACATATTGTAATAAACAGCAGGTACATTTTTATTCTGCCAAAGCATGTTGTGGAAGAAATTAACTTAGAGGGAAATTCAAGGAAAATGAAAAGCGGAGACTTTGCAGGTTTGCCTCAAGAGATTTTATTGCATGATATCATGGAGAGATGGCTCAGTTAACTGCTCACCAGTTCTCTGACTGCACAGCAGAATTAAACAACGGTTATACTGTGCAGTAAACAACTTTTGTTATTTTTTTTAATACAGCTATACGAAAATATGCTATATGGGTACCAATTATTTCATTAGTAATAACATACTTTTTATTTATGTTAATCTTATTCAACAACAGATGCTTAACAGGGCGTCTTGAAATTCTATCTCACCTTTTAAGCGGACCGCGCCACCGTCCCCTCCCCGAGCCAATCATAAGCCTTCCATTTACTGCAACATTTCTATGCTGCTAGCGGTAGGGGGCGTGGGTGGTCTACAGTAACCTCCCACAGAGGGAAAACAAGCTTCCTTGTCTCTGACTACTGTTTCATTTTTACATTTACCTTCCACCGTTCATCACATTCCCAGACAAGAGGTAATACATCTAAATCTTACTTTGCCAATTCCCACAAACCTCTTCTGCACCTAGTCAACGAGAGATGCCAATTACCACATCCGCACACCCTTTCGTTACCTTGTTCAATTCCGATCAAAATTAAGTAAGAAAGGATTTTAATATTTTCTTCCACACATGCAGCTGCATTATTTTGAAATCTTCAACTGATATATTTTATTGAGCATGTATGATAAAACTTAACTTCTATTCTTGATGCTGTTGCATTTGGTTTATATGGATACCTACTAAATGCAGTTTTAATCATTGCCTTGAACACTCTATTCTATTTAAATTTTATTTGTTGCTGGAGTGTTTATGTTTGATTTCTTGAAGAAATGTGTTCTTAAGTAAATGATTTACTTTTCAAAGATTTGGTCTAAAAATTCAAAAGTAGTTTTGCAGCTTGGGAAAACAAGTGAAAATTCATGGTTATAGGGATTCATTGTGGAACATGCCCTTCATCAATTTGATCTGAGAAAGTTAAATTCAATTATGAGCTGTTATTTAGATTTTATGACTTCATTTGTCATGGAAGCATACATGTCCAAAATACCACAAAAAATGTTTGTGTAAGTACTAATTGACCTGTGGATTTCTAGCATTTTGTTCTTGTTTTTAACTTCAGATTATTGAAAATTTGAAAAACCTAGATCAAGTAAAACATATTGTAGAAATGCTCGAATCTAGAATTGATCTTGGGTAAGTAATTTGCACTTACTTTTTTGATTCGAGGGAAATGTGCAATTTTTTGGAATTAGGTTTTTTTCATCAATTATGTGCAGTTGTCACTGGTGGGATATCAGCATAGTAGTTAGTGAAGAATGGCAATCTAAAGTATAGCAATCTTACAGTTTCCTTGTCTTAGAGGCTTCAGAGCATTCTGCAGACTGTTGTGAACCTCCCTCCATGGTTAGATTTCTTGGTTGACTCTTATGGTTCTGAATACTGAAATTAGATTGTCATCCTGATCCTGGTGGTGCCCTTGCCTCTGGCTTTCCAGATGGACTCCAGAAAGTAAAAATGAATCCCTTCTTCAAATGACATATATTCTTATAGAACCTTTAGAATATACTAGACCAAGTGCAGACCCGTTGGGTCTGTTTCCCCAACGCGTGTTTGCGGGGGGGTGGGGGTGGCTGCGGAATTACACTCGCACTAACCACCCCCCCCCCCCCAAACACACAGGCGGGGGGGAGACGGGGTGGGGTGAGGGGAGGGAGGGGAGAGGGAGAGGAGGAAAGTGGAGAGATTTTGGAGGGAGAGGGGGAGGAGAGTGTTGGAGTTGGATCCGCACCCCTCTCTCCTCCCTTTCCCCCCTCTCTCCTCACCCCTCCTCCCCTCCCACCCCAACCCTCCCCCTCTCTCCCTCCAACTCTCCCCCCTACCCCTGTGGTAGGGGGGGGGGGGGAGAAAGAGGAGGGGGGGAGAGGGGGAGAGAGGTTGGGGGGGAGGGTTGGTAGGAGGGGTGGAGGGAGGGGAAGGAGGGGGGGGAAAGGTGTGGAGGGGGGGGGAGAGTGGTAAGGGGAGAGGGGGAGGAGTGATGAGGGAGGGGGAGCGTAAGAGGGGCAGGGGGGAGTGGTGGAAGAGGCAGAGATGGGTAGGGGGAGCAGGTGGGGGAGAGAGGGGTTGGGGAGTAGAGAGGGGGGTGGGGGGGGGAGGGGAGGGGGGGGAAGGGGAGGGGAGGGGGGGGATTGGGGGGGGGGAGGGAGTTGGGGATGGGGGGGGGGAGGAGGAAGTTGGGGTGGGGGGAAGTGTGGAGGGGGGGGGAGGGGGGAGGGGAGGGGGGGAGGGGAGGATGGAGAGAGGGTGAGGACAGGGAGATGGAGAAGGGGAGGAGAGGCAGAGAGGGGTGGGGGGAGTGGGGAGAGAGAGGTGTGGGGGAGGGGGGGGGGTGGAGGGGGGAGGGAGGGAGGGAGATGGGAGGGGGGGGGAGCGAGGGGGAAGGGGGGATTGGGGGGGAGGAGGGGAGGGGGGAGGGGAGGAGAGGAGACGTTGGGGTGGGGGGAGAGAAGGGGTGGAGGGGAGGGGGGAGGGGGAGGGTGGAGAGGAGGGGTAGGGGGGAGAGAGGGGGTGTGGGAGAGAGGGGTGGGGGAGGGGGGGGGGGATGGGGGAGGAGAGGGGTGGGGGAGGGGGGGATGGGGAGTAGAGGGGGGGGGTAGGGGAGGGAGGGGAGGGGGAGAGTGTGTTGAGGGGGGAGGAGAGGGTGGGGGAGAGAGAGGGGAAAGTGTGGGGAGGGGTAGGGGCAGTCCATCTGTTCCTCACTCCCTATCACCCCCAATCCTCTCTCTTATCCCACACACGTGATCACGCGCTTTGACACGGGCTGCGGGGGTGGAGGGGGTGGGGGCTGGAGCAAAGACATATGTAAATTAGATCCATTATGATTGCACATCTGTGAGGGATGGCATTGTGACATCACACGATGGAACGTTCACCAACATTCTATTGGTGAGAGCTGTTTTTTTTTTTAACATTTTGAAATTTTGGGGAGGAGTGGGGGGTAGGATTTTATTTTTAAAATGTGTACTTAAACACAACAAAATTTAATGAGGAGTGGAACTGAGAATGTAAATGAAATCTCTACCGAAATGGAAAAAATGATGAAATTTGAGCATGTGGTTTTGGCCGAGCATGGAATCAAAGGCCAAAAACTAAATCTGACATACACCCGGCCAGCCACACACACACAACAGCCACAGAGTTTTAATATATAGATAGATAAACCTAATATAAAAAATGGTGAGACTAATTGCATGTTAGATTTAAAACACTAACTTAACTCAATAGATTATTGTTCAACTTGACTCATTTCATGACTAGCAAGAGGAAAGGTGATATTGGTTTTCCTGTTAATGCTCTACATGTATGCACACATGCATGTGTACTTTTATCGCAGAGGTTACTACTCAAATGTTGAATTGTGTCCAAATACTTGTCTGAGGTTGCTCCTCAGGAGAGGGAAAGCTAATAGGAGGCAATGGCTGGGCAGCAGGCAAAATAATTGTTTTAGATCTCTCTTAATTTTTCTATTCTTGTTTCAGGTTTCAAATCCAACCAGGCCCTTTAATAAAGGCCCTTGAAAACTTAGGAAAAATTGAATTGGGAACAAAAATGTAAGATGTTGTTCACTGATTTGTGTATGTATTTGTATATTTCTTATTGTAAGGCATGATCCTAAAGTTAATGTAGCCCATTTGGAATTATCCATTGCAACATAGTAGGTGATGTAGAATTTCTCATTATTGATACTGTTCCCCTTTCCATGACGTGTGTTGGGTTCCAAAAGAATTTCTACTTGTTCAGCACCTTTTTGTAGATTGCGGCCAGTGAGTCAAGGCAAAGCAGCAAGAGTTGTGATGACGGCTTTCAGGGGTTTTAGTGCAGGGTAAAATATGCACATAAAATATGTGTTTTGCTCAATTATTGGTGTTTGTGGATTTCAAAAGGAAAAAGATTAGAGCTTTAGAGGGCAGCACAGTGGCGCAGCAGTAAAGTTGCTGCATTACAGTGCTAAAGACCTGGGTTCGATCCTGATTACGAGTGCTTGACCACAGATTTTATATGTTCTTCCTGTGACCGCATGGGTTTTCTCTGGGTGCTCCAGTTTCCTCCCACACTCCAAAGAGGCTCAGGTTTGCAGGTTAATTGGCTTTGGTAAAAAATTGTAAATTGTTCCTTGTGCACAGGATAGTGTTAGTGTATGGAGTGATTGCTGGTCAGCGCGGACTCTCTGGGCCGAAAGGCCTGTTTCTGTGCGGTATGTATGTCTAAAGTAAAGTCTGAAGTCTTTGGGGAAAATAAACGTTTCCGTGGTTGGAGAGGGGGGAAATTGGACAGTTGGAGCTTAGCTGGCTAGACTGAGTTAAGATTGCATGAATATTATTAAATGGCAGTTCAGTGAATAGAATATGGGATTTATAATAACATTGCAGGTTGATTTTGTTTGGTTTGATTTAACCTGAAGGGACGAATAAGAGGCAAAACTGGTAGGAAGAACAATTTAGAAATACCATTGTACTAGACCACAATATTCAGAATTCAGGAAACAGAATTTCGTTCAGACCGAAAGGTCTGAATGACAATAAACAAATCTAATCTAATCTAATCTAACCAATATTCAAATGCTACTCAAAAGAATTTAGCACATTATTAAGATACCTGTTCTTTAAATGAGACACTTTTAAGATGCTACGGTAGAGCAGGGTATTTCTAGTTACCTCGAGTAACTTTGCCAGAAACAGTTTAACCAGCATTTTATCTCATTTACCATTATGGAAAGTTAACTTGCTATGTTTGTTTGTGTATTGGTTTATGATTGTCATGTGCTTTGTTTTATGTGCTATCAAGACACATTATTCCATACATAAGTGCATCAGATAGTACAAAAGACAAAATTAAAAGAATAGTGTTACAGCTCGAAAGAAAATGTGTATAATTTAAAAAAAAAAAAGTGCTAGGGTCGCAATGCAGTGGATTGGATGATCGAGAATTCATCCTTGGCAAATGAGAGGTCCGTTCAAGAGTCTGAACTCTGCAGGGAAGAAGCTGTTCTTGATTCTGGTGGTACGAGCATTCCTATTGATGAAGAATACACGCCTCACTGGGGTGCAGTAAAGATTTACTCTAAGAATTATTAAGATGAGAGGGCTTTCATGGGGAGATGGGACTTTTGGCTCAACTCAGCCATTCCAACCACGATGCCCAATCTAAGCTAGTGCTATTCACCCATGTTTGACTCGTATCCATTTAAATTTCTTTATTATTATACACAGTGAATGGTAGGGCTCTAGGGAGTGTTGGACAGCAGAGGGATCTAGGAGTCCAGGTGCATGGTTCCTTGAAGGTGGATTCGCAGATAGATAGGGTGGTTAAAAAGGCTTTTGGCACTTTGGCCAGAGCATTGAGTATAGAAGTTGGGAGGTCATGTTGCGATTGTATAAGACATTGGTGAGGCCACATTTAGAGTATTGTGTTCAGTTCTGGGCACCATGTTATAGGAAAGATGTGGTCAAGCTGGAAAGGGTACAGAGATGATTTATGAGGATGTTGCCAGGATTAGAGGGTCAGAGCAATAGGGAGAGTAGCCTGGGACTCTATCCTTTGGAGCGCAGGACGATGAGGGGTGATCTTATAGAGGTGTAAAAAGTCACGAAAGGAATAGATCGGGGTGACTCGAGGACATGGGTTTAAGGTGAAGGGAAAAAGATTTAATAGGAATCTGAGGGATAACTTTTTCAGACAAAGGATGGTGGGCGTATGGAACATGCTGACAGAGGAGGTAGTTGAGGCAGGGACTAGCCCAACAGTTAAACAGGTACATTGATAGGACAAGTTTGGAGGGATATGGGCCAAATGTTGGCAGGTGGGACGTGTAGCTGGGACATGTTGGCTAGTATGGGCAAGTTCGGTCAAAGGGCTTGTTTCCATGTTGTATCACTATGACTATTGTACCTGCTTCAAATACTTCCATTGTCAACTTAATAATATTTGATTCTTTGCATACAGGTTTCTCGCTTCACAGACAGAAAATGCATTGTTTAATGATTTTTTGGAAAAAAATATAAAGCAAAACTGTCCACTTAGAGAAGGATGGGATCTTGCTAGTTACAAAAATGAATCTTCCGAAATAAAGTTGGATTCTGTAATGGACTATAACGTGAATGAATCAGAAATAATGGTTTCGCAGCTGGGAAATGGCCCAGCATTTGATGAAATTTCTTCATTACACAATCAAGACAAATTATGCCTTGTAAGAGATACGGATATTGTTGAAGAAATACTTGAAGATAACAAGTCGAGTACGTATTATTGCTAGAAATAAAGAACTGCAGATGCTGGACACAAAGTGCTGGAGTAACTCAGCGGGTCAGACATGAAGTCTTCACCTTCTTTCCCCCCCCCCCCCACCACTTTCAGTCTGAAAAGGGGCCATGACCCAAAACATCATCCATACTTTCCAGATATGCTGCCTGATCTGCTGAGTTACCCCGGCACTTTCTATCTAGTGTATTAATTCTGTTTATTTTTGGAACCGTCTTTTATGAATATTATCAGTTCTCTTTTGCTGGACTTTGAGCAAAATATGGAGACATTGGACCTGAAGATAACACTTACTCTTTGGTTGCCTTCACTGGATTGGGTGAAATACCTAGTTACTGTCCATTAATTTAGGGGAAAATGGGGTCCACTTGCAGCTCTTGGCAAGACATCATGTTTTGAAAATGATCAATTGGGAATCAGCCTGACAGTGTACAGATTTTTGTACTGTTCATAATCTTAAAATGTCTACATTTATTAAAATCTTGAAGTGTAGAGGAAAAGAACATGCTGTTTGAAATCAAACATAATTACTATGGACTGACATCTTGTGGGATACTCTTTATAAATTAACTTTCATCTATTTTTTAAATATTAAGTTCAAAATGTTTCTATAATCACTCTTTTGTGATTTGTTTCAGAATGCTTGTATATTCTGTGTTTCAGATGTAATTGTTGATAATGATCGAGAATTTCTTAGACCAGTATTAAAGAGACCAAAGCAAAGTTTTTACAGGAAATGTATTTCAGACTTCAGCTTTTGCTGTAAAGCAGGTAGGAGTTTAACCATATAACCATATAACAATTACAGCATGGAAACAGGCCATCTCGACCCTTCTAGTCCGTGCCGAACACGTATTCTCCCCTAGTCCCATACACCTGCGTTCAGACCATAACCCTCCATACCTTTCCCGTCCATATAACTATCCAATTTATTTTTAAATGATAAAAACGAACCTGCCTCCACCACCTTCACTGGAAGCTCATTCCACACAACCACCACTCTCTGAGTAAAGAAGTTCCCCCTCATGTTACCCCTAAACTTCTGTCCCTTAATTCTCAAGTCATGTCCCCTTGTTTGAATCTTCCCTACTCTCAGTGGGAAAAGCTTATCCACGTCAACTCTGTCTATCCCTCTCATCATTTTAAAGACCTCTATCAAGTCCCCCCCCCTTAACCTTCTGCGCTCCAAAGAATAAAGCCCTAACTTGTTCAACCTTTCTCTGTAACTTAGTTGCTGAAACGCAGGCAACATTCTAGTAAATCTCCTCTGTACTCTCTCTATTTTGTTGACATCCTTCCTATAATTAGGCGACCAAAATTGTACACCATACTCCAAAATTGGCCTCACCAATGCCTTGTACAATTTTAACATTACATCCCAACTTCTATACTCAATGCTCTGATTTATAAAGGCCAGCACACCAAAAGCTTTCTTTACCACCCTATCTACATGAGATTCCACTTTCAGGGAACTGTGCACAGTTATTCCCAGATCCCTCTGTTCACCTGCATTCTTCAATTCCCTACCATTTACCATGTACATCCTATTTTGATTTGTCCTTCCAAGATGTAGCACCTCACACTTATCAGCAATAAACATTAAACTCCATCTGCCATCTTTCAGCCCACTCTTCCAACTGGCATAAATCTCTCTGTAGACTTTGAAAATCTACTTCATTATCCACAACCCCACCTATCTTAGTATCATCTGCATACTTACTAATCCAATTTACCACACTATCATCCAGATCATTAATGTACATGACAAACAACAGTGGACCCAACACAGATCCCTGTGGCACCCCACTAGTCACTGGCCTCCAACCTGACAAACAACCATCCACCATTACTCTCTGGCATCTCCCATTCAGCCACTGTTGAAGCCATCTTGCTACTCCTCCATTAATCCCCAACCATTGAACCTTCTTAACCAACCTTCCGTGAGGAACCTTGTCAAAGGCCTTACTGAAGTCCATGTATACAACATCCACTGCTTTACCCTCATCAATTTCCCTAGTAACCTCTTCAAAAAATTCAAGAAGATTAGTCAAACATGACCTTCCAGGCACAAATCCATGTTGACTGTTCCTAATCAGACCCTGTTTATCCAGATGCTTATATATATTACCTCTAAGTATCCTTTCCATTAATTTGCCCACCACTGAAGTCAAACTAACAGGTCTATAATTGCTAGGTTTACTCTTAGACCCCTTTTTAAACAATGGAACAACATGCGCAGTACGCCAATCCTCCGGCACTATTCCCGTTTCTAATGACATTTGAAATATTTCTGTCATAGCCCCTGCTATTTCTACACTAACTTCCCTCAATGTCCTAGGGAATATCCTGTCCGGACCTGGAGACTTATCCACTTTTATATTTCTCAAAAGTGTCAGTACTTCCTCTTCTTTGATCCTCATAGTTTCCATAGCTACTCTACTTGTTTCCCTTACCTCACATAATTCAATATCCTTCTCCTTGGTGAATACCGAAGAAAATAAATTGTTCAATATCTCCCCCATCTCTTTTGGCTCTGCAGATAGCTGTCCACTCTGACTCTCTAATGGACCAACTTTATCCCTCGTTATCCTTTTGCTATTAATATAGCTGTAGAAACCCTTAGGATTTACTTTCACCTTACTTGCCAAAGCAACCTCATATCTTCTTTTAGCTTTTCTAATTTCTTTCTTGAGATTCTTTTTACATTCTTTATACTCCTCAAGCACCTCCTTTACTCCATGCTGCCTATAATTTTTGTAGATCTCTCTCTTTTTCCGAACCAAGTGTCCAATTTCCCTTGAAAACCATGGCTCTTTCCAATTTTTACTATTCCCTTTCAACCGAACAGGGACATAAAGATTCTGTACTCTTAAAATTTCACCTTTAAATGTCCTCCATTTCGCTTCCACATCTTTCCCATAAAACAAACTGTCCCAGTTTACTCCTTTTAAATCCTTTTGCATCTCCTCAAAGTTAGCCTTTCTCCAATCAAAAATCTCAACCCTAGGTCCAGTTCTGACCCTCTCCATAATTATATTGAAACTAATGGTATTGTGATCACTGGTCCCGAACTGTTCCCCAACGCATACCTCTGCCACCTGACCCGTCTCATTTCCTAACAGGAGGTCCAGCACTGCCCCTTCTCTAGTAGGTACTTCTATGTATTGCTGCAAAAAACTATCCTGCACACATTTTACAAACTCCAACCCATCCAACCCATTTACAGAATGTGTTTCCCAGTCTGTGTGGAAAATTGAAATCTCCCACAATCACTACCTTGTGCTTACTACTAATATCTGCAATCTCCTTACATATTTGCTCTTCCAATTCTCGCTCCCCATTTGGCGGTCTATAATACACCCCTATAAGTGTTTCTACCCCTTTCCCATTTCTCAGTTCCACCCAAATAGCCTCCCTAGACGAGCCCTCTAATCTATCCTGCCAAAGCACTGCTGTAATATCTTCCCTGATAAGCAATGCAACACCTCCTCCTCTTGCCCCTCCAATTCTATCACACCTGAAGCAACGAAATCCTGGAATATTTAGTTTCCAATCACAGCCCTCCTGCAACCATGTTTCACTGATCGCCACAACATCATACTTCCAGGTGTCAATACAGGCTCTAAGTTCATCCACCTTTCTTACAATGCTCCTAGCATTAAAATATACACATTTAAGAAACGCACCATCTCTTATTCTCTGTTTATTTTCTTTTTCTTCTCTCTCCCCTACATTTTGGGTCAGAGTGCTACCATTCTCTGCCTCCTGCCTTACACACTGACTGCTAGCTTTCCCAATTCGAGTCCCTCCCCCCAACCATACTAGTTTAAAGTCTCCCCAGTAGCCTTTGCGAATCTCCCCACCAGGATATTGGTCCCCCTCGAGTTCAAGTGCAACCCGTCCTTTCTGTACAGGTCGCACCTTCCCCAAAAGAGGTCCCAATGATCCAGAAACTTGAATCCATACCCACTGCACCAGTCCCTCATCCACGCATTTATTCTCCACCTCGCTCCATTCCTACTCTCACTGTCGCGTGGCACAGGCAGTAATCCTGAGATTGTTACCTTTGCAGTCCTTCTCCTTAACTCTTTACCTAACTCCCTAAATTCTTCTTTCAGGACCTCTTCTCTTTTTTTACCTATGTCGTTGGTACCTATATGTACCACAACCTCAGGCTCCTCTCCCTCCCATTTCAGGATTTCTTGGGCACGTTCAGACACATCCTGACCCTGGCACCAGGGAGGCAAACTACCATCCGGGTCTCCTGTCTACGTCCACAGAATCGCCTATCCGACCCCCTGACTATAGAGCCCCTTATTACAATTACCCTCCTCTTCTTTTCCTTACCCTTCTGAGCAACAGGACTGGTCTTTGTGCCAGAGGCCCGGCTGCTGTCGCTGCCCCCAGGTAGGCTGTCTCCCCCACCGTTACTCAAACATGAGTACTTATTTTCAAGGTGTACAGCCACCGGGGTACTCACCAGTCCCTGCCTCTGCCCATTGCCCTTCCTAACTGTGACCCAGTTTTCTGTCTCCCGTGGTCTTGGAGTGACCACCTCCCTGTAACTCCTTTCTATGTCCTCCTCGCTCTCCCTGAGCAGACAGAGGTCATTGAGTTGCTGCTCCAGGTTCCTAACACGGTCCCTTAGGAGCCCCATCTCAACGCACCTGGCGCAGATGTGGACGTCTGGAGAGCACTCAGACTCCATGACCTCCCACATCTGACATCCAGAACAATAAACTGCTCTGGAGTTTGGATGTGTACAGTTTATATTCACATCATTAATTTTTTTTATTGGTTTCCTATTCATTTTTCTTCATTCTATGGCACTTTAGGTTTTCGTGGATTGGTTTCTGTCAGTCATGTGATAAATCCATGCCACTTTTACGTTCAGAAATCTTCAGACAAAAAGAAGGCTGCTATTTTGGCTACAGAAGCAGGCACACTCTGCTCTAGTATGGATATGCAAAAATGTCCTGTATCTGTTCTGGAGCTTGGTAAGTGAACTGTTGTTCTCTATAATTCAAAATATCTTTTAATCTTGTAAGATAGCCATTAAACATTCCACTTTGAATATTTATGGAGCCTTTACAGTAGTTGGACGTACTGCTATTGAAGCCTACCAGGAATTGGATTATTGTTCCAAAGCCTGATGCAGGAGCCATTTATGTTTATGCTAGCTACCGTTGGCATATTGTATTATTTTGTCTATATATATCTTGCAGTATTATTTTGGGCACTTGTGGGCGGTCATTAGATGCACAGATGGGCGTATATATATATGGGCATAGTGGACAGGGAGTGGCAGACCAGGCACAGGGGTGGAGGGCATACAGTTCTCACCAGACTGGGGAGAGCAGTTAACAACAACTTGTATGCAGAATAAAGAAAACTGGTACGTTCATCTCTTTGTTTGTACAACTACTTCAATAAAGAACCAAAACTGGAAATAACGACTGGAAAAACTGTTCTATTTGGTCTGCGTAAGATCACTCCTACTTACCTGTGTAGTTAATGGCAAGTTGGACTGGAAGAGTTAGAAATTAGCCGTTACAACTGGAATTAGGTAACCTTTAAAGCAAAGACAATTCGTAGATTTTCTCACAAAGAGACTTCCGCATTGTACTCACCGAAAGCAGTTATTAGCTGACTAGTTAGTTGGAAGGCATTTCTTACAGGGTAACAAAATATTGGTTACCAATAACATATTTGTTTTATAAAACCTGGTAGTGTTTTTTTTCCGTAGCAAAAATATAATGCCAGCTAAAGCTATTTAATGAGAATAATTAGATTAATTCCCAATGTAAAAATTAATCATTTTAATTATTTTTTTAAGTTTTTATTTAGAGAAAACCTGAAATAGGTTTTATGATTGGTTTTCTGTGTTTTTCTAAAAACATTCTGTGAACAATTTGGAGTAAATTAATTTGTATTTAATTTTAATGAAGTGTACAGGATGTGAACAATATGATAGATTTAAACATTTGATTTGTCTCGACAGTAGTAGGTTACCACATTCGGTTTGAAAAATCTAATGGATCAAACTCAAACATAATTGTTTTCTCAATTCCATTTCTTAGCAACAAGTTATTGGGTCATTAATAATTACAAGGAAGAAGTTTAGTTCTAATCTATTGTGCGGAATTACATTTTGCTCCTGTTTTTGCTCCAGTAATTTTTTGGCATTGGCTCTCAGAAAAGTTCAGGTTTTTGTTATGAAGATACACACAAAATGCTGGAGTAACTCAGCGGGACAGGCAGCATCTCTGGAGAGAAGAAATGGGTGATGTTTTGGGTCGAGACACTTCAGTATGGCCTCGACCCGAAACGTCGCCCATTCCTTCTCTCAAAAGATGCTGCCTGTCCTGCTGAATTACTTCAGTATTTATGTCTATCTTCGATTTAAACCAGCATCTGCAGTTCTTTCCCACACACCATTTTTTTTTGTTTTGTTAGGTATTGGTAAATGGCCTCCATTTGAATTTGTTTCCCGATATGCATTGCTCATCCGTTAGTTTTATTGCCTGTAACATTTCTCTTTCTAATTCAGATGAGAAAATTATTGTTAGAAGCAATATTTTTCATGCATGGTGCAGAGGAACTATCACAGAACTGGTTCCATCAGGAAACAAAGAAGAGAAATGTAACAATTCTACAAGTTATGAAATAACTGACGTTGCAGTAATCCAAGTGTTTTTGTTGGATTTTGGACACTCGGAAATCTTTTCACTTCCAGGGTATTGTTTTTTTTAAAATATTTTCAGTTGAGTTTTGCTGCATTTTTTCTTATTGAATGCCAGATACCTTCATATCTCTGGATGTGTGGCAGTACATCTGAGGGTGCCATCACCTCATTTAAGATCTTGGATCACTGTGTTAGCAACATCAAAGACATGGTTAAAAAGCCCATTCAATTTATACAATGCCTATTACTTGCATGTAACTTGCAGTGAAAGTTACGTTATCAATTAGTTCTGTCACTCTTCAGTACTGAAGGCTCCAAATATAGTTTTAATGTCGATTAAAATCTGCTGACTTAGCACAGAGCGAGGATCAAACCTATGATTTAAAAAAATATATATATATTTTTGCCTGATCATTGTCATTTTGTAGTTCAGTTATGGAAACTAGTAATGTGTTACCAACATTTTCCCCTCCCATGTGTTTTAACCTTCTGGCCAATCTATTCAGAAATGTTGCTAAAGTCCATGAATACCATATCTATCACCCTGCCTTCATCAATGTTTTTGGTTATCTCCTCAAAAAAATCGTTCCGATTTGTGAGACAAGATTTCCCCTGCACAAAACAATGCAGACTCCCCCTCATCAGGTTCTGCCTTTCCAAGTAAACAAAAATACTGTCATTATCATAATAATAATAATAATATTTTATTTAATGGGCGCCTTTCAGACATCTCAAGGACACCTTACATAGGATAACAGGAAATATAAACATATAATCAGAATAAAATAAATAATAAAGACATCACAGAAACACAAATTAAAAACAGAATTCAGTCCAAAAACAAAAATCAAAAACACAATGTGAAGAGAGAGCAGCGGCAGCTAAAGCGCGCCAGCGTCCACTCTCCCTTCACGGCAGCCATCTTAGACAAAGACTAACAGGAATACCTTACAGACAAAAAATCATCCCCCCACAACACTGTGGGGGAAGGCACAATGTCCAGTCCCCAACCCCAAGTTCACCCCAAAGTCAGGCCTATTTGAGGCCACCGCTATTGCCTCTACGGAGGCTCGATGTTCCTGGCCGTTCTCACCGGGTGGTCTTGCTCCGGCATCGGGAGAGTCCTCTCAGCGGCTGGGCCACATGGAACGGCCACTTTCTAGCTGGAGACTGCGGCTTCCGAAGCTGACAAGGCCGCGCTGGTTTGGAGCTCCCAGGCTCCCGATGTTGAAAACGGCGCCGCCCACTCCGCTCCGCAGCCCGGAGGTGTTGAACACGGCGGTCTCAGCTCACCAGAGCTCCGGCGCGTCGATCCAGCGTGGCGACCTAGGCAAGGCATCGCCTGCTCCGCTCCGCGATAGCGCTCCAGCGCTGTGCCGCCACCGAGGCCGAGGTGCTGGGCGGTCCCCGCCAGGAAACGGCGCTCCAAGCCCACTGGTAGGCCACGAGGACGGGTCGACGGGCAGCCCGGAGAAAAAGCTGCCTCACCGACCAGGTAGGGACCTAGAAGTAAAATTAACCCCTACATTAAAAAGTCCATATCCCCATGGACAAAAAACAGGACTCACTAAAAACTTTAGAATAAGCGAATTAAAATGGACGGCTGCTGGCTAGCAGCCGTTCCCCAAGATGGCTCCTCCTCCTCTCATAGTCGTATGGCACAGAAACATCCCCTTTGCCCAACCTGTCCAAGATGCTCCATCTAAGCTATCTTTGTCCATCTTTGCCTGCATTTGGCTAGTATCTCTCCAAACCTTTCCAGTACAATAGAATATTAAGTGTTCATCTAATACCTGTACATCATTTTCTATTAGACTAACTTTTATTATTCATAGAATTGACATTCCTGAGAAGAAGTTGGAAGATGTTGTGCATGTTTACACACACGTCCATGACTTCAGCCATTATGTACGGAAATTGAACCCCCAACTGAAAGGACCGTTAAAAAATATACCTCCATTGGCAATCAAATGCTCATTAAAAGATATTGTGCCAGCAAATCCAGTAAGTGACTTATTTTAAACCAGCAACACAGTTAATGGATGTTTTGTAAACTACACCTTTTTGGCTTTAAGAGATGAGCAATTCTGTTTGTTACCTTTGGACTTATTTGGAATCTCCTTTTAAAAGTGTTATTCAAATGAAAATTGAAGTACCTTATCTATATAGACTCACATGTATGATTATTTTGAATAAGGGACTTCTGATCATCACTCTTGACTTCCCTTTGTAAAGGAGATTATATTTCTGTTTATTTTGATCTTTAAATTTAGCTATGTAAGTTTTTCATTTTTGAAAATGTGTAGTTTACTCCCATAGCTATGTAAGTTATTCAGTGGGCATATGTCACATTATGCATACTTTAGATGTACTGGAAAATGTGAGCTAGAGATAACACACACACAATATGGAGTGAAATGTATTTTTGAGTTCTGCTTTCTTTTCGGTTTGGTTCATGCTTTTGGGAATAAATTTCTGAATCTGGTTCTGTGGCAACATTTTCAATCACTCCTTCAAATTGATTTTGAAGATGCTACCTCAGCGTGCCCAAGAATACAATTTCGGGCAACATAGCAAGGAGGGAGGGAGGATCAGGATAACCTGGAACGATAGTTCATCAGTTGAGTTGAGAAACAATGGAATCTATTTCTAGCATTTTTCCAGTTCTGATGGTTTATTGATCTGATACGTGTTGTGTATTTGGGTGATTGGAACTGACTGAAAAGAACACTCGGATATGGGAGTAAACTAACAAGCTTCTTTATTCCAGGACGCCACCTTGAGTCTCCCCCAGCGCATGCGTCCCCTCGCACAAGACATAACATATGCTAATTATATCAAATACATCACAATATGTTAACCCCATTTTTCCCTTGCCTGAGCTTCTCCCTCCTGCACTTTTTTGTTTTATTTAAAATTTCCAGTAACTCCAATTGTTTTGTGTTAAAATTTGTTATCGTCTGATTTAATCATCTTTTTTGTAAATTCACTTTGATAGAATAACATTTGGAATGTGGAAGCGAGGACTGAATTTACTCGAATTGTGGATAACAAGGCTGTACAAATGATAGTTTTAGGAAAGGATGGAGACAAACTGCTTGTGGATTTGAAGAAGTCTCCAATGGATAAGATGGGGAGTGATGTTCCTGTATCACTAAGGGATGCTCTTGTTTTTTTGGAACTAGCCAGGTATGCCTTTGAGAATGTATAAATGATTTTAGTTTTTAATTAATTATTGAAGGTTATTTGCTATTTTGCAAGAATGTTAAGTAGATTTACTGTTATGTTGCTATTATCTAACTGATTCAACATGACATTTCCAGTGTAACAGGGTGCTGAATCCCTGCTGTCTTCTGTTGTACAGGTAAAAGTAGCAGTTCTCTTCTTCTAATCTTGGCAGAATGTTTGCAAAAGCCAGTGGACTAATAGATCCTTTTCACATCAATCTAGCAAGATCAGTGCATAGATAGATCACAAAAAGTTCATAAAACACTGGTTGCACTGTTGGTTGCTGTTTGTCTACATCATATTTATTTTCCATCATTAATTGCTCTTGGGATGGTAGGGTATGGTGCCACCTTGATGTGCTGTGCTCTTATCAAGCTATTTCTATATTAGGTAGAAGATGCTAGAATTTTGATCCAAGCATAATGAAATAATGACTACATAGTTTCAAGATGGGGTTATATACAAAGTATGATGTCACCATTAAGGTTTTGTTACCATGTCTTACTGTGCCAATAGTGTCACTGTTGAAAAAAATCTACAGTTTCAAGCATTAGCTCCTTTGTGTGGTGTATATTACATAGGATTTCAAGAATGTATGCCAAGATTCACTATGCTGAGAAAATTGAATCAAAGTACGTGAGATAGATATGAATTGTCAATCTCCAACTGATCATTGCCAAAGTTAGGGGTTGTTTACTAAATTGGAGTAAAGCAGATTACCACGCTATTAGGCATCAGCCAGAAGGAGTAAATTGGGAGCAGCTGTTATTGGGTTAGCCCACATTAGACATTGGCATAGTTTAAAGTACAGGTGATCAGAGTTCTGGACCAGCATTTTCCAGAAAGGAAGAGGATCAGGGTGGCAAGGCAAGGGGACCTTGGATAACCAGAAAGGTTGTAACTTAGATCAGTAAGAAAAAGGAAGCATACAAAAGATTCCGGAAGATGAAATTAGACAGGACCTTTAATGAATGTAAACCAAGCAGGAAAGAACTTGAACAGATAAGACAGTGGTGTTCAAGACGCTTTTAGATAAGCACATAATTAAATATACAGGGAATGGAGGGATATTAATCATATGCAGGCAGAATAGATTAGTTTAATTCGGTATGATATTTGGCACAGACATTGTGGGCCGATGGGCCTGCTTCTGTACGGTTGTTTGTAAATTACACATCTAATGCCCAAACTTGATGAATAATCCAAACACAATTATCTGCCTTGGATATGATGGTGAATATTTTCTTAACCATTTTTCTTCCCAGGTTTGTTAGTGAATGTCTTGTTCCCATGTCAAATCTGGAAACCAATGAGTTACCAATGCAGTATTATCTACCAGTTATACCACCTTTCTTAAAAGAGAGTCAGATAATGGTCACTCACATCAACAATCCATTGGATTTCTATATTCAGTTGGTAAATATTAAATATTTACAATATTCTTGTCAAACATATTCATTTGGAATCGTGTGTGCACATTTTTTTACAGTTTAAGATAACCACCATTTTCTCTCACAGTGTAATCAACCAGCATTAAGTTATTTCTAATGAAGGACTTTTCCGATGCATGTCTTGAGTTGGGGATTTTACAAGTCTAGTGCTATTAACAGGATCACTAACCTCTCGTTATTGGGAATGATTTTGAGATCTGGAAGTATTGGACAGGGGTTTTCCATATATAGCAGTACTTTGAGATGAGCTCTTATGGTTTTGAAAGGCAAGTGGAATGTGTAGGGAGTGGATAAGAAAGCAGGATAAAATAGAACTAGTGTGAGTGGCCGATGGTCAGTGAGGACTCTGGGCCAAATGGCCTGTTTCCACCCTTCAATCAATTTCCTAAAATTCTGTTTCAATCAATTTCAATCAGAAAATTAGGAAAACAATCAGATGTGAGGTATATAAACAATCAGATGTGAGGTATAACAATTTTACAGTGGATAAAAATTAGTTAAACCAAGAAGCAAGTAGGTAAAAATAGATGCAAAGCGCAGTGTTGGAGTAACTCAGCGGGTCAGGCAACATCTATAGAGGGAATAGAAAAGCAATGTATAGGGTTGGGGCTCTTTTTCAGATGATAAGCATCAAGGTGAAAATATTGCAGAGGAATTTGAAATGACATGCCCTACAAATAATGGGCCACATGCATAGACTATTCTTTTGCACAAGGAGTGCCGTCTCAAAATATGTTGCCGGTAAAATAGGGACAGTTGTAGAAATCTTCTGATGATGGATGAGAAATGAAATTTAAATATTGAGGTGTCAAAATGTGGCCAACTGAAAAGAGGCACTGATAGAGTGAAAAATTCCTCTGTCAATCATTACTAAAGTTAAGTATTTGTGTTTTCTTGTCTGGAGAACAAAGTAATTGTAGTGTACTGAAATCAGTTCTAGGTTATTGTTTTGATCCATGTCAAAGTTTCCTATTCCCACTGCCAATGATTTTCCTTTATTTTAAAGAGGACATTTTTGCATTGACTGTAAGAATCGTTAAGTAATTGGGTGTTGATAGAAAAAGAAACCGTCTATATATTTCCATTGGGTGTGTGGAAATTGTAGTGTAGTGTTGGATTGTAGTGTAAATAGTTCATCGTAATTGTTTTGGGGTAAGGGGGAACTGTACAAAAGGGACGGATTGCATCTTAACAGGTGTGGGACCAGCATTCTGGCAGGCAGGTTTGCCACTGCTACACAGGTGGTTTTAAACTGAATAAGGGGGGTGGGGTGTCGAATGGGATAGTGGAGGATGCAGTTAAAGGGAAAGGGTTTCTTAAATGTGTGAGCGTAGAGACAGAGGGGTGTAAAATTAGGGTAGAAGCAATAGGTAGCAAGGTGAAAAGTAAAAGTGGCAGGCAGACAAAACCAGAGCAAAAACCAAAAAGGGCCTCTTTTCAACATAAGGGGGTAAGAGTGTTGTAAAAACAAGCCTGAAGGCTTTGTGTCTCAATGCAAGGAGCATTCGTAATAAGGTGGACGAGTTGAATGTGCAGATAGCTATTAATGACTATGATATAGTTGGGATCACGGAGACATGGCTCCAGGGTGACCAAGGCTGGGAGCTGAACATCCAGGGATATTCAATATTCAGGAGGAATAGAGAGAAAGGAAAAGAAGGTGGGGTAGCATTGCTGATTAGAGAGGAGATTAACACAATGGAAAGGAAGGACATTAGTTTGGAGGATGTGGAATCGATATGGGTAGAGCTGCGAAACACTAAGGGGCAGAAAACGCTGGTGGGTGTTGTGTACAGGCCACCTAACAGTAGTAGTGAAGTTGGAGATGGTATCAAACAGGAAATTAGAAATGCGTGCGACAAAGGCAAAACAGTTATAATGGGTGACTTCAGTCTACATATAGATTGGGTGAATCAAATTGGCAGGGGTGCTGAGGAAGAGGATTTCTTGGAATGTATGCGGGATAGTTATCTAAATCAACATGTAGAGGAACCAATGAGAGCAGGCTATTTTAGACTGGGTATTGAGTAATGAGGAAGGGTTAGTTAGCAGTCTTGTTGTACGTGCGTGCCCTTGGACAAGAGTGACCATAATATGGTTGAGTTCTTCATTAGGATGGAGAGTGACATTGTTAATTTAGAAACAATGGTTCTGAACTTAAAGAAAGGTAACTTTGAGTGTATGAGATGTGAATTGGCCAAGATTGACTGGCAATTAATTCTAAAAGGGTTGACGGTGGATATGCAATGGAAGACATTTAAAGACTGCATGGATGAACTACAAAAATTGTTCATCCCAGTTTGGCAAAAGAATAAATCGGGGAAGATAGTACATCCGTGGATAACAAGGGAATTCAGGGATAGTATCAAAGCGAAGGATGATGCGTACAAATTAGCCAGAAAAAGCAGCATACCAAATTAGCCAGAAAAAGCAGGACTGGGAGAAATTCAGAGACCAGCAGAGGAGGACAAAGGGCTTAATTAGGAAAGGAAAAATAGATTATGAAAGAAAACTGCAGGGAACATAAAAACTGACTGCAAAAGTTTTTATAGATATGTGAAAAGAAAGAAATTAGTTAAAACAAATGTAGGTCCCTTGCAGTCAGAAACAGGCGAGTTGATCATGGGGAACAAGGATATGGCGGACCAATTGAATAACTACTTTGGTTCCGTCTTCACTAAGGAAGACATAAATAATCTGCCGGAAATAGCAGGGGACCGCGGGTCAAAGGAGTTGGAAGAATTGAGTGAAATCCAGGTTAGCCGGGAAGTGGTGTTGGGTAAATTGAATGGATTAAAGGCCGATAAATCCCCAGGGCCAGATAGGCTGCATCCCAGAGTACTTAAGGAAGTAGCTCCAGAAATAGTGGATGCATTAGTAATAATCTTTCAAAATTCTTTAGATTCTGGAGTAGTTCCTGAGGATTGGCGGGTAGCAAACGTAACCCCACTTTTTAAGAAGGGAGGGAGAGAGAAAACGGGGAATTACAGACCAGTTAGTCTAACATCGGTAGTGGGGAAACTGCTAGAGTCAGTTATTAAAGATGGGATAGCTGCACATTTGGAAAGTGGTGAAATCATTGGACAAAGTCAGCATGGATTTACAAACGGTAAATCATGTCTGACGAATCTTATAGAATTTTTCGAGGATGTAACTAGTAGCGTGGATAGGGGAGAACCAGTTGATGTGGTGTATCTGGACTTCCAGAAGGCTTTCGACAAGGTCCCACATAAGAGATTAGTATACAAACTTAAAGCACACGGCATTGGGGGTTCAGTATTGATGTGGATAGAGAACTTGCTGGCAAACAGGAAGCAAAGAGTAGGAGTAAACGGGTCCTTTTCACAATGGCAGGCAGTGACTAGTGGGGTACTGCAAGGCTCAGTGCTGAGACCCCAGCTATTTACAATATTTATTAATGATCTGGATGAGGGAATTGAAGGCAATATCTCCAAGTTTGCAGATGACACTAAGCTGGGGGGCAGTGTTAGCTGTGAGGAGGATGCTAGGAGACTGCAAGGTGACTTGGATAGGCTGGGTGAGTGGGCAAATGTTTGGCAGATGCAGTATAATGTGGATAAATGTGAGGTTATCCATTTTGGTGGCAAAAACAGGAAAGCAGACTATTATCTAAATGGTGGCCGACTAGGAAAAGGGGAGATGCAGCGAGACCTGGGTGTCATGGTACACCAGTCATTGAAAGTAGGCATGCAGGTGCAGCAGGCAGTGAAGAAAGCGAATGGTATGTTAGCTTTCATAGCAAAAGGATTTGAGTATAGGAGCAGGGAGGTTCTACTGCAGTTGTACAGGGTCTTGGTGAGACCACACCTGGAGTATTGCGTACAGTTTTGGTCTCCAAATCTGAGGAAGGACATTATTACCATAGAGGGAGTGCAGAGAAGGTTCACCAGACTGATTCCTGGGATGTCAGGACTGTCTTGTGAAGAAAGACTGGATAGACTTGGTTTATACTCTCTAGAATTTAGGAGATTGAGAGGGGATCTTATAGAAACTTACAAAATTCTTAAGGGGTTGGACAGGCTAGATGCAGGAAGATTGCTCCCGATGTTGGGGAAGTCCAGGACAAGGGGTCACAGCTTAAGGATAAGGGGGAATTCCTTTAAAACCGAGATGAGAAGAACCTTTTTCACACAGAGAGTGGTGAATCTCTGGAACTCTCTGCCACAGAGGGTAGTCGAGGCCAGTTCATTGGCTATATTTAAGAGGGAGTTAGATGTGGCCCTTGTGGCTAAGGGGATCAGAGGGTATGGAGAGAAGGCAGGTACGGGATACTGAGTTGGATGATCAGCCATGATCATATTGAATGGCGGTGCAGGCTCGAAGGGCCGAATTGCCTACTCCTGCACCTAATTTCTATGTTTCTATGTAAAAAGGATTTGTAACGGCTTGTGTTTCTTGTTCATGCCTGTCTAACCAGCATGAATATAGTTCCTCCTCATCTCTGTAGACTATTTGTTACTTTAAATAGCACTGTGAATTTATCCATTATAGATATCTTTGGTCTATCAATTTTTGTGAAGATATTTAGCAAGTAATTGTTATTTACTGCCCCTAATTGCAGATTGATAATGTGGATCTTCTCATTCTTACAAGAAACATGTTTGAATTGTATAATGGGAAAGACGCCAATTTGGAGATCTTGTGCCCAGTTGTAGGACAAGCGTGTGCTGCACTATTTGACGACGGAGGTTGGTACAGATGTCAAATTAATGGTAAGTGTAATCTGGTCAATATTTGAGGGATTGTTTATTACTGTACTTTTCCAGTCACGTCAAATGAAAAATCTTTTTCTTTAGAAACATAGAAACATAGAAATTAGGTGCAGGAGTAGGCCATTCGGCCCTTCGAGCCTGCACCGCCATTCAATATGATCATGGCTGATCATCCAACTCAGTATCCCGTACCTGCCTTCTCTCCATACCCTCTGATCCCCTTAGCCACAAGGGCCACATCTAATTCCCTCTTAAATATAGCCAATGAACTGGCCTCGACTACCCTCTGTAGCAGAGAGTTCCAGAGATTCACCACTCTCTGTGTGAAAAAAGTTCTTCTCATCTCGGTTTTAAAGGATTTCCCCCTTATCCTTAAGCTGTGACCCCTTGTCCTGGACTTCCCCAACATCGGGAGCAATCTTCCTGCATCTAGCCTGTCCAACCCCTTAAGAATTTTGTAAGTTTCTATAAGATCCCCTCTCAATCTCCTAAATTCTAGAGAGTATAAACCAAGTCTATCCAGTCTTTCTTCATAAGACAGTCCTGACATCCCAGGAATCAGTCTGGTGAACCTTCTCTGCACTCCCTCTATGGTAATAATGTCCTTCCTCAGATTTGGAGACCAAAACTGTACGCAATTCTCCAGGTGTGGTCAAGACCCTGTACAACTGCAGTAGAACCTCCCTGCTCCTATACTCAAATCCTTTTGCTATGAAAGCTAACATACCATTCGCTTTCTTCACTGCCTGCTGCACCTGCATGCCTACTTTCAATGACTGGTGTACCATGACACCCAGGTCTCGCTGCATCTCCCCTTTTCCTAGTCGGCCACCATTTAGATAATAGTCTGCTTTCCTGTTTTTGCCACCAAAATGGATAACCTCACATTTATCCACATTATACTGCATCTGCCAAACATTTGCCCACTCACCCAGCCTATCCAAGTCACCTTGCAGTCTCCTAGCATCCTCCTCACAGCTAACACTGCCCCCCAGCTTAGTGTCATCCGCAAACTTGGAGATATTGCCTTCAATTCCCTCATCCAGATCATTAATATATATTGTAAATAGCTGGGGTCCCAGCACTGAGCCTTGCGGTACCCCACTAGTCACTGCCTGCCATTGTGAAAAGGACCCATTTACTCCTACTCTTTGCTTCCTGTTTGCAAGCCAGTTCTCTATCCACATCAATACTGAACCCCCAATGCCGTGTGCTTTAAGTTTGTATACTAATCTCTTATGTGGGACCTTGTCGAAAGCCTTCTGGAAGTCCAGATACACCACATCCACTGGTTCTCCCCTATCCACGCTACTAGTTACATCTCGAAAAATTCTATAAGATTCGTCAGACATGATTTACCTTTTGTAAATCCATGCTGACTTTGTCCAATGATTTCACCACTTTCCAAATGTGCTGCTATCCCATCTTTAGTAACTGACTAGCAGTTTCCCCACTACTGATGTTAGACTAACTGGTCTGTAATTCCCCGTTTTCTCTCTCCCTCCCTTCTTAAAAAGTGAGGTTACGTTTGCTACCCGCCAATCCTCAGGAACTACTCCAGAGTCTAAAGAGTTTTGAAAGATTATTACTAATGCATCCACTATTTCTGGAGCTACTTCCTTAAGTACTCTGGGATGCAGCCTATCTGGCCCTGGGGATTTATCGGCCTTTAATCCATTCAATTTACCCAACACCACTTCCCGGCTAACCTGGATTTCACTCAATTCTTCCAACTCCTTTGACCCGCGGTCCCCTGCTATTTCCAGCAAATTATTTATGTCTTCCTTAGTGAAGACGGAACCAATATAATTATTCAATTGGTCTGCTATATCCTTGTTCCCCATGTTCAACTCACCTGTTTCTGACTGCAAGGGACCTACATTTGTTTTAACTGATCTCTTTTTTTTCACATATCTTAAATTGATCTTTTATTCAAACTGAGTCAAAGAGTGACATTCTGCAAATATTGTATTTACTTTGGATGATGTTCAACATGATGTTAAGATTTAACCCACTAATATTCATAATTTGACGTTCTTTGCTCACCTGAAGTTTCCATCAGTGGCTTTGCAGAATCATTTGATTTTTTTCACTGTCATCACTGCTACTAAGCGATGTTCTCTTAAGGGCCTTTAAGGGCCAGAATCACTGAGGTAGCTAGATAGTGTTTACCCTATTTATGAAAGCACATTACAAATGCATCTCTGTTTTTTCACTTGAGGCCAGAATATCCAACTTTGGGATGGAAAACGTATCGGAGATTGCCAGTTCTTCATATTCTAAGATAGCAGTTTTTGAAAGACTTGAATGAAAAGATCCAAATCGGTCTATGGTTTATTTATTGTCACAGTGAGATGTTTGTTCTGCATGCTTACCAGTTAAATCCTCCAAACATTGAGTATAATAAACCCTCTTCTGGATGAGCATGCATAAAGTCACCATGTTCTGGCACCACCGTGTGCAACTTACAAGACTTTGAAAAGAACAATCTTTGCCTAAGGAGATATGAAAGTTCCTTTATTTTCACTTTAAGTCCTGGCATCCTGGTGACACTGAATCAGTGAATTGGGTGCTGGCCTGGCCCATCACGATGCGGTTAGCTACTTGCATGCCCGCTCTGTGCAGCTGTTGCTCTTTAATTCCTTCGCTCACCTGGCTGTGCTCTGTCAGCACCATAACTCATCCGTTGCCTCCAGCAGCCACCCCTCCACTTCTATGAGCCAAAGTCGCCATGACCTGCTTTCCAAGCCAATCACTGAACTTTTACTGCGATCCACTCGCCACTCCAGTCTATCCTTTCAATGTTTACATGCTCCACCACCTGAAAATTATGAAATATTCTGGGAAAGGCAAGGAGAAGATAGGCCATTGGTGAAAATATGTAAAATGGCACTCTGATCCCCATAGGCTGTGCACTCTGGCTCCAGATAATGCTGATCAGTACATTGGTTTGATCTTGTTTCTAAACCGTGTGAAAATTGTCTTTTTCAAGTATTAAAACCATGTTTATGTCTATTATCTGTATCTACAGTAGGGTTAATTAGTAAACTTCTTGGACCCAGGTCTGTACTCCTTAGTCTCAGCTCTATAAAGTTTGGCCATTAGTCATTTAGAGCAGATTATAGTAAGAATTAGACATTTAAAGCAGTAGGTATCAGCATGGAATCTCTGGTACCAAAATGTTGCATTATTTGATCCCATCCAACCTTCTCAATCGACAAATTTATTTGCATCAGCTGTATGCTTGCCAATATTGTTGGTTTTTCTACACTTTCACAAAATGACTCATTGCCTTATAATTCAGTATTTATTCTTCAGGTTTGAAATGTGTTGCCTCAAAATTATTCTGTTTAAGATCAATTTTCATAATGCCCAAAACCACCTTGTCAAGCAACAAATATTATAGCTGATCATTGCGCAGTCTCTGCTCTAACCAATAAGGTAACATACTAATAGCTGAAGAATGGAATTAGGGTGGAAAGTTCTTCTGGAGCTAAATGGCTTTTTTCTGGAATTTTTTCTGGAATCTTTGAACATATGATGGCAGAAATATTACTCCAGCTAAATCTTGTGTCACTGGCTAAGATTCTTTCTACCTTCCTGGATGCCTTTTTGAGAGTTTGATACCACTCTCTGTCTCTGAAATCTATCACCAAGATTATGCTATATCTCACAGGTTTTACCTTCCAGATTTCATGTTTATCACATTAAGGCACAGCTGCTGTTTGCCAGCCATCTAATGAATGGGGGAGTGGGAAGATGCATGGCAGATGAAGGTTAATGCGGATAAATATGAGGTTATCCACTTTGGTAGCAAAAACAGGAAGGCAGATTACTATCTAAATGGCGTCAAGTTGGGAAAAGGGGAAGTACAACGGGATCTGGGGGTCCTTGTTCATCAGTCAATGAAAGTAAGCATGCAGGTACAGCAGGCAGTGAAGAAAGCGAATGGCATGTTGGCCTTTATAACAAGAGGTGTTGAGTATAGGAGCAAAGAGGTCCTTCTGGAGTTGTATAGGGGCCTAGTGAGACCACACTTGGAATATTGTGTGCAGTTTTGGTCCCCTAATTTGAGGAAGGACATTCTTGCTATTGAGGGAGTGCAGCGCAGGTTTACAAGGTTAATTCCTGGGATGGCGGAACTGTCATATGCTGTGAGAGTGGAGCGACTGGGCTTGTATACTCTGGAGTTTAGACGGACGAGAGGGGACCTTATTGAAACATATAAGATTATTAAGGGTTTAAGAGGGAACTGCAGATGCTGGAGAATCGAAGGTTACACAAAAAAGCTGGAGAAACTCAGCGGGTGCAGCAGCATCTATGGAGCGAAGGAAATAGGCAACGTTTCGGGCCGAAACCCTTCTTCAGTCTGAAGAAGGGTTTTCGGCCCGAAACGTTGCCTATTTCCTTCGCTCCATAGATGCTGCTGCACCCGCTGAGTTTCTCCAGCTTTTTTGTGTAACCTAAGATTATTAAGGGTTTGGACATGCTGGGGGCAGGAAACATGTTCCCGATGTTGGGGGAGTCCAGAACCAGGGGCCACAGTTTAAGAATAAGGGGTAAGCCATTTAGAACGGAGACGAGGAAACACTTTTTCTCACAGAGAGTTTTGAGTCTGTGGAATTATCTGCCTCAGAGGGCGGTGGAGTCCAGTTTTCTGGATACTTTCAAGCGAGAGCTAGATAGGGATCTTAAAGATAGCAGAGTCAGGGGATATGGGGAGAAGGCAGGAACGGGGTACTGATTGGGGATGATCAGCCATGATCACATTGAATGCCATGCTGGCTCGAAGGGCCGAATGGCCTACTCCTGCTCCTATTGTCTCTTGAAATTCAGTCACGGTGCTGTTGTCTTCTATTGTGAAGACTGATGCAAAAATATGATTCAATTCCTCCGCCATTTCTTTATTCCCCCATTATCACTGCTCCAGCATCATTTTCCAGTGGTCCAACATCTACTCTTGCCTCAATATTCAGTGGCCTCCATAATAGACAAAGACCCATCATTTATTTATTTGCCTCTGTACTCCACAATTTGAGATTTGTAATAGAAAAAAATAAAAAAATGTGGTTAAAGTGCACTTTGTCAGATTTTAATGAAGGCCATTTTTAAACATTTTGGTTTCATCATGTAGAAATTACGGCAGTTTCCCCCCCCTCCATTTCAGGTCACTATAATGTTTGGGACACAGCATTGTCGTGTAAATGAAAGTAGTCATGCTTAGTATTTTGTTGCATATCCTTTGTTTTAAAGACTGCTTGAAGTCTGCGATTCATGGACATCTCCAGTTGCTGGGTGTCTTCTCTGATAATGCTCTGCCAGGCCTGTATTGCAGCCATCTTTAGCTTATGCTTGTTTTGGTGGCTAGTTCCCTTCCGTTTTCGCTTCAGCATATAAAAGGCATGCTCAATTAGGTTCAGATCTGGTGATTGGCCAATCACCCGATCTCAAGAAGTGACCATGTTTCAGCTTTGAAAAACTCCTTTATTGCTTTAGCAGTATGTTTGGGATCATTGTTTTGCTGTAGAATGAACCGTCGGCCAATGAGTTTTGAAGCATTTGTTTGAACTTGAGCAGATAGGATGTCTATACACTTCAGAATTCGTTATGCTACCACCATCAGCAGTTGTATCATCAATGAAGATAAGTGAGCCAGTACCTTCAGCAGCCGTACAGCCCAGGCCATAACCCCCCCACCACCGTGTTTCACAGAAGAGGTGGTATGCTATGGATCTTAGGCAGTTCCTTCTCTCCTCCATTCTTTACTCCTGCCATCGTTCCAATTTAAGTTAATCTTCGTCTCATCTGTCCATAAGACCCCTTTCCAGAACTGGTTGCTCTTTTAAATACTTCTTGGCAAACTATAACCCGGCCATCCTATTTTTGCGATTAACCAGTGATTTGTATCTTGCAGTGTAGCCTCTGTATTTCTGTTCATGAAGTCTTCTGCGGACAGTGGTCATTGACAAATCCTCATCTGACTCCTGAAGAGTGTTTCTGATCTGTTGGACAGGTGTTTAGGGATTTTTCTTTATTATAGAGAGAATTCTTCCGTCATCAGCTGTGGAGGTCTACCTTGGCCTGCTAGTCCCTTTGTGTATAGTAAGCTCACCAGTGCTCTCTTCTTAATGATGTTCTAAACAGTTGAATTTGATACGCCTAAGGTTTGGCTGATGTCTCTTAACAGTTTTATTCTTGTTTCTCAATCTCATAATGGCTTCTTTGACTTGCATTGTCATAACTTTGGTCCTCATGTTGATAAATAGCAATAAAAGTTTCCAAAGGTGATGGAAAGACTGGAGGAAAGACTAGGTGCTGCGACAGAAGCAACTAAATAAATGATGGGTCTTTGTCCCAAACATTACGGAGGGCACTGTATGTATGAAGACTTTTGCTATTATTCTTCAGGTTCCTACCCATAAATCTCCATCTTGCTAGAAACATTCATGGCTCCTTTTTTTTTTTAATTTGCTAAATCTGGCCTGGGCCACATTTTCCTACTCTATGCAAAATACTCATAATTAATTTCTGCTGTTTGTAAAAAAAAAAAAAATCATATTTGTGAGAGCTAAATATTTTGTATGTCCAAAAATTATTTTTCAAATAGCTTTGTATTTCGGGTACATTTGCGTTTCTTACTCTGTATGTGTTTAAAGCATCACAGAGTTTAGAAGACTTTAAATATTTTTTTCAGGGTTGCCTGGACATCGAGAAGTTGATGTCAAATATGTAGATTATGGCAACACTGCAAGAATACCAGCAACAAATATACGAAAATTAAAAAGGGACTTCCTAACTTTACCAATACAGGTAGGTGTTGACTATGATGTACCAATTTTTAATGTAAGATGTTTAGCAGTGCATCCCAAAAAATTTGTCTTCTGAAATTTTAGACTGCAGTTTTCTATTCTTTTACCACAATTACAAACCCAATAGCTTAGACAAGAGGATTGTGTTTACAGGTGTGGATTCATGATCTGGATTGGATTGCCTGTGAGGGTGTTATAAATAATACCTATCTATCTATCTATCTATTAAAACTGTGCGTGTGTTTGTGGGTGTATGTGATTTGGCCTTTGATTCCTTCCTTGCTCCGCCAAAACAACACCTAAAAAGAGGCAACCAGGGGGGGGGGGGGGGGGGGGGATGGGAAGAGGGAGAGGCAACCAGCTGCGGGAGGGGGGCGGAGCAGCAGCCCCCGGACCCCACACCGGCTTGAACCACAGCCCAGGACTCTGAGCAGGGCTGGAACCAGACACAGACACGGACTGAGCCCGGAGTTGTACTTCCCCCTCCCGCGGCTCCAGACCGGAATATTGCATTGGGGGAACGAGGCCCAACGGGATCCATTTGGGGTAGGGAGTGGAGTGGGGTTATGGACAATGTTAACAAAGACGGGAGTCCCAGTCCAATGAGAGATTTGTACCATCGGTGGGAGGGAGTGGGGGAGGGGATGAGGAGAGGATTGTTGTTTAATGTTATTTTAACAGATAGAAGGAGAGGAGGGGGAGAGGGAGGGGAGAGGGGTTATGGTGGGAGGGAGGGAGTGACTGAGGGTAGCGGAAAAGTGGGTGAGGAGGAGAGGGGGAAAAAGAGGGAGGGTGAAGAGGAGGGGAGGGAGTGCTGGGGGATGAAGGGAAATGAGCCACGCCTGCGCAATTGGGGGCTATGGGTAAGTGATGGAATATTTGCGGATGATACAACCGTGGTGGGGCTCATCTCAAATGGGAACGAGGTCGCCTATAGAGAGGAGGTGCACAGACTTTCTGAGTGCTGTGCTCACAACAATCTCTGAACACTGAAAAGACAAAGGAGATCATCACTGATTTCAGGCGACATAGAGCGGAACTCAGGCCACTGGAGATAGGGGTGAGGAGGTGGAGAGGGTGCCTAGTTTTAAATATCTGGGGATCAACATCAGTGAGAATCTTAAATGGTCTGTGAACTCTGCTGTAGTTGTAAAAAAAGGCGCAACAGAGACTTTACTTCCTCAGAACACTGAGGAAGGCCCATCTGTCTGCTAAACTGAACTGCTGGAGTCTTTCTACCACTGTTTGGTAGAAAGCATACTGACTTACTGCATAACTGCCTGGTTTGGGAACTGTTTGACAGCAGCAGCTGACATTGGACTCCCCCTTCCCCCTCTGGAGGACATTTACCACTCCAGATGCTGCAGCAGGACCTGTAATATCGTGAAAGACATTACACATCCTTGTCACCACCTTTTCACACTGCTGCCCTCAGGAAAAAGGTACAGGTCGCTAAAGTCACGCACTGCCAGACTAAAGAACAGCTTTTACCCATTGGCAATCTTGGAACTGAACTCTGTCTCGGGAGCGGGTTATGGGGAAGGAGGTGGGGTGGGAGACAGTGTTAATTAATGTAAATGTGAACCCATGGGTGGGTTTGGGGAGGAAGGGAGCGTAAAAAGTATGAATATGTGAATGTTTGAAGTTCTTTTAAATGGAGAGACACAGTAATCTCGTTGTATGTGACACATGCAATGACAAAAGCATTCTGATTCTGATTGCGTTTGGGGAACGGGGCCCAACGGGTCTCACTAGGTCTACTATCTGTCTGTCTGTCTATCCCACTTCCGGTCTGGGTTGTAATTAAATTAGCGCAAAAACTCTACCCTATATTGCTAGGATTTTCCCCCACCTTACTCACCGTTCTACTCTCTCCAACCCACCAAGTTTTGTTCCGATTGGTGAAATATGAGAAAAGTGATGAAGGTTTAAAAAATTGTGTGATCAGCAGATTGGTCTTCTCGCCTGTCAGTCACCATAAAGATAACGCCCCTTCTGGCACATGCTGAAGAATAAAGCCCCGGAGGCGCGGCTGAGTAAACAAACCGTGCTGATTGAGTCTGCAAGAGTGGAGTCGGGCAAGCCGCCGCGTGGAGTCGGGCAAGCCGCCGCGTGGGGTCGGGCAAGCCGCCGCGTGGGGTCGGGCAAGCCGATGTGTGATGCCGCGGCCGGTAGCCGCTGAGTGGAATCCCTCCCTACCTCCCTCCCTCCCACACACCTTGTTGATTCCCTGTGCTTACAGCTGTGACGTCACAGTGGGATTGTAGCCCTGCTCGCAACATTGTTGCTATTCAAGTACACCGAGTCCTGCTAGCCCTAGCAAGTGCAAATGTATTTTTTGCAAGTCACAGTACACCGAGTTGTGCTAGCTAGCAAGTACAATTGCATATTTTTTTTAGTTTAAAAATGAGGGAGGGTGAATAAGGCGAAATGAGCAGCCTTTGCACAGTTGTCGGCTATGAGTGAGTGGTGGAATATTGCGTTGGAGAACGGGTTGCGTTGGGGGACCAGGCCTCCCGTGTGACGTACCCAACGGGTCCCACTTGGTCTATTGACATTTAAAAATTTACAAAACCCCACTTTGAGAACAATAACTTGGCTGTTGATGGGAGTTTCTGGCAGCTATGATGTCACAATGGGATCTCACTGTCCACCAAACACAATGGGATCTAATTTCCATAAGCTGCCGTGAACAGTCCTCCACCCGACAATAACATCACAATGGGATCTCAGCTGCCAATCAACAGTTTTGGGATAAGCTCCTCCCAGTGCAATGAGAGATTTCTTATATTGTTGTAAGGAGTGGGGGAGGGGAGGAGAAGAAATGCCATTTTAACATTGTGTTTAGTGGGGGAGTGCGAAAGAGGAGAGGTGAGGGAGGAAGTGACTGAGGGTTGGGAAAAGGAGAAGGAGAGAGAGGCGAGGGAGGGAGTGGAGGAGGAGAGGGAGGGTGAAGACTAGGGAGGGAGCGTATGAGCCGTGCATGTGTTGGGGGTTATGGGTAAGTGTTGGAATAATGCATTGGGGGAATGGGTACATCACAATGGAATCTCAATTAGCAGCAAATCTGGGATAGCTAATCTCATTTAAAAAAAAACAAGATTCTTGGGAAGAGGTTTTTCATTGTGCGGGGTGGAATTAGGGAGCGGTTTCATTTCCAGAACGTTCCTTGTGTTGGGGGTGGGATGGTGAGAGGTCAGCATCGACACACCCCCCCCCTTAACGTGGGGGGTTTTCATTGTGGGGGGGGGGAGTGTAATAGGGGAGAGGTTTCATTTACAAAGACAATTCCAGAACTTTCCGGGTGGGGGGGGGGGGGGGGGGGGGGGGGGGGGGGGGGGGGGGGGGGGGGGGGGGGGGGGGGGGGGGGGGGGGGGGGGGGGGGGGGGGGGGGGGGGGGGGGGGGGGGGGGGGGGGTGGTGGGGAGATAAGGGTGAGTTTAAGAAAGATTCAGCAGTGGCAGTTAGAGCTATGACATCACAATGGGACCTGCCTGTGAACAGTTGAGATTTTTTTAATCCGTTTTAATCAGATTCTTGGGGAGATCTTTTTGTTTTGTTCAGATTGATGTTATATTTTAGAAGTTATTGGCATTTAAAACTTAAAATAACAAAGCAGCACCCACACTTGCCGGCCGCGCCTGCTCTGTTGGGGGAGGCCCGTCAGCCCCGTGTGTGCGCAGTGGGCCTGGTATCTGCGCTGCGGTGGGTCTGGTGCCAGGTTCCACTGGCCGTCTAGTCAACAATAAATTTGAAAAACAAAATATTGACAGTACAGAAATTGTGAGTTTATAGAAAAGAAGGGGAACGGATAGGGTGAAATCATAGTCTTTTACCCAGAGGTGGGGAATCAAGAAACGGAGGAATAGGTTTGAGAGAAGAAAGATTTAATAGGAACCTGAGAGGCAACTTTTTACCACAAAGGGTGATGGGTATGTGAAACGAGCTGCCAGAGGAGGTAGTTGACACAAGCACTGTAACAATATTTAAAAGACGTATTTGAAAAGTATGTGAATAGGACGTGGGCCAAACGTGGCAAGGTGGGACTGGTGTAGATGGGGCATCTTGGTCTGCATGGGCAAGTTGGGCTAAAGAGCCTGTTTCCTTTCATGACGCCATGAAACTAACTGAAAACTCTTTAAAACATCAGACTGAAGGATGGTCTAGACCCAAAATGTTACCTATCCATGTTCTTCAGAGATGTTGCCTGACCTGCTGAGTTACTCCAACAGTTTGTGGCTCTTTAAAACATCTTGCCCATGCACAATGGGCTGTTACGTCTTTCTGTGATCAAGTTTGTGATTTTACAATTGACTCCAAATGTTTGGTACCTATCATTCATAAGCTAACCATGGTCTAAGTGTACCATAAATGTATCCTTTGTCCTGTGAAAAATTCTTAGACAGTCAAACTTTGGATTTTAAGATCAACTATAAACTAAACTACTGCTTCAAAAATCCATGGAGTAAAAATTAATTTAAAGCCATTACTTGGCATAGATTGGGTATTACACTTGGAATGCAAATACAGTCATGTAAATTCAACTAAATTATCGAAATTAACACAGCTGATTAATTTGTTAGTAATTAACAGTAGTATTTGCACTGTTCATTGGTGTGTGTACAGGGAGTGTCAATGTGGAGTACTTTTTAAACTCTCAATTTTACAGACTACCTCACCTAAAGATTATGGTGTACTCAAGGTGGCTGTATAAAATTATGAAAAAAAGTGGAAATTCAAGCTTTAACATGCAAAATGTGCACATATCTGTCAGCATACTTTGTAACCCACTTCCAAAATTTGTTTCCACATGAGTCAATGTAACTTAAAATTGTAAGTTGACTGTTATGTAGCAGTGTTCCAACTCTCAGGATAACCAATTACACAGTAAAGTAACTATCTTACTGTTGCTTTTGACTAATATTTTGAGGTTAAGATTTACCGTATTTCCGGACAATGAAGACGCTTTTTTTTTGCTCGTTCTCTCTAGACCCCTCTCCCTCCCCCTCCCCCCCTCCCCCTCCCCCTCCCCCCTTCCCCCCCCCCCCCCCCCCCTCCCCCCCCTCTCTTCCCACCCCCTTCCCCCCACAGTTGGGGGCTATGGGGAAAGTGATGGATTATTGCATTGGGGGAACAGTTTACGTTGGAATGGGTGAGTGGTGGAAACGGGATGTGCTGGGGGAACGGGTGAGTGGTGGAACATTGCGTTGGGGGAATGGGTCCCAATTGTATTATTATATTATTAAAACTCTCATCTTGTTTTGTTTTCATCTATCTGGGGGGGGGGGGGGGGGGCCTTGGAACGTAAGGCGATTTTGGAATCCATGGGGGAAAATGTCTACTGGAAGATGTAAAAAATTTACCGTTACCACATTGTTTTTTCCGTGAAGATGTGATCACGCGCGCACCACACACACACACACACACACACAGACACAGACACACACACACACACAGACACAGACACACACAGACACACACACAGACACACACACACACACACACACACACACACACACACACACACACACACACACACACACACACACACACACCTCCTCCCCCCCCCCCCCCCCCCCCCCCCCTCTCTCTCCCCTTATTGGCACCTTTGACCAGCTGTAGCCGGCAGATCCGTTCCCCACTTCCAAGGCTCATTTTGTCGCCCAGCATCTTGACTCCCCGGCGTTCTGATAGTGTTGGAATCTGACTTCTGTTGGTCTGGCAAAACGGATTATCCAGAAAGGCTGGAGCCAAGGGTGCTGGCAAATCAACGGTGGACTGTGATTGTTACAGATACCAACATCGATATAAGAATGTGGTCTTTGAAATATGAAGGGAATATACTGATCTTTTCCTTTGTTTCAATTTTAGTAACTGAAACAATGCCACAAATAATTTTTCAGGCTTTACAGTCTAGACTGTCAGATGTGGAACCTGTCAACACTACAGAAGGCTGGAGTGATTGCGTAAAAGAAAGATTTGAACATCTTACACTGAACAAGTGCATGTGGTGTATGACTGGTAAGTGATTTAACAAAACAACTTAAGGACACAAAGTTCCTCAGACTAAAGTAGAGTCCTGACCCAATACATCACCTATCCATGTTCTCCAGAGATGCTGCCTGACCCGCTGAGTTACACCAGCACTTTTTCTCCTTTTGTGTAAACCAGCATCCGCAGTTCCTTGTTTCTGCGTATAAATAGAAAAACATTTTCTTGTGTTGAACCTTGTGTTGTCTCTGCTTCCTGATCCATCCCTTACACACATTTCTCACAAATTATTTATCTGCATCCGTGGTCAATTTACAATCAACTGCTGATTATCCAAGTCTATAAATCTATCCAAATCTATACACTGTCCTTCTGAAGGTGCTTATTGGTTTTTTATTTGTGGTGATACTTAAATAGTGCTCTCGGGTGTATATTTTACTGCAGTGTCTACATCTTGTCTACAGTAGATCTGCCAGGTGTTTTAGGAATGGCTTCAATATGTTAAATAATTGATGTATTTGTACTTCCAAAAAGAAGACAATTTCAAATATTAAACAAACTTTGAACAATTTTTTTATTTGACTTTGCCTCGAAATGCACAACTTAAATGTGTCTTCCTTGTCCAATAGGTGAATCCCTGGGAAACGCATTATCAGTTTACTTATTTGATTCAACAACACAAGTTAATGGAACTAAGTCTTGTATAAACAATATCCTAGTTGAAGAAAACCTGGCACACTTTACACAGAAGTAAGCATCTTCGATTCTTTTTTCATTTAATTTAATGACAAATGCGCAGAGTTTGGACATTTATATTGTTTTGAATGGTAATGATTTGGAACTTGGTGATTTGCTTTTGAAATTGAAAATGCCTGTTGGATTGTTTAAAACTGTATATCGACGAGTAATTGTTGGACCTTTGTACTAAATTGAAATTGTTATTTGTGTAAAAACGAACTGCTGTAGGAACACGGCCCAAAGAAGGGTCCTGACCCAAGACATCACCTGCTCATTCTCCTCTATAGATGCTGCCTGACCCATTGATTTCTTCCAGCAATTTGTTTTTTACTCAAGCACCTGCGTCTCTCATGTCTCTATTTACTTTATATTCAGCAATTATTGCTTGCAAACTCCAAATAATTTCAGTTTTTCTAGAAATTAAAAGTGATGCATATTTTAGCATAAAGTAATTTGATTCATATTTCATTAAAAAGCTTGCTGCAGATTGCTTGGTCTCGATCCTCCCATGTGTCTGAGCTAATACACGGTGAAGCTGGACGTATACTGTGCTCTACAATAAGACTCGACTCGTGCCTGATTGTCTAAAAGAGAAAAGATCAGTTTCTCCCGCAAATCGTAAAAGTAGAGCTTTGTGTACATTTATCAAAAGAGGAAAATCTGGCAAAATATTAATAGACACAGGAACTACAGATGCTGGTTTACACTTAACTCGGGGTCAGACAGCATCTGGAGAAGATGGATGGATTGATGACTTTTTGGGTCGGGGGGTCTCTAAAGTTATATATCCATGTTCTCCAGAGATGACTCGCTGAGATACTCTAGCTCTTTTGTGTCCTTTTTTTTCCAAGCAAAATATTCATGGTCCTGTTGTGCACTGACTTTAATATGTTGAAATAAATGGCATTTTAATTTCTAGAAAATGTGCAAATAGAAGGCGGATTGGGATTTGTGTTATATAAGGCCAGATAGCGAATTAACAAGAAATATTTATATTTCTTCTATGAAGGTTGACTTAAGTCAAGTTATGTGTTCAGATTAGTGCTGTGATTTAACATTTTGGATGTTTCTGCATTGTTGTTACCTTAACCTCTGCAATTGGTATTACCATTACCTTTATAGACAATTCTCTATCTATATTGCTGCCATAATTGTGCATGGTGTTTTTCTAATTTCATCTTTTCAATGTTATTTTCAAAGCCATTCCACAGGTTTCTTTATGGAGCACAACAAAAGCACTGTGAACGTAAAACAAATAAATAAGAGTGAAGAACTAGATGTTTTCCGGGATGTTGTACAATCTCATTTGTTTGAAGGAATGGACTCGTGTGTGGAAGGACCAAGTAAAAATGCTTTTGATTTGGCCACGCATGTTGTTGTAAAAGTCACATTTGTGGCATCGCCCAGCAATATATTTGTTCAATCATTAGTATCTCAACATCTACTGAAAGAGTAAGTATTGCTCAGTCACAAACTCTTGTTGTGCACAGTTTTTCGGATATTTTTCCCAATTATATTACTTCAAAGAATTGAGGATGAGCTATGAACACAGATGCATTTGACACCCTGATCATAAAATGGTACAGCAGAAGAACAAGCCCTTTAGCCCATAATATCTGTGCCGAACATGATGTCAACTAAATCTCCTCTGCCTGCACATGTCTCTTTCAATAGACAATACTTTGCAGAAGAATTGTAAAGTGACTAACATTTAACGCCTCTCAACACTGAACAATCGCTTAATTATGTAACAGCATCACGACTGAAAAGGGTAAGCCTTCAGTCTCTGATGGATGCTGCACTATTAAAAGAGATCATGGCATGTCTTTTCATGGGCATTAACAGCACATTTATTCACCATCAACAAAATCTGTAGAAGAATTATTAAATGATATAGCAGCACATAAAACAGAAAATGTAAAATCGATGGAATATAAATATTTGTTTCAGTTTGCAGGAGGAAATGAAAGATGTGTATTCATCATTAGAACACAATGAGGTCGAATGGGAAGAAAATAGGGACTGTGTAGTCTTGGTTTCTAAGACCAAAGAATGGCGACGAGGAAAAGTCACCAAAAAGATTTCAGACAAAATTGTGGAGGTAATTATTTGTGATAGCATTGTCTTTGCACCTTATCATGTTTAGGCATTAGTTGGACATTGGGCTTTGATGGAGGGTTTGGAAACTTGGATTTTTATTCAACATTTACATGAAATGCAGTGTCTGTCAATAAATCTATTTTTCTAGAAATTATTGTATAAAAATGTGAGAGGTTTGGAAAGTAAATATTTCTCCAATTACCCAAGGCTTTTAAATCTGAGTTAATGATTTTAAATATCATATCCTCCTATAAGGCATTTGCTAATCATAAAGTAAATGCATAACTCGAGGTGTAGCGTTTCATGTTGGCTAGTTTAAGACTAATTATTTGCATGGCATTATTAACAAATCTCACCAGCTCTGGGAAATAATTACAGAGTGCCCGACATGTTCATGATTGACTTTTAGCAAAAATAGTTATGTGTATTAGTCCATAATAGGAATGCATGAAAAGTCATATCTACTCTTCTTTTACTACCGATCTACTTCCTTTGCTTTTGTTAGATGACATTGGTTTTGCATGTATTTACTTTGTCTACGCAATTATAAAATGTTTCTTGTCTACTAATCCACAAGATTAATCAATTGAGGCCATTCTACAGTTTGTGTGACTATTAGGAACCTTGTAAGATTAGATTTTATTTTTATATCATTTAGAAGGTGGAATTCACTTTTGACCAAAATGGTTCTCGGGTCAAAAAGGGGTAATGGCTTTTTGGGCTGTTTCATAGAGTAAAATTACTGCTAACTGCTACTGCCAAGTGATATGGGATATTGATGGGTGTGACATTTATGACATTTTGTTCTATAGCTTCAAGCACTGTATTGGTGCATTCACTTAAGTAATTTTTTACCCAGGTGTTCTGCTATGACTTTGGAAATAAAGAAATGGTGAACAGCTGCAAATTAAGGCAGCTTAAAGAAGAATTTCAGTTTGAACCTCTGGCACTTGAATGCTGTCTATCATCCATCAGGTCAATTTAAAATCCTGTCACTATTGCAGTTTTGTTATTAGGGTGAATATTTAAAATTGTCAGAGTTATTTATTGAATTGTTTTGCGGACAAATAGCTATAATAATAATAATAATAAATTTTATTTATGGGCTCCTTTCAAGAGTCTCAAGGACGCCTTACAAAAATTTAGCAGATAGAGGAAAAACATGTAAAATATTTTTTAAGTTATCGAAATGCTCGAGTATAATAGTGAAAATAATGTAAATAATTTCAATGTTCTAGACCAGCTGGAGGGAGTTTAAAGTGGGCAGCAACATCATGTGATTTTTCTAATTTTAAGTTTGTTTTGCTGCTTGTGAAGGGATTGATATAAAATATTTTTTAAGTTAAAATGCTCGAGTATAATAGTGAAAATAATGTAAATAATTTCAATGTTCTAGACCAGCTGGAGGGAGTTTAAAGTGGGCAGCAACATCATGTGATTTTTTGGAAGATATTCTGATTGAAAGTTCAGTTCTTATGAAAATTGAGGTCAGTTCATGCATAAAAACTCCATATCATATTTTGAATATTCTATTCTTTAGTTTTGTTTTTGAATAATTTGATGTGGTTTTGTGTTTTATGATGTTAGAATAGGAATTATTTCTGCATCAGTTCAATACGTGAGGCTAATAAAGATGATCCTATTGGGTGGTGGGTAAACATAATAACAGCAACAACATAATTACAGCAACAAATAAAATGGCCAAAAGGTTTCTCTATTCCCTGGTGTAATCTCTTGATATTCGTAACTTCAAATTGTTCTTTAGAGCAGGTGGGAGGAACAGAGGCGGAAAACCCGTGGGGGTGGCAGAGGGGACACGTCCCCACCCCCCATCTTTTGAGAGGTGGGCGACATCACCGCCAGGTTAACCTGCCTGGGCTTGCGGGACATATGGCCAGCGCGGAGAAGCAGTGCTGGTATCCCGTCATTCCAGACAGGGCTGCTAGTTAACCCGGTGAGACGGGCACATTTGAGCTGCATTTAGCGCTGGATTGAGCCTCCGATGCCTCGCGCGCGCGTGTGTGAGTGCACATGCATGCGCGGCCGCCAAAAAATTGTGTCCCCCGTCCCCTCCATGTTTTGATAGTGGGGAGGAACACCAGCTGAATGGTTTCATATCTCTGGTCTTTATTTCAACCATCTGCCTGTCAAAATTAAAATTTAAGTTTAAATTAATACATTTTAATCTCTATAATTATAAAACTCTGGTCTTGGATGTGGATGTATTTGTGTGTGCGTCTCGTTTGTCTGTGATTCACATCTGGAAAACATATATTACGATAGAGATTTACCTCATGATCTCAAATATTGCCTGATCTTAAAACTTGATTCATTATTTCTTGAGTTATTTATTAAAATTGTTCAAAAAAATGAAATCTTTTTTAAACCTAACGAGCTGATGACATCACAATGGCTCTGCTCCTCGCGGCCCGCTGCGCAGTGTTTTCAACATTTTTTTCCACACTATGTGAGTTATGTTTCCCCCACCCCGGACTTGCAGTCATTTGTTCGCCGCCCGCTCGCACTCGGCCGACCGACCGTCCGCCCCGCCCGCAGCCCAGCTGCCCTCCACCTAGAGCTCTGGATTGAAGCCGCTGAACACGCAGTAATGTGGTTGGGCTTCAGAGGTCCCGAGCGCTACCGAGGCCCGCCGCCCACTCAGTGTCCGCGCTGCCCGCTCGCCGAGTTCAAGTACCCCTCTCCCTCCTCTCCTCCCCCCCCCCCCCCCTCCTCCTCTCACCACACGCCCCCCCCCCCCCCCCCCCCCCCCCCCCCCCCTCACCCCCCCCCCCGCCCCCCCCCCCCCCCACCCACCCCCAACACCCCCCCCCTCCCCACCCCCCCTCCCTCCCCCCTTCCCCCCCCTCTCTCCCCTCCCCCCCCCCTCTCTCCCCCCCCCACCTCCCCCCCCCACTCTCCACCACCCTCCCCACCTCCCTCTCTCCACCTCTCTCCCCACCACCCTCCCCCCTCGCTACCCATACACCTGTTCCCCAAACAAACGCCACCCTCCTCCTCTCCTCCCCCCTTTCCCCTCTCTTCCCCTCCCACCCCTCTCTCCCCCCTCTCCTCTCTCTCCCTCCTCCCCTATCTCCACCCTTCCCCCTCCCTGGACCCCCCCGCTCCACCTCTCTCCACCTCCCCCTCCCCCCTTCCTCCCTCCCCCTTCCCACCTCTCCCCCTCTCCCTCCCTCCCTCCTCCTCCTCCCCTACCCCCTCCCCCCACTCTCCCCCGCCCTCCCCTGTGTTTGTGTGACGCCGCAGGCCGCTCAAATGCCCCCCCCCCCCCCCCCCCCTTGCGAGTCCCCCTTGGTCAAGTGACATAAGATTATGATTTAGTCGATCAATATAGTATGACCCATCATAAGGGAAAAAAAAGTCACATTATTTTGATGGTGCGGTGAGACTGGCAGTTTGAGTAAAGTAAATCTTTATTTGTAAACGACAAACAAAAGAAGTATACGAAAACCGCGTGCTGGGTCAGCCAAATATATAACAGCTCCTGCTACACGGGAGGAGCTCTGTCGACTGAGGAATAAAAAGCCCGCGAAAACACACCCGCGATCACGTGATAGCGCCAGCCAATAGCGAGGGTTCGCATTGCCCCAAGCCACCACTAGGTGCCGCTGCAATGGGTTAATATAAATTTGAAGTAATGAATTCAATTAGTCGAAACACCACAGGATGTTGATTGACTGTTGGGAGTAACCACAAGGATTTTCTCCATGATATAGCAAGGAGGAGAATACAGAATACATTTTATGATAATGGCATTTCTGCTCAATCTGGCTAGCTGTAGATTGAGCTGTACATTTAGAGGTAGAGTGAAAGAAAATTATAATCCTTTACAAGAAAAAGGATTAAATATAAGAAAAATTATATTACCTGAATCATGCTGGTTCCTAAAATGAGTGCTGCCTGCATCCAAGTCACCACCTAGTACACATTGGGGCTCCTACAGCCAGAGTCAGTTCAATCTGATTTTAGAATTGCTTCTTGGAGGGAGCACAATAATACTTGAGTCAATTGTGCTCATTGACAACTCAATTACGCACAATAAAACAGGATTTTTTAACAATGTTTTTCCATTGCATGTTTTGTGGAACCAAAAGACTGCATAATGTGTTGAGATTTATTTTGTTATTCTATCTGTAGGAGAAAGATATCCAACATTTGGAGAAAAGAACTGATTGTTGTGGTGTGGCCAATGAAAAGGTTAGGCTGATAATAACTTTTGGCAAGAGTGCAAAACTATGCTGTTCTGAATTGTGTACCGTGAATGCACCCTAATATCAATACTTGTTCATGTCAGGCATTCCTCTTCCTTTTTTTGTTTCTTCTGCTTGTACAGGAAAGGGAAAATTGGGTATATCTGGATTATAGAACGATTTAGCTGTTGGTTGATTATCACGGGCATGGATGGTAGCTGTCTCCAGATGAACCTTTCTAGTGTGGGTAAATTGGATACCCCAATGAGCATTTTTTTCTGCTCCCATTCCCAGAAATAAAACAAATGAGATGAATAATATGCATGAAAGTGGTCATAATACAATGGAATTGGATAGCAAAGTGCACTTGATTGAGATAATGCGCTCTTCACTCAATTGCCTAGATTTGGACTGCTAAAACCTTTATAAAAGAGATCAGTATTTCTAGCAGTTATATATCAATCCTGCTCATGCGTTTTTGCTACTCGGCATGCTATGCAAGATTTCAAAAATATTCTATTCATAGCAACATTGAAACACAGAAAATAGGTGCAGGAGTAGGCCATTCGGCCCTTCGAGCCTGCACCAACTCGGGCTCATCCAACTCAATATCCTGTACCTGCCTTCTCTCCATACCCCCTGATCCCTTTAGCCACAAGGGCCACATCTAACTTCCTCTTAAATATAGCCAATGAACTGGCCTCAACTACTTTCTGTGGCAGAGAATTCCACAGACTCACCACTCTGGGTCCTAAAAGATTTCCCCCTTATCCTTAAACTGTGACCCCTTGTTCTGGACTTCCCCAACATCGGGAACGATCTTCCTGCATCTAGCCTGTCCAACCCCTTAAGAATTTTGTAAGTTTCTATAAGATCCCCCCCTCAATCTTCTAAATTCTAGCGAGTACAAGCCGAGTCTATCCAGTCTTGCTTCATATGAAAGTCCTGCCATCCCAGGAATCAGTCTGGTGAACCTTCTCTGTACTATCTCTATGGCAATAATGTCTTTCCTCAGATTAGGAGAATAAAGCAGATAGTTCTAAATGATAGCATGCCTTTGCCTGTTCCCGAACAGTCTGTACACCATTTTCATAATTAATCGTGCTAATCCATTTAAATGCACTTGCAGATAAATAGTTACAGCACTAGTTTGTGTTGTTACTCTTATCTGCAGTGCTGCTTGCAAAATTACACCACAGTTTTTATTCCATAGAGGAATTTTTATTTCTCAAAACCTTTTTGTTCTCCACTCAAAGTTTAGCACGGAATCTGTCAGCTGCTATCATTTGTGGCATTGTTAGTAAGAAACATGATCTTAACCTTTCGATCTTAATTTTTGGATAGCTCAAATACTAGGTAATGCCACTGAATAATTAGTTTTTAAATTGTGCCTGACTGTAGCTTTCTGTAACATGCATAAAATTAGGTCAGCAGATATGGTCACTTTAGCAGTTTATAAACAATCTTTTTGTATAAAAACTACTTCTAGGGATCATCTTCAAAGTCACCTCTGCCTGTGAAGCTGTACACAAAGGATGAAATTGGACAGTTTGTCAACATTGCACAGTACTTGATCGAGAAAGGCCTGGCCTTGCCTCAGAACATGTAATTATCTTTTATTCATGTAAAATTTAATGAATTGTTTGTTTACAAGATTGATTCGGCTTGAGAAGAATCCAATTTAATCATGATTTCAATTTTGTTCCCTAGTGATTGGAATATTATGAAATATTAAATTTATAATTAAAATGACAATAGGAAAGGAAAATACATCACACAGAGTAGGTACTCTCAACTTTTATTGTTGACACAATAATCGAAAGATTTTGAAATCTTTGTAGTAAAACAAAGTTCTGCCACTACTGTTTCTAAATGAATGGGTCTGGAAATGTAATTGCCCACTCAACAATACTTGATTTTATGTTCTCCTTTCTCCAATGGAATCACTGCAATTTACCTTGCCTCCCCCAGCCTGAAAATGTGCACGGTCCTTTAATTGGTGTGGCTGTTTGGGTACATAGATTTGGAAGTTAGTTACGGTACATGGCTTTGACCTAGCTGTAAATTAAATATGAAGGTATTAATAAGCAGTGAGAATCCAAAGTATAGTCAATGCCTCATTAGCATTGCTTTCAGTAAATATATTTTTAAAATTAAATCATAATTGGTATGGAGGCTGCATTCAAAACTCAACTCAATTCGTTATCCATGGTTGTCCTTGTACAAAATCCAAGATGGTACCCAAGCATAGTGACTCTGCATGCTGGTCACAGAAGTGGAACTGCAATCACACATCGCCTCACTCTTTTAAATCTTTGTGCCAACAGCAGCATTTCATACTTTAAATAAGCTCTTCTTAATCACATTTCACTAAACATCATTCCCTTTATCATGCATCTATACGATGTGGACGGCTCGATAATAATTTTGTATAGTCTTTCCGCTGACTAGCACGCAACAAAAGCTTTTTACTGTACCCCGATACACGTGACAATAAGCTAAACTTGGAGCATCGATGGCGGTGGGGCCTCGGCAGCAAGGGGAGTCTCGGTGGGGGGGGGGGGGGGGGGGGAGGACCGCGATTAACGGTCGATGAACTGTGAGGGGGGAGGGGAAGAATGATGGGGACCCGGCGTGGAGGGGGACAGCTGTGAAGAACAATGGGGACCTGCCATGGGGGGACCACCGTGAGGGATGGTGGGATAACATAGGGGGACCCGGGGGGGGGGGGGCTTCTTTCCTAAACCACTGTAACCCATTTAACGCATTTAATGAAGTGGCTACGCCTGTTGGAGTTGGATTAACGTCTAAAGAAAGAAAAAAATACTTCCAGGTCAGGGTGGTTGGTGATTTGGAAACTAACTAGCATGGATAGAAAAGAATTAGAGGGATTTGGATCAACCACGGGGAAAATGGGATTAGTGTGGATGGGCATCCTGGTTGCCATGCATGAGTTGAGCTGCACGGCCTATTTCTGTGTTGTGTGTTGTAAGTGGTGCAACGTTTGCTATCCCATATGACAGCAGAAATTTCTCATTACCAACAATTCATTGAACCATCGTGTGGCCGGGGAGTGTCTATACTTAGAAAAACAGTTCTCCTGATCAGTATAGTCCAACACGATTCAGGCCCCAAGGGTTGAAGAACGAGAGTGTCAACCTCTACTCTGGCAGTTGCTATCAATTAGGATCTACTAACATGGAGGCTATACTTGATTTGTACATTTCTTATTCAGTATATCATACGTTGATTTTTAGATCTTTATATTTGACCAATAAAATGTTTGTTTTAAGTTCAACTGCACCAGATACTAAAGATGTACAGTATAAGATGAAGCAAACTGACAGGCATGAGTCATTGGGCCTGGCACCTGAAAATATTGAATATCTGGCACCCGGTTATGAAGATTGCACATCTAAAAAAGTGTACAAATCACCTGTTGTACCAAATATGAATATTTTTGACATTGAAGTAACAGGGGTCGGTGATGGTGGAATCATCTATGGAATGCCATTGTCATCAAGTAAGTGAAAGATCGTCAAGGTTGCTCAACGAGACATGCATAATTTCACAGATTTTTCTAATTGCAGTCCACATGGTCTTTCATGACTTTTGTTTAGTTTTAATGCGTTAATTCTGATTATATTATTACACTTTAACCTTTGAGTTGCAGTCAGCCAGCAATTGCATGAAATTTTTGATGGGAGAATAGACTCATATAAAACTGTTCAGCATATATTTGCATGATAAATTTTGCTTAAGTTTTAAAAGCATCCTAAAGAGGGAAGAGCTTTTCAATACTTGCAGATAAATAGTTATAGCACTAGTTTATGTTGTTTCTTTTATCTGCAATGCTGCTTGCAAAATGACGCCGCAGTTTTTATTCCATAGAGGAATTTTTGTTTCTCAAAACCTTTTTGTTCTCCACTCAAAGTTTAGCACGGAATCTGTCAGCTGCTATCATTTGTGGCATTGTTAGTAAGACGCATGATCTTAACTTTTCGATCTTAATTTTTGGATAGCTCAAATACTATCAAGATGGCTACAAACCTCCTCAATAGTCCAATCAATCTAAACAGCAGAAGCCAAAGGAGTGGTCTGTGGGAAAATTAGGCTTCTGCTGTGATTTTTATAAAGTAGCTCAATCTTTCCCTTTTAAAATTCCTACCATTGGAGTTCCTACTCCCAAGGTAGTACAAAATTAACTGTTGCTAAATGTAGGTTAAATTGCTGAAGAGCGGCACATTTAATACCAATGCAAGACTGTTAATCAAATGCAATTCTCAAGGTTAAAAAAAAAATTAAATCGGTGACTAGAAATGTTCTGGTCATACGTTTTCCTGCACCTATTGCTGTGCTAAAGATGGACATTGTCATGGATAAAAGTTTCTATTAAAATTAAATTTAAATTATGAGACTTTTCTGTATTTTGTTCATTGGTGGCTCCTGAGCTTTTGTTTTGATAATTCATTTGAAGTTTAGTTTAGAGATACAGTGCGGAAAAAGGCCCTTCAACTCACCGAGTCCGCACCGACCAGCGATCTCTGCACATTGACACTACCCTACACGTATTAGGGACAATTTACACTTAACCAAGCCAATTAACCAATAAACCTGTACATCTTTGTAGTGCGGGAGGAAGACGAAGATCTCGAAGAAAACCCACGCTGTCACGGGGAAGAACATACAAACTCCGTACAGACAGCACCCATAGTCGGGATCAAACCCGGGTTTCTGGCGCTGCAAGCCCTGTAAGGCAGCAACTACTGCTGCGTCATGGTTCAAAATGTTTATATTCACATTCCAAAGTAATACAAATCTCCGTCAACCTTGGTCAATTCTGACCTCGGCTGTTTGTTTAGATTTTTGTACATTTTCACTGGGATGGAGCGAGTTTTCCTTGTGTGTTCTCTTTACTTCCACGTCACAAAGATGTGCTACAAGGTTAATTGGCAGCTAAATTGCACCCAGGACAGGAATGTAGCAGGAAAACGGGGGGAGTTAATAGTTATGTGAGAGGGATTAGAGTGTATTTAACAGGGAAGGTAGATCTCATTTGGTGATACAGGATCCTACAAAGACTTAATATGAATGGCATATTTCCATGTTCAAATTAAATATGAGGAATGTCAGCATTTTGTTCTTTTTGATGTATTTGGGTTTTATATAGCTTTTTTATGAACTATTCAAATTAACAATTGTTCTTAACCATTATAAAATGTTAATCTTTTGAATACAGAAGATCAATTCACCATGTTGACTGGTGCTAGCTTTAAAGTTTTACCATTTCTGAAACCATATTGCTATCGCAAAAATGAAGGATGTGTTGTTAAGGGCTTGGATGCACTGTGGTATAGAGGAAGGATTTTGGAAGTTATTGGGGGATCTGTCATGGTAAGATGCATTGAACATTTATTTATGCAATTAGTATTAAAGTAAAGGGTTACAAAAATATGATTGTAGACAAAAATAATTTACGGTAGATATGTAGAGTTGTCTTCCCTGAAATATTTTCATTTTCCTTTAATGTTCTTAATAGTACGCAGGTAAAGTACACATGCAATATACAGTGCATTCAGAAAGTATTCAGATCCTTTCACTTTTTCCACATTTTGTCACATTACAGCCTTATTCTAAAATGGATTAAATTCATTTTTTTTTTATCATCAATCTACACACAATACCCCATAATAAAAAAGGCAAAAACAGGTGTTTAGAGAATTTTTGCAAAGTAATTAAAAAGAAATAACTGAACTACCACATTTACATATTCAGACCCTTTACTTAGTACTTTGTTGAGGCACCTTTGGCAGCGATTACAGCCTCAAGTCTTCTTGGGTATGACGCTACAAGCTTGGCACACCTGTATTTGGGTAATTTCTCCCATTCTTCTCTGCCGATCCTCTCAAGCTCTGTCAAGTTGGATGGGGAGCGTTGATGCACAGCTATTTTCAGGTTCCTCCAGAGATGTTTGAGCAGGTTCAAGTTTGGGCTCTCGCCGGGCCACTCAAGGACATTCACAGACTTGTCACAAAGCCACTCCTGTGTTGTCTTGGCTGTGTGCTTAGGGTCGTTGTCCTGTTGGAAGGTGAACCTCCACCCCAGTGTGAGGTCCAGAATACTCTAGATAAGGTTTTTCATCAAGGATCTCTCTGTACTTTGTTCCGTTCATCTTTCCCTTGATCCTGACTAGTCTCAAAGTTCCTGCCACTGAAAAACATCCCCACAGCATGATGCTGCCACCACCATGCTTCACCGTAGGTATGGTATTGGCCAGGTGATGAGCGGTGCCTGGTTTCCTCCAGACGTGACGCTTGGCATTCAGACCAAAGAGTTAAATCTTGGTTTCATCAGACCAGAGAATCTTGTTTCTCATAGACTGATAGTCCTTTAGGTGCCTTTTGGCAAACTCCAAGCAGGCTGTCATGTGCCTTTAACTGAGGAGTGGCTTCCGTCTGGCCACGACCATAAAGGCCTGATAGGTGAAGTGCTGCAGTTATAGCCGTCCTTCCAGAAGGTTCTCCCATCTCCGCAGAGGAACGCTCGAGCTCTGTCAGAGTGACCATCGGGTTCTTGGTCACCTCCCTGACCAAGGCCCTTCTCCACCAATTGCTCAGTTTGGCCGGGCAGCCAGTTCTATGAAGAGTCCTGGTGGTTCCAAAATTCTTCCATTTAATAATGAAGGAGGCCCCTGTGCTCTTCGGGACCTGCAATGCTGCAGAAATTGTTTTATACCCTTCCCCAGATCTGTGTCTCGACACAATCCTGTCTCGGTCAATGGACAATTCATGGCTTGGTTTTTGCTCTGATATGCCCTGTCAACTGTGGGATCTTATATAGACAGGTGTGTGTCTTTCCAAATCATATCCAATTAATTTAATTTACCACTGGTGGACTCCTATCAGGTTGTAGAAACATCTCAAGGATAATCAATAGAACCAGGATGAACCCAAGTTCAAATTTGAGTGTCATAGCTAAGGGTCTGAATACTTATGTAAATGTGATATTTCAGTTATTTCTTTTTACTTCCTCTGCCAGAAATTCTAAACACCTGTTTTTGCTTCTTCGTTCTGGGATGTAGATTGATGATAAAAAAAATTTCATCCATTTAAAAAAAGGCTGTAACGTAACAAAATGTGGAAGAAATGAAGGGGTCTGAATACTTTCTGAATGCACTGTATTGAAACATGTAGGTATGTTACAAAACCTACCTGAATCGTCATTGGGAATCTGCCCACAGCCAGGTACGCGATTTTGGCGCTGTTTGGAGGGGGCGGGTTTAAAACGCGATTTTTACTAGGCTGTACTAATCGCAGATGTTCAGCCTAGTAAATCATTAACGAAAAATCGCTGCAAGACCCGGTCGCAAATGGTATTATTAGTTTTATAGGCCTCGATAATATAGTTATAATAATTTTAAAATTACTGTCTCATTCCGCAACCTCTCGCAACCCCAGGGTTTTATAAAGCAAACAATTAAAGGTATGTACCTTATTTTTACATTAAATGGGGCATATATATAACCCTATATATCAAGTTATCTATAGCGAGTAGTTCATTTTGGGCTTTTTATATCCCGCAGTATTTTTCTCGGCATTTGACGGCACTAATCCAGCGCGATGTCAACGTTCTAAACCAGCGCGTTCACAGAAACCCACTAGAAAGCCGATTTAAATGGGCATTTATTTACAGCAATTGAACACTAAATTCCTTCCATTTGGCCTATAAATTAATGTAAATTAGATATAAAAATCATGTTATATTGTGAATTATTTGTGAATAATCTTTGGACACTTAGGCTATTTAAAAATGTTAATCTTTCCTTAAGAAATGGGCTTTTGACTATCCAAGATCACAGCTTTTTTGTAATGTCCATTGAAAATCAATAGGGAACAGGATGCTAATTTCCGAGTATGAAAATGGCCATAACTTTTTTAATACTTGAGATATGAAAGTGAATTTGGTGTCAAATTAAACTTATTGTTATGCTTTATCTGATGGGATAAATTGCAGACTTGATTTTTAAAATCTCAAAATTTTGTAACATTGCTAAAACATGGTGATTTATTACTGTTAATATTGCCAGTGTTTTCCAAAATTTATCATACAAAAGCCCTGTAGAGCTGCAGTAAATTTTACACTCTTGCTGCATCCCTTTTGCAATAAAATCAAATATGTTACTTGCCTCGCTGATTGCTTGTTGTACCTGCATGCTCACATCCTGTGATTGTGCAAAAACATCCTGATCTCTGGCCATTACTATTCATGTTGCACATATTAACCTGATTTCCCCCCCCCCCCAAAAAAAAATGAACAACCTTACTATTTCCCACATAATGTTCTTTTTGTCTATTTACTTAAGTCTGCAAAGACAAGTTTTCTGTCAACCTCAATGTAACTTACTCATGCTATTGCCATGTTAACAATCCATGAGTGTAGGTCATAACCACATCAGATTCCCCCTTCGATTGACACAAATAACTAGAGGTACTCAGCAGGTCAGGCAGCATCTCTGGAGAAAAGGAATAGATTATGTTTTGGGTTGAGACCCTTCTTCAGGAGACTCAGATTTCCCTTCTATGTTTTTCCACCATTTCATTTGTTGTCCTTTTTTAATTTCTTTTGGAGTGCCTATCATAAACCAATTAGTCTTTTAAATTTATAATTTTCACTTAGTTGTACATTCCTTTTTGTAGCTGCATATTGAGGGTGAAGAATGTTATTTTTTCATTCAAATAGTTGGAAAACCTAATCCTAAATTGGCTTGACGATAAAGAAGTAGAGAATAGTGATGGATAGTTTTTTTTCTGAGTGGAAGACTAACAAATGGTGTACCATGGGGATCAGTATTGGAATGTTTGTTGCTTACAATACACTTAAATGAAAACATTGCAGATGACACGAAAATTGGATTCGTAGATAGTGAAGAAGGTTGTCTAAGGATGCAGTGCTGGCAAATGGAATTTAATTCAGATAAGTGTGAGAACGCATTGTCGGAAATTAAATTCTCATAGGACATGGAGTAAATGGTGAAGATATTAATATGGGTGATGTATAGAGGGACTTTAGGGGTGTAAGTCTAGCTGGCTGAAAGCAGATAAATAGGTGTAAAGGGTAGCGAATAAAGTATCTGATATGCTTGGCTTTGTAAGCTGAGGCATTGAGAACCGGAGTTGGGACATGTTATAGCTCTCTGAAACATTGGTTAGACAACACTTTTGAGTATTACGTACAGTTCTATAGGAAGGACATAGTGGCATTAGAAAGAGTGCAGAACATATTCACCGGGTTGTTGCCAAGAATGGTGGGCAGTAGTTATAAGGAGAGATTGGATAAGCAGGGCTCTCACTGGAATGCAGGAAGCTGAAGGGTGGCCTTGTAAAGGTTTCCAAAATTATGACGAGTATAGATATCATAGTCAAGAGTTTTTTTCCTAGTTGCACGTGTTCTTGAACTATAGGGCACAGGTATAATATGGGAGGGAGAAATGCAAAGGTATGAACTTGTCACTCTGAGGATGGTGGCTATCTGGAATGAGCTTCCGGAGGAAGTGGTCGAGACAAATACAATTTGAATGCTCAACAGGCATTTGGACAGGTAATAGGAAATTAATGGGCATTAAGGGATAAGGGCCTAATGCAGGCAAAATTGCGTTTGCGTAAATATGTGGCACAATTTCTGTGTTGTGCGATTCTATGATCCTGTGAACGTGCCATTTTAAAAATTGCATCCTACAATTTTGTGTCCTTTTCTCATGTATGCTTGCATTTCTCATGTCCAATCTTTTCACCTGATGAAACATTCAGCATTTTTTTTAACATCAAATGATGACAGTTTTCTATTAAATAATTTTGAATTGATTAGAATTATTTACTCACATAACTAGTGACCCCTTTGATTAAAAATTTGAGGAATACAAAACTAAAAATTCAGATACTCTCTTTAACCTTTAACATGCAAATCTTCTACTGATTGTAATGTGAAAACATATGCTGTGAAATATATATATTCTCTTGATTTTAGGTACACTACGTTGATGGTGGATACACTGAAACAATCCCCCAGTGCCATGTTTATCCTGAGCTTATGCATCCTGAAATTCCAGAGCTTTGCCTGCCATTTCAGCTTCATGGTGTGACTCCAGTAAGTTTCTACTATTGATTAAGTGATTTTGTTTTGGATTAAATTACACTGCTTATAAAGTTTGTATTGATCAGAAAATGGTGGAAATACTCAGCTAGTCAGAAAGCTTTTGTAGGGAGAAAGACGTTAACATTGCTGTTGATGACCTTAAATAGGTTGAACAAACCTCAAGGTAAAAGCTCAGTAGACAACGCAATCAACCCAGAATATTAATCTTCCCCAAAGCCATTGTGTTGTAGCTGCAAACAGTGTCAAATACAAAAGTTACTGCAGTTGTCATCTGTTAGTCTGGTTGCATCTCCCAGACCTATGATCTCCACCACCAAAAAGGACAAGGACAGCAGATGCATGTGTGGTCTGTCCATTTCCCTTCACAGATGCTGCCTAACCTACCTAGTTCCTTCAGCAGCGTGCCTTTTGCTCAAGATTCCAGTATTTACAGTCTCTTGTCTTCATCTTCCTTTGCTGAGTTTAAAACTAGGAATTCCCACCCAAAACCTATCATGAGAAGGACTGAGTGGTCTCAAGAATAGTAAGAAATAGATAATACACACTTGCCTTGCCACTCATGCTCCAACCCTGGAAAATGAGTCAAGATTTTGTTTTAAATTGTCATGAAGTAGTGTCGAGTGTTGGTCGCCACAGTACAAAAAGAAGAGGATAGCGCTAGAAAGAGTGCAGCAGAGATTCACCAGGTTCTTGCCGCGTTTAGTCACAACAGTAGGTTGGGCAGGCTTGGATTGTTAACACTGAAGTGCTCAGTGCGTATGGGTGATTTTATAAAAGTTAATAAAATTCATAAGGGGCATAGATAAGGTTGATGTTCTTTTTCCAAGGATAGGGGAGTCTAACACTAGAGTGCTTAAGTTTAAGGTTATTGGGGAAAGATTTAAAAGGGACTTGAGGGGCAAGTATTGCCACAAAGGGTGGTGGGTTTATGGAACTAGTTGCCAGACGAGGTGGTAAGGCAGGTATAATCACAGCATTTTAAAAAGCATTTGGACAGATACATGGATGGGAAAGGAATAGGGGATACACACTAAATGCAAGAAAATGGGATTAGCTTGATTATACATTCAGATGACCATGTAAAGCCAACGGACCTGTTTCTGTGCTGTACACTGTAACATTATTTTGCATTTGGGAACGGTGCTTGCCATTCACTTGCCAACAAATTTTTTGCGAACTTGCTAAAACTCCAAAAGCACATAATCTGCAAGGCCTTTTGGAGGATCTATGGTGTCCATGAGCAGGATGTGGAGTCACACCAAATCCCTTTTGACTAATTCGTATTGAAAAGATCTTTCTGAAGTGTGCTAAACCAGGAACAACAGACGAGATAGCATACACTAAATAACATACACATTCAAAATCAAGTTGGAGGGAAGTAGTGATTATTTTCTGCTTTGTTACCATCTTCCAAAGACAAACTATTTGAAAAGAGGAAAAATATAAATAAAAAACAGAGGTGAAAAGCACACTTTAGTAGATACTAGACTAAGTGGGAACCGTTGGGTCTCAGTCACACGGGAGATCTGGCCCCTAACGCAATCCATTCCCCAACGCAATATTTTACCACTAACCCGTTCCCCCAACACAACCGATTCCCCAATGCAATATTCCACCACTCACCCATAGCCCCTAACTGCACAGATGCGGCGGACGGCCACGGCAAGTGGAAAAAAGATTTATTAAAGCTTAAAATGGGAAAAACTCTTTAAATATAACAACAATATAAACGTAAAAGATGAGATTTATTCAATCCATTCATTCTTGTTGTGTCTCATGTGTGTTCTGCAGCCGGGGGAGGGGGACGGCTGCCGGCGGGAGCATCCTGTAGCCGGGGATGGGGACAGCTTCAGGCGGGGGCCAGTGGGGAGCGTTCTGTAGCCGAGGGAGGGGGACGGCTTTAAGCAGGGTCTGGTGGGGAAGTGTCCTACTGCTGGGAACGGGGACAGGTTAGTATGGACATTGTGGGACAAATGGATTCTTGAGGTGGCAGCTCACTCACGGCTGGTGGGCTGGCAGTTGACATGGCTATTCCTTGAAATTCCGTTTCAAGCAGGGTGCAAGACCACCAAATTCAAGTGCAGTTTCATACCATTTCAAGCAGGGTGCAAGGCCACCGAATTCAAATGCAATTTCCTACCATTTCAAGCAGGGTGCAGGGCCACCAAATTCAAATGCCGTTTCTTACCACTTCAAGCAGGGTGCAAGGCCACCAAATTTAAGTGCAGTTTCATACCACTTCAAGCAGGGTGCAAGGCCACCGAATTCAAGTGCAGTTTCCTACCATTCAAGCACCTCCAGTTTAAATTCCATTTGGATTATTTTGGAGGACCAAGAAACCAAGAACCAAGAAAGAAGGGTGCAAGCAGGGTGCAAAGCCACCGAATTCAAGTGCAGTTTCATACCATGCCATTTCATGCAGGGTGCAAGGCCACCACATTCAAATGCAGTTCCATACCATTTCATGCAGGGTGCAAGGCCACCAAATTCAAATGTAGTTTCATACCATTTCATGCAGGGTGCAAGGCCACCAAATTGAAATGCAGTTTCATACCATTTCAAGCAGGGTGAAACCACCATAAAACCACAAAACACCACATAAACACCACACTCGCAGTTCTGTAGAATTTCAGTGTGTTCAGTTGATTCACAGCTCAGATAGTCGTGACCTCTCCCTCCTCCATCTTGTAGAGACTGTGCCACACCCACACTTTTATAATCCCTCTCCCTCCCACCGGAAGGGGTGTGGCCTTCATGGCGTGATTGACAGGAGAAATATTCTCAACATTTTTAAACACTAATAACACATTTGTTTTTAGAGTTTAGACTTTTAATCATTTGCTGTGCTTTATTTCAAAACAACCACATTTTCATTTTCAAACCACATTAGGGGCACTCAAGGTCAGCAAAACCACATTCACAGTTTAGTAGACATGTGTTCAGTGTTATTCGCAGCTCAGACTGAGGGACGTGACCCTCTCGCTCCCCCTTCTTGCAGAGACTGACTGAGGCACTCAACACTTCCGGGTTTTATAGTCCCTCCGGAAGCGCCGTGGTCTTCAGGAGAGAGAATCTCAACATTTTTTAAACACTAATAACTCTTTTATATTCCATCAATGGGAAAAATCCTCTTGCCCTACACAGCGGAGGGGTACTCTGAGTAAGATGGCCAAACATCACAGCCGTAAGTGGCAGTGTTTTTTCTAAAATCAATATACAGAACAACAGGAAGTGGTCAAGATCAGACTTTTAGTAATATAGACAAGCCCAGCAGCTCCATTCTCTCAGCATATGACAGTCCCGCCATCCCGGGAATTAATGTTGTAAACTTACGCTGCACTCCCTTAATGGCAAGAATGTCCTTCCTCAAATTAGGGGACCAAAACTACACACAACACTCCAGATGTGGTCTCACTAGGGCCCTGTACAACTGCAGAAGGACCTCTTTGCTCCACTATTCAACTCCTCTTGTTATGTAGGCCAACATGCCATTCACTTTCTTCACTGCCTGCTGTACCTGCATGCTTACTTTCATTGACTGATGAACAAGGACCCCCAGATCCCATTGTACTAACACCTTTTCCCACCATTTAGATAATAATCTTCCTTCCTGTTTTTACTACCAAAGTGGATAACCTCACATTTATCCACATTAAACTGCACCTGCCATGCATCTGCCCACTCACTCAACCTGTCCAAGTCACCCTGCATTCTCATGGCATCACAGTTCACACTGCCACACAGCTTTGTGTCATCTGCAAATTTGCTAATGTTACTTTGAATCCCTTCATCTAAATCATTGATGTATATTGTAAATAGTTGCGATCCCAGCACCGAGCCTTGCGTACCCCACAAGTCACTGCCTGCCATTCTGAAAGGGACCCGTTAATCCCTACTCTTTGTTTCCTGTCTGCCAACCAATTCTCTATCCATGTCAGCACTCTACCCCCAATACCATGTGCCCTAACATTGCCCACTAATCTCCTATGTGGCACCTTACCAAATGCTTTCTGAAAGTCCAGGTACACTAGATCCACTGGCTTTCCCTTGTCTATTTTCCTAGTTACATCCTCAAAAAAATTTCAGAGTATTAATCAAGCATGATTTCCCCTTCGTAAATCCATGCTGACTCGGACCGATCCTGTTACTGCTATCCAAATGTGCCGCTATTTCATCTGTTATGATTGACTCCAGCATCTTCCCCACCACTGACCTCAGGTTAACTGGTCTATAATTCCCTGTTTTCTCTCTCCCTCCTTTCTTAAAAAGTGGGATAACATTAGCTACCCTCCTTTCTCCGACAACGCTCCGGGGGCCCCAAGTCCTTCTGATCGAGGCCTCGTAAGGTTTGTCCTGACTGACCAACCAGATCAATTTTCCAAAATATGGTCTCCTTTCATTGTCTATAATTTCTTCTCAACAACTGTGGAGGAAGGGGTGTCATTAGGACCGGGAGGTAGGGGAGACGGGGGGGAGGAGGGCGTGATCGAGGGGGAAGGGGGGGTGTGGGCGGGGGGTTGTGGGGGGAGGGTGGCGGGGGCTGGGGGGGTTGTGGGGGGTGGTGGGTGTGGGGGAGGGGGAAGTGGGTGCGTGGGGAAGGGAGTTTGTGTGGGGGGGGTGTGGGGGGAGGGAGGTGGGTGGGGGGTTTGTGGGGGGTGGGTGGGGGAGTGGGAAGTGGTGCGTGGGGAAGGGAGTTTGTGTGGGGGGGGTGGTGGTGAGGGGGGTGTGGGGGGAGGGGGTTGTGGGGGCGGGGAGGGGTCTGTGGGGGGGGGCAGCGAGCGTTGTGGAGCCGGGAAAGGGGGGGGGGGGGTGTGTGGGGGGGGGGGGGGTGTGTTGTAGGGGGGGAGGGGTGTGGGGGGGGGGGGGCAGTTGTGGTGGGGGAGGGGGGGCAGGGGGACCCAGCGAGGGGGGCCAGAGGGGAAGGGGCTGGAGCTGACTGTGCGAATGGTGACTCACAGCGGGCACTGGTTGCTGGATGTTCACCACCGGAATCAGAGTCTCTTTCCGATTGGGGACATATCCCACACCGCCCCGCCCCGGACTGGACTTCTGGTAAAGACGCGATGCTGCAGGAAGGGGCGGATCGTCCCGCGAAGTGACAGGAGGAAATACCAATGCACGTGGCGCTGAATGGCAGGAGAGGAGATCAATCTGCGCATGCGTGGTTTTTAAGATTTTTTAAACCTCGCTAACGTTTACATTAGACCACCGATCGGAACGAAACTTGGTGCAATCGCAGCGCAGGAGAATGGTGAGTAAGCTGGCGAACAATCATAGCGCTATCGCATATCGTTTTTGCATAAATAGAATGGTCACGCAAACCGGAGTATAACATGATCAGAGCTTTAGTTATGTATAGGTAGATAGATGCACAAAATGATCAAAATAGTTTGAGGAAAACATACATGTGTCTTTTTAGAATTATATATAAATGGACAAGACTGCACTGAAAGGCCAATTGTTTCTATTTACAGGTAGGAAACAAGTGGCAGGAAGATGCTATCGACACTTTGAGAGAATTACTTGTACAGAGAATATTAGAAGTTGAAATCATGGTAATTACGTTGTAGCCATGTCGAGCAGTTTTACACCAACATTCTTATCAAAGCTAAATATGTTTGGTATTAATGTAATTGTTACGTATAATTACATTTTTTTTCAAATCTAAATGGATACAAAGTTGAAAATGATAAGAAAACATTTGAGATATTAATATTATCAATATTATTTCCATCAAATGAAAGACATAGCTCTACATTAAACAATGTATGTACTCTTATGGTAAGAGTTTTTACAGGATTTCTGGTGTGACATTGGTATTTGCACTTGACTTGCACTTACATTTAAATTATGTTTTTGTATTTTTTTCAAAAGTGCTGGAGTAACACAGCAGGTCAGGCAGCATCTGTCGAGAATGTGGATAGGTGACGTTTCGGGTTGGGACACTTCTTCAAATCTGAAACGTCATCATTCAAGTTCTCCAAAGAGGCTGTCTGACCCGCTGAGTTACTCCAGGATTTTGTGTCTTTCTTTTGCAAACCAGCATGTGCAATTTCTTATACCTTCTCCATATTTTTGTAAAGTTGGACTGCGCTCGACTCAGAAGTGCAGCTACATGGGTTTCAGGTAGCACTCAAAAACTTACTTGAATTTTCTAAGTCTTCGGTGTTATTGGATTTTGTGGTGAGGGCAAATGATCAGATTCCCTTGAATTGTATCTCATAAATCTACTTAAAAACATTTGGCTCCAATTGGGTCACTTCATATGCATAAAACAAACATTTTAAAAGAACAATTAAAAAAACATTTTCTATTAGATTTAATTTGAGCAAGATGTTTATAAGGGAGATGAGGAGATGAGACAACAGTGGACATTAATTTAACAGATTTGCTCTTTCATTTGTGTGTTTTATTTCTTTTAAATAACGACAAAGGAAAGGAGGAAACCGAGCATCCTAAGATAGATCAGTTTCCGGAGACTGGTGCAGAAATTGTAGTTACTGGAATGTGTCAAAAAGTGGTGGAACACGTTCATCAGAACTGCATAGGTTCAGAGAGAGGTGTCATGATGATAGATTGCATTAATGTTGGTTCTTTATTCTCTTGTTCAAAAATTGTATTCTAGGTGCCGTCAGAAATTTGCCCACCAGCATTATTAGTTGATCTTCGCTTAGATGGAATGTCTGTTTCCTGCTTTATGATTCATCACAATCATGCTGTTCAAACTATAAAAGCTGCTTTAACATTGAAGGTAAAACTACAAATATAACCAAATCTCGTCAGATTTCCAAAATTCTGAAGTTCCTCAACTTTCCAGTTCCGGTGGTGCTGCGAGTCGGCTGCCTCTCCTGCAGCGGGTTTGTTGTTTCGACTTTTTTTGTTTTTTTTAAGTATGTCCGAAAGTATGTTTTAGTGTTTCTCAGTATGTCTTGTGTGGGGTTGATGGGGGGGGGGAATAGGGGGAAACCGTTTTTCAGGCACCTACCTCGACGGAGATGCGACTTTCTTCCTTGTCGCTTCTTCGCCCCCCCCTCCTCGCGGCCTTACAGCGGGTTTGGTGCGCCCTTTCCTGGAGTCGGGCCCAGAGCTTCAGCAGCGCAGTGGGGACTTCAACAGCGTTCCGACCAGGGGGCTTGGAAATCTGCGGAGGGTCAGGGTCCCGAACACAGGTGAACAAGGGAGGAGGTGGAGGAGGAGGACTGTCTGAACTGTATTGCCTTCCACCACAGTGAGGAATGCTGTGCTGGATGTCTGTGTTGAATTATGTTGTGTATTATGTCTTTTTTTAATTGTAACGCTGCATGGTAAATTACATTTTACTGCACCTAATGGTGCATGTGACAAATACATTTGAAACTTTAAACCGTTGAACTTTATCAGCAAGTTCTTTTTGGCTATCATCTATGTTTGCCGACCAATAATTATCATTTTTCCTGCCAAAATTGAAGTAATAAACATTTCACTTTGAACTTTTACATAAAAATTGAATGTCGTTCTGTTCCTGCTATCTATTACTCATAAGGCCTCTTACTTAAGCAGGAATAAGGAAAGCAGAAAGGGCAAGAACTGTAATAGGAACAAAATATTGGGAATATTTGGTCAAACTGTATTTGTGGGGAGGAAAACTCTTTTCATGCAAATTGGTCTATAAACTATAATCTTTGTTATCTAATATATCAAATCAATTCATTAATCGTGAATAGGATGGTGTGCATTTTCAACAAAAATATGCCGTGTGTGTGTCTAAAGTTGACATTTAACAGATGTAAAAACCTTCTTCTGAAGTGGGAGAGTCTCGATCCAGAGGCCATAACCTCAGAATTAAAGGACATTCCTTTAGGAATGAGATGAGGAGTAATTTGTTTAATCAGAGGTTGGTGAATCAGTGGAATTCATTGCTACAGAAGGCTGTGGAGGCCATGTTAATGGATATTCTTAAGGCAAAGATAGATTCTGGTTTAAAATGGGTGTCAGGCGTAATGGGGAGAATGCAGGAGAATGGGATTAGGAAGGAGAGATAGATCAGCCATGATATGGCGAAGTAGACTTGATTGGTCGAATGGCCTATTTCTGCTCCTAATACTATTGAACTTATGAAACTACCTATCCTGAGGTGTGAATCTTCTCCTGCACATATCTTGTGCACTTTATAAAATTAAAATCACGAGACATTAGATTGGTAATAACGAGAAGAGCAATGAGTTGTCTCCAGAAGCTTCTTAATGCTACTTTTTGCAAATGTTTTGAATATCTAAATCTGAAATTTGCAGTTTGCAATCTAGAATTGCAGCCAGAAGAGGAAGAATATCAGTGCCAGCAGTAAAAATGAAATCTCATTTATAGAGATCTGCCCATTCCTAGGTACTGTCATTGGCTATCAGCCAGGAACTGTTATTTGGAGCCTTAATTTGATTTTTACCATTGTGCATCATCTGTTTAAGCTGACAACAAAAATAAAATACTTGGTTATTTTATAAACGTTTTATAATGTAGCACACTGGATAGTGATTTTTTTTTTCTTCTGCAGAAAGATTCACTTGGTTTAAATGAAGAAAATATACCTGAAGAAAACTGGGATTTGACATTTGAAGTAAGATGTTACTGAACACGAATAAAATGTTGAGCTCTTGTGAATATGTCCCTTGTCGTTGCTTTTCAGTTGCTACCAAAAGTTAAACGAAGGTTAATTTTAGTATTAGTCGTGAACTTCTGCAAGCACGGTCATCTTTTATACTTTGATTAGACTACATGATGGAGTAGAGGTGAAGCCCATTATTTAAGCCCCCAGCCCTCATTTCCACAGGGAGAGAGAGAGGTCTTGATGGCAATTATAGGACCTGCCATATCAGCACATGTAAATTTTGATTTTCACTTTGCAGATACAACCTAAACACTTGAGTAATTTCAGTAATATTTTTTATTTATCGGAAATATTGTAGATTATTTAGAACTATTTATTGCCATAATATCCAATAATTCTGCAACAGTATGAATAGGAGGATATTAGAGGGAAAACAAGGTGGACGTTTTAAATTTAGTTTTTAGTTTTAGAGATACAGCGTGGAAACAGGTCCTTCGGCTTACTTAATCCATGCCGACCAGCGATCACTCATACACTCGTTCTATCCTATACACAAAGGACTATTTACAGAAGCCAATTAAACCTACAAACCTGTACTTCTTTGGAGTGTGGGAAGAAACTGGAGAAATCCCATGCAGTCACAGGGTGAACAGGCCAACTCCGAACAGACGGCACCTGTAGTCACAATCGAACCTGGGTCTCTGGCGCTGTGAGGCAGCATCTCTACTGCTGTGCCAGTGTGCCGCCCTAAATCTAGAAGTTGAAATCTTCCTGTCAGACACTCATATTGAGATGAACAATAAGTGAAGTCTTTTTAGGTTGCTTTCTAGTTTAAAACTGACCATTGAACTCTAATAAATGCATTAATCTTCCACAAAAGCAAGGCGATTATGTCAAGAAATGCTGAGTGTAATAGGAGCCTGGTGGGAAGAAATGAATATTCTAATGTTGAAATCTGTATTTACAGAGCTTACTATCTTCACAGTTTGAAATGGTCATGTTACCAGAGTATGATTATCCACTGTTGCCTATGCCGGGAAAGGCTTTCCCAGTAACTGTAAAGCACCTAGAAACTCCCAATCAGGTTTGTAAGCAGCCTTCTGGAGGCAGATTTCAGATCGATTTTGTTTATGAAATATTATTTCAATGAAATTAATGTATTGTTATATTGATGTACTTTTACGTTGGATCAGTTTCTTAAATTATGATTCCTTGCCTCCACAAACTAAATATGAATTGTACAAAGATTAAAACTTGTTACATAAATTTACCAGCTTAGAAAGCACAAGCACTGATTTATTTTTGAAATGACCAGGTTTAATACTTCTTAATTAATCTATTATTTCCCCCTTGTCTGGAAGATGTATGGGAACACAACTTCATAGGAGCCAATTACATTGATAGAAGCTGTGTTGATTTTTGTAATCCACATTTCCAGCTGGCTGCATGCAGGGATGTAAGAGTATTGCTTTCCCATGTATGTAGAGCTAGAACAGGATGGCTGTTGAACTGTCCTTCTGGTCTCTGAGATGATATCAAGGGCTCTAATAATTCTGCATGTTATCTCTAGATGAATGTTTCCAAAATAATTAATTTTCACTTTTTGTAACACTTGCTACCCTGATGAAGATTAATTGGACTTTGTATTTTTAAAGTTTTCATGATAATTGCTGATTGGAATTATTAGAAGTGCCCTCACAAAAAGCCTTTCTGGTTTCCTCTTTGGTTTGACCATTGCTAATCTCATTCCAAGTTTTTCATTTGCCTCCTTCCAACCACCCATCCCATTTCTCTATTCATTATTGTAATTTGAGAAAATATTGTGGGATCCTTGTCATAAAAGTTGACAACTTCATCTGGTAGCCCAAACTCAATGTTGAATTTGAACGTAATAAACCTACATCCCCGGCATGTAGCCTGCAAATTCAGCATAGCTAGCTCCTTAGGTACACAAAATTGCTGGAGAAACTCAGCGGGTGCAGCAGCATCTATGGAGCGAAGGAAATAGGCGACGTTTCGGGCCGAAACCCTTCTTCAGACTGATGGGGGGTGGGGGGGGGAGAAGGAAGGAAAAGGGGAGGAGGAGCCCGAGGGCGGGCGGATGGGAGGGTGGGAGGAGACAGCTAGAGGGTTAAGGAAGGGGAGGAGACAGCAAGGGCTAGCAAAATTGGGAGAATTCAATGTTAATGCCATCCGGACGCAAGGTCCCCAGGCGGAATATGAGGTGCTGTTCCTCCAATTTCCGCTGTTGCTCACTCTGGCAATGGAGGAGACCCAGGACAGAGAGGTCGGATTGGGAATGGGAGGGGGAGTTGAAGTGCTGAGCCACCGGGAGGTCAGGTTGGTTATTGCGGACTGAGCGGAGGTGTTCGGCGAAACGATCGCCCAACCTACGCTTAGTCTCCCCGATGTAGATCAGCTGACACCTAGCTATAGCTAGCTCCTTTCTGTTTTGCCATTTCTTGATCCTTTCATTCCCTCTTACAAGCCCTGTTGTATTTTCAATAGCTCTTTTTCTTTCAATATCCTTGTGCTGTCATCCACCTTCCAACCTTCAGCAAGCTGGTCTACTCAAACCCCATGTCCTGCTCCCTAAATCTGACAGTGAATATTTTATTTTTCAAAAATCTGACCTAACAGCATTTTCTCTACATCAGCAAGACCAAACTTAGACTAGGTGACCGTTTTGCCGAACGCATGCACTCGTTCCACCAAGGCCTGGTGGAGCTCCCAGTTACTAGACATTTTATACTCTCCTTCCCCCTTCCCATTCTGACTTTTCTGTCCCCTGCCTCCTTTACTGTCAAAGTGAGGCCATACGCATAGTGGAAGAATGGTACCTTGTGTTCGGCTTGGACAGCCTGCAACCCAACAGCATGAACATTGAATTCTCCAATTTCAACATTACCCTTCCCCCATGCACGCACACCTTTCTCCCACTATCCTTGTAGTTCTGTCCCTTTCCACTCCTAGCGCTCATCTCCACCCGCTCCCCATTGTGAGTTCCCCATCTCCATCTCCGTCACATTTCACACATATCCCTCCTTTCAGTTTTACATTTTACTGTTCTTTGTTAACCTGGTACCCCCTTTGTCTCCATTTCAACTTTCCATCTTTGCTAGTCACTCCACCTATTTGCCAATCACTCATTCACACCTGCATCCACCTAACAGATGCCAGTTTCTAGCCGGACTACCTTTCTCTACCAGCTTTCTCCCCCTCCATTAGTCTGACGAAGAGTCCTGATTTAAGATTTGTCGTCTTCAACTGTCGCAGCCACAATTTTAGTGTTTTACTGTAAGATCTGGAATTATCTTCCAAAACGCTCCACGCCACCACCTTTTCTCTAAAATTTACCTTGTCACCAGCGAAGATGCTAACTGGGCTTTGTCAAATCAATTCAAAACCTTGTTTAAATAGTGATTTAGCAAAGCAATTTATTATCATTATTATTAATTGAACAGAAAACCGTGTCAACATGTAAGAATATCATGGTGTACTCGTTTGAAGATAAGAGAATATAAAGGATAGGAACAAAGTTGGTATTTGGGACATTACTCGCCTGGAGTTTAAACTCCACTTAACCGTTTGCGATGAATGGCATGATCTGTGTGCTAATCCTATGCAATTTATTTTAAGGTGTATATCTCCCTTGGTACAAGGAAAAATGTTGGATCCGACAGTGATACCGATGATAGTGGCATAAGCTATGAGTCTGAAGATGATCTTGAGCAATCTCTGAGGGAGCTTAATCCAAATGCAGAAGCTCTTCCTTTACTTACAGATTTCAGATCTGGTATAGACAACTAGATTTATTTCATTTGGTTCTCTGATAAAGTATAACTTCAATAGCTCGCTCAAATCTATAAAACTATTAAACATAACATTTTAATAACAATCCTTATAATGTGCCATATAGGAACTGCTTGATTTTGAAACATTTGAGTTAAAAAACAAATTGCAATACTGCCATCAACTCTTTGGAGTATTTTGACCTACAAAATGTTTTTGTCATAAGCGATAGCATATCACGCTCCACCAATAACAATATCTGCATTTCCTCAGTTTTCTCAAAAACAAAATTTTGCTTCACAAAATGTTTTCCATGAAAATAATTAATCGACAAATGGCTGTAAATGAATTCCAACAAATTTGTGTTAATGTGAACATTAACTTTAGTCCCATAACATTAAGGTCTCCAATGCCCTTACAAAGCAAGCAGATTTTATTTTATTCCTGCACATATCCCCAATCATAGTCGAACTGATAATTTGCAATTTTTTTCTGTATACTCTATCTGCTTAAACAGACGAACTAAAGACTGCAATAAACAAATGCTTACCATGTAAAATGTGTTTAAATCAAATGTTCACTGCTCAAAGAGTTGCAAGTAAACTCGAATCAAATCAGAATATAGAAAATCAGTGCAGGGAAAGTCCTCAAGAAATTCATTGTATCCTATGAACCATTCCAGGAGGGACTTGATTGACCATGGTTGGCTTGACCATGGGGAATGAGTGGGCTTTGCAGAGATGGTTGGCCAGGATGTTACAATCCATCTGTCATCTTTTAATTTTTCTTTCTTCTAATTATGCTGCATTGCAGTTCTAGAGGTTGGGTAGAATTGCCCATTAGAAGTTTAGGTTGGTGATGGCAAAGCCATAGACATTCTTTATATGGACCTTTGATAGACTTTTGACAAGGCTCAACATGATCGGCTGCTCTTGAAATCTGGGGAGAACTATCTAACTGGATAGCGAATTGGCTTCGTGGAAGGAAGCAGAGAGTGATGGTGGAAGGATATTTTTCAAAATGGAGACCTGTGACTTGTGGTGCACCTCGGGGATCGGTGTTGGGCCCATTGCTGTTTGTGTTTTATACCAAAGATTTGGATGAGAATGTACAAGGCATGACTAGTAAGATTTCAGACGACACTAATGTGGGTGGTATTGTAGATAGTGAAGATGATTATCAAATATTACAACAGAATCTTGATCTGCTGGACAAATGGGCTGAGGAATGATTAATAGAGCCTGATGCAGGTAAGTGCAAAGTGTTGCATTTTAGGAAATCAAACCAGGTCAGGACCTTTTCTCGTTTCCCTTATCCCTAAACAGTCTGAAGAAGGGTCTCAACCCGAAACATCACCATTCCTTCTCGCCAGAGATGCTGCCTGTCCCACTGAGTTACTCCAGCATTTTGTGTCTTATCTTCCCTTCAAAGTGAATGGCAGGGCCCTGGAGTGTTGTAGAGCAGAGAGACCTAGGAGTGTGATTATATAGTTCCCTGAAAGTGACGTGCAGGGTGGTCAAGAGGGCTTTCAGTAGATTGGCCTTCATCAGTCAGGGCATTGAGTATATGGTATGTTGTTTTACAGTTGTACAAGATGTCGGTGAGGCCACATTTTGGAGTATTGTGGCTAGTTTTGGTCACCCTCCAATAGGAAAGATGTTGTTAAGCTGGAAAGTGTGCAGAAGATTTACGACAATGTTGCTGGGACTTGAGGGCCTGAGCTATAAGAGGTTGGACAAGCTAGGACATTATTCCATGGAGCACAGGAGGATGAGCGGTGATGTTATAACGGTGAGATAGATCATGAGGGGAATAGATAGGGTGAAGGTGTAAAGATCATGAGGGGTATAGATAGGGTGAATGCACAGTATTTTACCGAGAGTACGGGAATCATGAACCAGAGGACATAAGTTCAAGATGAGAATAGAAAGATTTAATGGGAACCTATGGGACAACTTTTTCACACAGATGGTGGTGGGTATATTGAACAAGCTGCCAGATAAGGTTACTGAGGCAGGTACTACAACAACAGTTAAAAGATATTTGGACCACTATATGGATAGAAAAGGTTCAGAGGAATATTGGAAAAACACGGGCAGGTGGACTAGTGTAGATGGGGCATCTTTGTAGGCATGGACAAGTTGGACCAACGAGCCTGTTTCTATGCGGAATGACTGACTCCAACACGTTTACAGACTATTAGAAAACTGTACTACCCAAACCCAAAATTAAATACAGTACTAATGTTTTTACAAGATCAAAATAATCATCTGCACTGATTTTGTACTTGGGCTTTGACATGTTTATTCATATATCATATTCATATAGTTGATTACTTTATAGCAGTAAAGGGTTAGGTTTTGTTTTGCCGATTGTTTTTGTTAAATCTGCTTATTAGTTTGAAACTTTGAAATTTTCTTTACAGAAATGCCTTGCCTTGTTGAATATAGCGATGGGCGATGGTACAGAGCAAAAGTACTATCACTGGATAAACTTCATCCATTGACGATTCTTGTACAGCATGTTGATTTTGGCTCCACTGCATTGCTTCCACATACAAGGTAACTAACCCGAAAAGATCTTTTAAGATTTGGTGTGTGAATATATGTTCTTGTTGCAATGAAATACTCTTTTAATCAGAGCTACTAATAGTCTACCTTATCCAATTAAAGATTTGTTTTGCAATTAGATGAGTTCTTTCAGAGATATTTGAAATGGGTCATGGCCACTTTTTAAGAGTTTTTCAGAGAAACTAAAATATAATCTGGCATCTTTGCTAATTATGTAGATCTTTTCAAATATGTTTCAATAAAAATCCAGAACACTTGCTTGCATGTAAGTTGCTTTCTCTCTTCCCAACATCCTCACACCTACTGTACAGAAGGTAAAGTACATATTAAATCCAATATAGTTATAAAAAGTTATTAAAAGTAGTGCAGCGAGACATTTGTTACTACAGAACCTTGTATGCTTCCCTGTCCTCCACTTGGAATTTTTTACAATAAGAATTTCTATCTTAAGCATTAAATTTGTTTGTAGTACGAAGGCATGTATTGCTCTCTTGACAAAACAATGATTGATGGATGATATGTCATTGAGCTTATTGAAATTGTGTACTGTCATTTCAAGGAAGACAGTTCATAGTAGAGGTGCAGACAAATATTTCAAAAATAGGTCCTCAGGAATTTCTGCTGCATGAAGAGAAAGTAAGCAATATGTGAGGTCTTTGAAATCCCTTGCAAGCTAAAGGGTTTGCTGGAAACCAGAACTAAGGTAATGACAGACAATGATTGTAAGCCCTGGCTCGAGAATCCTTCTTGCTGTGATTCCTAGTCAAGCACTTCCTCCACGACCAACTTCATGGTCTCTGTCAGGTTTGCAAGACAGGAAGACTTCAATTGCCATTTTTGGTATTGTGCATAATGTCTGATCTAATTTCTTAAATGCCAGGCTTCGACAGATCCCTGCACAGTTGGTGCAGTATCCAGCACGAGCCATCAAAGTCAAGCTTGCAGGTTTTAAACCACCAGCTTTAATGAATGAAATGGACCGACTTGCTTACAGCCCGGAGTGGTCCATGGAAGCTCTATGGACTATGATTGACATTGTACAAGAGAATCAACTTACAGCATTCTTGGTTGTAAGTATTTTCTATAAAATATAGAATGTGCACTACAATTCTTCAATCAGTTTCTTTCTGCTTACAATAGTTAAACTGTCAAGATAAGCTTGCATGTTATATTTTGGCAGGGAGAACTGATTTATTTGAAGGATAAGCAGAACAATATGCGTGTTAAATGGAGGCAAGCTGCTTAGTGAAACTTTAAAATTAGTAACCAAAGATTGAAGTGAAATAAAGAACTAGAAGAGAATTTTAATGTTAAAACATCCCTTAGTGATATTGTTCCCATATTTAAATGATATACTATTATTACCACAGTAGTAAATATTAGAATTCATAATTTAAGATAAATCTCATTTCAAAAAGATCTCCAGTGCTTTGGCAACTCAAAATATGCAAAAAAAAATCCTAAAATAAACAGAAATGTGCATGGTGTATCAAGGAATGCAAATAACTGGAGATGCAAAGAACTGCAATGCTATAATCCTGAACAGTAACTTGGCAGGTAAGGCAGCATCCGTGGAAGAAATAGATAGACTGATGCTGCCTGACTTACATAGTTTATCTAATTTGTATTTAGTGGGTTTTTTTACAATATATAAATGATTTTCAATGTTATCCATAACTCTTATAAAAATACAGTATCAGTTTTAACATTGTCCAGTCTGCACTGTTTTATCATTCTTAAGTGACTGATTTTTGACATTTAAAATACTCTTCAGAGTTCACATCCAGAAGTCTCGGTATTCTTGTATGAAGAAGAATCATTGATTCATCTTTCTCTTGTGGAAAAGGGTCTTGCAGATTTGGATATGTGATAGTAAGTTATCAAATATTCTGTTTGCTTTATTTTTACTGTCTTATAGCCATTTCATACCTGGATAATGGATTACTGAATGTTATGGTAGTTGAACAATAGATGAAATGGAGATTTCATCAATAATGCAGTTACATATTGGAATTCAGGTTCTGAGTTTCTTTTGAGAAAAAGTGGAAGACTTCGTCAGCATGTTCAGTTTATATAGCACCACCGTTGTAGAATAAAAACCCTTTGTTAACTAGTGGCTACATGTTTCAGCCTGACCCAGTAGATATCTATATTCAAAATACAAAAGGACTATACTCCAGAGACACAATTCTGAAGATTTACGTGAAAATAATTTACTTTGAATCTCTGTAACGAGTACCAACAAGATATTGATCAGATTTGAAACTACTTTCAGTAATCTGCTGTTTGGTTATAGCTGCACATTTTTTGTAACTTAGTTAATTGTACTGTATTGTTCTTGGTTCAAGCTAAGTTGATGTATCTGAACTTTATTTTCTAATTGAGCATACTTAGATACGCTATGATACTTAGCATATCTTCATTTTCCTTTCGGTATTATCAAGATTTTTATGTAAATGAGAACATTTTTTAATTTCAGTTCATTGTAATTTGACTAAAAAAAATCTTTCACTGAGTACTCTGTAAATTTGTTTAATATTGTTACAATACAATACCATTTTGCTCTACTACAAATTATAATATAAATAATGTACTACTGAAAGGCTGCAGTTAATGATTTTTTTTTTTACATTTATTGATGTTTTTCAGACTGATACCAAAGTTGATATTTTCAATAAAAGTGTTTCTGAAGTGTTTCAGCAGCATATTACCTTGTCCTGGTTGATTGTCTCAAAATTCAGTGGTATTACTAAACATTGGCAAAATGATTTATTTGAAAAAAACATTGCAGCCGATGTATTTCTACACTAAACAAATTTTACTGGAATGATGAACAGGTTTTTCTGGTCAGTTCCAAGCTGGCATCAGTATTTTAAGTTGTGGAAGATAGAGGATTCTCCGTGTCCTTGGAACTACAGAACAGGCCCATTTGACCATCCAAAAGACTTAAATGTCACCATGGTATCTGCCTCCACATCACCTCTGTGTTTAAAAAATTTTTTTTTTAAAAAGTGCCCTCGACATCTTTCAACTTTTTTCTCTCACCTATGACCTCTAGTATTTGATATTTCCAGCCTGGGGGGGTGGGGTAGGAGATTGTCTCCCCTGAACTGCATGCAATACGCCAAATGTGACCTATCTACTTGTTGCCACTTTCAGGGAGTTGTGGACTTGGACCTCAAAATCCCATTGTTGTTAAGGGTCTTCCCATTAAATGTATATTTTCCCCTTACATTCAACCTCCCAAAACCATCTGCCATTTATTTGCATTTTTCTGTAGCTGATCTATATCCTGCTGTATACTTTGACCACCTTCCTCACAATTTGTGCCCCCCAGCAATCTTGGTGTCATCTGCAAATTTACTGAACAACATATCTTTATTTACGTCCAACTCAATTTAGCTGAACGTCATCCACTGAGAAAGTCAATTTATGGCAAACTGCCAAAATGTTGAACCTTGCATGCCAAAGATAAAAATGAAACTAATTAAAGTTAGTTTAAAACAAAATCTCAATGAACATCATTTGAGACTTGGGAATAACATGCAAGGAAAATTATTTTATAACCATGCATCAGGTTTGCTTTTACTGTAATCCAAATCACTCAACTACTCCTTTCCAGTAAGCAACGAATACCTCATGCCCGGCAGACAATTTTCTGGCTAGTTTGTACTCAAAGTTATAGTTTTATCCAAGTTAAATCCCAAGTATATGCACCTACTTCCTCACAACACGTACCGGAACTGAATTCACTGGGTGGGGAAAATTGCTAACATCAATTTCAACAATTTAGATGAAAATCCAGATGGTTTGGCAAGGTAATGTTAAACCATAGAATTTGCAGCATTGCGTAACAAAGTCATATGAATGTAGAATGAAGGCACAGATTAAGAAATCAGAAGCTTTTCATTAGTTTGGTTTTCTGTACAAACACAATCAAATATTTGTTATCTAGTGACAGGAAAAATATAGGAAGTGTTTTTTAAACAAGCTCTGATGAAAACAATAGTTATGCTCACTAACAAACGTTGGCGTTTAAAGCAGGGAGAAACTTCTCTTCAAAATAAATTGTAAATATTTTGCACTGATCTGATAAAACAAAGAATCTTGAATGGCACTGAAATGGGTCAGAAGCTAATGTGAAAAGGTAATCTGCCAAAGTTTAAACATTTAGCAAGATATAAGTTCCTAAGTCACAAAAATTGCAGATCTTTCCATAGTTAATACTATCCTAAGCACGTTGGTGGAACTCTTCCAGAGGCCAATGCAGTTCAGAATCATTCCACTTTAACTGGTGCATCATGCAAATCAGCAGCCATTTTCAGAGCTGCAGCCTGCATTAACCCACAATTTATGGGGAAATTAAATTAAGATGATCCCACAGGTTTAAATTATGGCTCTAGTGGTTTAGTAATACACAATTATTGTGGTATTAAAATTGTAGGGACTTTTAATAAAAAATGAACTTGTTACAGCAACATTGTTTGGTAATATCATGAATGTGCTTCAAAGGAGACTGCAGACTCGTTACTTGGTTCACTTTCATGTAGTTTTACCTTAATTCCATAATTAACATAAATAATTCAGTACATTTATTATAAACATTTAAAGAAGCACATGGTTAACATTTTAATACAAATATTTGCATGAAAAATACAAGCATGAAATCTTTACAATTGTATTTTTTTTAATGTCAAAGAATGTTGAGTACATTAAAAAAAAAACATCAATGAGGTTTACTGTCCATGATTACATTGCCTTCCTTGTCTTTTATTCGTACTCTTCCTGAGCTGTACTTTGTTTCTTGCTGGCCATTTAGATAAACAGTTTTAACAGTTCCATCAGGATATTCTCGTCTTTTGTAGTTTGGTGTGTGTATTTCCCTTTGCCCATTATTAAATTCAATAATCTTGTTACCGTCACTGCAAAAAAAAAGGACAAATGTGGTTTTAAATAACACTAGACCAAGTGTCCCGTTAAGTCCCATTCCCTCAACGTGTGGTTGCGGGCGGCCCACACACTAACCACCCCATGATATTAATATAATTAGTATTAATATTTAATTAAGAGAGAAGGAACTGCAGTTGCTGGTTTACCAAATAAGATACAGTGTGTTGCAACTCAGTGGGTCAGACAGCATCTCTGGAAGATGTGGATAAGTGACATTTTGGATCAAGACCCTTCTTCAGATTTATTTAGTCAGTTAGATTTAAATCCCATAGATGCCTTAGAGGCATTTGAACACCTCTCTCTGGTTCCCTGCACTATCAAGCACATGGTTTACTGATCAGGAACAATGACCTGTGGAGTAAATTTGGAAATGTTGAGGTAAATTAGTGGCTTTGGCACAAAGTGACCATGGGGCACTTGGAATCCTCAGCGTCAAGGGTGGATGGTGCTGCAAGGTTTGTAGTATAAGAGATGGGGTTCTGCTTGCTTCCATTCACATTCTGGTCTATGGTTCTCTTCAAACTGCTTTTCCAGTGTTTGTTTTATAATCATGACAATAATCCAAATTGAAGTCTGCAGACTGTTCATCTAAATATATTAAACCTGGGAGCTTTGTCTAACAGCAGTCAGGTTCTGGGACCTTTACAAATGTAATGTTGATGTCAATAAATTAACCCCTCTTCCCGTTCCAAAACTGATCTTTTTGCACGGGCCTGCTCCACTGTTAGTGTGAGGCCAAACGCAAATTGGAGGAACAGCAGCTTTTATTTCTCTTGGGCAGCTCACAACCCAGGATTTTAATGTTGATTTATTCCATTTCAAGTAACGCTTTCATTAGCACCTTCCCCCCCCATCCCCTGCCCTATCCACTCACGCACAGCCCCCAACTCCGCAGGCGTGGCTAGAGAGGGGGTGGAGGGAGGAAGGGGGTGTGAGATGGAGTGTAGACGTTTGAACAACTTTCCCTACCCCCTCCTCCACTCCCCAGGATTTTTTTTTGCCTCTCCACTACCCCAATCCCTGCCTCACCTCTTCGAGCTGGTCTTAGGGCCAAGCGTGCGGGGCCGAACGGGTCCCAGCGGAGACAAACTGGTCTCAGTGGGACCAAGCGGAGCCGAGTGTCCCAGCGGGTTGGAGTGCTGTATTGCCCCTCGTAGGGGGGTAGCGACAGAGGTAGGGAGGGGATGGAGAGGGAGGTGAGGGGGTAGAGATGGAGAGGGCGAGAGATCCCAGTTGAGCCCAACGGGTTGGAGCACTTGAGATCCCCTCCCCCGCGGAATGTTCCGTCCTGCCTTGCGAGTTGATTGTGACGACGGTCGGAATTTTCTTTCTTCAAAATGAGAGCTTGGAAAACTTTAATATTTTGAAACTGTTTTTAAAAGGTTAGTAACGTGAAATATAGGTTGAAATGCGACGGGAAGATATTTATCCGGTCCGCGGATAAAAATGTGAGTAGCGCGTGTGAAAATGGGAAGGATGTGGCCTAGCGTTTGGAAGAAGATAGAAATTAAGGAGATTAAAAGAAAGCTGACACAACTCTGGCCCACACAGACACGAGAACGAAGGGAAGAGTTTTAGTATAATATATAGATATAGATTTAGAGCGAGTCATCATGGCACATCGGAAGTGATGCCCCAAGTAGCAAATAACCAAAATAATTGATTGAATTGAGAAAATAATCGGATGTTTGAAATTGCCAAATTCTCACTGTAGAGTTCAAATCCTTTTAAGGAGCAGGTTAAGATGTTTTTATCCAGGTTATTTTTAGCCTTCTAACTACTGGAAATCAGGTGATTTCAGTTTAAATTGTACTATATGGAGTTGCTGATATCCAACTGAAATATTTAAATCTTTAAAACGAATGCTGTCAACTAACAATTTGGAAGAAAAGATGGGTTTTTAATCTGGTGTACACCAAATTAAGTAATGTCAGTATATGCATCCTTGGTAATGTTCAATAACAATCAAAAGATGGGAGGAATAGAGCATAATAGCCATTATTGGTGCCATAAGATCATGCAGATAGATTGTAATGTAATAGAACTGAACCTACACCTATTTCTACAAATATCAGTTTAACTGAATTTATGCAGATAGCTTAAGGCAGTTTACTTACAGCTGTACACGTATTATTGTTCCATCGGGAAACACACTCTCCTCGTGACCATCTGCAAACAAGTATTTGATGGTCTGGTCTGGAAACGTGATTTCCTTTCTGCCATCTGGGTAATGCTTCTCTGGAATCAGTAATATAATATCAATACCTGTATTGTGCTTTGCAATTCCATCTTTAGATTCGCTGATATATTCTTGTTATACTCAATGAAGTTTATTGAAAATGCATTAATATAGTTTTCTACTCTCCAGGAACTCCACTCTTGCACATTGCAATATGCAGTCTGGCCTGTGCCATGCCGAGCTGCATCACATTCAGCAGTCTGCTTTTAATTCAGTCTCCAGATGCTCATTCAATAATGGACTTAAGTTCTGCCTAGAATTATTATAATACTAAACTAAATTAAGATTACAATCTTTTAAATTGAAAAGAATCTCCTCTACACTATTCTGTTGAATCCAATAAGATGTTGTGGAGCCAAGTTACCAATATTAGCAATGATTGCAGTAATAATAAACTCAGATAATTTCCTTTAAAGTAGAGAATATGGATTCCCTCATTTTGATTTAAAAAAATCAATGCTTTAGAGCAGGTGTCTCCTAACTATGGCCCGCCACGAGATTTTATCCGGCCCGCAGCAAGCTCTTAACACGCTCCTTGCAGCGGGCTATTTAGCGGGTTCTGTGCTAGCGAGATAAAACAGCGCCCCAACTTTCCCTGCCCCTCCCGTCTTTATTTGACTGGCGTAAAAATCTTTTTTTCTCCCTCAGGGACCTGACAGCCCCGCAGGTAAGTTTCCTTTTCTGACCCCCCCCCCCCCCCCCCGCCAGGCTACTGCCTCCCTGCGTCGGAGGGTGGGGGGGGAGGGTGATCAAGCATCCTGGAGCCGGGAGAGGAAGAGGCTGAGGATACCTGGCACGGTGTCCCCACTCCCGGACCTACGGGGCGTGTGCGGCCTCTCCCTCAGCTCCAGGGACGCCCCTCCCCCCCCACCCGACCCGACATCATTGACGCCCTGCTGGAGAAGATAGTTTGCATCGAGACAGATAGACAAAGTTTATATTTTTTCCTACGGCGTGCAAAAATGTGCCAAATATATAATGTGGCCCTCATACTGAAAAGTTTGAAGGCCCATGCTTTAGAGTACACTGCCTTTCAGCAAACAAATGTATTCAATATGTTATCAGATTTAGACTAGTTTATAGCCATATACACAAGGCTATATATTTCCTTTACATGAAACTTAGGGTAAACACTACACAGTAACGATAGATACAACAAATGCAAAACAGCAGAATGGTGCATAGAATGTAGCGTCATCTAAACAAGCAAAACAAAATTGCAATAATTGGAATAATTATGTGTCAAGAGTACATGGCAGCACCTCTGGGACAGGGGTATGAAAGAGGTGATAGGTTCAGAAGTCTGGTAGCAGTGGGACAGAAGCAGTCATAAGTCTGGATGTGCAGGCTTTCAAGCTCCTACATCTTCCAGAAGGTGGTAAAAAGGGAAACGCCAGGGTGACAGGCATCCCTGACAGCCTGCCTGTGAACTTGATGCTGTCAGCTATTTCCACGGCAGCACTGTGAATGAGGACAGGGTTGTGTTCACCCCAGTTTCCTTAGGTCAACAATCAACCCTTACGCCTTGCTAATGTTAAGGGCTAGGTTATTGTTCTAACACTATAACCTAAGATTCCCAATCTTTTTCCTGCACTCTCATTGTTACTGTATATAATCCAGCCAACAACAGTGGTCTGTCATCAGTGAACATCAACGTGGAGAACCAGAATGGAGGAAATGTTATGATCTATTCTAACTGATTGAAGTCTGCTTATCAGGTAGTTCAAATGCTAGTTGCAGGTGGAGATCCCAAGGATAAGATTCAGAAATTTAAAGATGAGCATATTTTGGTATTAATGTTCATAGAACACGAAATTCCTCCAGGATTAAATCAGAATATTATTTCAAGTTATAGGGCATGTTTTGGATGCGAGAAGTGACACATTAAATGTGGAAGTAGAGTTTGTTCCACTTTGATTTTTTGCAAATTTGGGTTCCTATTCAGCTACACTTCTGACCAAATATTCACTCCACCACTATACACTATCCACCTGCTCTGCTTTAGATCATCTTCTTCCATTAAAGTATATTGTAATTAAAACTGAATAGGTCAATTAAAAAATTCACTTACCCATCTGATTATTTGGGAACTGCAAAACCTCAAGTCCATCAGGATAAGTTGTGTGTGTTGTCTGTGCATCTGCATAATAGTATATCTGTTTTTTTAAAAAAAAGTAAATTATCATGGAAAAGTCAAAAAAATATTTAGAAGGATGATTAATAGACAAAAGTACAAGAAAAAATGGTTTGATTTGCTGCAGTTGCTGCACAAATACTACTTAGGTGACAGGAAACTGCCGATACTGGAATCTTGAGCAAAAAAACAAACTGCTGGAGGAACTCAAAGGGTCAGGCAGCATTTGTGGAGGAAAATAGACAGACAACTTCTCAGGTCAGGATTTTATTTCAGACAGGTGAATGTCATGAGGTAGGTGAAAATTAGCAGACTTTTGCTTAACAAATCTTACACAACATAGAAAGCAAGAATAATAGTGGAGTAAAGTCCAAAGATGACAAAATACATGATGAAAACTTCAGCACATGACCTGAGGCAGCAGATATTCACCTGGTGTTAGAGATGAAAATAAAATTCTTGGGGCAGAAGTTTGTACATTCTAGATTTAATTTTTAATGTAAACTTTTACCCATCTGGTATGCAACATGAGATAGGCTGTGTAATAATTTACCAGGATTGGGATTGGTGTTATTGTGATGACTGAAAATAGTGTAAACAAATTATTAAAAGAGAAAAGAGCAAAAGACCAGATATCTACTGGAGGAAAGTACTAGCATGAACTGCAATGGCTGAATTGCATGTTCTACTGTTGTTACATTTGCAATTGAACTTTTATGCAATAATTTCTCAGAATTGGTAGTTTGGGCAGCTTTTTTGTCCTTTTAAGAATATGTTGTCCATTTGGAAAAAAAATTATACAGCTTGCTATCGAGGCATTGCACAATACTCAATATGGTCAACATTACATAACTTAGGGAAAATAAGAACAATTAGTTGAATAAAATTTGTTATTTGAATAGTAAATATTGAAAACTATGTTGAAATAAAGATAAAATGAAATCCTTCGTTTTGGTTCAATTAAGCTTTTAAACTGAATAAAGATTGGGTTTCATTTAAAATAGTTTAAAAATCAATGAAACCTCAAGAGCTTTAAATATAGTAAACTCAAGTTGAATTTCAAATATAGATGGGTTTGATAGTTAGCCTCTTATTATTATCCGCCTTCCAACACCGGGACATAGTGGGCCATGTCCAACAAGGCCGAGGGGGCTTTGGCCTGGGAGCAATGAAACCTAGATACTGCCAAGAAGGAAAAGAGAGATCTGCATGTGGTTTTCTTAGATCTTGCCAATGCCTTTGCTTCAGAGCCCCATGAGACTCTTTGGGCAGCTTTTAATTTCTCCCAGAAGTCATCATTAAGCTGGTAAAAGCTTACTTCCAGGACCTCCCGTTCTGCGTCACGACACAGGACAACACCACCGCCTGGCAGCACCTTGAGGTAGGCATAATGGCAGGCTGTACCATTTCTCCTCTGTTTATCGCCATGGCAATGGAGCTCATCATTCGAGCATCACGATGGGTGGTCAGAGGGGAACGCTTGAAGAGTGGGCTGCGTCTTCCTCCAATCAGGGCGTACATGGATGACATGACCACAATAACAACAACAAAAGCATGCACCAAACGCCTGCTGGATAAACTCCAGGAAAACATCAAATGGGCACGAATGGAGATTAAACCCAGCAAATCCTGCAGTATCGTCAAAGGCCGGCTCACTTACGAAAGGTTCCGCATCAATAACGAGACAATACCAACTGTCCTGGAGAAGCCTGTCAAAAGCCTCGGGCGATGGTACAACTCACTGCCAGTCTCAAGCCTGGTGGAGGAATACAAATGCGCCAGTGAGGCTGGACATGACACTAACAGAATCCCGGGACCCAATAATAAGAGGTGTCGCTCCAACCCTAGCAACAGGGAAGAAATGGACTCCAGCAGCAGTGGTACTGGACACAAAATCCGCCCTCCAACACTGGGACATAGTGGGCCATGTCCAACAAGGGAGCAATGAAACCTACCTGGCAAAAGGCTACTCCAGCTGAACGTCGGCACCTGGTGGTGGAGGAGGTGTGCCACCAGGAAGAAGCAGCCAGGTGTGCCAAAGCCATATCCCAAGCCAAACAAGGCCGCTGGATGATGTGGGATGGCATTGAGAGGAGGAAGATCACATGGAGAGAGCTGTGGACCATGGAGTCAAATAAGTTGAGCTTCATTATCAGAGCCACATATGACGTCCTTCCCTCTCCCACAAACCTAAATCTTTGGCTGGGAGAGGATTCAACCTGCCCCCTGTGTGCAGTTCCAGCAAACCTCAAGCACATCCTAGTCGGTTGTAAGACCAGCCTAACACAAGGCAGATACACCTGGCGACACAACCAGGTGCTGAGGTGTTTGGTAGCTGAACTTGAGTGCAAGAGAGTTACCACCAACGCCATGCCTATCAACGCCCAGATAACATTCACGCAAATACCATCCTTCATCCGGGAAGGAGCGAAATGGAGGACTAACCCCTCGCCTCTCAACTCATGCCCACTGAACGCAGCCAGGGACTGGGAAATGCATGTTGACCTAGGCCAGAGGTTTTCGTTCCCAGTTGAAATCGCAGTTACCAACCTGCGACCAGACCTCGTTCTCTGGTCTAACTCCTGTCTGCGTGTTTTCATCATTGAGCTGATGGTCCCATGGGAGGAGGCTGTGGACGAGGCTTATGAAAGGAAAAGCTTTGATATTCAAACCTTGCAGCAGAGGAGAGAGGTTGGAGTGTAAGGGTGTGTCCAGTGGAGGTGGGGTACAGGGGCTTTGTAGCCAGTTCCACCGCAAGGCTCCTGAGGGAAGTAGGGAGTCAAAGGGCAGGCACAAAGGAGGGCGATAAAAGAACTTGCCAATGCTGCCGAACGGAGCAGTCACTGGCTGTGGCTGAAGAGGAAAGATGCTGTCTGGGCTGCCACGTGACCATCTAGAGGCTAACAATAAGACACACACACCCAGGTCTGATCAACCTGCAGTGGGCCTGCCTCGACTGAGGAAGTCTTGTGATAAAAGGCCGAAACACCCAGTGACGTTGAGGTACACAACTGAAGATGTGTCTGATTGTTAGCAAATTCACCTAGTGGTCATACCCAAGAATGTCAATTGTAGTGAAATCATAGGGATTGTAACATCCAGTCCTACTATTTAATTTAAATGAAAGATTTGAATTCGTACTCAGTAACGGTTATTCATTGGTATTAAAAATGTAAAATAGTGAATGTGTCATTTAAAATTCACTTTGCACTAACATTTCTATACTATCTGCAGAATAGGAAACACTTGTCTGGAGTCTTTAACCATATAACAATTACAGCACGGAAACAGGCCATCTCGGCCCTACAAGTCCGTGCCGAACAACTTTTTTCCCTTAGTCCACCTGCCTGCACTCATACCATAACCCTCCATTCTCTTCTCATCCATATGCCTATCCAATTTATTTTTAAATGATACCAACGAACCTGCCGCCACCACTTCCACTGGAAGCTCATTCCACACCGCTACCACTCTCTGAGTAACGAAGTTCTACAGAATTATACATTAAAGAAAAAGATAATAATTCTGATTATGATATTGCTTACTATGGTCTGGTCAGACATCATTTGCTTTACATCCCCATTGAAGAAAGTTACTTTTATGGTCTTCCCATCTGTGCTCACTTCTTTCCGCGTACCATTAGAGAAGATAATTATATGTCGTCCACTTCTCAATACCTGCTCGACCTAGAGGTATTCAAGAAAAAAAAATAACACGAGCAGAAAATAATCTGGGTTCTTTAAAGAGAGATTTGAATAAAGTTCAAATAAAATATTTTGTTTTTTCTAATCTCTAGTACAAGCAGCACAGAATGCCATCATCCTACAAATGCAAGTTCTTCTGTACACAAACCTGTTGCGCATTTTATGCACTGAGGATTTCATTGTTAGATCCTGCAAAGAGGAGTTTGATTCTAATATTCTGAGATTACAAAGTGAATGGACTAGCCAAGATTTTACTAAATGTAGCAACTCAAGCAATTGAGGTACTAATTTTACACTGTTCTTTCCTCAAGTTTTTAAACCTGTTTTATCAGGTACTGCCCCAACAACACTTTGAAAGAAGCTGAAAATTAAAGCAACATTTTAACACTAATAAACACAACATTTTGATACCAGCATAATTCACAACTACTTGTGAATTACTATAGTGCATTTGGTGCCACGTACTGCAGACATGCAGAGCCCAGGGTTGTGAATAGTTAGGATGATTAATTAAGTGCCAATCAGAAGTTTGCTTTGAATGTATATCAAATTCTTAAATCTGGAACAGCTCTCCCTATTTAAGCATTGCCAGATGATATGGGGAAAGACTTTGTATAATTAACTACGCTGGATGCAGCTTTGCCCTAGGTCGACATCACCAAAAATTGATAATGTAGAGATGCAATCACTGTATATGAGCTGCATTAAATGCGATTCAAAACTTGTAAGTATGGTGTTCTAAAAAATGTCAGTCATTTATTATTTTAATTATTTTAATGCACTTTGTTAGAAAGCAAGAATATAGAATTACTGGAGAATATCAAAAGTTCTATAAATTAAAAGAACAAATTCCCACCTTTCCATCCGAGTATTTAATCTCTTCTTGAATTTCATCTTTGGCTCCGTTAAATTCAAGACACTTAAAGTTTAAAAAAAAAACATCAAAATGTAATTGTAATGTGCTTAAATGAAATTAGTTTGATTCCTCTAAATATTAAAATTTAACTGAGTCATCAGATCTGTATGTTTAAAAAGCAAGCTATTGGTTACAATCTTCATTTTGATATCCCACAGCTTTGCATATGGCAAAACCTAACCTAATGCACTCTTAAAGTTAGAGGATAAACAGACTAGGTTGATTTTCAACTTTCATATTAGTATATTTCCTTATTATACAGCACAACTTTAAGGATTATTTACTTTGCACAGAATGAAGGAAAATTATTAACAGCAACTTACCCATTATAAGAATGAAGTGTAAGCTTAAATGTGAACAAATCTCGTGGTGTTTAAAAACAACCTAGCCCGAGACAAAGGGTTGCAAGATTCCAACTCTACATTGCTTCCTACTAAATTCACATTTGTTATTTTTGTTTTCTCTCTCTTCCCCCTCCGTTGTCCACCACCACCAAATCCCAATGTTTATTACCTACAATTCAAAAAGCACTAGATCCATAGAAAAATTAAAATGAATAGGAGATTGGGCCAAGATAAAATGTCCTGGGCAGATGCAGTTGCAGGAAAAAAAAAGGAAACACTGACCTTAATATCTAGGGTACAAAGTAGTGATATAAAACCTGGTACAGACTACAGCTGCTAGAGTATTGCGTGTGGTTCTGGACCTTGTAGAAAGTTGCTGTAGGAGGCTGCAAGCTTGTAATGGATCTTGGTTGCTGCCTTTTCTCCCAAGACACAGTTGGAGAAATACTGAAGGGAAAGTCCAAAAATAGACTACATGAAAGGAAGGTTGTATCAGTCTGAAGAAGGGTCCCAACTTGAAATGTCATCTCTCCATTCTATAGATGCGGCCTAACCTGTGGAGTTCCTTGTGTAGATTGTCTTTTGCCAAGACAATTTGTGTCTACCTGAAAGGATACTGGGGTGAAGATTGGCAGAAAATGCGATGACATTTGAAACAAATAAACTATGGGGTAAACTTTTGACAGGCCACATCTCTGGAAAAAAACAATGTTTCTGGTCAAAAACTATTTAACTGAGAAAAATAAATAGTGTGTGGCAAAGAAAGTGGGATAGTAATGGGCAAATCAAAGGCAAGGTGAAATTATATAGTCGTTAAATGACTGAGCTCTTTTGTCTGTAATAATCTGTTGCTAATGTTCTGAAATCTGGGTGATATTGTATAGTCTGGCTTGCTGGGTACTGGGCAATGCGATATAGGTAGTACAGTGGATGCTGAATGACATGGAGGGGGAAGAAAGAAGTCAGACCCAACACCAATCTGACACATAGATAACAACACGGCAGGAAACGTGGATTGGATTTTGCATCCCTAAACTAGGATTCTCATGGCCAATTATAATGCTCCTAAACTGCTGCACCCCTGGACAATTTATAACAACTTGAGATTAACAGTTTGATTTTTTAAATCTTAATGCTGTACCGTAGTTATTCATGGGATAAACACATTGGGCTAATTATGCAGCCCAACAATTCTTCTTCTTTCGTGTGACATGCACAGCCTAAAGTTGTAGGACAACTTGTTCTATTTGATCTTCTGTGCACGTCGAGTTGATTGCATTAGTCGAAACAGGGCAGACCACGTGAAGGTTGCAATCTTCCACCCCGCAGCCCAACAATAATGTCAGGTTACTTGACTTTTTTTCCTTCTAAGTATCAAAGCTCCATTCCAAGAATTACTATTTTGTAACTGGGTGATTTAAACTTTCAGCCTTAAACGTTATTTGATTTGTTTATTATTAATACACATTTAATTAGAGACTTACCGAACTAGCTGGTGCTGAAACCAGCTCTTGGTTTAGTGAGCTTTCACATGGCACTGAAAGATTAATTGCAGATACTGCAGTATCATTCACATTAGTGTCTTCCATATTCCTCATTAAAGTTGAATCTGATTAATAAAACAAAATGGTAATCTTGTTTTATTAGTTATTAAGATTACAGCAATACTGTTTTTTAACTTCAATGGTTCTCCATTTGTCAAGGAACATTATCTTCCCTTTTAAACTTCAGGTATTTTTCTATGAAATTCAGGTATGAGAAACTATTCACTCAAGTTGTGATACCACCAGTTAACTATTTTCTGTACTTTCTCCTATCAGACTTTTTGCAAACTCTTTATTGCAACAAATTGAATTGTGTATGGTATCAAATTGTCATCTAAGTTATTTAATCAATTATCAAAATTTCGACACTTTTGCAATGTTAGTCTTGCAATAAATTGTAGAGTTATTTTCACGACAATGTATTTTAAAACAAAATAACAACTGAGGGATTCTCCAGCCAAATAATGAAGTTAGTACAACTTGCATTATATACAGTGATTAATTTTAGCACTAAAAATAATTGAACATTCTGTTTTTTCCTTGAGTGAATGTTTTGCATGTGGCATGCATATGAATACAGTGGGCACCTTTATAAATTTGGAGCATAGCATTTAGAATGAAAGTTGAAAAATCACTTTTACTGTGTTGCAGCTCAACAGATTATCTTGATAACGTGGTACAATATAAAGTGACTAATTCAGCTATATCCATATTTACAGAAAAATACTCACTTTCCTTCAAGCCATTCCTGGTCATTATAGCAGCAGTGATTTTCACAGGATGAATCAATTTAACATTTCTCGGGAAAGTCTGCAATAGTAAAAATCACATATGTCTCTACTCGTGAATAACAATTAAAACAATAAAAATGACAAAATGCAGGTTTAATCAAATGACCAGAATAAAACTTAAGATATGCTAACAATTCAGCTCCCTCTACTATTTCAACATCATTCCATCAGTTTACTAATGATAGGGGAAGATTGACAACATTGTGTCTGTAATTAATTCATATATCACATGTATGGGTATATTCTTTGCACGGCCGGGTAGATGCCAGTTTCACTAGAGCATGCTACATTACTCAGCAGAAATCTATGTAGGGGGAGACAAATCTCATCAACATTACAAATTTATAACTTTCAATCAAAACTTGCCAGTTCTGATACAGGCCCCATAGCAGAAGCGTCCACGTCACGGGGCTGAAAACTAGAAGTATCCCGAGCTAATTCTGCTACCACTATCATCTATTACAACAAGTGATGGCTCCCACTGATTGTCACCGGAAGCTTGCGTCCTTTTCAGGACTGACGATGACAGCAATGTCAACATTTGAAACATGGAAGATGGACACGAAATTAAAATAAGCTCTGATACAAACAGAAAAGCCTGGAAAATTATTGAATTCTTATGCTGTCAAAGGCTTCATCATCAAGTAGACGTGGCTCAAACAAAAATACTACATGAAGTGACCCGCTTTTTAAAAAAAAGCTCAGCAACTGAGATTTCAGCTGCTTCTTACCTTAATTCTCCATTCCCATTTCATGCTCTATCCTTGTCCTCTTACACAGTCCCAGTGAAGCCCAGTATAAGTTTAAAGAACACCATATCTTCTGGTTCAGCATGTAACAACCCTCAGCATTCCCCCCCCCCCGCCACAGATTTCCAACTAATGCAAAACCTGCATTTGATCATTTTGTTCTAACATCCCCTCGCTCAGCTGCCCCTATTCATCTTGTTTCATCTATATTTCCTCCAGGCCAGATTAGCTGTGAACAAACTGCATCCTCTTTCAGTTGGCACCAGTACCATTTGAATTATACTGCCACCTAACTTTTAATAGTACCTGTACTGATGAAACGTAATCAAATTGAAATGTTTACAGTTTCTTTCCAGAGTTCTCCATTGTTTGATTCAGTCTCAGACAATTGCTAGGGAAAATGATGATTTGGTGACTCTGTAATATTCATGCTGGGCAGTGATGTCACTGGAACATTCCAGAAATAGTCTGTGTCTGGTCCTTTCCAATATTCAATTCTATTGTTATTGATTTATATTTCATATCCATTTGATTGTTTTAACTTCACACCGCTAGAGATAAATCTGGTGAATCAATATTACAGTCCCTCTGACATAATTTCCAAGATTGTACATGGGTCCTACAAAACCTCTTTACAATAGTATTATTTTCTCACTTTGTATTCCAACCTCCCTGAGTCAACATTTAATTTGTTGTTTTATTTTATGTAGATTAGGAGGTAAATGCTAACCCATATCTTTGGACCAGCACTTAACACATACAATTTGAAGAGGAGCACACTACACAATAAACCTCATACATGACACCCACTAATATATACAATATGCCTTTAATACCCAAAAAAACATTAAAGTTTGGTATTACCTGCTCATTTCTATGTGAACTTTTCTTTCCTGTTGCTTGTGGATTTCTGCCTCCATTTGTCTGTTTGGGAATGGGATCGCTTTCCTTTTTCATCACATCTGATGAGACCTATTACAAAATAACATTTACTTTCAAGTAAATGGCTATGCCCTGTGCATGTTGTCGTTGTATAAAAATGTTTCTTATAAGAAAACTGACCTACCACTTCCATTTTCATAAGCTGTGGTAGAGAGCTTTCAGCTTTCTTCTCCATTGCTGTGTCAGTTTTCTTCCAGGTTTCTAACCGAAGTCTTTCCATTACCTTAACCTCATCTTGAAGCTCTTGGTTTTCCTTAGTTAGTGCATCAATCTGATTTCGAAGTCTTGTGTAAGTACTTGACCATCTTAATTCTTTTCGTTTCAGTTCTTCTTGCAAGTCTGCAATCTGCTGTTTCAGAACCTAATCCCCAAAAACAAAAATAATTTTGAAATGTTTTGAATGGGCATGGCTATACTCGCCATGACATGATGTTATATAGAATACAAAGCAAGAAATCCCCTGTTCAACCCAAATACAGTGCCCTCATAATGTTTGGGACAAAGATCCATCATTTATTTATGTATAAACACTGCTGGAAATTCTACATGGTGAAACCAAAATGTATAAAAATAGCCTTAATTAAAATCTGACAATGTGCACTTTAACCACATGTGATTTCTTCTATTATAAATCTCAAATTGTGGAGTACAGAGGCAAATAAATAAATGATGGGTCTCTGTCCCAAACATTATGGAGGGCACTGTAATCTCTGCAAACATAAACTCCACAAACTTTTTCCATAGTACCTAGTTCTAATCACCAACCTGCACTTCAAATTAATCTGTTACTATTCTCAGCAATTCATGAGATGTTCAGTATTCTCACATTGCTAGTCACAAAGTCTTTTTGCATATCTCTTTTCAATTTGGAGATGAATTAAGTCATTAATTGTCCTAAGTAATATAATTTATCTTCCATTTTTCATATGTTCTCCCATTTTCAAGTTGCTGCAGGACTTTACCTGCTTTAGTTAAGACCAAAGTTGGACCCTTGAAGACTGAAAAAGGTGAATCTAGTATGGGGAACAAAGAAATGGCAGATGAGTTGAACAGGTACTTTGGATCTGTCTTCACTAAGAAGGACACAAACAATCTTCCTGATATAGTAGTGGCCGGAGGATCTGGGGTGACAGAGGAACTGAAGGAAATCTACATTAGGCAGGAAATGGTATTGGATAGACTGATGGGACTGAAGGCTGATAAATCCCCAGGGCCTGATGGTCTGCATCCCAGGGTACTTAAGGAAGTGGCTCTAGAAATCGTGGATACATTGGTGATAATTTTCCAATGTTCTATAGACTCAGGATCAGTTCCTGTGGATTGGAGGGTAGCTAATGTTATCCCACTTTATAAGAAAGGCGGGAGAGAGAAAACGGGGAATAGACCAGTTAGCCTGACATCGGTGGTGGGGAAGATGCTGGAGTCAATTATAAAAAATGAGATAGCCACACATTTGGATAGCAGTAACAGGATCGGTCTGAGTCAGCATGGATTTACGAAGGGGAAATCATGCTTGACTAATCTTCTGGAATTTTTTGAAGATGTAACTACGAAAATGGACAAGGGAGAGCCAGTGGATGTAGTGTACCTGGACTTTCAGATTTGATAAGGTCCCACATAGGAGATTAGTGGGTAAAATTAGGGCACATGGAATTGGGGATAGAGTGCTGACATGGATAGAGAAGTAGTTGGCAGACAGTTAACAAAGAGTAGGGATTAGCAGGTCCATTTCAGAATGGCAGACAGTGACTAGTGGGGTACTGCAAGGTTCGGTGCTTGGACCGCAGCTATTTACAATGTACTTCAATGATTTGGATGAAGGGATTCAAAGTAACATTAGCAAATTTGCAGATGACACAAAGCTGGGTGGCAGTGTGAACTGTGAGGAGGATGCTATGAGAATGCAGGGTGACTTGGACAGGTTGGGTTGGTGGGCAGATGAAGTTTAATGCAGATAAATGTGAGGTTATCCACTTTGGTAGCAAAAACAGGAAGGCAGATTGCGGTCTAAATGGCGTCAAGTTGGAAAAAGGGGAAGTACAACGGGATCTGGGGGTCCTTGTACATCAGTCTATGAAAGTAAGCATGCAGGTACAGCAGGCAGTGAAGAAAGCAAATGGCATGTTGGCCTTTATAACAAGAGGAATTGAATATAGGAGCAAAGAGGTCCTTCTGCAGTTGTACAGAGCCCTAGTGAGACCACACCTGGAATATTGTGTGCAGTTTTGGTCCCCTAATTTGAGGAAGGACATTCTTGCTATTGAGGGAGTGCAGCGTAGGTTTACAAGGTTAATTCCCGGGATGGCGGGACTGTCATATGCTGAGAGAATGGAGCTGCTGGGCTTGTACACTGTGGAGTTTAGAAGATGAGAGGGGATCTCATTGAAACATATGATTGTTAAGGGTTTGGACACACTAGAGACAGGAAATATGTTCCCGATGTTGGGGGAGTCCAGAACCAGGGGCCACAGTTTAAGAATAAGGAGTAAGCCATTTAGAACGGAGATGAGGAAACACTTTTTCTCACAGAGTGTGGTGAGTCTGTGGAATTCTCTGCCTCAGAGGGCGGTGGAGGCAGGTTCTCTGGATGCTTTCAAGAGAGAGCTAGATAGGCCTCTTAAAAATAGCAGAGTCAGGGGATATGGGGAGAAAACAGGAAAGGGGTATTGATTGGGGATGATCAGCCAAGATCACATTGAATGGTGGTACTGGCTCGAAGGGCCAAATGGCCTACTCCTGCACCTATTGTCTATTGTCTATTCTGTCATTAACTTGGAATAAAATTTGGAACCATCTAGGTAGAGCAAAGGATTCCATTAGTCAAAAACGAACTACTGCCTTTGGATCCTACGAAAATTGTTTACTTACAAATGGTTTGTGGCATAAGCAGGAATAACAAAACCTTCAAGTCGAGAGTTTCTTGTCATGTGTCCCACATAGGTCTATGAAATGTTGGCAGCCTGTTTGGGGCAGCGACTGCAATAGATCCCCTCGATGGTAGGGTGGTCAGAGCCGGATGGACTGGGCAGTGTTTACAACTTTTTTCAGCCTTTTCCGCTCCTGGACGCTTAAGTTGTCGAACTAAGCATGCTCTCTACTGTGCACCTGTAGAAGTTCGAGAGAGTCGTCCTTGACATACCGACTCTCCGTAATCTTCTCAGACACGTACTCTGCCTGCCAAGGCCTGCTGGGTTGCTGGGTCTGCCAAGTTCTAGGTTGATAACTATTTAAACTCTGCTTCTCACTCTAATTTCTGTCCTTGACTTCCACCATTGCCAGGATGAGGCCACACGCAGACTGGAAAAATAGCATCTCATATTCCACCTGGGTAGCTAACAAACCAAATGGTGTGAACACAATTCTCCATACAAGTAATCCCTCCCCTACCTCTCTCTTTTTCTCTTGCCCCTGCCCCACCCCAATGCGCACACATTTCTTCCACTACCCCATTCACCCTGATCTATTCCCCTCCATACAATTCACTCGTCCTTTCGTCACCTGTATCCATTTATCACTTGCCAGGCTTTGGTCTGCCTACACCTTTTTCCAGCTGTCTCCCCCCCTTCTCCATCAGTCTGACGAAGGGCCCCGACCTGCAACAACTGTTGATTCCCTCCACAGATGCTGCCTGGCCTGATGAGTTCCTTCAGCACTATTTTTGCTCAATATTCCAGCATCTGCAGTTTTTGGCTCAATAAAATAAGTTTATATCCATTATAACACAGACCAGATGGGTAATGACGTCAGTTATTGCCGATTGTCCACTATAACATAGAACGGTATTATCAGGTATGAGGTAGCTCTGACTGAAGAAGGGACCCAAAACGTCACCTATTCCTTTTCTCTAGAGATGCTGCCTCACCCGTTGAATTACTCCAGCATTTTTTGTCTATCTATGGTATTATTATTGTATACAGATGAAACAAAGAACTGCAGATGATGGTTAATACACAAAGGGACAAAGTGCTGGCATTGCTGGAGAACATGGATAGGTGACATCGGGACCCTTCCTCAGACTGATTCCGTCTCCAACACTGTGTTCATCCTTATTTTGACATCAACCATATAATTGTAAAATTGTAAAATATGAGGGAGAGAAGGGGGTGGGGAAAGTTGTTGAAACGTCTACACTCCCTCTCACACCCCCTCCCTCTCTACCTTCCCTCTCCGTCTCTACCACCATGTACGGTCATTTTCAACAACATTTTGTTCTTGATTTATGGATGATATTTATGCAGGACATACTATCCTTCCAACATGGCAATGTAGTGTGTATTATTTTGAAAAGTGTATCAGCATTTGGAAAAAAGGGGGGCAGGGGCAGCGGGTTCAAATTCCAAAAGAAATACATCACCTTTATCTCTTCTCTTTCCCTTTTGTCAGGAATAGCTCTTGCTGCTGCAGCGTACTTTTCAAAAACCATTCGCTCTTTTTGTAGTCGTTTTAATTCTTCTTTTTTGTGTTCTTCCAACTGAGTCAGCTCCTCAGCTTTCTTACGTTCAAAGTCTGCAATTTCTTTACTACAAATTAAAAGATATTTTTAGCAATTACTTTGTCTTCAACAACATTACATGTAACAACCTTCAAAATTGATAAGCACAGTAACTGCAGAAACATTAGTCAATCCAATCTGTCTCTGAACATTGTTGCCAATTAGTTAGCCAGATTATGCCATTTTAAATCTGGATCATGATAGAATTTAATTCTAGAAGATTTAAGTAGAAAGCAGTTTCCTAGAAAGCAAAACAAATTTAAGTTTAAAATTATTAAATATTTAAAAGAAACTTCTTCAAGCCATGGCTAACAATATATAAAATAACAAATATAGGTGGCAAAGATGACAAAATAAAATGACATCAGATTGAATTTTTTTTTTAAATCTGGTGGAAAATACCATGCTGTTCTACATAATGCATTCTCCTGAAGATCGGTCCCAATCCGAAACTTTAACTATCCATGTTCTCCTGAGATGCCGCCTGACCTGCTAAGTTACTCAAGCACTGTGTTTTTTGTTTGTAAACCAGCACCTCCAGTTCATCATTTCGAAGTTTCTCCATGCTAGTGGGATACAAGGCGATTGACGAATTATTAATCCGAACACTATTCGCATTCAGCAGACTCAATTGGTTGTAACATGATTTTGCTTGGAAATTAGACATGCTCAGAATTTAACAAATTAAAGGCAGTTCCAATTAGAATTGTTAAAGCTAATCAGAAAGACTAAACTTGTAATTGTTTTTCTAGATTTTTGAAGCAACTGAGCTCTGTTTCAAAAGTGAAGTACCCTCACATAAACATGAACAAAAACAAGTTGATATGCCAATGGTATCTATTTATTGATCTATATTATTATCTATCCATATCCATATCAATAATTATAAAACTCTGATCCTGGATGTATGTGTGTGTATTTATTTGTTTGTGTATAATCACATCTTCGCAAAAAAAAATTGAGCTAACGGTAATTTTTTTTACATAATCCAGTGGGGATTTTCCTCCTGGAGTCCAATATGCCTTATCTGAAAAATTCATGCTTTATTTCGCGAGTTATCTATGAAAATGTCCACAAAACCGATAAAACTTTGAAAATAAACAAGGGTCTCGCTGATGACATCACAATGGATCTGCTGCGCGTGGCCTGCGCTGTGTTCCATGCGCTGCTAGTGACGTCACCCCCCTCCGCCCAACTCGCAGTCCTTTAGATGATGTCCACTCCCCCCCTGCTGCCCGCTGCTCCCCTCCTCCTCCTGATCTCCTCTCCCCCTCCTCTCCCTCCCCGCTCTGTCTTTCTGCCCCTCTCTCTCCCCCTCTCCACTCCTGCTGCTCCCCCTCTATCCCCCCCCTCCTCACCCTTCTCTCCCCTCTCTCCTCCGCTCACTCTCTCCCCCTCCTCTCCCCTTCTCTCCCCCCTCTATCCCCCATCCTCTCTCTCTCTCCCCCTCTGAAAGAGTTAGTAATTAATTGATTGCTGCGATATTTAAGCATTCTCCTCTCACCATCTCTCTCTCTCTCTCTCTCTCTCTCTCTCCCCCCCCCCCTCTACCCTCTTCCCCCCTTTTTTTTCTCTATCCCCCCCTCTTTCTTTGTCTGTGCCCCCCCCTCCCTCTCCAGGCGCGCCTGCGAGGTGGGGGCTATGCGTGAGTGAATAGGGCGGGGATGGGGTAAAAGAAGCCAATGAATAATATTAATATAATATCAAGGGGATGGTTAGTCTGTGTGTGTGTGGGGTGGTTAGTGTGTGTGTGCGTGTGTGTGTGTGTGTGTGTGTGTGTGTGTGTGTGTGTGTGTGTGTGTGTGTGTGTGGGTGTGTGTGTGTGTGTGTGTGTGTGTGTGTTTGTGGAGGGTGGTTAGTGTGTGTGGGGTGGTTTGTGTGTGTGTGACGCCGCAGGCCGCCCCCCCCCCCCCCCCGCACCCGCGCGCGTTGAAGGGACGTGACCCGCTCCTCCTCACTGCTCCCCTCCTCCTCCTGCATATCCTGACCCAAGCCCCTCCTCTCTCAAGCCCCTCCTCTCCCCCCCCCCTCTCTCTCTACCCCCCTCGCCCCTCTCTCTGTCTCTGCCCCCTCTCTCTGCCCCTGCCCCCTCTGTCTCTGCCCTCCCTCTACCCCCTCCCTCTCCTGATGCACCAACGATTTAGGGGCTATGCGTGTGGATAGGGCAGGAATGGGGTAAAAAGAGCCAATGAATAATATTAATATAATATCAAGGAGGGTGGCGTGTGTGTGTGTGTGTGTGTGTGTGTGTGTGTGTGTGTGTGTGTGTGTGTGTGTGTGTGTGACGCCGCAGGCCGCTCCCTCTCACCGCAACCGCGCGTTGAGGGGACGGGACCCAACGGGTCCCCCTTAGTCCAGTAACTATTAAAACTCTGATCGCGTGTGTGCATGTGAGATCACATCTTACCTTTAGCACATCGAAAATACGATGGGCTAACGGTAATTATTTTACATATTCCGGTAGAGATTTATCCCCTGGAATCTGAAATAGTCTTATCTGAAAAATTCATGCTTTATTTCTCGAGTTATTAATCAAAATTTGAAAATAAAACCGGTCACAATGGATCTGCGTACTGCCATCATGGATCTGCGCGCTGCGAGTGAACAAGCCGAGTCAGGGCACGACTGCCCATTTGTGATTAAAGAAGATACCTGTGTTCAGCAAGATTTGACAGATATTTCCATGACAAACCCTGACTTAACTATGTATATAGATGGGAGTGCATCAATTGGATCTCTAGGTGAAAAACTTTCAGGATAAGTAATTATAGATCAGGATGGCAATAATGTGGAGGCAGCGACCTTTGAAACATCATTCTCTACAAAACAAGCGGAGCTGTTTGCCCTGTTAAGAGCTTGCATCTTAGGGAAGGACTTGGGAATCAACATTTATACTGATTTCAGATATACCTTTGGAGCGATCTGCGACTTTGGTCAGTTGTGGAAAACAGGGGATTCTTGACCTCAGCAGGAACACAGACTTCTCACCAGCAATTGATACCTGTTACAACCCCTTATGTTTCCAAAACAAATTGCCAAGAAGCTAAGGAAATGTCCCAAGGGTGTGGGGTGGTGGTACCTAAAATGATGAGGCTGACTAAAAGCACAGAAAAAGACAACTCTCCCTCAGAAAAATCAATGCTAACCATCTAAGATGTCAGTTATATAAATATGTGTTAGTTATTGTAGGCGTCTTTAGTAAATGGATTGCTTATCGTACCGTTGTTTTATTGCCTATTTTGTTGCATTATGTACACTCCCTTACACGTAATGGAAAGGGAGGAATGTTAGAAAACTGTAAAGCCACATGGTGGCACCCACATTTGATGAAAGAAGTATTACAAATTGTATCCCAGTGTCAGATTTGCCAGAGACACAACACTGGAAAAGCCGTGCGGACCGAACCAGGACGTATGCCTGTACTGCATCGGCTTTTCCAGTGCATTCAAATTGAGTTTATTGACTTACCTAGAATGTATTATTATAAACATTGCTTAGTTATTCTTTTCAGTCGATGGGTTGAAGCAATCCCTACTACTAATGCTACGGCCCAGTCTACTGTTGCTGTTCTGCGACGTGATATTATGCCACAATTCGGACTTCCTACTATTATTAATTCAGACAATGGGCCACATTTTACGGCTAAGGTTAATGACGAAACGTGTAGGCAATTGAACATTCGACAACAATTTAACTGTGTACATCATCCACAAGCTGCAGGGATTGTGGAGCGAGCTAATGAAATTTTAAAAAGCAAGCTTGCTAAACTAACTGAAGAGACAAAGCTTAATTGGGTCCTGGTTTTGCCTATGGCTTTATTTGCTATGCGTACCACTCCCCATTCTACTACTCAATTGACCCCCGCTGAAGTAATGTATGGGAGGCCCCTCAGGACTCCCTGGGGGGGCTGAAGAAGTTGTGGAGATAACCTATGATCTCTATGCCTTGGATAAATGATTGATGACATACATGCGATTACTAATGGATTTTGTCAGTTTTGCATTCAGTTTTGCATTTTGCGTTCGAGAGGCACAATGGTCCTTAGAAGAACCACCTAAGGAAGGACTGCTACAGGCTGGCAATTACGTTCTGATACGCAATTGGGATCGAGAGAAATTGGGTGGCTGCTGGAGAGGTCCATACCCTGTAGTTCTCACCACTCCAACAGCCGTTAAAGTAGAAGGACACCCTCGGTGGGTACATAACCCTAACTGCAAGAAGACAGCTGCACCGAGCCACGAATAAAGGCACTTTTGCCATAGCTTGGTACTGGACAGTATTCATTATTATCAGTTCCCTGACCCCGATAACTGAACCATGGGAGAGGAATCTTAAAGCTCATGCATACGCAGTTTCACTCCAACTGATCAGTCCTGCTGGGTCTGCGCAGCAATGCCAAGAAATGGGAAGGGAGGGATTCCCCTGGTCCCTATCCCACTGAATAACACTGAAATGTATGCCTTACAGTGTTTCTCCTCTTCCTTTAATAAAACGTTCTGTTGGGGTAACAGGGAGGGTTCTTCAAAGTACGACAACTTTAAGGGATGGTACATCCCACCTTTTAAGGTGGATTGGAAAATTTATGTTAAAAAAGGGGCATAGCTCACACGATTAAAGATAATAGAAGCTCCCCAGAACCCTCTCTACCCCCCTCTTTACCCCCTCCCTCTCTACCCCCCCTATGAGGGGAACTCCAGCACTCTAACCCGTTAGGCCCCGCTCAGCTCAGCTGGGACACGCTCGGCTCCGCTGGGACCCATTCAGCCCCGCTGGGACCCGTTCGGCCCAGTTCGGCTCCGCTGGGACACGCTCGGCCACGTACGCTCGCCTCGGCTTGGACCCGTTAAGCCCAGTTCCATCGGCTCCACTCAAAGAGGTGAGGGATGGATTGGGGGAGTGGAGAGGAAAAAAATCCTGGGGAATTGTGGAGGGAGTGGGGGGGGAATTGAGGGAGAGGAGGGGGTAGCTAGAGTTGTTCAAACGTCTACCCCGTCCCTCTTTACCCCCCTCCCTCCCTCTCTACCCTCCCTCCCCCCAACTCTACCCCCTCCCCCCAACTCTACCTCCCTCTCTCTAACCCCCTCCCTCTGCCTCTCTCCACCCCCTCTCTACCCCCCCCACCCTCACTTCCCCCTCCCCTCCCCCTCCTCTCTACCTCCTCCATCTCTACCCCCCTCACCCTCTCTACCCCCTCCGTCTCTGCCCCTCTCACTCTCTATCCCCCTCCTTATCCTCGCAACCCACTCCCTCTCTACCCCCTCCCTACCCTGCTCACCCTCTCTACCCCCTCCTCCTCTACTCCCCTCCCTCTCCAGCCTCGCCTGCACAGTAGGGGGCAAAGTGTGAGTGGAAAGGGCGGCAGATGGGGGAAAAGGAGCGAATGAAAGCTATACTTGAAATTAAATAAATCAACGTTCAAATCCTGGGTTGTAAGCTGCCCAAGAGAAATAAAAGGTGCTGTTCCTCCAATTTGCGTTTGGCTTCACACTGACAGTGGAGCAGGCCGGGACAAAAAGGTCAGTTTTGGAATGGGAAGGAGAGTTAATTTATTGACCTGCTCCATTATAATACATTTGACATCAACACTACATTTGTAAAGGTCCCCAGAACCTGACTGCTGTTAAACAAAGCTCCCAGGTTTAATATATTTAGATGAACAGTCTGCAGACTTCAATTTGGATTTGTGTCACAATTATAAAACAAACAATTATAAAACATAGATTACAAGACCTACACCAAACCCAAACCAATTAGGAGCATTCGATCCAATTTGCGATCCCAGCTACAAAGACAGATGTGTACAGCAATTCGTACTTCCCCCGCACAATTAAAGCATGGAATAATCTCCACCCTACTATAGTTACCCAACCAGATGCAACTAAATTTAAAGTAGCTCTCTCTTCCCAATAACCCTTTCTGGCTTAAGTCCTCCCTCCATCACCTCCAGTTTAAATTCCATTTGGAATATTTTGGAGGACCAAGAAACCAAGAACCAAGAATGGAAAATCAGTTTGAAGAGAACCATAGACCAGGTTCCAGAATGCGAATGGAAGTAAGCAGATGGGGAACTGATCTCTTATACCACAAACCTTGCAGCACCATCCACCTTAGACGCTGAGGATTCCAAGTGCCCCATGGTCACTTCGTGCCAAAGCCACTAATTTACCTCAACATTTCAACATTGGATAATTTCCAAATTGGAATTATCAGATTTACTCCACAGGTCAATGTTCCTGATCAGTAAACTATGTGCTTGATAGTCCAGGGAACCAGAGAGCGGTGTTCAAATCCCTCTAAGGAATCTGTGGGATTTAAATCTAACTAAATAAATCTGAAGAAGGGTCTTGATTCAAAATGTCACTTATCCACGTCTTCCAGAGAGGCTGTCTGACGCACTGAGTTGCAACAGTGTATTTTTTGGTTAACCAGCATCTACAGTTCCTTCTGTCTCTCTTAATTAAATATTAATTAATATTAATTATAATATCAAGGGGGGGTGGGCTAGTGTGTATGTGTGCGCAGGGTGGTTAGTGTGTGTGTGTGCATGACGCCGCAGGCTGCTCCCACCCCCCCGCGTTGAGGGGACGGGACCCAACGGGTCCCTCTTGGTCTAGTAAATATTAAAATCATTTCAAAAAGACTAAAATGAGTAGTAAATCAGCCTGCCTTGGGCATCAGTAAATACATCATACTGATTTCATACATATTTTTTTTTAAAGAGGTTCCTGGTTCCAAGAATTCAGCAAAATGTTCCCTGTAAAATAACACATCATTCCTGACTCTCTTGATTTGCCTTCAAATATTTTGACATTTTTCATTTGCAGGAAATGAAAATAACAGTGTTCAGATTTCAAGGGGCTATAATTGTTGCATCCCTGTTTTAAAAAGAAAATATCAGACAGGGAATAAAGTATTAAAAACACCGAAGAGCGACTAGCAAAATTCTACAAAAGATATGCAAGAGAAAACTATAACTGATGCCAAATAGTGCTCTGTGTTGCATGATGCGCACGCAGACTTGTGTTATTATATTAACTTTTGATATGACGTGGCAAAACGTCATTACTTCGGCAAAGGAAAATAAAATGGCCCAAATGCCTTCTACTGAAAAGAACAGTGCACTTACCTAAGGTCCTTCATTGCTTTCTCTTTATCATCTCGGAGTTTAGCCAGTGAAGTATTTTCTGCTCGAAACTGGTTAATTTCAAATTCCAATTCTAATAGTTTCTCTTGCATCAACTTGGACTGGACACCACTACCTAGTAAACAGTACAATGTGTTTTATTTGATTTTTAATTTATTTTTTTACTTTCTTCAACACTGCTATAGACATACAGGTGCACAACCTTTTATCCGGAGTTCCGGAAACCGAAAAACTCCGAAAACCGGCCATTTTTTCCAGGATGTCGTCTACGCACCAAAGCTCGCGTTTGGCGCCAAACTTGACCCGAAACGACCCACGGTCAACCCAGGTCTGTACTACTGTAGCGGCTGCCTCCTCCACGGAGACCGGGGAGACACTTAAACATCTGTAAATCATTGCTTAAATGTTAGTCAGTTAGTTTGGAGGGCTTTTATGTGAAGGGGTAAACTTTAATTCTTAGTCCTCTACCTGGTCGGAGAGGCGGGGAGCGGTCAATGCCTTACCGGGTCGCCGTGCAGTAAGCTCCGCAGCACTGGGGCTGCGGGCGTCCGCGCGCGGGCGGCGCCGGTTGTAGCTCCGACCCCGGCAACTCTACCCCTGGCTGCGAGGCACTCCAAATCCACCGCCGCCCGCGGCCGGACTCCCGCAGCCCCAGCTCCGCGAATGTTGGAAGTCGGCGGCGTCGCAGCGCTGGGATACCAGCGGGGAGCGGGCAATGCCTTACCGGGTCGCCGTGCGGTAAGCTCCGGAGCGCTGTGGCCGCCGACTCCCAACATTCGCGGAGCTGGGGCTGCGAGCGTCCGGCCGCGGGCGGCTCTGGATTTGGAGCGCCTCGCAGCCAGGGGTAGAGTTGCCGGGGTCGGAGCTCCAACCGGCGCCGCCCGCGGCCGGACGGAGCCCCCATCTCCGCGATGTTGGGAGTCGCCGACCAGGTAGGGGACTAAGAATCAAAGTTTCCCCCTTTCCCCTTTACCCCCCCCCCCCCCCCCCCCCCCCCCCCCCCCAGACTTTTCAAGCCGCCCGCGCTACCTTCCTAATCTACGCTAAAAATCTTCCATTCGGAAATCCGAAAATGTCCGAAATCCGACAAGTGTCTGGTCCCAAGGCTTTCGGATAAAAGGTTGTGCACCATCCATGATTGAAAATAAGGAAGAGATTACATTTCCGCTGTGACTCTAATGCCTGTAAAACATTAAATCATACATACATTTCCTTAATGCTAAATTAATGTTGTGTAACCTCAACATTATTAAACAGTAAATATTTAAAAAATAAGTACATTTTTCTTTTGTGACTGGTGCAGCTATATGTTGCTACTTTTATCTCACCAGACAGCACTTTCCCAATCCCCAGCTACTTTGTCTCCCCAACCATCATTATTTAAGAGAATCCCCAACAAAGTATATCAAATCCTTTATCCACTTTCCCGTATTTCTATAAATCGTGCTGACTCAAAAGCCAAATGGGGTCCTTTACTTTGATGTTGAACTCTCCCTGTATAACATACATAAGTTCATAATTGATAGGAGCAGAATTAGTCCATTGGCCCTTCATCTACTCTCTGGCTGATCTATCTCTTCCTCCTGACTCCCTTCTCCTGCCACCTCCCCATAACCCCTGACACCCATACTAATCTAGGGCTCTCGCTTAACTTTTTTTCCCTGTTGCCAGTAGGGCAACCTTGGCAGCTTTTTAGGTTGCCAAATGACAGTTTAGGTGGTCATTTAAGATGGCTTGCATGACGCGTGCGATAATGTGCTGGGACGAAGTGCGTAGTTATCAGTCAGAATTATGCTCAATGAAGCATTCACATATTATTTCCGCTTCAAATAAAGTCAAACTAAACATATTCACCAATCAAAACATGATATATACCACAATGACATGCAGCAAAATTATAATACAGTATCTCAACTCTTTTTACACATTGCAATTAATGCAATTTTTATTATTTCTTTCCTCTTCCAAACAAAAATGTGGTTAGATTATTCAGCGTATAGAAACATAGAAAATAGGTGCAGGAGAAGGCCATTCGGCCCTTCGAGCCTGCACCGCCATTCAATATGACCATGGCTGATCATCCAACTCAGTATCCTGTACCTGCTTTCTCTCTGATCCCTTTAGGGCCACATCCAACTCCCTCTTAAATATAGCCAATGAACTGGCCTCAACTACATTCTGTGGCAGAGAATTCCAGAGATTCACCACTCTCTGTGTAAAAAATGTTTTTCTCATCTCGGTCCTAAAAGATTTCCCCTTTATCCTTAAACTGTGACCCCTTGTTCTGGACTTCCCCAACATCGGGAACAATCTTCCTGCATCTAGCCTGTCCAACCCCTTAAGAATTTTGTAAGTTTCTATAAGATCCCCCCTCAATCATCTAAATTCTAGCGAGTACAAGCCGAGTCTATCCAGTTTTTCTTCATATGAAAGTCCTGACATCCCAGGAATCAGCCTGGTGAACCTTCTCTGTACTCCCTCTATGGCAAGAATGTCCTTCCTCAGATTAGGAGACCAAAACTGTACGCAATACTCCCAGGTGTGGTCTCACCAAGACCTTGTACAACTACAGTAGAACCTCCCTGCCCCTATACTCAAATCCTTTTGCTATGAATGCTAATTACCATTCGCTTTCTTCACTGCCTGCTGCACCTGCATGCCTACTTTCAATGACTGGTGTACCATGACACCCAGGTCTCGTTGCATCTCCCCTTTTCCTAATAGTCTACTTTCCTGTTGTTGCCACAAAAGCGGATAACTTCACATTTATCCACAACTTGTGATCAACTTGTGTCAATAAATCCTGGACCATGATAATATATATGCTTAACCATGCACACTACAGATTGATGCAAGCATGTTTTCTGTGAAGGACTGAAAATTATCATGACATGGCCATAGCATGGGTTGTTATTGCTATTGGTACAGAAACACTCTCGTTTCCCACATAAATTATCCACAACAAAATATACAGGTTGCAAGGAATTTTCTAAAGGCATTTTATGATAATAGCTGTTAAAACTGACTATACCCATCTGACAGATTAAACATTACACTAACTAACAAGAGATGGCCAAAGGACATAAATGCAGCAAATGTTCTTTTGGTAATATATTTAAAGGTGTCAAGACACCACATTACCGGATATTCAGATTAGATGTATGCGTTGTGAACAGCAATGGAGATAGTTTGTAAGCAACAAATTAAAAATAAATTGTTGATAACCGCTTTTTCCATCATTCCCACATCAGAATTAAAGTTAAAATTTCAACTGAAATATTTCCTGACCAAATTTGTGATGTATATGACTGACTGTCGAGTAAAACCTGGATAAATTCAACGTATAGTTGTGAATGTTGCTCATTAAATAACTACAGTATTGATACTCCACATTAAGAGCATTGATTTGCCGTTAAAATGAATTCTGTAATAACGTGTCAACGGAAACAGTGACAATCGAACATTGCGCTAAATGCAGCTCAACGCTGCCTGTATTGCCTGGTCATGCCTGGACTGATGACATATTTCCCGTAAATCCAGGCAGGGATAACCTGGCGCGACAGGCAGAGTTGAGCTGGGTTTTGCGCTGCTTCTCTGCGCTGGCTGTGGGCCTGCGGGCACCGCTCCCGTCTGACTCCCGACGTCTCTGGCCACCCCCGGGCGTGGGTGGGGGCTCTCGGGTGGGGACCTCCCAAAACAGGGGGGAAGTGCCCCCCCTCCCCGGGATTTCCACCCCTGGTCCCTGACAATCACCAAGTGTTGCCGCCAAAGGGGGAGGCAGTTGGGATCTCCTCGCCACTGCCTCCCCTCCTCCGCCAACCAACAGGAAGGTGCGGGTCCGAGCGGTGCAGATGCTTCAGACGGCGGAAGGGGGCCTCCCCCTGCCTCCCTCCCTCCCGGTCTCGGCGTACGAGAAGATTTGTTTTGAAAGCGCCACTAGTGTAGTGGCCCAGCAGCGGCCCTTATCACGGGAGGCGGGAGATGGAGCCGCCGCTGCTGCTGCTGTTCGGGGCCCGTCATTCGCTCCGACCCTCCGTCACCCCGCATCTAGTATCTTTCCCACGCATTAGAGCCGTCACCGACCAGAAACGTCACGTTCCTTTTCTCCAGAGATGCTGCCTGACCCGCTGAGTTACTCCAGTTTTTTGTGTCTATCTTCGGTACAAACCAGTATCTGCGTGCCAGGCTGGGCAAAATGACTCGGCGTTTAGGTTACCCGGCGGCACTTTGGGTGGTCAGTGGCACCCGGGCAACCGCTAATTTCGAGCCCTGTAATCAAGAATCTATCTATGTGTCTTAAAAATATCCATTGACTTGGCCTCCACAGCCTTCTGTCCTCATTTCCTTTCGTCCCTTAATTAGGCTATGACCTCTGGTCCTAGATTCTCCCACTAGTGTAAACATCCTCCACATTCACTCTCTCCAGGCCTTTCACTATTCAGTAAGTTTCAATGAGGTTAGGTTCCCCTTCATCCTTCTAAACTACAGCAAGTAGAGGCTCAATGCCGTCAAACATTCATCATATATTAACTAATTCAATCCTGGGATCATTCTCGTAAACCTCCTCTGGACCCTCTCCAGCGCCAACACATCCTTCCTCAGATGTGGGGCCCCAAAATTGCTCACAATACTTCAAATGCGGCCTGAAAGAGGCCTATAGTGCCTCAGCATTACATTCATGTTTTGTATTCTAGTCCTCTTGAAATAAATGCTAGCATTGTGTTTACCTTCCTTACTACCGATTTGACTTGCAATTAACTTTTTGGGAATCCTGCACCAATACTCCCAAGTCAATTTGCAGCTCCGATTTCTATATTCTCTCACCATTTAGAAAATAGTCTACGCCTTTGTTCCTACTACCAAAATGCACGACTCCACACTTTGCTACGCTGTTTTTCATTTTCCACTTCTCTGCCCATTCTCCCAACCTGTCCAAGTCCTTCTGCAGATTCCCTGCTTTCTCTACACTACCTGCCCCTCTGCCTACCTTGGTATCATCTGCAAACTGAGCCATGAGGCTTTCAATCCCCTCATCCAAATCATTAATATAAAACGTGAAGAGTATCGGCCCCAGCACTGACCCCTGCAGAATTCCACTAGTCATTGGCAGCTAACCAGAAAAAGCCCCCTTTATTGCCAATCTCTGCCTTCTGCCACCCAGCCAACCTGCTATCCATGCTGGCATCTTCCCTTTGATACCAGTAATGGAATAGAACATAAACAAGTAATAATATTTTCCAGCCCATTATGTCTGCTCTGTCATTCAATTGGCTGATTTTTAACCTCGGATGCTCTTTTATATATCAACCCTAACTCTCGCAATCCGCTTTATATTCAAAAGTCTTATTAATTTTGAATGTAGTAAGAAACTGCACCTCTTGGTTAAGGAACTCAAGAGGTGAAGAAATTATCCACCTCTGTCTTGAATGGTTGAACTCCTAGTTGAAGCTTTCCCAGCTAGACAAAATATCCCTGCATGTAGTCTATCTAACCTTTGATGCTAGGACTTGAACCAGTTTTTCCAGTTCCACTTTCAGGGCACCATAATGTTTGGGACACATGACTTCACAGGTGTTTGTAATTGCTCAGGTGTGTTTAAATGCCTCCTTAATGCAGGTATAAGAGAGCTCTCAGCACCTAGTCTTTCCTCCAGCCTTTCCATCACCTTTGAAAACTTTTATTGGTTTTTCAACATGAGGACCAAATTTGTGCCAATGAAAGTCAAAGAAGCCATTATGAGACTGAGAAACAAGAATAAAACAGCCAAACCTTTGGCTTAACAAAATCAAATGTTTGGAACATCATTAAGAAGAGAGCACTGGTGAACTTACTAGTCGCAAAGGGACTGGCAGGCCAATGAAGACCTCCACAGCTGATGACAGAAGAATTCCCTCTGTAATAAAGAAAAATCCCCTAAAAAAACCAGTCCAGGCATTACATTTTGGGCTTCAGCCCCATCCTGCGCTTTGGCCGTTTGTGTGTGTGTGCGTGTGGGAGGGAAGAGAGAGAATGGAGGGAGGGAGAGATGGGAGGGAGAGAAGGGAGGGAAGTAGAGAAAGAAGGAAGGGAGGGAAGGAAGGAGAGAAAGAAGGGAGGGAGGGAAGTAGAGAAAGAAGGGAGGGAGGGAAGTAGAGAAAGAAGGGAGGGAGGGAAGTAGAGAAAGAAGGGAGGGAGGGAAGTAGAGAAAGAAGGGAGGGAGGGAAGTGGAGAAAGAAGGGAGGGAGAGAAGGAGAGAAGGAAGGGAGGGTGAGAAGGAGAGAAAGAAGGGAGGGAGAGAAGGAGAGAAAGAAGGGAGGAACGGAGAGAAAGGGAGATAAAGAAGGGAGGGAGGGATGGAGAGAAGGGAAGAGAGAGGAAGGGAGGGGAGGGGAGGAGAGAGGAGGGAGGGGAGGGAGGGGGAGAGGGGAGAGGAGGGAAGGAGAGGAGGGAGGAGAGGAGAGGAGGGAAGGGAGGGAGAGGGCTGACGACAGGAGCGGATGCCGGGGTCTGGGCGGACGGGTGTGAGCTGAGGCTGAGGTTTCTAAACGCTGCTCCAACCCCCGGCCCGGCCCTCCCTGTATTGTTCACCGCGTCTCCCCCAGGGAGAGAGAGGGGTGGAGCCGGGGCTATATGCGTGAAGCACAGCGACTGGAGGGGCGGGAGTGCTGCCCCGGGACTGTGAGAGAACGACCCACCTCCCCCTCCTCCATTCCCCCTCATGCCCCCTTCCCTGTCTACCTCTTTCTTCCCTCTCCACCCCTCTACTTTCTCCACCCCTCTCCCCCCTCCACCCGGGGTAGATCTACCCGAGCCGAGAGTAGATTACTCCGGCGCAGGGCCCAATTGGTCCAATTGGCTTATGGCCGGCCCTGAATTAAGAGGCTACACTGCAAGATGCAAACCACTGGTTAGCAGCAAAAAGAGGATGGCCAGGTTACAGTTTGCCAAGAAGTACTTAAAAGAGCAACCAGAGTTCTGAAAAAAGGTGTTGTGGACAGATGATACAACTTTCATTGTCCTATCTGGGACACATGACAATAAACTCTCTTGACTTGACTCTTGCTGATGGTAGTAGCATAATGAATTCTGAAGTGTATAGACACACCTCCTATCTGCTCATTGTCACCTGAAAACTGATTGTCCGGCGGTTCATTCTACAGCAAGACAATGATCCCAAACATACTGTTAAAGCAACAAAGGAGTTTTTCAAAGCTAAAAAATGGTCAATTCTTGAATGGCCAAGTCAATCACCCAAACTGAACCCAATTGAGCATGCCTTTTATATGCTGAAGAGAAAACTGAAGGGGATTAGCACCCAAAACAAACAAGCTAAAGATGGCTGCAATCACCAGAGAAGACACCCAGCAAATGATGATGTCCATGAATCGCAGACTTCAAGCAGTCATTGCATGCAAAGGATATGGAGCAAAATACTAAACAAGGTTATTTTCATTCACATGACATTGCTGTGTCCCAAACATTATGGTGCCCTGAAATGGGGGAACTATGTATAAACACTGCTGTAATTTCTACATGGTGAAACCAAAATGTATAAAATTGGCCTTTATTAAAATTTGACTGTGCACTTTAACCACATGTGATTGTTTTCTATTACAAATCTCAAATTGTGGAGTACAAAGGCAAATAAATAAATGATGGGTCTTTGCTCCAAACATTATGGAGGGCACTGTATATATTTTAGTTTGAAAGCCTAAAGTCATGGTGGATGACAGACCACTTACTACTTGTCAACAATGTTCTTTAATGCAGATTATGTTCTCGACTTGATTTCCAATATCCCTGAAGGTTCAGCTTCTTTTCAATTACTCAGACACACACACACAGCAACTCAATGCAATTATGTTGGGCGATACCAAAGTTGGGCGATACCAAGTTCATAACTGGCTGCTCTTTATGTATCTATTTCTGCCGTGTTCCGTTAGACGTTTTCTAACCTTTTCCGATTGCACAAATTTTCCCCATCCACCCAAATTTCTCAGTGTTCGACTTAATCTGTCTTGCTTATTTGTTTTTCACTGTGTATCACTTAGCTGGAATACTGCATTCAGTTCTGGTCACACTTTGGGAAAGATGCGATGGTGCTGGCGAAGGTGCAGAGATTAACTGGCCTGTTGCCTGGGATGGAGTATTTCAGTTAGGAGGGGAGACTGGAGGGGTTAGATTTGTTTTCCCTGAAGTGGGGAAGGTTATGAGGAGACATGATTGTGGTATGTAAAATCAAAAGAGGTATGGATAGACTAGACTGCAGGACACTTTTCCCCATATGAGGGGTAAATAAAACTAGAGGACATAGATTTAGGTTAATGCTAATAAAAACCTTGGGGGAACCTTAGGGGGTCCATTCTCACCCGAGCATGGTGATTGTCTAGAATGCACTGCCAGAGAGTGTGGCAGGAGCACAGTCACTGACAGCATGTATAAAGTGACTAGATGAGCACTTTAAAAAATCGCACAGGTATAGATGGCTATGGTCCAAGAGCCGGTAGGCAAGATTAATACTGATGAATGCCCATTGGTTGGTGTGGACATAATTTGACCGTTTTCGTGCTGTATGGCCGGCTTGTTTGGAAATAAGATCAAAGGAATTGCAACCAATCAATAGAGAAAAGGCAAAGTTCAATTGCTGGTGAAGCCTTTTTAATTTACAATCAATTTGATGTTCATGGTTTATCTTCACAGCTTTAAATTTCCATTCCATCCTACTCTATATCACCATTGATGGACTGACCACAACCTAAATGAGTACATATAAAGTTCAGGCCAAAAACAAAACAGATTATTTTAAATATACCAAAAAGGTATTGGAGATGTTACATTTAAAACCAGTGGCTGTTTGGAAATTATTTTTCTTCCCTCGATCTGAGATGCCTGAAAGATGCTAAATAACTTTTATATCAAAATGAAAAATGATGTGAACTATACCTGATGGTTTGTCATTCACGATTTTAGATTTCTGTTCCAGCCCTTGAAGAGACTCAGGCTTTGACTTGGGTTTCAGTGAAGGAAATAATCTTGTGATTAGATCCGATGTAGGAGGGGATTCTTCAATTTTGTTCAAATAGTTTTCACACTCAATCTCTTTTTTAGCAGAAGCAATTTTTCTTCTCATAACTTTATCCTCAGTAACTTTACTGGAAGAGATACTTTGAGTTACTAATACAGAGGTATGGACAGGCACTGCTGAGCTATCTTCAACCTTAATGAATTCAGTTTCATCTTGGTCAGTCCATGTTTGGTCATCATCAAACTCAACCTTTTCTTGATGCAAAGATGTGCTGATTTTGCTTGCAGTATAAAAGAGAGAGGAATCTGCTTTCTGGCTCAACCCAAGTTTATCTTTTTCTATCATAGTCACCATTTCATCATCATCGTCACCATCATCAGATGACAGGTCAAGATCCGTGTCCATATTCTTGTCTTTGTTGAAACTGTCCGTTGGTTGTTTTCCACACACAGATTTAGGATCATCTTCTTTGTCACTACTGCAGATCACTGACCGCACCCGTGTTTTATTGTCATTTGTCAGTGTACAATCAAGATCTCCCTCCGAATCTGAAGTGGTGTCACTAATAGCATACTGATATTCTTGGGAATCACTTTCAACATTTTGCTTCACTGCTTCATTGCTGACTGGTGGATCAAAAATACTTTTGCACTTTGTCTCTAATACCACACAATTACTTTTAACATTTTCTTTATCCCTATTAGCCAGATTTCTGGTGTGCTTTGTATCACGTGAACTTTCAAGCATTTTATGATGTTGAACAGATTTTATTGGGGTGGAGGACAACCTGCGATCTTTGTTGTATTGCCAATCATTGTGTACCATTTTTAGCACAAAAGAAGAATTACTGGAGAAGGAAAGTTCTTCAGCTGCCTGCTCCAAAAACTCAAACTCATTCAATTCAACGATTTCTTTTGCATTGTCCTTGTTCCAGTTCTCCACCTTTTTCTGAAATGATCTCTCTAGTGAATTCTCAACTCCACTTTTTGCTCTTTCAGTTGGGCAAGTGGGAAGTATATTTTCTGCACTTTTTTGCAATCTCTCAGCTTTACATACTGATGTTAGTTTTTGCAGAGATTTACCGTCTTGTCCAATTTGTTTTGTCTTTATTTGTTCATACTCCTGAACCACATTTATACAACCTGTTTGATAGACATTTTGAACATGAACTTCGGATGCATGTATTATTTTCTCTGCCTGCCGAGGTGACTGGAAGACATCATCTTCATTACAATTTCCTGAGACAGCTACTTTTTTAATGCACAGTGCAGAGTAGTTCTTTCCTTGTCCAAATGCCTTTGGTTTGTTGCCAATCCTGGTTGAGACGGTATTATGTCTTTCCTTGTTTAAAAGTGTCAATTTCCTCAGCATCGGTTGACAAGTTGGCTTCTTTAAACTTACAGAATCCTGGTCGGTTAGGTTTTCTTCCCAATCGGGTTTGATAGTTGCTACATTACTCGACTTGATTTTTGAAAATCTTGCTAGTCCTTCACCACGCTTCAAAAACTTATTTTTGGTGCCTTTATCCTCAGAGAATTCTGGAAGTAACTATAATAACAAGATTATGATTAAGAACTTAATGACTACTTAAGGAAACAGTTAATAAATCTGTTAAATAAATCGAGTTAAAGGAAAAGAAAGAAGTTATACCATGTATTTTTAAAACCATACAATGTACTTCCTGCAAGAATGTAATTTGACATTTTTCAGATACAATATTTTAGGAGTAAAAAGGTTAATTAGCAATACAAAAAACTAAATCTAGTCATTAAAAGCATTCCAAGGCATTAAATATTAGACATAACTTTCTACAGCAGAAATTCATTTTAAATTCCTATAATGTCTGAAGAAATTAATATCAAAATTTAATAAAGTTAACAGGAGAGTAGCACAAATTATCCAGAAATGTGCTGATTTGTAATGCACCATTGTTCTCCACTACAATTATATTGTGCAATCTAAACATGCTGCAGTTAAACCACAACCTCCCCCCCGAAAAGAAATATCCATATTATATGTATGGGCATCGTTACATTTTTAAATAACTTTTTCTCTTCCTCCACATTATTTTAGAACGGCAGTAAATGTCCAACCCACAGAACAACATATCTCCATACATTGTCTAAATTTGGCTTATTCCAAGTAGACAGTACTTTTTGGATTTCAACCAAAACTGATATGCTCTCTGTTTAAAGACAGATAGGAAAGATATCAACAGCAGTGTCCCAGTTCCTCAATAAACTCTCCCAGCTTCCTGGCCATCATTCCTCTTAAATGAATGTTAACAAGATTAGTTTTGTGTTTCTTCTCTGCTACATGTGGCTGCCTACACGATGATTTCAAAATAATCCATGATTTGTGAAATTTTTTAATAAGCTGCAGCAAAAATAACAAAACCTACCCTGATTAACAACATTACATTACAACATTAAGTAGGCTTCCAATAAACATCCCCGTCTGGGAACCCCCCCCCCCCACCTCCCGGGACTTGCACCTTTATCATTCCTCCCCCCATATCTCTTCATGGAGAACTATCTATGTTCTCCAGAGATGCTGCCTGTCCCGCTGAGTTACTCCAGCACGTGGTGTCTTTTTTAATGAAGAACTTAAATCATCTGATTCAGAAGGAGTCAATCATATAGCAAATAAGCACATACGAGTTTCCCAACATTTAGAGTTTAAGGCTTCATATGGTAACAAAGCAAAGTTGAATTAAAGCAATTGTGCCCAGTCAATCAAGCGGAGTAATCAGTTACTCCACTATCATTGAGAAGTTGCTGTGGCATCTTTCTTTAATTCTTTAAATTGTTTTCCGAGTTAATGCCCTTAATTTACAGTACAATACAGTAAAACACATCATTAAGTGATGTTCTTTACCAATACCATTTGTTGAATTCTGATAATTCAGTAGAATACACCTCTGAGGTATAATATTTATCTGTTGCTGCTGCGACATTAAATCGTCAATTGTACATCCGATTTTGAGAAGGCTAGATTTACTGTTCCAAACACAAACCGGTAATTGCTTCAGTTCAAGTTGCTGTTGTTGCAGTCTCTGTTCTTCCATTTTCATCTGCTTCTCCAGGAACTCTTCAAATGTTTTTTTTCCTCCACTGACTCCAGGCTTGATTGGTCTATCGGGGAGAGATAATATCTGTAGAACTGTTGTATTTCCAAAAATAGATTCATAATCTGCTAATTAAAATGTCTGCTTATACAATACTGAAAATAATTTAATTATACTGCACCAAATATGCACAACTACCTTATTAGTTTTTAATTACGTGGCAAATTAAGCCTTGGGTCAAGTTTATTAGTATAACAAAATAGACTCATTTGAAACTTGATATCAAGAGTCAAGAGTCAAGAGTCAATTTAATTGTCATTTGGACCCCTGGAGGTCCAAACGAAATGCCGTTTCTGCAGCCATACATTACACACAAATAGACCCCAGACACAACATAATTACATTTTACATAAACATCCATCACATAGCTGTGATGGAAGGCCAAAAAAAACTTATCTCTCCACTGCACTCTCCCCCCCGATGTCAGAGTCAAAGTCAAAGCCCCCAGCTGGCGATGGCGATTGTCCCGCGGCCATTAAAGCCACGCCGGGTGATGCGAGGTCGCACACCGGGTCTTGGTGTTGGAGCCCCCGGTGTGCGCGCGCAAAGTCCCGCGGCCATTCCAGCCGCGCGGGGCGGTGATATAAGGCTCCGCTCCAGGAGCTCTTCAACCCCGCAACACGGGCGGGAGAATTCGCCGTTGCAGGAGCCCCGAAAAGCGGTCTCCCTCCAGGGACCCGCGGGCTCCCGGTGCCGCCGTACGCAGTAGCAGCCTCCGACTCAGCAGCGGCATCGGCAGCAGCAGCAGCAGCAGCGGCAGCAGCGCTCCTCCACCGCTCCAACCGTTCCGGACTCGGCCAGCCCCGCGACGGCGACGGTGAGTAGCACCAGAGTCCCCGGCTTCTTCTTCCTGTTGGAGGCCGCTCCTCGTTGCGGCCCCAACGACGACAACGGAAAACCCGACGAGAAAAGGTCGGGTCTCCAGTGCAGGGGAGAGATTAAAAAAGTTCCCCCCCCCCCCCCCCTCACCCCAACAAAAAATAACAAAAACTTTAAACACAGACAGAAAAAATAATAAAAACGCGGACAGACTGCAGAGGCCGCTGCTGGCCAGAGCCATATGTTCTCCTAACTGTTTATTTACCTGTCTTCTAGAGTGTTAAAGGATGGCGGATCATCAGAATAAGCTTTTTCAGATTGGCTTTGAATTGATGTTCCACTTTTAGAATCCTTATTACTCTGATGTATATTAAAAGGTTCTCTTGAAGATGTTGATTCAGAACTTTCTTCACAGTGAACTTCAATCTCACCTTTAAAAAAAAAAAATTACAGGATTGCATATATCTGTGATGAAACATGGTAATTTCTTTAGCCATGTACATACTCTGAAATACAATGCTAACTTCATTAGAAACATTTATTAACCAACTGAAACTGAGCGCCAACTGAAATGAATTCCAAGGATGCAAGAAATATGGTGTAGCGGCACCATATGTGGCGAATAAAGATGAGTCGTCAGGCCGGTTTAGAGAGTAATTTATTCGGTGGTACAGGTGCACAACCTTTTATCCGAAATTCCAAATAACGAAAAGCTCCGAATAGCGGACATTTTTTCGGTCCTTGAAGACGTTCACCGAGGGCGGCCCGCAGAGGTGACAGCGGAACCTCCGGTCAGTCCACGAAGAAAGGGGAACTAAATCCCCATTCATAAAAGAGAAGGCGAGGGTATATTGCGCGGGAGGGTTAATAATTGACAATCTGCTGCTGCCTGCCCGCTGAGTTAAAAAGTTCCCACGGTAGACTCACGATGCACAGTGTATTGTGAGTCTTGCGTGGGAACTTTTTAACTCAGCGGGCAGGCAGCAGCAGATTGTCGCTCCCTTCAGTTTCACCCCACCTACACCCCTCTGCTTCCCGGCCATGTGTGTGACCCCTTCTCTCCCCTCTCCAGCTCCCCGCCCATTGCACCGGCGCGGGGGCTTTGCACTGCCTTCACGTCGGGGATGCCAGCAGGTCAGTGCCAGTCAACGGAGACGTCAGGACCAACGGGACACCGACCCCCAGGCCCACTGCAAGCATGGAGATCCCAGAGACCCACAGCCAGCAGCAGCCCAGCCCCGTTCCAACTCCAGAGGAACACGCTCCCCGTAGGGACAGAAGCTGATGGTGTGCAAGGTACGTCTTGTTCTTGGGGTTGCGGATGAGGGGGCGCAGCTCCGGCTGTGATGTCTCCGGCCACCCCCCTGTACAGGAGCTGAGACTGGGAACTGTACCGCCCTTGCAGGTGAGCAGGAGAGTGGGGTTGTTTGCAGTTGCAGAGGGAGGGGGCAAGGGCTCAGCTCCTGTCCAGGGGGGTGGCCGGAGACGTCAGGACCACCAGAAGCCGCTCCCCGATGGGCCGCTATGGCGACAAGTGGCAGTTCGCCCACAGCCCGAGCTGCGCCCCCTCATCGGGACACCGACCCCCAGGCCCACTGCAAGCACGGAGATCCCAGATCAGCAACTCCAGCCCAGCCCCGCTCCAACTCCAGAGGAACACGCTCCCCCTAGGGGCAGAAGCTGATGGTGTGCAAGGTACGTCTTGTTCTTGGGGTGGCGCAGCTCGGGCTGTGGGCGAACTGCCACTTGTCGCCGTAGCGGCCCATCGGGGAGCGGATTCCTCTGGAGTTGCAGGGGGAGGGAGGTATTGTGCTGTTTGATCGCCCCCTGCTATCCCAGGGACAGGGAGACACAGCGGCTTTTGAGAATGGTGGGCAATCACTTCCAAAGTTCTGCCCACACAGTCAGTACACCTCTCCTACACTTGTCTCCCGCACTAAGATCATCTCTCAGAGAATGATCCCAGCCTAACCCTCCCTATTCTCTCCTATTCTGATCGAGGCACAAACTCGCGACCTTGCGGATATGAGCCGAGCACTCTACCACTGAGCCAGCCGTTAAAATCTACGCTAAAATCCTTCCATTCCGAAAACCGAAAAATTCCGAATTACGAAAAGTGTCTGGTCCCAAGGCTTTCGGATAAAAGGTTGTGCACCTGTAGTTGGTGCGCTAACTATAATACAATGTTGTTGCAGCTGAGCAAGGTTGTTTCCTCATGCTCAGCTGCCGGTTGTCTCGATAGGTCTCGTGGTGAGAGAGCTTTTGTATCAGGACACTCCCTCTAGCCCATGACATCACGTGTCCGCCCTCGTATCTCCTGACGAGGGTTTGAACATGAGTGGCCCTGTTTAGGCCGCCGCCACAGGACCCCCCCCAGAACCAGAGGAAGGAATAGAATGGTCGAGGGCAGCTCCTGCATGTGTGTCGGGGACACCCCAGGCGAGTGTCGGGATGGAGGCTCCACAGGCGCAGTCGATGCTCTGCGTGGTTGATCCCGAGGTACCGAGGGGTGCGAGAGGACCGATGCAGAAGCCGCTGGTCGGAAGAGACACAGCCGTATCTCCTCGACCAGCGAAGGGAGAGTGTCCTGAGAAATACGTCCCCCAGCAACGGCTGGGAGACGTCGGCAACAAGGAAGGAAAATAACGGTCGAGGGCAGCTCCTACACGTGGGCCGGGGACACCCCGGGCGAGAGTCGGGACGGAGGCTCCACGGGCGTAGTGACGCTCTGCGTGGGCGATCTCGAGGGATGCGAGGAGACCTAATGCAGAAGCCGCCGGAGATAAAATAAACAAAACAATTCCTGAACCGGGCGTGGAAAAACAGTTAAACCAAAATGAACAGCAACAAGAAAAATTACAGTGCCATCAGCGTCCAAAGTTCAAATTGTCCATAGTGCAGAATAGTGTTGCAGTGATGGCATCCAACCGGAAGATGGCGCTGTGGCCGGTAGTCAGTCTGCAGTGACAGCAGTCGTCCTGACGGTGGCGCTGTTGCCAGTAGTCAGGTTGCAGTGATGGCATCCGGCTTCAAGGTGGCGCTGTGACGGCGTTGAGGCTGCATCGACGGCGACTGACCTGTCGGTGGCGCTGTCGCCGGTGGTCGTGCTGCAGTGACGGCATCCGGCCGGAAGGTGGCGCTGTGGACGGTAAGTTTGCGTTTCTCTTCCGGCCGGCCGCAGCGGCCATATTTGTAGTCGTGCGGCCGCCTGTTTCAGGCAGCCGCGGTGGCCATTTTGCCATGCTTGAATCCCTGGGCCGGACAGGTAGACAGCGCCCAGGGATCTTCAGTGTCCATGCTGGTGAGGTGAAGAAAGGGCGTCTTCGGCAGGCGCCCCAGGTAAGCCCGAGCTATCGGGTGGCTAGGCCCTGGGCAGCGGCCGGCCTGCCGGTGAGGTGCAAGGCTTGGAGCCGTGGCCGCGACGAGGCCTGTTGCAGTGACGGGTCTGCAGCCGTGTCCGCGGTGAGGCCCGGCGCGGTGCAGGTGAGGTGAGGTCGGGGCAGGACCTGGAGCCGTGTCTGCGGGGAGGCCCGGTGCGGTGCAGGGGGTGGGCCTAGCCTGTTGTCGGGTGCGGGAGAAACATAGAAACTCGGTGCAGGAGTAGGCCACTTGGCCCTTCGAGCCTGCACCGACATTCAATATGATCATGGCTGATCATCCAACTCAGTATCCTGTTCCTGCCTTCTCTCCATACCCCCCGATCCCTTTAGCCACAAGGGCCACATCTAACCCCCTCTTAAATATAGCCAATGAACTGGCATCAACTACCTTCTGCGGCAGAGAATTCCAGAGATTCACCACTCTCTGTGTGAAAAAAGTATTCCTCATCTCGGTCCTAAAAGATTTCCCCCTTATCCTTAAATTATGAGCAGCAGGTACTCTCTCTCTCTCTCTGCTCCCCGGGCCGTTGGGCGTGCGTCGGTGTTGCTGTGGGGCAGGAGGCTGCTAAGGCCACAGCTCCTGCAGCAGCTGGTGGAGCAGCGGCGGCTGATAAGGCCTCTCCGCTCCAGTGGTCGGCTCCGGGCAGGTCATGCGGGGGAGCACGGCGGCCCGCCTAGTTGCCGGGAGCGGGAGAGCTGCAGCAGCGACGTCTTCTCAGCTCCGTTGAGCAGCAGCTTGTGGGGAAGAGGCGGCATACCTCACTGCAGGGCCAGGTTGGCTTCAGCATCGTTCTGCAGGGCTGGGCATCCGGCTGCAGACATCATGTCTCCCGAGGCTGCGTGCTTCAGCAGTCCAAATTTCAATTCGGACAGTCGGGGGTCACCAGTGTAGCGGCACCATACGTGGCGAATAACGATGAGTCGTCAGGCCGATGTAAAGAGTCATTTATTCGGTGGTAGTTGGTGCACTAACTATAATACAATGTTGTTGCAGCTGAACGAAGGTTGTTCCCTCGTGCTCAGTTGCCGGTTATCTCGATAGGTCTCGTGGTGAGAGTGCTTTTGTATCAGGGCACTCCCTCTAGCCCATGACGTCACGTGCCAGCCCTCATATCTCCTGACGAGGGTTCGAGCATGAGTGGCCCTGTTTAGGCTGCCGCCACAATGGATTTGTATTACAAATGTCAAAGTATTTAGTAAAATAATGAATTTTAAATCTGCAATATTCTTAGATTCAAGAGTAGATATAATTAAGAATATTGCAGATATTTTCAGTTCTATAATATAAATACAAAACTTTTATACCTAAATACTAAATAGATACATCTTCATTTCTAAAGATTTACGACAACATTAATTTCTTAGAGCAAATGTTATTTATGCCCAACCTCAATGTTAATGCATGCTATATTTGCTTACCCTCAGGGAAAGCATTCTCTTGTGCCATGTGTGCTTCTTGTTGCAGGACAACTTTTAATGGAATTTTGTTTTCAATATCATCCAAGCTACTTAAAGTCTCTGGAAAATAAAAAGAGCAAGACACCCACATATATACAAGTTTTTTTTAATCATTCTGTTTAGGAAATGCACCAGTGAACACATTTAAAATTTAACATTTTTTGCCTTTACGTTTTGAATCCACTCTTAATGTGACTGAAAATAGGAAAATATAAATAATTCACTACACTGGTGATCTTGAAGGATTGCATTTTGAAACCTACTCTTTAAGTGTCTTAAGTCAAGGCAGACACCAAAAGGACTAAATAGGTAGTCAAGGGGATGTCACATGTTCATGTAATTCAAAATCAGAACAGGTAATGAGAAAAATAATTGAGAATTTGCGATTATTTAGACAACATCTACATGACACTTGATCTCAAAACAGCTCCTCGAAGGTCCCTCAGGGAAAAGCTATCTTAAACTTTGCCACTTGACATGTTATTTGAATTATATATTGAATGGACACGAATTATATATGTTGTAGTTTCAAATTTTTAAAAAGAAAGTCAGGAATAGTTCTTGATTTTTTAAATCCACTTGGAAAGTGACTGAAAACTGGAATATATAAATATTCAGGAATAGTTCATTACTGAAACTGCATTGCAATCTCTTCACCTAAAACTGAGGAATAATTTCTGGAATCATTGGTCATGTTAAACAAATGTAAATAAATTAATCTAATAAATTCAGAACTTTCTTGATTATCTCCTTATAAGCAGTGGCTTATGACCATTACAAAGTTCAATATTAAAGTGTATTTAAAGAAAAGTAATCCTAACATCAATCCTTTATAAATATCACTGCATCCTTACCCCAGCCTGAAAACAATTATTCACTGCCACCCTTCCACAACTTCAAACATATTTCATAATCATACTGCCATCATCATATGATTTACCAAGGATAACACATCTAAATCTACTTTTAATATGATGCAGTTATTGCTACCTGTGTATCCTTGGGTACCCATAAGACCAAGTAGTGTTTGCTGTTCATTTACCAATCGCTGGAGCTGCTGTTGATGCTGTTTCTTCAGTTGCTCTTGCCTTTCCTGTTGCCACTCTCTTAACTTTAATTACAAAATTAGCATCTAATTATTATTGCCCAAAGTGTTAAAGCCGTACAAGTAATTTGTTGCTCTTAAATTTTAAGTATTGATTGTTTGATAATGAACCAGGTAAAATTCAGTACATGACAATCATCAAATTAAACAAGGCTACATAAAAATAAAATAAAGAAATATTAAGAGCAATAAACAGAAAAAAACATTGGAAAATATGAAATGTCCGTTCTCCAGATATACAAATGTTGTTGAGATGGGTCAATTTATAGTAGTGATATATCTGCGTCTTGTGATCTTATTTCTAATATTATATCGTATGGGTGTTGGTTGATTAGTAAGCCTGTCCTTTAATAGTGCTGCAGTCTTTTAAATAACCTGGAACATCAGATGGGGCCTTTGTTAGGCCTCAGCAAAATAATACCACCTTAGACAACAGGTCAGTATTCCATGGAAAATTTGTTGAGATTATTCACTCAGGTGTTCGGATTGAAGATGAATCCAAGGACCAACTTTTGACAGGGCTGAACCACACATATTAATGGGAATTAGGATCTTTAAACAAGGGAGCAAGGAACTAGAGAAAGTAGGCAAGAAAATGAAAGAGAGCTGCATTAAATGTATAACAAAGATACTGCACACAAAATTACAGTTGAAATTTTTTTCTGTGAATCATTGTAAATGTTTTTAGTTATAATTAGAGAGAATTATAGAAATTCACTTCTCAACTAAATTCTGATCTTTCACCATTGTGGATAGGATAGGATAGGAATACTTTATTGCCACATGTTACTAGACAGTGAGATTCTTTGCTTGCATACACAATGTATACAAATAGCAGCCACCTATGGCACTGAGCAATAGTTTGTTAAATTATAGCAATGTACAGAATAAGATTAAGTAGATTTCAATGTACAGACCTGTTCAAGTCTTTGCATGAGGTCATTATTAGATACATCAGCATACTTCCCTGCCATATTGTTACAGGATAATAAACCATTTTGAGAAGAAATTGTATGCTGTGTTGTTTTTGGGCAAGGATCTGAAGACAATGCACCATCAAAAACAGATTGTTCATTTCCATTCTGCGTGGATACTGCCAAAACAGGCTCATTACAAAGAGAATCCAAGCTGAAGCAACTACTGTTGTTTGAGAATTGTAGTGGAGCAAACTCAGTAGTGAACGAGTCATTTATACTTCCGCACTCCTGAGGGGAGGTGTACACATCATTGAAATTAAGAGGAGGATTCAGTATTACTCCCGCACGAGTAGCATTCGTTGTCCACTCAGCTAAGAAGTTTTGCCCCTGGCTGTTAATAATCACAGACATTTCAGAAGTCTCCATCAAATTATCTGGATCACGTAGAAAATTTCAAGTCTTGCTTTGAAGTACCCAGCATTTCACAATTTTGCACAAATAATTACCTGCCAAAGTTTAAAAAAAGTTATTAGTTTTCAAATTCACAATTCAAATCTAAACCTAGTTTCTTCAACCATTTTGAAACATTCCAGCAAGTATCTTGAATGCTTTTTCGCAATGCTGAGTTTAATTATTTTACCGCAAATCATCTAAAGGGGGAAAAAAGAGATTGATGGAAGTGTAAGTGGTCCTTGATTATGTTTTTAACGTTAAGTGTATGCGTGGTCACTGGTTGGGGGGTAGAGGGAGGAATGTTTGTGAGGTGGACAGGGCTGCAAACACAATTTTCTGTAATTTCTCGGTCTTGGACAGACCAATACTCACACCAAGCTGTGATGCATCCCAATAGGATATTTTCAATGGAGCATCTGTAGACATTGATAAGAGTCATTCGGGAATAGCCAAATGTTCTTACATTTTTGAGGAAGTAGATGTATTACTGTGTTTTGTAGTCTGTAACATCAATGTGGCTGGACCAGGTCAAGTGTTATTTTACACTTAGAAACTTGTCGATGAAGTTAGTGCAGAGTTTGGCTGCGCAATCGTGTGTGTTAAGGAAGTACAGTTCAGGGCCTGTCCCACGAGCATGCGACCTGCATGCGGCAAGCGCGACCTAAAGGGTCGGTCCCACCAGCATGCGGCAAGCGCGACCTAACGTGGTCGCTTGAGCCGTACTGCATGCGGCAAGCGCGACAAACTAGAAGCGGGGCCGCGCGGAGGTGCCCTAAACACGGCATATAACTGGGCGCTCGATCTCAGGCCTGTTGCCTCCATTTTCAACATTGTTTGTTTTCGGAGCCCCACTATCGGTGAGGCTAGCTTTTCACAAAACCATACGGCTCCGGAGATCGAGAAGTGCCGGCCCCGTTTGGCCGTACAATCAAGCGACCATGTAGGCGCATGCTGGTGGGACCGGCCCTTTAGGTCGCGCTTGCCGCATACAGGTCGCATGCTCGTGGGACAGGCCCTTTAGGTCGCGCTTGCCGCATGCAGGTCGCATGCTCGTGGGACAGGCCCTTTAGGTCGCGCGCTTGCCGCATGCACAGGGCGCATGCTCGTGGGACAGGCCCTTAAGGCATGACAACACATCCTTGTGGGGCACCAGTGTTGAGAATTATCATGGAGTATATTTTATCACTTATTCTTACTGATTGCGGTCCAGTTGCATAAACCTTATGGAGGTGCGATGACCACACCCAAACTGCTCTTCCACTGTAACACCAGTCAAGTGGTCAGGCTCATTTCGCAACACAAGTAAGTAAGTTTATTGGCCAAGTATTCACATACAAGGAATTTGCCTTGGTTCTCAGCCCACAAGTATGTAAGTTTATTGATCAAGTATTCACATACAAGGAATTTGCCTTGGTGCTCCATCCACAAGTAACAACATGACAAGGTCCTGTGTAGTCAGGTTGGATTATCCACATACAGTTTCAAGAAACCCCTTTAGATACACCTCACAAATTTTGATCTGCCTAGGCCTTTGGCACTGAGCAAGTACCAGTCAATAAACGCTGGAAGTTAAAGTAATTCACTAAGACAACTCTGCTGCTTCAGCAACTTTCAGTAAAATGTCTATATATCTGATCCGGCACATGCCGCTTCTTATTGGGCGAACTGTAGTACAATCACATTACAGTGGTTGTACCTTTCTTATTTCTAAGATCTAGGTATGTTACAAAACCTACCTGAATCGTCATTGGGAATCTGCCCACAGACAGGTCCGCGATTTTGGCGCTGTATGGAGGGGGTGTGTTTAAAACGCACACCCCAAACTGCTAACGCTCTTCCACTGTAACACCAGTCAAGTGGTCAGGCTCATTCCCAACAAAAGTATTATTAAGTTTATTGGCCAAGTTATTCATAATTTTAAAACTAGATTCCGCAACCTCTCGCAGCCCCAGGGTTTTATAAAGCCCAATTAAAGGTATGTACCTTATTTTTATTGCATATATATAACCCTATATTCAAGTTATCTATAGCGAGTAGGAATTTGGGTTTTATATCCCGCAGTAGTTTTTCTCGGCATTTGAGGGCACTAATCAGCGTGCTGTCACGGTCTGGCGCGTTCACATGAACCCACTAGAAGCTGATTTAAATGGGCATTTATTTAGATACACCTGAACACTAAATTTTCCATCTGCCTATAAATTATGTAAATTAGATATTAAAATCATGAGCATATTGTGAATTATTTGTGAAATTTGGACACTTGGCTATTTAAAAAGTAATCTTTCCTTAAGAAAACTCTTTTGACTATCCAAGCAAGCTTTTTTGTAAAAAATCAATAGGGAACAAGATGCTAATTTCCGGGTATGAAAATGGCCATAACTTTTTTAATACTTGAGATATGAAAGTGAATTTGGTGTCAAATTAAACTTATTGTTATGCTTTATCTGATGGGATAAACTGCAGACTTGATTTTTAAAATCTCAAAATTTTGTAACATTGCTATAAGATCTACCCCTAATTGTCTCAGCAGACAAATGCTCCCAATGTTACCTTGACAGTCGCTCTGTTTAGTAGCAAAACTCCTCCGCCTATTTTGTCACCCTCTCTTTCATATCTGAAACATCAAAACCGCAGAGCAATGACTGAGCTACCAGTCATGTCCCTCTCACAACTACGTTGCCGCAATGGCCACAACATAATAGTCTCAAGCAAAGATCTTATAGCTATAAGATCTTTAGTCTCAAACACTGATCCAGGCTCTAAATGAATCTGATTTCCTCACAACACTCCTTGCATTAAAGTAGCACTAGGTCCTCTAGCACGGTATTTTGCTGAAAGTAATAAGTTCCGTGCTGTTGTCGATCTCAGTATCTCCAACATTATTTTACATATTTCCAATTACCGTCAACAAGTGTACTCGTCAACATTAAAACACGCATCACCATAACAAACCTCAATTTGCACGACTGCAGTCGTTCAGTTTAACCCAGGGCTGACTGACAATCCGAGTATTAAATCGTTTCCTTTAGTTTCTGTGCAGCGTAGCCTGCAGCTAGCACGCGCACGAGCGACAGTTTAACGGACAATCCCAACAGTCCCGGGCCACGCTCAAATCTGCCGCCATTTTGAAACGTTATCCCGCCGTCAGCACCAACGGTCCGCTCTATGATCTTTGGTCAGCACTGCGCAATGTGTACCGACTCTGAGCATTCTGGGATTGTAGTCCTATCCTTGGCGCCTGCTTTCGAGAAGTACAATCTCTCAAAGATAAATCCTTCGCCTCTGCAACGTACACCGATGGTTGCAAACTCTTAAAATGTTTAGATGATTCATATGTGAGCCAGGCATCGTTAGAGTTTTACATTCGATGGAGTCAGTATCATTTCCGTGTTATTACACCTTCGGCATTATACATTTCGGATTGCCTCAGACAAAGATCTTATTGGCCTCAGACACTTACATTTCACCCGGATGGATAAAATGCAAGTTGATTTTTATTTGGAAAATTAAGGAAGAGTAGAGTAATTACCAAATGAGAATCTATGTATTTTAGGCGATTATTATGAATATTATTTATCTAACCTCATTGGAGACCAAACCCCCCCCCCCCCCCGCCGCCCATCTTTAATCAGACTTTACTGGACTTTATCTTGCACTAAATGTTATGGCATTTATTGCGTACACTGGAGAATTCGATTGTAATCACGTCTCGTTTTTCTGCTGACTGCGCTGGTTAATACGCAACAAAAACTTTCCACTGTCCCTCGGTAAACGTGATAATACACTAAACTAAATTAATCAATGCCCGACAACGAATAAAATGATACAATGTAGCAATGTTACAGCATTTTGAGATTTTTAAAATCAAGTCTGCAATTTATCCCATTAGATAAAGCGTTAAAAAAAGTTTAATTTGATACCTAATTCACTTTCATATCTTCAGTATTTAAAAAGTTATGGCCATTTTCATACGCGGAGATTAGCATCTTGTTCCCTATTGCTTTTCCATTGACTTAACTCAAAAGCTGTGATCGAGGACAGTCAAAAGCCCATAACTTTCTTAAAAATTAAGAGAACTGAATGACATTTTCAGTTATTATAGATAAAGTTAAACGCTAAAACAAATAGTAAATACCCAACAAGAAATTCATATTCATCAGTTTCATCAAATCAATTTAATCAATTCATCTAAATTCAATTACTAGATCTAAACATCTATCCACTTCTTAAGAAAAGGTTAACATTTTTAAATAGCCTAAGTGTCCAAATAACATTCACACAAGAATTCACAATATAGCATGAGTTTTAAATCTCACTGTCATGAACTTATAGGCCAAATGAAAGGAATTTAATGTTTAATTCCCATAAATTAATCCAGAAACATCCACTCAAAATATAATCAAAATTATTGTTTTTTTGCACAATACATGTGACTCAAACTGTTGTGAATATTTAGTTTAAAAATAAAAATCATGGAGAGAGAATAACACAAAATATAGACAATTTAGATGGCTTATGACATGTTGTCCAAAAAAAATGTCATTCTTAAACTACTTCATTAATAACTAATTCCCACAGCAGCCCTGGCATCAATCTACAGGTATTCTCTTTATCCCATCTCTATCCCCACGTTCTCTACACACGACTCACTTTTAGTTCTCTATTTCCTAGTCCTGCCAAGGGGCATTTCCAACCTGAAGTTTCTCAATGTTGTTTGTCCATCCTCTCCCCGTACACTGCCTGATAGAGCAGGTGTTCATGGAAATGGTCGCCAAGTGTAGGCTTGGTTTCACCAATGCAAAGGAAGCCACATCAGGAAAACTGAATGCAGTAGAGGAGGTTGGAAGGCATTTCGGCAACCTTCAAAGATCCCACCACCTGTCACATCTACTGATTCCCACCCCTTTCTGTCTTCTGCAGATACTGCTCCCTTTGCAACTCCTTGCTTCATTCATCCCTCCCCACTCAAACCATCCCTTCCTCAGGTACCTTCCCCTGCCCCTGCAGGAGTTGCAATACCTTTCCCTATACCGCCTGCCTGGGACATCACCTGTTCTTCCAAGTAAGAGATGTTCATGTGCACCTCCTCTAATCTGATCTTTTCTATTCTTACTGTCTTTTCATCTCTAGTATTTGTCCAATCACCCGCCAATCAACCCTCCCCCCTCACCCTCTATCTACCTATCACTTGCCAAGCTCTGTCCTGCCCATCCTCTATTCTACCTTTCTCCCTCCAACAATCAGGCTGAACAATCCCAACTCAAAACATCCACTCGACTGACCCGCAGTAACTCCGGCACTTTGTCTTCCTTTGCTTTTGAGTCAGGAATGCACAATTTCTAAAATGGTGTGGATGCATTTTGTTTCATTGAGAAGCAGGTAAAGATTTTTGTGTCAGAAATTAATCAAATTGTACTTGCTGGAAGTTCTGCTTGCCAGAAGTGCTGATGTCTGCAAAGTCAGTGATTGAAAATAAGTAGATAATGGCTGATGTCAGGAAATGTGCTTGAGACAAAGAAGCTTGAGACAAAATGTGCTTGAGACAAATTTATAAATGGGCAAACATTTATAAATGTGTTGTTTAGCAGCTGCATTATTTCTTTGTATCAGAGCAACTTGTAACACCCACCCTGCAATAACATTTGTTATCTTAACGTTGATACTTACTACCCATTGCCCAAATACATGATGAATGACAAGCTGAAGATAGTTTTGATATGTTATAGACTTCAGTACCAGTAGACTCCATAGGTCAATATTTACTTACTATAACATAACCCATTACAATGACCCACTTGTCCCACTGATGTTACTTGTATACCATCAATGAAAAAAATTGATTTAACCTTATTAGGTGGGAAATAAAATAATGGTGGTGAATTTCTTCTCATGGCCCTCTTTCTATAGGTATGTTACAAAACTTACCTTCAGGGGCGCTGCAGTTCTGCCACTGGCCGTCTGCGCGACTTTGGCGCCTTTGAGGGGAGGGGGCGAGGTTAAAGTGTGTTTTTTCTCCTACCTGTCCTGGATATATTTTCTCGGAGTACAAGCTTTTGCTGAAGAATTGTTCCGACGGCCGTTCTGTGAATTTTTTTTTTTTTTTTAAATCGCCCGACAAGTTCAGCGCTGGAGAAATTTAAAAATCAGCTTCTAAAGCCGTCAACGCCGACAACGGGGACGGATTTCACGTACAGGACAGGTAAAGGAAAGCCGTTTATTTTATGTATAAAAGTGCTTCTTAATATGCCTTTAATCCACATTTTACGTTGCAAAACGGTGATTTAGGACCCATACGAACCGGCAGTATTTTTCCTGCCGATACGGGGTTTAAATTCACCGCAACCGCAACGTTCCAAACGATCGCGTTTCTCAAAAACCCACTCGTAAGATGGTTAAAATGGCCATTAATTTGCGGGAATTAAACACTAAATTCCTTCCATTTGGCCTATATTTACATGACAATGAGATTTTAAAATCATGTTATATTGTGAATTCTTGTGTGAATGTTATTTGGACACTTAGGCTATTAAAAAATGTTAATCTTTTATTAAGAAATGGATAGATGGTTAGATCTAGTAAATGAAATTTGTAACTAGCTGCAATTGGGTAACTAACTAATTATATGCTTTAATTTCAGGTCATCCAAGAAAGATTGTTTAATATTTGTTTCAGAATGCTTCAATCTATAATAACTGAAAATTTATTTCAGTTCTCTAAATTTTTAAGAAAGTTATGGGCTTTTGACTGTCCTTGATCACAGCTTTTGTGTTAAGTCAATGGAAAAGCAATAAGGAACAAGATGCTAATTTCCGAGTATGAAAATGGCCTAATCTTTTTTAATACTGAAGATATGAAAATGAATTAGGTGTCAAATTAAACTTCTTTTTATGCTTTTTCTGATGGGATAAATTGCAGACTTGATTTTTTAAATCTCAAAATTTTGTAACATTTTCTAACATTCTAACCAAAAATAAAACATTTCTGATGTAAAGACAAATCTATTATTAAATCTAGATTGTTAAATGAGTGCTTTAATAAATTTTACTGCAAGCACTAGAATCTTTCATTTTAATTGGACGATCACATTCAATAAAATAAGGATTAATATACTAGAGCTATTATGCTTTACCTACTAATCTTGGTTAGAGTCATTTACTAACCTTCAATGATCTGAAAAATGCCCAAATTACTTAAAATAATATCTTCTAATAACTTTTTCTATTATCAGGACACCTCACTCTATCACCCGTGTATTTATTCTAATTATCATTTCTAAACAAGGCATTTTCAGATTATTTCCTTGATCCCTCAATATACACAAATAACTTACTTACTTCCGTTCTTCCCCATGTACACAATTCTGTGTAAAAATCATTCCAACACAATGGCATTTTGGTTTTCCATTCACTGTGATGTTCTGTTGATCTGCCCAATCATTCTGGCATTTGCTTTCAAAAACCTAAAATGAATTTAATTAGGAAATGAAAGTCTTGATTATTGTGCTATATAAAATAAGCTTTGGTAATGTTTTGTAAATTTGTAAGTCCTTCTGAGTAGTGTCTACAACAATACACAGTAAACCAGATGTCTAACCAATGTAATAGAAACATAGAAACATAGAAAATAGGTGTTGGAGTAGGCCATTCGGCCCATCGAGCCTGCACCTCCATTCAATATAATCATGGCTGATCATCCAACTCAGTATCCCGTACCTGATCCCTTTAGCCACAAGGGCCACATCTAACTCCCTCTTAAATATAGCCAATGAACTGGCCTCAACTACCTTCTGTGGCAGAGAATTCCACAGATTCACCACTCTGTGTGAAAAATGTTTTTCTCATCTCGGTCCTAAAAGACTTCCCCCTTATCCTTAAAATGTGACCCTTTGTTCTGGACTTCCCCAACATCTGGAACAATCTTCCTGCATCTAGCCTGTCCAACCCCTTAAGAATTTTGTACGTTTCTATAAGATCCCCCCTCAATCTTCTAAATTCTAGCGAGTACAAGCCGAGTCTATTAAAGTCTTTCTTCATATGAAAGTCCTGCCATCCCAGGAATCAGTCTGGTGAACCTTCTCTGTACTCCCTCTATGGCAAGAATGTCTTTCCTCAGATTAGGAGACCAAAACTGTACGCAATGCTCCAGGTGTGGTCTCACCAAGATCCCGTACAACTACAGTAGAACCTCCATGCTCTTATACTCAAATCCTTTTGCTATGAATGCTAACATACCATTCGCTTTCTTCACTGCCTGCTGCACCTGCATGCCTACTTTGAATGACTGTTGTACCATGACACCCAGGTCTCGTTGCATCTCCCCTTTTCCTAATCGGCCACCATTCAGATAATAGTTTACTTTCCTGTTTTTGGCACCAAAGTGGATAACCTCACATTTATCCACATTATACTGCATCTGCCATGCATTTGCCCACTCACCCAACCTATCCAATGTGAAGGCATTGCCCCAAAAAATCTTTTAAAGTAATGCACCATCTTTAACTCCCATTTTCTAAAATGCTTCCACTGCCAGCTTCTAAATTTGTTAATATTTTCCCCCATGACTGTTTGAATTCATTCTGTCATGTTTTCACTTAATCACAATGAAGAATACAATTAGATCTTCAGTACTTACCTGTGATGCATCAAGTTCTCATCCAAAATCTATCCAGTAATTTATTGTTTAATTGACCATCTATAACAATTCTTCTCCATTTCCTTAAATCAGTGGAACAATACTTTTTTTTTTACTGACGATCCAATTATAGCCAGACGATTCTTTCCATTAGTTTCTCCCCGTACCCCATTTACTTTAGGTACCAATTTCTAGCTCTTCTATTTTATATTATACTAGACCAAGTGCAGACCCGTTGGGTCTGTTCCTCCAACGTGCAGTTGCGGGGAGGGGGGGCAGCAAGTGGCGTCACACACACTAACTACCCCCCACACACATGCTAATTACCCCCTTGATATTATATTAATATTATCAATTTGCTCCTTTTACCCCACAACGGTCCTATCTACTGACGCATTGCCCCCAACTCGCCGGTGCTTCTAGAGAGGGGGGGGGGTAGAGAGTGAGGGCAGAAAGAGAAGGGGCAGAGGCAGAGAGAGAGGGGCAAGAGACAGAGAGAGAGGGGAGAGGGAGGGAGGGTGGGAAGGGAGGGGGAGAGGTGGGGGGGAAGGGAGGGGAGAGGTGGGGGGGAAGGGTGGGGGGAAGGGTGGGGGGAAGGGAGGGTGAGAGGGGGGGGGGAGGGGGGGGGGGGGGGGGGGAGGGGTGAGAGGGGGGCATGGAGAGGGGGGCATGGAGGAGCGAAGGGGTGAGGGGGGAAAAGGAGGTGGGGAGGAGAGGGGGGGTTGTTACCGAACTGAACTCACCGTGGAATGAATCCACTCTGCTGCTGAATTCTAAGTTGTCCCTGCCTTCCCTCTGGAAGCCTCCTCGCCCCCATCAGATGCCGAGTTCCCAAAGACCTGGTTAAACGCGGGGGCCACTCACGGTTAAGTCTGTGAAAGCGGCCCCATCAGAGACTGTGAGACCCTGACCCTGGGAGGGGGGGGGGGGGGGTGGGGCGGGCGGGCATGATCTTGAGTGAGCCTGTGGGCTGCCACCGAGGACGGAGAAAAGCAGCAGCGGGGGGAGCAGCCGATCTGAGGCTTCTACCAGCGTGACCAGAGTGAGCCGGGCGGGGGGGGGGGGGGGGGGGGGGGGGGGGGGGGGGGGGAAGTGGAGGAGACCCGGGCGGCAGCAGCCATTATGGTCGCGCGGGGCACGCGATTAGAAGGTGGCCAGTGAGAGGCAAAAAAATGAGTGTGGGGGGGGGAAGGATTTTATTAAAAATGTACAGAAAAATTACTAAATTTAATGAGGAGTGGATTTGCGAATGTAAAAGTAAAATCGCCAGCAAAATGGTAAAAATCTCGGCGTTTTTGCGTCTGGTTTTCGCGGAGTAATGAATCAAAGGCAAAATCAAAATGACATACACCCACGCACACAGAGTTTTAAAAGTATATAGATTATATACTGCCAGTGTTGGTAACATTACCTTAAGATGTCAGGCATGTAGGCAGTTGCCATTCAACTCTCTCATCACTGCCACTCTTGGTTGGAGTCATTATTTATCCTAAACAAACATTGGGTAACCAAAGTAACCACCACCTTCCTAATGCCACCTACGTAGACTAAATCATCTACATAATATTTATTTCTTCCCTGGATGGCGGGACTGTCATATGCTGAAAGAATGGAGCAGTTGGGTTTGTACACTCTGGAGTTTAGAAGGATGAGAGGGCATCTTATTGAAACATATAAGATTGTTAAGGGTTTAGACACGCTAGAAGCAGGAAACATGTTCCCGATGTTGGGGAAGTCCAGAACCAGGGGCCACAGTTTAAGAATAAGGGGTAAGCCATTTAGAACAGACACAAGGAAACACCTTTTCTCACAGAGAGTTGTGAGTGTGGAATTCTCTGCCTCAGAGGTCGGTGGAGGCAGGTTTTCTGGATACTTTCAAGAGAGAGCTAGATAGGGCTCTTAAAGATAATGGAGTCAGGGGATATGGGGAGAAGGCAGGAACGGGGTACTGATTGCGGATGATCAGCCATGATCACGTTGAATGGCGGTGCTGGCTTGAAGGGCCGAATGGCCTACTCCTGCACCTATTGTCTATGACTCTTAACAAATAATTACAATTAGATTGCATTTGGTACATTACCAGATGACTGTGAACACAATTGCCACTCCTTTGGTTACTTAAAAAAAAACATCCACCTTGGTGCCTGTTTTCACACTACTTTGAATATTCTGACTCATAATAGATATTTGAATATTATCTTTTGCGGTAATTTGAATCAGTGAGATCATCTGGTACTCCCTTTTCAGGATCTTCACCAAGGCTTCATATAACTCTCACTCTGACTACACGGTACTAGGCTGACTTTTAGTCCATGCCTACTGTAACAGACTTCGGAGGATATTCAGAGCTTTGGAACTACCTGCATGTTAGCATACTTTTAGAACTCACGAATATCATTCAAACGGGAGCACCCAACACCCCTAAACCGTATACTTCGTAAATCACAATCATATCAGCCATCTTAGATGGACACAAATACCTTTTCGGTCTGAAAAGGATTAGTTTATTGTCACATGTGCCAAGGTACAGTGAAAGCTTTTGTTGTGTGCTACCCAGTCAGCAGAAAGTCAATGTATGATTACAATCGAGCCATTTACAGTGTACGTGATAAGGGAATAACATTTAGTCCAAATGCAAAGTTATCAACCTGCAACATCACCTATTCCTTTTCTCCAGAGATGCTGCCTGACCTGCTGAGCTACTCAAACATTTTGTGTCTATCTTCGAGATAAACCAGACCTGCAGTTCCTACACACACATGTTCAGCCACCTTAGAACTCCAAAGTGAATGCAAATCATCCTCAACCAAAGGGATTACCCAATGTAACTAGTTAGCCAAGAAACAAATACCAGAACATTTGTAAAAAAAGTTTACTTGCCATCTTATTGCTATTAATTTTTTTTTTAATCGTTGACACAAACTTAAGTACACATGCGTTCTTTGAAAAACAAGGCATGTTCAATAAGCGAGCGGTATCTCGATAAACGCAAGGAATCATGGAATTTGTCAAAGGTCATTTGGGATTTTAAAAAAAGCGAACGCAGCGCTGTGCAAACTGTGTATACATTGTTAACTATTCTACCAAGGAATTAATCTAGAATTCTGTCAACTCAATAGCTTCCTTTCTTGTTCTGCTGTTCACACACAACTTACAGTGCCAGTTCTAGTTCAGTTCATTAATCTGCAATAATGAGATATTCAAAAAGTTAAAGAATTTATTATTTTCATTTAATCCTTAATGTGTTTGCTACGTGCGAGGAATTTACTACATTTTTCACCAGCAAAGTAAAGAACATCAGAACTAATATTTTCCCTCCCATCTGTGACCTGGCTGTCTCATTGGTCTGTTCTTCAAAATTAGATTGTTTCCAACCCGTTACTCTACCCTCCCTTGTAAAACTGGTCACCACCATGAAACCTACCACCTGCCCCCTCGACACTGTCCCCTCTGCCCTTCTAAAGGATGTCATTACAATAGCCGGTCCCAGCATCCTCGCCATCTTCAACAGTTCTCTGGCCACTGGCACTGTTCCTACCTGCTTCAAGCATGCAGTGGTCCAGCCCCTCTTGATAAATCTAACCTCGACCCCACCTTGCCAAGCAACTACAGACCCATTTCAAAACTGCCTTTCCTTTCAAAAGTCCTTGAAAAGGTAATTTTAAGCCAACTTATGCCTTACCTTCACAAAAATACTATCTTGAAAACTTTCCAATCAGATTTCAGGGCACACCACAGCACAGAGTCTGCCTTGTTGAAGGTACATAATGACCTACTGCTCACCGTTGACTCCAGCGACTGTGCAATCATGCTCCTTCTCGACCTCAACGCAGCATTTGATACTGTCGACCACACCATCCTAATTGATCGTCTCCGGTACGGGGTTGGTATTGATGGCACAGCCCTGAGCTGGTTCATCTCCTACCTCAAAGGTAGGAGTTTCTCTACTAACATAGGCAACTCTCATCCCCAGCTAGCCTCTGCGGTGGGGTTCCACAAGTTTCCATATTTGGCCCCATTCTCTTCTCCATGTATATGCTCCCCTTAGGCCAAGTCATTCAAAGGCACGGCATTTCCTTCCATTGCTACGCAGACAATACACAACTATCTCCCCTGAAGCACAAAAAACGATCAAATCTGCTTAACCATATCCGCTGTCTCGAGGATATAAAGTGTTGGATGGCCCAGAACTTCCTCCAAATAAACAAGAGTAAGTCTAAGGTCATCCTTCTTGGCCCCTCGGACTCAATCAAAATGATAGCAGGCCTTGGAAGCCTTACCCCATTACTCAAACCTCACGTCAAAAACCTTGGCGTGATATTTGACTCAGCATTGAAATTTGACCAAGAAGTCAATGCCGTGGTTAAAGCTAGCTTCTTCCAGCTTCGGACGATAGCTAAAATAAAACAATTCGTCCAGTTTGATGACCTCGAAAAGATCATCCACAAATTTATCGCCTCCCGCCTAGATTACTGCAACTCCCTCTACACTGGCATCAGCCAATCTTCCCTGCCCCGCCTGCAATTGGTCCAAAACGCCGCAGTGAGACTACTGACGGGCACCCGAAAAAGGGACCACATCACCCCGATCCTGGCCTCTCTCCACTGGCTCCCTGTGCGGTTCCGAATAAATTTCAAGATCCTCCTTTATGTCTACAAAGCCCTTAATAGGCTTGCCCCCACCTACATCTGCTTACCCACCACACTACCTCCAGGTCCTCAGATCGGCCGACTTGGGGTTACTGAACACCCCACGGTCTAGGCATAAGCTCAGGGGCGACTGCGCTTTTGCGGTTGCAGCTCCTAGACTGTGGAACAGCATCCCTCTTCCCATCAGAACTGCCCCCTCCATCAACTACTTTAAGTCGAGACTTAAAACTCATCTTTACTCTCAAGCCATTCTTGACGTCCTCTGAGTGAGGGCTATATGTATGTATTTATGTATGTACTTAATCTATGAACCAATGTTGTATAACGTTAGTACCCCCACCAATGTAAAGCACTTTGGCCAATGAGAGTTGTTTTTTTTAATGTGCTATATAAATAAAAGTGACTTGACATGCTACTGGAATAAGAAAATATTACCCTGTACTTGTGTTTGAAACATTTTATCTTTATTCATAATTTATGTGTAAAATATATTTAATCCGAGACAGGCAGCGAATGTATCAGTGTGATGTGGGCTGATGCTTTACCTGCAGGCGGTATGAATCTACCGTTAAGGCAAAGATTCATCTCAAAGGAAAACTGAGTACAGGGTTGGCCCTGTGAAGGAGCCACCAATCTGATATAAGACATTTAACTGCAAAATGCCTGCCCTTTAGTATTGGATAGATTGAGTGGAGGGTCTGTGCTGTTCCAAGTTTGCAATGGTTGCGGTGCGTTTCCCCCAGCCATCTTACCCAGCACAGCTCAGTTCACCAGCCCTTGTTAGCAGAGGCTCTTTGTGCAGATGTTACCCGAAGCCCAAAGGTTTTGTGGAGGTTCTGCATTAGGATCGGGCACACTGCAAGCTAGTGAGAGGGCTGTCAGATCAGCCCAGGTTGCTGAGTGGCGGAAGGGCGGATTTTAATGGGTCTATATTAAACTGTTCCATCTGTGCGGCATCGCCAGCTCTCTCTGTCCCAGATCCCCCACCCCAACTGTCGACAATGTCTGACTGAGAAAATGCTCCCACTAATATTACGGGTTGGCTCCACGTTTGCCCACTTGCTGGGGCAGGCAGCGCCTCCTTCAAAGGGAGCAAGAACAGGTCCCGTCAGCTGGGGAGCTGCGACTCACTCCTGAGTGAAGCCTCTAGTTTGGCTGTGGTTCAAATTGCTGCAAATTCTCATAATTATCACCGCCTGGTCACCCGGACCCAGCTCCCAACTGTGTGCCCTGACAGAGTGGAACCAACCCCAGAGGTTAATGCGATAACATTTTTATTTAAGCCAACCCACCTCAAAAGTTTAACCAGCCTGTTCGAATGCAATCTGAACTTTCCAACCTACCCCCCACACAGCACTTTCTCGTTACCTTCAATCCAGGAAGATTGTTTAGATTGGAATGTAAGGACTATCTCAAATTGGTTGGCCACACAACTTGTAATTCGTGTAAATCAAGGGTCGGCAACCTTTTCTACTAAGGGGCCAGGACATATGTCCATGAGCGGATGGCGGACCACATCTATCACGTGTACACATGGAACCCGCCCCAGATGGCAGGCATCAAATCACGTGTTCACGTAGATCCCGCCCCTTGGAGGACGCCACCCAGAGCACTGAGCTCAAATAGCATACTCACTCGTCCCCGGTGTACTGAAAACCCCAATCCCGACAGTGAAGCTCAGACACGGAAGATGCACGGCCGTACCGACGGCTTTGCACAGAATGCGGTACAGCCAAATCACCTTCCAAATTCACTCCAGCATTTTTTTCTACCATCGATTTTTACACCATCCGCAGTTCTTTCTTAAACATTCCAGGTACCGGAGATGACAGAAGTCAGCGGGCCGGATGATTGAGGAATAAAGATACGCCTGCGGGCCGGATGATTTTGGGTTAAGGGTCGGATTCGGCCCGGGGACTGTAGGTTGCCGACCCCTGGTGCAAATCAATATCAAATTTGAATGGCAGTGACTCGGGCTAATGCTAGGGATTTCATAATTGACTGGTTCGTTCCAGGCATTCTTGCGTTTGCAACGCCGGTGCTGTATTGAGTCAATAATTTAAAAAGATACAATTGTGGATTTGTGTAGCCTGCCGTACGCTGTGGCCTACTGCTGACATATTTGACATTTATTTATATATCTTATTGAAATGAATACGCTGGTCCGTACACACACAGCTCAGCTGCCAAGAATGACCCATGACCTGGGCAGGTGCAGTTGTAATACCAAACTCGCTTATTTCAATCAAACTAAAATGGCACTGGAGTAAACTTCCATCCGGCACTCAAATACACCTGACCATTTCCGACATTTCCCTACCATTTCTTGACCTCACTATCCGCATCGCAAGTGATTGACTCCTGACCGACATCCACTAAAAACCCACTGACTCCCATGGCTATCTGGACTACACATCTAAACCCACACTGCTTCCTGTAAGGATTCCATCTCCTCCTCCCAATTCCTCCGTCTACACCACATCTGCACCCAGGATGAGGTGTTCCACACCAGGCCATCGGAGATGTCCTAATTCTTCAGGGAATGGGGGTTCCCCTCTTCTACCATAGATGAGGCTCTCACCAGGGTTTCGTCTATACCCTGTGACTCTACTCTCATTCCCCATCCCCCCCACTTGTAACAAGGGCAGAGTCCCCCTTGTCCTCACATTCCACCCTACCAGCCGTCACGTCCAACAAATAATCCTCCGTCATTTTCGCCACCTCCAACATGACCCCACTACTTGCCACATCTTCCCATCTCCTCCCCTGTCTGCTTTCCGCAGAGACCGCTCCCTCCGTAACTCCCTGGTCAATTCGTCCCTTCCCACCCGAACCACCCCCTCTCTCTTGACTCCATTCAAGGACCCAAGCAGTCTTTCCAGGTGTGGCAGAGGTTCACATGCACCTCCTCCAACCTCACCTATTGCATCCGCTGCTCTAGATGTCAGCTGATCTACATCAGTGAGACCAAGCGTAGGCTTGGCGATTGCTTCGCCGAACACCTCCGCTCAGTTCGCAATAACCAATCTGATCTCCCGGTGGCTCAGCACTTCAACTCCCCCTCCCATTCTAAACCTGACCTTTCTGTCCCCAGCCTCCTCCATGGCCAGAGTGAGGACCACCGTAAATTGGAGGGGCAGCACCTCATATTTCGCTTGGGCAGTTTGCACCCCAGCACTATGAACATTGACTTCTCTAATTTCAGGCAGTCCTTACTTTCTCCTCCCCTTCTCAGCTCTCCCTCAGCCCACTGGCTCCACCTCTTCCTTTCTTCTCCGAAACGTTGCCTATTTCCTTCGTTCCATAGATACTGCCTGACCCTCTGATTTTCTCCAGCATTTTTGTCTACCACTGAAGTAAACATAACGTTTCGGAAATCTGCTACACGAACATCAAGTAAAACACAATAGCGTGGGAAACAAAAGTAACTCCCAGCTGACCAAGTGAATCTTTGAACTCTTAGAACGCGATAATTTCTGGCAGTGGAAGTAACGAGGCAGCCATCACAGCATCGCAGGTTATCACAGAAAATGCTCCTTATTTTTGAGGATAAATTTTGCGTCGTTTATATTCTCTACGCCAATGTTATTATCCGTCTTCGTCTTATTTTCCTTCCTCCTCCCCTCTAAAAGATATAGAACACTCAAAACATATCCTCACCCTCCTACCGTGCCTAAGGCCTTATGTAAATACTTACCTATATTAATAATTATAGTTTGAATTGGTTGAACGATGTGTCCTTCGAGGGATGTGAGCTGTGATTGGTGATGTCCGTGAACTGATCCCCGCCTTCCACACCGCCCATTGGAGGGACGGGGCGGTGCCGTTAACGAATGGGGACGACGTCAACAACCGCCGTCCATCGCCGATTGGTTAACATCTAATGTCAATCATCGTTTTCCCACCTTTGATTGGTTCGGGGCAGAGATCCGTCATCCAAGCCTCGCTCTCCGGTTGTCGTTTCTCCTTGATAGTTTTTTTCGGAGTCACGAACCTTAGCGACCGAGGCGATGGCGGCGGTAGCAGCGGCGGTGGTCGAGGCGGAGAAATCGGAGCAATCTGAACAAGAGAGCGAAGCAGAGGAAGATGTATACGAGGTGGAGAGGATAGTGGACATGAAAGTTGCTGAGGTAGGAGAGCAGGATTGATCGGGCGAGGGTGTTTGCTGTTGCTCTGCCTCACCGAACATGGAGGCAGGCGGTGTGTTTGCGGAGTGAGGCCTGCGGCTCGGCTTTCTTCAAGTGCCACAACACCGTGCGATTACTCCACCGGTGTTGCCTCATTTTCTCCATGTCGATCCGGTGTACTCACTACATTAATTTTAGATAGTAAATCCGATTGCTGGAGTGTCATATTACTGTGGTGTTTATTTAATGTCAGATCCCGATAATTAAATGTCAAGAAAGGGGTAAATGACAGAAAAACGATATCTCGGCAAACGGATAGCTTGTGTGAATTTAAATATTATGAGAACTATTGTTGCTATAGCTTTTTTAAATAATACATAGTTTAGTTCAGAAAACATTGTGTGCCTGTCCAATTTTGGGCAATACATTTCGTGCGCCTTTTCACTTTCATAATAGAACTGCATTCATTTAACACGAAATAAAGACTTCATTTGGGACCCGCAGACTTGTGGCAATTTACTTTAAACATTGTAGTGTCAGACGTTGGGATCAGAGTAGGGAAATGCATGACATTGGTAAGGCCACATCTGGAGTACAATTCGGGCAACCCTGATGTCGTTAAACTGGAAAGGCTGCAGAGTAGATTTATGTAGGAATGTTACAAAATGTTGAGATTTAAAAAATCAAGCCTGGAATTTATCCCATCAGATAAAGCATAAAAAGAACTTTAATTTGACGCCTAATTCACTTTCATATCTTCAGTAATAAAAAGTTATGGCCATTTTCATACTCGGAAATTAGCATCTTGTTCCCTATTGCTTTTCCATTGACTTAACACAAAAGCTGTGATCGAGGACAGTCAAAAGCCCATAAATTTCTTAAACATTAAGAGAACTGAATGAAATTTTCAGTTATTATAGATTGAGCATTCTGAAACAAATATAAACCATCTTGTTCAAGAAGGAACTGCAGATGCTGGAAAATCGAAGGTACACAAAATTGCTGGAGAATCTCAGCGGGTGCAGCAGCATGTATGGAGCGAAGGAAATAGGCAACGTTTCGGGCCGAAACCCTTCTTCAGACTGATGGGGGATGGGGGGGGAGAAGGAAGGAAAAGGGGAGGAGGAGGAGCCCGAGGGCGGGCGGATAGGAGGGTGGGAGGAGACAGCTAGAGGGTTGAGGAAGGGGAGGAGACAGCAAGGGCTAGAAAAATTGGGAGAATTCAATGTTAATGCCATCCGGACGCAAGGTCCCCAGGCGGAATATGAGCTGCTGTTCCTCCAATTTCCGCTGTTGCTCACTCTGGCAATGGAGGAGACCCAGGACAGAGAGGTCGGATTGGGAATGGGAGGGGGAGTTGAAGTGCTGAGCCACCGGGAGGTCAGGTTGGTTATTGCGGACTAGAACATCTTACTTGGATGACCTGAAATTAAAGCATACAATTAGTTAGTTACCTAATTGTAGCTAATTACAAAATTGACGGAAATAGTTATAAACACCCAGACTGCCTTGAAAATTCAAAAATGTGATGTTCTCAAGGTCAGAACTTTTAATATTATTGTATTATATGCTGTAAGTCTGTAACAGATAGGTAAATAAATTACAATTTCTAGCAATAGGCCAAGTCTTTATGGAGAAGATCAGTTGCTAGCTGGTACATTGGCATATCATAATCAGTAGCATCATCATACTCCTCAAATTGTAACCAATAAGGAACTCTGTACACCTTGTTTTTCCTCAACTTTTCAATTTTGGCATTGTAAACTACAGGTTTTTGCTCTTCAAACCACACATGACATGCTTTTCTGCCCACTACTTTCCCATTAAGAATGCTATGAAGATCATCACATTCGGAGCAGTCCAAATTCGGATAATCTCTGCGAATGCTGTTTAAATCGGTCTCTTTTGCTGGGCATTTGGATTGGCAATTTTGCATTTCTTCTTCGGGGACATCTGTTTAAAATGTAAAGGAAAAAAACACACTGAACAGCATTAACAGAAACAAATTATTATTTGCAGTTTTAGAAAAAAGGTAGAAATTATAAAGTTAAACACTAAAGCAAATAGTAAATACCCAACAAAAAATTCATATTCATCAGTTTCATCAAATCAATTAAATTCATCTAATCAATTGAATTAATCTAAATTCAATTACTAGATCTAAACACCTATCCATTTCTGAAGAAAAGGCAAAACATTTTAAATAGCCTGTATCCAAATAACAACTAAACCCATTCACACAATAATTGACAATATAACATGATTTTTAAATCTTACTGTCGTTAACATATGCAAAAATGGAAGGAATTTAATGTTTAAATCCCATAAATTAATCTAGAAACATCCTCTCCCAATATAATCAAAAATATTATTTTTTGCATAATACATGTGACTAAAACTGTTGTGGATATTTAGTATAAAAAGTATTGATTATGAATAAACAATAACACCAAATATAGACGATTTAGATGCTCTTATGACATGATTGTCCAAAAAAAAGAGAATTTTAATCATCTTGCGAGTGGGTGTTTCTGGAATGCGATCGATTGGAACATTGCCGTTGCCGTGAATCTTTAGCCCATATCGGCAGGCAAGACATGGCCAACTAGTATGGGGACTAAATAACATTTTTGCATCCTAAAATTAGACTAAAGCCACCCCAATAAGCAAGATTATATGTGGAATATACGACTTACCTTTTATTTTGTCCTGATAAAAACATAGAAAATAGGTGCAGGAGTAGGCCATTCGGCCCTTCGAGCCTGCACCGCCATTCAATATGATTATGGCTGATCATCCAACTCAGTATCCTGTACCTGCCTTCTCTCCATACCCCCTGATCCCTTTAGCCACAAGGGCCACATCTAACTCCCTCTTAAATATAGCCAATGAACTGGCCTCAACTACCTTCTGCGGGAGAGAATTCCAGAGATTCACCACTCTCTGTGTGAAAAAGGTTTTCCTCATCTCGGTCCTAAAAGATTTCCCCCTTATCCTTAAACTGGGACCCCTTGTTCTGGACTTCCCCAACATCGGGAGCAATCTTTCTGCATCTAGCCTGTCCAACCTCTTAAGAATTTTGTAAGTTTCTATAAGATCTTCCCTCAATCTTCTAAATTCTAGCGAGTACAAACCGAGCCTATCCAGTCTTTCTTCATATGAAAGTTCTGACATCCCAGGAATCAGTCTGGTGAACCTTCTCTGTACTCCCTCTATGGCAAGAATGTCTTTCCTCAGATTAGGAGACCAAAACTGTACGCAATACTCTAGGTGTGGTCTCACCAAGACCCTGTACAACTGCAGTAGAACCTCCTTTTGCTATGAATGCTAACATACCATTCGCCTTCTTCACTGCCTGCTGCACCTGCGTGCCTACTTATAATGAAATGATTCAATTTATTGTCATTGTCAGTGTACAGTACAGAGACAACGAAATGCATTTTTAGCATCTCCCTTGAAAGGGAGACACAGGGCGTCGCGGTGTGCCCGCGCCTGCCGCCGTACATGACTGGTGTACCATGACACCCAGGTCTCGTTGTATCTCCCCCTTTGCTAATTGGCCACCATTCAGATAATAATCTACTTTCCTGTTTTTGCCACGAAAGTGGATAACCTCACATTTATCCACATTATACTGCATCTGCCATGCATTTGCCCAAAATTGATATTGCGATCTCTGACGTTAAGGGCGTTAGAAGTCGCTTTTTACTTTAATCCAGCGGTTAAATTGTCCAGCGATTTATATGCTTAAAAAAAACGGGAACGGAAGTCCGATCGATTTTTCTTCATCGACTAGCAGCCCGAGGAAATCCCTACAAGCGATACAAACCTGCATTTTAATCCCGCCCCCCCCCAAAGGCTCTGGAGTCAAACCCCTTTTTCACGGGGCGATTTGACGCAAGAGTTAACCAGAGTTGAACATCGTGGGAACCTCTTGTGATAACCGTACGGCATTCGTGGACCACCATGGCGCTAACGGCAGGTACTCGTGTAACTTGGTGACTCGGGAGAAAATTCAAACAAGCTTGAATTTCTCCAAGAGTGACTTGTACACTTGTGGTTGAATATTGCAACATTATATGCACGTAATGGCCAGTGCGATATCCGTACTGACTCTTGCGTGTACCATGGGAACTCCTGCGAACGGTGAACCCGGAAGCTGGACAGAGGGGACAGAAGGTGAGTAAAAATTGTCTTCTGTGGGTTTGAATTTAAAAAATAAAGATTTGCATCCGCATATGGACATCAACTTATTCATGAGTTATGTTAATAAGATTCAAGAAAATAACTATAATCTTTAAAAGGGACTTTACTGAAAGGTCCCACATATTTATGGTCCGTGAGAAATTTTTCACATGTACTTCTTTGAGAGATACAGCTCGGAGTCCTCGCCAACCAGTGATCGATGCCTTTCCGAAGCAGGGTCCGGAACGCTACCAATCAATGTTCTCCAGAGACCCGTGTAAAGGAGTGAACTGCACATGCTGGTTTAAAACAAAGACAGACACAAAAAGCTGGAGTAACTCAGCGAGTCAAGCAGCATCTCTGGAGAAAAATAGGTGATGTTTCGGGACGAGACACATCTTCAGACTCAATTCCGATTAGGATGTCTGAAGAAGGGTTCCGATTCGAATCGCCACCTATTCTTTTTCTCCAGAGATGCTGCCTGACCCGCTGACTTACTCCAGCTTTTTATGTTTTTCTTCCCAGATCTGACTTACCTGCTGAGTTACACCAACATTTTGTGTCCGTGTTCACTATGAACGTTGAATTATTTAATTTTTAGGTAACTTACACTCTCTCTCCCCCCCCCCGCCCACCCCTCCCCCCCCCCCCCCCCCCCCCCCCCCCCCATGCAGTAATTGTTGGTTAACCAGTCCAAGGTTTGCAACGCTGGTTCCCGCTTGGGATCACACTATCCCTAGCCAACAATTGGTCTATCAGGGAACCAAATATAGACATAAAGTGCTGGAGTGATTCAGTGGGTCAGGCAGCATCTCTGGAGGAAAGGGTTAGGCGACATTTCGGGTCGGGACCCTTCTTCAAAATACCCTGCTGAGGTCATCTGTTGTTGGCCCTGATTTGTCCCGGTCTTTTCTTGCTTCCAGTTCCCCCCTACAATCATCCCGAAGAAGGGTCCCGACCAAAAATGGAATCTATTCCTTTTCTCCAGAGATGCTGCTTGGCCTGCTGAGTTACTCCAGCATTTTGTGTCTAACTTGCTGATTCAGACAGTTTTTGATTTACTCTGAAACACACGTTGGAAATTTAAACTTGGGCGCAACTAACATCGTCCTACCGTGGGAACTCTTTAACTCAGCGGGCAGGCAGCAGTTAATTGTTGCTCCCTTCAGTTTCCCAGGGGGTCGGGACGGGACTGGAGTTGGGAGGGAAAGGTGGGGGAGTCGAGGGAGAGGAGGGGAGACAGATGGGGGTGGCTTCATTTACTGGCGGCGGGTGTCTGTCACTGAAACAGGCAGGTGAGATTTCACATCCACCTTGTGTGTGCCTCTCTCTCTCTTTCCCTCCCTCCCTCTCACACAGGCTGAGAGACTCTGCCTCAGTAACTGTGCTCACTCCATCTGTGTCTCCCACATACACAGTAAAACTCTGCTTTGTGTGTGTATATACCAATTCAACCAAGGGAGGATATTTATAGTGTGTGAAAATAAAAGTGACATCATTTGTGCCACGTGATGATTTAATTACACTTGACAGTTACATTCAAGATTTAACGGGAAAGCTCGGGAGACGGACAAGTCACTCACACAAATAACAGAAATGCCGAGTACCGTGGGAACTCTTTGTCTACCCCCCCGTTATATCGTGTGATATCGTGCTAGACCACGACCACTTCACTCTGGCTACATCTTGCGTCAAGTCGCCTCGTGAAAAAGGCCTATCACACTCACAGCCGGTGGCAGATCTGCAGCGCCGCAGAAGGTGGGTTTTGTAACATCACTAATTTATGGGTCTGGAAGGTTTGAGTAGGGATGGACAGGCTAGGTCTGTTTTCCCTAATGTAGGAGGGGTGACCTTAATGATTTATAAAACAAAGAGCATAGATAAAATGGATGGACACAGTCTTTTTTGCCAGGGTAGAAAAATCTAAAACTAGAGAGTATAGATGCGAGGGGAAAAATAAACAGACCTGGGGGCAACTTTTTCACATAGATGAATGAATTGCCAGGGGAAGTGGTAGAGATAAGTACAAATATGACAAAAAATACACTTGTTCAGCCATTTGCAAACAAAAGGTTTGGAGCGAAAATGGCAAGGTGTAGGGCAAGTGGGACTATCTCAATTACGCCACTTAGTTGGCATAGATGAGTTAGGCTGAAGGGTCTGTTTTGGTGCTATACAGCTCTATGACTAAACTTTAAATAGTTGAAAATGAAGAACTATTTAACTTCAAGGTAATGGACCAAGTGCCAGGAGGTGCAGTATAAGTTGGATAGCTGTTTTATGATCATATGGACATGATGTGCGGGGTAACTGCCTTCAGTGAATACATTTTCTGTGATTACCTTCGAACAAGAAAATGCAACTACATCCCCCATTTTCACAGAGTAGGTGCTCCCTTGACCAATGTAGAAAGAAAGAATTGCAGATGCTGGTTAATACACAAAGAATTGCAGATGCTGGTTAATACACAGAGTGCTGGAGTAACTCAGAAAATCAGATAGCATCTCTGGAGAACATGGTTAGGTGACATTTTGGGTCGAGTCTGAAGAAGGGTCTCTGCCCAAAACATCACCTACCCATGTTCTCCAGAAATGCTCTCTGACCTGCTGAGTTACTGCAGCACTTTGTGTCCTTTTATCTCCTTTGTCCCATCTTGTACCCCCACCCTGTCTCTGCACATCAATTCTGTCTTTCTCATTGACCCCAGAATATTTCCCTCACTGAATGGCAATTCTGCGTTCCTATTCCTATCCTCATTAAATGTTGTTCCTTTCTGCCAGTCGCTCCAGAATATGCAAATTTGGACCTACACTTGAAATTTCCAGTCCACCCATGTCCTTTTTAGTGATGATAGAACATTTTTTTAACCCCTATCACAAAATCAAATCGGTAACATTTTCAGGGTACAGAAACTGCCAGTTACTTACCTCTACTGCTCCATGTATCTTATGAAACTGAGATAAACAGTGATTTGGGAGGAATTATAAACTGATTTATCCAGTATTTGGCGTTTTTGTACAGAGCTGCTGGTTGCTTGAATAATGCAATGAAATTATTCATCTCCCGGTCGAGACACAATTTGAAACATTTTTTGTATTTACGGACAGGAGTGTGGGAGTAAATAATTAGGTAAGACTTTGTTGGTATTAAAAATATGAGCTTGGCATAGGCTCATGGTAAATGGACAGAAGCTGTGGTGTGGCATGGGATTGGAGTTTACCTGCATTCTTTGTCCAGGCCAATTTAAAATGCATATCAATATTTTACTCTATCCTTAAACCTTAACTTTATGTTGTCCTGGTAAGTGGTACGAGAGCACATTGAATCCCTTTGCAGTTTCTTTATCCTTGTTACAAAATCTACTTTAGGGTGATAAAGAACGATGCACTGAGAAAACTCTGCTGGTGTAGCAATCATTAAGAAACGATGCACTGAGAAAACTCTGCTAGTGTAGCAATCATTAAGAAATGCTTAAAGATCTCTTCAAGTACTAGTTTTTTATGGTGTGCTCTATGTGAAGGGGGGGTGAAGGGGTTTTTCTTCTATCCTGCAAACCTATTTTTGTGGAAATGTTTAGGTTTTACATTGGAAGATAATTTGTAGGAAATGAGGAAAGGGATATTTTGTTTGTGCACTGCAATGGTGCAGAGCACAATTATCACTGTATTCTGATAACTTTGAAGATTTGTTTAAATGATCCTGCAGTGAAATTACATGAGGTACAAATGGTTTTTAATAATGAATACATGGTCGTAGAATTGGTATAGTTCTATTGTTGAGCAGTAATGGTGTAGAAATTGGTAATTTTTAGTGCCAATTTTCTTTCGGTGGTGAACGTGGACGTCGGATAAGACAGTTAGAGTAACACAGTGGGTCAGACAGCATACCTGGAGAAAAGGAATGGGCGACATTTTGGGTCGAGGCCCTGCTTCAGACTTCAGACATCAGATTGCCTGCATCAGAAATCTAGAGGCACCTGGGTTTTGGGAACATTCTGAGATGAAAAACATTGATCATTAAGCCTAAAATCCATATTATTAGACCAAAATTAATTTACCTTTCTCCTCATATTTGTGTGTAATGATTTTTTCCGAAGCAGGAATAGATTAATTCATTTGTTAATAACTATCTTTTTGTTTATCAAACATTTTACTCTACAAGGTTATGAACGTCCGTAACATTAAATTCTCATTTGGGAAGAGTGTAATTGAGAAAGTTGTTAAATTATGACATTATGGAATAAAAGTGCTTTTTCTGATTTTATTTATCTGGCGGCAATAATTGAATTCTGAAGATAAAAACTCAATGAAAAGCAATTGCATTCAATGAGGGGAATTTGAGTTTGGATAAGGAAACTGGAGCAAATGGTCTGAGAGAAAGAAAAGGGAGTCAGATTGAAATACAAATGTTTTGTGGAGAACAGTGGGTGAAATACAAGTTCAAAGATCAGTACTGTGGCCTGAAAATATTTGTTCAGGAATATCTTAGTTAGTTTTAACTATTGTAAAGATAAGATGCAAATAGACTACACAGAGATTACGAAGTGTTATTATTTAAAAAATTAAAGCTTAAATGTGATTTTGAGAACAATTATTCAAAAACGTAATATGTACAAATGGAATAAGAGCAGCAGCTAAAAAGTGGAATTTGGCTTTTTTTTTAAAGATCTATTTGGGAACCATCAAGGGAACATGTAACCTTTAGATTGTTCAGTTTACATCTGATAATGCTCACATTCCATATCTCATGTAAATATACCAAGATGCCCTAAATTTTGCCAGAGCTGGTGGTTGATATAAATTAGACATTTATAAACTTTTTTTCAAAAAATACTTATGATATAGAATGAAGAAGTTGGCATGGGTTGGGTATTTGAGGTGAAAATTGATTATAATAAAGATCATGATCTACACTTGCGCAAAAAACAAAAAAATTGGCATGTGGCAGGCGAGTTTGTCAGTTACTAAATGAAGCATTCAAATTGGAATTTTCAGTTATTTAATGGAATAATCGTTTAACCAGTTTTGATTGGAATTATTGGCTAATACTATTAATTTTACCTATGACATTTGATCACAAACAAATACAGTAAACCCTTGTTTTAATTGAACTCTTTATAACAGATTTCGGTTATGGTGGGCTGACCTACCGATGGCCAGGGATGTCAACTCACCTGGAGTCTCGAGAAGTATCCCGACCCAAAATGTCCCCTTAGTCATATTCACCAGAGATGTTCTCAACAAAAACTGGAGATAAATTTAGACCCAATAATTCAGGGCTGATTACATTTCTGATGGTAACTTAAAGATGTTAAATAAAGATCTTGCATGTTTTAGATGTTGATTCTAAAAAAAACAAACATGTTCTTTTGAGGGTAAATATTTTGAATGATTGTAAATTTATAAATTGGTTATAAAGGGAAATACTTCATAAAATCAAACAAAACTTGCTACTGCATACCCCAGGCAAATAGTGAGTAAGGCACCCATAAACTTAATGTGCTATCATGTACCCTTTTGGCTGTATTTTGGGAATATACATACAAGATGATCCTTTTAGTTATACAGTGCCCTCCATAATGTTTGAGACAAAGACTATTCATTTATTTATTTGATTTTGTACTCCACAATTTGAGATTTGTAAGAGGGAAAAAATCACATGGATAAAGTGCACATTGTCAGATTTTAATAAAAGCCATTTTTTTAATTTTTTTAAATTTTGGTTTCACCATGTAGAAATTACAGCAGTGTTTATACATAGTCTGTCTTCCCAGCGGACCCTCCGCCCCGTTCCCCCCCCCCCCCCCCCCCCCCGTTTCCAACCCCCCCTTCCCATTTGGGACACAGCGATGTAATGTAAATGAAAGTAGTCGTGTTTAGTATTTTGTTGCATATCCTTTGCATATTATGACTGCTTGAATTCTGCGATTCATGGACATCATTTATATCCAATATAAATATGTGACGTGATTTTATTTATATCCAATATAAATATGTGACGTGATTTTATTTTAAAATAGTTGGGTAATGGACCCTGTATGATTCTGGTATTATGAAGGTGGATATCTTTTCAATGAATATTTTTCTTATACCTGCTAATACTATCTGCATGGTTTGAGAGATCCTGTATAAATACGATTTTAATTATTACAACAGGGTCAAATTTTGTACAGAGTTCACTGGAAAGGCTATCCTTCCGACGATGATACTTGGGAGCCAGAGGCTCATTTGGAGGACTGCACAGAAGTGCTACACGTTTTCAAGCAAAAATCAAGTGAAAAATCGCCTGCAAAAGACAATCGGGTGAGAATTTGCTTGGTTGTATTACACAATATTTGGATTTATAGCATAGAACCATCTTTGACTTCCTTCCATTTTATCTAATACCATTTGTATAAGTTCTGAATCTTCAGCAGCAGTTTGTAATATGCTGCCATTTTAAAATCACTTCAGTGTAAGTTGATCTCTTTTTGCCATTAATTAAGATTTCTAAACTGATATAAGCCCTGCAAGTTTTGTAAAAGAAGAAAGTCCTATTCTGATGGACTCATTGTTGTTTGAGTTTATGATCTTAATGAGCTAGGAATTGATTATTTATAATTCTGCCCTGTTTGATCTTCTGTAAACTAATTCAAGCCTGGTAAGTAATAAATGGCTACTGCGAATGGTGCAGTTTGATAGGCACATGGTTGGACAAGGGCCACACATGAAAAGACAGAAGGTGTGCAACAAAAGGATTAAATAGCTGAGAATTATGAAGCTAGAGGAAGGAATGTGGGGGGGAGGGGGCGGGGTGAATAGGTGCAAGTCCAGGCGAGACACAGGGGAGAGAAGGGGGAGGTGAAGAAAGCGGGATGGGCCATTTGAAGTTACCTAAAACTGGAGAATTCAACCTTCAAACTGTTGGGTTAAACAAGTGGAATATGAGGCACTGTTCCTCCAGTTTGCATGTGGTCTCGCTGTGGCAATGGAGGAGGTCTAGGACAGAAAGGTCAGAATGGGAGGAGGAGTATTGTCCCTCTGATCTGCGAGATATATTAGTTTAGCACAATCTAATTATGATTTTTTTCTGCGTTGAACTTTAATTCATCTAAAACAGTTTGTTAAAAATTGAATTAACATTTTCGTCAATCCAACCAGTTAGATGGGTGCAATGAAAGCTCCTAATGAATTGACGACTCCAACCCAAAGAACCACTAAATATTGAAATAAAAATGAAGATTAGAAACATCAATGTATGGAACAAAGATATAACGGATACTAGACTAAGTGGGACCCGTTGGGTCCCAGCACCACATGGGAGGGCTGGTCCCCCAACACAATATTCCACCTCTCCACCAATTCCAATATTGGTGGCCAGTTGGGGGTGGGGGGGTGCTTTCTGGAGCACTAGTGGGCTGAAGGGACTGGTTTCCAGAGGGCTAGTATGGGCATTGTGGGCCGAATGAATTCTTGTGCTGGCAGATTCTTGTGCTGGCAGCTCACTCCCTCACGGCTGGTGGGCTGGCAGTTGACTCACGGCTATTCCTTGACATTCCACTGTGCAAGGGTGCAAGGCCACCAAATTCAAGTGCGGTTTCTTACCACTTAAAGCAGGGTGTAAGGCCACCAATTCAAATGCAGCTTCAAACCATTTCAAGCAGGGTGCAAGGCCACTAAAGACAGCGAGTCGTGACCTCTCTCTCGTCCATCTTGCAGAGACTGAGCAACGCCCACACTTCTGGGTTTTATAGTCCCTCCCCACCCACCAGTAGGGGCGTGGCCTTCATGGCATGATTGACAGGAGAGAGAATCTCAACATTTTTTAAACTCTATAAACTCTTATTTTTCATCGATGGGAAAAATCCTCAGCACCTGATGAGCGGAGGGGGACTCTGAGTAAGATGGCCAAAAATCACGGCCGCACGTGGTAATTTTTTTTTCTAAAATCAATATAAAACGCAAACATAAGTGGTCAAGATTTGACTTTTAATTATACAGAAGGCAAGGCAACTTTAATGGGGCAAGGCAACTTTAATTAGGCAATACAGCTATATAACCATATAACAATTACAGCACGGAAACAGGCCATCTCGGCCCTACAAGTCCGTGCCGAACAACTTTTTTTTCCCTTAGTCCCACCTGCCTGCACTTATACCATAACCCTCCATTCCCTTCTCATCCATATGCCTATCCAATTTATTTTTAAATGATACCAACGAACCTGCCTCCACCACTTCCACTGGAAGCTCATTACACACACTGCTACCACTCTCTGAGTAAAGAAGTTCCCCCTCATGTTACCCCTAAACTTCTGTCCCTTAATTCTGAAGTCATGTCCTCTTGTTTGAATCTTCCCTATTCTCAAAGGGAAAAGCTTGTCCACATCAACTCTGTCTATCCCTCTCATCATTTTAAAGACCTCTATCAAGTCCCCCCTTAACCTTCTGCGCTCCAGAGAATAAAGACCTAACTTATTCAACCTATCTCTGTAACTTAGTTGTTGAAACCCAGGCAACATTCTAGTAAATCTCCTCTGTACTCTCGCTATTTTGTTGACATCCTTCTTATAATTGGACGACCAAAATTGTACACCATACTCCAGATTTGGTCTCACCAATGCCTTGTACAATTTTAACATTACATCCCAGCTTCTATACTCAATACTCTGATTTATAAAGGCTAGCATACCAAAAGCTTTCTTTACCACCCTATCTATATGAGATTTCACCTTCAAGGAACTATGCACGGTTATTCCCAGATCCCTCTGTTCAACTGTATTCTTCAATTCCCTACCATTTACCATGTACGTCCTATTTTGATTTGTCCTGCCAAGGTGTAGCACCTCACATTTATCAGCATTAAACTCCATCTGCCATCTTTCAGCCCATTTTTCCAAATGGCCTATCACTCTGTAGACTTTGGAAATCCTCTTCATTATCCACAACACCCTATATCTTGGTATCATCTGCATACTTACTAATCCAATTTACCACATCTTCATCCAGATCATCCAGCTTCAGCATTTCCAAACCAAAGGCAACACAGCTTTTATATTTCCAAACCATATTTTCAAACCACATTAAGGGCATTGACAGGTCAGTAAAACCATTTGCAGTTTAGTAGACATGTGTTCAGTGTTATTCACAGCTCAGACTGAGAGACGTGACCCTCTCGCTCCCCCATCTTGCAGAGACTGACTGAGGCACTCAACCCTTCTGGGTTTTATAGTCCCTCCGGAAGGGGCGTGGCCTTCAGGAGAGAGAATCTCAACATTTTTTAAACATTAATAAATCTTTTATTTTTCATCGTTGGGAAAATCCTCTTGTCCTGCGCAGCGGAGGGGGTCTCTGAGTAAGATGGCCAAAAATCACAGCCGTAAGTGGCAGCGTTTTTTCTAAAATCAATATACAGAACACCAGGAAGTGGTCAAGATCAGACTTTTAGTAATATAGAAGATAGATAGATTGGAATGGAGAAAAAAAAATCGCATCTTAAGTTATATTCTAAGTTATAAGTAAAAACAAACTATTGAAGTTTTTAGCAACACTAGCTCGATTTATTCTATCTTAATTGTATTATTTCAGAAACTTAACTTCGATAAAGATATTTTTGAAGATGAATCTGATGATGATTTTGGAGGAGCAACAGAAATCTCTTCACCAAAGGTCAAAAAGAAGAAGAAAACTAAATCTGAACTGGACATGAGACTTGACAGTCCCAAAATGGAAAAAAAAGTGAAATCCATCAGATCAAATAGTGAGGAGGTAAGAGACAACTCAATGAAACATCTGAGCGATATCTCGGATGACGATAAAGTGAAGAAAAGGACTTTAACTGAATCCAAGAAATTGAAGAAAAAACATGCTGAAACACATAAGTTTCTATCAAATTCAGCCCCAGAAGATGATGCTTTATTGGAACCATCGTTAAACCTTGATGAATGCAAACATCAGGAAAATTTGGATTTAAAAAACACAATGTTTGAGCAATGTAAGGATATGGCCCAGCCAGATAACATTACAGTATCTAAAAGACCTCTTGAAAGCTCTGAGGAAGATGACTTTGAACTTATGTTAACGAGAAAAAAAAAGAAAAGGGACAAGGTGAACAATGTGAAGCAAGAGATGAAACCGAAAAAAAATCAGAAGGAAGATTTTTCAGAGAAAAAACACATAAATAAAGAGAATACCAGTCATGCCAAGAAACAGAAGAGTCATGAAATTAAGGCTCCAAAACCTCAGCAAGAAGCCAAAGGCAGAAAGTCAATGGATGGTGAAAATAGTGCCACTCCTAAACCTGATTCTGCAAAAATAATGAAAAAAATTAGCAAAATCCACAACGTGAATGATAATTCTCGATCTGCAACTGAGAAAGTAATTCATGGTTCTGAATCCAATGTAACAACTTCAGGACAGCAACCCCTATTCACTGAGCCTAGTCTCTTTGACAAATTACGACTGGATTCTGAAATTAATCGAGAAAATTTGAAAATTAATAAATCCAACTCATTAGCAATAAATACCGAGGAGAAGCTCGAAACAGTTAAAACCACAAATCAGGTAAGCATTTATAAACTTTAGTAAACAGAATACATTTTGCCAACCAAAGTTACAAATTAATTTTATTTCCTTCGCTCCATAGATGTTGCCTCACCCGCTGAGTTTCTCTAGCATTTTTGTCTACCCTATTCATTTTCTAATGTGCTTCCTAAAGATTTTGAATTTTGAGCTCCCTTTCTAAAGCATCTGGGCTAATATTTAAATGTACTGTGTAACTTTAAATTTTGTATGGTCCATAGATTCAATTGGGGCCCTTATTAGGCCTTAATAGTATCTGCAGCTGTAGTATAGTAATAGTAAAATGGTGAGGAATGGAAAATGGAATAATAGCAAATGTTTCTGCAGCTAAACATTTTCTTCTGATTTCAAGTGTTATTTATGTTTTATCAAGAGAAGGAATGTCTGATAAAGACATATCAATTTGGATTATACTAAAGCAACCTGCTGTTGATGTTCACTTTTCATTGTGTGATCAATTTACATACAGTAACATGTTATTCAAACTGGCATGACTCAATAGAATAGAATGCAGTCAATCTGAGGGGTAGTTTGATAGGATTGCAAATCTGGTTGTAGGACAAAGTGCTGTAGGAACTCAGCGAGTCATAAAGCATCTCTGGGGGATGTAGAAAGGTGACTTTTTGGGTAGGGACCCTTCTTCAGACTAAATCCAGCATCTGCAGTTCCCTGTGCCTGCAAGTGCTGGAAACTGGATTAACAATTTGTTGAGGGAATTCACCGTCAGTATTCCTCCTGAAGATTATTGCAATCTTAAGTGTCACTGCTAAATTCTGAAGAAATCTGTATTTTGAATATAATAGTAGGCATTCAATGCAAATACTGGTTAACATCATCCATTTTATGATAGTGCACATCTAACATCTCACGACTTTAGTTAAAGTTATCTTTCTGCTGTAGAGCAGGTGAAAAGGAAAGGAACACATACATTTCAGAACAAAGAATAAAAATAAATTGGTTGAGAATATAAAGTAAATATGAATGCTTTGAAGTTAAAACCCATTATCTTTCTTTACATGAATTGTTATTTATTTGAGAGTTTGAATTCATTTGGAAATATCTAACTATCTGACTGATGTGCCAGTCGACCTCCTCTCATCTGGATTCACCTATCGTGACCTCTTGCCCCATCCCTGCCCCACACCTCTTTCTACTAGCTATCTCACCTCTACTCCATCCGTCTGAAGGAGGGTCCCAACCCGAAACTTTGTCTGGCCATTTTCTTCCACAGATGTTGCCGAGTTCCTCCAGCAGTTGTTTTTGCTTTAAATATGTAAATATCTAATATATGAACATGCTGAGTTTATTTTTAGTTATCTTTATGCATTTTCAGCTGAAATGTATGGTTACCTGGCTAAAATTGCTATTTATGTTTTCAGCCTTATTCCCGGGAAAAGTTGGGAAAGAAAGGTGAAGCAGCCAAAGAGCTATCTGATAAGAGGCAGGATGTCGAGAAAGGGCGAAAGGAACAAAGTGGGGATTGCAGTAAGTCAATGTAAACTGTTCCGTTTATGGATGGCTTCCACGTGTGCATACCACAATGTTATTTACCTATTCTTTCTGAACGAATTACTTCTCAATGGAACTTCCTGGATAGGAATAAACAAATTGTGTGAACATCTAAACAATTGAAATATTGGCAACACTTGGGTAGCATTTGTTGAAAGAAAAACTTAGATTTAACATGCTAGCTTGATGAAGTTCTGTCAGAACATTCATTTAACATGAATGCTGACCTTGCCAATGGAAAACAAGAAGCTCTTAAATGGTTTGGGCTCCAGGACATGTGGAACGTGGTATATATTGACCAGAATGGACAGAATTCTTTTTAACGTCTCAAAGGTTGCATAGTTTTTGTCCAAATCTCCTGTTGAAATTGTAGGGAGTCGCCAGGGAGAAACCAACATTTTTTGGAGGGAAGTTTGTAGGCCAAAACATTAACATGTATCCCACACCTTGCTGCTATTTGCACACAGTAGTTGTTTTCAGAAGAAGAAATGCTTTCTAAAGATTGTTTGATTCCCTCGATTGAGGGCAAGCTGTGTTTTGAAAACAAATCTGGAATTCATGGTCCTTCCCAATTATCTGAAGTGGATATTTTCTCTTTTCATTTACTTTATAGATAATCGAGAGATGAAGGGCCTTTTTGACAAGTTTTTCATTCCCTTTTCTGATGTTGCTGATCATGAGGACAGAGAAAATAAACGTGTGGTTTCCCATGATCTTAAAATTGACGAGAACCGAGCTAAAGAGAAACTGCTGCAAAAAGATAAGAAAAAAGAGAATGATTCAAGAATTCAGACTGCAGTTGAAGAAACCCATAAGATTCTTGACACCATGCCTCAGACTGAGGAGAATGCAGGTACAAAAAATGTTATTTCATTAATTAACGGAATAAATTTTGTCTTTGTTACATTGTGAAATTGGCTCACATTTAGTTTCTTGATTTTTTTTTTCTCGCACAATTTAAATACATAACTTCTAGCCCCTATCTGGCAAACTGGGCTAATAGTACTAAGGAATCGGATCCAGCCCATTCATTATGTTATAAATCCTTATCAATTGTTCTATATCCATGTTATTTTATAATTGATAATTTTTGCTCGTGTAAGCAAGTGTGAGTAACAAAGATTCTACATGCCAGAAATCACTTCTGTAGCGTGCCCTGAACTTTTTCCAGGGAGCGACATAATGTCAACCATTTTGTAAATGTAGTATAGTAACATTTTAGAGAATCCTTCTGACTTTGACTGAATACTTAGATAATATTACCAATAACTACTTGGGTTGTGATTTTTCAATGATCTAACGTTACTTTGCATAGGTTTTATTGCCCTTAATTATTTAAAAAATATTTCTAGTAAATGATATAAATATCTCCAATATCAGTTCTTAAATATTGGTGGTTTGAATGGTAATTATTATTTTGTATTGCTGTTGAATTTAGATGGCAAAATGCTTAAATTGGGTGTGGACTTGCAGCTTGATTGGATGACATTGGAAGATTTTCAAAAACATCTGGATGGAAATGATGATTTACTTTCTCCACCAAAAGTAATATCCAACAGTGAGTAGTGTGATAATCATATAGTAAGTAGAGGAATCTTAGAAGGTTTTTTCTAAATATTGTAGATATAATGAACATTTATGAAGACATTCATGATCGATAATTGATTAAAGTTCTGTTAATGTTATAGATTATACTGAAACCTTAGAATGGATTTTGGTGGGGACTTACCGATGCTTATGAACTGTAGTGTGGACTAGAATAAGTGGGACCCGTTGGGGCCCTGTCACACGGGAGGCCTGGTCCCCCAGCGCAACCCGTTCCCCAATGCAATATTCCACCACTCATCTGTTTTCCCCCAATGCAACCCGTCCCCCCCCAACACAATATTGCGACTCTCACACATAGCCCCCAACTGCGCAGGCACGGCTCATTGCCCCTCATCCCCAGCACTCCCTCCTCCTCTTCACCCTCCCTCTTCTTTCCCCCCCCTCTCCTCCTCCCCTCCCCAATCCCTCCCTCCCTCGCCTCTCCCTCTCCTTTCCCCTACCATCAGTCACTCCATATCTCCACCCCCCTCCTATCCCTCTACCCACCCCCCCCCCCACTATTCCTCCTGACCTCCCCCACTGCCCTCCTCTCCCTTTATTTCCCTCTCCTCCCCCACTCTCCTCACCTCCCCCTTTCTCTCCTTCTTTCTTCTCTCCCTACCCCCTTTCTCTCCTTCAATACCCTCCCCCCACCTCTCCCTCCAGTTCCGCATACACCAGTTGATCATTGTTAGCTGTGGTTTAGATCCCGTTGGCGATTGGACCAATTTGCATCGTGTGTGTGTGTGTGAGTTACTCAAACTCCGAGCAAACTGCTCGGCCACCCTGCAACCCCTCCCTCCGCCCACTCCGGCTCAGCCTGTCCCCGCCTGCCCGCTGTTGCCGCCCGGCCCGTTGTCTGACTTCGCTGCCGCAGGGGGGGGGGGTGGAGTGGAGTCGGTGTTCGTCACGGTGGGCACCACGAATTTCAATGAGCTGGTGGAGAAGATCTCTGAGGAGGCCATGAGGGTGAGTTACCGCGGAGGCAGAGGAGACGGACCCGGGGGGGCGGATAGACGGGATTGTCATTGTCGCAGAGGGCAGGCGGGGGAGAGGGGTGCATGATGAGGGAGAGAGAGACGGGACCAGGGCCTCCACTGGACCCCCCCCCGCGGCTGCCGCCGGTGGTGGTGGGGGAGACAATAGACAAGTTACTGTGAGGAGGGGAGAGACCAAGGAGAAGGAGTGGTAACTAAGGAGTGGCGGAGGGAACGGTCTCTGTGGAAGGCAGAAAGGGGTGGAAATGGGAAGATGTGACTCGTGGTGGGAGGTGGCGAAAATGTCGGATGATTATGTGTTGTACACGATGGCTGATGGGGTGAAAGGTAAGGACTGGGGGACACTGTCCCTGTTGTGATTAGGAAGAGCAAGAGGGGAGCTGTGGGGTACCCAGGAGACATGTGTGAGGGCCTTGTCTATGATGGAAGAGGGGGACCCCTGTTCCCCGAAGAATGAGGACATCTCGATGTCTTGGTATGGAACACCTCATCCTGGCGCAGATGCAGTATAGAGGGAGGAATTGGGAGTAAGGGATAGTCTTTTCAGGAAGCTGAGTGGGCAGAAGGGTAGTTGAGATAGTTGTGGGAGTCGGTGGGCTTTATTAACTTCACCACCAATTTTCCATCCTGCACTCAAATTCGCTTGGACCAACTCCGACACTACCCTCCTCTTTCTTGATCTCACCGTCTCCATGACAGGAGGTAGATTATCGACTGATGTCTATTACAAACACACTGACTCCCTCAACTATCTGCACTACACTTCTTCCCATCTGAGATGTCCTCATTCTTTAATTTCTTGAAATATATATTTCAAAATATATGTTGGTGTGTAGACCACAAGGTGATCATTTTATTTAAAATATATTCGTACTACATTGGGGATGATGAATGATAGCTCGTGTACTAGCATCAATTTAAGAATCTAACTTATGTTTCATGATCGCTCCTAATTGAAAATCAGCATTGCTTTTATAAACCTGTAGGTGTGTTGCGTGATGCAGTGAAAAATGGAAACTACCTGACAGTAAAACTGGCCCTTAATTCGAGTGAAGAATACAATCTGGATCAAGAGGTACTTAAATAAGCAATAGTGGTACTTTTAATCCGTATTACATTTTTCACATGCAACAATATATATATGTCATCTTGCATGTTGGTATGTCTGTGTATGTGTTTTTCTACCTTCATCAAAACGCTACGCGGTAGCGCTTAAACTTTTACATATTCTGACACATTTTTTCCCTCCATGCAGTAATCGGTTCACTTAAGATTTCATCCTATATTTCACAAGTTATTGACAATTCAAGTTTTATTTTTTTAAAGGCAAAAAACAGTTCTCACACACAGCCTTTTCCCAGGACTTTCCAATGATGATGTCACAATGCCACTCACAGTGCACCAATCACAATGGGCTCTCAAGCTGCCGAGTGCCACAATGCCATCACAATGGGACGTTGCCAACGGTAACCGCAGCTTCTCACGGACAGCTTTTTTTTTCCAGGAGCCTCCAGTGATGATAATCGCAATGGGCTCTCAAGCTGCCGAGTGCCAAACCCCCTGCCCTCTCCCCCCCCCCCGCCGCGCCCCCCCCCCCCCGGGTTATTCCCACCCCCTCCCCGCAGGTTATTCACACCCCCGTCCCCCTGGGTTATTCACACCCCCTTGCTTGTTAATGCCTGGTTTTAAATTGATGCAGTGATGCACTCATTGATTTCTGCTTTTCCCTTGCTATAACCCCAGATAAAACAATGCTCCCTGAATCCTAACTTGAACCAAAGTCTAATCCTCCATTGCCATATGCTTACTAGCCCTCATTTGAATGGCAGACCACCAATGCTTCAATTCAAAACTCCTTCCAAGCTATTTGGCTTCTCTTTGCCTTATTCTTCTCTATTTATGTAACATCCCTTTCCACATAGAATCCTCGTATATATGTGTTCCTGTTGTGAATCTTTTTACCCATTCAATTTCCGCCCCCTCACCCTTTTATTTCTTTACCTCAATAAAGGCTTCAGCTCTGTACTTCAAGGGTTCTAAGGCTTGGACAGTACCATATAAATATGAGATCTTCCCTTATTTTTGATAAATTGTTTCAAAGCCAGTGTAACTTTAATTATTGCTAACTTTGGGTCAGTTGAACAACATATGGAAATAAAAATGTGTATTTGATTTTAACTCTTCTCCTGTTAAAGAAGAAAATAGGATACGAGCCAATCCACATGCCCCAAAACTGGGGGAATGAATGTTCTTCCTTTGGTAACCAGTTTGCAGTTTTCAACCATTTTAACATCATATTTCTGTTATAGGACCCTAGCGGAATGAATCTCATCATGTTTGCAGCTGCTGGAGGACAGGATGACATCCTTAGATTGCTCATCAAGAAAGGAGCAAAGATTAGTTCTCGACAAAAAAATGGTACAACTGCATTGATGCATGCAGCTGAAAAGGTTTGTTTGCCATTAAGGTTAATAATTATTCATACAATTGATTAGATGGCACATACCTGTTTTTTTCTTGACTTTTAACTGTGTGAGGGTATTAAAATTGGTCTGGAATTATATTTTTGAGTAGAAATTAATTTTTGCTGAAATTTTATTTTGCTGAACATCTCTTCCTTTTTGTTCTAATAAATAGTGGGGGGGGGGGGCGCTGGAAAAGCTGTTACTAATACGCAAAATTTTGTCAGGTTTGCAATCTTCTGACTTGTATATGTTATGTTGGTATATGGAACAGTACAGCACACGAACATGCCCTTCATCCCACAATGTTTGTGCCAAACATGATACCAGTTTAAATTAATCTTCTCGGCCTGCACGTGATCCATATTCTTCCATTCCCTGCATGTCCGTGTATCTATCGAAAAGCCTCTTAAATGTTTATCCATTAACAAAGGTAATGGTAGTTGAAATCACCATTAAACATTTTGATAAATATGGTTGCAGATTTATTATTTTTGGAATTCTCAGGCAAGAATCTGATTTCAGTAACATTTTATATTTAAGCAAGTAAAATTGCTAATTTGAGTAAATCTCAAATGGATAATTCTCCAGAAAATCCTGAACCTTGTACAAATTGTTTTAACCCAAGCAACGGTGTGGGTGTATGAACCAAAATTAAGACAATTTAATGTTTTGTTAATTACACTTCAATTACTACTATGTTAACAGTTAGAGCTGTGGTGTGAGATAAGAGTAGCTTTGATCAAATATGGAAAATTAATTCTGACATTGATTTTTTGGAATGTGGGTAACATTTATTCCTAATTCCTAATTATCCTTAAGAAGTTGTGGTGAGCCATCTCAATATGCTGCAGTCCTTCCAGTGAACATATATCTATAATGCTGTTGGGTAGAGGATTTCTGGTATTTAGATACAGCAAGGGTGAAAGATAGGCAATGGTATTTCTGTGCTGGCTTGAAGTGTGAACTATAGGAGAGTCTGCAGGTGATAATGCTCCCAAGCATTTTTTGCCCTCATCTTTCTTGATGGTAGGGATAGAAGGACTTGAGGGGCTGTTGGCAAATGACTGAATGCATCTTAACACTGCCCCCATGCTGATGCTGAATGTTTAGGATGGATCAGGTGCCAATCAAGCAGACTGCTTTCTCCTGAGTGATGCTGACCTCTAATAATGTAACACTTATAGATGCAGGGACAAGAAAGACATTTGCAGAAAACTATGGCGCATGCTTTAAAATTTGCAGAAAACTATGGCCCATGCTTTAAATTAGTTGAACCGTTTGTGTTGGAACAGGTTAAGAGGAGCGGATGATTTAGATATTTTAATAGCATTTCTTCTGTAGTTTTCTTGGAGGTAGGTCACGTAATATTGTAGACTTGTTTTGATATTCAGAGGTCATGAGCAATAAAATTCAAGTTCTGGTGTCCTTCCTTGAATTTCCTCTATTAATGCATTAAAGTAATTAGGCTAACATTTGAAATTCTACAGTGTTTATTTGTAAAATATATTAATCCCTATTGATTAGAAAATAAATTCATAAAACTTTAACTATTTTCCTTCTTATGATTCTGGTTACATGAGTAGTGGCAATCCGCTGTCATTTCTCATGTGGTTCTGACCACATTGGCAGTGAGAATCTGCATGCAATGGGTGTTGCAGATGAGGATGAAAAGTTGCAAGGCCAATGTGTTAGTTATTTCTGGGTAGGATTCACAGGGTAGTGACTTGGAAGGTTCCTTTCCACCTTCCTCCTTCCATTTCCTCTCTTCTGTGCCAAAAATCAGTTGAGCTCTGTGACCCATCAAATAACCCCATACATTCTGGAAATCACACCTAGGTCTGTTGGTCTATGAGGCACTGTTTAGCTACAAGGCTTTAAGTGGGACAATTTTACCTGATTACTGCCGGGTTCTTTTTATAAGACAAGTAGTGAACACAATTTAAAAATTGTGGCCTTGAATTTTCTCATGCATTCCGCTCTTCATCACTGCGACGCCAATGGAAGTATGACAGAAACTCAATTGATCTGCCTGCATAAAATATCTTAAAATATCATACATTTATATATTATCCAGGATGATACGGTGGTGCAGTTTGCAGAGCTGCTGCCACACAGTGCCAGACACCTTGGTTCAATCCTGACTTTGAGTACGGTCTGTGTGGAGTTTGCACGTTCTCTCTGTGACTGCGTGAGTTTTCTCGGGGTGATTCATTTTCCTCCCACATCCAAGGACGTGTGGGTTTGTACATTAATTGGCCTCTGTAAATTGCCCCTAGTGTGTCGGGAGTGGATGAAAAAGTGGAAGACATAAAACTAGTGTAATGGTCGATGTGAACTCAGTGGGCCGTAGGGCCTGTTACCATGCTGATTCTCTAAACTAAACTAAACTAAAATAATAGAATAATATTATTCTAGAATATAATACATCAGTCCAGTCCATAATTAAATGCTATTATAACTGAAAATAATACAAGTTTGCCCTTAACTAGTGGAACACAATATTAATATATTTATAATTCGAGTATCTTAACACTTCTTTCTTTTTCACTTCTCAGAATTATCTTACAACAGTTGCTATTCTTCTGGAGGCAGGTTCCCAACTTAATGCTCAACAGATCAGTGGAGAAACTGCATTAATGAAGGTATATGTTTCAGTCCTGTTGTCCTTGAAATTTTATTGACCACATCAAGTTTAAATGAATATATATAAAGGTGTGCATTTTATCAAAACCAAATTCATACCAGTCTGTAATTCCTGATGTTGGGATCAACTGCCATATCTGACAGTACATGATGCAAATATTTTGTAACATAATACTCGTCGATTCTTTTTAAGAAATCTGACCAAGATGATTTGAAAACACTGAAGTGATCAAGGGAAAGTAGAGTGAGAAAAACGTCCTTAACGATAGCAGCTTTAGAAATGGATTATAGGCAAAGTAATTTAATTGAAGTTTGGAGAATGCATCCTGTCAGACTACTTTCTATAGGGCGTCTGTAGAAGTTTGAGGGAATTCTCATGTACTTACTTTCTTCAGCATCCGGGAAGATTCAGCAAGCTTTCTTGATCACCATATCATTGTGAAGGTTAAATTGCTGATGCTATAGATGCTTGGGAACTTGGCAGACGAATCTCTGCAGCAGCTCTGTCCAGGAGAACAGGGTTGTGTTTCCCATCCAACTCTTTCATCTCGCTAACCTTAAGGGCTAGGTGGTTGTTCGGATACCATGACTCAAGGTTCCCTACAACCTTTTGTCTCTGGTGATGACTTGAGGTATATGCACACTTAATGGTTGTGTAGCAGTGGCCCAGTGTTTTGACACAGAAAAAACGCTGATGGTATTTTGTGGAGTTTGTTCCTGAATAGACAATAGGTGCATGAGTAGGCCATTCAGCCCTTTGAGCCAGCATCGCCATTCAATGTGATCATGGCTTATCATCCCCAATCAGTGCCCCGTTCCTGCCTTCTCCCCATATCCCCTGACTCCGATATTTTTAAGAGAAGTATGCTTGATTGTAGTTGCTGGTGATAATGAATGGGGTGTCAAGGTTTGGTGTTTCAAGAGAGTTGACAACAGTATAATTCGTCCAGTGTTATCTTGGCAATTGCTTGGGGTGGTACATAAACAGCTAACAAGATAGTATAGGTGAATTCCCTCAGTAGGTAACATGACAGCATTTTATGATCAGGTATTCCAAGTCAGAGGAACAGAATTGGGCGTAAAGCAGACACCGCCACATTTCACCTAGACTAAGGATTCTGTATATTCCATACAATAAACAGAAAAGATGGGGTGAGTCAGGAATGAACCATTGTTTCAGTAAAACAAATGATACATGATCTCCATTTGATACTGCAGCTTTGCTCAGTTCCTCAAACTTGTTCTCGAGTTAACATTTTTTGTGTAGTGTGTCCAGAACCCCTGTTGTTTCAGCGGCATCTGGAAACCCCTCCCCTTCTCCCCACAACTGCCACGCTTCTGTGGTTTGTTCATTCTCACAAGTGTGCCCATGGCATGGGTCTAATAAAGATCAGTAGTTCTGAAAACTGCTTTGAGTTAACAGTGATTGACAGGAGATTTCCAGTGCTAGTTCTAATGACTTTCTCAGCACTTGAATGGATAGATTATAGAGAGAAACGATCGTAACAGATTGTTTTAAGAGGAGCTTCACGTAAAATGATGCCACTATCCAGTGCCATCTTAAAGGGATCTTTAGTTATGGGTGGTGGCTTGGGACAGTTTGACAGCAGGTATTGGTAAAAATCTGGAGGCTGGCAAGGCGACCATAGACAAATTTTATTAGCAACAAATGGATTTCTTGGAGATGCCAGTTATACAGTGTAGGTTGACGATTTTGAATACTATTTATTCCGTTCAGAAATTACTACTTTCCTACAAATGTCATGTTCTTGAACCAACCTGCACAACTATCCTACAGACCACCTTTTGCACCACCATAGACTTTTTAATCTAATGTCTTGTTTTTCCTTTCTTTTGGGACAAAGACCCCTCATTAATTTATTTGCCTCTGTACTCCACAATTTGAGATTTGTAATAGAAAAAATTCATGGACATCACCAGTTGCTGGATGTCTTCTCAGGCGATGCTCTGCCAGACCTGTGTTGCAGCCATCTTTAGCTTATGTTTGTTTTGGGGGCTAGCTCCTTCAGTTTTCTCTTCAGCATATAAAAGGCATGCTCAATTGGGTTCAGATTGGGTGATTGACTTGGCCACTCAAGAATTGACAATTATTTAGCTTTGAAAAACTCCTTTGTTGCTTTAGCAGTATGTTTGGGATCATTGTCTTGCTGTAGAATTAACCCACCGGCCAATGAATTTTGAGGCATTTGTTTGAACTTGAGCAGATAGGATATGTCTATACACTTCAGGATTCATTATGCTACTACCATCAGCAGTTGTATCATCAATGAAGATAAGTGAGCCAGTACCTTCAGCAGCCATACATGCCCAGGCCATAACACCCCCACCATCGTGTTTCACAGATGAGGTGGTATGGTTTGGATCTTGGGCAGTTCCTTCTCTCCTCCATACTTTGCTCTTGCCATCACACTGATATGTCAATATTTGTCTCATCTGTCCACAAGACCTTTCTCCAGAACTGTGGTTGCTCTTTTAAGTACTTCTTGGCAAAATATAACCTGGCCATCCTATTTTTGCGGCTAACCAGTGGTTTGCATCTTGCAGTGTAGCCTCTGTATTTCTATTCATGAAGTCTTCTGCGGACAGTGGTCATTGACACATCCACACCTGACTCCTGAAGAGTGTTTCTGATCTGTCGGACAGGTGTTTGGGGATTTTTCTTTATTATAGAGAGAATTCTTCTGTCATCAGCTGTGGAGGTCTTCATTGGCTTGCCCGTCCCTTTGCAATTAGTAAACTCGCCAGTGCTCTCTTCTTAATGATGTTCCAAACAGTTGATTTTGGTAAGCCTAAGGTTTGGCTGATGTCTCTGACAGTTTTATTCTTGTTTCCCAGTCTCATAATGGCTTCTTTGACTTTCATTGGTACAACTTTGATCCTCATGTTGATAAACAGCAATAAAAGTTTCCAAAGGTGATGGAAAGACTAGGTGCTGAGAACTCTCTTATACCTGCAGTAAGGAGGCATTTAAACAAACCTGAGCAATTACAAATGCATGTGAAGCCATGTGTCCCAAACATGATGGTGCCCTGAAATCGGGGGACTATGTATAAACACTACTGTAATTTCTACATGGTGAAACCAAAAAGCATAAAAATACCCTTTAATAAAATATGACAATGTGCACTTTAACCACATGTAACTTTTTTCTATTACAAAACTCGAATTGTGGCATACAGAGGCAAATAAATAAATGATGGGACCAAACATTATGGAGGGCACTGTATAATTTATTATTGTGTGTTTATCCAAGTCTGTGCTTGTAACACTGCTGCAAACAAGATTTTTCTTTGTACCTGTACCTCTGTGTACATGTGTATATGACAAAAACATAACAGTGGAGGGAAGTTGTTTTGTTTTTGGTGGTAAGGTAGTTGGTTGCTTGTTTTCTTTGTGTTATTCGGTAGGCAGTAGATTCAACAGAGAAGCTGAAAATCTGTCATCCCCTGCTTTCAAGCTGAGACTGGCCTTTGTACAATAAAATATCATGTAGAGGCAATATGTAAACAAGGAATAAGAGGAAGGAAGGTATTGCACAAAGAATGAAAGTCAAGCGAATGTACAAGAATATTTATTTTGCTCTTTGCAGGCTTGTAAGCGAGGAAATGCTGACATAGTAAGACTTCTCCTCGAATATGGAGCAGATTGCGGCATCCTGTCTAAACATCAGAACAGTGCTCTATACTATGCTAAACAGAGCAACAACATATTAGTTTATGACCTGCTAAAGAATCATGTGGAAACGTAAGTTAATTACCAGCAAAATTGCATTGTTACCATTTAAGATTGTTTTGGTTGACAGTTGCAAAAAAAGGATCAAATGCCCAATTTTGTAATCCAAACAAATAACTCGTTTATATGTAAATTTCATTTGGGTAATTCCAAAATACTCCTAATTATTTAATTAGTTTACCCACTATAATTTTCAGTTGGATTAAACTTAATCTTCAATCCTTGTGGGCCTGTCCCACTTAGGTGATTTCTCAGCGGACTGTCAAGTTGCCGGCAGTCGCCTGAAAAACTGGCAACTGGAACGGCAACTGTCAGAGTGGAACACACACACACACACACATCGCTTACTTCACCGGCCCATTATGCAGGCGGGAGATAGGGCAAGTAAATAGTTGCCATTCATTTATTCACCCGACATCTGTCAACTACTAACAATGAGAAAGGCTCTACTGAAATTGGGGAGAACAGCCAGCGGGTATCTTAAGCTTCTTGAGAAATATGAATAGCCGCAATTACTGTTTTTAATTAGCTCAAATCAAAAGGCTAGCTGAAACGTTAACAGTACGGTTCCTGCAGCAATCATGATACTGCTCAGACCTCTGACAGTCCTTAATTCCAGTGCTATTGTGTGTCTGTGTGTAAAAAAACAAACATCTGAATGAACTCAGGCATTATCTGCGAAATGAACTGAACATACAACATTTTGAATCTGACAGAGGGAGACGGGTTTGGGCAGGAGTAGTGGAAAGAAAGAGCACTCACCTAACTTTGTCACCCAGTTCTCTTCCTATAATTTTCCATTCGCTCATCTCCCACCCCTTCCTACACTGTGCATTCCATTTTTTCCTCCTCAACCACACCCCTTACCCTCACCCCACAGCTCCTCACCTTCTTTCCATATCAGATTGCATTGTATGCACTCTTGTCCTCCATTTATGATCTCCATCCTCCTCCCCCCACCTGACTTCCGCAGCTGGATCCATCTCTCACTTGTTAGCTCTTACCCCACAGTTCCCCCTCACCTTTCTACCAGCTATCTTCCCTCTTCCCCTTGAGTCTAAGGAAGGCTCTCAATTTGAATTTGAAATATCAGATTATTTTCTGAGTACTTGTTAATCCAATAGTATTCTGCACAATACCTTACACCAACTACATCTGAAAGCTGCTGCTGGAAATTCCTAATGACTTCCATTACCTCATCCATTCACTTTGATCTCTGCCTTCCTCAATTCTCTCTTTCCACTTTACCAGTAGCATGATATCTTCCAAGATGCGTTCATATATTAGTTTACACTTGAATATTACAGTCTGAAGAAAACTGGAGATTTATTTGGTTCAAGACCAAGTGGTTCCCTTGTCCGTATTTTTTTTTTTTAAACTAACACCACATTTAAAATAATTCGTCACTCCCCGTGTGAAATCCATTTTCATATCCATGCAGTGCCACTGGGAAAACAGGTGTCTTTGGTATTGTTTTAGTTGTCACACAGTCATATTTTACAAAGTCTGACATGACATTTATGTCCTTTTTCACAACAATCACATTATTTTTGCAGCACAAAGTTGCTTTTCACTTTCTCTGCTCAATCATTGCCTACTTTGAATACTTTGTATTCCAAATGATTAAAATCTTTCTCTTGTTGGTTTTTAATAACATACACCTCTTGCATTTTATAGAGTTACGTTTACATTTCCTAGTTTCCTTTCATTCCAGCCAACAGGGTGGTGCAATCCAGATAGTTTGTCCTCCCATTTGATTTCTGCCTCTGCCTTTCCTAGGCTGGCATTGCCATGATGAACCCTTGCTGAGGTTAAGCCAATGTGGCATCATTGCACATTACAAGACAGACTTTTTCTAATATGTTTTAGGGTTTGGGAATGTACAATTTGTTCCAAAAAGTTTTCAAAATTTGACTGAAAAATTTCTCATGCTGTGCAATTTAATTTTCTGACTAGCATATCCAGAGTGGCAGATGAGACAATTAGGGATTACTTTGAAGCACGTCTGTCATTGCTAGAACCCGTGTTTCCTGTAGCTTGTCATAGACTTTGCGAAGGACCAGACTTTGCTTTGGACTTCAACTACAAACCTCAGCACAGTTCAGTTGAAGGTATGTCAATCTTCTGTGACATCTTTGTAAACAGTGTTTGGAATGATGCCAACTAACACATCAGCTAGAGAATGCATTTAATTTAGCCAATTAAAAATAAATATATTCCTACTAAATTGAGCACAAATGTGTCAAACCAAAAATCTGACACATGTTAAGAATGCAAAAATAAAAACTAAGATTCACCAGATTGATTCCTGTGATGATGGGTTTGTTTGAGGAGAGTTTGAACAGTTTGGGACTGTACTCCCTGGAGGTTATTAGAAGCATAGTCATTTCATTGAAACGTGCGGTATTTTCTTTTACAGGGTTTAATAGAGTAGTACCGGGTTTGTATTACTCTTGAATTACATAAAGAAGAGGGTAGCTATTCATCTGAGTATATTTGAGATCAATAGATATTTAGATATCACAAAGATATAATAGTCCCATTTGCTTAGATTTGGTCTGTAACCTTTTGGGCGTGGCAATTTGAATGTCATAACGCATGTAGTTTGAGAGATCATTTGGGGAAAATAAATAACTGCAAATTGGTTTAATGGCACATTAAGGAACCTAGTCACAACTGATTCTTATCACTGGATCCAAATCCTAAAAATCCAACACTTGAGTGATTGACAGCAAATCTTAGCCTAAACAATAATGTCATCCGTAAATGAAATTTAAAAGATGTTATATTTGTAGGCCACTGTGCCAGTTACTTCTCCATAGTAAAGGCCTCACCACTGTGGTCAGTATTTTCATTACTTTCAATTACCTGTCATTGTTAGTGTGCGCAAGAATGACATGAAGAATTTTGAATGATCCTTAATTAAATTTTCCCCACATTAAAGAAAGGGCTTCTTGTTTCACAAGGGGAACTTTTATTTTAAATAAATCCTTAATTAGCCTTAGCTGTGTAGCTGATCCTTCTTGCCCATTTACTGACCTTCATATTTTGTGCTTCCTTTTAATGCTAAATTGAAAGGGCTAAATGCTTTAAATACATGATGCGATACTTGACTATAGTTTGTAGCTTTATATTTCTTCTTAAGCTGGCTTTCTCTAGTGGGAAGGTACCAACTGATAAGAAAGACAAGCCCAAACTTGTCCTGGACAAGTATATTGGGACCATGACTAATGCCCTTGCAATGTGTCCACATGACTTACACAGTATAAAAACACTCTGCGAGTCTATATTCTTTGGAGTGTTGGCTCGGGATAGTCAAGTGTCTGTTGCTTACTTGACTGATATATCCCTGACATTCCCGCCGGCTGATGATCAGTAAAGCTTGAGTTGGTTTACCTAACCCATTGTGTGTTGTGTGTTTTTAAGTAGCGAACTTTATCAAAATATTAAATTTAGTAGTTTTGATTTAATATTAGCACTTATGCAAATTGCATTTTTGGATAGTCACCAGAGCAAGAGACAATATTTAGGATGTAGACTCAAAATTCTGGAATAACTCAGTGGGACAGGCAGCATCTCTGGAATGGGTGACGTTTCAGGTCGAGACTGTCCTTCAGACTGATGTCAGGGGAGTGGGCAGGACGGAGATAGAATAGTTGGAGACAGTAAAACTGGTGGGATAAGTGGGAGGGGATGGAGAGAGAGGGAAAGCAAGGGCTATTTGAAGTTGGAGAAGTCAATGTTCATACCGCTGGGGTGTAAGCTACCCAAGTGAAATATGAGGTTGTGTTCCTCCAATTTGCGCTGGGCCTCACTCTGACAATGGAGGAGGCCCAGGACAGAAAGATCAGATTGGGAATGGGAGGGGGGGAGTAAAGTGCTGAGTAACTGGGAGTTCAGGTAGGTTAAGGCGGACTGAGCGGAGGTGTTCAACGAAATGATTGCCGAGCCTGCGCTTGGTCTCGACGATGTACAGGATTTGACACCTGGAACAGCGGATACAGTAGATGAGGTTGGTGGTGCAAGTGAACCTCTGCCTCGCCTGGAAAGACTTGTCGGGGTCCTTGATGGAGTCTATATTTAGACTTCAATCAGCAGCAAAGTGGTGATCTTATAAAGGTGTATAAAATCATGAGGTGAACAGATATGGTGAAACAATCTTTTACCCATGATAGGGAAATCAAGGATCAGAGGACATAGGAACCTGAGGGGAAACTTTTTCTATCCAAGGGTGATGGGTATATGGAATGAGCTGCCAGAAGAGGTAATTTAGTTACTTACAATTACAAAGTTTAAAACACTTGGGCATGTACTTGTCAGGAAAGATTTAGATCGATATTGGGCAAATGCAGGCAAATGGGACTAGCGTAGATGGGGCATCTTGTTCAGCATGGACAAGTTGGGCTGAAGAGCGTATTTTAGTGCTGTATGACTGACTATTTAAATTGCAGCGGCTTTGCATGTATGCAAGTTCAACTAATGAAGCACTATTTTTCTCCAGGAACTGGGATTCTACTCTTTATCTTTCATGCAAATTTTTTTAGCCATGACCACATCGTGGCTAAACTCTGTGGATCCTGCAGTGTTCAAGCTGTAATTCTGAATGATAAATTTCAACTTCCTGTATTCTTGGTAAGTATTGCAGTTTGTACTTTTAACCTAACGACTGTGAGGAAATTGAGATTGCCATCTGACACAAAAATCGATTTAAAAATGGCATAAATCATAATCGTAATTTATTAATCAAGTATGTTTTGCAACATACGAGGAATTTGGTTTGCCATACAGTCATACCAAAAAAGCAACAAGACACAACTACATAAAAATTCGACATAAGCATCCACCACAGCGGCTCCCCCACATTCCCCACTGTGATGGAAGGCAATAAAGTCTTATCTTCTTTCCTCCTGCGGTCGGGGGAGTCAAACCATCCGCAGCCGGCGATCGAACTCCCACGTCGGGGAAGTTGAAACTCCTGCAGCTTGGAGTCCCCGAAGTCGGTCCCTAACCAGGAACCACGAGCTTGACGATGTTAAAGTCCACAGCTCCTGCAGGTTGGAGCACCAAAGGCCGACCCTTGGCAAAGGGATTGCCCGCTCCAAGATTTAAAATCTGCAGACTCCGGGGTTTTGGAGCTCCAGAAGTCCCAAACAAGAGGCCGCCAACTCCACGATGTTAGGGCGCAGTGCAGACGGAGATACAACACGGAAAATTTGCATCTCTGTCGAGGAAAGAGATAAGAAAAGTTTCTCCCACCACCCTCCACAAATACAAAAGTAAAGATAAATTAAAACATACATTTTACAACAAACTAAAAACCCAAAGAATGAAAAAGATGAGGACAGACCATTGGCAATGCAGCCATCGTGCAGCGCCCCCTGGTGGTAAATTGAGGCTGAATCAAAGATAATTTAACGTTCAGGAAGAAATTTATGTCTATCTCTTAATGTTGAATGTGGGTGGAGTTTAAACGCCAAATCGCTGCATTTGCTGCTTAAAGTTTGTTGAAGTTAACATGTAACAAAAGATGAGTGATATTGACAGTGATTTTAAGCTGGCAAGAGTGCAGAGAGGATTTGAGGATGTTGCCAGGACTTGCGGTCCTGAGCAATAGAGACAGGTTAGGCAGGCTAGGACCATTCCTTGGAATGCAGAGGATGATTGGTGATCTTATAGGTGTATAATAGACAAGATCATGAGGGGCGTAGATGCAGTTTATTTTACCCAGAGTAGGCGAATCAAGAGGTCGGGGCGGTCTGAAGATGGGTCTCGACCCGAAACGTCACCCATTCCTTCTCTCCAGAGATGCTGCCTGTGCCGCTCAGTTAGTCCAGCATTTTGTGTCTACCTAGGAGAATCAAGAACCAGAGGGCATAGATTTAAAATAGGAGGTTTAGAGAGATAAAGGTCAAACACAGGCAGGTGGGACTAATGTAGATGGGGCATCTTGGTCGACATGGCCAGTTGGGCCCGTTACCATGTTGTGACTGATGTAAGGCGAAAAAATCAAAATGTTTGTTTCAGTGGATATTTGTAGGTTACATCTTAGAACCCTCCCTTGTGGAGTGCAACAACTGCATTAGAAACAGTTGGAAAACATGCTCCCCTGATATGGCAGGCAGGAGCGGCGTTGTGGCCTACTCCCGCTCCTATTTTCTTACTTTATGTTCTTGTAGATGGGGAAGATGTGTAATCGGTGTGCTTTAAGAATTAGTACCTAGATTATAGATTTTGGTTGGCAGTCTGGAAATGGAAAAGAACATGGCAAACCTTGTGATATTTTTCAGTCTGGAACAATATTAGGAAGTGGCACTGATGCAATCAGCCATGTACTGTAAATACAGGAGGGAGAGGATCCATATGGTACTAGAACAATGAATATTTCACAGATAGACAGACCAAGCTGGACCCAGAGAGTCCAATAGCAAAGCATTATCTTTGATTCCTCCCATGACCTCCAAATAAGATATTTGGTGTAAAAACAAATGTCAGATGGAAGAGGGCAATAAATGGAGTGGGGGGGCGAGGGAAGAGAACAACTACTTATCCTGTTTCAATGATGTAGGAGGCTGTCATGGCAGGACAGAAGGTGTAGAGCATCAGCAACCATATAACCAGAATAAAAAATAATTAACATGTCGCTGTTGTTTCATTTCACGCACTTGCCTTTCTGGATCTTTGTGTGGTATAAAGGTAGCATCTTGCTATTATACATGTCGATGGATTTTTATTCTCCTTGCAGCTTTTTAAAAAAAATGAATGACATGGTACTTAATTACTGTGAAAGTCCATTCTTACAATTTGTCGTTGATTTTAAAATACTGAACTTTGATCTAGTTTGTAATTAATTTTATTTTTGTTTTTCCAGGATAGTCATTTTATTTATTCCTTCAGCCCTGTGCCTGGCACTAATAAATTATTTATTAGACTTGCTGAAGCACCTACTGCCAAGGTGGGTACACTTGGGAATGCTGTCAAATGGTTAAAAGATTTATAATATTTAAAAAATGATCTGTCACAATTACAGTCCAGCTGTGTAGTCGGTATCTGGTTCAGAACCAAATCAATGAAAGAGTTAACTCCTAGCACAAAGTCTACTTTTACTTCATAAAAAAACAGCTGAACTTGCTCCATTGTAATATTACAGTTAAGTGAATGGTCTATTTTCTTTATTTTCCTGCACAAAGGTGATGAGAAAAGAATCATGTATCTCAAGTCAAGTCAAGTTTATTTGTCACATACACATACGAGATGTGCAGTGAAATGAAAGTGGCAATGCTTGCGGACTTTTGTGCAAAGACAAACAACAAAACAACCAAACAAATTATAAACACAATCATAACACACATATTCTTTTACATAATAAATAATGGAAGGAAAAACATTCAGTAGAGTTAGTCCCTGGTGAGATAGGCGTTTACAGTCCGAATTGCCTCTGGGAAGAAACTCCTTCTCAACCTCTCCGTTCTCACCGCATGGCAACGGAGGCGTTTGCCTGACCGTAGCAGCTGGAACAGTCCGTTGCAGGGGCGGAAGGGGTCTCCCATGATTTTATTTGCTCTGGAGTTGCACCTCCTGTTGTATAGTTCCTGCAGGGGGGCGAGTGAAGTTCCCATAGTGCGTTCGGCTGAACGCACTACTCTCTGCAGAGCCTTCTTGTCCTTGGCAGAGCAATTCCCAAACCAGATGGTAATGTTCCCGGACAAGATGCTTTCCACCGCCGCTGCGTAGAAGCAATGGAGGACCCTCGGAGACACTCTGAATTTCCTCAATTGCCTGAGGTGGTAAAGGCGCTGCCTTGCCTTACTCACGAGTGCTGAGTCGTGTGATGCCATTGTCATATCCTCGGAGATGTGGACTCCCAGATATTTAAAACAGTTCACCCTATCCACAGGATCCCCATTTATCCTCAATGGGGTGTACGCCCTCGGATGATGTGCCCTCCTAAAGTCCATGATCAGCTCCTTCGTTTTTTTGATGTTCAAGAGGAGGCTGTTATCCTGGCACCAGAGTGCTAGATCAGCCACCTCCTCCCGGTAGGCCTTCTCATCGTTGTATGAGATCAGGCCCACCACCACAGTGTCGTCAGCAAACTTAATTATTGAATTGGAGCTGAACCTAGCCACACAGTCATGTGTGTACAGGGAGTACAATAGGGGGCTGAGGACGCAACCCTGGGGCGATCCTGTGCTCAGGGTGAGGGACTCCGATGTATTCCCTCCCATCTTGACTACCTGGGGCCTGGCGGTGAGAAAGTCCAGGACCCAGGCACACAGGGGGGTGTTGAACCCCAATTCCATTAGCTCTGATGATCTCTGCCAAATTGATTTTCTTCACATTGGTGAATACATCAAGTGTCTGGGTGCTAATAACTGAAGTGACCCAAATAAGAAATATCATTTACTCTGGATCAGATTTTAAATATTCACTACAATATATTAACATTAATGTAATTTTCCTTCCATTTCTCTGTGTTTACCATTAAATGAAGTTTGATTGTTTACTGCCTTTCATTTTAGATGTTTTATTTTCACGCAACTTTAGTCATTGCTCCATGTTAGAGACAGATAATCATTTGCTGAACCCCTATGCATTGAAGTCATTATTTTTTTTACTTGGCTAGTTTCTTGCGCCAAATTGTTCAGCAAAATATTTGTTCTCCCTCATGTCATATACATCTGCCAAGTGTCAGCAGGGTTCTGCTTAAAGTGAGAGAACGAATAATTGAATATGTCCATTTCTATCTGACTGAAACACATTAGGCTCAGGAGTGCCGACTGTGCTCTCTATTCCCATTCCATTCAACTTGTAGGACAAGTGCAGTACCATGACAGCAATGCCTCAGGGCCTTTGGTAGCTAAACTAATGTCCAATTTTTCATATTATATTAATATATGTTCATGTTTTAAATGTGATAGTGCAATGCCACTAAGACAACGGGCCTTTACAAACATCTCCCAAGTTTGCGGATGATAAAGCTGGGTGGCAGTGTAAGCTGCGAGGAGGATGCTATGAGGCTGCAGGGTGACTTAGATAGGTTGGGTGAGTGGGCAGATGCATGGCAGATGCAGTATAATGTGGATAAATATGAGGTTATCCACTTTGGTGGCAAGAACAAGGCAGATTACTATCTGAACTGTGTCATATTAGGAAAAGTGGAGATGCAGAGAGACCTGGGTGTCTTTGTACATCAGTCACTGAAAGTAAGCATGTAGGTACAGCTGTTAGTGAAGAAAGCAAATGTTGGGCTTCATAGCGAGAGGATTTGAGTATAGGTCTTACTGCATAGAGGATGCCCTGCTTTTGTTGTCTGAGGCGTATTGAGATGCAAACACACCTGAAGTGAAACCTGGGTGTCTTTGTAGTCTACCTAGTCACTTGTAGGTACAGCTGTTAGTGAAGAAAGCAAATGTTGGGCTTCATAGCGAGAGGATTTGAGTATAGGAGCAAGGAGGTCTTACTGCAGTTATACAGGGCCCTGGTGAAAACACACCTGGAGTATTGTATGCCGTTTTGGTCTCCTAATTTGAGGAAGGACATTCTGGCTATTGAGGGAGTGCAGTGTAGGTTCACCAGGTTAATTCCCGAGATGGCGGGACTGACATATGATGAAAAAATGGACCGACTGGACTTATATTGACTGTAATTCAGATGGATATGGGGAAAAAGCAGGAATGGGGTACTGATTTTGGATGATCATATCATATGGCGGTGCTGGCTCGAAGGACCGAATGGTGTACACCTACACCTATTTTCTATGTTATGGTGAGCTGCAGCTTGGATTTTGAAAATGCCACTAAAACCTGGCAACTTTGAATATGTGGCTATTTCTATACTCTTTGTACTTAATCTGGGATTGTTCTTATGTATAGTAATAATTTACTGAACTGTATGCAAAAAGATTGTCATTGTACCTCAGTACATATGATAATAAAGAACCATTGAACATCACTTACTAATAAAGCTTTGCTTTTGTTTCAGGTAAAGCTACTTATTTGTGCATACAGAGTCCAGCTCCAGTGAATGGCTGCAGCCCAGTTTTGTTCTGCACCTGGAATAATTAGGATGGACAGATTTTGTGAGCAAACCTTTTCACGGACATCTCATCCAGGACACTTGGAAGTATTTTTTTTTAACCAAAGTTTGTCCATCTGTGTCAGGAAATGTTCTTTTGCATCTGTTATAAACTGAAATATACGGATATTGAAAGTTTTACATACTGTAATTACTGTATTGTTTTTAAAGTTGTCTTTTTGTAGATGGCAGTCAGCATTTGTTAAATAGCTGTTGTAGTGCCTATTTGCATGTGAGAATCTAGCTACAAATTTTCCACAATGTGGAAGAGTGGTAATGATCCAACTTTTTAATATTTATGAACAAGTTGATACGTTTTTCCCCCAATATCTGCCTGCTACACTTTTTCTTGATTTGTTGCAGAGCAGAATTAATTGGGTTTATTTTACTTTGCTCTTGACACATGCTATTCCAGGATGAGGATCTGATGGGCCTCTGCTGGGATGGACTAGACATGGCCAAGGCCAATATGCCAGGGACAATTTCACGACATCACTTCATTACCATGACATTTGTTTTCTGGTGTACCACTGTCAGTAGCTTTAAGTTTGCTATTTATGAATCTGTATGGTGTATCATTAGAACTGTGTTTTAAACTCATTTTGAAGTAACTATATAAATGGCAACTACTGCCTTTGGCAACATTTCTCGTCTGACAAGTATGTAAATACATTGAAAAATGCTTGAACTTTTTTTAATGTGAATTTAGTAGTGATCTTTTGATGCAGCAAGTATTTAGGAACCACTTAAGAGCTAATCCATTTAAGAGCTGTTTGTACTCCGATTTAATTATTTTTAAACAAGTGCTGTAGAGCTCATGATGGCATGATAGAATAGCCTTTTATAAAAAGCTATTGATGGTTCTTGAGTTTGTTTATTTTTTTTAAAACAAGTATGCATTAGTATTTACTGCAGTACTTGAAGAAATGTGAACATACCTTACATCACACATTTCCATGTGCCTTAGTTTTCCTCCTAGTTAAACTGTACACTTACCAGTATGTGCCTAAACTGTTGCGAATACTACTGAAAATGCTGATTTAAGGAATGTGATAAACAAAAGTTGTTCTATCCCACCATGTAAAAGCAAATTTCAGTTATTTTGTAAATTTTATGTAAAATATAATTTCTAATATTTAACAATAACATTTTGGTTCATCGGTTGTCATTAGTTGAGTGCAAAAGTGTCCACATTTCTTGAAAGCAAAGGGCAGATCATTATAACTCTAGGTAGACACAAAATGCTGGAATAACTCAGCGGGTCAGGCAGCATCTCTGGAGAGAAGGAATGGGTGACATTTCGGGTGGAGAACCTTCTTCAGATTTTATAACCCTAAACCGTTCAGGAGCAACAGGGAGATATGGTAAGTCATATTAGTTAGCTACAATCACATAACATGCACGTTTCCCTATTCTACACCCAACCCATTTTGAAATTAATGATTATAATCAATAGGCTTGTCAATAAAGGAAGAAGCATGATTGGAGTGAACTGAGGCTGCTGTAAATCCAGTTTAAAAAAAAAAAAAAAAAAGAAAAGATTTATTTCACCAGATTAATTGGTATAATTTATTTTTCTCCTCCTCAAATTGCTTACTTAGTGCTATTGACCTTAAAATAAGAATCACTGGGAAGCAATTCAAGAAAGTTTATTGGAAATCACTCTACATACATAGCTCCAGTTCAGATTCAGATTCAATTTTAATTGTCATTGTCAGTGTACAGTACAGAGACAACGAAATGCATTTAGCATCTCCCTTGAAGAGCGACATAGCAAACGATTTGAATAAAAAATAAATAATAAGTGTCCGGGGGGGGGGGGGGGGGGGGGGGGGTTGGCAGTAAGGTTTGTACGTTGTTTAGTAGAGTGACAGCCACGGAAAGAAGCTGTTTCGATTGCTGGTTTCGGCAACGGAGAGACCTTTGGCGCCTCCCGGATGGTAGGAGGGTAAACAGTCCATGGTTGGGGGGAGGGCAGTCCTTGGCGATGCTGAGCGCCCTCCGCAGACAGCGCTTGCTTTGGACAGATTCAATGGAGGGGAGCGTGGAACCGGTGATGCGTTGGGCAATTTTCACACCCTCTGCAGTGCCTTCCGGTCAGAGACAGAGCAGTTGCCATATACTGTGATGCAGTTGGTAAGGATGCTCTTTTAATCTGAGGAGACAGATGGACCTTCTTCAGTCTCCTCAGGAAGAAGAGACGCTGATGAGCCTTCTTGATCAGAGTAGAGGTATTGTGGGTCCAAGAGAGGTCATCGGAGATGTTGACTCCCAGGAACCTGAAGCTAGAAAAAAATGGGGGTGTGCGTGCCACCTCTGGACTTCCAGTTAAGATAGTTTTGAATTTTTAAACAGACACGTTTGATTTGAAAAAAAAGTAATACATTCATTCACCAGCGAGAGCTATTGAGGTATGTAATGTTTAGAGGCTGTGTTGTATTCCAGAAAGAACAAAACAAATATCAAAGCATTAAGCATGCAAGGCATGTTGCTTTCTATGTTTTTATTAACAGTTCTCCAGGTTCATACTCTATATTGCCAAGTAATGGATAAGGAATGCAAAAACCTCAAACCATGTTTTTTCTGACTTGGAACTCTATCAAAGGCTGTTTGCCAAGGCACACTTTACCCACAACCACACCCAAAAGTTTAATGAATGCGTGCAGTAGGTGCTTTAAAAATATGTAGCAACGTTGACAAAAGCCCTGCATGAAAGGTAAAGAGAACTTGGGTTGAAGGCAGCTGGGAAAAGTAACTAGCCCAATATGGTCGGAAAGATTAAAATTTGCAGGAAAATTGGAACAAGAATACATCCAGCCCCTTCCTACGAAATATAAATGGTGGCAACAACCAGACAATTTAGTCTGAGATTTCCAAAGAAAATACAGTGAATTTATATGTAGGTTTAAAAGATGGTTGATAGTGTGATAAGTGTAATTGAAGATGAAGTTAGAATGCAAAATTAATGTTTTTAGGCTGGGGGAGAGAATAAGTGTATTTGGGTAGGGATGTAGAAATAAGTGTATTGTATTTTATTTCACACAGTGTAAATGCACAAACAGGCAAAAGTAAATTTAAATTAGTGGGCATCGATGGACATATTACTTAAGAGAGGGTGTGTTGGTAAAAGTGTATAGATAAGATTGAGTTTAGTTGAGACAAAACAAGATCTAACAGGATATGATCATGCATAATTTAAATTCAAAATGTGTATGGGTATCATATGTAGAGGGAATTATAATTAACCATAATACAAAAAAGCATAGGCTTTATTAATGCCAGCCTTTCATGGAAATAATTTGGAAAATTAATGAGCTTTTTGCAATGATCTCTGGACAGACTGGGGTTCCAAAGTGGGGGAATAAATGGCCATGATGACATTAGATAGCATAACTCAGATTTTAGCACTAAATTTCCATAAAGAGGTGCACTGGGAGTAGTGGAAGATTCCGCCTGCCTAGTAACTTTGATGCAGAAGCCAAGGAGAGTTATAAAACATTAATGGACAGGAAGTGCGTACTTTTGCCTCAGATTTGAAAGGTAGGTATTTGACAATATTAAAACACAATAGATTAAGTTGGCCCAGTTTCCTATTCCCTCTCCTGGATTGAAACCTTGACGTGGAGGAGAGGCTTGTGTACTCCAGTGATCCTGAGAGCTATGTCGGATGGGTTTCATATCCCTGGCAGGTTTAACCGAACTGGACAGGTCTCGGGTGAGGGGGCAGACTAAGCAGTCCCTGGTCCTCCAGGTTGGGGGTTGGGCGTGGGGTTAACTACCCCATCCTGGAAAAAGGTGCGAGTTACAGAAACATTGACGAATGAAAACCAAATTACACACTTGGTTGGAAAAAGGTGCCCCAGCGATGGGGAACATGATGTTTCCCAGCCAAACCCACAAGGGCGCTGGGAAGCTGACATACCTACTGACGCCAAAGAAATCCATTCTTGTGGGGACATGGAACATCCGAACCATGTTCCAGGCTGGCAAGGCTGCCACAATTGTCAACGAAATGCTGCGCTACAATCTCTTAGTCCTGGGCTTGGCTAAAACAAGATGGACACAGTCAGGGGAGATCAAATTGGTCAGCGGGCAGTCCATTATCTACTCCGGACAGGAAGAGGAGGGAGCGAAGCATACAGAGGGAGTGGCAATCATGATGACAAAGGACGCTAGAAAGGCTAACATCTGGTGGAGAGACAAAGTTAGCAATGTGGATCTGTGGAAAAGAACAAGCCAGGAGCCCATTGACTTACAAATTTGAAGGAGGAAATGGAGTTGGATTGGACACATCCTCGGGAAACCTGCCACAAACATCATCCGGCAAGCCTTAAAATGGAACCCTCAAGGAAAAAGAAAAATAGGTCGCCCCAGGAACAGCTGGAGAAGAGGTGTCCAGACAGAAATGTCTGAGTGGGCTCAACTGGGGAGATCTCGAAAGAACTGCCAATAACCTAGTGAGGTGAAGGACATTTGTCAATGCCCTATGCTCCCTACAGGAGCAAAGGGCTAAAGAAGAAGACGTTTCCTATTCACAAACAATGAGAGTTGTTTGATCTTGCTTGAGCATACCATCGTGAAAATAACAGCTGGTCCCAGATGTGGCATTAGTGAAGCCTCTTCTGTCAGAAATCACCAACAATCAGAATCGTACAGCACAGAAACAGGCCCTTCAGCATCCATGCATTAGCCATGCATTTTTCAGCATTTGGCCCGCTAAACCTTTCCTATGCATGTACCTGTCCAAATGTCTTTTAAATGTTACTGTAACTGCCTCAACCACTTTCTCTAGCAGATTGTTTTATACACAGTACATATCACTCTGTGAATAAAGGTTGCCTCTCAGGTTCCTATTAAATTGTTCTCTCACCTTAAGTTGATGCTCTTTAGTCCCTGATTCCCCATCCCTGCGAGACAGGCTTGCTTTCATCCTGTCTATGCTACGCACTTAGGTATAAAGTTACAGCTTCCCCAAACTTTCTCTACTTGAGTTCTGGCAACATCCTTCCAAATCTCTTCCACACTGTTCCAGCTTAATAGTATCTTTCCTACAACACCAAGTGCAAAAACTGCAACATACCATCCAAACTCCTGTACCCAATGCTCTTCACCCCATTTACCTGTGATACCACCTTCAGGAAACTATTTGTACTCCAATGTCCCTCTGTTTGTACATCACTCACCATGGCCCTACTATTATCTGTGAACGTTCTATCCTAGTTTGACTACCAAAAGTGCAACAGCTTGCACTTATCTGAGTTAAACCCATTTTCCGTTCGTTAGCCAACTGAACCAGTTGGCTCCAGAGCCAGGGCCCACAGTTTAGGAATAAGGAGTAAGCCATTTAGAACAGAGACGAGGAAACACTTTTTCTCACAGACAGTGGTGAGTCTGTGGAATTCTCTGCCTCAGAGGGCGGTGGAGGCAGGTTCTCTGGATGCTTTCAAGAGAGAGCTAGATAGGGCTCTTAAAAATAGCGGAGTCAGGGGATATGGGGAGAAGGCAGGAACAGGGTACTGATTGGGGATGATCAGCCATGATCACATTGAATGGCGGTGCTGGCTCGAAGGGCCGAATGGCCTACTCCTGCACCTATTGTCTATTGATCAAAATCCTGCCACAATTTTTGATAACAATCTTTGATACAACCTATTTTAGTGTCATCTGCAAACTTACTAATCATGTCTTGTACATTCTCATCTCATCGCTAACATACAATAATAGGGCGAGCACTGACCCTAAGGCACACCACGTGTTATATGCCTCCGCTTCAATTATCATCAAGCCAATTATGTGCTCAATTAGTTAGCAGTCTCTGGATCCAATAGCCTACCATGTGGAACCTTACAAGAACTTGCTGAAGTCCATATAGGCTATGCCTACCACCTATCCCTCCTTGACCTTCATTACGTCTTCAAAAAACTCAATCAAATGCATGAGACACGATTGCCCATGCACAAAGCCATGCTGACTATCCCTAATCAATTAATCTTTCCAAATGCATGTACAGTGTAGTAATGTGTCATCTTATCCCTCAGAATCTTCTCCAGTAAATCGCTTATCACAGATGACAGACTTATTAGTGTAGTAATGATGTACAGGTGCACAACCTTTTATCCGAAAGCCTTGGGACCAGACACTTGTCGGATTTCGGACATTTTCGGATTTCCGAATGGAAGATTTTTAGCGTAGATTGGGTAGGTAGCGCGGGTGGCTTGAAAAGTCTGGAGCGGCTGCCTCCTCCCCGGAGACCGTGGAATCATTGTAAATCATTGCATAAATGTTAGTTTGGAGGGATTTTATGTGGTGGTGGTGGGGTGGGTGTTTGAAGGGGGAAACTTTAATTTTTAGTCCCCTACCTGGTCGGCGACTCCCAACATCGCGGAGCTGGGGGCTCCGTCCGGCCGCGGGCGGCGCCGGTTGTAGCTCCGACCCTGGCAACTCTACCCCTGGCTGCGCGGCGCTCCAAATCCAGCGCCGCCCGCGGTCGAACGCTTGCCGTCCCAGCTCCGCGAATGTTGGGAGAAGGCGGCCTCAGCGCCCTGGAGCTTACCGCACAGCGATCCGGTAAGGCATTGCCCGCTCCCCGCTGGTATCCCAGCGCCGCGGGCGGCGGTGGATTTGGAGCGCCTCGCAGCCAGGGGTAGAGTTGCCGGGGTCGGAGCTAAAACCGGCGCCGCCCGCAGCCCCAGCTGGGAGTTGGCGGCCACAGCGCTGCGGAGCTTACTGCACGGCGACCCGGTAAGGCATTGACCGCTCCCCGTTTCTCCGACCAGGTAGGGGACTAAGAATTAAAGTTTACCCCTTCAACCCCCCCCTCACATAAAAGCCCTCCAAACTAACTGACTAACATTTAAGCAATGATTTACAGATGTTTAAGTGTCGCCCCGGTCTCCGGGGAGGAGGCAGCCGCTACAGTAGTACAGACCTGGGTTTGACTGTGGGTCGTTTCGGGTCAAGTTTGGCGCCAAACGCGAGCTTTGGTGTGCAGACGACATCCTGGAAAAAATGGCCGGTTTTCGGAGTTTTTCGGTTTCCGGAACACCGGATAAAAGGTTGTGTACCTGTACTTAGTTTGCAGGTTTTTCTTTGCAGTAGTTCTTGAATAAAGGCACATTAGCCATCCTTCAGTCATCCGGCATCTCACTGGTGGCTAATATTGATGCATAAATCTCAGCCAGGACTCCTGCAATTTATTCTCCAACTTTCCACACCAATTGTATATACCTGATCAGGCCCTGGAGATTTATCTACCTTCATACATGTTTTAAAACACCCAGCACCTCCTCTACATAATATGGACTATCCCCAGAACATCTATTTGTCCACAAACACAGACTCCAATCAACTTTTGCAAGCTCCTGTCTAATACCATTGAAATTTGCCCTGCTCCAATTTAAAACTAACTTGTAGACCAGTTCTGTCTTTTTCCATAATTATTTAAAAACTAATAGAACTATAACTACTTTGGGCCACATTTAGAGTGGTGTGTTCAGTTCTGGAAAGATGTTAGTTGGAAAGGGTGCAGAGACGATTTACAAGGATGTTGCCAGGACTTATGGAGAAATATATGAAGAGATTGAGCAGGCTGGGATTTTATTCTGTGGTGCTCGGGAGAATGAAGGGTGATCTTATAGAGGTTTATAAAATCATGAGATGAATATATCGGATGGACACACAGTCTCTTGTCCAGAGTAGTGGAATCGAGAACCAGAGGGTATAGGGTTATGATGAAGGGGGAAATATTTCATAGGAATCGGAGGGGTAATTATTTCATGCAAAGGGCGATGGGTGTGTGAAATGAGCTACCGGAGGAGGTATTTGAGGCAGGGACTATGGCAATGTTTAAGACGTAATTAGGCAGGAACATGGTGAGGACGGGTTTAGAGGAATACAGGGCCAAACAAATGCAAGTGGGATTAGTGTAGATGGGGCATGTTGGTTGGTGTGGACAAGTTTAGCCAAAAGGCCTGTTTCCACACTGTATGACTAAACATCAGGAAAAAAAAATCATATGCTATCATTGTTCTTAGATTACTTACTGCTTTACTTACCCTGATGGAAATTTTAATACACTCTTTCTTCAAACCACTTGCTTATTGAAATTCACTGGGTCTTTCCCACACAGCTTTTCAACTTGCTGGGGCACTTTCCCACGCTCCTTTTAAATGCACTGGGCTCCCTTCAAATTGACAAGGGCTCCATTTCCTGTGCTTCTTTCAATGTAGCAATTGCTGGTAACACATTCAGAAGAATCTGAAAGTTAGATGGTACATTTGAAAACAAATTCACAAAAGTGGATGCAATCAGTGTGGCAGAAGGGACAAGAGACAAGGACTAGATTTTTACTCGTTGACGTGAAGCAATTTCTCCTCACAGTTTAATAAACATCCAAAGCTGTTGTGGGTAACTGGTCCTATCATGACAGCTGAACATTATGGTTTGGATAAAGACAGAATTTTTGGGGATTGGCACAAATTATACCGACTGATCACAACACAGGCCATGAGTTGCACACTCTGCTTTCTGTAACACAAGAATTTTGTAACACAGTTGTGTTTCCAAACACAAGGCGTAGCTATGGGCACACGCATGGGCCCCAGCTACGCCTGCCTCTTTGTCGGGTACGTCGAACAATCCTTGTTCAATACGTACCAGGGCCCCATCCCCGACCTCTACCTCCGTTACATTGACGACTGCTTTGGGGCCACCTCCTGCACCCACACACAACTGACTGACTTCATCCACTTCACCACCAACTTCCATCCGGCACTCAAATACACCTGGACCATTTCCGACACTTCCCTACCATTCCTTGACCTCACCATCTCCATCGCAGGGGATAGACTTCTGACCGACATACACTACAAACCCACTGACTCACATGGCTATCTGGACTACACGTCTTCCCACCCTGAGGACTCCATCCCCTACTCCCAATTCCTCCGCCTACGCCGCATCTGCTCCCAGGATTAGACGTTCCACACCAGAGCATCGGAAAAGTCCTCGCTCTTCAGGGAACGGGGATTCCCCCCCTCCACCATAGATGAGGCTCGCACCAGGGTCTCTTCCATACCCCGCAACACTGCTCTCTCTCCCCATCCCCGCACTCGCAACAAGGGCAGAGTCCCCCTAGTCCTCACATTTCACCCCACCAGCCGGCAAATACAACAAATCATCCTCCGCCATTTTCGCCACCTCCAACGTGACCCCACCACTTGCCACATCTTCCCATCTCCCCCCATGTCTGCCTTCCGCAAAGACCACTCCCTCCGCAACTCCCTTGTCAATTCTTCCCTTCCCTTCCGTACCACCCCCTCCCCGGGCACTTTCCATTGCAACCGCAAGAAATGCAACACCTGTCCCTTTACCTCCCCCCTCGACTCCATTCAAGGACCCAAGCAGTCGTTCCAGGTGCGACAAAGGTTCACCTCTATCTCCTCCAACCTCATCTACTGCATCCGCTGCTCTAGATGTCAGCTGATTTACATCGGTGAGACTAAGCGGAGGTTGGGCGATCGTTTCGCCGAACACCTCCGCTCAGTCCGCAAGAACCTACCTGAACTCCTGGTGGCTCAGCACTTCAACTCCCCCTCCCATTCCCAATCCGACCTCTCTGTCCTGGGTCTCCACCATTGCCAGAGTGAGCAACACCGGAAATTGGAGGAACAGCACCTCATATTCCGCCTGGGTAGCCTGCGTTCGGTGGGCATGAACATTGAATTCTCCCAATTTTGCTGGACCTTGCTGTCTCCTCCCCTTCCTTAACCCTCAAGCTGTCTCCTCCCATCCCCCCGCCCTCGGGCTCCTCCTCCTCCCTTTTACCTTCCCTCTCCCCCCCCCCCCCCCCCCCCCCCCCCCACCCCCTATCAGTCTGAAGAAGGGTTTCGGCCCGAAACGTTACCTATTTCCTTCGCTCCATAGTTGCTGCTGCACCCGTTGAGTTTCTCCAGCATTTTTGTGTACCTTCTGCTTTCTGTAATGACCATTTCTCCACACCTCACAGAATACAGCAGCTTAAAATTCGGTTTTGAAGAAAAATAAAAGTGAGAATACTATGAAATTGCAAGAGGACCCAAGGAACTCCAGGTGTTGTGGTCTTGAGCAAGACAAAGTGCTGGAGAAACTCAGCGGGTTAGGCAGTATCTGGGGAGGGAAATGGATAGACAACGTTTCGGTTTGGGATCCTTCTTCAGACTGAAGTCACAAGATGTATGGATTCTACTGTTGTATGCCAACATTACACAATTGGACACATGAAAGTTATGCTCAGTACTGCAGTATCCAACAGAATATTTGAAGACAGCATGCTAAATAAATAAACAACTATTTACTCTATATTAAACGTTTATAGTATTTAACACCATAATTGTTTTCATTTAAAAGTAGAAACTGTTGATTTAACTGCCAATGTTATTTTAAATGAGAAACACTTACCACAGGGCATGGCAATGCATTCCACCCAGCCCTTCCTGAGTGCTGAACTGCATTTACGTTGCATCACAAACTTTAACTCATCAAAGGAGGATTTCATGCCATTGTCCTTTCATCACATCTAAATAATCCAGAAACAAAAGATGGAAATTAAATGAAAATAATGCTCTTTATCTTTGAATTATTTAAATGCGATCTTGGAACATAAGATAGTGATATGAGCCTGTTATGATTTCTTAATTCATGGCCACTCCCTTCATGTCCTTGCCTTTACTCCCAGTCTCCTTAATCTTTAACATGGCCTCTCTTCCCACTGTATTTTACTTCATCAGCCCCCTGCTTATTCATATGACATTGGAATAAACGCATGTAATTTAAGCAACCACGATCAAACTTCTAATTTAATTTTCAGCCAAGTTTCAGGGTTGTTCTGCTCTTTGCCCATCTATTTCATGACTGGTTGTGGCACCTGTCCCCAGAAATGGATTTATTATTTCCTGAATTGACCATTCCATGTGGCAAGTTTTCATTTTGGCCCAGGTGCAAAGGCTTGGGCATATCTGATGCATTAACTATCCTTTACTATCTAAAGCAGTATTTCTTAATTGCAGAAAAAGAACTTAAACTTCATCAAATGACCGACAAATATTCCTCCCCAAGGCATCCACCATCAACACCAGCAAGATACAGCCATTTAATGGATTTCCTTGTTATTCAGATTGATCTTTTGTGTGTTTGATCGCCTGACCTCTTGCTACCTAGCATTGTAATGGTTACCTTCTAAAAATTATCCAACCTTGGCATATTGTCCCTACAACCATCTCAACTTTGCTTCTCCAAAATGCCTCAAACAAGCACAGAAATTGTCCCAAGATAGAAATTATATTCTCTGTCATATATTGCCTCTTTCAAATATGCTACCACTGACAATATCATGTATTTTTACCCCAAAGTCTTTCCGTTCGATATCCTCACATGGTACCTATAGAAGATTAACTGGATGGAACAAGTTCCCTTTCAATATTTGGGGTGGCACAATGGCACAGCGGATAGAGCTACTGCCCCAAAGCACCAGTCTTGGATTTGATCCTGACCTCAGGTGATGTCTCTGTGGAGTTTGCACGATCTCTCTGCAACAACGTGGATCCCACATCCCAAAGATGAGCGGGATTGTAGGTTAATTGGCCTCTGTAAATTACCCATGGTGTGTAGGGAGTGGATGCGAAAGTGGGATAACAGAACTTGTGTGAATGGGTGAACGTCAGCATGAATTCAGTAGGACGAAGGGTCTGTTTTGCTGCATCTTTAAAACTTCAAATATTGTTTCTTCACCCCATCCTCAATCATACACTTATCATTACTTCTAGTGAACCTGATGAATCTATTCTCGACTCACTTTATTGAAACTAGGTCACGGCACCATTTTCAAAACCATTTATTTTCATTTTTGGAACAACACACACTAGTTTGGAAGCACTCTCATGTATTCTTACACCTTGCGATTAAGCTTACAGTATATGCTCACTGTTCACTGCCCACAGTGCATTAACTTCAGCTCAAAAACTCTGCATCCAAATAGGTCTTGTGTACATATCAACCACACAATCGCTAATCAATATTCTTTTATAGTTCTTAATGCCTCTAATTTAAACCTCTTCCTACATCTAGATGGCCTGGTTGTTCCCCATTTCTACAACACTCTGCAGGCATAGAATAGTCAATAGTCAACTGCTTTCAAATTTGGGATTCTCATTTATATCAGCGTTTCTGCATTCCATGTAAGTTTTAAGTCGAAGCCTCAAACTTCACCTCTTCATTTCCACTTTGACAGCCTCTAAAAATGTAACCATTCTGACCAATATACTTTCCTTGTTCAATATCTCTTAATTGAATTTTGCCAAATAAATGAAACAGCATACATTTTTTTTCTGTTATGCTAACATAGGAAATGGGTTGTGTTTATACTGTGTAGTCTGGGAGAGAACTCATCCCAAGGGAGATTTTGTGCCTCACAGCAATTTTAAAAAAATCACTAGAAACCATTTTTCTCTATTGATACTATTTGAGCTGTAGAGTATTTCAAGGAAGTTTTTCTTTAATTAACAGCAGTTGTATTGCTTTAGAGGATCACCCAAGAATGTTCTAGCAAAGAAGGCAACTTTGTAAAAGTTAACTACGAGTTATAAACTGTTATTATTGGTTAAAGAGAGTTTGACATCTGCCAACCAGTCAAAAATAATTGTTTCACTTTGGCGTTGCCCAACAGTAAAATTAAATAATTGCAAATCAATTTTGGGGGTTTTCACATATTTTCCTGACATATCATCATCGGGAATTGTTTTAAATGCCCACCCACCATGTCTGCTATAATCTTGAGTGCATCTTTTTCAGTTTCACATCACTGATTTATGGCAGGAATAAATCACACGCTACCATAATTTGTTGAAAAGCAGTGCCCTTCTTTCCAGAGAAACAGAGAAACCTTGTACATAGAACATGGAAACACAGAAATATGGCCTTATTTATATAATAGGATCGTGTATAAAGTATAGCACATGGAAACACGCATTTCACTATTATCCTTAATATAAAATTAAAGACATTACTCAGTTACAAAACACAAACAATATAGTTTAAGTCTGACCCAATTCTGTGGCAGATTTGTCACCAAAATCCAATAAACAAAACTTCAAATGCAATACAAACACTGACTCCTTGATCTTAAATTACACGTGAAACCAATACAAATCTCAGCTACTAAATACATGCAGAAATACAGCAGTAACTATTTCCTCTTTTGCAATGGCCTTGTGTGCACATTAACAACCCCAGTCAATGCCTACGATTCATACAAAAGTGTTTTGGAAACAGAAGACGTGCTCACCCGCAAAACTCGAATCTGTATCCTTTTGATGCTTTGCCGGATGTTAACATCTCACTCTCATTAGATTGAAGAGGCAGCCAATATCAGATGACTAAATGTAACAAAGGGTCACTGATGTTAGGGTTACCAGCCTGCAGTTCCTGGCTTGTCCATGAAGTCCTTCTTAAATAAAGACATCTTCCAGTACCTCACCAATGGCTACGGAAAATACAAAAATCTCTGCCAGGACCCCAGTAATTTCCTCCCATGTTTCCCACATCACCCTGGGGGATAATTTGGTCAGGTCCCGGGGATTTATCCATTTTTATGCACTGCAAGATGCCAACACTTCCTTTTTCATATTATTGATATATTTTGAGACATCACTGTTCATTGCCCTGAATTCCCTAGCATCCTGAAGCTTCTTTATGGTAAATACATACTGGAAGTATTTAAGACCTCTCCCATGGCTGCATAGTGGGGTTACATTTTGTACTTTCCAAACTGCGTGAATCTTTTGGAAAATGACCATCTCCACAGCAACCTCTGAGTTGTTGGACCATTCGGCTTCAGTGTTCATTACAATCTTGGACCAAACACAAACCAAGAGCAAAATTGCAAAAGGCAAGAGTGATTGCCTCTGATAATGACTACGTTATTGATATTATGATTACAATACGACTTTTAAGAAAGACTAGACTAAGTGCATGCCCATTGGGTCTGCTGCCCCAGCGGTGTGCGTTGGGGAGCTGTTTTTGAAATGAGGCCCTCCCCCTGACGTCACTGACAGGTGGTGGAATATTGTTTCACTGTACCGTTGGGTGGGGAGGGGGCATTGTGACGTCACTGGAAGCTGGAGTTTTAAAAGGTGATTTTGGCTTTTTTTGAACCTTTAATCATGAATAATCCGGAGGCAGGGGGTGCGAATAACCCGGCAAAATGTTAACATTCACCAAATGCTGAATAGACTGACCTAGTGTGTCAGCATTTAATGGATCACCGAGCTCACAAACTAGAGTCTGTCAGCAAGGGGCAATGCCAACAAACATCATTGTAGGGATTCACTGAGGCACAACAGGGAACTAATGGGGAGGCACAGTTGCCACGTTACAGCTCCAGAGATCCTGGTTCGATCCGGACTGCAGGTGTTGTCTACAGAATTTGTGACCGCATGGGTATCCTCCCACACTCCAAAGACGTACAGGTTTGTAAGTTAATTGGCTTTAGTAAAGTTATCCTTAGTGTATAGGATAGTGCTAGTGCACAGTGATCACTGGTCAGCCTGTTCCCGTGCTGTATCTCTAATGGAATATGATTAAAAGATCCCGAAGTTTCTTTATCTGAATGCACCCAGTATTAGAAATAAGACAAGTAATTAATAGCATAGAGAAATAAATCCATACAATCTCAATTTTATAATTCTTCTTATTCAGGATCCTGGCAGGGTGGGGTTTGATTGCCCCACACTACCTTCCCTCGAGATGGTATGGTTCCAGGAATTATACCCTGTATTGATGATATTTCCAAATCATGATGACTGGCAGTCTGCAAGTGGTGGCAATTCCATGCACCTACTGTCCTTCTCTTGTGAATTTGGGAGAAGCAGTTGGAGTAGCTTAAGCAATGAAGGGTGGTGCATTTTGGAAAGGGTACACACTGCAGCCATGGTATGCCAGGAGACATAGAATCATAACTATACAGTTGGGAAACAGGCCCTTCAGCTTAATTAGCCTATGCTGACCAAGTCACCTAACTGAGCTAGTCCCACTTACCTGCCTCTGTCCCATATTCCTCCAAACCCTTTCTATTGCTTACCCACCCAAGCATCTATTAAATGTCTTAATTGTATCTGCCTCCTACACTTGCACTGGCAGCTTGTTCCATCTATCCACCTGCCACTGTGTGAGCAAAGTTTTCCCTCAGGCCCATTTTAAATCTTTCCCCTTTGACATTAAACCTGTGCCCTCTAGATTTTGACCTCTACCCTGGGGAAAAGACTGCAGCCATTCACCTTTCCTATGCCCCTCGTGATTTGATAAATCTCTATATGATCACCCGTCAGCTTCATATGCATTAGTGGAAAAAAGTCCCAGCTTCTTTTTATAACCCAAACATTCCAGATACACCAAACCCGATAAAATCTCCTTTGCAGAACTCCCCTCCTTTCCATTTATTAATGATAACTTTCCTAACATAGGACGACCAGTATTCCAAATGTGGCCTGACAACACAACGCCTTGTGCAGCTGAAACATGACGTCCCAACATCTGTATTCATAGCACTGGCCAATGAAGGCAAGAGTGCTAAGCGCCCACTTCACCACCGTGTATGTGTCACCAATTTCATGGAACCACGTACCGGCACCCATAGATCTCTGCTCTACAACACTCTCCAGAACCTTACCATTTACTGTGCAAGTCCTGCCCAGGTTTGCCTTATCAAATGCAACACCTCACTATCCAAATTTAATTCCAAGAGGGGAGAAATAAACTTTTCAGTTGGTTGATGGGTGTCAATTATGCAAACTGCTATATACTAGAGGGTGCCAAGTTTGAGTTGATGGAGTTGTACTCAGCCATGTATATTAATATGGATAGAGGATTTGCTAATGGAAAACAGTTGAAATAAAAAAATCAGCAGCAGGTGGGATGCTATAAGGATCAGTGCTGGGGTGACTATTTATCTTTATCGATAATAAACAATAGAAACAAGGGCAGTGAGAGTTACTGATGATCCAAAGAAAGGTGGGTTAGTAAGTTGCGAGTACAGAAGAACCTCCAAAGCGATGTAGATTTGACAGAGTGAAAAAACAAGTATTTGACAGAACGGCTGCAGAACATTCTGGAGGGGGAGGGTGAACAGCCAGTTGTCGTGGTGCATATTGGCACCAACGATATAGGTAAAAAAAGGGATGAGGTCCTACAAGGTGAATTTAGGGAGCTAGGAGATAAACTTAAAAGTAGGACCTCAAAGGTAATAATCTCTGGATTACTACCAGTACCACGGCCAGTCAGAGTAGAAATAGGAGGATATTGCAGATGAATACGTGGCTTGAAAAATGGTGCAAGGGGGAGGGATTCAAATTTTTAGGGCATTGGAACCAGTTCTGGGGGAGGTGGGACCAGTACAAACAGGACGGTCTGCACCTGGGCTGGAATGGAACCAATGTCCTTGGGGGAGTGTTTGCTAGTGCTGTCGGGGAGGATTTAAACTAATGTGGCAGGGGGATGGGTGCAAGAGCAGAGAGGCATGTGGGGTGTAAAATGAGGGTAGAAGAAATAGGTAGCAAGGTGAAAAGTAAAAGTGGCAGGTAGACAAAACCAGGGCAAAAATCAAAAAGGGCCACTTTTCAACATAATTGTATAAGGGGGTAAGAGTGTTGTAAAGACAAGCCTGAAGGCTTTGTATCTTAATGCAAGGAGCATTCGTAATAAGGTGGATGAGTTGAATGTGCAGATAGTTATTAATGAATTTGATATAGTTGGGATCACGGAGACATGGCTCCAGGGTGACCAAGGCTGGGAGCTGAACATCCAGGGATATGCAATATTCAGGAGGGATAGACAGAAAGGAAAAGGAGGCGGGGTAGCGTTGCTGGTTAGAGAGGAGATTAACCCAATAGAAAGGAAGGACATTAGCTTGGAGGATGTGGAATCGATATGGGTAGAGCTGCGAAACACTAAGGGGCAGAAAACGCTAGTGGGAGTGGTGTACCGGCCACCTAACAGTAGTAGTGGAGTTGGGGATGGCATCAAACAGGAAATTAGAAACGCGTGCAACAAAGGTAAAACCATTATAATGGGTGACTTCAATCTACATATAGATTGGGTGAATCAAATTGGCAGGGGTGCTGAGGAAGAGGATTTCATCGAATGTATGCGGGATAGTTTTCTAAACCAACATGTAGAAGAACCAACGAGAGAGCAGGCTATTCTAGACTGGGTATTGAGTAATGAGGAAGGGTTAGTTAGCAGTCTTGTTGTGTGTGGCCCCTTGGGCAAGAGTGACCATAATATGGTTGAGTTCTTCATTAGGATGGAGAGTGACATTGTTAATTCAGAAACTAGGGTCCTGAACTTAAAGAAAGGTGACTTTGAGGTTATGAGACGTGAATTGGCCAAGATAGACTGGCCAATGATTCTTAAAGGGTTGACGGTGGATATGCAATGGAAGGCATTTAAAAACTGCATGGATGAACTACAACAAGTGTTCATCCCAGTTTGGCAAAATAATAAATCAGGGAAGGTAGTGCATCCGTGGATAACAAGGGAAATCAGGGATAGTATCAAAACAAAAGAGGAAGCCTCCAAATTAGCCAGAACAAGCAGCCTACCAGAGGACTGGGAGAAATTCAGAGTCCAGCAGAGGAGGACAAAAGGCTTAATTAGGAAAGAGAAAATAGATTATGAAAGAAAACTGGCAGGGAACATAAAAACTGACTACAAAAGATTTTATAGATATGTCAAGACGAAAAGATTAGTTAAAACAAATGTAGGTCCCTTGCAGTCAGAAACAGGCGAATTGATCATGGGGAACAAGGACATGGCAGACCAATTGAATAATTACTTTGGTTCTGTCTTCACTAAGGAAGACATAAATAATCTGCCGGAAATAGCAAGGGATGGGGGGTTAAATGAGATGGAGGAACTGAGTGAAATCCAGGTTAGCCGGGAAGTGGTGTTAGGTAAATTGAATGGATTAAAGTCCGATAAATCCCCAGGGCCGGATAAGTTGCATCCCAGAGTACTTAAGGAAGTAGCCGCAGAAATAGTGGATGCATTAGTGATAATTTTTCAAAACTCTTTAGATTCTGGAGTAGTTCCTGAGGACTGGAGGGTAGCTAATGTAACCCCACTTTTTAAAAAGGGAGGGAGAGAGAAAACGGGGAATTACAGACCAGTTAGTCTAACATCGGTGGTGGGGAAAATTCTGGAATCAGTTATTAAAGATGGGATAGCAGCACATTTGGAAAGTGGTGAGTTCATTGGACAAAGTCAGCATAGATTTATGAAAGGTAAATCATGTCAGACGAATCTTATAGAATTTTTCGAGGATGTAACTAATAGAGTGGATAAGGGAGAACCAGTGGATGTGTTATATTTGGACTTTCAGAAGGCTTTCGACAAGGTCCCATATAAGAGATTAGCATACAAACTTAAAGCACATGGTATTGGGGGTTCAGTATTGATGTGGATAGAGAACTGGAAGCAAAGAGTAGGAGTAAACGGGTCCTTTTCAGAATGGCAGGCAGTGACTAGTGGGGTACCGCAAGGCTCAGTGCTGGGACCCCAGCTATTTAAAATATATATTAATGATCTGGATGAGGGAATTGAATGCAACATCTCCAAGTTTGCAGATGACACGAAGCTGGGGGGCAGTGTTAGCTGTGAGGAGGATGCTAGGAGGCTGCAAGGTGATTTGGATAGGTTGGGTGAGTGGGCAAAGGCATGGCAGATGCAGTATAATGTGGATAAATGTGAGGTTATCCACTTTGGTGGCAAAAACAGGAAAGTAGACTATTATCTGAATGGTGGCCGATTAGGAAAAGGGGAGATACAACGAGACCTGCGTGTCATGGTACACCAGTCATTGAAAGTAGGAATGCAGGTGCAGCAGGCAGTGAAGAAAGCAAATGGTATGTTAGCATTCATAGCAAAAGGATTTGAGTATAAGAGCAGGGAGGTTCTACTGCAGTTGTACAGGGTCTTGGTGAGACCACATCTGGAGTATTGTCATACAGTTTTGGTCTCCTAATCTGAGGAAAGACATTCTTGCCATAGAGGGAGTACAGAGAAGGTTCACCAGACTGATTCCTGGGATGGCAGGACTTTCATATGAGGAAAGACTGGATAGACTCGGCTTGTACACGTTGGAATTCAGAAGATTGAGGGGGGATCTTATAGAAACTTACAAAATTCTTAAGGGGTTGGACAGGCTAGATGCAGGAAGATTATTCCCGATGTTGGGGAAGTCCAGAACTAGAGGTCACAGTTTAAGGATAAGAGGGAAGACTTTTAAGACCGAGATGAGGAAATCATTTTTTACACAGAGAGTGGTGAATCTGTGGAATTCTCTGCCACAGAAGGTAGTTGAGGCCAGTTCATTGGCTATATTTAAGAGGGAGTTAGATGTGGCCCTTGTGACTAAAGGGATCAGGGGGTATGGAGAGAAGGCAGGGATGGGATACTGAGTTGGATGATCAGCCATGATCATATCAAATGGCGGTGCAGGCTCGAAGGGCCGAATGGCCTACTCCTGCACCTTTTTCTATGTTTCTATGCAACATAATTGAAAAAAGTTACCAGTATGGGGGAAAGAAAAATCAAAATTATTTAATCAGAGACTACAAAATGCTGCAACACAATGTGTTTTTAGATCCGGTAGATGAAACATGATAGATAAGTGTATAGGCACACCAAGTAATTAGGAAGGCTAATGATACATTAGCCTTTAATGCAGTATGGATTAGAGAGGAATTTGACGATTTTTAGTCTGCAATTGGATTGCTCCATGTTTAGGCAACGATGATCCCTGGGAGTATTGTGTTGATATATCAGCCAATACTCATCAGATTTTTAGGAGATCGAGAACCACTTTTATTAAAATATCAGTCTCTGCAGGAGATTGACACGATGACTCCTGAGAGGATGCTTCTCGAATTGAGGATATCAGGGAAAATTGATATCTAGGGATGATTTCAAAGTGAGGGGTTGTCCATTTCAAGAAGAGGCAGAGCGAATTCTTCTTAGTGTTGAGATAGCAATAGTTGACAGAAACTTAATTACAAGAAAGTCAAAAGGTACAAGGAGACCACCAGAAAAATGCTGTTGTCATGATTAGATCAACCATAATATTATTGAATGACAAAACAGCTTTGAAGCAGGAAAAAGATCTACTACTACTTATGATGTGGGAGAATTATGTTACAACAAAATACATCATTTGCCACAGGACTCCAGCTTCTTACAGCCATGGTATTTGTATGGCTGGTCAGGTTAACTTTCTGGTCAATGGCATAGCTCAACAGTGCTCCACCACTGATAATTGGGTCCAGAGTAGATGGTCTGAATCCAGTACATGGAAAAGTCCAACACTAAAACAGGCCCCTCTGCCCAACGTCTGCGCTGAACAGGAGGATGCCAAGATGAACTAATCTCATCTGCTTGCACATGATCCGTATGCCTCCATATCCATGTGCCTATATAAAAGCCTCTAAAGTGGTACTACTGTATCTGCCTCTAACACCAGCCCTGACAGCACATGCTGGGCACCCACCTTCCTCGATGTAAAAACTTGCCTTGCATGTCCCCATTAAACCTTGCCCCTCTCACCTTAAACCTATGCCCTCTAGTGTTTGACATTTCCACCCTGGAGGAAAAAGGTGCCGACTGTCTACTCTATCTAGACCTCTTATTTTATACATTTTATACACCTCCTGTATTGGAGTGTTTTGTTGGAGATGGTCACTGTTTTATGCCGGAATGTTTGTTTTAGCTCTTGCTGCGTGCAAGAATCTGTCACTGAAATTGGGTATTGTGCAATTATCTGCAACAATTTCCCCTGCCAACAGCCAAAGAAAGCTGCATATCAGATACTGCTCTGAGAAACTCCCACGGTATTATCTTGAGTTTGGGATTTACCACCAGCAACCATAAACATCTTCCTTTGTACAAAGCATGATTCTAACCATTCGCGTATTTTGTCTTGATGATTTGGATGGATTCTTTGAGACCTAGCTTGTTCCAATGCTGCCTTAACATCAAGGGCCATTACTCTCACTTCACCTCTGAAATTCAGCCCTTTAATCTAGGTTGTGTTGAGATCATGAGCTAAATGACCAATGGCATGTCCCTGATGTCTCTCTCTCTCTCTCACTCTCACTCACTGTGGCAAAAAAACAAACTGGGCATCAGTGTACAGGTTATTGGGAAAACAGGTGCTGCTTCATGTCATTGTCAATGATGTCTTCCATCAGTTTGCACGTTTGACTAAGTGATTAATCAGGGATTGGATTATGCTTTGTGAACAAGACACAACTAGGCAATTTTCCATACTATTGCGTGGATGACAGTATTGTAGTTATACTGGGACACTAACTAGAGGTGCAGTTACTTCTGGATGGCGACGGATTTCATCTGGTACCATGATCTTTGCTATATCTAGTTTTATTAGAGAAATGGTCGCAAAGTTACAGAGGTTAGGAATTTATTTCAGGAAATTCAACTTTTAGAAAAGATTGGCATAATAAAAAACAGGTCCGTGTAGCTCAGTATGGACTGGGATTAACATAGGAATGAAGGTGCATGGCTACAAACTGATTCCACTTCTCAACTATATAATCCAAGAAACAAACAGAAACTGTCAGTGGAAGTTGTATTTGGCTGTCAAAAATTGGCATCATAGGTGTATAAAGCAGATCATTTTATGTGCATGTAAACAAAAGTAAATGAAGACTTTGGTTTACTTATGAACTGGACAAATTAAATGAGCCATAATATGATAGAACTTTAGAGTTTACAAGAAATAGCTTGATGAATATGGCAAGCAACAAATGAAGGAACAGGCTATTTTAGGTCTGGTGCTGTGTAATGAGAGAGAGGAAAAAAGTTTTATTTGATGATCAGGGAATAACGATAATGATAACATTTTAGATAAAGAATGAAAGGGATTTAGCTCAAATCAGAGACCAGGGCCTATAATTGGAATTAAACAAACCACAAAGGCACAAGACGAGAGTGAAATACAGTAGATCTGGAAAGAACATTAAAAAGGTATGACAGCAAACCAGCAATCAGCAATGTTTAAATAGTTAAAAATGTACGAAAAAAACAAAAGGAAAAGCTGTCCAATTAAAAACAGGATGCAGTAGAGGATGATCAAGGCTTTGAAAAGGATGAGAGCTAGGAAGAAACAAAAGACTAAAATATTCTACAGATTTGTGGGAATAAAGATCAGCTAAATTTAATTTGGGTGCTTCACAGACCTAGGGAAAATAAATTATACTTAATATGAAAATGGCAGAGAAATTTAACAAGTAAACACATAAATTCCATGAATAACAGGTCTCGAGTGAGTTGGAAAAAATTAGCACTACCAGATGGGAGTGCCTGGGGTGTGAGATTGCAACCTTCACGTGGTCCACCCTGTTTCGACAAATGCAATCAACCTGGCGTGCACAATCAAATAAGATCAAATAGAACAAGTTGTCCTACAACTTTAGGCTGTGCACGCCATACGCAAGAAGAAGCACTACCAGAAAAAGAGTATTGGAGCAATTGGGCACTGAGCTTTTACCCATGATATGGCCTGTACCCAAGGGTTTTGAAGGGAGCAGCTCCCAGGTCCCTGGAAAATAGTAATGGGATTGTGAATAGTCATTGATTTATGAAAGGAAAATCATATTAAATAAATAGTTTCTCTTCTACCCCATCCCCAAATTGCAGAATAGATAAGACCATACGAGTCAATGTATTTGGACGAGTGGGTGTATTTTGTACGGAATCACGTGACAGATTAAAAAATATTCTGTAATTGATTAATGACTGGTTAAAAGTTTATATAAAATAGACCTGTTGGGAGGCTGACTTAGCAATCGGCGGCAAGATCCTTTTTGTTAATCTGAATGAGGGAATCAAGTGTAATAAATCCAGGTTTGCTGCCAATACAAATTAGGTGTCGGTGTCAGCTGTGAGAGGGTAAGGATGCTTCAAGAAATAAACACGTTAGATGAATGGGCAAGGACAAAACACAGAATGTAAGATAAACGACATGCAGAATTTTTATGTAGGCAGGACGTGCTCTTGGTGTTCAGAACAATCCGGTTGAACTTGGCAATAAATCACTGAAAATTAGCATGCCAGAACAGCAAACAAGTAGAAAGGTCGTCATTGTGTAAGAATAAAAGCAGCCTGCTGCAAATATCATGATCTCTTGAGATAACACTAGGAACAGAGCTGGCATCCCTATCTAAGGGAGCATGTACTTGTAATAAAGAGCACGAGTGAATGGTCAACAGGTCAATTACGAGGATAGCCAGTTAATCACTAAGTGGTCTCAGTTTATGCTTTTGATTTTGGGAGAATGAAAAGCAATCTCATTGAAATTTACAGAATTCTTAAATGGCTCGATGTAATGGATTCAATGTTATTGTTTTCTAGAATCTAGGTGTCTAGAATCAGTCTCAAAAGGTGCTGGCCATTGAGGCAAGACGACTCCCATCTCCACAGACTAGTGAATCAGTCGATCAAATAGCACATTCAAGACAGAGATCAATAAACCTTTGATATTGTGAATTAATGTGTGGTGTTGGTGTGTTAAAAAACTGTCATGGAGATGATCTTAGTGGACAGTGAAGAAGGGACCAAATGAGAGGCATTTTTTGTCTCTCACAACCAAGCTATATTTTTCTGGTTTAGAAGATGAAGACGACTGTTGGTATTTTTCTCCAATGAATGTTATTATTGAGCTAAGAATGCAAAATCTAAATACATGCCATCTGCAATTCAAGTCATTACTTCAGTTTCATTAAAGTTTCTTGACGGTCAGTTGAAACTTTTAAACTACGTCCACTTAAAAAGGTGACGAGCATTAGCAGCAGTTTTCAGTCTTTCCCTGAAAGCAGCCTTCAGTGCTTCAATACGCCAAAGCATGATGGTTTGGGTAATAGTTCTCTTCCTGACAGTAGAAGCAATTTGAGGTGAATGTAATGGTAATGTTAAAATAAGTTGAATTGGGTAATTTTTCACATTTTATACTGGCGTGAGAATGCTAAGCAATTATAACATTCCAATGAGCAGGGCTCATGCACCAAAAGCTAGTTAATTCAAGTATATTCATACATCATCACATGTCAAATAAATGTTCCTGCCGTGATATTTGAGGTCTATCTATATGATATTTTAGATCACATTACATAGGAAGATAGATATTTTTGATAATTCAAACAGATTGGCAATGAAAATGTGGGCTTGAACATTTTCACTTACCCCCTTCATATGAAGATCAAATGAGGATAATCAGCAAGACTGCATACCAGCTTATAGAAGTTAACGCCATGAATCACAGCAAATCGTTTTCAATGCAAGCTGACTAAAGTTGTCTCACAACGAAACACTGGGGATTACTACAACTTGTTTTAACCCAGAAAATACATAACCTCAGAATTGATATTCAAAGGAAAGGGAGTTCCTTTGGTGATACATGGAGCAAGTATTTTTTTATTACACAGAGAGTGGTGTGTGCCTGGAACACAGTGCCGAGGGTGATGGTGGCAACAGATACGATAGTGGCATTTTAAGAGGCTTTTCAATACGCGCATGGATGGGAAGGTAATGGAAGGATACAGATGGCATGCAAGCAGTGATTACCGTAGTTTAACTCGGCTTCATGTTTGGAATGGACACTGTGGGCCGAAGGGCCTGTTCCTGTAATGCACCATTTTATGTTCTTGTACACAAATCATGGAATAAATGAAAATTGTGTAGGACAACACATTTAAAACAGAATGCAAATCACTTGGTCTGTGTTCAAGGTTCACAAGGCCTACATCGAGCATGTCAACTGAATGACAGCATAAAAATACTAATGTACCACAGTTTTATTTTGAAAACGATGCTGCAAGTCCTGAATTGTAATGGTAAATCCATGAAAGATCTTAAAGAAACTTAGCTCATGCAATTTAGACCCCACTCTCTGACATGTTGAGGCCATGGAGAAGGTATAGCAGTGATTCATTTGTCCATTGTTTGGTATGTCAATAAACTAAATATTTCAAAACACTTGGGCTTTTGTTTTAAAACAGATATAAAGGAAGCATGAGGTTATTGTGATCGATATAGATTAACAGCAATACCAGATTAATACGAGATTTCAGACAGAGCAATGACATATTTTTGCAACATTGAAAATAATTATGGTATAAAAATCTTAATTTGTATTCATTGCAAGGAATAGATGAACATTTAAAATTAATTTAGTGACTTCAGCAAAGGACAGGCAGAGGAAAAGTACATATCACATTTAGTCCACACATTAAATGAAGGGTGACTATGAAATTGAATAACTAGTACAAAAGGCTCGTTTCGATGCCATAAATTTTGTGTAAGGTTTCCCCCAATACAATCAGTCTGAAGAAGGGTCACAACCAGAAATATTGACTATCAATGTTTTCCAGAGATGATGTCTGACCAACTGAACAAGTTACTCAAGTACTTTGTTTCTTCTTTTAAAAAGGTTATCCAAAGGCAATCTTATTTCTGGTAGTTTTCTTAATAGTTTATTCATCCTATGCGGCTCCATTTGAAAGTGATGTGTGACAGATAAAACCACAGTAAATTTGTATACTGTTAATGCTTCACAATTATTTTTACAAGTAGAGCAGGGGTCGGCAACCTACGCCCTTGGGCCGAATGTGGCCCGTAACCTAAAATCATCCAGCCCGCAGGCGGATTTTTTTTTTTCAGCATTCATCCGGCCAGCAGTCGTATATATATATATATATATATATATATATATATTTTTTTTGCATTCATCCAGCCCGCAGCCGCAGTCGTAATTTTTTTCCCCGCATCTAAAAGTGTAGTTGCAGCGGCTGCGGTGCCTGCTGCTCAGCGCGCCTCGGAACCATTCCGGCCAGCAGGCATATTTTTTTTCCCGCACCTATCTTTGATTGGTGGGCGTTGTGTTTTTTTTGTTATTTAACTCTGACCTTGAAGATAGACACAAAATGCTGGAGTAACTCAGCGGGACAACTGAGTCGACAACAGTAATAGTCAACAAAATAGAGAGAGTACAGAGGAGATTTACTAGAATGTTGCCTGGGTTTCAGCAACTAAGTTACAGAGAAAGGTTGAACAAGTTAGGGCTTTATTCTTTGGAGCGCAGAAGGTTAAGGGGGGACTTGATAGAGGTTTTTAAAATGATGAGAGGGATAGACAGAGTTGACGTGGAAAAGCTTTTCCCACTGAGAGTAGGGAAGATTCAAACAAGGGGACATGACCTGAGAATTAAGGGACTGAAGTTTAGGGGTAACATGAGGGGGGAACTTCTTTACTCAGAGAGTGGTAGCTGTGTGGAATGAGCTTCCAGTGAAGGTTGTGGAGGCAGGTTCGTTTTTATCATTTAAAAATAAATTGGATAGTTATATGGATGGGAAGGGAATGGAGGGTTATGGTCTGAGCGCAGGTATATGGGACGGGGCGATTATGTGTTCGGCACGGACTAGAAGGGTCGAGATGGCCTGTTTCCGTGCTGTAATTGTTATATGGTTATTATATGGTTATATGGGACAGGCAGCATCTCTGGAGAGAAGGAATGGGTGACAGTTTGTGTCGAGACCCTTCTTCAGTATTTTGCGTTGCCCGTGCATAAAATTCGATCACACCTGCGTACGTCTGCATGTGTGTAAGTGTGAATCAGCGTGAGTTAGTGCCAGCACGCACGCCCGAGAGACGGGAAGTGTCCGCGCTGCTCTGCCTCTGGTCTTTATTCCCAGTAAGCAGAATTCTTCCATGGACCCCCAGCTGAACCCAGCTCCAAAATAAATTCCAAATGTGAAACTTGAAACGATGCAACTTGATACAAATTCACATAAAAAAACTTGAGGAAATCCACATGTAACGAACAACTCATTTATCTTCAACGAAAGACACTTTAAAAAATAATGAATGTACGGCCCACTCTTTCCGACATGTTAATGTATAAATCTCCACATTATTTTGTAAACTGGACGTTAGTTGTTTGGTCTCATTATCAGGGGTATTACGAAACGAACTCAAATCGCGATTCTAGTTAACTAGCCATTAACTGACGGAAACCTGCTTTAATAATCGATCATATGAAATGTACTGCCGATATGCGTCCAATATTCATAAACGGGTCTCCTGAAGAAACGGGCCCGGAGCACCCGATTGTGTATTCGGACAGTAATTTATCACGAATCTCAAATTGTAAAGTACCCAGACATTCAGCTACAATCACGCACTCTTGTGTGGGAAGGACCTGCAGATGCTGGTTTACACCAAAGATAGACACAAGATGCTGGAGAAACTCAGCGGGACAGGCAGCATCTCTAGATAGAAGGAATGGATGACGTTTTGGGTAGAGACCCTTCTTCAGACAATCACAAGTACTCTCACCGACGAGAGTTCAGTTCAGTCTGAAGAAGGGTATCCGAAACGTCACTTATTCCTTCTCCCCAGAGTCGCTGCCTGTACCGCTAAGTTACTCCAGCAATTTGTGTCTATTCACAAGTACTCTTTGTATCTCTGTGGAATATAGACCCCATGGAGGCATTGTATGGAATTATGTAACTGGTTTGGACTGATGGTGGGATGGGAGAGGTGAAGTGTCTGCTGTCTATATGTTTTCTGTAAGAGCAGTCGATTTACTGCCATTGTTTATGTATGTAAAACCGAAGAAGGGGCTCGATCCGAAACGTCACCCATTCCTTCTCTCCAGAGATGCTGCCTGTCTCGCTGAGTTACTCTGGCAATTTGTGTCTACCTACGATGTAAACCAGCATCTGCAGTTCCTTTCTACATTGTTTTGTAAATCTTGTTTGCGCTCTCTGCCGTGCTTTCGCACTGTACAGTGCAGTGCCCATATCCCGGCCTTAATGAAACCAATGTTTTAACGAAGTTCGACACAACCTCCTTGCCTTTGTACCCAGCACCTTCAGTTACAAACCCGTGCAAATGCTTGATATTGTTGATACTGCATATTTTGCATAGTGCATATACTGCATAGTGGGATCTATGTGACGCAGGATTTGTTGCCTGTCATCCGGGGCGAGATCCATGTATGCACGTGATAGATGTTGCCCGCCGTCCGCTCACAGACATGCGTGTGGCCCCAATGCAGAACAAGGTTGCCGACCCCTGAAGTGGAGGGATTTCCCCTTGATACTATGACTTAGGGTTGGAGACCTAGGTGAGGACAACACATTCAGGATTGAAGAGTAAAGAAACCTGTCGTCCATATTAGTAAGTCTGTTGACCAGCAGGTGTCATCAAATTATCCATTCAATATTTTAACTCGTATTTCAATCAACCTAAAGAACACAAAAAGACACCCAATAATTTCAAGTTGGATCGTGCTAATCATGATCAATCCACAGCAAAAGATTAATTTAAAGTGCTGGAAAGACTCAACAGGTCTGGCAGCATTTGTTGAGAGAAACCTAACACTTAAGGGCCCTGTAGACAAAATTTCCAGTACTTTGTATTTCAGATTTTCTGCATTTGCTTCTCAATTTCTGAAGATTCCTTTATTTTGACATTCATGATAAACATTTAACAATAGTATGATAAATGAAAATTCAAAGTGTTCTTTCAGTGTTTCAATATCATACAGTAAAACTCAAAGATAATCCAGCACTCGTCCAGATTGGCATCCGAGTCGCCAATTTTTCTGGATTACTGGATGTTACACTTATAATTCACTTTAAAAATATTTCTACAATGTCTGAGTGAATTTTCTATGGAAGCAGCTGAGTTGAAAAGAACCTGGTGAGTGGGAAGAGAGCATGGGAAATCTTTTGTGAGCCTTATGCTAAATCATCACAATTGCTGAATAATCAGAAAGCGGGTTAGAGTTTTGTTGTGCTTTGTTATTGTATCTGGAACATGTTGCTCATAGGTGTGTTCTGCACTACGAAAAATAAGACACATAGTGGGAAAATTAAGACAATGACCCACACCCACCCACCACACCGAAACCGAAATTAACAACACCGCGTCATTTGGCCTATTGTTTTCAAGCCAGATAAACCTACCCAGCCAAATCCCAACAGTGGGCCTGCTATCTGCAGTTTAACAAATGAACATTTAATTACAGAAGTGTGATGAGTGTATTCGCTTCGACCACTGTTATACATCCAAACACCCACAGTGGAAAATTCTCATCTCTGCTTCAATTATAATCCAAAAAAGGATATTTTTATACATTTTGATTTCACTATGTAGAAATTACTGCTGCGTTTATACATAGTCCCCCATTTCACGACACCATAAAGTATGGGACATAGCTTCACAGGTGTTTGTAATTGTTCAGGAGTTTAATTGCCTCCTTATTGCAGGTATACATGAGCTCTCGGCATCTAGTCTTTCCTCCGGTCTTTCCATCGCCTTTGGAAACTTTTATTGGTTTATCAACATGAGGACCAAAGTTGTGCCAATGAAAGTCAAAGAAGCCATTATGATACTGAGAAACAAGAATAAAACTGAGAGACATCAACCAGACTTACCAAAATCAACTGTTTGGAACATCATTAAGAAGAGAGAACTGGTGAGCTTACTAATTGCAAAGGGACTGGCAGGCCAAGGAAGACCCCCGCAACTGATGACAGAATAATTTTCTCTATAATAAAGAAAAATCCCCCAAACACCTGTCCGACAGATCAGAAATACAGTCAGGTGTGAATTTGTCAATGACCACTATCCGCAAAAGACTTCATGAACAGAAATACAGAGGCTGCACTGCAAGATGCAAACCACTGGTTAGCTGCAAAAATAGGATGGCCAGGTTACAGTTTGGGAAAAAGGTCTTGTTCTGGAACAGGTCACAGTTCTGGAAAAGCATACCACCTCATCTGTGAAACACGATGGTGGGGTGTTATGGCCTGGGCATGTATGGCCACTGAAGGTACTGGCTCACTTATCTTCATTGATGATATAACTGCAGATGGTAGTAGAATAATGAATTCTGGTGTATAGACACATCCTATCTGCTCAAGTTCAAACAAATGCCTCAAAACTCATTGGCCGGTGGTTCATTCCACAGCAAGAATGATCCCAAACATACTAATAAGGAAACAAAGGCATATTTCAAAGCTAAAATCTGACAATGTGCACTTTAACCACATGTGATATTTTCTATTACAAATCTCAAATTGTGGAGTACAGAGGCAAATAAATAAATGATTGGTCTACGCCCCAAACATTATGGAGGGCACTGTAACTCACAGTTGGGGGCGCTGCGAGTTGGCTGCCCTGCCAGCAGCGTGTTCGTTATTTCGACTTTTTTTGGTTTGTCTAAGTGTTTGTTTTGGGTGTTTTGTGTGGGGATGGCGAGGGGGAAAGGAGGAAACCGTTCTTCAGTCACCTTCGACGGAGAGGCGACTTTTTCCATGTCGCTTCTCCGCCTCCCCTCTCGCGGCCTAACAGCTTGGATTGGAGCGGCCTTTCCTGGAGTCGGGCCCAGAGCTTCAGCAGCGGGCGCAGCGTGGACTTTTCCATCGCACAGCGGGAATGAACCCTTGCCGGGGGTTGCTAGAAAGGAGTGCTCAGATTACTGACCTGGTGACTTTGACATTGTGGGGCTGTGGTCTGCGGAGCTTCAAGCTGCTGGCGTGAAGTGGACTTACCATGCCGGTGATCACCGGAGAAGAGCTCCGACCGACGGCCTGCGGCCTATAACATCCTGAAGCCGCGGTCTCCGGTAGGAAAGTGCCAATTCCGGCTCTCCAAGCCGCGGAGTGTGTTCGACCATCCCGACGTCGGAGTTTAGACCACCCCGACGAGAAGGCCTGTGGCGTCTATGGAGGGTTTTTGGCCCTGGCCACGGATGAACAAAGGAGGAGGACTGACTGAACTTTGTTGCCCTCCACCACAGTGAAGAATGCTGTGGTGGATGTTTCTGTTAAATTCTGTTCAATGTATTGTGTGTTCTTTTTTTAAGTGAATCGCTGCTGGCAAATTCATTTCACTGCACCTTACGGTGTATGTGACGAATAAATTTGACTTTGATTTTTACTTACATTATCAAAGCTCCTCAATTTTTTCTTTCTAATCTTCCTGCTCAGCTCCAAAAGAAAATACACCCCAGCCAACTGATTTAACCACAAACATTTCTCATCCTGGCAACACCGTCACGTATAATCTCCTTTTTCCTGGAGTCTGAAAAGACTTAAACAGTGGCCTAACTGTTGCTCACAACATTAGTCCTGGTCCAAATATGGGCAAGAACACTTTCTGGAGGCAAGGTTACATCACCTGACATTGATGGGAAGGACTTATTTGATCAAGTCCAGTACCAATGACTCTTAGTTTAAAACAAAAGGAAGATTAGTGGGAAAATACATGCCCATTATAATGAGACACTGAAATAATATAATCAAATCTGATTAACTGTATCGTTGAATATTATTAACTCAATCCAAGGATCACTGGAGTTATTCCTCAACTATCCCCAAATTGTTTCATAAAGCTCTTTATCAGAAGTCTTTGATAATTACTCAAACTATAAGCTTAGATAACTGCCAGAGATAATGAAGCAGTTCAAGAACACAAGCAACAAAACATAGGCAATGGTCAAATAACATTTGTATCACAGGAATTACTTCATAGTTTTGCTAAATTCTCAACTTCTTCAGGTTCCACAGTGACAGTGCAACATAATATGTAGCTTCATTCTGCGAAAGGACAGACACAAATTTCTCTCTACCGATTTTGTCTCTCCAGCCCTTCAAAGATCCAGCTATAAACCCTATCCATGAATCTCATCATTCAGAAGTACAACACCATATAAACGAGAACCTAATTGCCAGCCTCTTGTTCTAATTTAGAACAAAACTGGCAATTTTGCAATATCTTTAAATGTAATATTACAAGTTTCTAAATATGAGAAATTAAGGTCAAGCGCCAGAATTACAGCCAAAGAAGCAAATTTTAAGAAGAAAAATACAGCATGTTTATGGAATTCCATGAGTGATATATGTGGCATTTGTAAACAATATCTTGGAGGATATATTAAAACAGTGATGCTCAAAAGCATGGAAATAAGTGTAAAACATATCTAGAAAATTAGTGTGCGAGTGGATCAAGGGATATGAAACCCATTTAAAATCAATTTCCAGTTATTTTCCAATTTGTACATTAACCTGACATTGAGTTGAGGACTGGGGTGCAACAGTCATGGAAAGGCAAGCTGTGGAGCCAGGTGGCTTGTTCCTGCTCCAATTTTCATGCATACCTATGTTATTTTCTTGAATTCATCCCGACATTACAATTATTAGATCAAAATCATAGAATTGAGATATATATTTAAAATGTTTTCAATATTCAACAGATCATCTAGAATCCATTTCCTAAGCAACTAATTTGGATCTCTTAAGTGCTCATTTAGCATGATACTGGGGTGGCAGATTGCAACCTGTTTCGATGAATGCAATCCACCTGGCGTGCACAATCAAGTAAGATAAAATAGAACAAGTTGTCCTGCCACTTTAGGCTGTGCACGCCATATGCAAGAAGAAGCATGATACTTATTCCAACACCAGAAATGTCACTGTAAGTCAATTAAATAGCAGGTCCAAATGCAACCCCAGTTCAAAGCTTTTTAAAAGCAAGCAAGCAAGTTTATTTATATAGCACATTTCAGCAATTCAAAGTGCTTTACACAAAGCATTAAAGAGCAATCAAAAGCAATTAAAAGCAATCATAATAAAAAATAGAAAATAAAAACAAGCTAAAATAGAATAAGGCAAGTATAAAATACAAGAATAAAAGTTATAGTGCAGTGTAAGAAATCAATAATTATTTAATTTAATTAAAGGCAGCATCAAACAGAAAAGTCTTCCGCCCCAATTTAAAAGAACTGAGAGTTGGAGCGGACCTGCATTTTTCTGGACGTTTGTTCCATATATGTGGTGCATAAAAACTAAACGCTGCTTCTTCATGTTTAGTTCTGACTCTGGGGACAGAAAGCAGACCTGTCCCAGACGACCTCGGAGGTCTGGATGGTTCATAATGTAGCAGATCAGAAATGTATTTTGCCCCTAGACTATTCAGTGCTTTATAAACCAATAGTAATATTTTGAAATCAATTCTTATGACAGACTGGAAGCCAGTGTAAAGACCTCAAAACTGGAGTGATCGGTTCCACTTTCTTGGTCTTAGAGAGGACTCGAGCAGCAGCGTTCTGAATCAGCTGCAGCTGTCTAATTGATTTTTTAGGGAGACCTGTGGAGACAGCATTACAGTAGTCAAGTCTACTGAAGATAAATGCATGGACAAGTTTTTCAAAATTCTGCTGAACCATAAGTCCTTTAACCCTTGATATATTCTTAAGGTAGGCTGATTTTGTAATTGTCGTAAAGTGACTGTTGAAGTTCAGGTCTGAGTCCATGACTACACCAAGAGTTCTGGCTTTGTCTGTGGTTTTTAACATTGCCGATTGAAGCTGGGCACTGGCTTTTAATCGTTCCTCTTTGGCTCCAAAAACAACTACCTCAGTTTTGTCTTTGTTTAATTGAAGAAAGTTTTGGCACACCAATCGTTGATGTGTTCGATGCACTTAGTATTCGTATTGGACCATTGTCCCCCCGTGATATGGTTATCTAGATTTGTGTGTCATCTGCATAATTATTGTAACTTATTTTGTTGTTTTCCATAATCTGAGACGGTGGGAGCATGTAGATGTTAAACAGGCCCCAGAATGGTGCCCTGAGGTAACTCCACATGTCATATTTGTCCGCTCTGATGTGTAATTACCTATAGACACAAAGTAGTCCCTGGTCTTTAAGCAGGATTCAAACCAGTTTAGCACTGTGCCAGGAAGTCCAACCCAGTTTTCCAATAGGTCTAGTAAAATGGTGTGGTTGACCGTGTCAAATGCAGCACTGAGATCCAGTAATACTAAGGCTGAAATTTTGCCACTGTCTGTATTTAAGTGGAAAATTTAAATGTTAATAAAATTCTTGGGACAAGAGACCAGGGCAAAGGAATACCAAGAAGAAATAAGAATAGGTTACATAATTGTTCAAGGCTACTCTGGCATTTAGCACATTGCTAACATTGTTCTCTCCAACTTGCTTCAACTGATCCTCTGAATCATTGTTTCCACAACTCCATTATTCTCAATTTGAATACATGCAATGGACAAAATCTCAGTTGTAAAAAGTTATATTACCTACTTAGCTTGTTTTCATATGCCAGGGGCTTCCATAGTTATTTTGGTCATTTTAGATTGGAATAAATCAAAGTAATTGCTAACTGAAAATACAAAAAATCCAGTGTCTGAATGACGGCTCGATTTAATCCCGAATGCAGTCATTTTATATTTTATGATTGTTAGCAAATTTAGAAACATTTTTTTCTAGTTTCATCATGCAAATTTATTAATAAATAACAGAATAAAAAGATGAATAACAAAATAAAAACAAGATATTTCCAGGTGGCCATTCAATTTAAAGTAGTAAAGGTAGTGTATTGTCCATGCAAACTTTTTCAGGATATGGATAATATTGCATTTGACATAGAATACAGTTTTAAACGACATTGTCAACAACATAAGTGTTAGCAGAGTACATATTGTAGGATCAAAATAAACAGCACCCATCCAGCAAAACTCCCAACAGCTTAAGCGAATGTCATAATTCACCAACTGCCAGTCACAAATTATCAAATTTATTATGATCAAGTTGACAGCTTTCATTCACAGAATTTGAATGCAAGCACGGTACAGATCTGGAAAGTCAATACAGGTTATTCCTTCACAGCTAAGCACCTGTTAAGTATCATTATGACAATAAATAAATTTTGTCAACAAAATAGAGAGAGTACAGAGGAGATTTACTAGAATGTTGCCTGGGTTTCAACAACTAAGTTACAGAGTCAGGTTGAATAAGTTAGGTCTTTATTCTCTGGAGCGCAGAAGGTTAAGGGGGGGACTTGATAGAGGTCTTTAAAATGATGAGAGGGATAGACAGAGTTGATGTGGACAAGCTTTTCCCTTTGAGAATAGGGAAGATTCAAACAAGAGGACATGACTTCAGAATTAAGGGACAGAAGTTTAGGGGTAATATGAGGGGGAACTTCTTTACTCAGAGAGTGGCAGCGTTGTGGAATGAGCTTCCAGTGGAAGTGGTGGAGGCAGGTTCATTGGTATCATTTAAAAATAAATTGGATAGGCATATGGATGAGAAGGGAATGGAGGGTTATGGTATGAGTGCAGGTAGGTGGGACTAAGGGGAAAAAAAATTTGTTCGGCACGGACTTGTAGGGCCGAGATGGCCTGTTTCCATGCTGTAATTGTTATATGGTTATATGGTTAATAATCAAGAAAAAGTGCAATTCGCTAGTAATTTATCCTTTTTGGGAATGATTCACTGATTACATTTACTGAACCAAGCAAAGTGTGCCCATCACTGGTACACTAATATGTAGCTTAATGACCAAGATACTTTGCTTGTCCAAGTTGCTTGTTCGGCATACTTCACCATGAACGTTGTTAATCAGATCCAGTCCTCTTCTACAGTCCACTCATTCTCTCCATTTCGTGCAGAATCCAGTGGAGTGCCTTTACAAACAAGTACTCACCCTACACATGAGTGCTAAAAACAGGTGTTTTTGTGCCCCATTAGTCTTAAAAATGTTAACACCTAAGTTTCCAACTAAAGGCTTTTTGCCTTTGCAGATTATGGTTTACAGTCTAATGCGGTAGTTACAATCTTTAACAAAAATACTTGCAGTTTTTAAAATCAGTCGGTCTGTGAAACCAAATCCCTGAATAATCTAGAATACTACAATTCCAGTCTACATAAACAAAAACTGATAAAACTGTCAAGAGCAAACAATACTTTTTCCAAGTTTTTGTGTCTATCTTTGGTGTAAACCAGCACATATGCAGTTTATTTTTTAGTACAACTGTTTTCATATATTTTTCTATACCTCTCAAAATAGATAAAATAACAAAAATAAAGGAAAACTAGTAGAGCAGAGGTTTCTTTTATTTGATTAATTTCACATTATATTTGCCAGTATTTGAACACAGGTAATGAGCATTGTTAAAAATGTTGTTCCCCACAACTGTCTTATCAAGTATATGCACATAATGAAGATGCTTTCTCAAAATAATTGGTACCATTGTGTAAACATCACAGATTTCCTGTTCACATGTTTTAGAGCTTTACAAACTAGTGATATTATCATTGTAAAATAAAATGACTATTCCGAATACTTCATAGGAACTTTTGATGCCTAAAATGCAGGTCATAGACATGGAAATTACAGCAATATAAAAAACATAGCTTGAATTGGAAAACTACGCCATATTACTGTTTATTCTTGCTGATTTAAAAAAATCTATACTGTGTTTATGCAAGTACCAAAAGAGGGTAAAAAATATATTGTAATAGTTATTGCTCAATTATTTACTGTTGACAAGTTCCTTCACATTATGTCTCAGTCTGTGATTTTCAGCTGATAGAGGTTGAAGGATGTTGTTTTCAAAAAAAAACTTCTGTACTGTGTGATTGAGGCCCAAAGCAAGTGGAATTTCAACCCAAACTTGACAGTTCAATGCAGGCATGGTACTTTATTCTTCACAATAAAAAAAACATAATTCTAGTTATGTAGAAGATTCCCAAAGTAGATTCAATACATTTCCATTCCTGGCCGTTGAAAGATTTGAAAGCAAAAATAGTTATAGTCAGGCAACATTTTGAGTCAAATATACCAAGATTCTGTGCTCAATGCTCAATATACTTTTCTTCAAATGGAAAGTTTCCAGCAAACCCCATAAGGTCAATAAGGTTAACAAAAATCTAAATGTGTTTTTAAATTTGAGCACTGATGTCCTTCTGGATGTGGGAATGCCTGTTCACTTGTGCATACCGACAGCTTCTTCCTTGCCTTACAAAATTGGTCTTGATATATCTGGCAACCAGTTGATAATTTATAATTGTTTTGCAGTTTCACTAATGATACCTCCATATGCTGAAAGAAAACTTAAATGCAAGTTGGTTAAAGTAGAATTGTTGAGCCTAACTATATACAGGAATATTGTACAACGGTCTGAAGGGTCTCGACCCGAAACGTCACCCATTCCTTCTCTCTATAGATGCTGCCTGTCCCCCTGAGTTACTCCAGCTTTTTGTATATATTTTTATTATGTTGCTTATTGAATTTTGTATTATTAATTTTTTTTAAATGCACCTCTAAAGTAAACAGAGTTAAGTTACAAGAAGTGCAGCAAGAGGATTGAAATGGAATGCAAACTCTTTTTCTACCCCACCATCGCTGTAACAAAATAATTAATGTATCCAGACTCATTCATGAAGCAAAGCCAAAGCTTAGCAAACAGCAACTGTGAACCAGCGTATTTTTAACTAGGTTAAATCTGTGCAGCCCACCGGGCTTTTCCAGTTAGTCAAATAACTATGTGGAGCCACATTCGAATAAATCTGGCTCCCAATGATGAGTGCGGGCGGCCCTGCTGATCCTGTCACGGAGCCAGTTTGAATGGCAAGCATAATGATGTACTGTTGTTTCACTTTCATAATGTGGTACATAGATTTTAGAGATGAGCACACAAGCAGATTAAACAAATATCCATCCTTTTCACACTCCTCAAACTAGATTTATATTTATTGCACCATCTTTAAGGTATCTTACCTTATGGTATCAAACAAAATGAGACCAACCCACTGGAATGGTGGGGGAAAAAAGGGGATATGGACTTTCCCTATATTTAAAGTGGGGATAGCTTGTGCTTATCCAGAACTGGGTGTTGGGAAAAAAACAGGACAATTACATAGGAGAAAATAGTGAGATAGAGCTGCATGCCATCAACATACACTTTCCATCAGGAAGGATGCAAGAGGCAGCAATCACAGTGCCCTCCATAATGTTTGGGACAAAGACCCATCATTTATTTATTTGCCTATGTACTCCAAAATTGAGATTTGTAATAGAAAAAAATCACGTGGTTAAAGTGCACATTGTCACATTTTAATAAAGGCCATATTTATACATTTTGGTTTCACCATATAGAAATGACAGCAATGTTTATACATTGTTCCCTCATTTCAGGGCACTATAATGTTTGGGACACATGGCTTCTCAGGTGATTGTAATTGCTCAGGTGTGTTTAAATGCCTCCTTAATGCATGTATAAGAGAGCTCTCAGCACCTAGTCTTTCCTCCGGTCTTTCCATCACATTTGGAAACTTTTATTGCTGTTTATCAACACGAGGACCAAAGTTGTGCCAATGAAAGTCAAATAAATCATTATGAGACTGGGAAACAAGTATAAAACTGTTAGAGACATCAGCCAAACCGGTTTACCAAAATCAAGTGTTTGGAACATCATTAAGAAGAGCACTGAACTTACTAATCGCAAAAGGACTGGAAGGCCAAGGAAGACCTCCACAGCTGATGACAGAATAATTCTCTCTATAATAAACACCAAAACACCTGTCTGACAGATCAGAAACACTCTTCAGGAGTTAGGTGTGGATTTGTCAATGACCACTGTCCACAGAAGACTTCATGAACAGGAATACAGAGGCTATACTGCAAAACGCAAACCACTGGTTAGCCGCAAAAATAGGATGGCCAGGTTACAGTTTGCCAAGAAGTACCTAAAAGAGCAACCACAGTTCTGGGAAAAGCTCTTGTGGACAGATGAGATGAAGATTAACCAAACCATACCACCTCATTTATGAAACATGGTGGTGGGGGTGTTATGGCCTGGACTGAAGGTACTGGCTCACTTATATTCATTGATAATACAACTGCTGATGGAAGTAGCATAATGAATTCTAAAGTGGAAAGACACATCCCATCTGCTCAAGTTCAAATAATTGCCTCAAAACTCATTGGCCGGCAGTTCATTCTACAGCAAGATAATGATACCAAACATACTGCTAAAGCAACAAAGGTAGACAAAAATGCTGGAGAAACTCAGTGGGTGAGGCAGCATCTATGGAGCGAAGGAAATAGGCGACGTTTCGGGTCGAGACCCTTCTTCAAAGCACCAAAGGAGTTTTTCAAAGCTAAAAAAGGCAATTCTTGAGTAGCCAAGTCAATCACCTGATCTGAACCCAATTGAGCATGCCTTTTATAGGCTGAAGAAAAAACTGAAGGGGACTAGCCTCCAAAACAAGCATAAGCTAAAGATGGCTGCAATACAGGCCTAGCAGAGCATCACCAGAGAAGACACCCAGCAACTGGTGATGTCCATGAATCGCAGACTTCAAGCAGTCATTGCATACAAAGGATATGCAATAAAATACTAAACATGACTACTTTCATTTACACTACATTGCTGTGTCCCAAACATTAATGTGCCCTGAAATGCGGGGACTATGTATAAACACTGCTGTAATTTCTACAGGGTAAAACTAAAATAGGGCAGGGGCAGGGGCTACGGATTGTAACCAACTACCGAAGCACCCCTCCCTCACCCGCATGTGCCGGCACCTCCCTAGCTGACGACCTGAACTCCTTCTACGCTCGTTTCGAGAGGGGCAACACCACTCCAGGTCTGCCGACTATCGACAATACCGACAGCGGGCTGGCTACCGAAGCTGAAGGGAAGAATATGCACACATTCTCGCTGTCCAAGCATGACGTGAGGAGGGCACTGACACGGGTGAACACGAGAAAAGCTGCAGGCCCCGATGGCATATCGGGGCGAGTACTCAAGTCCTGTGCTACGCAGCTAGCTCCAGTGCTCACTACATTATTCAACCTCTCCCTGGACAAGTCCGTGGTCCCTGCCTGCTTCAAAAAATCCATCATTGTACCGGTACCAAAAAATGCCTCCCCAGCCTGCCTGAATGACTACCGTCCGGTGGCCCTTACCTCGGTAGTCATGAAATGCTTTGAGAGGCTGGTGAAGAATCACATCTGCGCCTTCCTCCCTCGGAACATGGACCCGTTGCAGTTTTGCATACCGTCCGAACAGGTCCACGGACGATGCGGTCTCCCAGGTCTTGCACACCGCTCTCTCCCATCTGGACAGCCAGAAGGGGGGCTACGTGAGGATGCTGTTCATAGACTACAGTTCAGCCTTCAACACAATAGTCCCCACCAGACTGGCCGGGAAGCTAATGGAATTGGGGCTCAACACCTCCCTGTGTGCCTGGGTCCTGGACTTTCTCACCGCCAGGCCCCAGGTAGTCAAGATGGGAGGGAATACATCGAAGTCCCTCACCCTGAGCACAGGATCGCCCCAGGGTTGCGTCCTCAGCCCCCTATTGTACTCCCTGTACACACATGACTGTGTGGCTAGGTTCAGCTCCAATTCAATAATTAAGTTTGCTGATGACACTGTGGTGGTGGGCCTGATCTCAGACAATGATGAGAAGGCCTACCGGGAGGAGGTGGCTGATCTAGCACTCTGGTGCCAGGAGAACAGCCTCCTCTTGAACATCAAAAAAACGAAGGAGCTGATCATGGACTTTAGGAGGGCACATCATCCGAGGACGTACACTCCATTGAGTATAAATGGGGATCCTGTGGATAGGGTGAACTGTTTTAAATATCTGGGAGTCCACATCTCTGAGGATATGACATGGTCATCACACGCCTCAGCACTGGTGAGTAAGGCAAGGCAGCGTCTTTACCACCTCAGGCAATTGAGGAAATTCAGAGTGTCTCCGAGGATCCTACAGTGCTTCTACGCAGCGGCGGTGGAAAGCATCTTGTCCGGGAACATTACCATCTGGTTCGGGAATTGCTCTGCCAAGGACAAGAAGGCTATGCAGAGAGTAGTGCGTTCGGCCGAACGCACTATGGGAACTTCACTCACCCCCCTGCAGGAACTATACAACAGGAGGTGCAACTCCAGAGCAAACAAAATCATGAGAGGCCTCTTCCACCCCTGCAACGGACTGTTCCAGCCGCTATGGTCAGGCAAACGCCTCCGTTGCCATGCAGTGAGAACGGAGAGGTTGAGAAGGAGTTTCTTCCCAGAGGCAATTCGGACTGTAAACGCCTTTCTCACCAGGGACTAACTCTACAGAACGTTTTTCCTTCTATTATTTATTATGTAAAAGAATATGTGTGTTATGATTGTGTTTATAATTTGTTTGGTTGTTTTGTTGTTTGTCTTTTGCACAAAAGTCCGCGAGCATTGCCACTTTCATTTCACTGCACATCTCGTATGTGTATGTGACAAATAAACTTGACTTGACTTGACTAAAATGTATAAAAATGGCCTGTATTAAAATCTGACAAAGTGCACTTTAACCACGTGTTTTTTTCCTATTACAAATTGTGGAGTATAGAGGCAAATAAATAAATGATGGGTCTTTGTCCCAACCATTATGGAGGGCACTGTACATGAACAATAGGACAGAACTGAAGATGTAGCCTTGACAAACATAAAAAGTAACAGTGAAGGAGGAAGTGATTTTACCGCAGATAATTCCCTTGCTAGAAAAGGAATATGCAACAATGAAACCACACAAATGTAGCCCAAACCATTCACATATATGTAGAAGTAGTAGGTACACAAAAAAGCTGGAGAAACTCAGCGGCTGCAGCAGCATCTATGGAGCGAAGGAAATAGGCAACGTTTCGGGCCGAAACCCTTCTTAAACACTATGTAGGAGTAGTGTTAGGGAAGTATTTTATAGTCAAATGAATCAAAAAGCCTCAAGAGTAAAAGACATATGAACCACTTCATTACTATACAGTGTTTAAGAAGGAACTGCAGATGCTGGAAAAATCAAAGGTAGACAAAAATGCTGGAGAAACTCAGCGGGTGAGGCAGCATCTGTGGAGCGAAGAAATTAGGCAACGTTTTGGGTCGAAACCCTTCTTCAGACATCATAGACATCACTATACAGCTTTTCATTACCTTAAGAACTGTTGTTGTTTCCACACAGTAACTGGGGTAGAAACCAAATTGGAGGGAGCCAAATATATGAGTTCCCAGATGGCATAAAATTGACATGCTACAAATTTAAGGAAGTGAAGAAATGAAGGTTGGAAAAGGGAGCTGGCTTACATGGATAGGGTTCAATAATTCCTCTCGATAATGGCAGGGTTAGCCAAGATGGTTATGCAGTTGAGGAATAAATTTATTAACCATAACACAATCCAGAAACCAATATAAAAAGGTTGACCATTCCCTATAACAGGATTAAGCCATCCAGTTAATCACTGCAAAGATTTCCAGCGGAATGAATATCAGATTATCTCAACCCTGAATGGTGTGCAGAATGCACAAAAAGGGAAAAAATAAAATCTTCACACTGATACAAACCTGAAGTGAAACACTTCCTCTATTAGAGTGGTAGTGCAGCATACGTGCTTGCTACCCCACTGTCCCAGCAACCTGGAATCAATCCTGATCGCTGCTGCAGTCAATTTGGAGTTTGCTCGTTCTTCCCATGACCCCTGTGGGTTTCCTCTGGATCCTCCAGTTTCCTACAACCCAAAATATGTGAGTTGGTAGGTTAATTTGCCACTGCATATTGTCCCTGTGTAGGTGAGTGGTAGAATATAGGGGAAGTTGATGAGAATGTGGGGGAAAAAATGGTATAGTGCAAGTGGGTGCTTGATGGTCAACAAGGTCTTGGTGGACCCAAGGGATTCACGTTCTGCTAACTTACACTACATCAACTTCTCTTATTCAACTACAGGCACTGTGGCCATTCCTTTGCCTATAAAATGTGTTAAAAGTAAAAGTCTCATGATACTTCAATTGAGATGATATGGTCACAAAAGCAACTTGTGCTATTCAATAGCATGACGTATTACAAAACTGCCAAGATGTGTTTATCCTATTATTTGACAGATACAAAACAGCTAGTTTTCTTTACCGGATCAGAAACATCTTTTGATCAAATGTGAACATGAACTAGTGTGATGGAGAATGTTGGTTATGGAAGATATTCCCTTTAGCAAAAGTCCCCTTTTATAGTGATCAATATACATGTTGGGCAACTATATCTGCAGAAAATGGATGCAAGCCCATAGATAGCTAGAATAACATACAAAAAATGTTTTAAAAAGTCACTCTTCTCATTACAAGCCTAATGGAAGAAATCCCTGTTTTAATTTCCTTAACTTGATTAAATTGTTTAAGGACATTAAACCCAATCTTATAATATGACTTGGGTGAGAATATAGATGGCATGACATGTAAGTTTGCAGAGGACATTAAAGCAGGTGGTATCGTAGATAGCAAAGATTGTTACCAAAAATTACAGCAGGATCCTGATCAGAGGGATGAGACATGGATAATGGCGTTTAATGTAGTTAAGTGTAAGATGTTGCATCTTGGGAAGTCAAACCAGGGCAGGACCTTCAGAGCAAATGGCAGTGCCCGGGGCAGTGTTAGGGAGCAGAGAGATCTGGGATACATAGTTCCTTGAAAGTGCCATCACAAGTAGATACAGGAATAGCTACTTCCCCACAGCCATCAGGCTATTAAACCTGGCTCGGACAAAACTCTGATTATTAATAACCCATTTTCTGTTATTTGCACTTTATCAGTTTATTTATTCATGTGTGTATATATTTATATTGTGGTATATGGACACACTTATCTGTTTTGTAGTAAATGCCTACTATGTTCTGTGTGCTGAAGCAAAGCAAGAATTTCATTGTCCTATACAGGGACACATGACAATAAACTCACTTGAACTTGAACTTGAGATAGGGTGTTCGAGAAGTTAGGGTGTCCTTCATCTCTCAGGGTATTGAGTATAGTTGGGATGCTATGTTTCAGTTGTACGAGACATTGGTGACGCCACAATTGGAGTATTGTGTTCAGTTTTGTTACAATGCTATAGGAAGGATGTTGTTAAGCTGGAAAGTGAAGATTTATAAGGATATTGCCAGGACCTGAGCTATAGGGAGAGTGTGGGCAGGCTAGGACTTTTTTCCTTGGAGCAGAGGAGGCTAATTGGTGATGGTATAAAGGTGCAAGAGATCATGAGGGGAATAGGTATGGCGTGTGCTCAGAGTCTTTCACCCAGAGAAGAGAAATCAAGAACCAGAGGACATAGCTTTAAAGTGAGAGAGGGGAAAGATTTAATAAGAACCAGAGAAGCAACTATTTCCACACAGAGGGTGGTGGGAATTTGGAACGAGCTGCCAGAGGAGGTAGCTGAGGCTAATTTATCTATCTATATCTTATCTTATTAACTATTAAAACTCTGTTCTTGGATGTGGATGCATTTGTGTGTGTGTGTGTTTGTGTATTTATTTGTATGTCTGATTCACATCTCCTCGAAAACACGACGCACTAACGGTGAAGTTTTTACATATTCCGGTAGATTTACCTCATGATTTAAAAAATCACCTCATCTGAAAATTTGATTCATTATTTCTTGAGTTATTTATTAAAATTGTTCACAAATCTGTGTGTGTGTGGGATGGGGTGTGTGTGTGTGTGTGTGTGTGTGTGGGTGGGGGGGGGGGGGGTGGTTAGTGTGTGTGTGAGGTCGTCCGCCCTCTTCCCTTCCCCTCCCTCACACCCCTCCTCTGCCCCCCTCTGTCTCTGCCCCCTCTCTCACTGACCTCTCTCTCTACCCCCCCCCCCCCTCTAGACTCACCTTCGAGGTGGGATCTATGCATCAGTGGATGGGGGGGGGGGGGGGATGGGGTAAAAGGAGCCAATTAATAATATTAATATATCAAGGGGGGTGATTAGTGTGAGTGTGAGTGTCTGTGTGTGTGTGTGGGGGGTGGTTATAGTGTGCGTATGTGTGTGTGACATTGCAGGCCCCCCCCCCGCGCAACCTTGCGTTGAGGGGACAGGACCCAACGGGTCCTCTTGGTCTAGTAACTTGAGCTGCGAGTTACATCAACCCCCCCCCCCCCCCCCCCCGACTCGCACTCGGCCGGCCATCCGCCCCACCGCAGCCCAGCCGCCTTCCCCACAGTGTTCTGGATTGAAGCCGCTGAACACATAGTAATTTGGTTGGGCTTCAGAGGTCCCGAGAGCTGCCGTCCGCTCGCAGTTGGCCCCGCCCGCTCAGTGTCCGCGCCGCCCGCTCTCCGAGTTCAAGTCCTCCTTTCTCCCCCACCAATCCCCTCTCTACCCTACCCCTCCCCCTCCTCTATCGCCCCCCTCCACCACCCGTCCCCTCCACCGCTTCCCCCCCCCTCTCTCCTCTTCCCCATCCCCCCTCCCTCCACTACCCTCCTCCTCCCCCTCCCCCCTCTCTCTCTCTCTCTGCCCCTCTGTCACTGCTCGCTCTCTATCTCCCTCTCTAGACGCGCCTGCGAGGTAGCGGCTATCCGTCAGTGGATAGGGCGGGGATGGGGTAAAAGGAGTCAATGAATAATATTAATATAATACCAAGGGGGGTGGTTAGTGTATGTGTGTGTGTGGGGGGGGTTGGTGTGTGGGTGTGTGGGGGGGGGGGGGGTTGGTGTGTGTGTGTGTGATGCCGCAGGTCACCCCCCCCCCCCCCCCCCCCCCCCCCGCAACCGCACATTAAGGGGACGGGACCGAATGCTATATTACTAAAACTCTCATTATCTATCTATCTATCTATCTCTCTATCTATCTGATTACATGTGATCCTGAAATTGCAATCGAGGAACACTATTTTCCAGCAAGATTTTAACGTATATTCCTGGCAGCATGGATAATCTTCCCTGTGCTTACAGCGATTACGTCACAATGGGATTGTAGCCTTGCTCGCAACATAGTTGCTATCCAAGTACACCGAGTCCTGCTAGCCCTAGCATGTGCAAATGCATTTTTAAAGTCACAGTACACCGAGTTCTGCCAGCTAGCAAGTCCAATTGCATATTTTAAAGTTTCAAAGTGAGGGAGGGTGAATAAGGCAGAATGAGCAGCCCCTACACAGTTGGGGGCTATGGGTGACTGGTGGAATATTGCATTGGGGGAACGGGTTGCATTGGGGAAACGGGTGAGTGGTGGAATATTGCCTTGGGGAACGGGTTGCATTGGGGGACCTGGCTTCTCGTGGGGGCTATGGGTGAGTGGTGGAATATTGCACTGGGGGAACGGGTTGCGTTGGGGGACCAGGACTCGTGTGTGCCAGGGACCACTTGGTCTAGTAACATTTAAAAATACATTTGGACAGGTACATGGATAGAAAAGGTTTAGATGGTTATGGGGCAAACATTGGCAGGTTGGATTAGCACAAATGAGCCATAGTCGACATGGGCAAGTTGGCCTGAAGGGCCTGCTTCCATGGTGTATATCTCAATAACTCTGCAAAGTATATCAAGCAATTTATGTTCAAACTTACTCAAATGTTACATCTCACATAATTATGCAATACAATCCTGAACTTTATATCAAGTACAAAATTGAGGAAAGGAAACATTTTACATTACTCCAAAAGTCTAAAACACCCTAATCTAAAGAATCAAGAAAGAGAACAGGGGATATAAACTTACTGATGTCAATGAATGGCAGCATGCTTTTAACATGCTGCAAGTACAGCAACATATTAAAGAGTTCAAATGCCTGCAGGGAGTGCTAATAAGCACAGACAGTACTTTGAATTATCGAATTCTCAAATTGCATCAGCCTGAATAAGTGACTTGGCTGATAAAGTAAGATGAAAAAAAATCACAATTATCAATGCTTAAGAGTTTGATCCTTAACATTTACGCAGCTTACAAAACTGAAATGAGGAAGAAATTGCACTGCACAAATTGTGAATACCATCAGCAGAAAAATGATCAAAAACAAGTTAAAAATTCCTGTGGCACAGTGCTAGCAGAATTTGATACTTCAAATATCTATCTATCTATTATCATATAAATATTATAATTATAATTATATAACTAAAACTCTTATCGTGTTTGTTTGTATGCTTGCATACGTGGATGTGATATCCCAAAACCCCGGCAAACGGTACACGATAGCGCTACAAATTTTGGCCCACCTCACCATTGTCCTGGGATGTAAATGAAACAAGTTTCGTTCAGAATGACGTTATATTTTACAAGTTATTGACATTTTAAACTTTACAATGACGTCAAATGGGATCCCGAATCTCATTTACATTAAAAATCGCAAATTAAAAAAACCCATTGTAATCAAATTTTTCCGTTTTCATTCACAATGACGTCACAATGGGATCCCGAATCTCATTTACATTAAAAAAAAATCACTATTTAAAAAAAACTCAGTTTTAATCAAATTCTTCAGTTTTCATTAACAGCTAACATTGTGGTTAGGTTATTTTAAAGAAAAATTGTGATTTTAATTGTTGGGGGGTGGGACAGGGGGAGGTTTCATTTAAAAAAAACATTGCGATTTTCATTGTGGAGTGGGGGGGTGGGAATGAAGGGAGGTTTCATTTAAAAAATAAACACGATTTTCATTGTGGGCGGAAGGGATAGGGGGAGGTGTGGAGTGGGGTAGCAAGGGGATAGAGGGGGTAGGGAGGGGAGAGGGGTTATGGAGGGAGGGAGTGACTGAAGGTAGGGGAAAGGAGAGGGAGGGAGTAGGGGAGGGCAAGGGGAGAGGGGAAAGATGGAGGGTGAAGAGGAGGGGGAGGGTGCTGGAGATGAGGGGGAATGGTGGAGGATAGATGTAGGAAGAGGGATGGCGAGGTAATGGAGGAGGAGTGGGATGAGGGAAGGAAGCAGAGGAGGGTTGGTGGAGGGTGGGGAGAGGGAGGATAATGGACGAGGGGAATAGGGGACTGAAGAGGGAGAGTGAGATGCATTCACATTGATCTTATATTTTAGTTTATTGCCATGTTCAACTTTTAAAATGTCGCAGTCGCACTCCCACTTGCCGGCCATGCCTGCGCAGTTGGGGGAGGGTTGCCGTCACTCGCATCATAACAGAGATCTTTGGCATCACAATGGGAACCCGTCAGCCGCGCCTGTGCAGTTGGGGGCTATGGGTCAGTGTTGGAATATTGCCTTGGGGGAAACGGGGCCCAACTTGGTCTAGTACCGTATAAAGAGTTCACAATATCTATCTAGATATCTAGACAGTTTCATATTTGAACAGCCATTGAATTACACCACAGTCAACTTTACACAAATAATGCCAAACATAGAAACATAGAAATCAGGTGCAGGAGTAGGCCATTCGGCCCTTCGAGCCTGCAAAATGGGCTTCTTTTTAATGTACGAGACGTGGGTTTTTAAGAAAACTCCAGGGAAATGGATGACAATTCCTGTCCGATTGGATATGAAATAACAATAAACTTATTGCTCATGAACAACCAAACATTTTCGAAATAGCTTCGTAATCACTTAGAATGACTATCAAAAGACCTGAAGACCTGTCTTCAGGACAGCATCTAATCTTATCAAGCCATTTTGAAATATATTATGAAAAGTTTTGACTTGAAGCATTAACTTTTTTCCTCCAAAGATGCTGCCTGATCTTGAGTATTTCCAGAATCTATACATTTTACTTTGGGAGTTGCAGATATATGATTAATTTGTATCTTTTACAAGAAAGGTTTTTTTTTAGCAGTCATGACATTCAATTGAAATATGCAAACCCGTAATATGGAGCATCAAGGAAATTCCACAGCAAGTTGAGTTAGATTGAAAGCTATTGCCAAAGATCAACTATCTTTCATAGAAAGTTAGATGCGGGGTACCCAATACATGGTTGCTCCATAAATAGAGATAATAATTCAACCTAAATTAGGTATGTGAAAAAAACAAATGGAGACACAGATACATAGAAAATAGGTGCCAGGAGTAGGCCGCTCGACACTTCGAGCCAGCACCGCCATTCAATGTGATCATGGCTGATCATCCACAATCAGTACCCCGTTCCTGTCTTCTCCCCATATCCCTTGATTCCGCTAGCCCCAATAGCTCTATATAACTCTCTTTTGAATGCATCGAGTGGGTCGGCCTCCACTGCCTTCTGAGGCAGAGAATTCCACAAATTCACAGCTCCCTGGGTGAAAAGGTTTTTCCTCATCTCAGTTCTAAATGGCCTACCCCATATTTTATAACTGTTGTCCCTGGGTCTTGACTCCCCCAACATCAGGAACATGTTTCCTGCATCTAGCGTGTCCAATCCCTTAATAATTTTATATGGATCCCACAAGACAAGTGTACATCATATTTAAGTGTCGAAGTAGGGTAAAGGCAATTAATTTTCTATTGAAAATAAAATCTGATTGTTTCTCTTCTGGTGTAATTAAGTTGTGGCAATAAAGAAGAAAGAGTAATTCTTGTGGTTAATATCACTGGCGAATATGATTAATATCCCTAACATCTACACATCTCACGGTAGACTTGGAAAGTACCACCAACTTTTCAGCTGAAAAGCTCAACTTTGAAAGACATGACTTTTAACCTCACACTGAAAGATAAAACGAGCCAAACAACTTAGTGCATTCAGAGATTATTCAGACCTCTTCATTTTTTCCACATTTTGTTACGTTACAGCCTTATTCTAAAATGGATTAAATTCACTTTTTTTTTATCATCAATCTACACGCAATACCCCATAATAAAAAAGTGAAAACAGGTGTTTGGAAATTTTTGCAAAGTAATTTAAAAAAAAATAACTGAAATATTACATTTACATAAGTATTCAGACCCTTTACTCAGTACTTTGTTGAGGCATCTTTGGCAGCGATTACAGCCTCAAATCTTCTTAGGTACGACGCTACAAGCTTGACACACCTGTATTTGGGTAATTTCTCACATTCTTCTCTGCAGATCCTCTCAAGCTCTGTTAGGTTGGGGGGGAAGCGTTGATGCACAGCTATTTTCAGGTCCCTCCAGAGATGTTCGATCGCGTTCAAGTCCGGGTTCTGGCTGGGCCAGTCAAGGACATTCACAGACCTGTCACAAAGCCACTCCTGCGTTGTCTTGATGTGTGCTTCGGGTTGTTGACCTGTTGGAATGTGAATCTCCTCCCCAGTCTGAGATCCAGAACGGTCTGGAGCAGGTTTTCATCAAGGATCTCTCTGTACTTTGCTCCGTTCATCTTTCCCTCAATCCTGATTAGTCTCCCAGTTCCTGCCGCTGAAAAACATCCCCACAGCATGATGCTGCCACCACCATGCTTCACCATAGGTATGGTATTGGCCAGGTGATGAGCGGTGCCTGGTTTCCTCCAGACGTGTCGTTTGGCCAAATAGTTCAATCTTGGTTTCATCAGACCAGAGAATCTTGTTTCTCATGCCTTTTGGCAAACTCCAAGCGGGCTGTCATGTGCCTTTTACTGCGGACTGGTCTGGCCACTCGGTCTGGCCACTCTACCATAAAGGCCTGATTGGTGGAGTGCTGCAGATATAGTTGTCCTTCTGGAAGGTTCTCCCGTCTCCACAGAGGAACTCCGGAGCTCTGTCAGACTGACCATCGTGTTCTTGGTCACTTCCCTGACCAAGGTCCATCTCCTCCGATTGCTCAGTTTGGACGGGCAGCCAGCTCTAAGAAGAGTCCTGGTGGTTCCAAAGTGCTTCCATTTAAGAATGACGTAAGCCACCATGTTCTTCGGGACTTGCAATGTTGCAGAAATTGTTTTATACCCTTCCCCAAATCTGTGTCTCGACACAATCCTGTCTCGAAGGTCTTCGTACAATTCCTTCGTCTCTTGGCTTGGTTTTTGCTCTGACATGCACTGTCAACTGTGGGACCTTGTATAGACATGTGTACGCCTTTCCAAATCATGTCCAATCAATTTAATTTACCACTGGTAAATTAAATTGATTTCCAATCGTTGTAGAAACATCTCAAGGATAATCAATGGAAACAGGATCAACCTAAGCTCAATTCTGAGTGTCACAGCAAAGGATATGAATACTTATGTAAATGTGATATTTCAGTTATTTATTTTTAATTACTTTGCAAAAATATCTAAACACCTGTTTTCGCTTCTTCATTCTGGGGTATTGTTTGTAGATTGATTATAACAAAAAAATGTTTTAATCCATTTTAAAATAAGGCTGTAACTTGTCTTAATTGACAAACCAGAATTATTTGCTAGAACATGGTCTCCATTTATAGATTATTTGAAGGGGTAGATTGGTCCAGCACGGGAGCCTGACTGAAGCTTGAATCCAGGATTAGATGAATTGTTACGTTTTATAACATACGGACCTATCTCCTAAGCTGTATTATTGATAAACTACTCTATTTTTTTTTAATTTATCTTTTTTTTCTTCTCTCTCTTTCTATCTATAAAGAAAAATAAATAATTAGAAGCAGTGTTAACATGTAATTGATAAATGAGGATCCCAGCTATTTTGATAGCTGGGACCTCGAGACAGTAGATACTAATAATATGTCATTGTTAAACAAAGTCTGTATTGGTTTGGATTATGATATGCTTCTAATAAAAAATATTATTTAAAATAAGGCTGTAACGTAATAAAATGTGGAAAAAGTGAAGGGGGCTGAATACTTTCTGAATGTACTGTATCTTGATATGACCAAAGCATTGGACCAAAGCCAAAATAGATTAATTCCATTAAGAATAGTTTAAAAATAAAAAATAAAAATCTCAGTAACCAGAATTGAGTCATTAGTTATTAATCTAATAAATAGCAGATCGATTAGATTTATCCACTAGTTTGATATAGATTTTAATAATGAGCAGGGATTCCAGTGGCTTAGTTATACGTCAGCCACAGAACATGGATTTTATGGCCATTCAACTGCAGAAGAAGTTGAAATGCTCGTAAAATTAGATAAATGTTCGAATCAGGCATTGTTCTTTTTCCTTGTTGAAAAATAAGTCTATGAACTCTGGACTTTCGGGATCACTGATCAGAGGACGGAAAAAACACAATTTTACTATTTCTGATAAAGATGAGAAAGGAAATTTGGTCATGATCTTTTGAAAAGTCAAATACTTATCCGATTAACATCTGTATTAATTCCATTCCCTCCACAGATGCTGCCTGACCTGCTGTGCCTCCAGAACCTTGCATTTTGAACAGGATTATAGAAATGCTTTGTCAAATTTATAGGCTTCTACACTCGGGTAAAGATTTTTTTTTTTTTTTTTTTTTTTTTAAAGTTCAGCAAATGTTGGTCCTGTAGCTTTCCCTTTAAATTAGTATTTGCACCCAAAAGGCTTTACTTTTAAACGTATATCTGAAATAAAATCACATTTTAATGAGATATTCAGTACATTAGATGCAATACATTCTGCATTTCCAACCGTAATCAGGAACATCATATAAAAGATAACAGCAAATTGACAAAATGTAACAATAAGGTACATAACCTTTTACAGTGAGGTTTTGCAATGTGTTGTTCTAGTTTTGGACTAAATGAATACAAACTTGATCAATAATTTACATATATTCCAACATACAATATTAATTGGCAAGAAGATATTTTTGAAAAATTAACATTTAACTTGCTCAATGAATGAAAACGGTCGCAATTCCTTAAAATCGTACAAGTCTTATGAACAATTACATTTGTGTTTTTTAGAATCAAACCATAGATAAAGTAACTATTTCCTAGATACAAAGATCAAAATCAATTTGCAAGATACTAGCACTCATGTATGAGTATTACTGCTGTTTATCAACATGAGGACCAGTTGTGCCAATAATAGTCAAAGAAACCATTATGAGATTGAGAAACAAGAATAAAATTGTTAGAGACATCAGCCAAACCTTAGGCTTACCAAAATCAACTGTTTGGAACATCATTAAGAAGAAAGAGAGCACTAGTGAGCTTACTAATCGTAAAGGTACTGGCAGGCCAAGGAAGATCTCCACAGCTGATGACAGAAGAATTCTCTCTATGATAAAGACCCAAACGCCTGTCCGACAGATCAGAAACACTCATCAGGAGTCAGGTGTGGATTTGTCAATGACCATTGTCCGCAGAAGACTTCATGAACAGAAATACATAGGTTACACTGCAAGATGCAAACGACTGGTTAGCCGCAAAAATAGGATGGCCAGGTTACAGTTTGCCAAGAAGTACTTAAAAGAGCAACCACAGTTCTGGAAAAAGGTCTTGTGGACAGATGAGACAAAGATTAACATATCAGAGTGATGACAAGAGCAAAGTATGGAGGAGAGTAGGAACTGCCCAAGATCCAAAGGTTACCACCTCATCTGTGAAACACGGTAGTGGAGGTGTTATGGCCTGGGCATGTATGGCTGCTGAAGGTGCCGGCTCACTTATCTTCATTGATGATACAAGTGCTGATGGTAGTAGCATAATGTATTCTGAAGTGTATAGACACATCCCATCTGCTCAGGTTCTGCTGTCCCCCAAACATTTTGGTGCCCCAGTATAAACTGTGCTGGTACACATGACAATTACATGACTGTAATTTCTACATGGTGAAATCAAAATGTATAAAAATGGCCTTTATTAAAATCTGACAGTGTGTACTTTAACCACATGTGATTTGTTCCATTACAAATCTCATATTGTGGAGTACAGAGGCAAATAAATAAATGGATCTTTGTCCCAAACATTATGGAGGGCACTGTAGGTGGAGGGAAAAAAATCCATTAATCAAGGATCTGGATGTGTACATAATTTGCCAACATGGGTTTTAAGTAAAGAATCTTGGAGTCATTCAAGTGAGAGGAAGAGACTACAAGAATATGTATTTCTAATTATTGTGCACAATGTCTGTCAGCAACAATTAAATGCGGCGAGTCCAGGACAGTCTAACATTTTACTAAACTACCTTTGGGAGTTGGGGAGGGATCTTCTAGTTTCCTACATGACTATACGGTTGTCCCTTTCCATTGACAACTCAGAGAAAAGTCATTTATTGATTAAGGTGACGACAACAGATTTGATTGTAATCATGTTGTCTTTTCGCTGACTGGATAGCATGCAACTAAACGTCACTGTGCTGGTACACATGACAATAATAAACTACATTTAAGATGGTTCCCCCACATTTAAAAGGTCTTTTCAGAACCAAAATAGTGAAGTTCCATCAAAACACAAATGATGATGTTTAAGGATAGCATCCCAGCTGCTATCATACTCTCGAACAGACCTCAAACTAAAGATGTATTCCCGACCCCCCAATTTACATCATTGCAGTCCTTGCAATTGTTCTTTTATCTGCCTTCTATAACTGTAAACCCTATTCTGCATGCTTGGATTGTATTTATGTATGGAAGTTTTACCTGAAAAGCACGCAAAGAAAAGTTTTTTACTATATATTGGTACACATGACAATAATAAACAAAACCAAGGATAGAAGAATCAGAATCCATTGAATATCAACACTAATCAATTTCAAGAAAAAATAGTATGGATTGTACAAATCTGACAAGTATTATTTTTAAAAAGTGAACAAATACTTATTTTACTGCATAAAACTACCAAAGGACTGATTAACACAAATCAAGTGAAAAATACATAAAAAGGGTGCATGATAGTTCTACAAAAAAGTATTTTGAATAACCTTTTAAACAAAGAAACTAAAATGTCAGGTAAGTTTAAAAACACCATTATATTGGAAGATTCACATTTGAACAGTTTTAAAACTAATTTTAAATCTGGGCCTCCATTTGGGAATATGCTGAAACTCATATTCTATAGAGGCTACACATGCCTCTTAGGTTACACATGCCCAACTTAGGATCACCCCTGCATACATACGAGTTATCAATATTATTACATTCAAAAGGTACAATCTATGTACAAATTTGTTTCAACAAATGGTTTCTTCCCTGCATTTTGAGTTATTGGAGTCATAGTCTTATTAATTTTCCTTATAAGTCTTGTGTGCTTTTAATGCCTTTCATTGCAAAACTGTGGAATTCTGGTTACCACAGTGAATTTTGTCTACTTCCCGACATACAGACCAAATAGATTGGTGGCTCTCTGTAAAAATAACAACCATAGCTTATCCAGGGACAGCTTATATTGTTATAGAATCATTTCAATAGTGTTTAAAGGAATCTTCCACTTAAACAAGCTCATGTATTGAATAGCAAATTCATAATGTGGTCTTATTCTTCAATTCCTTAGAAGTACATTTCTACCTTACAAATATTGTAGAATTTCAAAAATCTCAAATTTAAAAAAAAAAGCTTTGAAGCAGCTATTTATTGGATGTTAGCCTATTTTGAAAGTATCTGCAGTGCTTCAATATAGCCAGCACTGCATAAGATTTCAAAGTGGTGACATTTCCAAAAACAAACTTAATTTTCCAAGATTTTGGTTGGATTAGCTAGTAGGGTGGGGTGGGGTGGGGGTGGTGAAAGAAGGCAGGGTGCAAGAGTTATCAGGAATGTATTTTTTTTCAAATTGTTCACAAGAAATTACAAATTGAGGTGAACAGCAACATGCTGTTGACAACTTGATCTTGAGAAGTGATCTGTGAAACAGTATAAACCATAATCTGCACTCCATAGATACTGGGAACTAAGAAAAACCAAGACAAATAAAATTCAGTTTTAAAATCATGCATACTACGCATTGCTTAGTACAAGTTACTTCACATTCAATTACTTTAACAAAAGAAAATGGTTTATTTGTTTTATTTATCATTCCATGGATTTTACAACATGGTCTCATTTTAACAAATTTATACTACAGAAACAAATTGCAAGCCCAACTTGCTAAACAATGATGTTTATGTGGTTGTTGGTCAATTAGACAAAACCTGAAGCATTTTTAGTTCAATATAAAGATAACAATTTTTTTTTTATGGCAAAAACAAAATCCAAATATCGTCGTCACATTAAAAAAGTTAGATAACAGCAGATAAAACTCAACTGATAGTTTTAAATTACCAGATATCCATATATCCTAAACTGTCACAGAAAGGAATGGTACTTGCTACAGTTCAAAATGTCTAATATCTGCGACGTTTATTGGCTCCATCAAAGTTACCAACTTGATTTCCTCTACCAAAACCACCAGGTGCACCACTCACAGCACCCACACCTGCCATGGGTTGTTGAGGAGTAGCCTCAGATGCAGGGGTTCCACTCAAGTTCCCCCTATTAATCATAGGAGGAGAGCCTATTTGACCAAGAGCTCCTTGAGGAAATCTATCATTGCGCTGGTGTCCATTTGAATAATAATATTTAATTTATGAGAATGTTCATAACACATTCGATTGTAGGAACCAAACAAAATATGGCAATTTTATCAATTGATTGGCGACATTCCCATGTTGGTGTCATGAAGTTTGGCAGGCAGTCCAGCAGTACCCGGAACATACAAAAAGGAAATAAAAGGAGCAATTGCATTAGTTAACTTTCAGATAATGGTGCTATTCATAATGAAACGTAGCGTTTAGAACCTAATTTTAGAACATTACAAACTACTGGTATAATACACGAAATCAGACCTATTTGTACAACTCCAAACCCCATTAAAATACAAAGTATATTCATAATATGTCAAAATTATTTTTCATTTTCCCTATTCGCCAGACCAGGATGCCATTTAAAATGAGAAAATTAATGTAAACATGTGTCAAATTTCAGAACCTTAATAACACAATCTGAAAAATCCCTTTACTGGTTGTACTTGTAGTTTTGGCTGCAATAACCTTTTTTTGAAGTCACTGATATTCAACAACAGTAGACTGTTCCACATTCAGCAAATAATAGTAAGTCATTTTTAGATACCATCTCACTGATAGCTCATAATCGCCCATCTTTCAGGGTTAGTTCATTCAATGTTCCCTGAAATATGGATATAAATTTGGTCTGATGCTCAGTTGCACCAACTTCGCAAATTTAATATTCACGGAAATTATCAACATACCACATTTCACGTATTGTCTAATTCAGTTCAAGTAAATGGAGCACAAGAATCCCTTCAATTACTTATAGAAACATAGAAAATAGGTACAGGAGGAGGGCATTCGGCCCTTCGAGCCAGCACCGCCATTTATTATGATCATGGCTGATCTTCCCAAATCAATAACTCATGCCTGCCTTCTCCCCATATCCCATATCCCTTGATTGAGCTAGCCCCTAGAGCTCTATCTAACTCTCTCTTAAATCCATCCAGTGATTTGGCCTCCACTGGCCTCTGTGGCAGGGAATTCCACAAATTCACAACTCTCTGGGTGAAAAGGTTGTTTCTCACCTCAGTCTTAAATGGCCTCCCCAGGAAACAAAGTAAAGTTTCATTGTTAAAGTCAACTTGTGTTTAAAAATGTTGTAATTGCCAGAAATTTTATTTATCCTAACAATCTCCCCACTAGCTACCTCAATCTATCTCACTGTTACTTCCTTTACGTATATCTCCACCTTCACCCCCCGATCTCTCCTTAAACATTAACCTTCCATGTCTGCACACCGCCCCTCTCCCTTCATTCTTTTTCACTTCTCTCCCCTACATCACCTGTCCCTCCTGTTGACTTCTCTCCCTTCATTCCTGTTCCACATATTCTCAAATCTCATCCTGTCACTTAATCCAAACATTTTTTCCTTTCAAATATATCTTACTTCTAGCCTTCCCAACTGCAGTTTCCTCTTAGTAACTCCAACATTATTTGTTTTCCACGCCTCTCTATATTTATTTGTTTTCCTACAAACCATGCTTCCCACTGGATTTTTTTTGCAACTCCAGATACCTCTCAACTCTCCCTTTGATCAAGGTTTGACAAGGAGGTTTGACAATCATTGTTTTCTTCCAATTTCTCTCTTTTTCTGCCTGACATATATTGCAAGGATACTGGAGAAGAGAATCAGGCATAGTTTCTAACTGTCACTTCCATTTCCAGGAATGCAGGCATGCATCTCTGAAAATCTTTCAATAGAGATTACTGATTAGTCAAGATTCAAGATTCAAGATAATTGTCATTTTAATCATATGATTAAATTGTCAATTTAATCATAGTCGAGGTGAGCCTTGACAATGATTCCCCCCCTCTCAGTGTACAGACATACAAAGTAGAAATTAGCTCTGGGAGTAAAAAGTCATCCTTTGAAATACTGACAAAAAAAAATTCCAGCTGGATCAGAAAATTTCCAGGAGTCATTGCGGTTGTATTTCTTTACAAGAAACAGCTTTTGAATTACACCAGAATTACACTGAAGGGGGCACAGCATGGCTGTGTGAAACAAATGCAGTAAAACCATACAACATTGTTTACCAAAAGATTTTGGACTCCATTCTTAAATCCTAAAAAACATTAAGGATCATCTCAAAATGGTCACTGAAGGCCATGACTGCAACAAATTAAAAGAAATGTTAACGTAATGAGGATTGAAATAGCTTTTAAAAAAACTATACAGGGATAATTAGATCACACAGAGGTAAACTCCCAATTTGTTAACAATTAAGACTGGATGTCTTTCACTGATTCATGCAATTAAGCAACATTCGCAGCCCTTCACTTGGAAATGTTTTGGCCTCTATAATTTTAATAATAAGATTAACTTTACTTCAGGAGCATGTAGTTCAGTTCCCAAAAAAAGCACTAAAATAAATCTGCCCCAAAGCAGAAAAAATTACTGTGAAACTAGTGTTGACAGAAAGTGGAAATGACACGTCCTCAGCACATTTGACCCAAATTCTAATTCTAGGTCAATACATTAAGGCACTAGTCAGAATTCACATGTTATGATGATATCTACTTATTTGTACATATTTGGATCATATATACATAACATTTAAAATTGCACTGAAATGAATACTTCAGGAGTAAATGCAGTCCATTTCAATCTACATTTTTTTCATTTGGAGGCAAGATGTGGGAAATGCAACCAAATAATTCAAATTTTGAAGAGAAATTTGTCTAAACTTTCATTCTCTGCATCAAAATCAAAGTTGAAACGAGGTACTATCTAAACATGTTCCAAATCTGCTGAGAAAGGATTGAAATTTCAATCTCCAATGTGCATAGTTCTGTATGTTTTAAATTCTGGCCCAATAAACTTAAAATATGTAATGCTTTTGAGAGAGTTTGAGTTTAACGCAAGAAAGGTATATTTACATTTTCAAAAGTTTGGCACATTGGACAAAACAAAGACCTGATGTCAGAGCACTAATCGCTAATGGCAAAATTTAAAGCTTTGCTCGCAAGTTCTGTGAATTAAATTCAAATCATGGTATGAACTTAATTCTTGTTTTAAAGTGAAGTGCAATATTATGGTGAATGTAATTAGCAAAATCCCTTTGGAAGGTAATATTAGAATTTTGCCTAACTAATTATCACAAAATATAACCAAATTTTAATTGGCAATACATAGTTACATAAAGCCATTATAATTTGTTTGATATGGCCTTTAAAAAAAATCTATTCACTATTGCAGATTAACAAAAGCATAAAATTCTTATTTCAATGTATTCAAATTCGCAATGGCCAGGAGCCTACTGAAATACTGAAATACTAAAACCTAACTTTTATTGTAATAACACAATAATTGCCCAATTAATAAGCATTATATTCCTTTTTACAAACTCAAGGTTAGCCAATTGTATTATTATTCAATAATTTCTAAACTCTGCATTTATGTGTAAAATGTTAACACGCCAATCCATACATTTACTTTTAAAGTGTACCTATCAATTTATAAACATCTTAAACAGTATTGATCAACTAAACTATTCCACGTCCTTGTGTAGGATGGAACTGCAGATGCTGGTTTAAATCGAAGGTAAACATAAAATACTGGAGTACAGTGCCCTCCATAAAGTTTGGGACAAAGACTCATCATTTATTTATTTGCCTCTGTACTCCACAATTTGAGATTTGTAATAGAAAAAAAATCACATGTGGTTAAAATGCACATTGTCACATTTTATTAAAGACCATTTTTATACATTTTGGTTTCACCATGTAGAAATTACACCAGTGTTTATACATAGCCCGTCATTTCAGGGCACCATAATGTTTAGGACATATGGCTTCACAGGCGTTTGTAATTGCTAAGGTGTGTTTAATTGCCTCCTTAATGCAGGTATAAGAGAGCTCTCAGCACCTCGTCTTTCCAGTCTTTCACCTTTGGAAAGTTTTATTGATGTTTATCAACATGAGGACCAAAGTTGTGCCAATGAAAGTCAAAGAAACCATTATGAGACCGAGATACAAGAATAAAACTGTTAGAGACATCAGCCAAAACTTCGGCTTACCAAAATCAACTGTTAGCAACATCATTAAGAAAAAAGAGAACACTGGTGAGCTTACTAATTGCAAAGGGACTGACAGGCCAAGGAAACCCTCCACAGCTGATGACAGAAGAATTCTCTTTATAATAAAGGAAAATCCTGAACACCTGTCCGACAGATCAGAAACACTCTTCAGGAGTCAGGTGTGGATTTATCAATGACCACTGTCCACAGAAGACTTCATGAACAGAAATACAAAGGCTACACTGCAAGATGCAAACCACTGGTTAGCCGCAAAAATAGGAGGGCTAGGTTACAGTTTGCCAAGAAGTACTTAAAAGAGCAACCACAGTTTTGGAAAAGGGTATTTTGGACCGATGTGATGAAGATTAACTTCAGAGTGATGACAAGAGCAAAGTATGGAGAAGAAAAGGAACTGCCCAAGATCCAAGGCATACCACCTCATCTGTGAAACAAGGTGGTGGGGGGTGTTATGGCCTGGGCATGTATGGCTGCTGAAGGTACTGGCTCACTTATCTTCATTGATGTTACAACTGCTGATGGTAGTAGCATAATGAATTCTGAAGTGTATAGACACATTCTACAGCAAGACAATGATCCCAAAAATACTGCTAAAGCAGCAAAGGAGTTTTTCAAAGCTAAAAAATGGTCAATTCGTGAGTGGCTAAGTCAATCATCCGATCTGAACCCAATTGAGCATGCCTTTTATATGCTGAAGAGAAAACTGAAGGGGACTAGCCCCCTAAACAAGCATAACCTAAAGATGGCTGGAATACAGGCCTGGCAGAGCATCACCTGAGAAGGCACCCAGCAACTGGTGATGTCCATGAATCGCAGACTTCAAGCAGTCATCGCATGCAAAGGATATGGAACAAAATACTAAAATGACTTTAATTTACATTACATTGCTGTGTCCCAAACACTATGGTGCCCTGAATTGGGGGGGGACGGACGGATAGATTATGAATAAACACTGCTATAATTTCTACATGGTGAAACCAAAATGTATAGAAATGGCCTTTATTAAAATCTGACAATGTGCACTTTAACACATGTGATTTTTTCTATTCCAAATCTCAAATTGTGGAGTACAGATGCAAATAAATAAATGATGGGTCTTTGTCCCAAACTTTATGGAGGGCACTGTAACTCAGTGGGACAGGCAGCATTGCTGGAGAGAAGGAATGGGTGATGTTTCGGGTTGAGTCACTTCTTCAGACGTCTTCTACTTCCTTGACGTTCTTAGTCTGCTCTCTGTAAAACGTGCTGAAAAACGTTTACATAAAGTATATCGCACTTTATTGCATATCATGCCAAACTGTGCTAAAGTAAACATACCTTTCTTGTACTAATTAAAAAGTAATGACAACATACATGGATGGTTTAATACATTACCATTGTTCCACTGTTGTCTCCCAACATAGGTGCTCCCAGATTTGCAGTTCCCTCTGGGCTAATGGCTGGGACAGGTCCCATTGTTGCACCAAGCAAAGGTCCACGGTTGTTCATGTTCACACCCATAAGTGGAGCAGGGCCTTGGGCGCCAGCAGGAGCTGGGCTATACGCATCTATGCAAAATAGTTGGTACTTAGATCTAGCCTAGATCTAAATTTTGATTCCATGGTAAAAAACTGGATTGAATATTCGCAGAAATTTTTAGTCAATAAATGCAGAAACATGCTTATTTAATAGACTGACCATGCAAGGCAACCACTAACCAAATTAAAAGCCTGCAAAAATTGTTCTTTGGGACTGTACAAATTCTATTTTACTGAACACTAAAAACATTTACACGTAAAGAACAAAAAGCTATTAAGTTTTCCAAAAGGGAATTAGTATTAATGAAAAACGGTATCTGGTTTGGATATATTTCACAATTTAAACTGGAAAAACAAAATAGATAACTTCAATAAAGTTCAAATAAACATTTCTAACAAGGACAAACTTTCTTCATGATATTATGGATGCATTCATTTGGTTGTAATGAAATGCATAAAATTCTGTTTAAATCTTTGATTTTCAACAAATTGATTCCACAAAAATAATATCTCCAGTTCTACAAGTATTAGAAAGTTCTTTGCCAAGAACTCAGTTAAATTTGAAGATCCGGAATGTCAACTAAACTTCGCTAAAATTTACCACCAAAGTGCCTCCTAAAGGAACACTTGAAGCCGACAAAGCAAAACTTACAGAATGTAAATAGAATAATTTCTTGAGGCGACCTCATGGTTCAATCGTGCTTTATTTGTCACATGTGCAATTGCACAGTGAAATTCTTTTTGTATATTTACACTACTGGAGCAGTTCCCAATCCAGGTAAGCCCCACCAAGAATCAGGCTTTCTGATATCATCTTAACCATATAACAATTACAGCACGGAAACGGGCCATCTCGGCCCTACAAGTCCATGCCGAACATCTTAGGCGATGATGCTGGGTTAATTAGTAAACTCTTGCTAAAAGCTCCATCAGCTAAGTGATAACAATGTGATAGAATTTTATCTTCATCAGAGTACGAAATTAGAGATACAAATGCAAAAATCATGTGATACAAATAAACTTGATTAGAACTTTAAATTAAAAAAGTTTAGCAACAAAAACAACCATCTTGAGGAATTTGAAATAACCCCCTCCTTCCACTCAGCCTTCAAGATCGATCATGTGTCTATATAGTTTAAGAAAGAACTGCAGATGCTGGAAAAATCAAAGGTAGACAAAAATATTGGAGAAACTCAGCGGGTAAGGCAGCAGCTATGGAGCGAAGGAATAGGTGACGTTTCGGGTCAAGACATAGAAACATAGAAATTAGGTGCAGGAGTAGGCCATTCGGCCCTTCGAGCTTGCACCACCATTCAATATGATCATGGCTGGATCATCCAACTCAGTATCCCATACCTGCCTTCTCTCCATACCCCCTGATCCCCTTAGCCACAAGGGCCACATCTAACTCCCTCTTAAATATAGCCAATTAACTGGCCTCGACTACCCTCTGTGGCAGAGAGTTCCAGAGATACACCACTCTCCGTGTGAAAAAAGTTTTTCTCAGCTCGGTTTTAAAGGATTTCCCCCTTATCCTTAAGCTGTGCCCCCTTGTCCTGAACTTCCCCAACATCGGGAACAATCTTCCTGCATCTAGCCTGTCCAACCCCTTAAGAATTTTGTAAGTTTCTATAAGATCCCCTCTCAATCTCCTAATTTCTAGAGAGTATAAACCAAGTCTATCCAGTCTTTCTTCATAAGACAGTCCTGACATCCCAGGAATCAGTCTGGTGAACCGTCTCTGCACTCCCTCTATGGCAATAATGTCCTTCCTCAGATTTGGAGACCAAAACTGTACGCAATACTCCAGGTGTGGTCTCACCAACACCCTGTACAACTGCAGTAGAACCTCCCTGCTCCTATACTCAAATCCTTTTGCTATGAAAGCTAACATACCATTCGCTTTATTCACTGCTTGCTGCACCTGCATGCCTACTTTCAATGACTGGTGTACCATGACACCCAGGTCTCGCTGCATCTCCCCCTTTTCCTAATCGGCCACCATTTAGATAATAGTCTGCTTTCCTGTTTTTGCCACCAAAATGGATAACCTCACATTTATCCACATTATACTGCATCTGCCAAACATTTGCCCACTCACCCAGCCTATCCAAGTCACCTTGCAGTCTCCTAGCATCCTCCTCACAGCTAACACTGCCCCCCAGCTTAGTGTCATCCGCAAACTTGGAAATATTGCCTTCAATTCCCTCATCCAGATCATTAATATATATTGTAAATAGCTGGGGTCCCAGCACTGAGCCTTGCGGTACCCCACTAGTCACTGCCCGCCATTGTGAAAAGGACCCGTTTACTCCTACTCTTTGCTTCCTGTTTGCCAGCCAGTTCTCTATCCACATCAATACTGAACCCCCAATGCCATGTGCTTTAAGTTTGTATACTAATCTTTTATGTGGGACCTTGTCGAAAGCCTTCTGGAAGTCTAGATACACCACATCCACTGGTTCTCCCCTATCCACGCTACTAGTTACATCCTCGAAAAATTCTATAAGATTCGTCAGACATGATTTACCTTTCGTAAATCCACGCTGACTTTGTCCAATGATTTCACCACTTTCCAAATGTGCTGCTATCCCATCTTTAATAACTGACTCTAGCAGTTTCCCCACTACCGATGTTACACTGGTCTGTAATTCCCCGTTTTCTCTCTCCCTCCCTTCTTAAAAAGTGGGGTTACTTTTGCTACCCTCCAATCCTCAGGAACTACTCCAGAATCTAAAGAGTTTTGAAAGATTATTACTAATGCATCCACTATTTCTGGAGCTACTTCGTTAAGAACTCTGGGATGCAGCCTATCTGGCCCTGGGGATTTATCGGCCTTTAATCCATTCAATTTACCCAACACCACTTCCCGACTAACCTGGATTTCACTCAATTCCTCCAACTCCTTTGACCCGCGGTTCCCTGCTATTTCCGGCAGATTATTTATGTCTTCCTTAGTGAAGATGGAACCAAAAATTCAATTGGTCCGCCATATCCTTGTTCCCCAGTCAGTTTTTATGTTCTCTGCCAGTTTTCTTTCATAATCTATTTTTCCTTTCCTAATTAAGCCCTTTGTCCTCCTCTGCTGGTCTCTGAATTTCTCCCAGTCCTCTGGTATGCTGCTTTTGTCTGGCTAATTTGTACGCATCATCCTTCGCTTTGATACTATCCCCGATTTCCCTTGTTATCCACGGATGCACTACCTTCCCTGATTTATTCTTATGCCAAACTGGGATGAACAATTTTTGTAGTTCATCCATGCAGTCTTTAAATGTCTTCCATTGCATATCCACCGTCAACCCTTTTAGAATTAATTGCCAGTCAATCTTGGCCAATTCACGTCTCATACCCTCAAAGTTACCTTTCTTTAAGTTCAGAACCATTGTTTCTGAATTAACAATGTCACTCTCCATCCTAATGAAGAACTCAACCCTTCTTCGTGTGTCTATATCAAATCGGTTTGGAATAGAACTAGAATAAAAGGGTTTAAGGATAAAGTTGCCAATAAGACTCATTCCAGAGAACTGAGCATTTATTCTGCAGAAAATGATACATGGGATAAAAATGTAGGTTAAGGAACACAAAGTATCAAGAAATATTTCACTTTAGCAGAGAAACGTAGCAAAAGACAATCCTGGGAGTAAAGAGCCACAGAAAATTGCTGACGCTAAAATGTATTCATAAAGTCCTTTTCGTTCATGCTGGTCAAAGAACAATACGCATTCCAGTACTTAGTCTATATCTCTGCAAATGCAAATAGATGAACAATACGCAGGTCTTTACCACAAATGGATACATTTTGTTCTAACAAGTGGTAGACAAGATCACATGTGGAATGTTAACAAGTGGTAGACAAGATCAGACATGTGGAATATTGTGTTGAGAGCTAGTCGTCTGCTGAATACATATGACAATACACCCAAAGCAGCGGAGTTTACCGATTTGATTCCCAAGATTGTGGATTTTCCATACGAGCAAGGATTTAGCAGATTGATGCACATTTTTTTAGATTTAGAAAAATGGATGTGTCATCCTTGTATTTCCAATTTGTCTCCTCCCACTAAATAGTGGTGGGGAGAGGAGACAAATTGGAAATACAAGGATGGTTAAAGGGAAAGAGAGTACAGCTGTTCCTTCACCTACGATGGGAAATCGAAAATATCGCAAGTCGAAAATGCATTTAATACATTGCGATCACGTGAACTAAAGTGACGTGCGGCTCGCTGCCGTTGCTGAACGTTTGTTGATCGTAAAGTTGAAATATCAAAGCGTCGTAAATCGGGGAGCATCTGTATAGGAAAAGTTAAGAAAGACACCAGATTAACGGGGTAGAAAGCTCACGAAGGGATAGGAGAGTATGGCCAAGTGAAAATAGGAATCGATGTGAAAGGTGAGGTGAGTAATGGATTAAAAGTATTATATATTATATATAAATGCATGAAGTATAAGAAGTAAAGTGGATGAGCTTGAGGCTCAGTTAGAGATTGGTAGATATGACATTGTGGGGATCACAGAGACATGGCTGCAGGAGGAACAGGACTGGGAACTGAATATTCAGGGTTATACGTCTTATAAAAAGGAGACAGGTGGGCAGTGGAGGTGGGGTAGCTCTGTTGGTGAGGGACGAAATTCAGTCCCTTGCGAGGGGTGACATCGGGACTGACGATGTAGTCGCTGTGGATACAATTGAGGAATTGTAAAGGTAAGTAGACACTAATGGGAGTTATCTACAGGCCCCCAAACAGTAGCCTAGATATAGGGTGTAAGTTGCAGCAGGAGTTAAAATTGGCATGTAACAAAGGTAATACCACTGTGGTTATGGGAGATTTCAATATGCAGGTAGACTGGGAAAATCAGGTTGGTTCTGGACCCCAAGAAAGAGAGTTTGTAGAGTGCCTCCATGATGGATTCTTAGAGCAGCTTGTACTGGAGTCTACCAGAGAAAAGGCAATTCTGGATTTAGTGCTGTCAAATGAACCAGATTTATTAAGGGAACTCAAGGTAAAGGTAGTGACCATAATATGATAAGCATTAATCTGTAATTTGAAAGGGAGACGGTTAAATCAGAAGTTTTAGTGTTGCAGTTGAACAAAGGGGACTATGAAGGCATGAGAGAGGAGCTGGCCAAGGTCGACTGGAAAAAGATCCAAGCAGGAATGACGGTGGAATAACAATGGCAGGAATTTCTGGGCACAATCCAGAAGATGCAGGATCATTTCATTCCAAAGAGAAATAAAGATTCTAAGGGGAGTAGGAGGCAACTGTGGCTGACAAGGGAAGTTAGGGATGGAATAAAACTAAAAGAAAAGGTGTATAACATAGCAATGAGTAGCGGGAAGCCAGAGGATTGGGTAATTTTTAAAGGACAACAGATGGTAACAAAAAGGGCAATACGGGGTGAAAAGATGAAGTACGAAGGTAAGCTGCCCAAGAATAGAAAGAAGGATAGTAAAAGCTTCTTTAGGTATGTTGAGAGAAAAAGATTAGTAAAGACAAATGTGGGTCTCTTGAAGGCAAAAACAGGTTAAATTATTATGGGGAACAAGGAAACGGCAGAAGAGTTGAACAGGTACTTTGGTTCTGTCTTCACTAAGGAAGACACAAACAATCTCCCAGATGTACTAAAGGACCGAGGATCGAGGGAGACAGAGGAACTGAAAGAAATTTGCATTAGGCAAGAAATAGTATTGGTAGACTGGTGGGACTGAAGGCTGATAAATCCCCAGGGCCTGAAGCATACAAATTAGCCAGAAAAAGCAGCCTACCAGAGGACTGGGAGAAATTCAGAGTCCAGCAGAGGAGGACAAAAGGCTTAATTAGGAAAGGGAAAATAGATTATGAAAGAAAACTGGCAGGGAACATAAAAACTGACTGCAAAAGCTTTTATAGATATGTAAAGAGAAAAAGATTAGTTAAAACAATTGTAGGTCCCTTGCAGTCAGAAACAGGTGAATTGATCATGGGGAACAAGGACATGGCAGACCAATTGAATAACTACTTTGGTTCTGTCTTCACCAAGGAAGGCATAAATAATCTGCCGGACACAGCAGGGGACCAGGGGACAAATGAGATGGAGGAACTGAGTGAAATCCAGGTTAGTCGGGAAGTGGTGTTAGGTAAATTGAATGGATTAAAGGCCGATAAACCCCCAGGGCCAGATAGGCTGCATCCCAGAGTGCTTAAGGAAGTAGCCCCAGAAATAGTGGATGCATTAGTGATAATTTTTCAAAACTCTTTAGATTCTGGAGTAGTTCCTGAGGCTTGGAGGGTAGCTAATGTAACCCTACTTTTTAAAAAGGGAGGGAGAGAGAAAACAGGGAATTACAGACCAGTTAGTCTAACATCGGTAGTGGGGAAAATGCTAGAGAGTTATTAAAGATGGGAGAGCAGCACATTTGGAAAGTGGTGAAATTATTGGACATGATTTATGAAAGGTAAATCATGTCTGACGAATCTTATAGAATTTTTCGATGTTACAAGCGGCTTCTACTGCGTGTTGGTGAAGCGAGTGAATGGTGGTGAATGGCGTCCACCAGACCTCGCCTTGTCCCGCCCCAAGACACCCTCCATCAGTCCCCCTCCGCCACTTCCACCTCCTCCCTCCTCCAATCATTGCGCTGAATCATCATTCTCCCCCCCCCCCACTGCCTGCTGACCGACGTCTCTCTCGTCCAATCATCAGTCCCGCGGAAAGCCATTTATAGTGGAGATTGTTTTTATTTTTTAAACTAATTTCAAAATCCGCGGAGAAAGCTCATTCATAAGTAAGTGATTCATGTGAATAATCGGGCACAAAAAAAAGAAAAAAAATGATTCATTGGTAGGGAAAAAAAAAAAAACGGAATTCCGATTTAAATTAGAAGAATATCAAGCCTGGTTCCTAGTCATGTCTCACAATGTATGGAATAAAATGCTACTATTTTTTGATAAATTGAATGAACATGGTTCATTGTCATTTTTAGATGCCAATATGGTTAAAAGCAAATGTTTAGCAATTAATTGTTCAATCTGCATCAATCTCAAAAGGTATATTTCTTGACTAATTCCGACAAAATGTCTCATTCACTTCAATATGGAATTCAAAAATGGTGTACTTTTTCAACCCAACCTTAAAAAGACTAGAGTAATCTACATTTATGACTCATTGCTAGAACTGACAAGTAACACCAGATGTAAATGTCGTTGCCTCTACCAGCAATAGAAGGGCAACATTTCATATTAGCCATAAAAGTTGACGTGGATGTGGTGATCTGCACGCAAACAGTAAAGAAAGGGTAGACTCTGTAACCGGACATAAGATAACAATTCATTACTGAGCTTAGAAATTAATGCTGCTGTGCTATACTTCCTTAAATGAATATCAAGCACAGCACAAGCAGCAAAATTATTTATCTGTACTGTGGACATACTATACTTCAATTAAATCAAAGGTATTCAATACTCAATGTGATTAGACCCATCTCACCACGTTTCCCCTTCCTTTCCAACCGGAAGAATTGTGAACTTAGTTCCAATTAGGACAATTCCCATATACTTTGGTTATTTAGGGAATCAGAAGACATTAAATTATTGCAGGAAAGCAAGGATCAACGTGATGTTGCTGAATGGCAAAGGGCTAGGTATGTGAGCACCCAGAGGTTTAGAGATACCGCTTGGAAACAGGCCCTTCAGTCCACGCCAAAGCCGTTGTGAACATTGGTACCAATGTTATAGGTAGAAAAATGGATGAACTTTCAGAATTAATAGGAGACATTAGGAGAGAAGGCCTGCAGAATTAATATAGGAATTTAGGAGAGAGGTTAAAAAGCAGGGCCTCACAATAGGAATAATCTCTGGCTTACACCTTGTGCCATATTATAGAAAGAAGTTGGGCAAGCTAGGACTTGGAGTATAGGAGACTGACCTTACAAAGATCACAAGGGATATAGATGCCTGTGATAGCAATTCCATCCGTGCAGCCCAGGACTGTGTACATTTCTACCGTTTGTGTAAAATGGCAAGAGGAAAAGCACAGGTCAGATCAATATAATGCATGCATTTATATGGATTGAAAGCAAATTGTCAATTACTGCTGTTGTAGCCATTACCCTGGGTCCTTAATCTCAATTGGACATCACGAATCTATGCCTTGAATCATCCTGTTGTAGCCCTTCCATTGTGTGCAGTCAAAATACATCACTTATTACTTATTGAAAATGACAACTGGATTAGTAGAAACCAATAACTCTGATTATCCATTGCTGCTCAAATTTATAAAGTAAAATTGTCACTCTCAATATTTTGATCTCGTTATTACCTTTTTGTTGAGGTGCAACTTGAAACACAGTAATGCAATACTCAGTGTGATCAAGCCTTTTTTTTTTTTACAGATGGCACCTTTGTTATAAGTTTTAATGATCTGATCTTAAATGATCACAGTTGTTCAACTGAAAAATATTGACAAAAAGCTAACCACCAAATTGGAACACAGGTCCTGCTACCATGTAAAATTTAACTCCAGTATGATTTAAAAACAAAGTAAATTCATTAGCTTATTTGGCAAAATAGTGAGTGAGCAAATAAAAATATTTGACCACTGGTGTCTTTGTGCACCAAGACCAAATATACATTGTATTACAATGTTTCCACAAACTGCATAGTACAAACAGATATTAACATGCTGCATTCCACATTATGCTTCAATGCATGTGCACAAACTATACAATCTTCAGACAACAGATAAAGTATATTTTGAAAGTACAATTTCTACTATAACAATATCACTTAAAGTTTTAGCAAGTATCTTTGGTAAGAGGTTATGGCACAATTGTTGAATATTTACAACTTTTAAGACTTTAGTGAATAGATATACTATTGACAAGGAATGAAAGCTTGCTCAACCGTAAAATTCAAAACTGCTTTTACTTCATGAAAAGCGCAGTCAACTATACAATATAACAACGCAAATACATTTGAGTTCTTGGCCATTTCAAGTGTGGCATCTGTAATAAGTTTTTTTTTTGTTATATGATAATACACGAAGAACAATTGTATGCTTCTGTGTAGCCCAGTTACGTACAATAATCTGCACGGCGGAAATGCTTATATGTTATGTCATAAACACGTTGTATGTCATGTTATAATCTCATACACAAGATGTGGCTTTAGTATTTTGAGTACAGTAGTTAGCTTAATAACATTTTTAATTTGTTTCAAACAGGTACAGTCCCAAAGAACATTGCTAGGCACAGCCATAAAGTAACAATGTCCAACACCTCAGGCGTTTTCATGTATTAAAACCCTACCTCCCATGCCAATTCCTCCACGTGGACCCATATCACCCATCCTCATATCCTGTTCTCTCTGAAAATAAAAACATTTTCATGATCAACCTACTAGCACAGAATGTCTGTGTATATTCAACTTTGTACCCTCAAAAGAACTAAAGAACTACAACAAACCACCAGTAGAAACTTTCCAAGATTCCTTTTAATTCTTTTTAACACGAGAATAAAGAAAACTATCAGGATTTGTAGCCCACTTTCGTTTGTGAATCAGATAATGAGGGTAATTTTAAATTTCAGCTCAAGGTGGGAAAACTGGCATTAATTGATCTGCTGCCCATTCTACAGCAGCCAATTTTCCCACACCCCACCTCACCAACCACGATTCCAACACTTCAATTTTTATACCACCTATTATGAGAATGGCCATTAATTTCTGATCTTTCATTATGAAAACACTCTAAACACAGTCAAATTAATGCAGCTACTTGCAACACAGGTTTTACAATGTTGACATATTACAGGCTGTTGGCAGAAGAATGAAACAAAAAAAAACATTCACACAAGCCTGCTTATTCTTAACTTATAGAACCCATTAACAAAAATCCGATTATGGCAGAAATTTTCCAGGTATCAATATGATTAAGCCACATTAGGCATAACCCAATTGAATGAACTTGCAGTCATATAGTATATTTATGAAATATGTATGTATAAAATATATTACAAAAGAGATTAGCCAGTATTTTGGCAATCGCCAAGAAAAATAAATCCATGAGGTATATTTTTAATATATTCAACATAATGTTTCACACAAAACGGTGTTTGTAATGTTCCCCAACTATAATCATTTTAAAATCAATCCTTGCGGTAAAATACACAAAAGATTCAAGTTATGGTCTTCCTCAGAAGATATATCCAAAAGGACAAATCTCAAAACTGAAGTGAGCAAAATCTTTCCAAAAAATATACCCAAACACAATTTTATTTTCAAACCAGAATCTGTCACAAGCTGAACAATGGTTGTACATTCCCTTTTGAGTATTTAAAAAGTACAATTAGAGACCATTTATTTGTGGTTGCTGTTCAGGTAAATTTTCTTCAATATGCCATTTAGTAGAAGACCATTGTCTCTCTCGCGCGCACACACACACTCTTTCTCTCTCTCTCTCACCCGTGCCTTTGCATCATTTAAAACAGTTATGTGCAACTATCCCGTTCAAATTCCTAGAAGTTATAAAGGGAAAGTAGTTGCAACCTGGAGAGAAATAACAGATCCTTGCACCTGTTGTAAAGGTCTGGGCTCCAGCACTCTAAAGTGTGAACTCACAATCCCTAAACTTCCTGATAGAAATTTTCTACAGTTTCTATGATGACTGTGCCTCCAATCGAGTCCAATGATTGAGTTTAAATGTTTGCTGCAAATCTTTCCGGCAGAACCTGTACCATGTTATGTTATGTTATCATTTTGGCATACGGAATCAAGAGTCATGGAAACTAAGCAGTAAAATAGAGTTCATGTCAAACAAAAAAGACACATTAGGCATAATCTTATTGAATGGATGTGCACGGTCATATAGCATAATCCCATTCACTTCATTGCAAAGGAATTGCTGCAACGGATCATTGTAAATGTCAAATAAATTAGGTTAGGAATTACTTGCATTTTTTAATTTGTGCTTCTTAAAAATGATTAAGTATATCGGCATTCCAAGCCATAGGGCAAGTCTTAACCACCTGGAGTATTTATATAAACAACCCTTTAGTCAGTTGCCAAGTTTTGTCAGAGCATTTCAATATTCTAGTACCTGAAAATCAATGTTTTGCTGAGGAAATCAGTATTTTTACGCGGTGCCATTTTGCTGAAAAAAAAAGTTTGTTATGTGCGGTCATACCCATGTAAAAGTATAAGAATGCATAACCTTGCTACCAATTGCCATGTCTTCTACGCACCTTACTTGACAGTGCATTCATTGCCATCTCTTTGTATACTTCTGTTTGAACGGCTGCGTCCTGCTTTTAACACCAGATGATGATGTAGAAGCCATTTTGGAAGCCTCCCTCTCCCTCCCTCGCTCTCTTTCCCACCCTCCCCTTTTCCCTACCTCTCTCCTTCCTTTTTTTCTCCCTCTCTCTCTTATTCCCTCCCTCCCTCTCGCTCCCTCTCTCCTTCTCCCTCTCCTACCCCGAACAGTCTGTGACCCATGGCGCTATGTGGGAAACCCATAGCGCTATGTGTAAAGGCAATAGCGTCCAGCTGGTAGTGCTATAATTGGAACCCATAGCGCTGTTCGTTTAAATTCCCACGCACTAAACTGACAGCACTGTTTAAACCGGTAGTGGGGCAGGTAGATCAAAGCTTACCAAAAAGATCATCCAGATCTTGAAATTTAAAATACAAATAGATTTAATCTGCTATAATTTTTAGAGTTATAGTATGACTTTTTATATCCTTGCATTTATTAAGCAGCAAGATGAAACAGGAAGTCGGGCCGATTTAAAAAAAATCCGTATTTTATAAAATAAATTCGTACATCCGCATTCTTATCGCATTTCCGTACCAAATACGGAAAATCCGTACTACTTGGCAGTTCTGTTTAGTGTTATGGGCAGAGGTTATTCTGACAGTCATTCAAAATGACTCCATCTGGAATACACTGTTCTACACGGAGCCACGCAAATAATGTCAGTCCAGAGGATACTCCAGGGAAGTTAACACAAGGCACGCAAGAGATTACTAGGCAGTTCAGTGCTGAGCCAGGATGGCACACTGCTGCCAGTAACATCTGGATTATTGATTAAAACACAAGTACCAAAAAGAAATAATGATCTAACATGATAGAAAATGTACAAAACTTAAAATCTGTATTTAGTTTTCACCTTGTAACTAGCATTTCAAACCCAATCCATCAAGTAAACAATACATAATACAATGATCCTGTAAAAAAAAGTTTCAGTAATGTTCTTTACGGTCATAAATTTGAACATGAACACAATCATTTCCACTGTTAATGTATGAATTTTAAACAAGAGCATTTGAGAGAACTCCGTTTTTTGGGTGGAGCGAGTTTATAGAACAAGTTTAAATTGCACCAGGATCAAAGGATACAATTTGGTCCTGATTGCAGTACTTTGATTACTTTTGGTTTTAAAAAAGTTTTGCTTTCTGGGAAAGGCAGAAGTGAAACATTTGGGAACATAGATGTGTCTTTGCAGTACGTACTGATCCACAGTGCTGTTGCAATTACTACATATAGGCATGCAATCAAATGGATTCCAGAATTGTTTCTGCAGTGGAATTCAATTTTCAGTTAACATTGTAAAACAGATCAATTGTTAGCTTGTCAAAATAATCAAAGTTTAATTTCCTTCATTGTTAGTAACACATTTTAAAGGACTTGAGGTTATTTAAATATCACTCAATGAGATTACTCCAGCAGCACAAAATTGATCAATACCTCCCCCGAAAAACTTCAGTTTCAAAACTTCAGTGACTCCAAGTATAATTCCATTAAAACAGATTCCAAGAAATTCAAAATGTTTGATTTCATTTTCATTCTCAAAACCATAACAAGCACACAATGACCAGCCTCATGTGAATAAATTGTATTCTCTAATGTAATTAACAGAATAAAAGCAGCCTTACATTAATCACTGCTGATGAACAACAAATGCTAATGGAAACAAATACAGAAAATATTAAAAATACTCAATAGTTAAGGCAGCTGAAAGAAAAGGTAACATGTCTTACTGATGATCTTTAGAAGGTTATCGACCTAAAATAGACTTTGGGTCGAGGTGCTTTTTTGTTTCATTTCGTGACCCAAATCACGTATCTACCTGTATTTATAACGTATTGTGCAAAAATATTATAGAAATCATACCTGAAACTAGTCAAGAACAAAACCTGCACATATTTTTAAAATATGAGAAAAACCTCAAATTTTCCAAGTAGTAATCGTCCAATCAAAGCACGTTTGAAATTGAGTCGGATGCCAATTGACCAATCACGCGCTTTGTTTCAGGCTAGTTAGGCAGGGAGCCCACATCATGGCGAAGAGTATTTTTACTGATGCTAGTGTTACTGGAGATTCCGATGAAGATTCTTTGATCTTCTGTGCAATACATGGCGTCGTAACTCACATTGACTTTAGTGAGAAAAGCATTAAGAAGTCTGAAGAATGCGCAGCTACGTGGATAGAAGTGGAAGAAAATCTGGAAAGCAAAGTCACTGCTAAGGTGCTGCAATACAAACAGGACGGCCAAGTTGTGGGACCAGTGAAACATTGTGAAGTAACTGGAACTGGAAGATAAGATCTAAAGTCAGAATTTATGAAAATTAACACGCATGAACTTTAATTAATTAAATTTCAATCTCTTATAATGTGATATATGAGATTTTGAGGCTTAAGTTGAGGACTTGAACTTTGTCTTTCCTGAACAAATTAAATTAAAAGTTGTCACTAATGTCAGCTTTTTGAAGTCAAAGAAAAGTCTTCTTTAAAATCTAATTGCGGAGCTGCCTACGATCATTTGTTGAGAAGCAGTGCTCCGACCGCAGGGTCTATGCAGCCACGGTAAGAAGCGACCGATTCGGGAACGGAGCTGCGGAGTGTGTTTAGATCATCTTGACGACGGGGGGGCCTTGTACATCGTGCCGTCTGTAGCGGTTAGGGTTAGGGAACGCACAGGATCTGCCCTGACCCATTAATTAGGCGGATTCAGGAGCCGGTGAAACCCGGGACCTCTGCGGCAGTCTCACTCGTTTTCCATTTAAAGCGACTGGAAGATGCCTTACAGGTCTGTCCTCCAGCCTGGTACTGACCCAGTCCCCCTACGGCCGTGACCTCCACTCTGCACACTAGCAGTCAGTGGGGTTCAGTAAAGGGGGGAACGCACAGGAACTGCCCTGACCCATTAATTAGGCGGGTTCAGGAGCCGGTGAAACCCGGGACCTCTGCGGCAGTCTCACTTAACATACACCTCCAGTCAGACTCACAATTATATTAATATTATTTTTATATAATTATAACTCCAATCATATTATGGTATAATAATGTGGTTTAAATAAACCGCAGCACAGAATTAGTTGTTCCATAGAGTAATATGAGCATTGAGCACAAGAGGGCGCTGTTACTTTTTCTTTCTTTAATTTTTCTAATTTTCTAATCATCTTAATTAATTAGTGTTCATTTTTTGGAACTGACGAGTTATGAATTCCTTCTTAATTATATTTTATCTAAATATGTGCCAAATTTCAGGAAGATACCAGACATGGGTCATGAAAGTTAAATTCTAGACATGTTTTCGATGCTCGGCCCACGGCCTAAAATATCAACTGTTCCAGTCACCCCCAAATGTCCCCCAACTTGAGTATTTCTACCATTGTTTTTATTTCAGGATTTCCAGCAACAATCCACCACATTTAGAATTGATATGTGTACTTACCCTTCAACTTTTAAAAATGCTGCATTTTATTTGAATCCAACTTTGAGTCCCTCCACTTTGTGTTTTGTATTATATTCCTTTGTTGCTTCAAATTAGACAATTACTTTTCATTTACTACAATCACTTTCACTATAACTCATCTTCTAAAAATAGTTTCCTGCTACCCGTAACACAATATACAATGGGATTTGAACAGCAATAACAACTTTGATCTTCAGCAAATTCTGAGATGTATCAATGAAATGTGAAAAACAGAATGCAGAAGTAACTCTGCAGATCAGTCACCATTCCCGGAGAACATGGCTAGGGGATGTTTAGGGACATCACCTATCCCTGTTCGCCTGGGATGCTGCCTGACCCACCGAGTTATGCCAGCATTGTGTCTTTCCTTGGTAAACAAGCATCTGCAGTATTGTAAATTGAAATCATTCCACATCATTGTCAAACGATTCACTCGTACAGCACATAAAATTCAGGCTTGTTGCTTATTTACAGTTTACAGATTTTAAAGTTAATGTCTGTATCCAGTCAATTGTTTTTATGATCTATCAGCATGCCATAAATCCACAATGCCCATTATTATTATTATGGGTATTTGTATAATACCCAAATTAAAAGTGATCCTTAAAAATATTAAACATTCTTAATTTTTTTCCTTCAACTATAGACCTAACTATAGACCCAACAAATCACAAGGCCGAATTTTAAAAATCACACAGACACAAAGTAAAGGGCATGTCCCACTTGGGAGACCTAATCCGCGAGTTCTGGCGAGTTTGCCTCGACTCATACTCGCAGCATGGTCGACCCGAGGTCTTAGGAGGTCTTCGTAACTCTCCTTCATGCTCGAGAGTGGTCTCCGCACACTTGAGGCCTCAGTTAGGTCGCGGCTGTTTTTTCAATATATTAAAAAATGCCCGCGAGTAAAAAAAGGTCGCCATGGAAAAAAAATCGGTACTTTTTTTACTCGTAGGTTTAGTCGTAGTAGGTCGGCATGTTAGTCGTAGGTAATCAAGGGTAGTCGAAGGTAGTCGTAGATAATCTTCATCATAGTCGAAGGAAATAGAAGAAAGTCGTCTTCACTCTCCACTATTTGGTGTCCAATTTTCCCGGTTAGTCGGAGTAGCTAGTCGAAGCTGGTGTTCAACATAGTCGAAGGAGGTCGAAGGAGGACTTCTACATAGTCGAAGGAGGTCATCAACATGTCATTTTTTCAAACTCTTCTAAACTCGCTCAAATGGGACAGCCCCTTAACAAAGTGATCCAAACAAAAATGCACACGAATATTAAGAAATTGATAGCTGACGTCAGAAGAGATATCTAGTTAACTTCAATACATTCAGGATCATCAGGATTCCATGTTACAGCAATAGCCCTTCAAATCAGATCTCAAGTTGTTATCCGGTTCCAAAATTGTGATGTACAAGGACTTAATCAGCCGCATGGGCTTTCACCATAAATGTCTATGACGTTTCACCTTTTGATTTTCAAGCATTACATTTTTGTTATTTACATCATATTATAGAACTTGATGTGAATTTCAAGTAAACATTACTCAAGAAATATAAATAGTTGAAGTACACAAGTATTTCACAACAAAGGGAGGGAAGGTACATTTCCACTATTGCCAACTGACTGCATTTTCATCAGCTCGGAAACAAAATCCCTTAACTAAATACAGTTCAAAACAGTGCTATTTAGATTGGGTTTGTAAAATAAAAATTAACAGATTACAATTTCCAGCAACTTGGTATTTATTGCGATTTTTTATAGAACTTATTTTGAACAGGGCTGTCTACCAGGGGAAAGTTAGATTAGATTAGATTAGACTAGACTTTATTAATCCCCTTATTCAGGGGAAATTCAGATGTGGACAGTGTGGACATTTTGCCAATTTAACACCATTACACTAAAATGAGCAGTGCAATATTATGTGCAGGAATTCAAATGAAAAGCAGTTTTGGTTAAAAGCTGTACAATGCTGTGGGCACAAAGATTGTGTTAATTTTCTTTGACGAATGGCTGATCATGTGAATGAAGTTCAGAAACATTCTGCTAGCAACCGGATCTGTAAAATTATAATAAACAGTTTAAAAAATGTAGGATTATAGTATGGTATAATCAAAATCATGGGTGATAAAGAACACCAAAGATGCCAGTATTAAGCAGAACTAAAAGAACAACCAACTTCAATGCCAAGACAATTACATCTTTACAAAAGGTATATTTCTTATATATATGCAAGACATTTAACATAGGTCACATGTACTCACCAGTACTCTGATAACCTTAGATTGCTTTATGGAAACCATTTACATGAGTGGAAAAAATAACAAATCAAGATTAAAATAAATTAAGAAGAAGAATGCACTGTAAATTCACTTTGAAAGACCAGGATTACTTGCTGGGATAGACACAAAAAGCTGGAGTAACTCAGCGGGTCAGAGAGCATCTCTTGAGAAAAGGAATAGGTGACGGGTCGAGACCTTTCTGAGAGTCAGGGGAAAAGGAAACAAGAGATATAGGGGATGGCATCCAAGACTAATCTTTTGTTTAACAATACTGGTCTTTTCTGCACTGGAACTTCCACTGGTCCCACAGGCAAGTGATTGCATGCAGTATCGTCTGCCATAGATATTTAATTCAGATCATTAAGAATAATCAAGTATTGTTCATGGCTATTGCATAGGTGAAACCCTGGCTAATTGGATCATCCGTATGCAGTATTATTGCCCAACCATTAAAATAGAAATATGATGCAACTGTGGCCGCCTTCAGTTGTATATTTACATTACTAAAATCTTCTGTAATTGGCACAAGTGATCCACTGATTTGAAACATTGCTTTAAATGTGAACATTGTTACAGCATGCATTTTACAGAACACCAATGGCACAATTACATTGGAAAGACAGCATTGATCTTCTTTCCTGTTCTTTGCCAGCCAAATGGTAAAGAGCAGGATAATTTAGCAGTTTTAATTACTATTAGATTTAAAAAAACTGCTTCTTATGGTTTCAAAATTAATCAATTCAGTTTTGACTTAAATAAAGATGGTAGAAGCAATTTAAAATCAATTTTGTGCAAGACTAGATTTTGAACGCCGACTTGTCCAATACAGATTTGCTCCCCTTGTTCACACCTACGTTCACTTCCAGACTCTTGGTCTCAATCACTGATTTTTATCTTGGATATTCCATCCCTCCACACTTCCACCCCATAAGGACAAAGAGCCCTCTTTTTCCTTGAACAAATGACAAACCAGATCACATCCACCAACATTCTCTTGTAAAGAGATTTTTCTTGGATACTGCTCTTAAAAAGGAAATGTACCTAGGGAAAACAAATATCAACTCTGCTGTTGATTTTCATCATTCCTTCATCTTTGCATCATCCCCTTACATTTCAGCAATTAAAAAGATAATGTTCATTCCACTCGCCTCTTCTTTCCCATCTCCATTTCTTAAGAATGAACTTTGTATCTCCAACATTCCAGTTCTGATGAAAGTGGCAATGCAACATAAAAATTACAATTCAACAGAAATAATAGTGTTATTGTATCTGCTGCAGTTTCAAAGTCTTACAAACTTCAGAATTATCAACTCTCAGAATAGAGAAAGCACAATCACCCCCCCTCCAAAACAAAATGAAAGCAGCATTTTTTGTTGGGTCAATGGCTAAACACAATACTTTTATACTTGATAGTTTAGAGCCTTTCAGCATACCAACAGAATGAAGTTACTACCAACAGAGATTATGTTAATAAAATTGTCATGGATGTTATTGTTACATTATAAAGGGAGGACAGATAAGGAAAGCAAGGGCATTGTGGATAGATTGATTCTTTCTCTGACTTTGTGCAGGTCACGTGTGAATCCAAGTTATAGGCTAATGTGCCAAAGAACATATTGGTGCACAGCTTGGTTCCTTTATATCATAATTTGATTTCATACAACAATTGCCATATTTTGTGCAAGTACGTACATAATTTTATTTGAGGCATTTCAGAAATATCAATAAATGTTTTAAAGTACTGCATTGTTTTATTCTGTCAACATTGATATGTTTTACTCCAAGACAATGACAAGAACCATGACAGGTTCAGGCTGAACACAGGAGAGATGGAAGAGTAACCTACAACTTCAAGAATTTTCAGATTTTATTTTGGTTTTCCAACATCTGTAGTATCTGACCTGCGCAATAGTTTACACATTTCCAATTTTAACTTTGTTTAGCAGTCTTCACAGATATGATTAATACCTGCAACAAAGAGCGGAGAACAGTCAAAAGCTCCGGTGCACCGTGGCTGATGACCAGTGTTGGCATTGCACATTATCCCAGATTTATTGTCATCCTGACAGTAATTCCCAAACACAAGGTCTTCCAGGAACGAATATAAACTTTGGGCCAGCCAGCACTGATCAAGTCCATTTTTTGACCTGGAATTAAGAGCTTTGTGACTCATGACATAGCTTCTTAGGCACATTCTCACAATAGTAGAGAAACTGCGTTAATCCTCACAAAAAACATAGCATTTCAAGTTGAAAATAGCATGCATTGTATTAACAATTCACTGTTGTTCTAGCCAGAGATTATCCATTGTCAAGGACCTAGAGTATAGTTTTTAGCTGAAAAGCATTTACACAAGATTTATTTGATGTTATATGACACTAGACATCTTCATGAACCTGGTCATAGAATGTACAAATGAAAAATCCACCACATGGAAGCATGAATCCTTACTATATTTCCCCACTCCAAGAGGGCACAATACTCCCAGAACATAGGGCGGGAGAATGCTGATAATTTAACAAGCGGTCACTCAAATCAGCAGGCTTTTCACACTGAAAACTATTCAGGTCGCACCCTGTAACTCCTAATTTCTCTTGATAAACTTAACGAATAACAACAATTTTCCCATGCGCGTTACGCTGAATTTCTTCTTTAAGATCGGAAAATATCAACCAAACTGAATAAGCTGAGATAATGGCAAAAGTAGTATCCAGCTATTCTGGACCAAGGAACCATTAATGCTGCCAAAAACACAAAGAAAGCAACCCCAACTCATTCCCTGCTCCTAGTTCATGCTGCTTATCTTTCCCCATCAAGCATATCATGTCTTCTGAATACTACTTAGCTTACAAATTTACCTTGTGTAACCACTGCACCACAGATCAAATTTGGTGATGCATCTTTTCTGATTGTGAGTATATTTTCTTTAATCAAGTTGCAGCAAAATGCCTGCATATATTCTTTGGAACAGAAATAAACTCCACTTAAGTTAATTGAGATATTTGCCATCAAACCTTTCACAATGGAAGTAGAATTTAAACATTTAGAAACAAAATAATAAATATTGTTCCAACAGTAATACTTCCAGGTGCAATGAAATAAAGGAAATAAGGGTAGTCCCATCAAAATACTCTGATATCCCAAAGCCAAACAGAAAAAATCAAGGCACAACTCGAATAGCTTTGTTATCCAAAACATATTTGTATTGAACATTGTAATCTGCCATCCTTGCTACCTTTAGTTGTGTCTTTGCTGATAAGAAAACACACTGGCATCTACAATGCCGAAGGCGCTCGCCCATTACGGGTGGGGTCCAGGGGCCCGCCTTAGCTCCTGGATTTTAAGGCTTTTTCCAGTAGTTTGCCAATATCGCGATATATGCAGAGCTGCCAAGTTTTGTCAGAGCATTTCAGTATTCTAGTACCTGAAAATCAGTATTTTGCGGACAAAATCAATATTTTTACGCGGTGCCATTTTGCAGAAAAATTTGTTTTTTATGTGCGGTCATACCCATGTAAGAGTACAAGAATGCATAACTTGTTTATTGTGTATTTGTAATACAGTTTATGGTGTATTATATGTCATAGCTGCTTTCTTGCATCTTTTAAATTGATGAATTGAAAGTGATTCCCAAGCTTTCTGCTGGTAGTTTACATAACCGAAGCTTAGAATTTTTCTAACACACAACCAGTAAAATAACCCCCAAAAGAAAAATATTTCATGATATAAATGACTACATACAGCTACAAAAATCATTACAAAGAATGTTACCAGAAATGTATTTGCCTAGCACTGTGTGCAACCAGCAGAGAAAAGGTGATTTTGGTTGCATCCATCTTCTGCTTCAGTAAGGGAAGCTGGTCATGATTGGCCGCAACGCCCCTCGGAGACAGCGGCTGATTGCCCGCCATGTGACCAGCACATTATGTGATTGGACACAATGCCCTTGGAGAAACAGTTGATTGGTCGGGAATTTTAAGGGAAGCTGGTTGGTAATTGGACACAACCCCCTTAGAGACAGCGGTTAATTGGCCATTTTTTCCCCCTCATTTCAAAATCGTACATCCGATTTTTCACACTTTAATTTAAAAATCGGAACAACTACGATAAAATCGGACTAGTTGGCAGGTATGGCATGTGCATATTTATGGAAATTTAGCACCATAGTAACCATAGTTTAGCACCATAGTTTGAACAAATTTGCAAGACAAAAACTGCAAACAGGTGATGTATAATGAATTGAGTAGTCGTACTCCAAAAATCAAATTCAAAACAAAGAAAATGGATATATATTAGAACTGCAAGTGGATACCTGCAAGTCAAATTAAACCCTGAAAAGATCTCAATAGTTAACAATTCAGGTTAGTGTTCCACGGGTGAGGAAGTGGATTCAGAGAATAAAGCAATGTATTTCTGTGCACAGACATTTCTTAGAAGCGCGATCATGTCATTGCCGAAATCTCATGTTGCAGAAAATTACTTAGAAAAACAATTGTATCAATATTAACAATAACTGCAAAGAAACAAGTTGGGGAGAGAAAGATACAAAATTTAAAAGAGAGAAACTTTCCACCGTTTACCAAATCAAAACTTTGAAGATTTGACCATTTAACGATTTTTCTAACCACCCAAATCACAATTTTTCTGACTTACATTATCCATGTAATTTGACTTGTATCCTTCTTGTTGCCTTCGTAATTCCTCCTGACGCATCATTTCCTCCTCTCGTCGCCTACGTTCCTCTTCATGCCTGGTCAAAAAGTCAAAAACAATTTTAAAAAATGAGGATGCAAAAGAGAAACAGCCGACTGGAACCAACACAGTTACCTTTTCTTTTTTAAAAACATTACAATTGCCTGTGTTAATATCAACGCTGTATATCAATAATTGTTCAGTACACAAGCTAAAGTGGACTTTAGACCAAAAAAGAGGATGCAAAAGAGAAACAGCCGACTGGAACCAACAGTTACCTTTTCTTTTTTAAAAACATTACAATTGCCTGTGTTAATATCAACGCTGTATATCAATAATTGTTCAGTACACAAGCTAAAGTGGACTGTAGACTACATTTCACAAGTTGTGAAAAATGCAACTTTAATTACAAACCCCATCTCAGTACCGAACTACGACTTTGTATAAGGTTTCACAAGGTACTTTAGCGCTTGTACTAGTCTGATTACCTGGTATAACTGATGTACAATCAATCTACACACACACACACACACATATATATATATATATGTGTGTGTGTGTGTGTGTAGATTGATTGTATATCTGGTATACATTGTAGGGGGAGGGTTAGAGTTTGAGGGGTGGGGTGCGGGGGGAATAGCCGATCTGTGCCTTCCGCCAGCATGACAGAGCCGGGGGAGAGGGGAAGTGGAGGTGAGATGGGCTGCCAAATGAAGAGAGAGAGAGAGAGAGAGAGAGAGAGAGAGAAGTGGCTTGGATTAGTCGGCATGTGGGATTGCAACGTCAGCAGCTGGCTAGTCCTGTTTAGATTTTAAAATGAGTGGGGGGGAGGATTTTATTAAAAAATGTGTACATAAAAATGTCCAAATGTTTTGAGGAGTGCATTAGTGAATGTAAAAGTGAATCTCGGAGTTTTCGCGTGTGGTTTTGGCGGACCAAGGAATCAAAGGCCAAATCTGACACCCACAAATAAACACACACACACACAGTTTTAATAGATAGTTTTATTAGATAGATAGATAGTTTTAATAGATAGATAGATAGATTGTTTTAATAGATAGATAGATAGATAGATAGATATCTCTATTATACTAAGACTCTTCCCTTTGTTCTTAACATTCTAAATGTCTGTGTGAGCCAGGATTGTGTTGGCTTTCTTTTAATATCCTTAATTAGTATCTTCTTCCAAACGCTTGGCCACAGCCTTCACATTTTCTCAGCTGACAGGATACATATCTTCCCGTCGCATTTCAACCTTTATTTTACAAATTACTAAACAGCTTCAAAATATTAAAGTTTTCAACGTTCTCATTTAGAAGAAAAAAAATTCAGACTAACGTCACAATCAACTTCCAAGGCACGATGGGACACTCTGCGCGGGAGGGGCACTCATGCGCACCAAACAACCAAAAATCGACTGATGTCAGAACAGGACACTCTGCGCTGGAGGGGCACTCAAGCGCTCAAAACACAAAAAAATCAATCCACTCGCAAGTCAATTCCTCGGGTCGATGCCTGCCGCTGCCTGGTGGGCAGGCTGCTGCCACAGGCAGAGCCTGGCGACTGGGCCTGGGCTGGACCAGAGCCTGCAGCTGGAGTGAGGGCCGAGCTCAGGGCTTGGGATGCGGCTGTGACCTGCGCCGAAAAAGAAGCCGCCTGTGGAACCAAGGACAAGCCGGGGTCGGGATCATCACGCCTGCCCGGTGCCTGGTGGGGAGGCTGCTGCTGCAGGCCAAGCCCGGCGACTGGGCCTGGGCTGGACCAGAGCCTGGAGCTGCAGTGAGGGCTGAGCTCAGGGCTTGGAATGGGGGCATGAGCAGCGACACAAAAAATAAGCCAACGGTGGACCCTAGGACGTGCTACGGTCAGGGACGAGCCCGGAGATGAAGTCAAGGCCTGCCCGGAGATGAAGTCAGGGCCTGGACTGGAGACCATGCGGCAGCCAAGCTGACGGCTGGAGTCTACAGCCAGGGCCGGGCTGAATACGGGAACCAGGCCGAGTTGCAGGCCCTGGCGCTACTCTATGACCTGGGTAGGTGCTGCTGCAGCAGGAAATGGGAGTGAGGAGAGGAGGAGGATAAGGGAAATTAGGAGGATGAAGGCAATGAGGAGGATGAGGGCAATGAGGAGGATGCAGCAAGAGAGAATGTTATTGTTCTGGCCCTGCCATTTAAACATTCTGGACATACCTCATTTCTATCTGCTTTCTTTTATGCAGCTCTTGATTTCTCATTTCTTCTAAACGCCTCAGTTCCTCCTGGCGTCTCATCAAATCTAAAAAACAATTACATTACATTTAGAACATAGTCATTTAAAAAAATCACTTTTCTTGGATGCCTGCTTTGGTACAAGAAGTCATTTCAAAATATGCATTAAATATCCTCCACTGCTCGATTTATCATCAATGCAGCAAAATTTGTGTGCAACAAAACAAAAATTACAGTGCCAACTTGCCACCCTAAATTACTAACACCTGCACTTTAGTGCATAGCATACAACCTTTAATTCTGCCATACTTTGGTGAGCTGCAAGTCACTCACACTCAATATTCTTCCAGCCACTATTACCAATAAAACCTTCCCAAAATGCAAGGTCAGGCTGTGGTTGCTGTTAGCTGGTACATAACCATAACTTGCTGGATCCAAACCAAAAATCAAATCTTCCTATCAAAATCTTAAAAAATTAAAAGTAAGTTTTCAATTCCATCAAAGAATGGATATGACCTGAAGCTCACCTCTTTCTCTCAATTACCCATTGGATGGAACAAAGTTGCCAAGTCCACACATGCCTAACTTGCCATCCAGTTCTGCAGTTAGATTTCCCCAGGATAACTGCAGGGAAGCTGCGAGCAGCTGGCTTCCTACTATCATGGGGAATCCAACCAAAAGACAGCTGCAAAGATCTCATGAATCAACACTTCTCTGTGAACACGAAAGGCTATTCAAAGATGTGGACAACTGAAATAGAATTAGAGCTACCAAAGCAGCTTGCCAGTAACAAAAGGCCTCTTAAAAAACTAACCCCAAGTTATCACAAACAAAAGTAAGCCACCGCAGTCCCCATTTGATAAAACATAAACAAACGAGCAAAACTAAAACCTAGACAGATTTCACATGTATTCTTAGGAACCTTCCACGATTTTTAAAGAAAGAAACGGAGCTTGCTTAACTTGTGCATGTATCTATCTTTAAACATCAATGGTCGACATAAAATTGTTCATTTCCCCCCCAAAATTAAAATTATGCATAAACGTTCAGTCTTTTTAATTGCAAATAAATTTAAACAAAATAGGTACCAGTGCAATGTACCTCTGCATGTTCTGCAAACTACAAGTTGTGTGAGTTGAAGGATACTTATCCTGACTTTAGGGATACAATTTCTGCCATATTCCAGACGCAAGACTTAAAATTCCTTATTCCTTCTGAAGACTTAACACATTACGTTGTTTGTGGCACTGCTACTCTCTAATATGCACAAAAGCCGAAGCTGGCCTACTTTGTCAAATGGCAGGAAAAGCGTATGGCATTGAAAGTGATCTATTGTCAAAGTTTCATGGATTGTATTTTACCAAGGTTGGTAAATGCTTGGAGACCAGAGATTTCTACTTGTCAACAGCCTCTGGAGTGCAGAATGGTCAAACTGAACTATTTTCAGTTCAAAATCTTTTTTTTTTTTTTAAAAAACAATTGGGTCTGCTTCCCCAATGCACCTGTTCCCTACCCATAGCCCCCACGGGAGGCACGGTCTTCTAACTCAAGCCGTTCCCGAACGTACGATTCCAGCACTCCCCTTGCCTTCTTCAGCAGTGATCTTTAAAAACAATTCCAATTGCACTTGCCCTGCATGTCGCAATAGCAATTAGCCCTCCCCCTTCTAGTCGAGCCATTGTGACGTAATCATCTGAAGCTGGTCGGTTTGAAATTCAAAGACATCACCATTTCAAGCAGGTCGTTTCGAAATTCAAGGTAATTAATCGGTAATAAATCGGTAATAAGTAATAATAACTTACCCCTTTCCCATCCATCCTGCACCTCTCCTCCATCCATCCTGTACTAATCCACGCATTCATCCCATACTGATCCACCCTCCATTTACCCTGCACCTTCCCCCATTCATCCTGTAGTGATTTTCCATTCATCCTGCACAACTTTGGTCCTCATGTTGATTAACAGCAATAAAAGTTTTCAAAGGTGATGGAAAGACTGGAGGAAAGACTTGGTGCTTAAAGCTCTCATATATACCTGCAATAAGGAGGTAATTAAACACACCTGAGCAATTATAAACGCCTGTGAAGCCATGTGTCCCAAACATTATGGTGTCCTGAAATGAGGGGGCTATGTATAAACACAACTATAATTTCTACATGGTGAAACCAAAATGTATAAAAATGGCCTTTAATAAAATCTGACAACGTGCATTTTTTTTAAATTACAAATCTCAGATTGTGGAGTACAGAGTCAAATAAATAAATGATGGGTCTTTGTCCCAAACATTAAGGAGGGCACTGTACAAAGCCACAGAGTATTCTCAAAGCAAAAAAGTCTACGTAGTTGCCGCTTCATGAACCTCCATTATGCTCTTAGTAATTTTACTTGTGTAGCTATGTTGACAGTGAAGGTAGCATTTCCCTCTCCAAAATAACTTCAGATAGCCCTTGCTTTCTCTCTCCATCCCCTTCCCAGTTCTCCCACTCGTCTTACCGTCTCCACCTAAAATCTATCATTGTTCCGCCCCCTACCCCCCCCAGCATCAGTCTGAAGAAGGGTCTCGACCCGAAACGTCGCCCATTCCTTCTCTCCAAGAGATGCTGCCTCACCCGCTGAGTTGCTCCAGCATTTTGTGTCTACCTTGGATTTAAACCAGCTTCTGCAGTTCTTTCTTACACATTGACAGTGAAGGTGTTGGTAATGCAACTGAACATCAAAGGGCAAGTGGCTTGTTTTTGTTAAATGATTTCCCTGGTACAGATGTTCAAGCAACCTATCAATCCAAGCTCACCTGTGGAACACATCACAAGTTGCTTAGCTCTTTGATCTTATGATAAAAGTTCAGAATTTGATGAAACTAAAAACTGGCCTGTGAAAATCCAGCGACAATGCTTTTCAGTCAAGATGACCGATATTTGGCAACACAAATAGTCCTTTGTGCAAGATGCGAATGTAATCATCTTGTTTCCTACAGGATGGTTTTGATAAGTCTGAGGAAGGTTCTCGACCCAAAACATCACTCCAAAGATGCTGCCTACCTTGCTGAGTTACTCCAGAATTTTGTGTCTATTATCTATGTTTTTACCAAGATAGATTTAGAGAAAATGTTATCATAGGTTATGGACATTCTGACTTTATCTCGAGCATGCGATTCTTCCATTTATGTAACAAAGCTGTAACAAAGTAACACAGCAAAAGTCCGAAACAAATGTGCTGATGACACATTAAACACAACTTCCCACACTCCAATCAGGATTAAAAGTGCACAATTGGGTAATAAGTTATCTAGATTGAATTAGTCCTCTTTTTTTTAGAAAACTACTCATACCTGGGCAAGTTATTAGAAAGATGTCAGTATTGCAGATTCACTGAAAAACTCTGGTTGAGTATTCAGTATTACAGCTTGGATGAACATCTGTTCCAAAAGCAACACTTAATTTTAACATGCTACTGTTCAGAATTAAAACATAGAAATCTAAGCATTTTAAATGAAGCATTGTATTTAAAATGAAATTCGTAGCAACAAGGAGATACACAATAATCTTTTAAGCATGGCATCAGTCAAGCAGTTAGGTAATTTTTGATGTACACATAAATGATTACATTGATAAATTTTGATTCCCTTAAACATTTTAATGTATAAGCAATGGCCTCAAAAATACAGGATAGCAATTTTCAATCTGAAAAATTATTTGTTTGCACAGACTTTGAGGGAGCTTACGGAGCACAGAGCAGTCCACAGATGATGCGACCTTTTGCATAATTTGCAGAGAAATTGCATGAAACAGAAAAAGCTTATGTGCTGTACATTGTCTTCATAGACCTCACCTAGGCCTTTGACTTAATGAACAGATGGAATTTACTGCAAAGGAGAGGTCCTGCAAGGATCTTCGGTATGATCAAGTCTTTCCAAGAAATACATAATTCAAAGAGAGCTCAGCTTTAGAAGCTTTGAGATATCGACAGAGTTGAATCGATCCTACTTTGCCATGAAATGTATCAGCATGAAAGCAACCCTTTGTCACTAATATCACATTGGGCTTCCAGCAAGATTGCCAGCTGTTTGGCAATCTTCCCATCCTTTTTGCGATCTTTTGCCTACTTAAATACCCTTTTAAATCGCTTGGAAAATAAAGTATCCAAACCTTCCAGACATGGCAAAAACACTCAAAAGGAACATTATTATTACACTACTGCATAGTAGCACACTCAAAATTATTCGACTTCTATGCATATATGCCACTACACATTACGAACATATCTTGAAATGTCTCAAATTCTGATATGTTGGGTCTTGCACAGGTCCCCGATACCTACACACAGTTTAGGCAACGATGCACTTAATAGTCTGGCCACAATTTCTATACAAACCTCAGGAGAATTTCCAGTGGGGGGGTTTTAACACAGAACTCGACTCAAAAAACACTAAACACGTCAACACTTAAGTTTTAATGTCATCTGTAAGAGGGATCTTAAGAGATTAGGTCTTCAACATCAACAAAATACATGTGCAAGGGAGAAAAGAGACCACCAACAAAATCCCAAGCATTCTAATTTCACTTTCAAGTGCAGCAAACACAACTGCAAGAGGTAGTCCAGTTATGGGCCACCATAAACATAGAAGGCGCTGCTCTTTGGCACAGAGGGCAATACAAATCCATATTCAAACCTAATGGCAGTGGCATTTGAAATTGATTTCTTAACAGCCACAGCTTCAATGTTTCTTTAATTATCAAAGATTTTATGGTTAAAGAGTGATAACTTGCCTTGTCTCATAAGCATAAGCTGATGCTCATGACGAGCTGCTTCCATTTCTGCCTCCAGCTTTTGTTTTGCCTCTCTGATGTTTCTATCAACTTGCTCTCGTTGTTGTTTTTCCATTTCATCAAGAGCTTTCCACCGAGATGCATATTCAAACTCAAATGTCCCAGGCTGAGCAAAACGTGGCGGCTGCTCCCTTTCCCTAGATAAAATATGGAAGTTATAATACCGCTGCTAAATTACAACTAGATGAGTTGTTATAAATTAGAGTTTTATATCTTATCAAGCAATATGATGAGAAGTTAAATGAGCATTACTTCAATTTGCTATTTTCAAGCAACCTGTGTGTTATTTGTTTCTTTCTTTTATTTGAACTAAGGATAGAATCCGGGAGTTCTTAAAATAATGTAAACCTGACCTAGCAAAAGCTCACTTAAAACTTTTATTTTCAACAATTACAAAATGCTATTTTAGTTGCAAAAGGCTCAATGCAAAACTTGGAAAATGATTGTGTTAAAATAAGATACATTCTCAGTAAAAATACAAAATAAAAGCCTGCTTAAAGTTGCAAGAACATGATTGATGAAAAGTGTTAACTTTGAGATCCAAGTTAAATCCATTTAGACATGAACAGTTATCTTCTGAGTGGGACAAGAGGTGGTATTAAAAAAAGATAGAAATTATAACATAAATGAATTTAAATGGTGTTACTAGGTTGAGGTGGAAAGGAATCCTTGGCAGATACAATATTGAGATTACTCCTTAATTATCAATAAGAGAATGATATTGGTAATTCTAGTATCATGTTTGTGCTGTTTGGTGTTTCCAACTACAAAGTGATAATTAAACAGCATCCAAAATATCTGAAGTGTCACATAGAATTTGTAATTAGAAAAAAACAGATTTTCATCAAAACAAATTCCAGGCAAAAAATAACAGATTTTTTGTATATTTAGGTTTATTATTGTCACGTGTACGGAGGTATAGTCGAAGCTTTGTTTTGTATAGTATTATCTGATTGAATATGCAATCATATAATACTGTACATAAATACAATCAAACCGGTAATACTAATTATAAACAAGAACAATTTACTTGTGATATTGCGTGTTCTTTTGCAGCTGTTTCTCAGGAAGTCCATCTTCATCATCAAACTGTTCTGTGGGTTCCACAATAACAGGATGTGGAGAACTGTAAAGTAATGCCATGCCGTATATCAATAGGAAAAAGTGTTCAGAACTTTCAATTTGTTTCTCAATTACACTTAATGATTCAAAACAAATTGCATAAAATAATGCATTTTGGAATGGTTTAAACATTTATTTACAACAGCCGACATAAACTGAGAATATGTACATGTCCAAGAACATATATACAAACGTTGACAATCCAACTTTCCAAAATTCCTTTGGTATTCACAATTTATTTTACATTTACTAACCATAAACATGGCAATAACTTGAAATAGACAAAACTAAAGATTGTGGTTGAAATAAAAGTTTCAGTTATTTAAACTAGGGTGATATTAACCTATCAGACAGGATCCAATTGATCCAGAGATACTTTCACCATAAAAGATGCATATTATCTATGTTACCTATCTAGGCTGTCATAGTATAGAACTGTAACTGGTTGTCATTGTTGGGGATTTTAACTTTCCCAATATTGATCGGAACTGTCATTGTGCAAAAGGTCTAGACTTGGCAGAATTTGTCCAATGTGCTCAAGAAAGTTTCCTCAGGCAATATGTAGAGGGCTCAACATGGGAGAGGGTCATGGTTGATTTAGTCTTTGGAATTTGGGAGGGGCAAGTGGATAAAATGTTTGTGGATGAGCCTTTTTTTTTACGAGCGACCACTTATTAGGTTTAAGATAGTTATGGATAGAGAAAGAGCAAGCCCACGAGTTAAAAGTGTTTTTAAAAAATATGCTGACAAGACTGGCAACTTTTTTTTTTTAAACGCAAAGGGTGGTTGATATATGGAACGAGCTGCCAGAAGAGGTAGTCGAGGCAGGTACTATCAGATATTTTTTTTAAAACATATGGACAGGGATATGGATAGGATAGGTTTAAAAAGATTGGGTCGAACGCAGGCAAGTGGAACTAGTGTAGATGGGGCATGAGGTTGGTGTGGACAAGTTGGGCCGAATGACTGTTCCCACACTGTATGAATCCATGATTCTCTATGTAGAAAGTTCGCATTTTAAACAATTACAGTGCCCTCCATAATGTTTGAGACAAAGACCCATCATTTATTTATTTGCCTCTGTACTCCACAATTTGAAATTTGTAATAGAAAAATAAGTTTTTAAATAAATATAAGTTTCCCCTTTGTGTAGGTCAATAGCAAAAATAATCCAAAGAAAGTTGATGGGATAAAAGAGAATATTTTGCAGGCCTAGAGAGAAATAAATTGGATTGCTCGGTTGATGGTTGGTAAAGACCCAATAGGCTGGACGACTTTCTTCTGTGACATAATTAAACCTAAATATTTAATTCACAGATTTTCAGACTAACACAACAGATTCTTTAGAGGGTGAGCCCATCTAGAAATCAATTTCTTACTATTAAACTAATTTTAGCATCAAGAGGAAATTGATATCACAGAAAGATTAAGCTATGTCCACAAAGACAGTGATCAGTTTGACTGCCGGCAGCTCTGAAACAATGTACACCAACTTAAGCTCATTGAAAGAAACCACAAGCTATTGACATAATTAAAGCTAACATAATAAGCAGCTTGACACAGACCTCTATTGGTTGCACAGGATGTTACTCCAAAGGTTCATCAAGTATAATGTAGAGAATGGACAAATGACAAAGCATGTTTTAATCACAATCAAGGGCATTTTTGATATAGACCCAGGAAAGAGCAAGGACATCAAGACAAGATTTAATAGAATACGAGGGAACAATAGACCTTCTGGAAGTGTGACCAACTGGCTGTAGGGATATCCATGTCCAACTGACTATAGAACCCAAGGACTCTATAAAGAGAGATTCAAAGACAAAATCTTCCATTGAAGTGGCATCTAACAAAAATAAAACTTGGCCCATGGCATTACTCTTCCAAGATTGTATCAGGTTGTTTTTCACCTACTTAAACAATACCACACAAGAAATTGCCAGGGCAACAAAACTTTGTTCTTCGATGACAATGCCCCAGGCTATGCAGTTGAAGAGGACATGGCTGACAGCATCAAGGGAGCATTTCCCCTCGCCCCAAGCCATGGCTGAGAATGGTATTACAGGTGCACAACCTTTTATCAAGATCCAAATAACGAAAACCTCCGAATAGCGGACATTTTTTCGTTCCTTGAAGAAAGGTCCTTGAAAACGTTCACCGAGGGCGGCCCGCAGAGATGACAGCGGAAACTCCGGTCGGTCCTCGAAGAAAGGGGAACTAAATCCCCATTCATAAAAGAGAAGGTGAGGGTATATTGCGCGGGAGGGTTAATAATTGACAATATGCCGCTGCCTGCCCGCTGAATTAAAAAGTTCCCACGGTAGACTCACGATACACAGTGTATTGTGAGTCTTGCGTGGGAACTTTTTAACTCAGCGGGCAGGGAGCAGCAGATTGTCGCTCCCTTCAGTTTCACCCCACCTATACCCCTCTGCTTCCCGGCCATGTGTGTGACCCCTTCCCTCTCCCCCGTGCCCATTGCACCAGCACGGGGGCTTTGCACGGTCTTCAGGTCGGCGATGCCAGCAGGTCAGTGCCAATCACCGGAGACGTCAGGACCAACGGGACACCGACCCCCAGGCCCACTGCAAGCACGGAGATCCCAGAGACCCACAGCCAGCAGCAGCCCAGCCCCGTTCCAACTCCAGAGGAAAACTGCAAACTGGCCGGAGCCATCAGGACCACCAGAAGCCGCTCCCCGATGGGCCGCTACGGCGACAAGTGGCAGTTCGCCCACAGCCCGAGCTGTGCCCCCTCATGGGGACACTGACCCCCAGGCCCACTGCAAGCACGGAGATCCCAGATCAGCAACTCCAGCCCAGCCCCGCTCCAACTCCAGAGGAACACGCTCCCCGTATGGGCAGAAGCTGATGGTGTGCAAGGTACGTCTTGTTCTTGGGGTCGCGCAGCTCGGGCTGTGGGCGAACTGCCACTTGTCGCCGTAGCGGCCCATCGGGGAGCGGATTCCTCTGGAGTTGGAGGGGGAGGGGGGTATTGTGCTGTTTGATCGCCCCCTGCTATTCCAGGGACAGGGAGACAGGACGTTCACCGAGGGCGGCCTGCAGAGGTGACAGCGGAACCTCCGGTCGGTCCTGGAAGAAAGGGGAACTAAATCCCCTTCATAAAAGAGAAGTGGAGGGTATATTGCCCGGGAGGGTATATCGCCTACCTGGAAGAAACCGGACATTTTTTCCAGGATGTCGTCTGCACACCAAAGCTCACGTTTGGCGCCAAACGCACGTCGCCTCTGCTGCACACGGATATAAGAGTGTGAAAATGTCGCCTTAGGCCGCCTAAGGGCATGTAGCCCCGCTAGGGTGACATGAGTGCGAGAGGTGATTCAATGCTGCGGTCACATTTACAAATTCAGGAATTCATTCAACACACTGCATTTCATACAGACATTTATTCTGCAAGAAAAAACTACATTGAAGACTCAAACTCGCGACCGAGGAACTGCCGGGATCAAGGCGCAAACTCGCGACCTTGCGGATATGAGCCGAGCACTCCAACACTGAGCCAGCCATTAAAATCTACGCAAAAAAATTTCCATTCCGAAGGCCGACAAATTCCGAATTACGAAAAGTGTCTGGTCCCAAGGCTTTCGGATAAAAGGTTGTGCACATGCACTACCGATATTAAAGAATGTTATTTTGGAGTAAAATGGCATTGATAAACTCACCATTCAGGAACTTGGTAATAGATACAACAAAAATAGCCACAAAATACATCAATACCTCTTGGAATGACCAAATTCATGCATCAATGAATGGTGACCAAGAAAATTTATGACCAGAGTGTTCACAACTCGCTTTGGTTTACATACTAGAGAGATCTCCAACAATCATCATGGTGGCAAAATTAGGCTGATATGGAATTGCAAGGCACATCTCATAAATTAGAACAAACCACCCAGTAGGAGCAAGAAACTGCCATAATAGCCCAAGAGATCACAGGGTATTGTTACACTGAAAGAGCAACAGGCACTTTCAGAAACAGCAATCCATTGATCAAGCACAGCACCAAATAAGGCTGCATAATGGAGAACACAAGTTCCAATAACAAGGATTTTTTTAAAATCACAAGAAAACTGTCCAGTTCAATCAGGAAGGAGCAATCACACAAAGTCAAATTGTGTGGTCATTTATTATTATTTTCTTCCGTATACATTCAATGAAGACAAAAATTATTCTGTACCTCACGAGCTTTCATCTTAAGATAGTCATTAAAAATATTTTAGATATTTGTATTTTAAAAATTGGCTTGAGCAAAAATTGAGATTGCACATTGGAAACAATGGTATACACTCCTGATTTACAAATGTCCATTTCAACTGTTTTCCCTGAACGTAGCCCCTTTGTGAACCTTTATTATCATTACATTCCTGTTAGACAAAAATGCTGGAGAAACTCAGCAGGTAAGGTGGCATCTATGCAGTGAAGGAAATAGGCAATTTCGGGTTGAGACCCTTCTTCAGACTGATGTGAGGATGGGGGGGGGGGGGGGGGGGGGGGGGGGCGGAGGGGCGGGAAGAAGAAAGGAAGAGGAGGAGACAATGGGCTGAGGGAGAGCTGAGAAGGGGAGGACCATGGACCATGTCCCCACAGACGAGCACCAGGCCACTATCTCTAGCACTATCACTGACTTTGTCACTTCCCGGCTCCCTGCCCTCCCAAGCCTCCAACCTCATCGTTCCCCAGCCCCACACGGCCCGATTTTACCTTTACCCCAAAATCCACAAACCTGACTGTCCTGGCAGACCCATTGTTTCTGCCTGTTTGTGCCCACCAAACTTATTTCCACATACCTGGACTCCATCCTATCCCCCTGGTTAAATCCCTCCCTACCTATGTTCAAGACACCTCACACGCTCTTCGTCTGCTCCATGACTTCCATTTTCCAGGCCCCCATTCCCTCATCTTCACCATGGATGTCCAGTCACTCTACACCTCCATCCTCTGCCTGGAGGGTCTTAAAGCCCTCTGGTTTTTCCTTGACCGCAGAACAAACCAAACCACGTCTACTGATACTCTCCTCCGCCTAGCAGAGCTGGTCCTTACCCGTAACAACTTTGTTTGACTCCTCCCATTTCCTCCCAATACTATGGGCACGCGCATGGGCCCAAGCTATGCCTGCCTCTTTGTAGGATACGTCGAACAATCTTTGTTCGAGGCATACCAGGGCCCTATCCCCAAACTCTACCTCCGCTACTTTGACGACTGCACCCTCACACAACTCACTGACTTCATCCATTTCACCACTGACTTCCATCCGGCACTCAAATACACCTGGACCATTTCCGACAATTTCCTACCATTTCTAGACCTCACTATCTCCATCGCAGGTGATAGACTACTGACCGACATCCACTATAAACCCACTGACTTCCAAGGCTATCTGTACTACACTTCTTCCCACCCTGCTTCCTGTAAGGACTCCATCACCTACTCCCAATTCCTCTGTCTACGCTGCATCTGCACCCAGGATGTCCTCATTCTTCAGGAAACGGGGGTTCCCCTCTTCTACTATAGATGAGGCTTTCACCAGGGTTTTGTCTATATCCCGTAACTCTGCTCTCACTCTCCATCCCCCCCACTCATAAGAAGGGCAGAGTCCCCCTTCTCCTCACCTTCCACCCTACCAGTCACGTACAAAAAATAATTCTCCGACATTTTCGCCACCTCAAAGGGGATCCCACCACTGACTACATCTTCCCATCTCCTCCCGTCTGCTTTCCGCAGAGACCGCTCCCTCCGTAACTCCCTGGTCAATCCGTCCCATCCCACCCTAACCACCCCTTCTCCTGGCATTTTCCCTTGCAATCGCAGGAAATGCTACACTTGTCGCTTTACCTCCCCCCTTCATTCAAGGACCCAAGCAGTCTTTCCGGGTGCGGCAGAGGTTCACCTGCACCTCCTCCAGCCTCATCTATTGCATCCGCTGCTCTAGGTGCCAGCTGCTCTTCATCGGTGAGACCAAGCGTAGGCTTGGCAATCGCTTCGCCCAACACCTCCGCTCGGTTTGCAATAACCAACCCGATCTCCCGGTGGCTCAGCACTTCAACTCCCCCTCCCATTCCGAATCTGACCTTTCTGTCCTGGGCCTCATCCATGGCCAGAGTGAGGCCCACCGTAAATTGGAGGAGCAGCACCTCATATTTTGCTTGGGCAGAGATGAAGATTAACTTATGTTTAAGAAGGAACTGCAGATGCTGGAAAATCGAAGGTACACAAAAATGCTGGAGAAACAGCAGCATCTATGGAGCGAAGGAAATCGGCAACGTTTCGGGCCGAAACCCTTCTTCAGATTAATTTATATCAGAGTGATGGCAAGAGCAAATTATGGAGGACAGAAGGAACTTCCCCAGATCCAAAGCATACCACCTCATCTGTGAAGCATGGTGGTAGGGGTGTTATGGCCTGGGCATATATGGCTGCTGAAGATACTGGCTCACTTATCTTCATTGATGATACAACTGCTGATGGTAGTAGCATAATGAATGCTGAAGTGTTTCATCCTATCTGCTCAAGTTCAAACAAATGCCTGAAAACTCATTGGCCAGCAGTTCATTCCTCAGCAATGTCAATGATCCCATATATACTGCTAAAGCAACAAAGGCGTTTTTCAAAGCTAATTGTCAATTCTTGAGTGGCCAAATAAATCACCTGATCTGAACCCAATTGAGCATGCCTTTTATATGCTGTAAAGAAAATTGAAGGGGACTAGCCCCCAAAACAAGCTAAAGATGGCTGCAATACAAGCCTGGCAGAGCATCACCAGAAAAGACATCCAGCAACTGGTGAAGTCCATGAATCGCAGACTTCAAGCAGTCATTGTATGCAAAATATATGTAACACAATACTAAACATGACTACTTTAATTTACATGACATTGCTGTGTCCCAAACATCATGGTGCCCTGAAATGGGGGGGGACTATGTATAAACACTGCTGTAATTTCTACATGGTGAAGCCAAAATGTATAAAAATAGCCTTTATTAAAATCTGGCAATGTGCACTTTAACTACATGTGATTTTTTTTCTATTACAAATCTCAAACTATGGAATACAGAGGCAAATAAATAAATGATGTGTCCTTGTCCCAAACATTATGGAAGGACAAAGTTACCAGCCTTCATTTGCAAATGTGTTGCAAATAATTAAATATACAGACTGTGAAACCCACATCGTTACCGATCAAAATAAAAGATATTTATGAAAAAAAAGTTAACTCCTAAAAGTTAAAACTGAAGAGAGCAAATGAATTATCATTCAAGGCCACTGCAAATTATTTATTACAGCTATACTTTTAAAAAACACAAATGTCATGCAAGAACATTAAGGAACTTAATTGCTCACAATTAAGCTCAAAGGAAAGGAAATAGCTATGAGATACCTGAAAATCTTTATTAAACTTACGATGTCAATAAAAATGCTCCATCTGCACATCTTTCCAATGCTTTGCGAGCTGCAGGCTTTGCTGCAAATTCCACATAACCTTTCCCTGTAGGCTTCCCACGATCATCAACAATAACTATTGCTCTTTCTACTGGTCCAAACTGAGAAAAGGCCTGTTCCAGCAACTCATTAGAAACAACTGAAGAAAGATTCCGCACGGTCAAGGCAGCTCCATGAGTAGCAAAGCGAATACGTAGAGGTCGATTCAGCAGCATGGTACCATCAAGTTCAGCCTTTGCTATTTCAGCCAATGTCCTGGTTTCCTATATGAGAAAGCATGGCATCAATTGCAAATTGTTAATTTGTGTAAATTTCAGTTTGAGCGTTTTAGACATTCCATAAGAACTAATTTAAATAAAGGTAATAAGCTGATGAAAACTTGAATCACACTTTTTTTAAAAAGGACTTTGCAATCCCTCAAAGCCAAAGAGATTGGTTTACCTTATAGGCAGATAAATCAACCCGTCCTATTAAATAAACTTCTGTTTTGTTTCCGTTATGTTGCTTCTTTTGAACAATTTACTACAGTCGCCTTTAAAACATGCTTGTCACAATTCAAATAGCAACACTCTCAATGGCAAATTGAATGAGCTATCATACTAGATTATATCATTGAGTAATGAGAGAAGTGGTAACTCTATGAATGAACAATAATATTTTTCTAAAAATATAAATTGTCTATCATTAGATAGACAACTCACTGCACAGTCAGCTCTTCCTAACAATCAAACCTTAGATAGACCGGCGGCACAGTGGTGTAGCGGTAGATTTGCTGCCTTAGTGTTAGAAACCCGGATTCAATCCTGCCTACAGTCGCTGTCTGTACAGAGTTTGCACGTTCTCTCGTGACCATGTGGATTTTCTCTGGGAGCTCCGGTTTCCTCCCACATTCCAAAGACGTACATGTTTGTAGGTTAATTGGCTTTGGTACAAATTGTAAATTGTCCCTAGTATGAAGGATAGTGCTGGGATATGGGGATCATTGGTCAACAAGGACTCGGTGGGTCGAAGGACCTATTTCCACACTGTATTTCCAAATTAAACTCTCTTTAAGTATGGAAATTTAAAATGCACACAATTCCAAATGTAGTCTTGAAGCACTGTGCAACATGGAGTTATTTTTATATTTCAATCTTCAAATCACTTCCTAAACTTATACATTTCCTTTGACCCTCTCAGGAGTCATAACCAGTATTTTAATGCTTTTTTCCCCATGTCTTCCTACTGAAACATACATTATACACTATTTTCACCTTTCTGTTCAATCTCTTTACTGAGAAATGAGGTTCCCATCCGTTTTAAAAGGGCATCAATAAGAAGGGCAAAATGACATTAAAAAAAAAAAATTCAAAATAGACTTTATTCAAGTAATAAATATATACAATACAGGAACCGTGCAAAAAATTCATCCGACATTCTCGGAGGCTATACAAACATTCTATACTGTTTATACAAATTACTCCAATTTTTCCCCCCACCCTTGCCACTCATGTGGCCCACTGGCGTGGAATCCCTTCCCTTATTTTGAGGAGCATTTCACCCACACCCTGCCCCCCCCCCCCATGTCCAGCAGCAGAAGGACCCTAGACTGTGGTCCTCCCGCACCGAGCCTTGGCGTTGGCTGCACCAAGCTTCAGTGCGTCCCTCAGCACCTACTCCTGCAGTCGGAAGCGGGCCAGTCGGCAACATTCCTAGACGGACATCTCGCTCTGCTGGGAGATCAACAAAGCTCGGACAGACAAAAGAGCGTCTTTCACCGAGTTGATGACCTTCCAGCATCACTCGATGTCATTCTTTGAATGCATCAGAGAACAGTCCGTAAATCACAGAGTCCTCTGTGACAGAGCTGTTCGGAATGAATCCTTGTGGGACCCTTGCAAAACTCTCCGGACTCTCTTTGCAAATCTACACTCTGCAAAGAGGTGGGCAACCATCTCCTCTCCATAGCAGCCATCCCGAGGGCAGCGTGCACTGGTAGTGAGGTTCCGACGGTGCAGGAAGGACCTGACTGCGAAGGCTCCCCTCACCACTCGCCAAGCCAGGCCTTGGTGCTTATTGGCAAGTTCTGGCGATGAGGCTGGGCAGTCTGTTCTGGGAACCACGCCACAGGATCCATGGAGTCATTTCCCTGCAGGAAGTTCCATGCTGACCACTGCCCGATGGATTTGTAGTCAAAGGTGTTGGTCCGGAAGAACCTTTCCATGAACGACAGGTGGGGACAGGTAGAACCTCAGCAGGCAGTGACATTTGGTGCCCACGTGCCTTGGCTCTACACACCGCCTGATGCAGCCACACACGAAGGTGGCCATCAAGGCGAGGGCAACGTTGGGCACGCTTTTACCCCCGTTGTCTGCCGACGTGCATTGTGGCCCTTCGCACCCGGTCCATCCTCGACCCCCAGATGAACTAGAAGATGGGCCGGATGATCCCTGTGACGTAGGAGGGAGGGACAGGCCACACTTGCGCACCTCACACCTGATGACCAAATGTTTCCCCGTTATAGAGAGGGAGCTTCCACAGTACCAGTTTCTTCCCCACCTAGGCTATCCGCTCCAGCCAACACTTGTCACACGCCTCAGATCCCCAGCACAAGATGATATGCCTCGATGACTACCAACCGGTGGCACTAACATCCGTGATGATGTTACTTGGAGGAGTTGGTTATTGGGCATATCAACTCCTATTTCATCAAGTACGTGGACCCACTACAATTTACCTACTGCCACAATAGGTTAAGGAAGGAAGCATTGGCTCCCCACTCGGCAGTGAACCACTGGGACAATAAAAACACATACATCAGGCTTTTGTTCATGGACTGCAGCATGGTGCTACTGCAACTGGTTACCAAGCTCACGGAGCTAAGACTCTGCGCATGCCTCTGCAACTGGACCTCAGACTTCCTCATCAATACACAAAAATCAGTATGAATTGGCTGCAACACTTCCTCCTCAAGAACCATTGTCAAAGTTTGTTTCTTAAAAGCAGATAGCAACTAAAACTGTTAAAGGTAAAACCATGGCAATCATTAATTGATTCGTCAGACGGGAGTGGCGATCTACAATGAGCACAAATGTTGCTCAGTGCTTCTCGGGCTCCCACTCACAGAACAAAGAAGAGTTAGCACAACTATACATTTTTCTTATCAGTAAATCACTTCTACCAAGTCTGAATATGGCATGACTGAAAGATTCTGCAGTCTTTCCGAAGATAGGAAGGCTGGGTCCAAATCAAGCTCATCCAATAACAAGTTACTACTTATCTCCGGAGCTTCAGCTATTTTTTCAATCTTGGCTTCTTTATGGCCTTGATTGAAGCACATGTTATTACTGCAGGCTACCATCTTAATGTTTTTATTGAAAAGACAACCTGTCCTGCATATTGTGTTCATTCGATTTACAAAGTCATTCAGGCTTGGCACCGAGCCATTCTTTTGTTCTATTAGATCATGTTTTTGTAGAAGAACGACTCCATTTTAGATTTGACTATTAGCACAGGAGCACTTAAAGGCTGTCTGCTCAGCCCCTGCTCTACTCACTCTATATTCATGATTATGTGGCGGGACGCAGTTCCAACACCATCTTCAAATTGACCGACGATACTATAGTTGTTGGACAAATTAGAGGTGACAATGAGTCAAAGTATAGGAAGGAGATTTATCAACAGACCGAGCATCATCAGAAACGCACACCACCCTGACCCCACTCTCATTTCATTCCTGCCGTCAGGGAGGGAGCATGAGCCTGAAATCCATGTCCAAGTTCGGAAGCAATTTCTTCCCAACAATCATCATGAGGAAATATTATATAATAGAATTGCTCGGATAACTTTTGTGTGAGGAATCTATGTTAAGTTGCAAGAGAAGGGCTTGGAGTTTATGTTGAGACAAGAGATAAGGCATAGGTGATGGTTGTGTGACCTTTTTATAACGGTGATTTCTTATGTTTATAGAAAACTGAGAAAGTAACTCTGTTTCGATAATCTTCCATTTGCTGTGTGGAATGCTATTATTGAGGAGGCGTTACATTCCTTTCGTCCAGAGATAGAAGGGGGAGGTTGTAATTCAGAATGAAACTAGACCCGAGCTTGGTAAGAAGTAATTATAAATTATCAAGTGTGACAATTAGTGGCCTTTGTGTGGTTGGGGATTGTAGAAATAACTTAAGTTCTTACCACTTTGTAATTATTGGGCAAAACTCATATTTAATCCATAAGTAACTGTATTTTAACTATGAAGTTGTAGGGAAATTATTTGTGAAGTGTATTGTGTTTTATTTAGGATTGTGAGTATTAGACTTTGTTTAAATCTGAAGTTTTAGAAATAATTTTCTTTTCCAAAATGAAAATACATGTTTTGTGTGTATGTATTGTGTGATTGCTGTATGATATGTATTTTGTATTCTGAGAGGTGGTCTCGGAGAATTAATTTTATATTTCCGTGGTTTTACTTCATTTAAATAAAATGATTTTGAGCGAAGAGGTTAAAGAAACCAGAGGGAGCAAGGGTTGTAAAGGGGCCAGAAAAGGGAAAACCATGCGACTATACATGTTGTCAATCACTGGAAAGGATTTAGTTGATTGGTTAAATCAAATAAGCTAAATGTATGGTAAACCATAATGACTGGTTAATAGTTTGCCACTTCTTCTGTACCATAATTGTCTAATACCTATATAATGTGTTACGTTTGTACCAAAGTCAGTAGTTCTTTCCACCTGCCCCAGGGTTTCTAGCTCTGTGTTAGAAGATTTAAAGAATTATTCAGCACTGTCAGAATAACAAATTGATTTTAGCAGCAATGGTTTGAATCAAGTTTTCTTGAATTGGACTGACAAAATAACTCAGTTTAACATAAGTATTAGACTTTGTGTAAATCTGAAGTTTTAGAAATAACTTTATTTTCCAAAAGTGAAAATATATAGACATAGAAACATAGAAAATAGGCAGAGAATTCCAGAGATTCACCACTCTCTGTGTGAAAAAATGTTTTGTGTGTATGTATTGTGTAATTGCTGTATGATGTGTCTTTTATATTCTGAGAGGTGGTCTCTGAGAATTGATTTTATTTTTCTGTGGTTTTACTTCATTGAAATAAAATGATTTTGAACAAAGAGGGTAAGGAACACCACAGAGGAAGCAAGGGTTGTAAAGAGGCCAGAAAAGGGAAAATCAGGTGACTATACATGTTGTCAATCACTGGAAAGGATTTAGTTGATTGGTTAATGCAAATAAGCTAATGTATGGTAAACCATAATTATTGGTTAATGGTTTGCCACACCTTCTGTACCATAACTGTCTTAATATCTATATAATGCGTTAAGTTTATACCAAAGTCACTAATTCTTTGGACCTGCCCTGGAACTTTCTGCTCTGTGATGGAAGGTTCAGAGATTAGTCTCAGCGCTGAATAAAGAATCTCACGACGAGGTCGCCAGAGCGGGAGCTAGTCGGAGCTCCGGCTCTGGCGACCTCGTCGTGAGATCCCAGGCTCCGCGGTGTTTAAAGTTCAGCGTCGCCTGCGGCTGGAAGCTCCGCAGACTACAGACCGCAGCTCCGCTATGTTGGAGTCAGCGGTCACAGCACTCGACCCGGGTTAGGCATCGCCCGCTACACGATGGTGCCTCAGCGCTGAGCCGCCGCTGAGTGTGTGTGTGTGTGTGACTGAATTCCATAGAGCTGCCAACAGCTTTTGTGCATGCTTCATTTCCAGAACATTCTGAATGCGTGACGCACGGTTTCGCGCTCTCCGTCTCTTCCCCCATCTCTCTCTCCCCCCCCATCTCTTTCTCTCCCCCCATCTCTTTCTCATTCCCCCCCCACTCTATCTCTCTCTCCCCCACCTCCCCTCTCCTTCCGCCTACACCTCCCTTCCCCCCTCTCTCTCTCTCGCTCACCCCTCCTCCCCCACCATCCGTCACCCACCCTACCTCACCTCCATCCCCCTCTCCCTGCATCTCTTGCCCTTCTGTCTGCCCCTTCTCTCTGTCTCTCTCCCCATTCTCTCTCTGCCCTCACTCCCTACCCCCCCCCCCCCCCCCCCTCCCTCGCGCCTGCGAGTTGGGGGCTATGCTATGCGTCAGTAGATAGGGCGGTCATGGAGTAAAAGGAGCAAATTAATAATATTAATATATCAAGGGGGTAGTTAGCGTGTGCGGGTGGGTAGTTAGTGTGTGTGACGCCGCATGCCGCACCCCCCAGCCCCCTCCACACTTTGGGGAATAGACCCAACGGGTCTACACTTGGTCTAGTATACTTTTAAAACTGTGTGTGTGTGTGTGTGTGTGTGTGTGTGTGTGTGTGTGTGTGTGTGTGTGTGTGTGTGTGTGTGTGTGTGTGTGTGTGTGTGTGTGTATACGGCATCTTGCCTTTGAAACGTATTTCCTCGAAATCCTTGCGCAAAAACACAGAGATTTTTACAATTTTGGTAGGGATTTATCTTATGAGTTCAGAAATTCACTCCTTGGTCAATTATTTCCACAGATTTTGAATAAAATTGATCTCAAAACTCACTTTAAAAAATATATAATCGCAGCTTGACGTCACAATGACAACATTCCCACCAATCGAGGCCCACCTGCGTCCAGGCACCGCACCCCCCCCACGCCGCTGTGGACTAAAGCCCCATGCCCAGCACAGGTATGATCGCACCACGCCTCCCGCAGCTGGACTCCCACGCCCGCCCGCCCACTCCAACCCCTCCCTCCTGTTCTCAAAATGGTCTGAAGATCGGGAGGTCACCAGAGGCCACCGGAGTGCTTCTGAAACCACTCCGTCTCCCCCACCCGATGGTAGAACATGGCGGCGGCAGTTATTGTCACTAAACCTGAAATTTCTCTGTTGATCGCAGGGACACGGGGAATCGTCACGCAAAAGCTGCCGAGGCTCTCCACGCCACCCGAGGTCGGCCCCGTCCGAGCCACGCGCTCACCGAGTTCAGGTCCGTGCTATCCCTCTCCCCCCTCCCGCTGCAAACCCAACGTGCTGCCAGTCGCGCCTCTCGCTAGGCCCTTGATAAAAACCTTGCGACCCCCCTCCCCTCTCTCACTGCCCTCCCTCCCCCACCTCTCTCTCTCCCACCTCTCCCTCTGCCCCCCCTCTCTCTCTAGACGCCAGGGCTCGAAATTAGCGGTTGCCCAGGTGGCACTGACCACCCAAAGTGCCGCCGGGCAACCTAAACGCCGAGTCATTTTGCCCGGCTTGGCACACAGATACTGGTTTGTACCGAAGATAGACACAAAAAACTGGAGTAAATCAGCGGGTCAGGCAGCATCTCTGGTGCAAAGGAACGTGACGTTTCATGTCGGCGACGGCTGTAATGCGTGGGAAAGATACTAGGCGTGGAGTGACGGAGGGTCGAAGCGAATGACGGGTCCCGAACAGCAGCAGCAGCAGCGGCTCCATCTCCTCCTCCCGCCCGCCATGTTAGCGGTTGCTGCGTGCCACTACGCCAGCGGCGCTTTCAAAACAAACCCTCCCGCACGCCGACGCCAGGAGGAGGGAGGGAGGCAGGGGGAAGCCTCCTTCCGCCGTCAGAAGCAACTGCACCGCTCGGCCCCGCACCTTCCTGTTGGTTGGCGGAGGAGGGGAGGCGGTGGTGAAGAATTCCCAACTGCCTCCCCCTTTGGCGGCGACACACGTCCCCCCCCCGTTTTGAGAGGTCCCCACCCGAGAGCCCTACGCCAGAGGGTAGCCAGACGTCGAGAGTCAGACGGGAGCGGTGCCCCCAGGCAGCGCAGAGAAGCAGCGCTATACCCAGCTCAACTCTGCCTGTCCCGCAAGGTTATTCCTGCCTGGATTTACGGGAAATGTCATCAGTCCAGGCATGACCAGACGAGACAGGCAGAGTTGAGCTGGATTTAGCGCTGGATTGAGCGTCCGAAGCCTCGCGCGTGTGTGAGTGTGTGCATGCGCGCACGGCCGCCAAGATATTCTGTCCCCACGGTCCACTCCATATTTTGATAGCGATTTCCGTGCCTGCCAAGGCAGTGATGCCGGTGTTGTCCGAGGAGCGCTGACCTTCCTTCCCACGTACTCTGCCGCTTCCTCTCTCTCTCTTACGCCCCCCTCCACCCCCCTTTTCGTGAGACCTCTCCTCTCCATCCCGCACTGATCCCCATTCCTGCGTCTATTCAGTCCTCACTGACATTCCCGTGTGCTCCCATCCTCATCTACCCCCCCCCATCTATTCATTGTGCACTGATCTCCCTATCCACCTGCCACTCCCCATCAATCCTACACTGCCCCCCCAATTCATCCTGTACTGACCCCACTTCCCCTTCATCCTGCACTTTTCCCCCCATCCATCCTGCACAGATCCCTCCCCCCCCCCCCCCGTCTCCCCCTCACAATTTTACCTACAACCCAAAGATCCTATAAGCAAGATGGCCTACTCCTACGCAAAACACGTAGTACGGTCATGGGCATATTCATGGGTAATTATAGGACCCATTTTCGTAACCAGCTTCCGCCCAAAGATAGGACCTTTGCTTCCGCCTCCGCTCTCGAATCCAAAGAATCTTCGCTTTGTCTATGGCATCTACATCTACTAGTCCTGCATTCTGCTCTGCAGTAAATTGCTCCAATCGGCAATGTAGGCGACCCGACTTGTCTTTCTTCAGTGAAGGAGGAAAGGTAAGAAAACATTAATTACTTCTGTGGCATATTGAAAACTTTAATTTAGCCTGTTCAATCTCAGACTGTAGTTAGGTCATTGAGCTCAGATAGTCGAGTCCTCATGGCAACATCCTTGTACTAAGAATGTTATTAGTCTGGCCGAACTCTCACTATAGTTCAGATCTTAGAGCTGGGTGCTCCCCTTTGTCTCAGATACAGTCGAGTCCTCAATAGACAATAGGTGCAGGAGTAGGCCATCTGGCTCTTTGAGCCAACACCACCATTCAATGTGATCATGGCTGATCATCCACAATCAGTACCCCGTTCCTGCCTTCTCCCCATATCCCCGGACTCTGCTATTATTAAGAGCCCTATCTAGCTCGCTCTTGAAAGCATCCAGAGAACCTGCCTCCACCGCCCTCCGAGGCAGAGAATTCCACAGACTCACCACTCTCTGTGAGAAAAAGTGTTTCTTCATCTCCGTTCTAAATGGCTTACTCCTTATTCTTAAACTGTGGCCCCTGGTTCTGGACTCCCCCAACATCAGGAACATGTTTCCTGCCTCTAGTGTGTCCAAGCCCTTAACAATCGTATATGTTTCAATAAGATCCCCTCTCATTCTTCTAAACTATAGAGTGTACAAGCCCAGCTGCTCCATTACCTGCATGCTTACTTTCATAGACTGATGTACAAAGAACCCCAGATCCCGTTGTACTTCCCCTTTTGCCAACTTGACGCCATTTAGATAGTGCTGGAATAGGTGCTCATGGCAACATCCTTGTAAAAATCTTCTCAAGAGTATTTTCTTTCTACCTCTGTTATTTAATGCAGAATAAGAACATATTGACTGCATGATATTTTCTGTAATTTCAGATGTCGACAGTGTGTTCAGAATACTCGCCGACATGATCTCCTACACCGAACTGCAGAGTATTTGTCAAATAACTGCCGTCTTATGTACATTGTGTGAAATTGTGATTTGTTAGCTGCGCAAAACAATGCAAATGGCAATTTATTTATAATTGTATCTACATTGCTCTTTGGTGTACGCAGGGGTGGGGCTATCATTGTGTTATATACGTTGAATTGTACATCACTTTCACTGGTTAGCTGATATGCTGAACACTACAACCCTGTATATCTCACGCACAGAATAATGGGAATTATGTAAATCTTACTATGCATGTCAGAAATAAAGTGTTACCCGTATTAATAGATTTCTATTATGAATTATTTAAAATTGAGTGGGTTGGTGCAATATAGAAACATAGAAATTAGGTGCAGGAGTAGGCTATTCGGCCCTTCGAGCCTGCACCGCCATTCAATATGATCATGGCTGATCATCCAACTCGGTATCCTGTACCTGCCTTCTCTCCATACCCTCTGATCCCCTTAGCCACAAGGGCCACATCTAACTCCCTCTTAAATATAGCCAATTAACTGGCCTCGTCTACCCTCTGCGGCAGAGAGTTCCAGAGACTCACCACTCTCTGTGTGAAAAAAGTTCTTCTCATCTCGGTTTTAAAGGATTTCCCCCTTATCCTTAAGGATGCTCCTAATGTGTCATTATCAGATGTTCAGTGTTAAAAAGAGAAATAAATCACAATAAAAGCGAAAAGATGTTCCTTTCACAGCGTGTGGGGAGTCTGGCCTGGATCAGCATGGCCAAGACACCAAAGTGAAGTTGCGGGGAGGTTTACAATGTTTTTTTATTTAATGTTGTTCCTTGTCTAGTCTGAAATAAAGTTTATCATTGGATATAAAAACTGGAAGAAATGTAAATGTGTGTTATATTATTATATACATCTATATCACATTCATGTATGTGTGTTCTTTCCAGCACAATCTAATCAGTTGTATGCTTGCTAAATAAAACCATCCTTAAGTTATACATCATTTGTAAATCTTGCATAAACATATTTAATTTTGTGAAATACTTAATTTAGATAACCCCACCATTACAGACAGATCGCATTCCACTCTCTAGCTATTGGGAAGACCAGACCCATTTTATTGTTGGGAAACACCTTCATAGACACAAAAAAATTAAGTAACATTCCAGGGCTAGAGCAATTGGAATCTTCATATTGTTATTATTTTCCCAAATACTGCAGTTGTGAACAGTGTGATTAGATGAATGAATTACAGTGCAAGTGTAATACAAAATCAACTCAAACACAGCATATGAGCCATTTAAAAAGAAATAATTTAAAAAACATTAAAAAATAAAATTACCAGAGTCAGAATTTATAAAGAGTTTATTCTTTAACAAGAATTAACAGAATTATGAACTAACAGAATTATGAATCTAACCCTATATCACACACACACAAACTGTTCCCCCGTAACGTTGATTACACTGAGGGTCGGGTAGGGTAGGTTCCGGTTACTACAAAATCAACTGAAACACAGCTTATGAGCCATTAAAAAGGAAATGATTTAAAAAACATTAAAAGAAAATTACCAGTCAAATTTTATTCCTTAACACAAATTAACAGAATTATTGATCTAACCCTATATCACACACACACACACACACTCACACACACACAAACACACTAACCGTTCCCCCGCAACGTTGATTACACTGTGAGCCGGGTCAGGTCGGGTAGGTTCCGGTTACTGAAATGGACAAAAAAAATGCCCATGTTCCGCTCCGTTGCGTACAGCACGTCAGCCCATTGCATTTCGCAGGAGTGGCCTATCTTGCTATAGGATCTTTGCTCCAACCAACACGCACTAATTCCCCTGCCTCAATCTATCCATCCTGCACTGATTGCCTTCACAACCCCCCCCCCCCCCCCCCCCCCCCACACCTATCCATCCTGCACGGATTCACACACCCCCCCCCCTCCTCCCGCTGGAAATGTCTTCAGAACGAACATGGACTAAGTTTGATAACGGAATACAATCACATATGTTTTAATTCCCAATGTCATTATTTGTTTCAATCCATAATGATGGATTAATTAAATTGTGAACACATGAAACATTAAAACCGCAGTGTTCGATTGTCACTGCTATCTTTGACACGTTATTACAGAATTCATTTTAATGGCAAATCAATGCTCTTAATATGGAGTATCAGTACTGTAGTTATTTAATGAGCAACATTCACAACTATACGTTGGATTTATCCAGGTTTTACTTCTACAGTCAGTCATATACATCACAAATTTGGTCAGGAGATATTTCTGTTGAAATTTTAACGTTAATTTTGAAGTTGGAATGATGGAAAAAGCGGTCATCAACAATTTTTTTCTAATTTGTTGCTTACAAACAGGGTATCTTCATTACTGTTCACAACACATACATCTAATCTGAATGTCCGGTAATGTGGTGTCTTAATGTGGTATATTACCAAAAGAACATTTGCTGCATTTATGTCCTTTGGCCATCTCTTGTTAGTTAGTGTAATGTTTAACCTGTCAGATGGGTATAGTCAGTTTTAACAGCTATTATCATAAAATGCCTTTAGAAAATTCCTTGCAACCTGTATATTTTGTTGTGGATAAATTATGTGGGAAGCGAGTGTTTCTGTACCAATAGCAATAACAACCCATGCTATGGCCATGTCATGATAATTTTCAGTCCATCACAGAAAGCATGCTTGAATCTATCTGTAGTGTGCATGGTTAAGCATATATATTATCATGGTCCAGGATTTATTGACACACGTTGATCATACGCTGAATAATCCAACCACATTTTTGTTTGGAAGTGGAAAGAAATAATAAAAACTAGATTAAGTGGGACCCGTTGGGTCCCAGCATCACACGGGAGGGCTGGTCACCAACGCAATATTCCACCTCTCCACCAATTCCAATATTGCTCGCCAGTGGGGGGGGGGGGGGGGGATGGGGGGCTTTCTGTTGCGCTAGTATGGGTGTTGCGGGCTGAAGGTACTGGTTTCCAGAGGGCTAGTATATACATTGTGGGCCGAATGAATTCTTGGGCTGGCAGCCAACTGTTGCCATGATTTTAAAAGCCAAGCCACGGCCATCAATTTGGCAGCAGCCACCCGACAACCAAAATTCATTTTGTGAACACAAACATTTTTAAAAAGGCGAGGCAAACAATTGGGCAGCAGCCACCTGACAACCAAAATTCATTTTGTGAACACAAACTTTTTTAAAAAGGCGAGGCAAACAATTGGGCAGCAGCCACCTGACAATCAAAATTCATTTTGTGAACACAAAGGCAAACAATTTGGCAGCAGCCTCATCGAGGGGACTCACCATGGAGTAGACGTGCGTTCAGTGTTATTCACAGCTCAGAAAGCCATGACCCTCTCGCTTCCTGGGTCTGGCAGAGACGGCGTGAGGCACGACACTTCCGGGTTTTATAGTCCCTCCCCCTGCCGCCACTGGGGGCAGCAGAGAGAATTGGGATTTTTTTAAAACATTAATATCTCTGATTTTTCATCGATGGGAATAATCCTCCGGAACCGGATGGCGGAGGGGGGCTCCGAGCGAGGTGGCCAAAAATGACGGCAGTAGGTGGTGGCGTTCTCTCGGAAATCGCAGCACAGTGGGCCAAAAGCGGTCAAGATCAGACTTTTAGTAATATAGATTGCATAAATTGCAATGTGTAAAAAGAGTTGAGATACTGTATTATAATTTTGCTGCATGTCATTGTGGTATATATCATGTCTTGATTGGTGAATATGTTTAGTTTGTGACTTTACTTGAAGCACAAATAATATGTGAATGCTTCATTGAGCATAACTTCGTCCGAGCACATTATCGCACACGTCATGCAAGCCATCTGAAATGACCAGCTAAACTGTCATTTGGCAACCTAAAAAACTGCCAAGGTTGCCCGGCTGGCAACAGGGAAAAAAAGTTAAGTGGGAGCCCTGGACGCGCTTGCGAGTTGGGGGCTATGCGTCAGTAGATAGGGCGATTAATGGGTGAAAGGAGCCAATTAATAATGTTAATATATTAACAAGGGGGGTAGTTAGTGTGTATGTGGGGGGGGGGGGGGGAGGGGTGGTTAATGTGTGTGACGCCGCACGCTGCCCCCTCCCCCTCAACCGCACATCGAAGAACAGACCCAACGGGCCTGCACTTGGTCTCATATCTATTATACCATTTCGGTAGGGATTTAACTTATGAGTTCAGAAATCCACTCCTTGGTCAATTATTTCCCCAGATTTTGAATAAAATTTATCACAAAACTCAAATTTTAAAATCTAAACGGCGCTCACCAGCTGCTGACATCACAATGTCCACATGCCGACCAATCTAGGCCCACCTGCATCCTGGTTCCGCCCCCCGCCGCTATGGATTAAAGGCGCAGAGATAGAGAAATTTCTGCAGAACAAAGATTCTACAGCTGCGTTCCGCTGTAGCTTCTTTGTTCTATAGATTTCGGGGCAGCGACTCCTCACGCGCTGAATTTCTCGACGTAGGTTCCGCTGAACTTTCTCCTCACCGCCGGCGCAGCTCTCAATGCCCCGCCCGCGTGCCCATTCCAGCTGTGGGTTTCCAGAGTCAGAAGCCGGTGCTTCTTCGCTGTGAATGCTTGCTCCTGGGCGAACGCGTCTTGACTTAGCTGCTTTAAAGGGCTATTGTCAGCTGGTAGTTATCAACGGTTGCGAGCGCCGCGAGGCCGGGTTACGTCAACACCCGCCCCGATGCACGCTGACTACTCCCTGTTCTGTGTTCCTCTCTGTGAACGAGCAAGTTCTGCAGATCCGGAGGACAGGCGAGACCCTGGGGAGGCGAAGAGGGGGAGTGGTGGGATTGAGGGAGTAGTGAGGGATAGGGGGGAATGGGGGAGGTGAGGAGGGAGAGTGTGGGAATAGAGGGAGAGGAATGGGGGTGCTAGGGAGTGGGGAATAGATGGACTGCCCCCACCCCTCTCCCTCCCTCCCCACTCTTGCCCCTCCCTACCCCATCTTCCCCTCCCTCCACCCTTCCCCCTCTCTCCCCTACCCCATCTCCCTCCTGCCCTCCCCTCCACCCCATTCCCACCCTCCCTCCCCCTCCCACCTACCTCTCTCCCTCCCTGCTCACCTCTCCCCCCCTCTCTCCTCCCATCTCCCCCCCTCACCCATCCCTCCCCTCCGCCCCCCTCTCCCTCTTGCCCTTCTGTATCTGCCACTTTCTCTCTGTCTCTCTCCCATTCTCTCTCTCTGCCCTCACCCTCTACCCCCCCCCCCCCCCCCCCCCCTAGACACACTTGCGAGTTGGGGGCTGTGCGTCAGTGGATAGGGCAGTTATGGGATAAAAGGAGCAAATTAATAATATTAATATATCATGGGGATAGATAGCGTGTGTGCGGGGAGATAGTTAGTGTGTGTGGCGCTGCATGCAGCCCCCCCCCCACACCCGCAACCACACGTTGGGGGAATAGACCCAACGGGTCTGCACTTGGTGTAGTAACTATTTAAAGGCTGATCGTGTGTGTGCGCATGTGTGTGATCATATTGCTCGAAAAAACGACGCTCTGACTGTAATATTTGTACATATTCCTGAAGATTTTTATCCCGTGAAGTCAAAAATCGTCTTACCTGAAAAATTCGAGCTTTACGAAAATGTTCACAAATGTTTGAAAATAAAAGAGAGAGGCACATCACAATGGCTCTGCTCTCGCTGTATTCTACATGCAGCGAGTGACGTCACCCTCCGACCCCTCTACTCCACCCTCCCCAGCTCTGGATTGATGCCGCTGAAATTCTTTGGTTGACGCGCGCCCCGCTGCTGCTTCCCTTCTTACTCTCCTCTCCCCCTTCCTCCTCCTCCTCAACCCCCACCCCCTTCCCCCGACCCCCCCCCCCCCCCCCCCCCGTACTCCAGCCCTGAAGCCTGCAGCCAGGAGCAAAGATCCTATAGCAAAGCAAGATGGATTACTCTCACGCAAACGTGAGGTACGCTCATGGGCGGATTCATGGGTGATTATAGGACACATTTTAGCAACCTGACTCCGCCATCTTGTTCCGCCATCTTGCTCCGCTTTCTTGCTCCCGCCTTCTTGCTTCCGGCCAAAGATTGGATCCGCAGCGAGGAGAAGGAGTGCAGGGCCCGTGGCAGCGGGGAGAGAGAGTGCGGGGCAGCGGGGAGAGGGAGTGCGGGGTCCGGGGCAGCTGGGAGAGAGAGAGAGTGCGGAGTGCGGGGCACGGGGCAGCGGGGAGAGAGAGTGCGAGGCAGCGGGGAGAAGGAGTGCGGGGCCCGGGGCAGCGGGGAGAGAGTGCGGGGCAGCGGGGAGAAGGAGTGCAGGGTCCGGGGCGGCGGGGAGAGAGTGCGGGGCGGCGGGGAGAAGGAGTGTGGGGTCCGGGGCAGCGAGGAGAGAGAGTGTGGGGCAGCGGGGAGAAGGAGTGTGGGGTCCAGGGCAGCGAGGAGAGAGAGTGTGGGGCCCGGGGCGGCGAGGAGAGGGGCATAGGAGGGGGAACATTGTAGTAAGGGGGCAGGCGAGAGAGTGCAGGGGGGGGGATAAGGCCTAGTGTGTGTGAAGTTGCAGGGAGTTTTACAATGTTTCTTATTTACAATGTTTCTTATTTAATGTCCCTTGTCTAGTCTGAAATAAAGTTCATTATTGGATTAGAAGAAATATAATTGTGTGTGTTATATACATTTATATAATTTTCATGTATGTGTGTTTATAAACATTTTATTCTTTAACAAGAATCAACAGAATTATGAACTAACAGAATTATGAATCTAACCCTATATCACGCACAAAAACTTCCCCCCCCTGTCAATCACCTTGCGAGTCGGGTCGGTTCCGGTTACTACAAAATCAACTCAAACACTGCTTGTGAGCCATTTAAAAATAAATGATTTAAAAAACATTAAAAAAGACAATTACCAGAATCAAATTTTATTCTTGACAAGAAGTTTGAACTGACAGATTTATGAATCTGACCCACACAAACTGTTGCCCCGCAACATTGATTACAGTGCGAGTCGGGTCGGGTCAGGTAGGCTCAGGTTGCTAAAATGGGCGTGGAAAAATGCCCATGATCCCCTCCATAGCGTACTACACGTCAGTCCATTGCATTTAGCAGGAGTAGTCTATCTTGCTTTGCTATAGGATCTTTGGCCAGGAGCGATTGAATTCACCGAAGTCCTTTAAATGACACGCGCCCCGCTATCCGCTCCCTTCCTCCTCTCCCCTCTCCTCCTACTCTTCCCCCCCCCCCCCCCTTACACGAGCCCTGAAGCCTGCAGCCAATGGGAGCGTTCGGGATTCGGCCCTCCTCTGTGACCGCAGCCCACTCGCCCGCCTCCTCTACTCCCCTCGACCTCCCCCCCCGCCCCCCCAACCTTCTCCCTTCACACTCCCTCTTTCCCCACCCCCCCCTCCCCTCCCATCTCCCCCTCTCTCTCTCCGTCGCTCTCTCTGTCTCTGCCCCTCTCTCTCTCTCTTCCCCCTCCTTCTCTAACCCCCCTCCCTCTCCAGGCGCGCCTGCGAGTTGGGGGCTATGCGTGAGTGGATAGGGCAGGGATGGGGTAAAAGGAGCAAATTAATATTAATATAATATCAAAGGGGGGGGATAATTAGTGTGTGTCTGTGTGTGGGGGGTGGTTAGTGAGCGTGTTGAGGGGTCTGGACCCAACGGGTTCCCCCTTGGTCTAGTCTATATTACTAAAACTCTGTTCTTGACCGGTTTTGGCTTTCTGTGCTGCGGTTTCCGAGAGTACGCCGCCACCTACGGCTGCATGTGTGCCGAGGATTTTTCCCGTCGATGAAAATTGACAGAGATATTAATGTTTCCCCATTCTCTCTGCTGCCCCTGCTGGAGGGAGGGGGGGGGACTATAAAACCAGGAATTGGTGTGCCTCAATCAGTCTCTGCAAGTGGTGTGCCTCAATCAGTCTCTGCAAGTGGTGTGCCTCAATCAGAGCTTTGAATGACACTGACAAATGTCTACAGCACTGTGAGTACCCTTAATTTGGTTTGAAAATGAAAATATGGTTAGAGGTAAAAAAGCACTGCCTGCAAATGGTTGTTTGGGTTTGAAGTAAAAAGGCACTCTCTGTTCCCCCCCTCTCCTCTCCCCCCGCCCTCTACTCTCCCCCCTCTCCTCTCCTCTGCCCTCCCTCTCCTCTCCTCCCCACCCTCTCCTCCCCCTCTCTCCTCCCCCCCCCTCTCTCTCCCCCCCCCTCCCCCCTATTAGCGTGAGTGCGGGAGGGGAGGGGTAATTAGTGTGTGATGCTGCATGCCGCCTCCCTCCCCCACAACCGCACGTTGGGGGAACAGACCCAACGGGTCTGCACTTGGTCTAGTCTATATTACTAAAAGTCTGTTCTTGACCGGTTTTGGCGATCTGTGCTGCGATTTCCGAGAGAATGCCGCCACCTACGGCCGACATTTTAGGCCACCTCGCTCAGAGCCCCCCCTCCGCCGTATATGTGCTGAGGATTTTTCCAGTTGATGACAAATGAAAGAGATATTAATGATTTTACAAAATTCCCCATTCTCTCTGCTGCCCCCGCTGGCAGCAGGGGGGAGGGACTATAAAACCAGGAAGTGGTGTGCCTCATTCAGTCTCTTCAAGATGGAGGAAGGCAGAGGGTCACGTTTCTCTGAGCTGTGAATAACACTGAACACGTGTATTCAAATGTAGGTGTCCTTAGTGGTTCTAAAATGCTTGCAGAATGTGTCCATTGGTTCTAAAATGTTTGCAAAAAGTGTCTTTTGGTTCTACAATGCTTGCAGAATGTCTTTTTTGGTTCCCCCCCCCCTCTCCTCTCTCCCCCCCCCCCTCTTCCCCCCCCCCTCCTCTCTCCCTCTCCCCCCCCCCCCCTCTCCTCCTCTCCCCCCCCCCCTCCTCTCTCCTCTCCCCCCCTCTCTCCTCTCTCCCCCCTCCCCCCCCTCCTCCTCTCCCCCCCTCTTCTTCCCCCCTCCCCTCTCCTCTCCCCCTCTTCTTCCCCCCTCCTCCTCTCTTTCTCTCCCCCCTCCTCTCCCCACCATTCCTCCCCTCCACACACCCCTGCCCCTTCACCCTCCCCCTCCATGCACCCCACCTCTCCCCCCTCCCCCTCTCCTCTCCCCCCACCCTTCCCACCCCCTACCCTTTTCCCTCCACCCTACCTCTCAGCACCCCTCACTCTCTCTCTCTCTCCTCCCCTCCTTTCCCCCCTCACCCACCCCCCCCCTTCTCCTCCTCTCCACCCCCCTCTCCATTCCCCTCTCTCTCTGACTCTGCCCCTCTCTCTGTCTCTGCCATCACTCTCTACCCCCCCCCCCCCCCCCCCCTCTCGAGGTGTGACTGCAAGTTGGGGGCTATGCGTCAGTAGATAAGTAGATAGGGTGTTTATGGGGTAAAAGGAGCAAATTAATAATATTAATATAATATCAAGGGGGGGTAATTAGCGTGAGTGCGGGAGGGGGGGGAGGATAGTTAGTGTGTGTGACGCTGCATGCCGCCTCCCCCCACCCCCCCACAACCGCACGTTGGGGGAACAGACCCAATGGGTCTGCACTTGGTCTAGTAAAATATAAAAATTCAGTATTCCCCAATTATTATTTTTGACCATATTTTTGGAAACACATTATTTTTATCAAATACAGTTTGACAACTAATATGAAGCAAACTGAGCTCAACTGCTCCAACATTCTTTTCCCCTTTTCATTCCTCGTTCATTCGTCGAGCCAGCACCGGCTGATCATCCAGAATCAGTACCCCGTTCCTGCCTTCTCTCCATATCCCTTAACTCCACCGCCCTCCGAGGCAGAGAATTCCACACACTCACAAAAAAAATCCTCATCTCCGTCTAGTGTGTCGAAACCCTTCATAATCTTATATGTTTCAATCAGATCGCCTCTCATCCTCCTAAAAGCCAGAGTATACAAGCCCAGCCTTTCCAATCTATCAACATACGCCAGTCCCGCCATCCCAGGAATTAACCTCGTGAACCTACACTGCACTCCCTCAATAGCAAGAATGTCCTTCCTCAAGTTTGGAGACCAAAACTGCACACAATACTCCAGATGTGGTCTGACTAGGGCCCTGTACAACTGCAGGAGGACCTCTTTGCATCTATACTCAACTCCTCGTTATGAAGGCCAACATACCATTCGCTTTCTTCACTGCCTGCTGTACCAGCAAGCTTACTTTCAGTGACTGATGAACAAGTACCCCCAGATCCCGTTGTACTTCCCCTTTTCCCAATTTGACACCATTTGGATAATAATCTGCCTTCCTGTTTTTGCCACCAAAGTAGATAACTTCACATTTATCCACATTAAACTGCATCTGCCCACACGCTCAACCTGTCCAAGTCACCCTGCAACCTCCTCACAGTTCACACTGCCACCTAGCTTTGTGTCATCTGCAAATTTGCTAATGTTACTTTTAATCCCTTCATCCAAATCATTAATATGTATTGTAAATAGCTGCAGTCCCAGCACCGAGCCTTGCAGTACCCCACTAGTCACTGCCCGCCATTCTGAAAGGGATCCATTCATTCCTGCCCCGTTTCCTGTCTGCCAATCAATTTTCTATCCATGTCAGCACCCTACCCCCAATGCCATGTGCTCTAATTTTGCCCACTAATCTCCAATGTGAGACCTTATCAAATGCTTTCTGAAAATCCAGGTACACTACATCCACTGGCTCTCCGTTGTCCATTATCCTGGTTACATCCTCAAAAAATTTCAGAAGATCAGTCAAGCTTGATTTCCTCTTTGTAAATCCATGCTGACTCGGACCGATCCTGCTACTGCTGTCCAAATGTGCTGCTATTTCATATTTTATTATTGACTCCAGCATCTTCCCCACCACTGATGTCAGGTAACTGGTCTATAATTCCCTGTTTTCTCTCTGCCACCCTTCTTAAAGAGTGGGACAACAATAGCTACCCTCCAATCCCCAGGAACTGATCCTGAATCTATAGAACATTGGAAAACGATCACCAATGCATCCATGATTTCTAGAGCCACTTCCTTAAGTACCCTGGGATGCAGACCATCAGGCCTTAGAGATTTATCAGCCTTCAGTTCCATCAGTCTACCCAACACCATTTCCTGCCTAATGTGAATCTCCTTCAGTTCCTCCACCACCCTATACCCTCTGGCCACTAGTACACCAGGGAGATTGTTTGTGGTCTCTTTAATGAAGACAGATCCAACCTGTTCAACTCATCTGCAATTTCCCTGGTCACCATAATAAATTCACCCTTTTCAGTCTTCAAGGGTTAACTAGTTTTTTCCTCTTCACATACCTAAAAGATCTTTCACTACCCCATCCTTTATATTCTTGGCTAGCCTACCTTCGTACCTCATCTTTTCTCCCCGTATTGCCTTTTTAGTCATCTTCTGTTGCTCTTTAAAAGTTATCCAATCCTCTGGCTTCCTGCTCATTTTTGCCATGTTATATTTCCTCTCTTTTATTTTTATACTCTCCCTGACATCCCTTGTCAGCCACGGTCACCCCTTACTCCCCTTGGAATCTTTCTTCCTCTTTGGAATGAACCGATCCTGCACCTTCTGTATTATTCATAGAAATATCTGCCATTGTTGTTCCACTGTCCTCCCTGCTAGGGTATCTTTCCAGTCAACTTTGGCCAACTCTTCCCTCATGGCTCCATAGTGCCATTTGCTCAACTGTAATACCGACACCTGCGATTTACCCTTCTCCCTCTCGAATTGTAGATTAAAACATATCATATTCTGATGTGTTCCATGATAGCTTACACATGTATGGAATTAAAGATAACACTGACTCAACATATTGCAGCAATTATACATTGATTTGCAACCTAACATCTCTGCTCATCCCTGCACCCAGACTCCCAAATTCCTCAGGGGACAGGCAGACCGCAAACTGTATGAATTGCCAATAACACTTCCTCCTCGTTCACCATCAGCACAGGGGCAACTCAAGGACGCATTGTCACATTCTCTCTACCAAGTAGCTAGGTACAGCTCCAATGTCATCTTTAAATTTGCTGACAATATCAGAGCTGCGGCACGAATAATGAGTGAGAATAAAGGGTGACTGATATATTGGCTGAATTGTGCCAGAACAAGATTCCTGCTCTTATCATTAGCGTTACCAAGAAGCAGATTGTTGACACCAAGAAGGATTTTTGACGTCAAGAGTAGAGGGCCCATGAACCAGTCTTCATCGTCAGGACGGCATTGGAGAGAATCAACAGGTTTAAGCTCCTGGATGCACTCATCTCTGAGGACCTGTTCTGGGTCATTGATGCACATTGATGCAATCATAAAGAAAGCTCAACGCCTCTAGTTCCTCAGATGTTTGAGAAGATTCAGCATGTCCTTGTTTGGCAAAAAAAATAAATCGGGGAAGGTAGTGCATACGTGGATAACAAGGGAAATCAGGGATAGTATCAAAACAAAAGATGAAGCGTACAAATTAGCCAGAAAAAGCAGCCTACCAGAGGACTGGGAGAAATTCAGAGACCAGCAGAGGAGGACAAAGAGCTTAATTAGGAAAGGGAAAATAGATTATGAAAGAAAACTGGCAGGGAACATAAAAACTGACTGCAAAAGCTTTTTATAGATATGTGAAGAGAAAAAGATTAGTTAAAACAAATATAGGTCCATTGCAGTCAGAAACGGGTGAATTGATCATGGGGAACAAGGACATGGCAGACCAATTGAATAACTACTTTGGTTCGGTCTTCACTAAGAAAGACATAAATAATCTGCCGGAAATAGCAGGGGACCGGGGGGTCAAATGAGATGGAGGAACTAATTGAAATCCAGGTTAGCCAGGAAGTGGTGTTAGGTAAATTGAATGGATTAAAGGCAGATGCATTTCCAGGGCCAGATAGGCTGCATCCCAGAGTACTTAAGGAAGTTGCCCCAGAAATAGTGGATGCATTAGTGATAATTTTTCAAAACTCTTTAGATTCTGGAGTAGTTCCTAAGGATTGGAGGGTAGCTAATGCAACACCACTTTTTAAAAAGGGAGGGAGAGAGAAAACGGGGAATTACAGACCAGTTAGTCTAACGTCGGTAGTGGGGAAACTGCTAGAATCAGTTATTAAAGATGGGATAGCAGCACATTTGGAAAGTGGTGAAATCATTGGACAAAGTCAGCATGGATTTATGAAGGGTAAATCTTGTCTGACAAATCTTATAGAATTTTTTGAGGATGTAACTAGTAGAGTGGATAAGAGAGAACCAGTGGATGTGTTATATCTGGACTTTCAGAAGGCTTTCGACAAGGTCCCACATAAGAGATTAGTATACAAACTTAAAGCACACGGTATTGGGGGTTCAGTATTGATGTGGATAGAGAACTGGCTGGCAGACAGGAAGCAAAGAGTAGGAGTAAACGGGTCCTTTTCACAATGGCAGGCAGTGACTAGTGGGGTACCACAAGGCTCAGTTCTGGGACCCCAGCTATTTACGATGTATATTAATGATTTGGACAAGGGAATTGAATGCAACATCTCCAAGTTTGCGGATGACACGAAGCTGGGGTCATTGTTAGCCGTGAGGAGGATGCTAGGAGGCTGCAAGGTGACTTGGATAGGCTGGGTGAGTGGGCAAATGCATGGCAGATGCAGTATAATGTGGATAAATGTGAAGTTATCCATTTTGGTGGCAAAAACAGGAAAGTAGATTATTATCTGAATGGTGGCCGATTAGGAAAGGGGGAGATGCAACGAGACCTGGGTGTCATGGTACACCAGTCATTAAAAGTAGGCATGCAGGTGCAGCAGGCAGTGGAGAAGGCGAATGGTATGTTAGCATTCATAGCAAAAGGATTTGAGTATAGGAGCAGGGAGGTTCTACTGCAGTTGTACAGGGTCTTGGTGAGACCACACCTGGAGTATTGCATACAGTTTTGGTCTCCTAATCTGAGGAAAGACATTCTTGCCATAGAGGGAGTACAGATAAGGTTCACCAGACTGATTCCTGGGATGTCAGGACTTTCATATGAAGAAAGACTGGATAGACTCGGTTTGTACTCGCTAGAATTTAGAAGATTGAGGGGGGATCTTATAGAAACGTACAAAATTCTTAAGCGGTTGGACAGGCTAGATGCAGAAAGATTGTTCCCGATGTTGGGGAAGTCCAGAACAAGGGGTCACAGTTTAAGGGGGAAATCTTTTAGGACCGAGATGAGGAAAACTTTTTTCATACAGAGAGTGGTGAATCTCTGGAATTCTCTCCCGCAGAAGGTAGTTGAGGCCAGTTCAGTGGCTATATTTAAGAGGGAGTTAGATGTGGCCCTTGTGGCTAAAGGGATCAGGGGGTATGGAGAGAAGGCAGGTACAGGATACTGAGTTGGATGATCAGCCATGATCATACTGAATGGCAGTGCAGGCTCGAAGGGCCGAAGGGCCTACTCCTGCACCTATTTTCTATGTTTCTATGTCCTCGAATACTCTATCAAAATTCTACAGATGTATAGTTGAGGATATTGATTGGTTGCATCACGGTCTGCTTCAGTAATTTGAAAATCCAAGAACAAAGGCTTCAGAAAGCGATACATTGCTCAGTCCATCGTGCATATTGACCTCCCCACCAAAGTATCTAGAGGAAGTGGTGCCACTCCCACAGCTTGCTGCTTCCAAGAGGCAGGTAGGTACGGGAGCACAATAATCGATATCTACAGATTTAAAACAGCTTCTTCCCATCAACTCCGAACCACACTACACAAATCCAAACACGCCACCTCCGTAGCAAATTACTGTGGCTGCACTCTTTACTTTAACGCACCATTATGGTCTAGTTACCTAGATCATTTACTATACCTTCATTTAATGTATATATTTGTGTTGTTGCATTAAAGTATGTGTAAAGCTGCAGCAAGAAATTCATTATCTTGGTCCTGATGGTTAACACTCTTGGCTCTTTCACAGTTTAACAGTTTCACCGGCAAGCTTTTAGTACAATCGCCAACAGTGTCTGGGTTTACAAATTTGTTTAGTCATAATTAATCCATATTCGCTTACATCAGTAGGCGCAGCACAGGTATTGCAGGCACCTCAATACCAAAGGACACCTTTAAGAAATCTCATAATTAAATTCCACATTACAATATAGTAACACATAGAAATAGCAAATCAAACAAGCACAAACACCTTTATCCTATAGGTGCAATACCTTTAATCCGTGAACTGTTAAACTCCCAGTATCCTTCACTTTCAAAAGTAATTGTAAAGTTATAAAACATTAATTACACAATCTGACAAGTTAAAAAATATATAAACAAAGCATGAACGAAATTAACGTCCATTTTACAAGTTTTAATTCATATAATACATAATATGTTAACACTAAGCTAATTTTGATTCTAAATTAAACATAGGAGAAATAAGAGACCCAAACCGTGAACTTTGACGCAACGCTAATGTAGCCTAACCTGTTGACTAGCCTGCTGTATCTGCGTTGTTTGTACTTAATACGCTGTTAGAACAAACATGGCGTATACAGATTGATCGAACACACGTTTAACTCACCAAACGAATGAAACCAAACCCGCGGTCCTGGTTGATAAAAACCTCTGAAGCTTCCCCATACTTTCGGAACAATTTCTTGAAATCTTCTTCCGTTATATGTAAATTGCCAACGAAGAGCCTGCATCTTTGCGTGTAGGTCTTCTCTCCCGGCCTGCGAAAATTTTTAATATCCACTATCAGGGCTTCACCTTCTTCACCAGTCAGGATTCCTTCCAGATCCGCCGTATAATCTCTTTTTACCGGAGAAATATTCTCCAATTTCACTTGCGTTAAATTCCTGTGAATTTGTTTCGACTGCATTTTCGATGTGTGCACGTTGTCTGTAATCAGAAAACTTCAAAATACTATCACAAAACAAACTGATCGCTGAGGGGGAATATCCACACCACATCCACATATATGTCCAAAATGGCTGCCGTGGCATAACCTTCAGGCAGTTGAAAGCGAATTACGTCACGTCGAGTGACGCAACGTCGGGCGCCCAGCGTGGTGGGTGCTCTTGGCATGTTTATCCATTGCCGTTAGGTTCAGCATTGTTCCCATTGAACCACAATTCCCATCAATCATTGCCTCTTTCTTTGGGTATTTCTAAAACGAACATATTTTCCTTTTTAAAAAAAGTCACCACATTAAATTGACTTTCAATCTAGCCCTTTGAAGGAAATTCATCATTTTTTTTTAATGTGCCTCCAGTTAATTCCCCGCCAATCAGCAGGCGCCCTCTTCAGACGAGGATTATAAGCAGTGTGCTGTAACTCAGGGGTCAACCTAACGTGTTGACGGGAAGATTATGTCGTCATAAAAGACTGACAGACAAAACCACCAGAGAAACGTCGCGGTACCTTCTCCCGTGCTAGAACTATGAGAGATCAACCAATCAGAGTGCGGGAAAGGCGGGACTTTAATTATCATGTTCGTGTGACTTGAAGACTAGCCCGGGACTGGAACGAGTGCGGTCGGTGTAGATCTCTGGGAAATCGGGTAAGATGTGATATTAACCATGCTTGCTTTAACCTTTATTTTCTTGAACAGTTTTACTGGCTTTGGGTTGAAAACAAGTAAAATACAGCTTTAAGATTCCATCATGGCAAATAATGGTCAATTGAGTAAAGTTTCACTTGTCCCGCCTCTAATTTTCCCTTTTTAATCCCCCGCACGTATTGTTTCGCTCGCTCTCTAATGGCGGACGTGCGTTAGTACCGCAACGAAGGGGGTAAACTCGCGAGGGATTGGGGGGAGGGGGGAAGGAGGAGTGCAGTCTTGGGAAAAACCCTCTTCCTTTGGGGATTTTACACGTTTATACATATCAGTTTATTACCCAAATAAATCGAAAATCCCCAACTATTTATTTTTTATGGAGCAATTGGGGTATCTTAATTGTGTTTTTCTGCAGTTGGGGAAATAAAGCTGTTCTTTTTCTTTCTCCATAACAGTTTTATGGGAATGTGTACCTTTAACTGGTATTGACCTTTTTATTTAATTATCCTATTGTTAAATAGTTAATGTTCATCCTTTGCCCCCTTCTTTAGATTTGTAATCCCCAGTGGGTAGTTATTTTTTTCTCTGCGAGCATTGTGGGTGTGAATGGTGAAGCGCACCGACGCTCGCCACAAGCGATCTTGATGCGTGTGTTTGAAGGCGGGGTGGGGAGAAGGGAACCTCGCGGAGATTGATCCTCAACTGAGATGTTTTATTTTTCTTAATTCCGCCCCTCAGCCACAGGAAAAGACAAAGCCATGTAACCTTGATACCAGTTAGATTGGGTTTTTATGGCTCTTTGATACTTAACTTTTTTTGAGATTGGTGGTGGTAGGGTAAATGGAACGGTTTCAAAAGATTTTCGAAGAGAATCCAGCCCAGATTTTAGATTTAACCACTGTCCTTGATTCAATTCCTCCTTGCGTTTTACGTATGCAAAGCGGTTCAGCACCCTGTTTTGACGCTTTTGTTCGTCGGTATTGTGGCTGTATAGAAACTTGTCATCTGCCGAATCGTGACTTTTAAGAACAAATATTTTAACATATAAATTCTGTTCGATAGTCTCATTTCCTATTACTATAAATATTAAAAAGGGAAATAATTGTTTAATGTACTGATGGCATATTTTCTATTTGGTTACTGATTAGGTTTGTATATTTGAATTACAGCCAACCTCTGGCATTATCATGTTCCTTTGGGAGGATGTTTTATTCTTGAACGTGTTTCTTTCTTTCTACTCTTCCCGGCTGTTACTTTGTTACTCGTTACTTTGTTACTGACAATTGTCGTACCATTAAATCCATTAACTTATCCCTCACGAATGTAATAATTCATAATTTCAAACTTTGATCTCGAACGTAAGATCTCCCTCACCTGAGATTGTCTGGGAAACAGAATACACTGAAAAGGAGCTATTGCAAGAAGCCATGTGACTTCATTGATAGCCTATTCTCACCATTCATTTTTCCAAAAAAATCTGCTCTAGTTCTGCATTTTTCCCCTTTTAAGATTTATCCAATTCACTTTGGATAGTTGGTACAGAATCTATTTTATTGCATTCGCGATTAGAAATGTTCTCCTAATTGTCCCACTCTTGCCAATCAGTTTAAATTTATATTCTAGAAACATAGGTTCTAGAAATTTATGTTCTAGAAACATAGAATATAGGTGCAGGAGGAGGCCATTCGGTCCTTCGAGCCATTCATTGTGATCATGGCTGATCGTCCCCTATCAATAACCCGTGCCTGCCTTCTCCCCCTATCCCTTGACTCCACTAGCCCCTAGAGCTCTATCTAACTATCTAAATCCATCCAGTGATTTGGCCTCCACTGCCCTCTGTGACAGGGAATTCCATAAATTCACAACTCTGGGTGAAAAAGTTTTTTCTCACCTCGGTCTTAAATGACCTGCCCTTTATTCTAAGACTGTGGCCCCTGGTTCTGGACTCGCCCAACATTGGGAACATTTTTCCTGCGTCTAGCTTGTCCAGTCCTTTTATAATTTTATATGTTTCTATAAGAATCCCCCTCATCCTTCTAAACTCCAGTGAGTAAAAGCCTAGTCTTTTCAATCTTTTCTCATATGACAGTCCCGCCATCCCAGGGATCAATCTCGTGAATCTACGCTGCACTGCCTCAATCACAAGGATGTCCTTCCTCAAATTAGGAGACCAAAACTGTACACAATACTTCAGATGTTGTCTCACCAGAGCCCTATACAACTGCAGAAGAACCTCTTTACTCCTATACTGAAATCCTCTTGTTATGAAGGCCAACATTCCATTAGCTTTCTTCACTGCCTGCTGTACCTGCACGCCAACTTTCAGTGACCGGTGTACAAGGACACCCAGGTCTCGCGGTACCTCCCCCTTACCTAACCTAACCCCATTGAGATAATAATCTGCCCCCTTGTTTTTACGCCAAAGTGGATAACCTCATATTTATCTGTATTATATTGCATCTGCCCACTCACTCAACCTGTCCAGGTCACCCTGCAACCTCCTAACATCCTCTTCACAGTTCACACTGCCATCCAGCTTTGTGTCATCCGCAAACTCGCCAGTGTTGCTCCTAATTCCCTCTTCCAAATCATCAATATATATGGTAAACAGTTGCGGCCCCAACACTGAGCCTTGCGGCACTCCACTCGCCACTGCCTGCCATTCTGATAAGGACCCATTCACTCCTACTCTTTGCTTCCTGTCTGCCAACCAATTTTCTATCCATGTCAACATCCTACCCCCAATACCATGTGCTCTAATTTTAGTCACCAGTCTCCCGTGCGGGACCTTATCAAAGGCTTTCTGAAAGTCTAGATACACTACATCCACTGGCACCCCTTCATCCATTTTATTTGTCACATCCTCAAAAAATTCCAGAAGATTAGTCAAGCATGATTTCCCTTTCATAAATCCATGTTGACTTGGACTAATCCTTTTACTGCTATCCAAATGCTCCATTATTACCTCTTTAATAATTGACTTCAGTATCTTTCCCACCACCGAAGTCGGGCTAACTGGTCTGTAATTCCCCGTTTTCTCTCTCGGTCCTTTCTTGAAAAGTGGGATAACATTAGCTATCCTCCAATCCACAGGAACTGCTCCTGAATCTATTGAATATTGGAAAATGATCACCAATGCGTCCACTATTTCTAGAACCACCTCCCTGAGGACCCTGGTAGCCCTTTGTTGGGAGCAAGATATTTTATCATAATCTTTTATGGCTTTGAATATCATCTGATTTCCCCCTAACTTTCTCACCTTGTTCAACTTCTGCCAACTGAACTGCATCGTCACTAGTGACATTCCAGCAAATCTCTTGCATCTTGAGGTTTTGATCTTCTGTCTAGAAATACAGAATGTCCTTATGGTCCAGGGCTCTAAATAATTTCTGTATGACATTTTTATTCTCATCTTGCAGTGAGAGTATTGTATTATTTTTCTGTGTTCCTGGAGTAAATAAAGCTTCTCCGGCTGAGTACTGCCTGGCCATTTCCCTAAGTATTCTAAAATTTGTGATTTTTGTTGTCAATATCATGCTACATGGAAATGTCAGTGATATGTAACTCACACCTGACCTTGAGATGAGCCCATTTGTACTTGCGACAAGCAGAACACCACAAGGCCCTCTTCTGTCCCATCAGGCTGCTGCCCTCTAGCCACCTATAAAGTTTACTTCAATCCTACAAAGCTTTGGCTACTGGCGTGCTCTAGCTGAAACTGATGCTTGTGGTACTCTCCAATTTTGATTTGTTGAAGAAAGCCAGAACATGACTGATATGGAGAAATCTAAATTAAAAGCCGAGGGCACCTGAAAACCCCAACAAGGTGGCAGCATATATGAATAGAGGAACAGGTTTCATGTTTCGGAACAATGAGCCAGATTTGCTTGACCAATGAAAGTAAGAATTTAAGACATAGGGGCATTCCTTTTGACCCCACATGCTTGCTTGTCTTTCACTAAGATCATTGTTGATATTTTGCCTCATTGTCACTTTCCCCATTTCTTGACTTGTTTCCCTCATAAAAATCCATCAGTCTCATTGTGCAAATGAGCTTCAGCAGCCCTCTTTGTTAGAAAATTCATCCAGGTAGGGAAGTTTCTTCACATTTCTGTCTTGAATTGGCAGGTTGAGAATATAACCTTCAATTTTAGCAATGGAGAACATCAGATATGCATGCATCCAACATATATGTGCACTTCTTAAAGGTCATTTTTCATTATTTTAAACTCAAGAGATTGGAGGCCTATCTGTTTAATCTCTCATCGTATGTCAAAATCCAAATTGCTGGTATCTCTTTACAGGTATTAACTTGCAGTGACTTATGCTCAAAGACTTTTGAACACCAATAATATTCGAGAAAAAATTAACAATACTGCATCTTACAATAAAGTGGATGACCTAATATTTTTTGGTGTTATAATCTTCCATTTGGACATATTTATTAAGTGCCTATTTGCAGCCACATCAGCAATCATGGATGTAATGCAACTGATCGTTTCTTCCAATCCATTGACATAGATGGCCCATGAGCTCCAATGGGTTTTCGTCACTGTTTTTATTTGAACTGTCCATATATAAATTCTTGTCAATCGGAGGGTGTCTCAAGTGCTTTAAAGCAAAAGTACATGATATAATGTGGTCATCAAACATCAGGAGAACAGTGAGAAGGTAGCGAATAAAGCAGAGAAGTGCTATGGAATTTTTTTTGCACTGATAGATATATAATTTTGTTTTATTTAAATTAAGTTAAATGTATTTCATGTGAGAAGAGTTTGACTTGTAAATCTATCTAGCCCCTCCCCCCCCCCCCCCCCCCCCCCCCCCCCCCCCCCCCCCCCCCCCCCCCCCCCAATAGAAATGAGTGCCAGATGTACAAATCAAGATCCCCTACTACCCTCTCTTGGCCAGCCACATGCACACCAGTGTAGAAACAGGCCCAATTTGTGCCAGCTACACTGGTCCTTCCTGCTGTGTTTGGTCCATATCCCTCCAAACCTGACCCATCCATGTACTCGTCTCTGTTTTTTAATCATTTGGGTAGTCCTAGCCTCAACTACCTACTCTGGCAGCTTGTTCCATACACCCACCACCCTTTGTGTGGAAAAAGGTACCCCTCGGCTTCCTATTAAATCTTCTCTCCTTCACCTTAAACCTATGTCCTTGATTCAGCAACTCTGGGCCTCTGTCCTTTGTTATTCAAGTTTCTACTGAAGCAATTTCATTGTCCATTACTGATATTTGATAGTGCAGTTTTTCTTCTACGGATTTGCTTGTTTTTCTTATTTGGTAGCCGAGAAAACAGCTAGTATATAACCTTGAATTCATTCCTAATAGATTCTATGTTTGACAGCACAACTATCATCCCTCAATTTTTTGTTTTGCCAGATCATATTATGAGCATTAATTATGAAATATGTCTTCTAATTCAGTGTAGTATCCAAATATTTTGTCCTTTATTTCCTCCATTTGATCTCCTGCCACTCTGACCACTTGCCCAGAATGCATTTTAACAGACTCTGCGTTTCAACATTATATACATATAACAACATAAATTGATGCAAAACTAATATTCAAGCTGTCATTGCATTCTGTTAAATATGGATTCAAAAAAAAATTGGCTGCATACATTTGTGGTGTTATTTTGTTGCAGTTTTGTTTTCCATGGTCAGAAAAATGATGCATTTTCATAGTTCTGCAGTAGAACCACAATCCACCTCCTTGAAATCCTCCCCAATTGCCCAGCTAATTCCTCATGTGCCTGACTCGGCTTTAGAGCCAGTTATAAATAAACTTGGCCTAATAACTGAAAACAAATCTCATTCATGGCAGTGATCCTGTGGTTCCACCATTTTCTATAATTTTAGCACACCATTAAATGTTTTTACAATTTTAACATAAATCCACATATTCTCCATATTTATGACTATCTTGCATTACTAGCATTGTATTAGTTTTATCATATTTCCACATGTATATGCCAAAGATGTATAATAGTTGGTAATGTTTGAGAGGTTGATTATGGCGCATATCAACTCCTACCTCGACAACAACCTCGACCCACTGCAGTTCGCTTACCGCCACAACATATCAACGGTGGATGCGATCTCACTGGCTCTCCACTCCGCTCTGGGCCACTTGGACAACAAAAACTCATATGTGAGGCTGTTATTCATTGACTACAGCTCGGCGTTTAATACGATCATCCCCTCCAAGCTGGTTCCAAGCTCTCAGTTCTGGGTCTCTGCACATCCCTCTGCAATTGGATCCTCGACTTCCTCATCCACAGACCAATCTGTCCATATTGGTGAAAATGTGTCATCCTCGATAACAATCAGCATGGGAGCACCTTAAGGCTGCGTGCTCAGCCCCCTGCTTTACTCACTCTATACTCATGACTGCGTAGCCGGACACAGTGCGAACTCCATCATCAAGTTCGCCAACGACACCACTGTTGTGGGACAAATCACTGAATCATAGAAGTGAGATCGACCGATTGACCAAAAGGTGCCAGCGCAATAACCTGGCTCTCAACACCAGCAAAACCAAGGAACTGATTGTGGACATTGGAAGGGGTAGGATAGGGACCCACAATCCAGTTTTATATCAACGGGACGATGGTGGAAAGGGTGAAGAACTTCCTGGGCATGCGTATTTCCAAAGATCTTTCCTCGTCCCAGCACACTGATGCAATTATAAAGAAAGCACATCAGTGCCTTTACTTCCTGAGAAGATTACGGCGAGCGGTATGTCAAAGAGGACTCTCAAACCTCTACAGGTGCACAGTAGAGAACATGCTGACTGGTTGCATTGTGGCTTGGTTCGTCTACTTGAGCGTCCAGAAACGGGGAAGAATGCAGAAAGTTGTGACCACTGCCCAGTCCATCATCGGCTCTGACCTCCTCACCATCGAAGGGATCTATCACCGTCGCTGCCTTTAAAGGCTGCTAGAATCATCAAGGACCCACACCACCCCGGTCACACACTAATCTCTCCGCATCAGGCTATTAAACTCGTCATCAAACAAACTCTGAACTATAACAGCCTATTGCATTTCATCTGTTTATTTAAGCGTATATATATGGTCTATGCTATATAGACACACTGAACTGTCCTGTATTTTTGCTTACTATATTCTGTTGTGCTGCAGCTAGCAAGAATTTTATTGTCCTATCTGGGACACATGACAATAAACTCTCTTGACGAATTGACTTGGCTTAAATATTGTTGCATTGTTTTATTTAACCCATAGAGTGGCACAGCTGGTAGAGCTGCTGCTTCACAGAGCCAGAGACTCGGGTTCAATGCCGACCTTAGTCGTGTTTGCACGTTCTCCCCATGACCACGTGGGTTTCTTCAGGGTGCCTCAGTTTTTCCTCAATTCCCAAAGATGTGGTAGTTTGTGGGTTAATTGGCCTTGGTGTGGAGGAAGTGTTTGGGGAAAGTGCAAACATTTTTGAACTAATGTGAACAGCAGTCACAGTGAACTGCAGATGCTGGAATCTTGCATAGAAAACAAAATGCTGCAATAACTCAGTAGATCAAGCAGCGTCTCTGGAAAACATATGCCAGCATTTGCTGTTCCTTGTTTTTGGCATCTGTAGAGGATATGAATAGGTGATGTTGTGAGTCGGGGCTCACCTGAACCTGGTGCGTCCATTCTCTCACCATCTTGTCCCCTTCCACTTCAATCCCTCCCTCAGGCTTCACATTTCACTCTTTTGTCCTCATCAACATCCTTTTTGTCTCCTTTTAGCCCCTTTTTATCCAATTGTTCAATCAAAACAAAAGCCTCGCCTGTATCATCTATCGCTTGCTTAGCTTGGTCCATCTTTTCTAGCTCTCTCTCCCACTACAATCATTCTGAAAAAGGGTCCCGATCCGCAACCCCACATGGTCGCATCCATCAGAGATGCTGCCTGATCCGCTGAGTTTCTCCAGCACTTTGTGTTCTAAACTAGTCTGAAGAAGAGTCTCGACCCAAAACATTACCCATTCCCTCTCTCCAGAGATGCTGCCAGTCCTGCTGAGTTACTCCAGCATTTTGTGTTAATGATCAATACTAGATGTGGACTTAGTTGGCCAAAGAGCATGTTTCCATGCTGTTTTTTTTTTTTAATCAATCATATTTAGCTCCAACATCTAAATTCCATGTGTTGTACATTTGCATTACTTCTCATATTTTACTATGTTTACATCCAAGCGAAAGGCATGAATGTTAGTTTCTCTCCAGTTCCCACAAGTGCTTCAGCTCTTTGAAAAATTCCAACTGTTATTTCTCCATCAGAAATTTATCAATCTCCAATTGAGTTTAATAAACCAAGGCAAATTCCTTGAATGTGAATATACTCGGCCAATAAACATTCATTATTATTCATTAAAAATAATTTCAAAATTAAGAAAAAAACCAGGAACATGATTTTAATTATGGGTTAAAATTCCATTTAAAAAAAAGTGACTTTGAAGTGGCTATTTTTTTTATTTAATTGCAGGCACCATATCTGAGGAAGGTTGTGCTGCCTCTGTAGAGGGTCTAGAGGAGGTTTACCAGAATGATCCCAGGAATGAGGAGGTTATCCTATGTTGAGCGTTTGTCGGCACTGGGGGGGATGAATGAATACATCTCCCCCCCCCCCAGTGAATTGAAGCACGGAATAGTGAGAAGCTTGGATAGAGTGGATGTGGAGGGGATGTTTTCACTCGTGGGAGTCTAGGACTAGAGGTCGTAGCCTCAGAATTAAAAGACGTTCTTTTAGGAAGAAGATGAGGAGGAATTCCTTTAGTCAGAGGGTGGTAAATCTGTGGACTTTGCTACAGAAGGCTGTAAGCTTTGTGCAAAGTACATGATAAGTCATTATAGATCATAACGAGTACTTTAATTTGAATACATAGAGACCATCGAAATGAGTACTGTAGGCTCGGAATCGCAAGGTAAAACTAAAAAGCATCATGGCTGCCCGCATGTCACAGGGTGGTGGTGTGGAAAACCTGACATGGATTACGGATCACGTCATCAACAGCAAAACCAGATGGATCAAATCAGCAATATTGTTTCATCTACATCCCCCTTCTTGGGCTTTTGCCCAAGGGGGCAAACATAAAGCATGCCGGAGTAATATGAATATAAAGGTATAAATATTAACTCATCAACAGTAAAGCAATGGAGGATATACTGCCAGCAATTGAGGAAATTCAGAGTGTCTCTGAGGATCCTCCAGTGCTTCTACTCAGCGGCTGTGGAAAGCATCTTGTCCGGAAACATCACAATTTGGTTTGGGAACTGCTCTGCCCAGGACAAGGCTCTGCAGAGAGTAGTGCATTCGGCCGAACGCACTATGGGAACTACACTCACCCCCCTGCAGGAACTATACATCAGAAGGTGCAACTCCAGAGCCAACAAGATCATGGGAGACCCCTTCCGCACCAGCAACAGACTGTTCCAGCTGCTACGGTCAGGCAAACGCCTCCGTTGCCATGCTGTGAAAAAGGAGAGGATGAGAAGGAGTTTCTTCCCAGAGGCCATTAGGACTGTAAACTCCTATCTCACCAGGGATTAACGTTACTGTACCAATTTACTGTTGTGTGGTGTCTTTTTAGAATTGCTGTTTTCTTTTTTTTCCCTCCCGCAAATATGTAATATGTGATTCTGTTTTTTTGGGGGGTTTTTATGCACAATCCGCAAGCATTGCCACTTTTTATTTCACTGCACATCTCGTATGTGACGAATTGACTTGACTTGATAAGTAACATCGGTTATAGTTAGAGTTCAAGATCTGCATCTAGACATAGTCCCCGTATCTAGCCACAGGCTTGCTGACTAGCCTGCACGTGTATGGTACAGGCCTTTAGCTGTGCCCCTCAGGAGATGTTGCCATAGGCACACGGCCTCCATCGGGAGTTTCTTAACAGGCGACGACTCAACCAGCACAGGTTTTGCATGGGGATTTGTCGACAGGCTTTACAGGGGTCTTGTCATTGACACCAGCCCCATGGTCAGTCCTTTTGCAGGTACAGAAACATAGTTCTGATTGCAGAACTGCTCACCATGTGCTGTCACGTGTCCTTCATTCAGATAGTCATTTCCATCCTCTGTCCATAACACATAATCTGGGTCATCTGCATAATCATACTGAACCTGCCATAATGGCACCGGCTCATTTACTGGCAGAGGGTATGAGGTACCCCATGGACCGAAAAATGTCTCGCAAGTTCCTTGACGACTGCTGCAGCGGAAGCTGTGGGGAGCAGATCGATCTCAAACCACCCGGAGTAAGAGTCAACCAGGAACAAGTATTGGTTGCTACACCAGTTGAAAATGGCAGTAGCCACCATAGACCACAGCAAGTCAGTAACCGGGTGTTGCAAAAGGGGCTCTTTCTGTTGATGTTGAGCCATGCTTTTGCACACAGTGCAGGACTGGCACCCTCAGGTGTATATAATTTGACATGGCAGGCCAGAAAAACATGTTCTTTGCTCGTTGCACCGTAGCTTCAGAATCAGGATGACCTCTGTGTACGGTGTCAAAGTACTTCTGTTGGAGTGAAGCTGGGATCACTTCCTTGTGTCCTTGTGAATAAACTGCTGCAAGGGAGCTGAGATCTCGCTGAAGTTAGGAGCAAATTTTCTGGGGTAATTAACCATGCCCAGAAATCTCTGCAGGCCTGCAACATCAGTGGGTGTAGGCATTTCGCTAATAGCCACAGTCTTGGAAGGATCCGCCTTGAGACCATCAGCCATGAAAATATGTCCCACGTAGCTCACCTGGTTAACACAGAACTGACATTTTTGGGGATTCAGTTTTAAGTTCACTTCCCTGGCACGCTCGAGTACTTTCTTCAAGTTGGCATCATGTTGTTCCATGTCTTTCTAACAATGATATCGTCCACGATGATAGCACAAGGGTATCCGTCAAACAGTTGCTCCATGGAGCGCTGAAACACCTCACTGGCTGAACTGATGCCAAACGGCATGATCAGAAATCTGTAGCGGCTGAAAGCAATGCTAAAGGTGGTACGCATAGATGATGCATGATCCAGGTGAATCTGCCAGAAGGAGCTCTTGGTGTCTAATACAGAGAATACCGTTGGCTTACCCATGTGGGCAGCTACCTCATCCATGATACGCATGGGGTGATGGGGCCTTTGAAGTGTGGTGTTCAGGTCCCTCGGATGAATACATGTTAGAATTTCCTGTTTATTCTTCTTTGTAGCAGCCACCATCGAGGACACCCTGTCTGTGAGTTCTGACACAGGCTTGATAACTCTCAATGCCACCATCCTGTCCAGTTCGGCTTTGACGTGGTCATGGTCATAGCTACACTCTGAGCAGAACGAACTTCGGGTCTAAAGAGATAGAGTAAGTTATTGGTAGCTTGCCAAGTTCTTCAGTGAAAAGATTGTGGTGATCCATGAGAATACGCTGTGTGGAATCCGGAACTGGAGTTCGTTGATGCACAGCCTCGCTGATGGTAACCAGTCCCATATCTTTGCAGTGGAAAGTGGAATAACATTGCGGTCGACGACATAGAATCGCAACCCGTATGGTTGATCCCCTAAGTAGCACTGCAGCTTCACAATACTGACCGTATTGACCTCGCTTCCGCCATATGCAAGAAGAGTAACATTGGTCGGTTTTAATAGCTCTGTGTTCCTCAGACGATTGAACTGTTCCCGAGACAGAACATTGCATTGCGCTCCAGGGTCTATTTTCATCTCGATCATTTTATTGTTTACTGGTACAGTGGCCATTGGCTCACTATTCTGCACATTTTGTGCAGGCACACTGCAGAACTATTCCATCGACCTTTGGCCTCTTGTCCATGCTGCTATCGGACAAATCTGACAGTGGCTCAGCCTGCAGAAAATTTATTGGCTGTTTTGTCTGCTCTCGGTTAGGTCGGGATCTGCAACATCTCCAGAAATGGTTTCACCTCTTACAACCATGGCAAACTTGACAAAAGGCAGGGCACTTCTCTCTCTTAGCCAAGCGCCCCCCGCCACAGTTATTACATTCTTGAATAAAACAAGCTGCAGGATAATTAAGCTGTCTCTGCCTTGTTAATTCTTGCCCGGGTTGACTGGGAAATAAGTGAGTGCTCCCAAGCTGACCTTGGAGTGCCATCTGCTGCTGCCTTCGTTGCCTTGGAAACGGAGCTAGCATGCTATCAACCTCTATACTCTAATGTGTACAATAAACCCCCACGTTGGAATGTTGTGCTTGAGTGAGCGTTTGGGCATTGCGAATCCCGCTCATAAGTCTCACAGATTGCGATATCTCTTCCAGAGTTATTGTAGGATCGCGGACAAGCTTTCTTCTGAGCTTGTCATTAAAAAGACCACATACCAACCGTTCTCTAATGAATTCATCTTTGAGATTGCCAAATCTGCAAATTCCTGCAGCCTTCTTTATAGCACAAACAAACGATTTAATAGTTTTGTCCTCATTCTTGTATCTTGAGAAAAAAAATCACAGATGAGTGGATTAGCTTGAGGGTCACACAACTTTCTCTTGAGACACTCTGGTTCATCCGGCAACTCAGCCGGGGTCACGATCGGTGCTCCACCATCGGCAGGGTGATGAGTTATTGCCTCAGCATACACAAACTGTTGTGCTCGTTCGTAAGCTTCCTCTCCTGTGAGGAGAAGGAGCATGCTTGCACGGACCATTGCCGGCGTGTCATGAGAAGTTGAAGCAATGAACAAATCCTTCTGTCGCTCAATGGTTTCCCACCGCTGTCCGATTCTGCTATCAAAAACGAGTGGGTCATGTTTTCTGAAACCAGCCATGTCTGAGAATATGAAAAGGCTTGTAAAGAACAGCCATAAGTCAAACTGAAATCCCACTTCTGACACCATGTGCAAAGTACTTATGATACAGTCATTATATATCATAACAAGTACTTTAATTTGAATACACACAGAGACCATTGAAATAGGTACTGTAGCAGAACTGCCAAGAAGTCCTTGAGCGAAGCATGTCAAATGCAACATTTTGGGGAATAAAACTTTTAAGTCACGAACAGAAGAACATTCTCGTGTTTTATACCTCCTGGCCAAAGTACAGCAAGCGAGGATGTAAACAATTGAGCAATAGTTGAGCTGTTTGACTCCTCCAATACTTACGGTCAATTTGATGGTTCCTTTGATGGACTCCTTTGATGGTTGACCTGCCTCCAGTGTACCGATGACCATATTGGCAACATAACTCCCCACAACATCAGTTGTCTCGACTATTGAGATCCATATTTTGTTGCATGCAATCTTATCTCTAATTTTCTGCGCAACAATATTGAAGTTGCTGTAAACATAATTTTTCCGTAATGATGACTCGCTTGGTCTATGTTCCTCTGTGTATTTCTCTAAAAAAATCCTCTGAGAGGTTTGTTTTCCAATTTCCACAGTGGAATTCCAGCATCAATGAATGCCTTGCACAGATCACTCAAACTCAGATTTGCAACTGGAACCAGCAATAAATGTAGTGAAGAGAGAAGCTTGGGTATTTCACCTGGGTAGTCTACACCCCAGCAATATCAACATTGACTTCTCTAATTTTAGATAGCCCTTGTCGTCTTCCTCTTCCCCCTCCCCCTTCCCAGCTCTCCTTCTAGTCCTACTGTCGCCGCCTTTCCTTTCTTCCCGCCCATCTCCCCCCCCCCCACATCGGTCTGAAGAAGGGTCTCAACCCAAAATGTCGCCTATTCCTTCTATCCATATATTCTGCCTCACTCGCTGAGTTTCTCCAGCATTTTTTGTCTACCTTTGATTTTTCCAGCATCTGCAGTTCTTTCTAAAATAGATCTTGGAGAAGACTGAACCAGCGGGCAGTGACACGAACGAATGAATGAGCGATGGTGGCGCCTTCGGTTTCATTCCGGTGGTGGACGTTTTCTTGTAAGTTATACTATGTTAACACGTTAATAATAACATTAATATTAACGTGTTAACATAGAAAATATCATTGTGATCACGGTACAACTAGAGAAAAATAGCACGATCTTTTAGCAAAACGGCGAAAAAAGTCTGATTTAGGCACTCGATAGTGAAAAGGGCATTATCGTAGTGAAATAATTTTTAAAAAGGCATTCATGGCAAAATCATGGCTCTATTGATGACGAAAGTCGAGGTGCCGTGTTGCAGCACCTGGAAATGTCCCTCGTAAGGCCTTTGCAGTGGCGTATGGCGAGAATCATGCCAGGGTCACCACTGAAGAGGTCCACACATTGGTAAACACTCCGTTTCATAATTAACCAATACAGCCCCGTCGCTCACGCGCGCGAGTTCAACTCCAACTGCCAATCCTTCGAATTCCAACTCCAACAGCCAATCCTTCGAATTCCAACTCCAACAGCCAATCCTTCAAATTCCAACTCCAACTACCAACTCCATCGAGTTCCAACCGCCTAACGGTCCGCCCCCCCTGACTGCGTGATTGGTCGGCCCAGATCACGCCCGGTCCACGTGAGAGTTCGAACCCGACCATCGAAGTTTCGGGAGACAAGTGGCTTGATGACAAAATAGCGCCACAAGATTCTTATTATTTAATGTGGGTTCAGCTGAGTAAGCTTTACTGCCTTTTTCTTCCTTTTGCTTTTGTACAATTGTATATTGCGTGTCCACGAAAAGTACAGCAAGATCTTGGTAATGGGTTCCTTGACCCTGTAGACCTGTGAAAGAAAGGAATACTTAAAGTAGAAGAGCAAACCGTGGAAGACAGGATAAAAAATATCACTGATATGAAGCCAGGTAATGAACAACAGAAACCTGAATTTGAAAGATCATTCTTATTTCTTGAACTAAAGTTAACTTAGAAATGGTTTTTTCAGCGCCTGACCAGAATCTGTCCAGTGTTTTTTTTTTTTTTTTTTTTCCAACCCTTTTTAAATTAAGGATTCTTTTTCTTTAATTATCATAGTGTCATACAGCATGGAAACGGACTCGGCGGCCCTAAATGCCCTTGTCCACCAAGATGCCCCATCTACAATTGTCGTTCTGGCTCACATTTGTCCCATATTCCTTTAAAACTTTCCTATCCATGTTAGACAATAGGTGCAGGAGTAGGCCATTCACCCCATCGAGCCAGCACGGCCATTCAATCTGATCATAGCTGATCATCCCCAAACAGTACCCCTTTCCTGCCTTCTCCCCATATCCCTTGACTCCGCTATCTTTACCTAGCTCTCTCTTGAAAGTATCCAGAGAACCGGCCTCCACCGCCCTCTGAGAAAATGTGTAACCATATTATTCCTGTTTATCTTCCATTGTAAGAACTTTGACATTGCTGATGATTGGACTGTGTAATCTTTTAAAATCTATGATAATGAAAAATATTGTCAATTATTGAGTGTGGGGAGGAGCAGTAAGAGAGAAATTCTTAACAAAGTGGCAACTAAATCGCAGCCCTATCAGAAAAAAAATTACATGCTTTTGGATATTACTACTCTGAACGGAAATGCATGCAGGCGAGTTTGGAGTTTTGAAGACCAAACTTGTTCCAGTTTCCAACATCGGCTTCATTCTTCTTCGCTTCTAAAACCGGAAAATAAACTTGACTTGTGTAGTAGCTATTTGTGACTAATTATTTTGAAAGTGTGATATAAAATAATACCTTGTGTACATATATGATATTGAACATAGGGAGTCAAAATCAAAAACAGTGCACAGATCAACAAGATAATGATTAAATCAAGGAAAATTAATATAGCATCCAGTAAGGTTGGTAGTTAACAAACATGGTCATTAAGAAGGTGGCATGGCCCTTGTGGAGCAGTAAAAAGTTGTGTAAATGATGCCAACAGAATGGAGTTCTATATAACAAAAAATGCTCAATGTGGTTGAAGAAAATATTGCAGTAGCTTGCTATGGACCATGAAATAAAATCCATGAACTATTCAAATAGCAGATCAGGCAGCATCTGTAGTAGGAGAAATTGAGTTAAGCTTTCACATCTGAAACTCTTTATCTTTGCTCTTTGGTGCAAGGTCCTGCACCTGAACCATCAATTTCTCTTTCCATTAATGCTCCTACCTCCTTCCTGAAGTTGTTTCTTTCAGATTTCTAGATCTGCAGTTTTTTTATCTCCATAATTTTGGAATATACCTGAGATGCAATTATTATGCAAAACAGATTAGCCACCTAATGTTTTTGCAATGAAAATGCAAAAATATATGCAACACAATGAAAATGCGAAAATGATTTAAAAAAATAATAATAATAATAATATATTTTATTGTCATTGCACATCAGTGCAACGAGATTTGGTATGCAGCTTCCAACCGATGTCAAAATAAATAAATAAATGTGACATGACCATCTGAGCGAGACAGTCCAGGGGGATGGGGGGCACTCAGCAGGGCCGGTTCAGAGCCGCTTTGGCTCTGGGAATGAAGCTGTTTCTGAGTCTGGAGGTTCGGGCGTAGAAGGCCTTGTAACGTCTGCCGGAGGGAAGTAGTTCGAACAGTCCATTACAAGGGTGCGAGGAGTCTTTATGGATGCTGACGGCCTTCCTGGGGCACCGTGTGTGGAAGAAGCCCTCCAAGCTGTGTCCCAATAATCCTCTGCGCTCTGGACGACGCGCTGAAGAGCTCTCCTCTCCGCCTCCGTGCAGCTGAGATACCACACAGAGATGCCATACGTTAATATGCTCTCTGTGGTGCAGCGGTGGAAGGTTGTCAGCAGCTGTTGGGGCAGACCAGTTTTTTTAATGTTCTCAGGAAGAACAGTCGTTGCTGTGCCTTCTTGACCAGCCAAGCGTTGTTGGTGGACCATGTGAGGTCCTCTGAAATGTGAGTGCCCAGAAACTTAAAGCTGGACACTCTCTCCACACTTTCCCCATAAATGGAGATTGGGGCATATTCTCCATTATTGGACCTCCTGAAGTCAATAATCAGCTCCTTGGTCTTGGAGGTGTTTAGTGACAAGTTGTTACGTGCGCACCAGTCCGCCAGGTTCTGCACCTCCGCTCTGTATTTTGTTTCATCACTGTTGGTGATCAGCCCAATCACTGTTGTGTCGTCTGCAAACTTCACGATGGTGTTGGTGTCGAATGCAGGAACACAGTCGTGAGTGAAGAGGGAGTAGAGCATGGGGCTTAGTACATAGCCCTGTGGTGTGCCGGTGCTCAGGGTGATAGTGGAGGACAGGTGCAGGCCCAGTCTCACTGCCTGCGGTCGCTCCGTCAGAAAGTTCAGGATCCAATCGCATATCGGCGAGCTAAGGCCTAGCTGGTGGTGTTTGGTGGTGAGCTTGGTGGGGATGACCGTATTGAATGCAAAGCTATAGTCAACGAAGAGCATCCTCACGAATGTGCCCTTTCTATCCAGGTGAGTCAGGACAGTGTGAAGAGCCAGAGAGAGGGCATCCTCTGTCGATCTATTTGCCTTGTATGCAAATTGATGAGAGTCCAGCGAGGCAGGTATGCTGGATTTGATGTGGGAGAGGACCAGCTATATATTCACTTAAATTCAAATTGGCATTTATATTTATGTTTTGGGTGAATAGGTTAAGAGAAGTATGATTCCAGCAATTAGTAAATTTATGAATGGGCCTAACTTGAATTTCAACTGAATAGTTCAAAATAGTTAATTTAATGCAATGGACAGCTGCAATCCAGGAAACTGCCATTCACTTCATTGTCTACAGAATTAAATGGTTGACACTTTTATGATGGACATTTCCAAGAGTTTGCAAGAGAATTTAAAAATATACTAGACTAAGTGCAACTCCCCCAATGCAATATTCCACCAATCACCCGTTCCCCCAACGCAACACGTTCCTCCAACGCAATATTCCACCGCTCACGCATAGCCCCCAACTGCGTAGGCGCAGCTCATTTCCCCTCATCACCCAGCACTCCTCTTCATCTTCCCTCTTCTCTCCCCTCTCCTCCCCATCCTCAAAACCTCCCTCAGCTATCCTTTCCCCTACCTTCAGTCTCCCCCTCCATAACTCCTCTCCCGTCGCTATCCCACTATCCCGACTACCCTCTATTCCCCACTCACTTCTTCCCCTACTATTCGCCCTCCGCCACTCTTATTCCTCACTTCCCCCGCTTTCCCCCTCTCCCTCCCTTCCCCTTCTCTACCTCAATCCCCCCCACTCTCCCTCCTCACCAGGTATTCCCCACTCCCTACCTCCTCTCCCTCTATTCCCCCACTCTCCCTTTCTCCTCTCCCTCAATCCCCCCACTTTCCCTCCTCACCTCCCTAGGATCTCAAGATTGCTGGCTTGAGGCGGGTGCTGTCAGGGCGGAGGGGGGCGGGGGGGGGGGGGGGGGGCGGGCGGGCGGAAAGAGAGTCCCTGCAGCCATATTAGGGAGACGGCTTGAGGCGGGAGCTGTCGGGGGGCAGCTGGGGGAGGGGGCAGCTTGAGGCGGGGGCTGTCGGGAGTGGGAGCGTCCTGCAGCCAGGGGAGGGGGACGGCTTGAGGCAGGGAACACCAGCCCAGGGCCCGGGGTGGCAGGAATTAAAGCAGGAAACCTACCCGTGGAGACGTCACTTTGCCGTTATGATGAGGGGGGGAAGATGGCGATCTTCTGAAATGAAATTCTGGAAAGGCCCAAACTGCGCAGGCCGGCGACTCCAGCGTCCCCAGGCCCACAACTAGCGTGGAGAAGAAGCGGCAATCCCAGCTCAACTCCAACCAGGCTAACTGACAGGCCCAGACCCCGCCGACGTGACGCCCCACTGTTGCAATGCCCCCGGCTCCATCGTCGCAATGCCTCCTTGATGGATGCGTAAAACCCCAGCCGGGGGCGTCTGTGGTAGAAGCCAGGGTCGGAAAAGGTGGACGTTGATTTAAATGCGGCCCTCTCCTGACGTCACTCGAAGCTCGTGGAATATTCTGTGTGTGAAACGGGTGCCGACGCGAGCCATCGTTGCCGCCCTCCTCATTGTGACGTCATCAGTCGAAGCTTAAACGGCAGTTTTGTCTTTTTTAAATTTTAATCTCCAATAAGTCGTGAAATAATGCATCAAATCTTAAGGGAAGCTCTCACTGCTTAGAGGGGGGAAATGTGAGCCATAATATGTAAAAAATTTATCGTTACCGTGTAGCGTTTTGGCGAAAATATAAAGGCACACACAAGATGAGAGTTTTAAAGTTATACTAGACTAAGTGGGACCAATTGAGTCCCGTCTGGTCCCGTCAATGTGCGGGGGGGGGAGGGGGCGGCATCACGCCCACGCACACACACACACACTAGCCACCCCACACACACATTAACCCCCCCTTTGATATATTAATATTATTCAATCGCTGCTTTTCCCCATCCTTCGCCCTATCCACTCACGCATAGCCCCCAACTGTGCAGGCGCGGGTGTAGTGGGGGAGTGGTGTTGGCTGCCTTTTCGAGGTGGTGCGGGGGGTGTGAATACCGGGGGGGGGGGGGAGAGTACGAATAACCCAGGGAGGTGGGTCGACAACTGTTGGTTGCCTTTTTGAGCTGGGGGGCCACAGCTAGCGCGGAGAAGACCCCTGCTGGACAGGCCTCACTGTTGCGGTCTCGATACCTCCTTGAAGGCCACGTAAAACCTCAGCCGGGGCGTCGCGGCAGAAGCCGGACAGGCCTCACCGCTGTGGTGTCGAAGCCTCCTTGATGGCCGTGTAAAAGCCCAGCCGGGGGGAAGAGGGTGTGGGGGAGTGTGAATAACCCGGGGGGGAGGTGTGTGAATAACCCAGAGGGCGGGATTTTGAATAACCCGGGGGTGGTTTGAATAACCCGGGGGGTGTGACGTCATTCGAAGTTCGAGAAATATTCTGTGTGTGAAACGGGCTCCGAGCCATCGTACCCGCCCACCTCATTGTGACATCATGAGTGGAAGCTGGTCGTTTTAAAAGGGAGGTTTTTTAAAATAACTTTAATCAGCAATAAGTCGAGAAATAAAGCATAAAATCTTCAATGAAGCTGGTCACTGCCTAGAGGGGAAAAATTGAATCAGCAATGTAAAAATCTTATCGTTACCACGTAGTGTTTTGGGAAAAATACAAAGACACACACAAATACACACGTACAAGATAAGAGTTTTAGTATATTACCAGACCATGTGCACTCCCCCAACGCAACCGTTCCCTATCTGTAGCCCCCACGGGAGGCATGGTCCTCCATCTCAAGCCATTCCCCAACGTCAGATTCCAGCACTCCCCTGCCTCCCTCAGCAGTGGGCTTCAAAATAAATTCCTACTGAACTTCCCCTGCGTGTTGCAATAGCAATTTGCCCATCATCCTCAAGTGAGGTGACAAGTTCCGAGTGTTCCTGTGCCGCAACATTGTATTGAAGTGTGTTGGAAGCTGACAGGAATGATTTTAATGAAAAATGTGAACCAGAATATGTCTGCTCCCCCAACAGTGTGGTCTCCCAACGCAATATTCCACCACTCAGCCGTTCCCCCAATGCAACTTCACCCGTTCCCGAACGTAAGATTCCAACACTCCCCTGCCTCCCTCAGCAGTGACTTAAAATAACTTGTGAAATAGAGGATGAAATCTTCAGTGAAGCTGATCACTGCTAGCCGAGCCATTGTGACGTCATCAGTTAAAGCTGGTCGTTTTAACTTCAAAGTCTTCCGATTTTTAAAAACTTTAATCAGTAATGTCGAGAAATAAAGCATAACATTTTCAATAACGTGCTCTCGGCCTCGGGAAAAATATCAATCAGAATATGTACCACGTAGTGTTTTATGAATATGTAAAGACAACCACATATATATACACACACACATATGTATACAGATACACACATACAAGATCAGACTTTTAATAAGTATATGATGATGATAAACCAAGTGGGACCCGTTGGGTCGTGGGGGGGGGACGGCCTGCGGCGTCACACACACACACGCACACGCACTAACCACCCCCCACACACACTGACCCTCCTCCCCTTGATATTACATTAATATTCTCACCGTTTCCCCATCCCCCTACCTATGCACTCACACATAGCCCCTAAATGCGCAGGTGCGGCTAGGGATGGGGGTAGAGAGTGAGAGGTTGAGGGGGGGGAGGGGGGCAGAGAGGGATGGGAGGGCATAGAGGGAGGGAGGATGTTGGCAAGGGGGGGGGGGGGAGGGGGGGGTGGAGGGGAGCGGGAGATGTGAATAACCCGGGGGGGGGGGGGGGGGAATAATCCGGGGGGGGGTGGGGGGTGTGATGTCACTCAAAGTTTGTGGAATATTCTGTGTGTGAAACAGGCTCTGAGCCGAGCCATCATGCCCACCCACTTCATTGTGATGTCATCAGCGGAGGCTGGTCGTTTTAAAAGGGAGGTTTTTTTTAATAACTTTAATCAGCAATAAGTTGAGAAATAAAGCATAAAATCTTCAGTGAAACTGGTCACTGCTTAGAGGGGAAAATGTGAATTAGAATATGTAAAAATGTAATCGTTACCGCTTAGTGTTTTTGCAAAATTCTAAAAACGCATAGATAGATAGACACAGACAGACAGACAGATAGACAGCACAATATACCTGTAATTCTTACAGAATTAGAGATGTATTCCACAATCTTTCATCTTTTTGATCACACACGTGACTAAGAATGGGCCTAATTTACAGTCATTTTCTCAAATTGTGATCTTATAGAAATAAATAAGTGATGTTTTCACAAATAAACTAGTGCTACCAAACCTGATGGTATACGAGTGACTCCTCTCTTGCTGCTTTTTTTCAGTTCTGAAAATAACCAGAAAGTAGACGTATAACTTCTACTTGTTATCCTACTTTGGAAGGCAGGGAGGGGTGGGTGTAAGGGTCTGGCAAGGCATAAACCTGTACAAATGTTGAGCATCTGTAAACATGCGTTGGTTCCACCCTAACTTTTTTCCACATTATTGAAATACCACCATAATACCATGATTTTCAGATTATTTGTTCAAATAATCTAAAATGCGAAACGTAAAGGCCCCTTACTCCTTTTTCCCCCATCTGTCATCGCACAGGTTTTACCTTTGTCCTAGTGTCAATTTGTTAAAGTAGTATTGGTTTACATTGGCCAGTTGTAAAGGTTTTGCTGCACCTGCTGGTTTAGTTCATTTTTATTCAAAGGTTTCAAAGGTCTTTTATTGTCACGTATTTAAGGTATGGTGTTATGCGAATTACCATACAGCCATTTGAAAAAATAAGCAACAAGACACACAACTATATAAAAGTTATCATAAACATCCACCACAGCATAGCTGCCAAGTAGTACGTTTTTTCCGTATTTCGTATGGAAATGCGGTACGAATACGGAAATACAAATTTGCGTTGTTAAATACGGATTTTTTTTTTAAAGACCATGGATAATCGTTACAATGAGTCCCCGCTGCACCGGCCGTGTTGCAGCAAAATCGCCTTGGAATTTTATATTTTTAAAAAGCTCGGGTTTAATGAGTACTGCAGAAAGATTGGAGTCGTTTATCACTTGATTCAACTGAGACAAAATCGATTTGTTAACTGCCACTGTTAGTACTTGTTAACAGCCAGTAGTTAACACGTAGTTATACAACGTGTTACCAATACATCGATCTGCATTCCTCAGTCAATATAATTGTGTTTTGACCAAGTATTAATGATGCCGAGTTCCTTTGAATAAAATTCACGGGAGAATTTCATAAAACTTACTGTCATTAAGGGCTCCGGACCACGAGCACGGGCTTCTTCCTGCTGTGCAGGTACAGTCATTCATCCACGTTATTTGAAGAAGGAACTGCAAATGCTGGAACAATCAAAGGTAGACAAAAATGCTGGAGAAACTCAGTGGGTGAGGCAGCATCTCACCCACTGAGTTTCTCCAGCATTTTTGTTCACCCACGTTATTTAGTAATTTGTACCTGTCATTTGGGGATGTTATATTAATTTTTTTTAAATAAGTTTATGTGTGTTTTCTCTCTCTCCTTCAAGGTTAGTTCTTTTGTTTGCCTTTATTTGCTTCAGTTTTATTTAATGTTATTTATCACGTGGTTCTAGCTTTTGAACGATTTAAACGTATCGGATTTTTAAAATTCATGTAAACTCATAGCGTCGCCCGAGCACCAAATCCCTTCAGCTGTACCTGCAACTGAAGCTACGGGTGGATTAGTAGACCTTGAAGAGGGATTAACACTTTGTTTTTATGTAGAGGGGTAATAGAGAAGGGTTCCGGATCGCAAGCTCACTGACTGAATGATACAGACGTCCTGACTGAAAATCACACCCCTCCGATCAATTATTTTAGGATAAGCCTTTCTAGCGAACATGCTACTTTTTGCTTTCCCCATTTTCAAAATATAGAATTTTGAATTTGGCGTTTGATTGGTACAAGGAGACTACAAAGCTCGTAATATCTATTTTACACACTGTAACTTTCTACATTTCTACTTTTGAGTATGTATGTGGCAATTATGGCTCATGGAATTTTCTCCCACACTACTTGTTATATTCCTAACAACATATTTAAATACGTGAAATTTTCAATCCTTCCCGACCCCTTAAAAAATGCCTGAAGAAGGGACCCGACCGTAAACGTCGCCCAGCCATTCCCTCCGTAGATAGACACAAAATGCTGGAGTAACTCAGCGGGTCAGGCAGCATCTCTGGAGAGAAGGAATAGGTGATGTTTTGGGTTGAGACCCTTCTTCGGACCCTCCATAGATCCAGCCTGACCTGCTGAGTTCTCCAGCACTGTTGCTTAGCATTTATTAAAATGTTATTGGTGGAAATGTACATATTCCATAATGTTATTGGATATATGAATAGATTGATATTTTGAGGCATTCAATACATTTTGGTTAGAAATCAAGACATTTCGTCATCTGAACTGTTTTTATTTTAAAATGTATAGATAATTTCTTTCATTATATAATTAACATTAACGTTTCTTTTTATTGCAGCTGATACTTGAGACATGAACATTGAGAATTATTGAGAAGTTGTAGAAATGACTTCAGCGCCGGAAGACAGTTATATTAATCAACAGAAATACTTTGCAACTGGAGGAGTGCATGGCGACCTTAATATGTCAACTGCAGTTTCAAATGCAGCCATGACCTTTGATGGCTCAAAAAGTTTGAGCAATCTTCTCAAAGCTAACTCTGATAACTCCCGGTGGAAGCCAGTAGAAGACAACATAACCTGTTCCCAGAATCAGAAGGATGGTGAAGATGACGATGATGTTGTTTTCATTGAACCTTCCCAATCTATAAATTGTTCTTCTACCTCGCACACAAGTAAAAGTAATGTCTCACTCGCAGTGTTGGAAAATCCAGAATCTATAGGAAGTGAAATGAACCTATCGCTGCCACCAATAGGAAAAGATTTTGTGTCTTCTGTGGAGCCCATCATTATTGATGACGAAGAAGAAGGAAATCCTGAGCAAGGAAAAGTTGGCAGTATTAGCACATCTGGGAGGTGTGATGAAAGTAATGGATTTGGTGAACCAACTGAAATTGATTTTGCAACATCTGACTTGGGCAATCAAAAAGTTGGTTTACGTAATATCGATGTCCAGTACGTTGATAATCAGAGTTTATTCAGTAGTACAAGTTTGGAGAGTAACAATTTAAATTGGGATGATAGAACAGGAACAAAGGAAGTTGACTTGAATGAATGCCATTCTTTGCACACAACATTGCCTTCAAATCCCAGGAGAGAAAATATCTTGTCGACAAATGGAGGGGAAGCATTAAATCATGGTATAAGTACTGAGCCTGACTCTGAGATACAGATAACCTGTGTCACCACTTTAGATGCCAGTTCAAAGCCAGTCATAAATGAACCACCAGCGCAGCATTCTGGGGGAATGGATTTAGATTTAATGATTTGCAATGTAACATCGCTTCAAGATCAGAAATTTGAAGGTGTCGCTGAGGGAGTTCAGAAACAAGCTTTTCAAGCTGGCATGGGAGCTTCTAACTCTGATAATATTATGGATGCTGTTGGAGATGGATTTCTGAATGGAGAGTCTATGCTTTTGACATCACAACATAAACTTGGTGAGTACTTTGTTAAATAAGTGTGTGCTCATGGATGAACATCTTACAAATACTCAAACCATGAATTGGTAAACATCTGTTTCAGCAGTTAATGATTGACTGAGTTTAAAGTAAGATCTAAGGTTCAAAGTATATTTTGAGGTTCAAAGTCAGAACCAAACGGATGAGACAACTGGGTTTCATTGCATCTGTAAATAGTTGCGGGTTGTAGGTTAGATCTAATATTTACAAGATGTGGCCAGATGGAAATCCAGGTAATGGTCAGAAAAGGGCGAATATTCTATTCCGGAGCAAAAGGCAACATATGAATGTTAAAATGTTGTTTAGGGTTTGTACCCAAATGTTGATTTGATGGATGGGAAATGGTGGGATATTGAATGCTGGTTGTGGAATATGTAGGAAGGAACTGCGGATGTTGGTTTAAACTGGAAATAGACACAAAAACCTGGAATAACTCAGTGGATCATAGCATCTTGAAGAAATGGGATAGGTGACGTTTCGGGTCGAAACCCTTCTTCAGACTGAGAGTCGGTGAAAGGGAGATGAGAGATATAGACAGTGGTATAGAACAAATGAATCAAAGATATGCACAAAAGTAACATACCATTGTTAGCTGTGGCCTGGGTGAAAACGAGTTACAGATGATGAGACAATAAGACTGCTTTGAAGTTAGTACAATGACAGAGCTGCCAAGTTGTAGGGAAATGCGATAAGAATATGGATGTACGGATTTGCTTTGTAAATTACGGATTTTAAAAAAATCAGCCCAACTCTGTTTCATCTTGCTGCTTAAATGCAAGGATATTAAAAGTCATACTGTAACTAAAAATTATAGCAGATTAAATCTATTAGTATTTTAAATTTCAAGATCTGGATGATTATTTTTGTAAGCTTTGATCTGCCTGGCTCGCTAGAGGTTTAAGCAACGCTGTCAGTTTAGCGCTTGGGAATTTAAACGAACAGCGCGATGGGTTCTAATTATAGCGCTACCAGCTGAAGTGCTATTGCACCTTCTCCCTCCCCAAACAGTCTGTGACCCATAACGCTGTGGCTATAGCGCTATGTGTAAAAGCCACAGCGTTATGGGTCACAGACTGTTTGGGGAGGGAGAAGGTGAGAGGGAGGGAGGGGGAAAAAAAGGATGGAGAGAGGGAGGGAAACAGAGGAAGGAGGGAGAATGAGCGAGGGGGGAGAGAGAGAGGCTTCCAAAATGGCTTCTACATCATCATCCGGTGCTAAAAGCAGGAAGCAGCCGTTCAATCAGAAGTAAACAAAGAGATGGCAATGAATGCACTGTTAAGTAAGGTGCTTAGAAGATATGTCAATTGGTAGCAAAGTTATGCAGTCTTGTACTCTTACATGGGTATGATCACACAAAAAACAAAAAAAAATTCAGCAAAATGGTACCACGTAAAAATACTGATTTCCTCAGCAAAATACTGATTTTCAGGCACTAGAATACTGAAATGCTCTGACAAAACTTGGCAGCTCTGCAATGACTTGGGTGGGGGAGCGACGGAGGGAAGGGGATGTAAGGGTTACTTGAAGTTAGAGAAATTAACATTCCTACTATTAGGTTGTAAGCTACCCAAAGGCAGCTAATTTCCTTGTCCCCTGACTCTCAATCTGAAAAAGGGCCTCGACCTGAAACGTCACCTATTCCTTTTCTCCAGAGATGCTGTCTGACCTGCGATGTTACTCCATCTTTTTGAGTCTATCGCTGGTTGTGGAATGTCAGGTCGGAGAAACGTCTTAAATGTTCAATAGGACATCCTTGTGGTGGTGGAGGATGCTATTTGAGACTGGCATCTAACCTGCTGCACAGATTCCAAAGCTTATTAAAAGCTTGGCAGTGGAGGATAATACATGTTTTGTACTGAATTTTAGTGCCTTGATAGATTGAGGCTAAGCAGGTGGCTTTTACAGGCCAGGTAATGAGTAGTTGTATAAGAGGGAACTGCAGATGCTGGAGTATCGAAGGTTACACAGAAAAGCTGGAGAAACTCAGCGGGTGCAGCAGCATCTATGGAGCGAAGGAAATAGGCAACGTTTCGGGCCGAAACCCTTCTTCAGACTGATCGGGGGTAGGGGTGGGTGGGGACAAGAAAGGGAAAAGAAAGGGAAAAGGAGGAGTAGCCAGAAGGCTGGAGGGTGGGAGGAGACAGCAGGGGAGCTGAGGAAGGGTGTTTGTGAGAGCATAAAGAAACATTAAAATACATTTCAATTAACTTTTATCATTGTCCTGAGAGAGTTGGGTGATAGTAAGTGCCTGCAACTTTGTGCAGATTGAAATGGTTTCTTATAGTTAACATTGCTTCCTTTCGGCAGTCTTGTTCATTGATATATGTCAATAAATTGGAGATGGGTTGGAAATTTTATTTTATTCGCTTACAGGATGTGGATGTCACTGCTCCTCCCCTTCCTCAGCTCCCCTGCTGTCTCCTCCCACCCTCCAGCCTTCTGGCTACTCCTCCTTTTCCCTTTCTTTTCCCTTTCTTGTCCCCACCCACCCCTACCCCCGATCAGTCTGAAGAAGGGTTTCGGCCCAAAACGTTGCCTATTTCCTTCACTCCATAGATGCTGCTGCACCCGCTGAGTTTCTCCAGCTTTTCTGTGTAACCAATGAGTAGTTGTATATGTGAGTTTATATTGGGGGTATGATTCTGCTAACAAAGCCTAGCAAGTCAATGTGTATATGAAATGGCATTATTTAAGGCTGAAGAGCCTACTTCATTCTACTCTGAAGTGGAAGTTAGGTTGATAGCTCTGGGAAGCATTCTGTCTTGGGTGTTTGTGAGAGCATAAAGAAACATTAAAATACATTTCAATTAACTTTTATCATTGTCCTGAGAGAGTTGGGTGATAGTAAGTGCCTGCAACTTTGTGCAGATTGAAATGGTTTCTTATAGTTAACATTGCTTCCTTTCGGCAGTCTTGTTCATTGATATATGTCAATAAATTGGAGATGGGTTGGAAATTTTATTTTATTCGCTTACAGGATGTGGATGTCACTGCTTGCATTTTTTAAAATCCCTTTATTGACCCTTTATTGACTAAACAGGCAACCAGATTGGTGGGTCTGGAGCCGTGTTTAGGCCAGACCAGGTAAGGATGGCAGATTTCCTACCAGAAGGACCAATGATGCAGATGAATTTTACTAAAACAAATAGTTTCATGGTTGCCACTGGCGAGACTAGCTTTTTGTTTTGTTCCGAACCTTTAAAAAAAAATCCAGCTCTGGGTAGAATTAACTGTCTCAGAATCAATGACACTGTTTACTACCAAAACCTCTAAGCTTGTAACAATATCTTGCAGAAAAGACTCAAAGAGCTGGAGCAACCAGGACCTTTCTACATATCTTACAGAAACGTTCTCTTGCTCAGTAAACAATAAAGCAAGTGAAGTTTATTTAAAAAAGAAACAGCAGCAAACAAAACCAAAATCTCTGAAGCAATTAAATATTATCACGATTGCTTTCCTGCAGTGGTGTGTTTTGAACTTAAAATGGAATTTTGCCACCCATGTCACTGGTTTTTATTAAATAGCAAAGTGGGCAAGTGAGTTGATTGGAGCAAATAAATGCAAGTAATAAAAATAGAAGTGTGCTTCTCTTGCAAATTAACGCACTGCTATGCCATAAAACAGTAAAGCACTTAAACAAGTCCTTTGGCCTCCATTTTTTTCAATTACATTTACGTATTGGGGCCAGGACGGGCATCGGAGATGTTAACGCCCAGGAACTTGAAGCTGCTAACTGAATTTTGCCGTGTGAAGGTTTATAAATAGCATAGGAGAGCTATTTAATGACTGAAAAGTGGTTAAATAACCAAAGGTAATTTGAGAAAAAAAATGTGTTGAACATTTGAAGGCTTTCATTGGAAATATTTCTGAGACCGGAAAGTTAAAATTAAGGACGGGCTTGACTTCACCTCAAAGTACTTCACACGTGCGCGAACTGGATGAAAAGTTCAGAGGCACAAAACTGAGCTGCAATAACATCATGATTGGTGCTTGGTGTAATTAGGCCATTTCCCTTTCTATGTATTCCTCTTTCCACATCTCGTTATTTATATGTGCAATAATACTGTCTTTAGAAATAATTAGTGTACAGATACTTGAATTTTGTTGATTGGACATATAAATTTTGTGAATTATGTATAATTAAATATCCGTTCATTAGGACGTACAGCCAAACATTTTTTCAACAAATTTGAAAAGCAATAGAAATTGCTCGTTATCTTCTCGTGAGAAATTGGGTACAATGCACATGGTCTACATACAATTAAGCTCAAAAGTTACAACAAAGGGCAATATTAGCAAGTTCAGGATGAAACATGCGTACTGTTCATTGTAATTGTAATTAATTAGCCAAGTATGTAAAAACATACAAGGAATTTCATTTGCCGTACAGTCATACCAAAAAATGCACCTCTTTTCACGTCTGGCCCCAATCCGTTTTAAAGGCATGCAGACGGCTGACGCCCATTGTGTAAATTGAAAGTGGTCCAGTTTTCTTCCCACATTAGCATTTTGTTAATTTGAAAAAAACAAATTATGTTTTGGCTTTTCCAATTTTCTTTTCCTCCCCTATATGTCAATCTGAAATTTTGTTCTGAAGAAGTTCAAAGGAGATTTTCAACAATGACTCCTAGCTTAAATATTGCCTGTCCAATTGAGAGAATGGAACTGCATGCAGTTTTGGAGAAAGATGCAATAGTGATATTTAGAAGAATTTGGCTAGACACATACATACGCAGGGAATGGAGGGAAATTGATTATATGCAGGCAAATTAGTTGATCTTGGCACCATGTTTGGCACAGATATTGTGGGCCAAATGACTATTCTTGTACTGTACTGTGGGCTGTGTAACTTGTGTAACCAGTGAACTGGCATATTTGAAAAGAAATTGTGCTTCAATTCATTCTAAATTATTCTGCTAATATAATTTGGTCTTTTTTTCCATTCCCATGGCTCCTCCACATTTCTTGTATAACTGCAGTTCACTGTAGTCCCCAGATCTTGTTCTGAACATTTTTTTTTAGTATGGCTCTCCATCGTACATCTAATAATGTGTTCTTTACCCACATGTGGTCTCACGCCCAGAGTAGGTTAATCGAGGACATACGTTTAAGGTGAAGGGGGAAAGGTTTAATGGGAATCTGAGGGGTAACTTTTTCTACAATGGGTGGTGGGTATATGGAACAATCTGCCAGAAGAGGTAGTTGAGGCAGCGATTATACCAACATTTAAGAAACTGTTAGACAGGTACATGGATAGGACAGCGTTGGAGGGATTTGGACCAAACTCAGGCAGGTGTGTGGACTAGTGTAGCTGGGACTTGTTGGCCGGTGTGGGCCTGTTTCCACACTATATCACTCTGACTCCATGTATGACACTCCATCTAACAAAATGGCATTTGTTATTGTTTTCCCATTCCCTAATGCATCTGAATATTATATTCTACTACTATTTTAACCACTAGATCAGCTTATATAGCATATGAACTCTGACCTTGTGCCCCAACAGGATATTCCAAATTATTAAAATAGTAAGCAAAAGATAATTGACAGGACAGGAATATTGGAGGGCAAGAAAATATCCTTCCTCTAATTAGTTCCTTCTCACCAGACACTAACATGATGTGCCAAATGACTGCCACCTGCACTATAAATGTCTGTGATGATGTTACTCAAGTGCTTCCTGACGACTGTTGTCTGAAGCATTTGGAGGATCAGTTGGTTCTGCATATCAAATTACAGCTGATCTGTGACCTTCTCTCTTCTAAAAGTAGTATTCAGTTATTGTTTTAATCGTGATCACTAGAAGTCCAATTTTAAAACTTGACTGAATTTTGTTCTTGGCAGCAAATGATATTTGCTTCAAATGACAATTGCCTACAAACTATTCATTGGATTTTCAGCCAAGATTTCCCTGACTAATGTTGTTTCCATCAAGGTGTCTATATGGGGAGAAGACAGGAACGGAGTACTGATTGTGGATGATCAGCCATGATCACATTGAATGGCGGAGCTGGCTCGAAGGGTCGTACGGCCTACTCCTGCACCTATTTTTTATGTATCTATGTATGCGATCTCTTTTGTTTATGAGCAGAGATGGTTACTGCGGGATTCTTCAGTTAATCAAAGTGGAAAATATCCTCTTGAAGAAAGTGGTTAAAAACAGGAAACCTAAATTCAACTTTAATTTCCTACAAAAAGAAAATTCTGAGAAACATCTCTTCCTAAAATGCCTTTTAAATGAGCCCAGGTTTGTCACTGCTGTCACAGTCTTCAGTAAGGGTGAAGAGAAATGCAGGCCAAAGTATACAATTAGCGTTCCTGGACTGGAAACCATGGATGAACCATGAGGTCCATTCCTAGGTTAAAAAAAAAGTATCCCAAGAGGTTCAAGAAATCTATTTGTGGACTTCGCAAAGGCATCAAGGATGGCAAGGAAATTCTGAACTAGTCTAGAATCTTAGGATAGCCAGGCGGACGCCTTTCAATTGTGTAAAGATTTTGTACAAAATAAAGACTGGTATCATGGTAACAACACATCCCTCCTTGACTAGCTCAACGCATTCATTGTTCGTTTCTAGCAGAAGATTGGGTGAATGATGTCATCTGCCCTGAGAGCCTCGGGTGTGCCCGCATCCACAGTTACTGTAGCAGATGTCAGATCAGCCTTCCAGAGAGTGAACCCATGAAGAGCAACTAGCACAGATGGAGTCCTTGGCTGCATGCTTAGAACCTGTACAGGCCAATTGGCAGGACAGTTCACTGACATTTTAAACCTCTTTCTACCCTATTCTGCAATTCCCATCTGCTTAAAGACCGCAACCATCCCAGTGCCAAAGAAAAGCAAAGTAGTGTGCCTTCTAATGACTACTGTCCAGTGACTTTGACGTCCACCACCATGAAATACTTCGAAAGGCTGATCATGGCATGTAACTCCAGCCTCATCCATCCTTGATCTACTGCAATTTACCACAGACTCAGGAACATCACCTTCCCTGTTGTTACCTGACTACTGAATAGTCCTACCATAAACTAGAATGTAGCTCCAATCTTCCAACCTACCTCAAGCAACAAAGGCAGCAGCAGATAGCACCACAAGGTCAGCTTGGGAGCACTCAGGCCTTATCTTCCAGTTAACCCAGGCAAGAATTAACAAGGCAGAGACATTTTAATTATCCTGTGGCTCGTTTTATTCAAGAATGTAATAACTATGGTGGGGCGCACTTGGCTAAAAGAGAGAAGTGCATTGCCTTTGGTCAAGTTTGCCACGGGTGCAAGAGCTGAAACCATTTCTGGAGATGTTGCAGATCCCGACCTAACAGAGAGCAGACAAAGCAGCCCATAAATTTGCTGCAGGCTAAGCCCTTGTCAGATTTGTCCGAAAGCAGCATGGACAAGAGGCCAAAGGTCGATGGAATCGTTCTGCAGGCACATTCTATTATCACACTAAATGTGCAGAATAGTGAGCCTATTGCCACCGTAACAGTAAACAATAAAGTGATTGAGATGCAAATCGACACTGGAGCGACAAAGGTGCAGTGCCACCTAGGGGATCAACCATACAGGTTGAGATTCTATGTCGTCGACCGCAATGTTATTCCACTTTTAGGCTATGATGCCTGCAAAGGTATGGGACTGCTTACCTTCAGCAAGGCTGTGCGTCAACTAACTCCAGTTCCGGATTCCACACAGTGTATTCTCATGGATTATCATGATCTTTTCACTGAAGAGCTGGGCAAGCTACCAATAACTACTCTATGTCTTTAGACCCGGAGGTGTGACCTGTGGTTCGTCCTGCTCAGCGTGTACCTACTGCCATGAGAGACCAGGTCAAAGCCGAACGGACAGGATGGTGGCATTGGGAGTCATCACGTCTGTTTAAGAACCTACAGACTGGGTGTTCTCGATGGTGGCTGCTGCAAAGAAGAATAAACAGGAGATTCGTATATGTATTAATCCGAGGGACCTGAACACCGCACTCAAAAGGCCCCATCACCCTATGCGTACCGTGGAGGAGGTAGCTGCCCACATGGGTAAGCCAACGGTATTCTCTTTATTAGATGCCAAGAGCTCCTTCTGGCAGATTCCCCTGGATGATGCATCATCTATGCGTACTACCTTCAGCACTGCTTTCGGCTGCTGCAGATTTTTGCGCATGACGTTTGGTATCAGTTCAGCCAGTGAGGTGTTTCAACGCTCCATGGAGCAACTGTTTGAAGGATATCCTTGTGCTATCATCATGGACGATATTATTGTTAGTGGCAAAGACATGGAACAACATGATGCCAATTTGAAGACGGTACTCAAGCGTGCCAGGGAAGTGAACTTAAAATTGAATCCCCAAAAATGTCGGTTCCATGTTAATCAGGTGAGCTACATGGGACATATTGGTCTCAAGATGGATCCATCTAAGACTGTGGCTGTTAGCGAAATGTCCAGACCAACTGATGTTGCAGGCCTACAGAGATTTCTGAGCATGGTTAATTACCTCGGAAAATTCGTCCCCAACTTCAGCGAGATCTCGGCTCCTTTGCGGCAGCTTACTCACAAGGACATTGCCTGGACATGGCACGAACAGCAGCAACATGCTTTTGACACTCTAAAACGTCAGATGTCGTGTCCACCTACCGTGGCTTATTACGATGTCAATAAACCTGTTACTTTGACCTATGACGCATCCCAGTACGGCCTCGGTGCAGCATGTCTGCAGGATTAGCAACCTGTTGCTTATGCTTCCAGGACGATGACGGACACGAAGACGAGGTATGCGCAGATCGAGAAGGAATTACTGGCAGTGGTCTTTGCATTCTAGTTTGCAGTGGTCTTTGCAAATTCAACCATTACATTTTTGGCAAGGCTGTTACCGTAGAGACCGACCACCAACCTTTTGGTTACCATTTTAAACAAGCCTATACAAGCTGCTCCGCCGCGTCTGCAAAGAATTATGCTGCCGCTCCAGAAGTATGATATCTCTCTCACTTACAAGTAGCATAAGAACATGTATCTGGCTGTCACCTTATCCCGTGCTCCCAGGAGGTCGAGCGCCCAGCACACATCAGAAATAGACTCTTTTGACGTGATGGCATTTAATTTCACTTATCCTTTCACATCTGGATACGTTGGTGGTTCGCTCGACAGAAGATGCCATCCTGCAGATGCTCGCCTCAGTCATCAATCACGGATGGCCTGGCAAGCAGCATTCGCTTCCGCTTGCCAGGCCATTGAAGGTGGGGTTATCAAAAAGGGCCACAAGGCCGTGATCCCGGCTTCACTCCAACAGAAATATTTTGACGCCGCACACAGAGGTCATCCTGGCTCTGAAGCTACGGAGCATGTTTTCCTGGCCTGCCATGTCAGATTATATACGCCAGAGGGTGCAGTCCTGCGCTGTGTGCAGCAGCAAGGCTCCACATCAACAGAAAAAGCCCCTTTTGCAACACCCGGTTCCTGACTTGCCGTGGTCTATGGTAGCTACTGACATTTTCGACTGGCGTGGCAACCAATACTTGGTCCTGGTTGACTCTTACTCCAGGTGCTTTGAGTTCGATCTGCTCCCCACAGCTTCCGCTGCGGCAGTCGTCAAGAAGCTTGCGCTGCATTTTTCGCTCCATGGGGTACCTCAAACCCTCGTGTCTGACGATGGTGGCCAATTCACAAGCCAGCACTTTAAGGACTTTGCAAAGGAGTGGGACTTCAAGCACATCACCAGCAGTCTGGAGTACCCCCAGTCGAACGTGCAAAGGAGCTCATGGAGAAGTCCAGCAGGGCTGGGTCTGACGTATTTTTGGATCTTCTCAATCTCCGCAACATTCCACGTGATTCCACACTCTAATGTTCGCCGGCTCAGCGACTCATGTACAGACAGACGACTACTCTTCCAGTCTCAAAGCAGCTGCTCCAGCCACAGGTCTGCGAGCCGAGGTGCTTTGGGCACGTCTGCAGCGTAAAAGACTGACGCAGAAGGCGTACTAAGTCCATTCTAGTTGTCCTCTCCAACCATTGTCGGAGTGCCAGGTGGTCCATCACCAAACCCAGGGGTATGGCCTTATGGCACGGTCAAGAAGGTGTGTCTGGAACCAAGGTCTTATTTGATTCAATCTGGCGGAGGTCTCTCCAGATGAAACCGACGACATATCCCGCCAGTGAGGCAGGTTCAGTATGATTATGCAATGACCCAGTTGATGTGTTATGGACAGAGGATGGAAACGATTATCTGAATGAGGGACATGTGACGGTAGCCTGGACATAGGGCGCGTTGAATCAGGAGTTCAAATTGGCATGTAGTAAAAGTAATGCTGTGGTTGTTATGGGAGATTTCAACATGCAGGTAGACTGGGAAAATCAGGTTGGCACTGGACCCCAAGAAAGAGACTTTGTAAAGTGCCTTTGTGATGGATTCTTTGAACAGCTTGTATTGGAGCCTACCAGGGAGAAGAAAATTCTGGATTTAGTGTTATGTAATGAACCGGATTTGATAAAGGACCTCAAGGTTAATGAGCAATTAGGAGGCAGTGACCATAACATGGTTAGGTTTAATCTACAATTGGAGAGGGAGAAGAGTAGATCGGAGCTGTCAGTGTTACAGTTGAATAAAGGGGACTATGGAGCCATGAGGGAGGAGCTGGCCAAAGTTGACTGGAAAGATACACTAGCAGGGATGACAGTGGAACAAAAATGGCAGGTGTTTCTAGGAATAATACAGAAGGTGCAGGATCAGTTCATTCCTCGGAGGAAGAAATATTCCAAGGGGCGAAAGGGACGACCATGGCTGACGGGACGTCAGGGACAGCATAAAAATTAAAGCGAAGAAGTACAACGTAGCAATGATGAGCGGGAAGCAAGAGGATTGGGCAATGTTTAAAGAACAACAGAAGATAACTAAAAAGACAATACGGAGAGAAAAGATGAGGTTCGAAGGTAAGCTAGCCAAGAATATAAAGCAGGATAGTAAAAGCTTCTTTAGGCATGTGATGAGGAAAAAGTTAGTTAAGACCAAAGTTGGACCCTTGAAGACCGAAAAAGGTGAAGGAAATGGAAGATGAGTTGAACAGGTACTTTGGATCTATCTTCACTAAGGGGGACACAAACAATCTTCCTGATATAGTAGTGGCCAGAGGATCTGGGGTGACGGAGGAACTGAAGGAAATCCACATTAGGCAGGAAATGGTGTTGGATAGACTGATGGGACTGAAGGCTGATAAATCCCCAGGGCCTGATGGTCTGCATCCCAGGGTACTTAAGGAAGTGGCCCTAGAAATCGTGGATGCATTGGTGATAATTTTCCAATGTTCTATAGACTCAGGATCAGTTCCTGTGGATTGAAGAGTAGCTAATGTTATCCCACTTTATAAGAAAGGCGGGAGAGAGAAAACGGAATTGTAGACCAGTTAGCCTGACATCGGTGGTGGGGAAGATGCTGGAGTTAATTATAAAAGATGAGATAGCCGAACATTTGGATAGCAATAACAGGATCGGTCCGTCAGCATGGATTTACGAAGGGGAAATCATGCTTGACTAATCTTGTGTAGGGGGTGGTTAGTGTGTGTGTGAGTCGCACCTACCCCCCAAGCTGCGCGTTGAGGTGACACTGATCTAGTATACTATTAAAACTCATCTTGTTTTTATGTGTGTGTATGTGTCTGTATGATTGTATTTTCAGCAAAACGGTACACGGTAGCGCGGTAGCAAAATCTTACTCAGCTTTTTCCCGTCGCCGGTCTAATCATTTCCTTCAGATTTGATGTTATATTTCACGCTAGGTTTAAAAAAGCCAGATATTTACTGTTAAGATTCTTGCTGCACCAGCTTCCAACAGACTTCGATACAAAGTTGCAATACAGAAACACTGCTTCCACCAAGTTCTCACTTGAATGGGATATCACAATCCTCCACGCGATTTTTGCAACAATGTTGCCAGCGTACAACACTTACTCCAGCTCCTGGCAGGACAGAAGGGGGAGTGTGAATTGACATTGCAATTGGGGAAGTGCAATTGGATTTATTTTTTTTTAAGTCCAGTGCTGGGGGAGGCAGGGTAGTGCTGGAATCTTATGATCGGCAGCGGGTTGAGTTGGGGGACCATGCCTCCCATGGGGGTTACGGGTTAGTGATGCAATATTGTGTTGGGGAATGGGTTGCATTGGGGGACCAGGCCTCCCGTGTGACAGGTTGGTCTAGTGTATTTAATGCGGTCTGCCAGAGCTATCTCCTGGCCCCTTTTTGCCCTTCTGATTTCTTTTTTCAATTTGCTCCTTAGTTCCCAAAACTCCTTCAAGGATACACTTGATCCCAGCTATCTATACCTGTCCCATGCGTCCTTTTTATTCTTAACCAATTTCTCTCATCAGCCAAGCTTCCTTACATTTGCCCGCCTTGCCCTTCACTCTAACAGGGACATGCATATCCTGAGCTTTAGTCATCACACTTTTAAAAACATCCCACTTGGCTGATGTTCCTTTCCCCTCAAACAACCTGCTCCAATCAACTCGAGCGAGACTTTCTCTCATACCCTGAAAGTTAGCCTTACCCCAATTTAACATTTTAACACGTGAGACCTCTCTGTCCCTACCCATAACTATCTTAAATATGTCTCTAACATATTTCCATTTTCAGAATGCATCTTGTAAGCTACTGCTTTGACCAAGTTTCTTTTGCCTTATCCTAATCCCTTTGCGTGCTTGTGTGATTTTTTTTTACTTAATTGTGATCTCGTGAAGCACTGAGGGATGCTGTCACCAACGGTAGACCTAAAAAGCTGGTGTAACTCAGCGGGACAGGCAGCAGACAGCTTCCTACACCATATTAATTGGTGCTGTCTAAATGGAGGTTGCTATTACGGAATGCTTCCTGTGGAATACAGGCTGAGTATCAACAAACAATTACTGGGTAGTTATCACTCAGTAGCCTTTTCCATCATTTTGATAGATTGTCCAGATGAGGTCAACCACAATTGGAATCTTTCAAATAACTTAATTATGGTTGATATTAGTGTTTCTGAGCAGTAGTCATTGAAAGCGATCACTTTATTCTTCTTGGGGACTGGAATGATGAAGGTTTTCTTGAAGCTGATAGGGACCTGATTGCTGCACTATATTGATACACTACATAGAAACACTTGCTGTTCCAATGAAATCTGTGTTTAGAATTTGATATCCAGAGTAAGGTAGCAAGTTATTTTCCTGCGTATATTGGTATAGCCATATTAGCCAGGTTCTTTTGACAGTCACTGTTCCAGCCGTTGGCTGCCAAATACCCAATCATAGAGCCATACAGTATGAACACGGGGCCTTCAGTAACCTATCCATGCCAGCCTGGTTTTATATCTGAGCAAGTCCAATTTGCCTGAATTAAGCTTGTATCTCTCGCAAACTTTACTATCAAAGTGTCTTTTAAACTTCACCATTATACCCTTTCCTACACCTTCCTCTGGCAGCTTGTTCCATGCATGCACTACCCTCTGTATAAATAAATTACCTCTCAGGTCTTATTTTAAATAGTTCCACGCCCACCTTAAATCTGTGTCCTCTAATTCTGGGCTCCTCTACCCTGGGAAAAAGTCTTAAGATCTTTCCTATGCCGCTCATGATTTTGTATAACTCCATTAAGTCACTTCCCGACCTCCTTTTCTCGAGGGGAAATCATCCCAGCCTATCCAGTCTCTCCTTATAACTCAGGCCCATGAGTCCTGGTAAAATATTTGTGAATCTTTCTGCACCCTTTCCAGCTTAATGTTATCTTTTCCATAGGAGGGTGATCAGAACTGAACACAATACTCCAAATAGCTTTGGTTGCTTTTTGCTATCCAGATAAGGTGTGAGGGGCAAAGTCTAAAGGAGATGATTATATGCAGGACAAATCTTTTACACAGAGACGGTGGGTGCCTGGAACACATTACCAGGAGTGGTGGTAAAGGCTGATGTGATGGTGGAATTTGAGGCTTTTGGATCAACATGTGGATATGCAGGAAATGGAAGGGTATGGATCAAGTGTAGACTGAGGACATTTGTTTAACATATCAGCATGGGGGCCAAAAAAACTGTTCCTGTGCTATACTATACCATGTTCTAAATGTGGTCTCACCTATGACATACTTCTACACTCAGTACCCTTACCGGTCGGTGAAGGCAAGCATGTTGAAAACCTTCAACATCCTGCCCACCAATGTCGCCACTTTCAGGGAACTGTGCACCTGTACCCCTTGGCCACTCATTTCCTAGGTTATTAGATATCCAAGATACAATTTGAAAAGCCATTTTCTGGTTTGTTTATTCACATCACAAGATCCACCTCAATTATTCTGGGCTGTATATCTAAAGTCTAATTGTGTCTGACAAGATGATAGTGAGTTTCTGGTGTAGGTACTCCCATGGTGCTGTTGGGCAAGAGTTCCAGGATATAGACCCAATGACAAAGAAGGATTGATTACATATTTCCAAACAGAATGGCATGCACTATGTAGGAGCACCTGCAGGTGGTGATGTTTTCATGTGCCTTCCACCTTCAAACTTATTTTATTTAATAATTTAAACTTGAATTTAAACTTAATACTTAAACTATTTTGTTGTAGAGATCAGAGATTTAGATTGTGCTGGCCACAGTAGTATAGGCATGTATTTATTGCGCATTCTGCAGAAGATGTATACTGCAGCCAGTGTGTATTGGAGGTGGAGGGAATTAGCATTTTGGGTGATGGATACTGTATCAAGTATCTGGACAGTTTTAGAAACTACACTCATCCAGGCAAGTGAAAAGTATTCTGTCACACTCCTTCCTTGCCTTGTAGATGATTGGGTGTCTTTGGTATTGGGAAGTGAGTCATTTGCCACAGGATACTCAGCAGGGTATTTATACGGCTGATCCTTTTGCATTTTCTGTCAATGGTGACTCTCCCCCACCACCAGCATGAATGTTGATGAAAGGAGACAATAATGCTTTTGAATATCAAGTGCAGGTGGTTACTCTCGTTGCTTTCTTAGATGTGGACTTTCCCTGACATCTTCAGTGTGAAATAACTCTCGCCTGGTGGCCCATACCTGGATGTCATCTAGATCTTGCTCCCTCAGGCATGAACTGCTTTATTTGCAAATGGAATAGAACATTGTGCTCTCAGATGCCAGGGTGCCCTCGAGTTAATGCCTCGTGGTATATAACTTGGCAAAGACTTATCTATAATATAAGTTGTACAACACAGTATCGGTGGATCTCAAAATATGTGAAATGGTAATCGCAAGGAGTTAGATACAACAGTTAAATTGAAATCAATCTTGCGTTTCTTGCCATATGTCTACATCTCGGTCAGGCAACCTGGCACTAAATCAGAATTAAGGTGAACACTGTGTACTGAGGAAGCTAATTTTGCTGTTTTCCAACTTAATATATTGGTATACTTGGGTTGAGGCACAGGTATATTTGTGTTGTTTCATGATTGGGTTATTATCAAGGCCCAACTGGACAAAACGCAAACACTCCTAAATGTACATTACCATTTTGATGGTCACATAGTGCTGTATCTAAAAATTGCATCATTTTATGTTTCTTGCTGTGGCTGACTCCCCCAGAATGACTTTAAATAAATCTCCAATGACGTTCCTCAGTACTGATGCAAAACATAGATGCATTTTTTGATACTTATTATGGACATTTTTCAGGTACCTTGCAAAATATTTTACCGAAGACTTCTATCCAATCTCAGGAAATGGATGAAGATTCTGAAAGAAAAAGGAGCAATCTTAAGGTATTTCTGAATCTCTCTTATTTGACTGTAACATAAAATGCAAAACTATTTGACTGTAATGGGACTGTCCCACTTTGGCGATTTTCTAGGCAACTACAGGCAACTAGTTTGTCGCCACATGTGGTCGCCGGGAGTATTCTCCTCAGTCGTGCAAAAAGTCGTAGCGCCTTTCTGCTTGCCGCTAAATTTTCAACATGTTGAAAACATTTTGGCGACAGTGGGTTTGACGCCAATGAGCGTAGCTTGATGTAGATGCTGTGGTAGGTTGTCGCCGGATTTTCGGCGACCTGCTACGACTATGACAGTCGCCGGCAGTTGCCTAAAAAATCGCCAAGTGGGACAGGCCCATATACAGTAAAAAAAAATCTCAATTGTATTTTCACTCATGAAATGGAAGTATCGTTGGCTGAGCTTGCATTTATTATCTCATTTTGGAGAGAAATTAAGATCTGGTCTGTGCCTACAAATGCCAGTATGGGTAAGGATAGCAAATTTCCGTTGTTGATACACTGAGTTTTTTCTCTATTGTCAATAGGTTCAAGGCTATGCATACTATTACTCTCATTAAAGTCCAGCTTTATTTATTTATTTGCTTACAAGTTCCTTCAATTTTGTCTCCAGATCAATTGTCCCGGCCGCTGGATACAATTCCTCCAACTTAACCATGTGGCTATCATATCTCTATTTATAATGCTTAATATTTGTTTACAATTCTATTGCAATCTCCACTAAATAAATCATCTTGCATCACTTCTTGCCTCCATCGTTTTTGGCACATTGGCCTTCATCTGTCAGAGTATTGAGTAGAGAAGTTGGGAGGTCATGTTGCATTTATATAAAACGTTGGTGAGGCCGCAGTTAGAGTATTGTGTTCTGGGCACTGTGTTATAGAAAGAATGTGGTCATGTTGGGAAGGGTGCAGAGAAGATGTACAAGGATGTTGCCCGGAATCGAGGATCTGATCTATAGCGAGAGGTTGAGCAGGCTGAGACTCTATTCCCTGGAGGACAAGAGAATGAGGGGTAATCTTATAGAGGTGTATATAATCATGAGAGGAATATATCGGGTAGACCCACAGAGTCTCTTGCCCAGAGTAGGGGAATCGAGAACCAGAGGGCATAGGTTTGAGGTGAAGGGAGAAAGATTTTATAGGAATCTGAAGGGTAACTTTCTCACACAAAGGGTGGTGGGTGTATGGAATGAGCTGCTGGAGGAGGTAGTTGAGGCAGGGACTATCGCAATGTTTAAGAAGCAATTAGACATGTACATGGATGGGACAGGTTTAAAGGGATATGGGTCAAACACCGGCAAGTGAGACTAATGTAGATGGGACATGTTGGTCGGTGTGGGCAAGTTGGGCCAAATAACTTATTTCCACACTGCATGACTCTGACTTCAGTTGAATTTAAGCAAAGACTTTATGCCGTAACCACTAGTTTGGGATTAATTGAACGTGCTTTGAAAAACCAGGGTTGAATATTGATGTGCTTTTAATGTTGGTTATTCTCGCATGCTTATTTAAGAGGAAAACAGTGCATTTAACATCATAACAAACTCAATTCAGTCCTCTTATTGGTGTGTCTCTCTTTACGTGGGATAGTTTTCAGTTCTTTTCCCATGGCAATTACTCTGGAATGAGGGTGATTTGCTTCCACTCCAACTTTGAGAAGTAGAAGATGGCAATGCCTTCATTGTTTGTATGTGGAGTGGTGGCTGCACACTAGCCAATACATGTTTTTAGCAGAACAAGATCTTGGTCAAGATACCATTATGGCAAAGAGATCCAAAATCAACCTCTGCTGCGCAGTCACACAAGCTTTTTCTTGGATTCTCTTTAGTTTTAATTTCCCTCAGTCTCCCTACCTATGTTCTCCTCCCCGTAATGGCTCACTCAAATTACTCATTTTCTCTCCACCTCACTTCAAATAGGCCTGCAGTGGTAATAAATACAGACTCAGAAATTGAGACAGAAATGCATGATTTGAAATGCAGAAATGGTGACAGAAATGCAGGGACAGGTACATGATTAGGATAGATTTAGAGGGATATGGGCCAAACGCTGGTAGGTGGGACTAGTGTAGATGGGACATGTTGGTCGGCATGGGGAAGTTGGGCCAAAGATCCTGTTTCCACGCTGTATGTTTCTATGACTATTATCACAGTCATCTCAGGTAGTTTGGTAATCAAAAAAAAAAAGATCAAACCTTAAGTGTGTGAAAATACACAATCTAATACAGTATTTATCTTCCACTGCACCTATTATGGTTACCGTTGCCTTAATTTACCCCTATGTTTTACAAACATGGACATCATCAAAGAGTTTGATTTAAATAATAAATGACTGAAGAATAACTATTCTTGTTTATTTTTAGGTAAATAATGGAACCTGTGAAGATATAACCATGAATGATATAAGAATTAGTGAAATGTATGGATCTTCAAGCCATTCTGTAAATGGTGAATAACATTGAATTATTTATTGTTCTTATTCACATTAATGACAATTATTCACTGTACTGTGACAGATCAAATGCATTTTATTTTATTAAATATAATTTCAGATTTTTATTATAATTGTGGCTTTTTTGTAAGAAGAGCTATGCTTCCCTTTGTGTGTTATGATAAATATTGAAAATACATTTTGCATATGAAATATTAAGTGATATATTTAAACATTCTATCGGATAGAAGAAATTACAGCAGGAAGGAATTTACTATATACATTTGCAAAAGACTGATCTTAAAAAAAATCAAACCATAGTGTTGATTTAACTATTTCCTAAGTTAATGCAGTGTTGATGTAACTATTATTGATGTCAATAGTGTTGATTTAACTATTTCTGAAGTGGAATCACACCTCTGCAATAGTTTTCAGACAATTTTATTTTTAATAAATATGCTAAATGTTTCCATTAAGATAAGAGTATTAACAGGTTTAGTAAACATTTTAGTAAATTGCTAATTTTTAAATATTTAAATCAAATGTAAAATGTAGATCTAACATTTGACAAATATGAATACTTTATTTCAAGATTCCTGGTTATCAATGCCATCCCCATTGCCTACAAATCGTAAACTGAATGTTTCAGATTCTGTCGTGCCTATGGCGCCACATTCAAAACCAGTCTTCCAGTCCTCCGGACTTCAGCAACAACCTAAGCCATCTGTAAAAGTCATTTGTGCTCACTGCAAAAAGCCATTACAGAAAGGTCAAACAGCATACCAGAGAAAAGGCTCAGCTTACCTCTTCTGCTCTACTACTTGCTTATCATCGTTTTCTCACAAACCGGCTCCAAAGAAACTCTGTACTACTTGCAAAAAGTAAGAAACTGATTTCTGTGGTACATATATTAGTGACTGTAAAATTGATTGTTGTGCAAGAAGTTTAATGATTTTCATACTTGCATCTTCGGTTTTGATTTGAGCACAGGAATTGTGGGCTGAAGGGCCTGTTCCTGCGCTGTACTGTTCTATGTGCAAGATGTAAGATCAACCTGGTCCTTGTAGTGCCTGCACTGGTTTGACGCTTGACATAGTGTTAACCATTCTATCTCTAATTTGAAAGGATTGAGGTTCAAATCTCTCCCTGGAGATCGAGTACAAATCTGGGCATACACACAAACAGTAGTTTCAGATGGGATGTTAAACTAAGGTTTGGCCTCTTAGATAATGCTGTAACCAAAGGATATTTATTATGAAGAACAGCACATCATTGGTAGAAAAGTGTAATTCAATATAGTTAATTTACTAATATAAAATTCCCAAAGTGCAGATAAAGCATCAATGAAAATCTTTACTTTTTTACCCTTCAATCGAGTATATCGAATCTTAATTCCCATTGCCAAGTATAAATTCCTAGACCCTCGCACGGTGCCTATCACTTTCGCACTTTCTCCGTACCTATTTCTAAATCCGCTAAATTAAGATGGAGGCTTAAAACAAAAAAGGTACAAGCAATGGGAAACGTAATCATCAATCTGGAGATTAAATTTTGAAAGAAAAATGCCCAAAAGCAAAATTATAAATCAGAATGCACTGGAAGCCTTTTGAAGATCCAGACAATGAAAATAAAGTTAATGTCACATTACATCAGCTGTCCACATGAGTCATTATGTATAGCATTGTTTAGCACTCACTGCTGTATAAAACACTAAGTTCTGACTCACATGAGATACAGGCTAATAAAACGTTAAAAATAGTATGTCAAGGAATGCTAATGGGGAGGGATATTGCAAATTTCCACTAGTTACAGGATGATAAAATCGGTAGTTTGGCTTGAATTTCAGGAAATTGCACGTTAGCAGGCTATTAATCCCACAGCAGAAAGCCTTAGCAAAGATTGATGTTCAAACAATTGAAATCAGACTAAACTGTGTCCAAAAATAAAACATAACATTTTGGCCAATAAAAGTACAAATTTCATCAAAACATTATCATCGTCAAAACTACTTCAATGTATATTCCGCAAACATTTTTGCAACCTCCAACGGGAACACACTACTGGCCACATCTTCCAGTCAACCACTTTCTGCTTTCCGCAGAGACCGTTCCCTCCGAAACTCCCTGGTCAACTTGTTCCTTCCCACCCAAACCCCTCCCCCCCCCCCAGATACTTTCCCCTGCAACCACAGGAGAAGCAACATCTGTCCCTTTACCTTCCCCCTCGACTCCATCCAAGGACCTAAACATTCTTTTCAGGTGAGGCAGAGGTTCACTTGCACCTCCTCCAACCTCATCTACTGTATCCGCTGTTCCAGATGTCAACTTCTCTACATCGGTGAGACCAAGCGCAGGCTCGGCGATCGTTTTGTTGAACACCTCTGCTCAGTCCGTCTTAACCTACCTGATCTCCCGGTGGCTCAGCACTTCAACTCCCCCTCCCCATCCCAATGTGACCTTTATGTCCTGGGCCTCCTCCATTGTCAAAGTGAGGCCCAGCGCAAATTGGAGGAACAGCACCTCATATTTCGCTTGGGTAGTTTACACCCTAGCGGTATGAACATTGACTTCCCCGACTTCACATAGTCCTTGTTTAAGAAGGAACTGCTGGAAAATGTTGGTGTACCTTCAGATAGTCCTTGCTTTCTCTCTCCATCCCCTCCCCCTTCCCAGTTCTCCCATTAGTATTACTGTCTCCGACTACTTTCTATCTTTGTCTCGCCCCCTCTCCTCTGAAGAAGGGTCTCAACCCGAATCGTCACCCATTCCTTCTCTCCAGAGATGCTGCCTGACCCGCTGAGTTACTCCAGCATTTTGTGTCTACCTACTTCAATGTTAGTTGTGTACCCAAATCTATATGTTATCATTTACATAGAAAATGGGTGCAGGAGTAGGACATTCGGCCCTTCGAGCCTGCACCGCCATTCAATATGATCGTGGCTGATCATCCAACTCAGTATCCTGTACCTGCCTTCTCTCCATACTTAATTGAACTAGGGACACAAGGGACTGCAGATGCTGGAATCTTAAGCATTCAGACAGTCTGTAAAAGGGTCCCAACCTAAAATGCTGTCTGTCTATTCCCTCCCACAAATGCTGCCTGACCCGAGTTCCTGCAGCACTTTGTATTTTACTTAATTAAACTGTCAGATGATTTTACTCCTAAATAATGGACCTCAAAACTTCGGCTAAAATAATTGCAAGCTTATTGGATACATTGCTATTGATGTGTAAAGTACCATTATTTATTAGTGGGGGAGAGAGAGAGGAGGAAGTGGGGAGAGAGAGTGAGGGGGAGGTGGGGGGGAGGGAGAGAGAGGGGAGTAGGGAGGGGTGGGGGGGGGGCGGGGGTGGAGAGGCTGTGGCTTCTTGGCCCTGGGCACCGTGGTGGATCAACGCTTGCGGGAATGGTCATCCAGATCTTGAAATTTGGAGTGCGGGTTGATTTGGGCTGCTGTGATTTTTGGAGGTACAGTGTGACTTTTTGTGTCCTTGCATTTTTTTAGCGGCGGGATCTTGGGTCAATTTTGCCGGGTTGTTGCTTTTCCATTGGCGAGTTGGTGAGGCAGGGGGTCGGGCTGATCTCGGTAGTTCCCAATAGAGTTGCTGTCTTACAGCACCAGAGGATTTCATTCGATCCTGACTAGGTTTGCTGTTGCTGGAGTAACTCAGCGGGACAGGCAGCGACTCTGGAGAGAAGGAATGGGTGACGTTTCGGGTCGAGACCCTTCTTTAGACTGAACTGAACTCTCGTCGATGAGAGTACTTGTGATTGTCTGAAGAAGGATCTCGACCCGAAACGTCATCCATTCCTTCTCTCCATAGTCGCTGCCTGAGTTACTCCAGCTTTCTGTGTCTATCTTCAATTTCAGAGTTAAATAAAAAAACACAGAGTGCTGGAGGAACTCAGCGGGCTAGGCGGCATCTGTGGAGGGAATGGATTAGGAGTTGTTTCGGGCCAGGGTTCTTCTTCAATAGGAAGGAATTGAAGATCAGGCATGATATTCTTCTGATTTAAATCGGCATCCCGATTTTTTTTGTTTTCCCATTTGTCAATTTTTTGTTGCACGATTATTTGGCGGCCAATCAACCGCTGTCTCTAAGGGAGTAGCGTCCAATCACCGACCAGCTTCCCTTAAAATTCCTGTCCAATCAGCCGCTGTCTCCAAGGGCATTGTGTCCAATCACATAATGCGCTGGTCACTCGGCGGCCAATCAGACTCAGTCTCTGAGGGGCGTTACGGCCAATCACCGACCAGCTTCCCTTACTGAAGCAGAAGATGGCTGCAGCCAACACTATTTCTCTGCTGTTCTGCACAGTGCTAAGCAAAGACATTTCAGGTAACATTCTTTGTAAAGATTTTTTTAGGTGTATGAAGTCATTTCTTTCATGAAATATTTATCTTTTGGGGGTTATTTTACTGGTTATGTGTTAGAAAAATTCTACGCTTCTGTTATATGAACTACCAACAGAAAACTTGGGAATCACTTTCAATTTATTGAAAATGCAGGAGCTCCCTGAACCCCCACTGAGGAGGCCTAACCGGACTCCTGGACCCCCGACCAATACTTTCTACTTTTTTTCTGGAGGTGAATATCATGCCTGTAGGAGTTGTTTCGGGCCAGGGTTCTTCTTCAATCGGAAGGAACTGCAGATGCAAAACGCCAAGATTCCGGGAATGCCGAGGTGAGAGAGCGAGAGAGAGAGACAGAGGGAGGGGAGGAGAGAGAGAGAAAGAAAGAAAGAACAAGATATAGAGATATTCCAGCCTCTTAACGTTTCCCCCCAGGCCATTACAAATACACAATAAACAAGTTATGCACTCTTACATGGGTATGACCGCACATGAAAAATTAAAAAAATTCAGCAAAACAGCACGACGTAAAAATACAGATTTCCTCAGCAAAATACTGATTTTCAGGTACTAGAAATGCTGTGACAAAACTTGGCAGCTCTGCTAACCACCCCACACACACTAACCACCCCCCTTGATATTATATTATTATTATTATTCATTGGCTCCTTTTACCCCAGCCTCGCCCTATCCACTGACGCATAGCCCCCAACTCGCAGGCACGTCTAGAGAGGGAGGGGGGGGTTAGAGAGAGGGGGCAGAGACAGGGGAAGAGACAGAGAGGGGGGGGCAGAGAAACAGAGAGGGGGAGGAGGGGGGGGGGGTGGGGTGGGATGGAGAGTGAGGAGGAGGGGGGAAAGGGGGGAGAGAGGAGAGGCAGAAGAGGTGGGGGAGAGGATAGCAGCGGGGGGAGCGGGTAGCAGTGGGGAGAGTGGGTAGCAGCTGAGAGGGGCGGTGGGAGCGTGTAGCAGCGGGGGGGAGGAGCGGGTAGCAACGGGGAGGAGCGGGGGTAGTAGTGGAGGGAGCGGGTAGCAGCTGGGGGGGAGGAGTGGGTAGCAGCGGGGAGGAGCGGGTAGTAGCGGGGGGTGGGAAGCAGCGGGGGGAGGAGAGGGTAGCAGTGGAGGGAGGAGCGGGAAGCAGCGGGGGGAGTGGCGGTCACGAAAGGACTGAGTTCAGTAGAGGGAGGGACATCACTCGCAGTGTGTGAAACACAGCGCAGGCCGCGCGCAGCAGACCCATTGTGACATCATCAGTGAGACCATCTCGTTTATTTTCTAAGTTATTTGAGATTTGTGAACATTTTCATAAATAATTCGAGAAATATTTCAGACAATTTCAAATATTTCAGCTCAAAATGTTCAGATTCGGACTCCAAGAGATAAATCTGTATCAGAATATGTAAAAATGTTATCGTTAGGGCATCGTTTTTTCGAGAAGATGTGATTATCCACAAACAAATACACACAAATAAATACATCCACATACAAGGTCAGACTTTTAATAGTTACTAAGCCAAGTGGGACCCGTCCCGTTAACGCGTGGTTGGGGGGGGGGGGTCGGTCTGCGGCATCAGAGCACATCACACACTAACCACCCCTCACACACAACCACCCACCCTTGATATTATATTAATATTATTCATTCGCTCCTTTTACCCCATCCCTGCACTATCCACTCATGCATAGCCCCCAACTCACAGGCGCGTCTGGAGAGGGAGGGTAGAGAGAGAGAGAGGGGGCAGAGACACAGAGAGAGGCGGAGTGGGGGGCAGAGAGAGAGAGAGAGGGGCACACAGAGAGATAAACGGGCAAAGAGCGAGGAGGGGTAAGAGGAGGGTGGGGTGAGGGAGGAGAGGGACCAGGGACGGGAGAGGAGGAGGAGGAAGGGAATGGGGAGCGGGGCGCGGGTCAATCAAAGAACTGCATGTTCAGCGGCTTCAATCCAGAACGCAAGGCTGCAGGCTGCAGGCTCCAGGGACCGAGTACGGGAGGGGTGTCACTCGCAGCGCGCGGGGAGCGGGCAGCCGGGCTCGCGTCAACCAAAGGACTGCGTGTTCAGCTGCTTCAATCCAAATTCTGGGAGTGGTCGGTACTGGGGAGAGCTGGTTCGCTATAGGGCAGAGACAGAGAGAGGGCTGTGTGCGGACGTGGACTCGAGGGAGGCCGATCGGTGCGGCCGAGCTTGTGAGCAGTGCGGCCGGGCTTGCGAGCAGCGCGGCCAGGCTTGTGAGCGGCGCAGCTGGGCTTGCAAGTAGCGTGGCATGAGAGAGATAGGGGGGAGAATGAGGAGAGGGGAGGGTGAGGAGAGGGGAGGGTGAGAGAGATGGAGAGGGGAGCTGGGCGGACGGCGACCAAACGGCTGCGAGTCGGGGGGGTGGGGGTGACGTAAGTCGCAGCGCGTGGAAAACAGTGCGAAGCAGGCGGCACGAGCAGACCCGTTGTGACATTATCAGCTCGTATAATTTCTAAGTTATTTGAAATTTTTGAACATTTTCATAAATAGCTCAAGAAATAAAGCTCGGAATTTTCAGATAAGACGATATCAGACTCCAGGAGATAAATCTATCAGACTATGTAAAATAATTACCATTAGGGCGTCGGGTGTTTGAGAAGATGTGATTATACACAAACAAATTTCACTAAATACACCAATTGGTGTATGTGATAATAAATGTCCCTTGTATCCCTTGTACCCTTGTACAAATACATCCACATACAGGATCAGACTTTTAATAGTTATAAGTTAAGATAAGAACTAGGGAAATGATCTCATCGAGAAAAAGTTTGAAAGTTCCGTTGTGATTGGAATTCTCCACACTGAAGAGTTTTGGTAGCTAAATAATTACATATATTCAAGATTCATTCCTTATGTACCTGTGATATTTGAAAATTGCTTAATTGAGAATTAATTGGGTACATTTATAGCAAATGATGAACACCATATTTCCCTCTATCCTTTTGAGAAACTATTTATCCTTCCCTGTCGTTTTTATTTTAAAATTGTCACTTTAAATGATTTGTTATATATTAATTTGACTTGTTATCCTGTTTTGCAGAGAGATAACTAATATGAAGGGAACAATCGTTGCACAAGTAGATTCCAGTGAAACATTCCAGGAATTTTGTAGCACGTCCTGCTTATCTTTTTATGAAGAAAGACAAAAAGCTCCTGCACATACAAGTCATGTTACCCAAGGAAATTATGGGAGATGTACCATTTGTGGAAAAATGACTGAGGTATACTTGGTAACTTCAGTTTTTTACAATCAATATTCTTAAAAGTAGCATGTACACAATTACTTTGTCAGATTGTTTATCAGGTAGATTTAAGATCATCAAATACTTAACATTTTTACTCACATGAACTTACATAGAAAACTATTAGCCAACCAGTATACCAGAATTAATGCTTCATTGAGCCTCATTCATGCCCTCTTCCCATAATGCTTTTATGCTTATTTAGTCTACTCTTACATGCACCTCTACTAGTTTCTCCATGTGCTCTATATGGTGGGAAATTCCTTATTTTTGTCACTCATGCATAAAGCATTTTGTTTGAATTCTTGAATATTTCAACATGAATGGTCTTTGATTTTGTTATGGGTAGTTTTAACTTTGTCCGCTCTATCAATTTGAAATGTATCTAGTCAACTTCTTTCAAGAGACAAGATCCACCCTTTTCATCTGTAGGAAGGAACTGCAGATGCTGGTTTACACCGAAGATGGACACAAAGCTGGAGTAACTAAGCAGGTCAGTCAGCATCTCTGGAAAAAAGAAAAAGGTGAAGTTTCGGTCAAGACCCTTCTTCAGACCCGACCCGAAACGTCACCTATTCCTTTTCTCCAGAGATGCTGACTGACCCGCTGAGTTACCCCAGCCCTTTGTGTTTATCTTCACCATTTTCATGCTTTGCTGAATGGTGTAATGTGCGTGCAGAGGCAAAAGGTGTGCGTTTGACACTTCACAAAAGATAGAAAGTACAAACATTGTAAATAAGGAAGAGAGTGAGATTGGGATGAGATAAATATAATGTTGGAAGAAATTTTTTGCAGTTTAGCATCTATGAAAATTGATACTTCACCAAGTCCAGATTTGATGCGTCTCCCAGATGGTTACGGCAGTAAATAGGAGTGATTCCAACTATTAATTTCCCATTTACTCAAGTTACAAATACTAGTAGTCAATGACTACTTACAAAATATCACTATTTTGAAAGGATTAAAAGGATAAACCAGATCATTTATAGACTATTCAATATAACATTGATGTTGGGAAAATTATGGGAAAGATTCTCAAAGACCGCATAAAAGTTTCAGTTGAAAAATTGAAGAGAAATATAGAAGATGGGTTTTGAGTACATATCAATGATTCAATTCTAAATATAGGTACTCGGGTACAAAGTTGCAGATAATGCAACACCTGATTGTTTGGTTAATGGGAAGTAAGCTGTGGGCTGCAGGTAGTTGTCAATGGACTTATTAGATCCAAGTGGATACAAAAGTGCTGGAGTAACTGAGTGGGTCAGGCAGCATCTCTGGAGAACATGGATAGGTGACATTTTGAGCCAGGACCCTTCTTCAGACCTGCTGAGTTACTCTAGTACATTGTGTTCATTTGTGTAAACTAGCATCTGCAGTTCCTTGATAGACAAAGAAATGCTGGAATAACTCAGCAGGACATGCAGCATCGCTGGAGAGAAGATATGGGTGAACTTTAGGGTTGAGACCCTTCTTCAGACTGTCAGGGGAGAGGGAAACTAGGGATAGATGTGAAAATGACAGATTAAAGCAGACAATGATTAAGGAAGTGTAGAATGGGTCATTATTGGCTATGGGGAAGGTGCTGCTGAGTTACTCCAGCATTTTGAGTCTATCTTTGGTGCAAACCAGCATCTGCAGTTCCTTCCTACATATTTCATCTGCAGTTCCTTGTTTCTACTTATTGGAACCGAAATTCAATCGGGAAAACTTCAGCGTTTAGAAATGGCAGACAGGTACTATCAAAATGTTTAGGAGACATTTTGGACAGGTACATGGATGAGATAGGTTTAGAGGGTTGGGGCCAAATGTAGGCGTGGGACTAGTGTAGATGGGACATGTTGGTCGGCGTGGGCAAGTTGGGTCGAAGGGCCTATTTTCACGCTGCATGACTATGACAATGGCAAATAGAAGGATTGGTGAGGGAATGGGACACTTATTACAATTACTTGGGCTTACTATTCTGAAGTGCAAATAAACATTGTTGGTTTTTTGAAAAAAAACATATAATAAATAACTTGCACAAGTATGCAACGAATATCATTGTTCATTTCTATTATAGATTCGACATGAAGTGAGCTTTAAAAATTTTGTCCACAAACTTTGCAGTGATGGTTGCTTCAATAAATATAGACAAGCCAATGGACTTATAATGAACTGCTGTGATCAGTGTGGGATATACTGTTACAAAAAAGGATCTGGAAGCCATTTTCTTTTCCATGATGGTCATCACAAAAGATTCTGTAGTACTAGATGCCTCAATGATTTTAAGCAGGTAATTTATAGGAACTCGAGACTGCCGAGCAAGCAAAAGTGTCCAAACGTTTAAAATTAAATAATATAATTTACTTCAAGTAGCTTATTATGACTGTACAAATTGAGTCACATATATTAGTAGATGTGTACACAAGGGTTTAATCTATATGCTATGAAGTTTGTTAAGTGTGTTTTTAAACATGAAAATATTTGGGATGGATCGATGATTATATTTGACTGATTCAGTGATGGGCTAAAGCCTAATTTAATTGTATTCTCAAAATATTTTTGCCTTGGTGTCTAGTAATTTGGACAGTCAATTACTTGAACAATGTCACCAATTTCATTTCTCCAACCGTTCCGTACCTACACACACTGCAGGAGTGACAGAAGGGGCAAGAGGTACTGAGAAAGATTATTGATGAAATTATATGAACATATCAATTATGTGCACAAATAGATCCCTCAAGCCTGCTGTGTCATTCAGTGAACCCATTATTGATCTGCAGTGCCCTCCAAAATGTTTGGGACAAATACCCATTATTTATTTATTTGCCTCTGTGCTCTACAATTTGAGATTTGTAATAGAAAAAAAATCACATGTGGTTAAAGTGCACATTGTCAGCTTTTAATAAAGGCCATTTTTTGTACATTTTGGTTTCACCATTTAGATTGACTTGGCCACTCAAGAATTGACCAATTTTTAGCTTTGAAAAACCCCTTTGTTTTTCATAAAGTGTTGACAACACATTTACACGCCTTAATTGTCTGAAAGATGGAGACAAGAAGAAAAGGAGGCTCCCCAAGGAAGGAACGGGGGAAAGCCACACTACAGTTGCAGCTTCTGACTCCAGTATTATAGAAGCAATATCGAAAATGAACGATGAATTGAAAAATGAGCTGAAAAATGAAATGAAAGCAAGATTTGGCAGTTTGGAAGAAATGGTGAAAGGAGTTTCTACCAAATTGAAGGAAGCCCAAGGAAAACTGTCTTTGTTACAAGATGAACTTCGTGAACAAAAGGATCAAATTGATATCTTGCGAACCCTGGGCCGGGAGAGAGATTTGAAGATTGAAAAACTGGAACAGAGAATGAATGAAAACACTCGAGCACTTCAGCAATACAAGTTTAAAAATATGGACCTAGAAAATAGAAGCCGTCGTTTGAATTTACGAATTGTTGGTTTGCCGGTAGGTCAAGAAGGAGATAAAGTTATAAAATATGCTTCTAAAATGATAAAGAAAACTTTCACCATTGAGCACAATGAAAACCTTCCGTTGTTGGATAACGCACACAGGATTGGGAAGAAATCCGGTAATAAACCGAGACACTTGATTATTCGGTTTCATTTTTTGCAAATGACGGAGAATATTCTCCAGGCAGCAAAAAAAGTTGAGTGTGGTTGAATATGAAGGATGCAAGTTTCAGTTTGTTCCTGATTATAGTTACGAGCTTTTGGAAATAAGAAAGTCCTTTTATAATGCAATGTCTGATTTGTATAAGAAAAAGCTGTGCCCAGTTTTACTATACCCAGCGAAATTGCTTATTCGATTTCTCAACGGTAATACTCGAATTTTTAACAATCCTCAATAAGCCTCCAGCTTTTTGGAGAGTTACGAGGAGGAAGGGGAGTGATTGATAGCTGATTAAGTTATAATTGGAGACTTACTGTTCCTATTTTGACAACATATCGTTTGGTAATGATTAAGAATTTAACTGGACGAGTTGGATTTTTTTTTGTTTTTGTTTTAATATACATTAACTTTTAAGAATTTTCTCTGTTAATTCGTGTTCGTGTTCCCCTGTCGTTAGACAAACTAAGAGAACGTAGTCCTTGTTTTTCATATCTTGACCTTGGATAATAATAAGTAGCGTTTGTTCTCTAACTCCATGCCAGCCCGAATTTTTGTTTTTCTCTTTCAAAGAGATAACAACGAACGTGTTATGGCTAGGAGTGGCTAAATATGACTCTCTTTATGCTGAGCGCTGTTACTAGGAGAGATGGGGTCGGGGAAGGGATTAGGTAGCTTACTGACTGCCTATTGGTCAGTTTGGGGCTTTACAGGGGTGGGAGGTGGGGGAGGGGTCTTTTAGTGTTCCTCATTTAGTGTTCTCCATTTGTGCATATTCTGAACTACAAAAATTTCTGAAATGTCGTCACTTCTGGCTCCGCCCTAGATTTTTCTTCTTCCAGTATCATGAACTATTAGGTTTCAAGAAATTAACCCATTACATCCCACATGATTTTTACAAGCAATATGGATAAAGTTATTAACTTCCTTTCATGGAATGTGAATGGCTTGAACCATCCCATTAAGAGGATTTTTTTTTTTAAAGGTCTTCACAGACTAAATACTCAGATTATCTTTGTTCAGGAAACTCATGTAAGGCAAGATGACAAGTTACGATTCTTCAAGTTTTGGAGAGGACAGCAGTTTCATTCAAATTCACAGGCTAAGGTGAAAGGAGTCTCTATTTTTATTGACTCCTCAATTCCGTTTGTTCACCATGAAACAATCTCTGATCCATATGGCAGATTCTTAGTGATTACCGGTGTTCTTTATATGCAAAAAGTTGCTATGGTGAATGTCTACGCACCAAATATTGATCACCCTGAGTTTTTTAACCAGTTAATTGCATCCTTTCCCAGTTTAAATTAACATTTTTTAATAATGGGTGGAGATTTCAATTGCTGTCTGAATCCCTCGATTGACAGATCTACATCTGATCATGTGCTTCCAAATAAATCAGCTAATTTTATTCATTCTTTTTTACTTGACTCTGGAATGTTAGAAATTTCGAGATTCTTACACCCAAACGACAAAGAATTTTCATTTTTCTCTCGTGTATATCATAGTTATTCTAGGATTGACTATTTTATACTAGATTCACGGCTAGTTCTATCGGTCACTGCAATGTGAGTATGATGCAATTGCTATTTCTGATCACGCACCATTGAAACTATTAATCAAACTACCTGATTCCAAGTTTAGTGCTAAACAATGGCGATTTAATGCTACTTTGCTTCAAGACTTAAACTTTATTAATTTTATGAAAGATCAGATTGCTTTTTACTTCTTGACAAACTCTACTGAAGAAATATCCAATGGATGTAGTCTGGGATGCTTTTAAGGCATATATTCGTGGACAAATTATTTCATACTCCGCGTGATTAAAAAAACAAACACAAAAAGAAATACGCACATTGACTGACGAGATTAAAGAAATTGATAAAAAATATTCAAAAGTTCCTAGTTTAGAGCTCTATAAGAATAGAGTTGAACTTCAGTTGAGATATGATTTGTTATTAGTATCACCGATCATAGATTGATAACCAGCTACCTAAAACCAACATCCTTTTACTGCAATGTTTGGGCTACCAATGTTAGATTTTATTCATTTGTCCCGCTCCGCCCATCGGTTGATTGCTTTTACCACATTAATCGCCAGAAGATCTATTTTAATGTTTGAATTTAGAAAAAATCAGGTGACATTGTTAAACCCTTGGTTAAATTTGATAAGACTTGGGGAAAATTTATTGAACACTTTGATACAACAAAAATTGCTCCCTCTTTAACCGTTATAAAAAATATTTTACCTCTATAGGGTGGAACAGACTTGACGACAAACATACTTAAATTGTTGAAATTCTCAGTTCAGATTCTGTTTTGCTTTGCTTAGTTTTTTAAATTTATTTTATTTTTATTCTTATTTTATTTTATTTTTTTTAATCCTCTTTAGTTTAGGGGGGTTTTGTTTTTTCCTTTTTTCCTTTTCTTTTTGTCTTTTAATCTTTGTGGTGTTTTTTTTTACATTTTGATAAGTTTTCTTTTAAAGATTTAACTATATTTACATAGACCGGGAGGTCTATATTCAATGTGTATTTTGACACTAGTCTCATATTTAGGTTATACCTGTTATTAATGTAATCCTGATCCCTATGTATCAATATCATTGTTATGTTTATCATTATTCTTTTTGCTCTGTTTTTTATTTGTGTTTTTTTTTGAGAAATCAAAACAATAAAAAGATTTTAAAAGAAAGAAAGAACATTTTAATTGTGTATTGTGTGTTCTTTTTTTATTGTACCGCTGCTGGCAAATTCATTTCACTGCACTTTATGTGCAAATGACAAATACAACTTGACTTGACTATCATCAATGAAGATAAGTGAGCCAGTACTTTCAGCAGCCATACATGCCTAGGCCATAACACCCCCACCACCATGTTTCACAGATGAGGTGGTATGTTTTGGATCTTGGGCAGTTCCTTCTCTCCTCCTAATTTGCTCTTGCCATCACTGATATAAGTTAATCTTTCTCTCATCTGTCTACAAGACCTTTTTCTAGAACTGTGGTTGCTCTTTTAAGTACTTGTAACCTGGCCATCCTATTTTTGCAGCTAACCAGTGATTTGCTCTTGCAGTGTAGCCTCTGTATTTCTGTTCATGAAATCCTCTGCGGACAGTGCTCATTGACAAATCCAGACCTGACTCCTGAAGAGTGTTTCTAATCTGTCAGACAGGTGTTTGGGGATTTTAGAGAAAATTCATCTGTCATCAGCTGTGGAGGTCTTCCTTGGCCTGGCTGTCCCTTTGCGATTAGTATGCTCACCAGTGTTCTCTTTCTTCTTAATGATGTTTCAAACAGTTGATTTTTGTAAGCCAAAGGTTTGGCTGATATCTCTAACAGTTTTATTCTTGTTTCTCAGTCTCATAATGGCTTCTTTGACTTTCATTGGCGCAACTTTGGTCCTCATGTTGATAAACAGCACTAAAAGTTTCCAAAGATGATGGAAAGACTGGAGGAAAGACTAGGTGCTAAGAGCTCTCATACCTGCATTCAGGAGGCATTTAAACAAACCTGAGCAATTACAAACACCCGTGGAGCCATGTGTTCCAAACATTATGATGTCCTGAAATGGGGGGTCCATGTATAAACACAGCTGTAATTTCTACATGGTGAAACCAAAATGTAAAAAATATCTTTTAATGAAATCTGACAATGTGCACTTTAACCACATGTGATTTTTTTCTATTACAAATCTCATATTGTGGAGTACAGAGGCAAATAAATAAATGATGGGTCTTTGTCCCAAACATTATGGAGGGCACTGTGTACACTGGGGGCAATTTACATTGACTATTTAGTCTACACCACAAGCCTTTTGGGAAGGAAATCCATCTACTCACAGAGAGAGCATGCAAGTTTGGTTCAAGATTGAACCCAAGTCACTGTGAGGCAGTGGCTCTGTTAGCTGAGCCACTGCGCTGTCCTTTGGGAAGAATTCCAAAGACGTAAATCGCACTGAGAGAAAACAGGATCACCTTGTTTCTTGTCTTAAATGGACGGCAATTTATTTTTAAACAGAGACATATAGTTCTAGATTCTGCTGAAAGATTCCATATGTTTCCTGACCGTTGTAGCTCAGGCTCCCACTATCAGGTGACTGAACCACCATATTGAATTGCTATTGATATTTTTTGTTAAACTATATTTTCATTCCTGGTGGTTAGAAATACTTAATTAACTGTTTGGCAATTGACATCTAAGTTATTCTCTTTGTGTAATTTTGGTAAGTAAATAGTAAAAATAGAAAATTAAAACTGATTGAAAACTACACTTTTTTGGGCTTGTATATTTTATTGTGCCAGAAAAACCTAAATGTTTATATCTTGATTTTAGAAAAACAGCAAAATAATTCCCTGCACAGCATGCAGAACTCCATGTAGAAGCTTTGATATGACTCAGAGTGTAGAATCCGGTGGGAATATTGAAGCATATTGTTCAGTTGCATGCATGTCCATGCATAAAACAAGGTGCCCAAAACCAACAGGTAAAATTAAGATTAGCTATTTCTTCATCATTTTCCTATTCTATTCATCGTCATATAACATTTTCATGTTATTAAGGCTATAGAGCCTTTTTTCTTCTGAAGTTTAAATCAGCCCCAGTTTTGTAAAATGTGTCTTGCCACAACTGTCAGCTACAGTGAAATGATAAAAATAGATTAATGAGTTTATTTAATGTGTGCTATCTATCTTAATCTTTTAAGTGTAAATGAGGATGTCATATCTTGTCTGCAGCATTTCTGGTGAAATGTACAACTTATGCCTTCATTTGTACTGCCACTGAATCCTGAAAAATTGTACTAAAAAAGTTTTTTTCAAAGCTGCATAGTATTAAAAATGATTTATAATCAAATGTTTTAGAACTATATTCAGAACAATTATTTGCAATAATCATGTTTATTATGTTACACAATACATCTGCATAGAACAGTGTACTGGATCTTCCTGAACCCAGCTGGTCATCTATGTTTACCGGCATAAGATGCAGTGGGTCCATCTTGATGGCCCTTCATGTCCTCAAATCAGGCAGCATACTGTTGAGGTCCCATTACCAGAATGCTTGACAAGATTTGACAGCAGACAAAGTTGGGGGTAGGTTAGTCTTCTGTCAAAGCTGTAAGTAATTTAAAGGGCTTAAAATTGATGGAACTAATTTTTAAAGCTTAAATTGCCTAGCAAAATGATAATGAAAACAAAACTTTTAAAAATAATGGAAAACATTGAAGAAAAGTAAAATAATTGACCGAATAAGCAGACAGGTAAAGTCTTCGAACTGAATAAAATGTGCAGAGCATAGCACAATACAGCTCAGGAGCAAGCCCTTCAGCCCATAATATCTGTGCTGAACATGATGCCCTTTTTGCACCGCAGCCTCTCCTGCCTCATTCACAAACTCTTCTCTCCCCTCCACCATTGTCTACCGTCTCCCCCACCACCGGCGACGGGGGGGGTGGGTTCAGTGGAGATCCTGGTCCCATCTCTCTCTCTCCCTCACCCCTCTTCCTCGCCCGCCGTCTGCGGCAATGGCAGTCCCGTCTACCCATCCCCCCCAGGTGACCGCCTGTCTCCACTGCCTGTCTCCACCGCGGTAACTCGCCCTCTTGGAGGAGATCTCTCCACCAGCTCGTCGAAGCTCGTGGTGCCCACCGTGACGAACACTGACTCCATTCCCCCCCCGCATAGCCTGGCCCGGCGGTGGCAGCAAGCTGGCAGGCGCGTGGGCAGTGTGGGGATGGGCCGAGCAGCAGCAGTGGGCGGGCAGGGCGGGGACGGCCAAGCGGCAGCAGCGGGTGGTCGGGCAGGATGGGGACGGGCCGATCGGTGGCTGAGCCGGAGTGGGCAGAGGAATGGAGGGAGAGTCGAGTTTGAGTAACACACACACATACACATACACGATGAAAACTGGTCCAATCGTCAAGTCAATGGGATCTAAACTACAGCTAACAATGAATGACCTGTGGAGGAATGGACTGCAGATGCTGCTTTTTATGGAGGGAGTGACTGAGGGTAGGGGAAAGGAGAGGGAGGGATGGGATGAGGAGAGGGGAAAGATCCTGGAGAGGTGAGGGAGAATGGGGGGATTGATGGAGAGGAAGGGGTAGGGAAGGAGAGGGGGGAAAGTGGCCGAAGTGAGGATGGAGGTCTGCATATAACTAGATAACTAAGTGGCCGCAGATAACTAAAACTCTGGTCTTGTTGTCTTTCGGTTTGCGCACAAACGGTACACGATAGCGCTACGATTTTCGCCACCTTACTCACCATTCTCCTGTGCTGCGAGAGCAACAATTTTTGTTCCGATCGATGGTATATTTTAAAATTTATTAAGGTTTAAAAATCTTAAAAAGCACGCATGCGCAGATTGGTCTCCTCTCCTGTCATTCATCCACACGCAGATTGGTCTCCTCTCCTGTCAGTCATCGCCATGGCCAGGACGGTGACGCCCATTCCTGCACCATCGCCACACTGATTGCCCGTGTCCGTTGTCCGTCACTGGGGAGGGGGAGGGCCTGCAAAAGTCTACCCGGCATGTGGCATTTGACCTAGGCGCTAAAGCTGGAGCGAGATATGGGGGGCGGCGCAGTTCTGGCCCCGCTTAGAGAGAGGAGCGGGCCTCGGACTCTCACTCCCCCTCCCCGCTTTACGACAGTATTGGAGAGAGCACCAGTCCTTCTGCTGTTTATTGCCATCATGTCTGTGCCTTAATTTCAATTTTGTAGCTGCGGGGATAATCTCAATGGTGAGGATCTCTTTGGGAGTGTAAGGCTGGGGGAAGGTGGTTGAATCTTTGACTCTTGCTGCCTGCCCTGCTTTTTCAAGCTTCCACAGTAACCTATCCCTGCAGCACTGTCGATCCACACCAGAACCCACCCATGGAGGGGAGGGAGCACACACGCTAAGGGAGCTCGTGGCATTGGGCCTGTCACAGAGACAGAGAAGGAGAGCCAAAGAGACAGGGAGAGAGAGAGACAGAGAGAGGGTGAAGAGGAGGAGGGAGTGCTGTGGCGTGAGGGAGAATGGAGGAGGATAGGGGTAGGAAGAGGGATGGCGAAGTAATGGAGGAGGGGGGATGAGGGGTGGAAACAGGAGGGTTGGTGGGGGAAGGGAGGATAATGGAGGAAGGGAATAGGGGACTGAAGAGGGAGAGTGAGGCGTTCTCATTGATCTTATATTTTACAAGTTATTGCCATTTTAAACTTTAAAAACGTCAGGCACTCCTGCGCAGTTGGGGGCTATGGGTGAGTGGTGGAATATTGCGTTGGGGTGATTAGTGTGTGTGAGGGGTGGTTAGTGTGTGTGTGAGAAGTTGGTTAAGGGCCTGTCCCACCAGCATGCGGCTAGCGCGACCAAACGTGGCTTGAGGCATACAGCCTCGCGGGGCCGGTCCCACTTCCAACCGCGGAGCCGTCTGGAGTTGTGTGGGGCTGGTCCCGACATCATACTCACCAATCAGCTGGGCAGGAGGTGGGCCGACTGAATTTGGACGTCGGGTGGTTACGCCATCACGCAACGGCATGTCGGGCGGTGACATCATCGCGCAACGCCACGCGCTAGGCGTACGCCGTCGAGACGCTGCGTATGACGTCGAGACGCTGCGTGCGCCCGTCGAGGCGCTGTGTACGGACTCAATGCGGCTGCGGGCCGATAGGCCGTTGTCGCGCTGGATTTTTGGACAGTGTCAGCTTTTCGGGGCCCCGCGCGATGTCGGGACCAGCCCCGCACAACTCCATACGCCTCCGGCGATCGAAATGGGACCGGCCCCACGAGGCCGTATGGCTCAAGCGACCACGTTTGGTCGCGCTAGACGCATGCAATCGCATGCTGGTGGTACAGGCCCTTTAGTGTGTGTCTGCAACCTGCGGTCGGGAGCCGCCTACGGGAGCGTTCGGCCCTTCTCCTCACCCCCGGCGTCTCGATTGAGGCTGCTGATGTCGTTTGGTTGACGCGTGCCCCGCCGCCCGCTCGCTTCCTCCACTCCCCCCTCCTCCTACTCCCCCCCTTCTCCTCTCCCCATCCTCCCTTCTCTCTTCTCCCCCTTCTCCTCTCCCCTGCTCCCTCCTTCCTCCTCTCCCCCCCTGCTCCTCCTCTTCCCCCCCCCCTCTTTCTCCTGACCACTCCTCCCCCCCCCCCCCCCCCCCCCCCCTACTCGGAGCCTGAATCCTGCAGCCGGGAGCCTCCCCCACCCCCTCCGTCCTGCTGCCAGTCGCTCGCAAGGACTTTGCAAAAAAAACACGCCGTCTTCTTGCAGCGAGAGGGCGAGTGATTATTGCATTCAAGAACCAGCCCTCACCTCTGATGATGTGTTCAAGAAGGAACTGCAGATGCTGGAAGATCGAAGGTACACAAAAATGCTGGAGAAACTCAGCGGGTGCAGCAGCATCTACGGAGCGAAGGAAATAGGCGACGTTTCGCGCCGAAACCCTTCTTCAGACTTCCCCCTTCTCCCCCCCACTGCCCCCTCCTCCAATCCCCACCATCACCCCCCTCTCTCCCGTCACCCCCTCCCCTCCCCCCACTCCCTCTCCACTCCACCTTCCACCCCTCCCCTAAACCCCATTCTCCCCCCTCTCGCTCCACCTCTGCCCCCCCACCCCTCCCCCCTCAGTCCTTTCCCCCACTCCCCCCCGCCACCTCCCCTCCCCTCTCCCTTTGCCCCTCTCCCCCCCCCCTCTCTCCTACTCCTCTCTCTACCCCCTCTGCCCTCCCTCCACCTTTCCCCTCCCCCCCATCTCCCTCCCCCTACTCTGCCCCACTCCCCCCTTCTCTCCTTCCTCTCTCTCCCCCCGCCTTTCTCTCTACCCCCTTCCCCCATCTGCCCCCTCTTCATCTCCCCTCCTCCCCCTCCCCTGCCCTCCACTTCCATCTTCAGACTTCCCCCTTCTCCCCCCACTGCCCCCACCTCCAATCCCCACCATCACCCCCCTCTCTCCCCCTTTCCCCCCTCTCTCCCGTCACCTTACTCACAATTGTCTTGTGGTGTGTTTTCAACAAGTATCGTTCAGATTGATGGTATATCTTACGTTATTAACATTTTTAGCTTTACAAAATCCCACTTTGATGCCAATAACTTTGTGCTGTGCCAGTTGCTGGCAGTTACAGCTATGACTTCACAATGGGATCTCATTTGCAACAATGTTAGAGACAATCATAGAACACTTAGGTACACAAAAAAGCTGGAGAAACTCAGCGGGTGCAGCAGCATCTATGAAGCGAAGGAAATAGGCAACGTTTCGGGCCGAAACCCTTCTTCAGAACACTTAATCCTGGCAGAGTGAGGCTGAACAGGAGGGGGAGGGGGCAGAGTGAGGCTGAACTGGAGGGGGAGGGGGCAGAGTGAGGCTGAACTGGAGGGGGAGGGAGTGCTGGGGGAGGAAGGGGAAGAGGAATTTGATTTTTTTGGATGAGGGGCTATGGGCGAGTGGTGGAATATTGCGTTGGGGGAACGGGTGAGTGGTGGAATATTGCGTTGGGGGAACGCGTTGCGTTGGGGGACCAGACCTCCCACTACAATTTTTGCACCGCCTTACTCACAATTGTCCCGTGGCGTGTTTTCAACAAGTTGATGTGATATTTTACAAGTTATTAACATTTTAGCTTTACAAAATCCAGTTTGAGAAAGATTCAGCAGTGGCAGTTAGAGCTATGACATCACAATGGGATCTCATTTACATGACCTGCCCATGAACAGTCTTCCAGCTCACAATGACATCACAATGGGATCAGCAGCTTCCACCTCAAGGGGGGTAGAGAGGGAGCGAGATTTATTTTTAAAATCCGTTTTAATCAGATTCTTGGAGAGAGGTTTCATTTACGAAAAAAAATCGAGATTTTTGGGGGTGGGGGGGGGGGGGGGGGATAGGGGGGAGGTGAGAGCCACCGCCCCCCCCTCCCCTTCCGGATGATTGATTGGCTCTTTGGAGCGCAGACTGTGGGTAGGGGAAAGGAGAGGGAGGGAAAGGTGAGGTAGGGCATGGGGAAGGGGACGAGGAGAAATGTCATCGGATCATTGTGCTGAGTGGGGACGTGAGATAGGGGAGAGTTGAGGAGTGGGGGAGCAAGGACATAGATGTAGAGAAAGGGGATAGGGTGGGAGAGGGGCTATGGAGTGAGGGAGGTAGGGAGTCAGGGTAGGGGTAAGGAGAAGGAGGGAGAGGGGAGGAGGATAGGGGAGAGAAGAGGGAGGGTGAAGAGATGGGGGAGGGTGTGTTGGGCGATGAGGGGAAATGGGCCGTGCCTGCGCAGTTGGGGGGCTATGGGTGAGTGGTGGAATATTGCGTTGGAACAGGTTGCGTTGGGGGAACGGGTGAGTGGTGTAATATTACGTTGGGGGAACGGGTCCCACGGTCTAGTATATTTTACTAAAACTCATCTTGTTTGTTTGTTTGTATCTATATATATTTGTTCCCGAAACTCCACCAAAATGGTACATGATAGCGCTACATTTTTTGTCCCACCTTGTTCACCATTGGCCTGTGGTGTGCAGTAGAAAGTTTTGTTCAGATTGATGTTATATTTTAAAAGTTATTGACATTTTAAACTTTAATTAACCTGGCAGTCGCGCTCCCACCTGCTGGCCGCGCCTGCGCAGTTGGGGGAGTATTGTCGTGCACAACAGGGGTCTCCGGTGTCACAACGGGATCCCGGCAGCCGTGCCTGTGCAGTTAGGGCCTTTGCTGTTTTTCAGATCGGCTTTTCTTTTTTTTTGCGTGTACTTGCCTGGCCTCACTCACAACGGGGACCCAATGGCTCCTGGGGTAAGTTTCCTTCTATTTTACAAACGCCCCCACGGGTCCTCTATTCACTTTATTAACTTTAACTTAATTTCTGCCATCAACGGGACAACTTTGAACGCGACATTCACGCCTGGGCAGTGCGGGTCCTGCGCAGTTTGGTGGAATATTGTGTTGGGGGAACGGAACCCAACGGGTCCGGGCTTAACTAAAAGTCTCATCTTGTATGTATGTATGTTCTCGAAATACAGCCAAAACGGTACACGATAGCGCAACAATTTTAGGGGTGCCTTACTCACCTTTCGCCTGCGTTGTGCAGTATCAAGTTTTGTTCGATTTTACAAAGTAATTCACTTTAAAACTTTAATTAACTTACTACTCTGAACGGGACGAGCTTCAATGCGGCAGTCACTTCTGCGCATTTGGGGGAGGGTTGCCGGGCCTGGCGCCATTTTCAGATCGCCATTTTGATCTACTTAACTGGCGTTGCAACGGGTTACTTGACTGGCGTCACCTAGTCTTTAAAATTTTCTCCCCTCACATTTAAGCTATGCCCTCTAGTCTTTGGCATTTCCACGCTGTGAAAAAAGGTTCTGACTGCCTATCCTAACTATGCCTCTCATAACTTCATATTTTTCTATCAGGCCACTTAACTTCCAGGGCTCCAAGGATAATAATCCAAGTCTGCCCAACTTCTCCTTGTTGCTAATTTATCAATATAATATTAAAACTGTGTGTGTGTGTGTGTGTGTTTCTCCTTGACTTGTGGGTGCCAGCCTTTGATTCGTTGCTACGCCAACACCAGACCCACAAACGCCCAGATTTTTTCCATTTCGGTAGAGATTTCACTTTTCATTCCAAGTATCCACTCCTCATTAAATTTTGTCGTGTTTATGTACACATTTTTAATAAAATCCTTCTCCCCCCCCCCCCCCCCCCCACTCACTCATTTTGTCGCCTCCTGCTGGCCAGCGACCATAACGGCTGCTGGCGCCCGCCTCTCGCCTCAAAGACGCCATTTAAAAACAGCCGCACTGCTGAGTGCTGGAATCTTATGTTCGGGAACGGCTTGAGTTGGAGGACCACGTCTCCCGTGGGGGCTACGGGTAGGGAACGGCTGCGTTGGGGGAGCAGACCCAACGGGTCTGCACTTGGTCTAGTACTCCTTAATTTTGGTAAACCTTTTTTGCACCCTCTCCAAAGGCTTCACATCCTTCTTGTAATGGAACGACCAGAACTCCCCGCAATACCACACAATTGATATTAATTTATATTGATCTGAGTACAGAAGTACAGCAAAAACTTTGTTTTACATGCTACCCAGGCAGACCTTACCAGACAACAGGTAGAGCAGTGTTACAAATGTGTTTGCCATATAGCAAATCCACCATTCCAGGAATCAATCTGGTGAACTTTTGTTACATTCTCTCATTTCTAATTATTAAGTTAGAGAGTTCAGAACTGCACACAACATTTCAGATACATCTCACCAGGGCTCTGTGTAATGGGAGCAAGATATCTCTATTTTGGTACTCAGATCTCCTTGCAATAAAAATCTGCCTTCCAAATTGCCTACAGAACTTGCATGTTCATTTTCAGTGATTCATGTACAAGGACACACAGGTTCGTCTGAACACCAACACATTAAAAAAATCTTGCCTTTTCACGTGCGTTACTTCATACTTCTGCATATTAAGTATCATTTCTCACTCTTCTATTTATGATTTTATGAATACATTGTGAGAGTATCATGTTATACGTTGAAATTTCACTAGTTAATTTCTTATTTTAGGTATGGGATCTTGTCCCTTTTGTAAAAGAAGTGCTTTACCTCAATACCAAGCCACAATGCCTGATGGAAAACTGCACAACTTCTGCAGCTCCAGCTGTGTTGCTAAATTTCAGGTTTCTATGATTTGTTCTCTTTATTGATAAATGACACACATTTTATTCTGAATGTCATATTATAGATACAAAAGTCCTCATCCACGCTCTGGTCACATCCCGCATCGATTACTGCAACGCCCTCCTCACTTGCACCTCCAATAAACTTCTTCATCGCCTCCAATGCATTCAGAACTCTGCAGCCCAGATCATCACCCGCACCAGATCATCGGACCACATCACACCCATCCTCACTCAGCTCCACTGGTTCCCTGTGCACCACCGGATTAACTATAAGATTTTACTGCTGACCTTCAAAGCCCTACACCACCTTGCTCCCCAATACCTCTCTGACCTGCTGCTACCATACACTCCTTCCCGGTCACTTCGTTCCTCCTCAGCTGCAATTTTAAATGTCCCCACATTTAGACTCAGCACCATGGGTGCCAGGCTGCTCTGCCCCACATCTCTGGAACACTCTCCCACCTCCCATCCGTCACCTGGACACTATCGATCAATTCAAATCACAACTCAAAACACACCTGTTTAGATTAGCATACCCGACATAACTTCCACCATGTTCACCCTGATTTTAATGACTTAAAATGTTTTGTGTATTTTTTGTTTTTTGTTTTTAATCAACTTGATTTTAATATTGATAAATGTATTGTGATTTTATGTCCTGTAAGGTGTCCTTGGGTGTCCAGAAAGGCTCCAGCAAATAAAATGCATTATTATTATTATTATTATTATACATTCTGACTCATTGGGACCATTTCAAAATCTTTTGAGTTGGTTTTCAATTCTATAGATTTAAATAAAGTTCAGGACGCTCCTGGCAAATTAAGAGCCAAAAGTGTTTAATTGTCATCTGTACCAACAGCAAAACAATGCAATTCTTACAGCAACATAACAGTCCTGAAAACACAGTACTCAGGGATAACATAATAAGCAAAAAAAAAAAAATTAATTAAAAAGCCTAATATTAGTGCAAAAAGCCTAATATTTAAAAAGCAAATTAAATCTCATAGGTACATTGACGTAAGTTTCTTAAGAAAGAATGTATGACATATATGTAGTAAATATGTCTGGGATAGTTAACTAAGTATAAATTACGTGCATAGGTTGGCATTTCAGAAGTGGGATTTCAGGAGTAGGTCATTCGGCCCTTCGAGCCAGCACCGCCATTCAATGTGATCATGGCTGATCATACACAATCAGTACCCCGTTCCTGCCTTCTCCCCCTATCCCCTAACTCTGCTATCTTTAAGAACCCTATCTAGCTCTCTCTTGAACGTATCCAGAGAACCGGCCTCCACTGCCCTCTGAGGCAGAGAATTCCACAGACTCGCGACTGTGAAAAAGTGTTTCCTCATCTCCGTTCTAAATGGCTTACCCCTTATTCTTAAACTGTGGCCCCGGTTTTGGACTCCCCCAACATCAGGAACATGTTTCCTGTCTCCAGTGTGTCCAAACCCTTAATAATCTTATATGTTTGAATAAGATATCCTCTCGTCCTTCTAAATTCCAGTGTATACAAGCCCAGCAGCTTTGGGTGATTTTGTTTAAAAGATCCACCAAACAAAGATCTGGGGGGAAAAAGCTTCAGTGCTTTAATCATTTTATTTGGAGACGTTAACAACACTTCACAGGCCTAAAAATTTTTTTTTAAAAAGCACTGAGACATGGCATGTTTTTTTTCCAGATCTTTGGTGAATCCTTTAAACAAAGGATCCTCAGTGAAGATATTATATGAAATAAATTCTGACATTTTGTGAATTGTTTCAAAAATGTAGGTCCACCTTCGGACATTGGTCATTTTCCAACATGTTAATTTTATAACTGTAGCTATAGACTTTTTTATTTATCTTAAAAGTATTTATATTGTGAACCTGTAATAGGTTTGAACATCAACCAGACATTGCAGCAATTTTGAATATGGATCAGCTGCTTAATATTAGTCAAAGTCATGAGCTTTTCAGATTAAAGCATGTGGATATGTTGGGAAGGAATTATAAATATTAGCACAAAATTTATCATGATTATATTTTAGTCCTACAGTGCAGAGACAGCTACAAATGGTCAGGTCGTAACAAGTGATGTCCATCTGAAATGTATCTACTGCAAAAATGGATTCAGTGCTAAGCCAGAACTATTGGAATGGGAGGTAAGATTAATATAAATGTTAATGCAGTTACAAATAACTCAAATGTTGTAAATAGAAGCTGATTATAACTGGCTCAGTCCTTTATAATTTTACAACCTACAAAATATATAAAATAATTTAGTTTTTATGATGTACAAGATATTTCATGTAAGGCTAGGGAGGATGATTTAGGGTGAGAGGCAGTAAAAGCATATTTAGGGAGGAGGATTCAACACATTTCAGAAGTAGAGAGTAGATAATAAGGGAGAGATCTTGGGAACAAGTGGGTTAGTGCCAAAATTGAAATTTAGGTTGACTGCATTAAATTCTTTGAATGAAAATGTCATATGCAATAAATTCAGGAAATCTGACCTTATTCATAGGGTGCATCCATCATGGAGCATTGCCCAACTTCCCACATAAATTTTATTTAAAAAAATGCCAATCTTTTTCAAAGTGCAGAAAGCTTGATTGTCTGTGGTAATAGAGAAAACCACCTCTGTGGATAATATAAAAAAAACATTGATAATGCAAAGGATTATAGTATATATCAATTTAAAGAAATCAGGTACATTCCACTGTATTTACTTTGTTTATCACAAAATCCTATGGTATATCCAGAGAAATAAACCATTTGGTCCATCATGTCCCCGAGAAGCATTCTTGGTTCTTGGTTTCTTGGTCCTCCAAAATATTTCTAATGGAATTTAAACTGGAGGTGGAGCATTCCAATCCCCGCCATTCATAGAAACATAGAAAATAGGTGCAGGAGTAGGCCATTCGGCCCTTCAAGCCTGCACCGCCATTCAATATGATCATGGCTGATCATCCAACTCAGTATCCTGTACCTGCTTTCTCTCCATACCCCCTGATCCCTTTAGACACAAGGGCCACATCTAACTCCCTCTTAAATATAGCCAATGAACTGGCCTCAACTACATTCTGTGGCAGAGAATTCCAGAGATTCACCACTCTCTGTGTAAAAAATGTTTTTCTCATCTCAGTCCTAAAAGATTTCCCCTTTATCCTTAAACTGTGACCCCTTGTTCTGGACTTCCCCAACATCGGGAACAATCTTCCTGCATCTAGCCTGTCCAACCCCTTAAGAATTTTGTAAGTTTCTATAAGATCCCCCTCAATCTTCTAAATTCTAGCGAGTACAAGCTGAGTCTATCCAGTCTTTCTTCATATGAAAGTCCTGACATCCCAGGAATCAGTCTGGTGACCTTCTCTGTACTCCCTCTATGGCAAGAATGTCCTTCCTCAGATTAGGAGACCAAAACTGTACACAATACTACAGGTGTGGTCTCACCAAGACCCTGTACAACTGCAGTAGAACCTTCCTGCTCCTATACTCAAATCCTGTTGCTGTGAATGCTAACATACCATTCGCTTTCTTCACTGCCTGCTGCACCTGCATGCCTACTTTCAATGACTGGTGTACCATGACACCCAGGTCTCGTTGCATCTCCCCTTTTCCTAATCGGCCACCATTCAGGTAATAGTCTACTTTCCTGTTTTTGCCACCAAAGTGGATAACCTCACATTTATCCACATTATACTGTGGATAAATGTTATCCAAGTCATCTTGCAGCCTCCTAGCATCCTCCTCACAGCTAACACTGCCCCCCAGTTTCATCCGCAAACTTGGAGATGTTGCATTCAATTCCCTCGTCCAAATTATTAATCATTCCTTCCATATTCTTGAATATTCACTAGTCACGCACTATGTAAAGCAGTTTACCTTGTGTCATTCTTGATTCTCTTTCTCTGTATTTTACACCTACAACCTCTCATCCTGAACCCCCTCCAGCAAAGGGAACAGAATCTAACTCATCATCACGTTGTATACTTTTATCACATCTCTCTTCAGTATTCTCTTCAAAGAACCCAACATTTCTAAATGTTCCTTGTATTGGTAGTGCATCTCCCAGGAACCGTTCTCATAAACCTCTGTTGGATCCTTTTCAATGCCTTTGCATTTTTTCCTTTAATATGGTTACCAAAATTAAATACAATAGTCCAATTGAAGCTTGGGGCATTGACCTATAACTATAAAAATATATACCTAGGAATGTTATTCTTATCTGGTTTAAGAATTCTTGTTTCAGAAGTATTTGAAGAACTTATGTTGCATTTGGATCTGCAGGATTTCAAAAGTGCACTTGGTTAATTTGATTAGTTTAGTCAGTGAAAACAAAGATTCTGTAGTAATTTACTTTTTTTCTTCAGAATAACGTTTTTCAGTTCTGCAGCAAAATGTGCTGTGAGGACTATAAGAAGCTGCATTGTGTAGTGTCATACTGTGAATACTGTCAGGAAGAGAAAACTATATATGAAACTGTGAAGTTCTCAGGAGTAAAGAAAACATTCTGTAGTGAAGGTATGTTTCATTAAATTGCTATGTAGCTGGCGTTAAATTTTTATGATTGAAAATGATTGCTGTAATAAAGAAAAAGGGCATCTAATTGGCGCAAAGAACGTGGTAATGAACAAGTCTGCTTTTTAGTACGCTGGCCCCGGCTTACTGCTACCCTTTTGAATGGTTATGGCATTTGTTCTCCAGTCCAAATGCTTAAAAACTCTCAATATTCTGAGAGGGGGAAACAGAAGCTTCCATCACATTAAACAGGTGGTGATGAAGGAGACTGTAGGATTCGGGAGGTCTGTCAGCGCACAGATCAAGTACTGCCGGCCACCGACAATAGCACATGCTCACCATATCAGCTACAGTGCACTCTGGCCCATCCCCTTCTCATGGTGCTATGATTGATTTATTACAGGATTTACACCAACTTCCCAACATACTGCAATGGGGAGGGTTGGGTTTCGGCTGGGTTCCCAAATTAGCGGAAGGGAGGGCAAGAAATTACGCCTGGTTATCAGTGCTTTCGATAATATGTATAAAGTTAAAATTACTTATTTTAGTGCTAATTCCATTAGTGCTTTAATTCCCGAGAATTATACTGAATGATATTACGTAGGACTCCAAATCTTCTTGCAAATGCGGGATAGTTTACATCCATATGAGAGAGCATCTGGGGACTTGGTTTAATTCTCTCATTGAAAGACAATACCACTGCAATCTTTGTTTAGTACAGCACCGGAGTCAACCTAGGACTTTTGGCTAACTCAAGTCATGGCTAACTGAAATCTCAATTCCATTTTCCGAAAATTTATAAATGCTGAAAATCCAATTAACTCAGCACCCACCGTCTTTTGATCGAAATACAGATTTTCCCAGTGTGAATGCTTTTTTTTTTTTGTTGGAGTTAAAAACATAATAGGGGGCACAAACAAAAGGGCAATATGGGTAAATAGGATTTTGACTGGAGCACATTGGGAATACGGCTTACAGTTTTCATCTCTTAATGAAAAAAAGCTTAATTTTCTTCATGGGCAGAGCAACCATAGTAGATTCCAGGGATGAGGAACGTTTGAGTTGTTAAGCTCTATATTCTCGGGTGCTTAGAAACTAGAGAGTTGATTATTTTTAAAGATACATGGTGTGAAGGGGCTTGACAAGATGATTCAGGTGTTTCTGTGTGAGAGAGTGCAGTACTTTCAGGGGCGGAAATCACTATTAAAACATGGCGGGGGCGCACAATTTCTTGGTGGCCTCGCGCACACACACACAAGGCTTTGGAGGCTTCAGCCGTGGGCCCTGTGGACGGTAACATCGGGAGCTGACCTGGTTGGTGACCGACTCTGAACTCCAGCAACACAGCTTCGTCCGCCCCAAATCGTGGGGCTTGAATCGGCCCGTTTGCGGGGCCTTTCATCGCACTGCATGGCTTAAAATCGGCCGATGGGCTTCAACATCGGGAGCCTCGATCGCCTCAATGCAGCAGTTTGACTGCCTGACATTGGGGCGATGGAAGATTCTGCAGCCAATTTTAAGTTGCACCGGGCAATGAAAGGCCCCGCGAATGGGCTGATTCAGCCTTTAGAAAGCTTCTGATACCCGCTTGAATCTTTCAAAAGCTACAATGTGATAAATAACACTTAAATAAATAAAACTGAAACAACTAAAGGCAAACAGAAGAACCAACCTTGGAGGGGGGGGGGGGGGTGGGGGGGAGAGAGAGAGAGAGAGAGAGAGAGAGATGGGAAAAACATACTAAATAATGTGAGTGACCGTGAATGAGGGACTTACCTGCAAACCAGCCAGGAAACCCGTTTGACCGTAGCCCTTAATGACCTAACCCATTTAAATCCGATACCCGTTGAAACTTTCCCATCCACCAATACATCCAATTAGTTCAAATGGTAATTGTACCCGCATCAGACAGCTTTAAGAAATTATCCGTGAAGATCTTCAGTAATACTTGAAGGTCAAAACACAATTGGTGACACATCGTGTTAATACGACGTTAATAGAGACATTTAACAAGCGCTTAACAGTGACTCGCGGAAAGCGGAGATTTTAATATAGAATTCTTTTCACTGGATTTCAAAATCCGGATTACAAAACATGGGGGGGATTGCCCCCGTCTCTCAAAACATGGGAGGGACGTGTCCCATCCGGGATTTCCGCCCATGCTTGGGGGCATAGTTTCAGGAAAGGGGTCTTTCATTGACGATTGACTTGAGGATGAATTTCTGTAAGGTTAATGAATCATTAGAAATCTCTTCTACAGAGGCTTGTTAATGGGCAAGAAAATGAAGATAAAATTAAAGATGAGATCAATTCAGCCATGATCTCATTTTATTGGCAGAGCTATTTGGCCTTTACTGCTCCTCTTTCTTATGTACCAGGGCTGAAATAAATAATGCATTTTAACTTAAGGTTTTTTTTAAATAATGCATTCTCCAGTTTTTTAAAAACCTGTCTGTTTTCAGGCTGCAAGCTTCTATACAAGCATGATTTCACAAAACGTTTGGGTCTGCGCTGTGTTACCTGCAGTTATTGCTCCCAGATGTGTAAGCGAGTTGCAGCTAAAGAAATTGATGGAAAAGCACGAGATTTCTGTAGTGATGACTGCTGCAAGAGGTTTATAGATTGGTACTTTAAGGTTAGTGTCATTTATCGTATTTCTGTTTTTTTTACCTTCCATTATTGCAGACAGTTCAAATCCCAAAATAAATTGCAAATAGTTCCTTTCTTTGAGATCAGATCTATTCCTAGGAAACAAAGAGAGTTGTGCGGCCAAGGGAGGGTATATGAAGGAAAAATTGTAGATGATGACCTTTCGGATGTTTTCATTTTGCTGTAATTATGTAAAATAATTGATAACTATTTATTAGATGTTTGACAAAAAAAATCATAATGGAATGTAAATTAACCTTTGTTATTTGTTAGTGTTCATTCTGTTTTAATTTTTTTCTTATGTGGTAGAATAATTTCAGTAAATTAAAGCTTTTAAATGTTCATATTAATTATGAAATCTTACGCACTTCCAAATGTACCATTTTCTTTCTCCCTTTTCTTGTACAGTTGTGTAGCTTGACATAGATGAACTAATATGAAATTCTATTAAATTGTTTAAAACATTGCAAGTTGTACATTTTCAGAGAAAGTCATAGAGTGATACAGTATGGAAACAAGCCTTTTGGCCCAACTTGCCCAAACCGGCCAACATGTCCCAGCTACTCTAGTCCCACCTGCCGGCGTTTGGTCCATATCCCTCCAAACTTGTCCTATCCTTGTACCTGTCTAACTGTGTCTTAAATGTTGGGATAGTCCTAGTCTCAGCTACCTTCTCTGGCAGCTTGTTCCATACACCCACTATCCTTTGCATGAAAAAGTTACAGGTCAGATTCCTATTAAATATTTTCCCCTTCACCTTGAATCTATGTCCTCTGGTGCTCGATTCCCTCACTCTGGGCAAGAGATTTTGTGCATCTACTGATTTATTCCTCTCATGATTTTATACACTTCACTTCCATTCCTAACATACAAATGAATTTGGCCTAACGTGTATTTATTTAATTCTCAGCATATAAGGTTTTTATAAATCTATGCTCTGATCTTTTATCGTAAGTTGTATTGTAGAAAGTTTTTACTTGAAGTAACTGAATTTTCTTCACTTTAGGCTGCAAGATGTGACTGCTGTAAAGATCAAAGAGAGCTGAGTGAAACAGTTCAGTGGCGAGGAGAAATTAAGCATTTTTGTAATCAGCAATGCCTTCTTCAGTTTTATAGTCAGCAGAATGAACCTAACATGTTTACACAAAAAGGTCCCGAGAACATGAATGTGGGTAGGTGCTTCATGACCAGAAAAAATATACTGTACTTAGAGATATTTACGCATATTATGGTTGAATATTTCTGCCAGTTGACTAAAGAGCAGAATTTAGGACATTCATTGAGAAATGAGCAGTCCTGATTTACCGGTTTCCAGATAGTCCACAGTATGGGAAAAGTTTTATTCTCACTTTTCCGTAACCTGACCTGTATGACTGTTTAGCGTCGGCTATTTCCATGTAACCTGTAATGTATTAAAGGTCATATAATCCAGAATTTATCTTCATTCTCAAATAATTGTTCTCATTTAATCATATTTACTCCAGATATTAAAACTGTTTTGATGGCTAATACGTTTGCCTACTTGGCAATTCTGTTGACAGAGTGAGCAATGGTCAATTGTTTTGATGCTTCTGTTTACTAATGTCACCCACTACAGCTTGAGTATAAGTTTATTTTACAAGAAGGTGCACGGAGTTGTACATCACAGGATCCCCTTTGATTCATTGTGTAAGTGATGGCACTAGAAAAACCTCTCCAATCAACTACATCCCCACCATCCTGGAAAATGTTCAAGTATATATTCCATTTCCCTTTCAAAGTTACTAAATCTGTATTCACGCCCCTTTAGCCCACATCATAACGATTCACTGAAGCTATATTTTTTTTAAAGTCATCCCCATCTTGCCCTATTCCCAGTTGTGTTAAAATACTGTGTGGAGCTCTTAAGCTCCTTATAAATTTGTTCAACACTTTGAATATCAGAAGCCATTACAGGAGAAACATTCTAGCTGCTCCAGTCACTGCAGATAAATACAATTCCTCGTCTTTGACTTTCATTTTATTTTTGCCAGAAAACCAGTGCAGATGACAATTTATCAGAAATATATAATTGAACATGTGATACATATGTGATACATGTGTGTTCTCTGCCCATAGTTTTTTTTAAATAATCTGTTCTTATAGTTTTCTGGTAAGTTAAGCACTAACACTATAACATTATATTATGCAGCACTGAATTAAAGCAAATAAATCCTCTCCCAAGACACTCAATAATAAATCATATCTGCAAAACCGCTTCTTTATTTCACACAAGCTCTTATATTTTTCTCTTTCTTTCTCTCCCCCTCCCTCCTTGAAATCATATCTAGAAACATAAAATTCTTAAGGGGTTGGACAGGCTAGAGGCAGGAAAAAAGGTCCCTATGTTGGGGAGGTCCAGAACCAGGGGGTCACTGTTTAAGAATAAGGGGAGGCCATTTAGGACTGAGATGAGGGAAAACGTTTTCACTCAGAGGGTTGTGAATCTGTGGAATTCTCTGCCACAGAAGGCAGTGGAGGCCAATTCACTGGATGTTTTCAAGAGAGAGTTAGATTTAGCTCTTCGGGCTAACGGAATCAAGAGATATGGGGGGAAAGCAGGAACGTGGTACTGATTTTGGATGATCAGCCATGATCATATTGAATGGCGGTGCTGGCTCGAAGGGCCGAATGGCCTACTCCTGCACCTATTTTCTAGGTTTCTATTAAATTAATATCAGACATCAGAGTTACACTTTTGTAAGTAGATTTCATGATTGTACATTCCTATAATTGTTGAGTTAAATTAATGGTCAACTACAGCATCTTTTCATCTGCATTTCACTATTTTTAATTTCTAACTTTTTAAAATAGTTTTTACATCAATCTTTCCATATTCTATTCTCAAAGTGTTGACTCTCAAACACATAAATGGCAGGCCTTTTGCTCATAGGAACATTATAATGAACACATTTTTGCTCAGCAGGTTTTCATTTGTTATTACTTCAATTAGTCATCTCAGCAAACAATGAAGAGTCTGACCTGTGGATGGCAGTCTCCCTCCATCCCCCACCATTTCTAAGACTAGGGCACTAAATCCAACTTTATTATTCATGTTGCAGCAATGAGTGATATTAGTTTACTGTAGTAGACAGGGTTTGAATTTGGGCCATTGCTACTCCAAAAATATTTGATGTTTATTGATTCTGCTCACCAGATTGTTGGGTGTAAAGATTTTTTTTGCTTGTATTTCAGATTAAAATCATTGATTTGCCCACAATTATTTCAAATATTTTGTTCAGTGTACAATTGTGTGTGCTTAAAGTTTTGCATTTTTTCAGTTTCAGATCAAAATGTTCAGACCCAGGTTTTTAAAGTCAGAGTAAGTATTCTGCAAGTTAATACATTTTCAATAACTGTCATTGTTCTTGAACTAAATTTTTTCACAAGAATGCCTCCAGCCCTCCCAACGTTTTATTTTGTGATTTAGAATTATATTCATAATTTAACAAAATGCAATCATTTATATGTATCTTACTACATTAATTTATCAATTAGGTCTGAAAGACATTTATGGAATAAAAAACTGCAGCACAGGAACAGCCCTTCAGCCCATGATGTCTATGCCAAATATGATGCCAAATTAAACTAAACTCTGTCTGCATGTGATCCATATCCCTGCATGTTCATGTATCAAACCTAAAGTCTCTTAAACACCACTGTAGTGTCTGCGCCCATCACCATCCCTGCAGCACGTTCCAGGCGCCCATTACTCACTGCAAAAAGGTTGCCCCGCGTATATCCTTTAAACTTGCCCCCTCTGATCTTAAAGCAATGCCCTCTAGTACTTAACATTTCCACCTGGGGTTGGGGGGATTCTGATGGTCTACCCTAACTATGCATCAAATAATTTATAAACCTCTATCAGGGCGGCAAGGTAGAGTTGCTGCCTTAGAGTGCTTGCAGCGCTGTTGACTCGGGTTCGATCCCGACCACGGGTCCTGTCTTGTCAGAGTTTTACGTTCTCCCCGTGACCGTGTGGGTTTTCTCCGTATAGGTTTGTAGGTAAATTGGCTTGGTAAATGTAAAAAAATTGTCCCTAGTGTGTGTAGGATGGTGTAAATATGCAGGGCTCGCTGGTAGAGAAAGAGAGGGCAGAGAGCGACAGTGAGAGGTAGAGGGAGAGAGAGAGAGACAGTGAGAGAGAGGGAGAGAGAGAGAGAGAGAGAGAGAGATGGCAGAGAGAGAGCGAGAGGGGCCAGAGAGAGGGAGGGGGGGCAGAGAGAGAGGGGGCGGAGAGAGAGAGGGTAGAGAGGACACACAGACACAGAGAGAGGGTAGAGTGGGGAGAGATGGGAGAGAGGGCAGAGAGATAGAAGGCAGAGGAACATTCGCATGTTATAACGCGCCGCCGACCCATTCTGGCCGCCGCCGAATAACCCCTCCCATTGCACCCTTCTTCAAGGCACCCTATGATGGCTTGGCTCTGACAATTCGAGGGACCTACCCGGTAACAACACGGCGGCACGGAGCAGTTCCGTGCCGCCGTGCTCCCCGACTCGACGCCTAATTGAGACACGCTCCATCCTGCGCTGAGCTTGCTGCGGGCCGGATGTGGCCCGTGGGCCATAGTTTGGAGCCCCCTGATCTAGATAAAACTCTTCTTCACCCTCACCAATGCCTCCAAATCCATCCTGTAATGGAGCAACCAGAATGGCACACACTGCTCCAAATGCGGTCAAAACAAATTTTTATAAAGCTGCAACTTGACTTCCTGATCGTTATGCTCAATGTCCCACCTGATGAAGGCAAGCATACCATACACCTTCTTTATCACTCTACCTTTGATGCTCCTTTCAGGAAGCTAAGGACTTGGACCCCCAGATCCCTAGGTACATCACTGCTGTTAGGCTTGACATTAACTGGCCCTTCGAGCCTGCACCGCCATTCATATGATGCATGGCTTTGCAACTCAATATGATTGCTGTATCCCCCCAAACTCCTACAATTTCTTATATCTGTAAACTGCTGTCAACCGGCTATATTTTCATTAATCATTTATAAATCCATTCACGTGTTGTATGACTCTGATTGAATTTCATCCACCCATTTCTCTTGTCGGCAGCAGATGTTTGAAATTGTGTACTTGCGTGAATGGGATATATTTGCTGTATCCTTTAACCAAAACTCATTACAATTTTCTTGAAGTTCTGTAAACTTACTGATCGCATCAGCTCAAGAATATTTTCATCAAAATCTTCTCAAGAAATCCAAAGGGCCTGTAAATTCTGGTCTTGCCAGTGAAATCATATAAAACATATAACAATTACAGCAATTTCCAGGCCATCTCGGAGTTACAAGTCGGCAGCAGAACAAATTTTTCCAAACCCCTTGTCCACTTGCCTGCACTCGTACCATACCCTCCATTCCCTTCTCCTCCATATGCGTATCCAATTTATTTTAAATGCACTTGAACCTTCCTTCAACACACTGGGATCGCATCAGCTCACCACTCTCTGGTTTTATCACCATCTTCTCCCTCATACTACCCCTAAACTTCTGGTCCCTTAATTCTGAAGTGAATGTCCTCTCATTGTCCTAAATGAATTTTTAAGTAAACTCTAAATGTAATGTGTACCGTTTGAAAGAATATGCTGAGAAGAACAAAATGCTTAAAACCTGGAGCTCTGCTGAAACGTAGCTACAATAAGAAACATTTACATCCATTTCCTCTGATTATTTATGTTAACTACATATCTGGTTTTAATAGTAAAAACCAGGTGAAGTAATGCATTCCAAAATAATCCAGTGAATTAGAAGGAGGTGAAATGAAAACTAGTTATTTAGAACATTAGTATAACCTAGAGAGTTTTTTTACAGAGTAGATTCCAAGAGGCTGTTATTCTCTAACTGGAGAGTTGAATAGTATTTTCAAGAGGAATCACAAATTTACACGTGAAATGAAGAGAAGTTCCATTACGTAGATGGTTGAAAATCTTCAGAATTCTCTACGTCAACAAGCTGTAGGTACTCTGGCATTATGTCTAGGGTGTGATCGTTATGGTTTTGGACATTAGGAAAATCTGAGAATATGGGGAAACGGTCTGGAGGCACAGGATCAACAACAGTGTTCTTGAACACTACTACAGTGGCTGTTTGGCCGATTCCAGCTATTACTTAAATCATAATTCAAGAATTGATCCTGAGTTTCTTTTTTTTGTGTGAGGTTATCCACTTTGATGGCAAGAAAAGGAAGGCAGATTATTATCTGAATGGTCAGATTAGCAAAATGGGAGGTGCAACGAGACCTGGGTGTGCTTATACATCAGTCACTGAAAGTAAGCATACAGGTACAGCAGGCAGTGAAGAAAGCTAATGGCATGTTGGCCTTCATTGCGAGAGGATTTGAGTTTAGGAGCAAGGAGGTCCTTCTGCAGTTGTACAGGGCCCTGGTGAGACCACACCTGGAGTATTGTGTGCAATTTTGGTCTCCTAATTTGAGGAAGGACATTATTGCTATTGAGGGAGTGACGGGATTGACATATGATGAAAGAATGGGTCAGTTGGGCTGGTATTCACTGGAATTTAGGATGAGAGGGGATCTTATAGAAACATAAAATTCTTAAAGGATTGGACAGGCTAGATGCAGGAAAAATGTTTCTGATGTTGGGGGAGTCCAGAACCAGGTGTCACTGTTTAAGAATAAGGGGTAGGCTATTTAGGACTGAGATGAGGAAAAACTTCTTAGCCCAGAGAGTTGTGAATCTGTGGAATTCTCTGCCACAGAAGGTAGTGGAGGCCAATTCACTGGATGCTTTCAAGAGATAGTTAGATTTAGCTCTTGGGGCTAAAGGAATCAAGGGATATGGGGGAAAAAGCAGGAACGGGGTACTAATTTTAGATGACCAACCATGATCATATTGAATGGCGGTGCCGGCTCGAAGGGCTGAATGGCCTACTCCTGCACTTGTTTTTTTCTATGTTTCTAGTGGCTGCAATTAAACTAAGTGACACCCCCTTTTTTTGCAATTCATGGGCCTTTTGTCCGGGTAGCTTAGTGTTTGTAATTTATTGTGTCACATAAATTAATGCTCACAGAAATTGTGTTATAATATAAAAGCCAGGATTTTGTTATTTGCCCAAATATTGTATGTAATCAAATCTGTGAAGCATTCAATGTCCATTGTGGATGAGTTAGCATTATAATATGGGAAGTTTTAAGTTCAGCAAATAGAATAGTACTTTTGTTTGGGAGGGAAATTCATTTTTTATTTTGGTTCAAAGGTTCAAAGGTTTCTTTATTAGTCACATACACCTAGGTGTAGTGAAATGCTTTTGCTTTGTCTTCATCACAAATAACAGATAAAGAATCCATCCTGAAATATTCCTTGAATCTTTCAGGCCAGGTGAATGATTTGTTCTTGGGACTAAACAGCATAATCCCTTTCCTGATTCAGGATTGAGCTACAGTTTAATTCCATTCCTCTGGCAGTTAGAAACATAGAAAATAGGTGCAGGAGTAGGCCATTCGGTCCTTCGAGCCTGCACAGCCATTCAATATGATCATGGCTGATCATCCAACTCAGTATCCTGTACCTGCCTTCTCTCCATACCCCCTGATCCCTTTAGCCACAAGGGCCACATCTAACTCCCCCTTAAATATAGCCAACGAACTGGCCTCAACTACCTTCTGTGGCAGAGAATTCCAGAGATTCACCACTCTCTGTGTGAAAAATGTTTTCCTCATCTCGGTCCTAAAAGATTTCCCCCTTATCCTTAAACTGTGACCCCTTGTTCTGGACTTCCCCAACATCGGAAACAATCTTCCTGCATCTAGCCTGTCCAACCCCTTAAGAATTTTGTAAGTTTCTATAAGATCCCCCCTCAATCTTCTAAATTCTAGCGAGTACAAACCGAGTCTATCCAGTCTTTCTTCATATGAAAGTCCTGACATCCCAGGAATCAGTCTGGTGAACCTTCTCTGCACTCCCTCTTTGGCAAGAACGTCTTTCCTCAGATTAGGAGACCAAAACTGTACACAATACTCCAGGTGTGGTCTCATCAAGACCCTGTACAACTGCAGTAGAACCTCCCTGCTCCTATACTTAAATCCTTTTGCTAGGAAGTTCTTTTGAAAAACATTGAAACTACTTTATTGGTTTCTTACATACAGAAATGAAAAAGCAGTAGCCCCAAAAATTCGAGCAATGTCATTTCTCCATAAAGTATTATCTATATATATTACTAAAACTCTCATCTTGTTTGTTTGTATGCGTGCGTGGATGTGATATCCCAAAACCCCACCAAAACGTTACACAATAGCGCTACAATATTTGGCCCACCTTACTCACTGTTGTCCTGGGATGTAAATGAAACAAGTTTGGTTCGGATTGATGTTATATTTTACAAATTATTGACATTTTAAACATTACAAAAAACACTTTTCAAACCACTTTCCCACTTGCCCTGCCCATCAGCCATGTTACAATGACGTCACAATGGGATCCCAAATCTCATTTACATTTAAAAAAACGCGATTTTAAAAAAAACGATGCTTTAATCAAATTCTTCAGTTTTCATTAACAGCTAACATTGTGTTTAACAGCTACATCGACGATTGCATTGGTGCTACCTCCTGCACCCACACACATCTCACTGACTTCATCCATTTCACCACTAACTTCCAACCGGCACTCAAATACACCTCGACCATTTCCGACATTTCCCTACCATTTCTTGACCTCACTATCTCCATCGCCGGTGATAGACTACTGACCGACATCCACTATAAACCCACTGACTCCCATGGCTATCTGGACTACACTTCTTCCCACCCTGCTTCCTGTACGGACTCCATCCCCTACTCCCAATTCCTACGTCTACGCCGCCTCTGCACCCAGGATGAGGTGTTCCACACCAGGGCATCGGAGATGTCCTCATTCTTCAGGGACCGGGGGTTCCCCTCTTCTACTATAGATGAGGCTCTCACCAGGGTCTCTTCTATACCTCGTGACTTTGCTCTCACTACCCATCTCCCCACTCGTAACAAGGGCACAGTCCCCCTTGTCCTCACCTTCCACCCTACCAGCCGTCACATACAACAAATAATCCTCCGACATTTTCGCCACCTCCAACGTGATCCCACCACTTGCCACATCTTCCCATCTCCTCCCTTGTCTGCTTTCCGCAGAGACCGCTCCCTCCGTAATTCCCTGGTCAATTCATCTCTTCCCACCTGCTCTCCGGGCACTTTCCCTTGCAATGGCAGGAAATGCTACTTTTGTCGCTTTACCTCCCCCCTTTACTCCATTCAAGGACCCAAGCAGTCTTTCCAGGTGCAGCAGAGGTTCACCTGCACCTCCTCCAACCTCATCTATTGCATCTGCTGCTCAAGATGTCAGCTGCTCTACATCGGTGAGACCAAGCATAGGCTTAGCGATAGCTTCGCCGAACACCTCCGCTCGGTTCGCAATAACCAACCTGATCTCCCGTTGGCTCAGCACTTCAACTCCCCCTCCCATTCCAAATCTGACCTTTCGGTCCTGGACCTCCTCCATGGCCAGAGTGAGGACCACTGTAAATTGGAGGAGCAACACCTCATATTTCGCTTGGGCAGTTTGCACCCCAGCGGTATGAACATTGACCTCTAATTTCAGGTAGTCCCTACTTTCTCCTCCCCTTCTCAGCTCTCCCTCAGCCCACTGGCTCCACCTCTTCCTTTCTTCTTCCCGTCCCTCCCACCCTCACATCAGTCTGAAGAAGGGTTTCGACCCACAGATGCTCCTCACACTGAGTTTCTCCAGCATTTTGGTCTACCTTCAATTTTCCAGCATCTGCAGTTCATTCTTAAACACTTTAACATTGTGTTTAGGTTATTTTAAAGAAAAATCGCGATTTTCATTGTGTGGGGGTGGGATACGGTGGAATTTTATGTGCAGAATTTTAGTTATGGAATGTAAACATAATTTGGGCTGTCACATAACTTGATTGAAGCCCAACTGCAGTCAACAATTGAGTTTGAATTAACAGATCGACCTACTCATCAGATAAATTCACACAATTTTTAAGCTGTTATTCCAAACAGCAGCAATTCTTACTATTTCTGGTAATTACTACATTTACAACAAGCAGCCATAAAAGCAGACATCCTCAAAGCCATAAAGTGCAGGCAAAATGACTGCTACTATTCATTGAAGAGAATTCAGTGAAAACTCTGCAACTCCTTTTATTTATTTATTTTTTGGGGGTACATGCAACACAAGAGCCAGGAATTTATTGTTCTTCCATGCTCAATCTTCTCTCAGATGAGGCCATCCAAGGGATGTAGATTTAGCAGTGGTAATGGTTTTGTGGATGATGGCAAGCACAAATAAAAGCAGAACATACCGTGGAGGGAGAAGCAGTTTCAGGTCAATTAACTTTTCATCCTCAATATTTCAGTGATTATGAAAATTAAACAATTGCAGATGCTGGAAATCAGGAATAAGAGGAGAAAATGCTGACATTGCTCAACAGGTCAGGCAACATCACTGGAAAAAGACATTTCATGTTTCCGGTTGAAGATCCTCAATCAACGTGTATCAATCGCCACCCTCAATCAACCACTAATAATTTATGCACATGTACACAGAGGCCCCTCTGTTCCTGCACAATCTTTAAAACCTTGTCATTTTGTCCATCCTATTTTTTCCAAAACAAATCATGTCACATCACTCCATATTCAATTTAATATGTGACAGGTGCCAGACATTAAGCCAAAATCTATCAGAAAGGAGCCTTTGAATGTAATCAACATGGCTGTCAGGTTTGAAATCAATTCTCATGTTTTTTTCCTGTAGTGTCAAATGTGTATTTCACCATTTATTTAAATATCAGAAATAGGCGAAAATGACACTGGAATGAAGCAGTAGAAATCTGGAATTTTATCAGAATATCTGGTAATACGACCTGTCCTGATAATTTGCAGCATCTTCTGTTTTTTAAACCAGAAATCCTTTCCAGCATATTTATCTATCTGTTATTGTTTCGCTTTTGTTACAAGGTGAGGAGTGTTTAATTGTCATATCTACCAAAAATTGAGAAATTTTAAATTCTTATTTGCAGCAGCATAACAGGTCTATAAAAGCAGTACTCATAAATAACATGCTAAACAAAAAAGAAGTTCAATACATTTTGAAAAAAATAATATTAGTGCAAAAAAGCCCAAAATTTTTACCACATCCAAGACAGTTTGTAGTTCACAGTTTAGTTGCCGTTTGTAGTGTTCAAGAACCTGATGGTTGTTGGGGAGAAACTGTTCTTGAAACTGGAGGTCACGGTTTTCAGACTCCTATAATTTCTTCCCAGTGGCAGGAGTAAAATGAGAGTGGTGTGGGTCCTTCTTTGTGATGCTGACTGCCTTATTTCAGATGGCATAAATATATTTTTTTCATTAACAGTATATTTGTTTACTATTTAGGCTTCTAATCAAACATTGCCACCATCACCAGCACCTGTAAAAGAGCTGAAAAATAAAGCATTAATGTGCAAACCTTTGACACAAACAAAGGCCACTTACTGTAAACCTCATATGCAGTCAAAATCGTGTCAAACAGGTATGAACTTTAATTTTGTAACTGAGCATTTTGTAAAGAGCATTTTGAGAACGTAGGGGGGGGGTGGGGGGGTTGGAGTGAGCGGACAGGCGTGGGAGTCCAGCTGCGGGAGGCGTGGTGCGAGCATACGTGCTGGGCGCGGGGCTTTAATCCACAACAGCGGGCGGTGGGGCAGCGCTTGGAGGCAGGTGGGCCTGGATTGGTCGGCATGTGGGCATTGTGACGTCAGCAGCTGCTGAGCGCCGTTTAGATTTTATAAAATTGAGTTTTGTGATCAATTTTATTCAAAATCTGGGGAAATAATTGACCAAGGAGTGGATTTCTGAACTCATAAGTAAAATCCCTACCGAAATGGTAAAAAATCTCCGTGTTTATGCATCCGCTTTTCGAGGAGATACGTTTCACATGCAAAATAACACACACACACACACACAGTTTTAAAAGTATATAGATTAACACCTCACACCTGTTTCAAAAGCAAGGCAGAGCTGGCTGGAGCACAGGGGTTGTTAGTCTCTTGGAAAATCAAACAGCTGGGAGCTGCAAAACTGAGGCATGATATTTCCGCCTCTGGCAGATAGATGTAATTACAATTGGCAGATTTCATGGGCAATTTCATTTTATAGATTTGAACATAATGGAATAAGGTGACATAAAAATCTGGAAAAATAACATCAGAAGATGAATGCAAGCATTTATATTTGTAACATTATTTATTCCAAGACATTGCACATCAGGATCAATGGCAAGTGTAGTCTTTCAATGAAATGGGAAGAGTGTATGCAAATGTAATATCATTCATAATGTACTCAATTTATTACCACCGTTAGAAATTCCTAGTTCTTCATTTATATTAGAGACAGCTGTTATAAACTACTGAAACACTCATGCCTATGGTAATGTGCAAGTGTAAAAAGGTGGCAAGAGAGATTTGTTATTGATTAAAAAAGTCACAGCAGAAAAGTTGAAATGCTGAATATAAATTCCCTGAGATATCAGTTAATCTGTGTTGATACGTTTGTTGACCCAGGGGAAAGGGAATGAGTAAGAAAGGAAGAAGGACAGGAAAGGGAGGGAGTCAGATCTCGTCACTGCTGAGGCAAAAATAAATTTGATCAATATAAGAGGGTGACATTGCAGTATTATGAAGACCTGTTAATTTATGGAACTGTAGGAGGTTACAGAGCAAGGAAGAGGCAAGTGCAACAAAAGATGAGAATCTTACATTGTGTTAACATAGGTTACAACGACAAATAACTTTTATTGAATCATTCAGATATGCTTTTTTAAAATTGTTTGATATTCCTACTAAAAATAGTCTTTAATATTTTTTTGTCCAACAACACAGTAGAGATGGCTCTGATGCATTCGGGAAATGTGGTTATTTTTGTTGGGGCTGTCAGGGTTGACATAAGACCTCAAAGTATATTACAAATATGAAAATATAAAAGGCAATTTAACTTTTTACCAGTTTTTTTATTTATCCTGCCTCTTACCCCAATCTTTCTTTCTCATTCAATTTAACTCTGTCTTTCATTCCTGGTTTGTTTTTATCTCTGTATCTTAGACATGATATTTATGTGTTTCATAAACTTCCTGTTTTCTTATTTCAGAGGATGATTGGAAGCCTCAGTTTGTTCCTGTGCCTATCCCTGTGCCCATCTATATCCCAGTGCCTATGCACATGTGTTGCAACAACTATCCAATACCAATTTCTATGCCTATTCCGGTAAGTGCATTCTATAAACATAGTCAGGATATTAAAAGTAAAACCACGTTAATTTTTTTTGTCGTAGTGTTTGACTAAATTAAATATATTTTCCTTTTTCCCAGCACACTAAACTTTGGCTATTATCCATTCTTAGTTTATTTGTCATATGATGTGCAACCATTAATGCAATATTTCTGTGCAGGTACCTGTTCCAGTATTTTTACCTACCACCCTAGAGAATGCTGAGAAAATAGTTGAAACAATAGAGGATATAAAGAGGAAGGTACCTTCAAATCCGATTGAAGATGATATACTTGCAATGGCAGAAATGATTGCCGAAGCAGAAAGGAATCCTGTGTCTATGGAACTTTGTGGTAAGTTTTGACACTTAAGTGAAGGGGGGGGGGGGGTAGGGGGGGAAGTAAAGATATGGTGTTTGAAATGTTTCCAATAGCCCCTGCAGAGTAAAAGAAATAGAAGTGAAACTCTGGTTAAGTCCTATGGTTACTAGCAGTGTAGTTTTATATCCCACCACCAGAATGCACCCTGAGTACCGGCTTCATTGTGTCTATCTATCTTCTATATATTACTAAAAGTCTGTTCTTGACCGCTTTTGGCCATCTGTGCTGCGATTTCCGAGAGAACGCCGCCACCTACGGCCGACATTTTTGGCCACCTTGCTCAGAGCCCCCCTCCGCCGTATGTGTGCCGAGGATTTTTCACGTCGATGAAAAATGACAGATATTAATGTTTTTACAAAATTCCCCATTCTCCCTGCTGCCCCTGCTGGCGGCAGGGGGGAGGGACTATAAAACCAGGAAGTGGTGTGCCTCAATCAGTGTCTGCAAGCTGGAGGAAGGCAGAGGGTCACGTTTCTCTGAGCTGTGAATAACACTGAACACATGTCTACTCAAATGTGAGTGTCCTTAGTGGTTCTAAAACGCTTGCAGAATGTGTCTATTGGTTCTAAAATGTTTGCAAAAAGTGTCTATTGGTTCTAAAATGTTTGCAAAAAGTGTCTCTTTTGGTTCTACAATGCTTGCAGAATGTGTCTTTTTTGGTTCTAAAATGTTTTCTAGGTTCTCCCCCCCCTTTCCTCTTCCCCCCCCCCCCCCCCTCCTCTCCCTCCCCCCCCCTCCTCCCCCCCTCTCCTCCTCCCCCCTCTCCTCTCTCCCCCCCTCTCCTCTTCCCCCCCTCTCCCCCCTCCCCCCTCTCTCTCCTTTCCCCTCCTCTCCTCCCCCCAAATCTCCTCCCTCCCCCCCCCCCCCCCCTCCTCCCCCCCTCTCCTCCTCTCCCCCCTCTCCCTCCTCCCCCTCCCCCTCTCTCCCCTCATCCCCCTCTCTCTCTCCCCTATTTTTTTCTCCCCCTCCATCCCCTCCCTCACCATTCCTCCCCTAAACCCCCTCCCCTCCACACACCCCTACCCGCCTTCCCTCCACCCTCCCCTCGCCCTCCCTGCTCCCCCTTCACCCCTCCCCTCTCAGCCCCCCCTCTCTCACTCTCCCCTCCCTCTCTCTCTCCCCCCCACTCTCCCCCCTCTCCCCCCTCCCCCCCAACCCTCCCCTCCACCCCCCCCCTCCCCTGCTCCCTCTCTCTCTCCCCTGTCTCTGCCCCCTCTCTCAGCCACCCCCTCTCCTCCTCACTCTCACCCTCTCTCTCTCCTCCCCCACCCTTCCGCCCTCATCCACCCTCCCTCTTATCCTCCTCTCCACCCCCCATCCCTCTTGCCCCTCTCTCGTGTGTGCTCTGTCTAGTGTCTCTGACGCTGCGTGCCGCCTCTCTCCGCAACCGCACGTTGGGGGAACCCCCCCCCCTGCCCCCCCCTCTAGATGTGACTGCAAGTTGGGGGCTATGCGTCAGTAGTTAGGGTGGTTATGGGGTAAAAGGAGCAAATTAATAATATCTATCTATTAATATATAAAAGGGGTAATTAGCGTGAGTGCGGGGGGGGGGATAGTTAGTGTGTGTGACGCTGCGTGCCGCCTCCCCCCCACAACCGCACGTTGGGGGAACAGACCCAACGGGTCTGCACTTGGTCTAGTATACCTATAAAAGTCTCATCTTGTATGTGTGTTACATGTATGTATATTTTGTGGCTTCAGTGTATCCATCTATCTATCTATCTATCTATCTATCTATCTATCTATCTATTAATATATAAAACTCAAACCCATCCGTCCGCCTGCAGTACGGATCCCTTCCTGCCTTTTGATTCGTTGACGGCTGCTCCTTCCTATCAGCTTCCAACACACTTCGAAACAAAGTTGCAAGACAGGAACACTGAACTTTTCACTGCTGCAGCAGGCAGGGGAGGTGCAATTGAGGGAGGCAGGGGAGTGCTGGAAACTTACATTTGGCAACGGCTTCAGTTCCATTGGAGGAGACGGGTGCATGGTGGAATATTGGGTTGGGGGAATCACACCATTGGGGGAGCAGACCCAACGGGTCTGCACTTGGTCTAGTATACATTTAAAACTCTGGCCCCATCCGACCGACTGCCGACCGGCGCCCTTCCTGCCTTTCGATTCGTGCCCGATACTCGCAGATGTCCAATCGGAATGGCCGATGCTCGCAGATGTCCAATCGGAATGGATTCATTTGCATGTACGGCTGCCGGCTGCATTTCTTCCTTTGATTCATTGCCACGCCCAATCCAGACGCTCAATCTCCGAGATATTTTCCATTTCGGTAGAGATTTCGCTTTTCTTTCTAAGTATCCGCTCCTCATTTCATTTCGTCGTGTTGAAGTGCACGTTTTTAATCAAATCCTTCTCCCCCCCCCCTCCACCCCCAAGTATTTCAAAAATAAACAGGCTTCTCCATTTACATGTCAGCTTCCAACACACTTCGAAACAAAGTTGCAAGTCAGGAACACTGAACTTTTCACTGCTGCAGCAGGCAGGGGAGGTGCCATTGGATTTTTTTTTAAAGAGGCAGGGCAGTGCTGGATTCTTACTTTTGCGAACGGCTTCAGTTCCATTGGAGGAGACGGGTGCATGGTGGAATATTGGGTTGGGGGATCACACCATTAGGGGAGCAGACCCAACGGGTCTGCACTTGGTCTAGTATCTACTAAAAGTTTCATCTTCTGTGCGTGCGTGTGTATCTTTTGTATCTTTCTCAAAACCCTCTTCACTAGCGCTTACATTTTTACATATTCAAACTCACATTTTTCCCCTCCACGCAGTACTCAGGCTCACTTAAGGTTCCATCCTATATTTCACCAGTTATTCATGATTAAAGTTTTTTTTTTTCTCACAGAGAGCCTTTTTCCAGCAGCTTCCAGTGATGATCAAGTATATCTTTATTGTCATTTTCCTGAGTACTCACATACCCAGAGGAAACAAAAAAACGTTGCTCAACCAGTGTCCATTCAGTGTGCAGTAAAAAAATAAATAGAAATAAAAATACATATGTCATGAACAAATTAAACACTCTACTCTACTAAACATCAACAGGCGTTCCGATCGGCAGCGGCACGACAGTAGCTCTGCTGCAGTGTGTCCAGGTTGGTGGTTGGTGCGCGATACTTTGGCAGGGGGCAAAGTCCGTTTATCAGTCTTATAGCCTGCGGGAAGAAGCTGAGGAGGATCCTGCTGGTTTTGCAGCTAATGCTCCTGTACCTCTTCCCAGATGGGAGGATGGAGAATATGTGATGCGATGGGTGGTAGGGGTCTTCGATGATGGAGATGGCTCTGGTGAAACAGAAAAGAGATCTTCAGAGAATTGGTATAAAGAAGTACAATTGAATCAGAGATGTTGGCTTGTAGGTGGTCACTCTACTGCCAATTGGACATATCAAACAAAATTTCCAATCAATTACACATTTCAGGTTTGAATATTTGCCTCCTTCTAAAAGAACCAAATTGCAAAAGATATTGACTTGTAGAATTTCGGAGTAATTCAGGACAGAAACATGCCCACCATGTCCATGACAATCTATAATAATCCCACATATCGGCACTTGTTTCAGACTCTTGCTTATGTAGAGAATTCAAATGCTTGTCCAAATACTTTTTAAATGTTGTTAAAGATTACCTGTAAATATTCCTGTAGTGTTGTGAATTAAATTGAAGGTAAATAATGCAAATAATTAAAAATTTATTCCAGAGACTGTTTAAAATAAAATGAGATGCAATGAAAGCCATCTCAGGAAATATTTATTAGCTGCTTAAATAAATTAAACATTAATGTGCATTGGTTGGTTTCTTTTATTTTTCCATTTTTCAACATTGTATAATTAGTTTGATGACTAATCTCAAGCAGTATGTAGAGGTCCCCACACGTGAGAAGGCAACACTGGATATTGGGAAATTGGGACAGGCAAGTTAATGAAGTGTTTGGGGAGGAGCCTTTTGGGACCAGTGACCACCGTTTGATTAGGTTTCAGATATTTATGGATAGGGACAGAGAGGGCCCATGTGCTAAAATGCTCACTGGGGTAAGGCCAACTTTGAGGGTATGAGAGAAGGTCTTGCTCAAGTTGACTGGAGCAGGTTATTTGAGGGGAAAGGAACATCAGCCAAGTGGGATGTTTTTAAAAGTGTGCTGACAAAAGCTCAGGTTATGTACGTCGTAAACTGAGAAAGGAAACCAGAAGGAAAAAAATGGGCCAGGAGATAGCTCTGCGGGTAGCATTAAGGACGATCCCAAAATATTTTATAAATACATATGGGGGGGAAAGGTAACTAGAGAGAGAGTGGAACCTCTCAGGAATCAAAGCAATCACCTTTGTGTGGAGCCACAGAAGATGGGCAAGGTCCTCAATGAGTATTTCTCTATTTGCTGAGGAGAAAGACAGTAGGACAGAGGAACTTGGGGCATTCAATGGAAGTGGCTTGAGAGCAGTCAGTGTTACCGTCGAAGAAGGACTGAAGGTACTGTCGTGTATGAAGGCAGACAAATCTCTAGGGCCTGATCAGATATATCCGAGGACATTGTGGGAAACTAGAGAGGAAATTGCGGGAAGCCTGGTTGAAATTTATGAGTCGTCCTTAAATACAGGAGAGGTGCCTGGAGACTGGAGGGTGGCATATGTTGTGCCTCTATTCAAGAAGGGCTGCAGGGAAAATGCTGGGAACTATAGGCCGGTGAGCGGAACATCTGTAGTTGAAAAGTTACTAGAGAGTATTCTGAGGGATACTGTAGGTTATACAGGCATTTGGGTGGGCAAGGGCTGATTAGAAATAGTCAGCATTGTTTTGTACGTGGGAGGTCATGTCTCACAAATCCGATTGAATCTTTTGAAGATGTGACCAAAATGCTTGATGAGGGCAGAGCTGTAAATGTTGAATACATGGATTTCAATAAGGCATTAGATAAGATTCCGCATGGTGGGCTGCTCTGGTAAGTTAGATCGCATGGTATCCAAGGAGAGATAGCTGAATGGATAGCAAATTGGCTTCCTGGAAGGAAGCAGAGGGTGATATGGAAAGGTTGCTTCTCGAACTGAAGTCCTGTGACTAGTGGAGTGCCTCAGGATTTGGTGCTGGGACCTTTACTGTTTGTCATCTACATTAATGATTTGGATGAGAACATAAAGGGCAAGAATAGCAAGTTTGCTGATGATACAAAAGTGGGTAGTTTTGCAGATAGTGAAGATGGTTGTGAAAAATTGCAGCAGGATCTTGATCGATTGGCCAGGTGGGCTGAGGAATGATTGATGGAATTTAATAGAGAAATGTGAGGTGTGACATTTTGGGATGTCTAGCAAGGGCAGGACCTTCACCGTGAATGGTAGGCCTCCAGGGAGTGTTGTAGAGCAGAGGGATCTGTAAAGAAGTGTTGAAACACACGATGTCGTCACAACTAGTTTTATTACTAACATTTATATTGATACACATTTGTGCCCTAGCTGTCCGTGGTCTGTCACTGGAGCTAGAGAGAGAGCTGGAGGTGGGGAGGTTACAATTATACTGAAGATAATGGGGAGTGGTTAGTAGTGGTGAGGTCGCTATGTTAAAGGAACATGCACTGATCTACATCCTTCCCCTTGGAAAACAAAGCTTTACAATAATGACAGTGCAACCACGACTCATACGCTAGGAACAGACAAACGCGTGCACCGGCAGGAAACAGTTAAAACAGCTAAGCAAATTCCCCGTAGCGTACCGGCGGTTTGACCAACCGCCCGGACCGGGTACGCAGCCCACCCTCCCCCTCCTCCGCAGGAACAGCAGGGACAGGAGCAGGAGCGGAGGCAGGTGAACGAACCGGAGAACGCGCAGGAGAGGGAGGATGAGGTGACCGGGGAGGGGAAACGGGGACAGCAGTGGGCAAGCGAGCGGGCAAGGCAGGCGAGGGCGGAAGAGCAACAGGAGACCGGGGCACAAAGAGCTGAGAAGGTAGAGTCCTGGGCATGCGAGGAGCGGTGGGAAGCGAGGAGGAACCGGTGGGGCAAAAGGGGCTGCAGAATGCGGAGCGGGCTCGTTGACCAGCAGCAAATGCTGGCGGGATCAGCAGTAGATGGTAACCTCATAGTCAACGAGGTAAGACCGCGGAGAGCCGGCAGAGCTGACGACAACAGCCAGCCGGGAGTGTCCGGAGGGGGACCGCATCCGGACCACCTGGCCAGGGAATAGACGTGGAAGGGGACGGCAGGACTTGTCATGCGAGCGCTTCTGGATATCTTGTTTTTGGGCAATGCGCTCCTGGACAGCAGCAGGGCTGAGGACGGCAGGCCGCTGGGATACTGGGATCAGAGGGCGCGTGGTGCGGGACATGAGCCGCTGAGCAGGCGAGCCCAAGGCAGGGTCACGGGAAATATTGCGGAGGTTGAGGAGGGCCAAGTAAAAATCCGACCGAGAAAGTCTACAATGCTCCAGCAGCTCCTTGGCACTGCGGACGGCACGCTCAGCAAGGCCGTTGCTCTGCGGGTACTCGGGGCTGCTGGTGTGGTGACGAAAGTTCCAGGTGGCAGCGAAAGCGCGGAACTCCGCGCTCGAAAACTGGCTGCCGTTGTCAGACTGCAGACTCGCAGGAGAGCCAAAGGTTTCAATGTGGCGGCGCAGCTTCCCAATGACAGCAGCAGATGTGAGGGAGGGGAGCTGATCCACCTCGAACCAGCTGGAGTAGGAGTCCACAAGGACCAGGAAATGCTTGCCACGCCACTCAAAGATGTCAGTGGTGACTGCCATCCACGGCAGTTCGGGGGCAGGCTGCTGCAGGAGCATTGTAGACTTTCTCGGTCGGATTTTTACTTGGCGGGCTGCTGCAGGAGCGGCTGGCGCTGCTGATGGGGAGAGAGGCTATTGCAGGCAGAGCAGGCGGAGACCCTCTCCTGGATGTCCTGTGCCATGCCGGGCTAATAGAACTGGCTCTGGGCCTGGGACAGAGTGGCCTCCGCCCCAGGGTGACCGCTGTGGGCGGTTTGGAAGTTGTGCAGCACAGCGCAGTAGGAACCACAACCTTGTGGCCCTTCACCACCACTCCGTCGTGCAGCACAAGCTCGTCCCGGACCAGGAAGTAGGGCACGGCACCAGCCGGCAAAGATGAGCGACGGTCAGGCCAGCCACGAAGGGTGACGTCGGCAAGCTGCTGCAGGGCAGGATCTTTGGAAGTGTGCTGGACCAGGGACTGCATCTGCTGTGAAGGCACAATATTAACGTTTAGCACCATCAGGTCAGACGATTCGTACGGGTGACGGGCACTGGACGCCAGCGGTGCGCGGGACAGTGTGTCGGCCACGAACATGTCCTTGCCCTTGCGGTACACGATTCGAAACGTGAAGCGCTGGAGCTGCAGCATCATTCGCTGCAAACGGGAAGAGGCAACGTGGATCGGTCTATTCAGGATAGTGACCAGCGGCTGGTGATCGGTTTTGACAGGCCCTGGTGATCGGTTTCGACGAGGAGTGATCTGAGTAGCGCTGCTCCAGGATGTAAGCCTTAAACTTCGAGCTGCAGGCAGGCGGCAAACACTTCGACAGGCGAGGACGATGGGACGCTTCCTTCTCGTTCTCAGGACATCAAAATAGCGCTTCTCCCAAGACCGCAGCTGTCTTCCCTCAGGGGCGCACTCAGCTCGCTTTGGACGTCGGTAGTTCGCCATGCCGGAAAGCGCTGCAGGCTGGGCCAGAGATCCCCAGACCGCAGCTGTCTTCTGCGGCAGCCAGAACCCAGAGACCCACAGCCAGCTCCAACTCCAGCCCAGCCCCGCTCCAACTCCAGAGGAACACGTAGGGGCAGAAGCGGATGGTGTGCAAGGTACGTCTCGTTCTTGGGGTGGCGCAGCTCAGGCTGTGGGCAAACTGCCACTTGTCGCCGTAGCGGCCCATCGGGGAGAGGATTCCTCTGGAGTTGGAGGGGGAGGGGGGTATTGTGCTGTTTGATCGCCCCCTGCTATCCCAGGGACAGGGAGACACAGCGGCTTTTTAAGACTGGTGGGCAATCACTTCCAAAGTTCTGCCCACACAGTCAGTACACCTCTCCTACACTGCATTTCATACAAACATTTATTCTGCAAAAAAAAACCTACATTGAAGACTCAAACTCGCGACCGAGTAACTGCCAGGATCAAGGCGCAAACTCGCGACCTTGCGGATATGAGCCGAGCACTCTACCACTGAGCCAGCCATTAAAATCTACGCTAAAAAATTTCCATTCCGAAGACCGACAAATTCTGAATTACGAAAAGTGTCTGGTCCCAAGGCTTTTTGGATAAAAGGTTGTGCACCTGTACTAACATTTATATTGATACACATTTGTGCCCTAGCTGTCCGTAGTCTGTCACTGGAGCTAGAGAGAGAGAGCTGGAGGTGGGGAGGTTACAATTATTCTGAAGATAATGGCGAGTGGTTAGTAGTGGTGAGGTCACTATGTTAAAGGAACATGCACTGATCTACAGGATCTAGGAGTGCAGGTGCATGATTCCTTGAAGATCGAGTTGCAGGTAGATAAGGTGGTCAAAAAGGCTTTTGGCACATTGGCCTTCATCAGTCAGAGTATTGAGTATAGAAGTCGGGAGGTCTTCTTGCGTATGGCGTGCAGAACCTAAAGTTGTAGGACAACTTGTTCTATTTGATCTTATTTGATTGTGCGTGCCGGGTTGATTGCATTTCTTGAAACAGGGCGGGCCACGTGAAGGTTGCAATCTTCCACCCCAGTCGGGAGGTCATGTTGCAGTTGTATAAGACGTTGGTATTGTGTTCATTTCTGGGCACCATGCTATAGTAAAGATATTGTCAAGCTTGAATAGGTTCAGAAAAGATTTACGAGGATGTTGCCAGGACTAGAGGGTGTGAGCTATAGGGAGAGGTTGAATTGGCTGGGTCTCTATTCCGTGGAGCGCAGGAGAATGAGGGGTGATCTTATAGAGGTGTGTAAAATCATGAGAGGAATAAATCAGGAAACAGGCAGGTACATGGATAGGACAAGTTTGGAGGGATATGGAGCAAACGCAGGCAGGTAGGACTAATGTAGCTGGGACATGTTGGCTGGTGTGGGCAAGTTGGCCCGAAAGCCCTGTTTCCACACTGTATCGCTTTGACTCTATGACTATGACTCATTTAAGTAAGTCCTGGTATTTGTAGCATATGTCACACAGCCTCAGGAATTGTCACTGCCTTCCTGGTGTGTGTGTTCCACCCTGGACAGTCACCATTCCAGTTGCCGTTTTTTCAGCTTGACAATCGCCTGAAAAATCACCTAAGAGTGTCTACTTTGGTGTCCCGCTACTTTGATGCTGTATATAAGGAAAATCTGTAATTCTATCCCATTTCTTCGTTTTCTATATTATTAATAAACATAATCCTCATAAATAAAGATTAAAGCATAAATGAATAAAGTGTTAATTTTTTTTTTTTCCCCCGATGTTAAACCCCCCCCCCCCCAAAGTGCATGTTCCCGATGGTAACTGGTAAAATTTCGTTTGCATATTTATTTAATTGGGGATCTATCTGAAATGAAAATAATTTTAAACGGTAGGTATTAATAATTAAAATATTTATCACCCTTAAAAAAAAATCCTCTATTCTTGATAAAATAATAAATCTTAACTTTAAAAAAGAAAATTCTTGTTCCAATAATTGGAGTCATTTGCCGTCATTCACCTTTGTTGAGCGTGGCTATTCCGACCTCAAAAGACCACGGAATTCAAAAGTCCCCTACCTAGTGAATTTCTCCTGATTCGCGGGACGCTGCTTTATTCGGCGTCATCTCCGAACGGTGCTCAACTCTTGGAAGTTTTTTTTTTAAAATCGTTCTTTTTTGATTTGTCTGGAGAACAAATCGTGCCATGTGCCATTCGGGAAACGATATGGCCATGCATGGTCTTCGGGCGCGGCCATCCTGGATAAAGGCTTGGGCCACCATTCCCGTCACGGCAATCTCGGCAACTTAACCCCCGATCTCCATCCAGCTCCAACCGGACACAAAGCCGTTGCAGCCTTCGCATCTTGGAAGATGCCACGGCTGCAACGGGGCTGGAGATGGAGCTGGAGCTGGAGATCGGTGGTAATTAACCCTAGCCCTGGCCCGAACCCTAGCCCTAAAGATAGCTTTAGTCATCTCCATCACGTGATGCTCCCAAACTTGATCATCTCCACCATGCTGAGTCATATCCGTCACATGAGTATTTTATGCTCATAATGTGTAAAAAAATACAATAATTACCATAATTATCAATTGTAATTGATAAATGAACTGTATGCCTCTTCATCTGAAGTTAAGTTAGAGGAAGTTGGTGAAAAGTTATGTGATGGTTGCCATTCTTGCTGAAAATCACCACTTTATTTCGGCAGTAAACTGTTACGAAGGTTTAAAATCAATGCGTTAGACTGAAAAAGTTTTTTTTTGGTGGTTTATTTGAGGAAGATACTCTATAATTTGAAAGACTGCGACAAAAAATTGATTTTATATTCCTAAATCAGTTATATTTTGTAGTGTTCATCATAAAAATATGACGGATATGACTGAATGTATTGGGCAACCTGGAAAAAGAAGAGGAAAAAATAAATTAAATTCTCTAAAAGATTGTGCCAAACATATTTTTCCCATAGTAGAGATGTTCATCTATTTGAAACAACATTCAAAGTAGCAAAGAATTACGTTTTATTTTCGGGTTTCCAGAAACTTAAAAGAAAACACTTACTGAGGAATCACCTCTAAGTGGGACAGGCCCATAAAGTCTCTGTTTCTATGCTCCTATGTCTCTAGTATACAAGCTTAATAGGGGTGAACAATGTTGATGGTGATCTTGATCCTTGAATGGGATGTTCCTGCATGAGAATTGCCCTCACTGTCACAGTTTACAACATAACAGTCCCCTCCACTGGGCAAAATGTGTTGTTTCATTAGCAAATGTGAATATGAGTGTACCGAACCAGTAAAAATCAGCTGGAAATTGAGCAGAGTGGGCAACTGAAGGAAGGAGAGAGAAACTTTATAAACTAGGGGAGTGTGATTGTTGCACAAATTAGTATAATATATTTTCACTATTTTGACCATTATTATTGTGGAGTAACGTTAAATGAATTTAGTTGTGTAACGTTAAATGAATTTAGTTGTCCTTTGGCAATTGAATATTAAATAATTACATTTATGGATCATTTATATGGCTGCCTATCACCAAAGAAGTGATTCAAAAGTATATATGAATACAATTTAATCTTTAAAAAAAACTGCGACCTCTATGATGTGCTATGGTGAAAATCTATTCTTAGATATGGACAATGATGACAATGGTGAAAGTTTCTTGGATGTTTTTGGGACCATTAAAGATGACCTGGAAGAACATCCCAATATGCCTGGTAATCAATATGAACTTGGACTGGACCTAGAGATCGATTTTCCCAGAGGTATGTTCCTTAAGTAAAATTAGACTGACCTTTATTTTTAAATTTACTTGTGCAGTGCATTCAGAAAGTATTCAGGCCCCATCACTTTTTCCACATTTTGTTACTCGGCAGCCTTATTTTAAAATGGATTAAATTCTTTTTTTTTATCATCAATCTACACACAATACCCCAGAATGAAGAAGCGAAAACTAGAAATTTTTGCAAAGTAATTAAAAATAAATAACTGAAATATCACATTTACATAAGTATTCAGACCCTTTGCTATGACACTCAAAATTGAGCTTGGGTTCATCCTGTTTCCATTGATTATCCTTGAGATGTTTCTACAGCTTGATTGGAGTCCAGCAGTGGTAAATTACATTGATTGGACATGATTTGGAAAGGCACACTCCTCAGTATATGACAGCCCGCTTGGAGTTTGTCAAAAGGGTTGTTTTCTCTGGTGCTCAGGTCTGACGAAACCAAGATTGAACTCTTTGGCCTGAATGCCAAGGGTCACGTCTGGAGGAAACCAGGCTTCGCTCATCACCTGGCCAATACCATACCTACGGTGAAGCATGGTGGTGGCAGCGTCATGCTGTGGGGATGTTTTTCAGCGGCAGGAACTGGGAGCCTAGTCAGGATCAAGGGAGAGATGAACGGAGCAAAGTGCAGAGAGATCCTTGATGAAAACCTGCTCCAGAGCGTTTTGGACCTCAGACTGTGGCGGAGGTTCACCTTCCACCAGGACAATGACCCTAAGCACATAGCCAAGACAACGCAGGAGTGGCAACGCACAAGTCTGAATGTCCTTGGATGGCACAGCCAGAGCCCGGACTTGAAACCGATCGAACATCTCTGGAGGGACCTGAAAATAGCTGTGCATTGACGCTCCCCATCCAACCTGACAAGAGCTTGAGCGGATCTGCGAGAAGAATGGAAGAAATTACCCAAATACAGGTTTACCAAGCTTGTAGCATCATACCCAAGAAGACTTGAGGCTGTAATTGCTGCCAAAACTGCCTCAACAAAGTACTGAGCAGGTCTGAATACTTATGTAAATGTGATACTTCAGTTATTTTTTTAATTCTTTTTGCAAAGATTTCTAGCCACCTGTTTTTGCTTTATTTATTATGGGGTATTGTGTGTAGATTGATGATTAAAAAAAAAAGAATTAAATCCATTTTAGAATAAGGCTGTAACGTAACAAAATGTGGAAAAAGTGAAGGGGTCTGAATACTTTCTGAATGCACTGTATATTTGAAGTGTCTTTCCAGAGTAACCTCATTTTAATGTTATATGTACATGGTTTGAGATGTAATTATAAACCGAATATTATTTTCATCTGCACGGACATATTTAGTTTAGTTGTTTTTACTTGTAGAGCCTTTGCAATAACCCAATCTAGAGGGCAGACATGAAACGCTCACAGATCATTGGGATGCAGTGCAGGAAAAATGGAAAAGTAATGCTTTTGCAAATAAAAATTCAGAGGATATGTGGTAAAATTATAAATTTATAGAGGAGACTACTCGACAGATACGTGGGTCAAGAACGGTATTAGACCATGGCAAAGGGCCAAATAAGGTCCATATGTATCATTTTTTACAGCATTAATGTAGCAAAACATCGTTAATGTAGATTTGAAGGGATTGTGTAGGAAAGAACTGCAGATGCTGGTTTAAATCAAATGTAGACGTAAAATTCTGGAGTAACTTCAGCGGGACAGGCAAAAACTGGAGAGAAGGAATTTGTGACGTTTCGGGCCGAGACTCATCTTCAGACTGATCTAAAGAGATTGTGATATTCATCAGCACTGTTTCAAAGCACCATTGTTGATTTCCACTGTATAACCTTGTATGTCAGAAATGGCAAACGTTACTTATTGCCATAACATTCTTTCAGTTACTGTAGATGCTGTGTATTTGCAGATTACAGTACTAGTGATTCCTCAGGGCAGGTAGTGTGTCTAAGGGACCTTGTGGTTTGTGGATGATGGCATTGATTGCAAAAAATAGGCAGTGTTGTTAAATATGTACAAGGCATGAGTTAACTTGCAATCTCAGAATGATTTGGAAGCTCAGTTATTTGGACATGGACATAAAATGAATGGAAACAGTACTGTATAGAATTTCTGGGGTATTATCAAGGATGGATTTACAATCAAGAAGAGCGGTTTGAGAAGTTGAGTTTACCTGAGGGTTAATGAAAGGTATATAATAGAGATAACATTGAAGAGACACAAATTTCAGATGACTACAAAGGAAGTAATGGTAAACTTGATGAGATGGTGATTGGGTGGATTTCGCTGCCACAAAATGTTGTCCAGTAAAGTCCAGAAACACTTTAAAAGAAGACTAGATGGTTGCTTGAAAAAAACAAGTAAAGGTGATGTATCAAGGAAAACACCAATGCTGACAATACAAAAATTGAATAGGATGATGCTGTCAGTGTTGAAGTGGGAATGGAAGTAACGTCAATATGCTTTTGATAAATCTCTAATGCAATCAATATGTTGACCTTAGTGACTTCCTTACATTATAGCCCCCTTGTTCTGTACCTGCCTATGAATGAGATTTGTTCTTTTGTATCGGATCATGGCAAATTAAGCAACTAAAACTACATATTTCCTCATACTTCAACCATGTAAAGCACACACTATAAGTACATCATATGGTCTGTGCTTGTGGTACAGTTTGATCACTATTGTACACCGAATAGGGGGTGCGCGCGGGATGCTGTGGTGGCTCGGCTGGACGGGCAGCATCCCCGTAGTAAAGACAATAGGTGCAGGAGTAGGCCATTTGGCCCTTCGAGCCAGCACCGCCATTCAATGTGATCATGGTTGATCATCCCCAATCAGTACCCCGTTCCTGCCTTCTCCCCATATCCCCTGACTCCGATATTTTAAGAGCCCTATCTAGCTCTCTCTTGAAAGCATCCAGTGAACCTGCCTCCACCGCCCTCTGAGGCAGAAAATTCCACAGACTCGCCACTCTCTGTGAGAAAAAGTTCCTCGTCTCCGTTCTAAATGGTTTCACTTTACCATAACCTCACATTACTCCTTATTCTTAAACTGTTGCCCCTGGTTCTGGACTCCCCCAACATCGGAAACATGTTTCCTGCCTCTAGCGTGTCCAAACCTTTAACAATCTTATATGTTTCAATGAGATCCCCCTCATCCTTCTAAACTCCAGAGTGTACAAGCCTAGCTGCTCCATTCTCTCAGCATATGACAGTCCCGCCATCCCGGGAATTAACCTTGTAAACCTACGCTGCACTCTCACAATAGCAAGAATGTCCTTCCTCAAATTAGGGGACCAAAACTGCACACAATACTCCAGGTGTGGTCTCACTAGGGCTCTGTACAACTGCAGAAGGACCTCTTTGCTCCTATATTCGATTCCTCTTGTTATAAAGGCAAACATGCCATTCGCTTTCTTCACTGCCTGCTGTACCTGCATGCTTACTTTCATAGACTGTACAAGGACCCCCCAGATCCCGTTGTGCTTCCCCTTTTCCCAACTTGACGCCATTTAGATAGTAATCTGCCTTCCTGTTTTTGCTACCAAAGTGGATAACCACTCATTTATCCGCATTAAACTTAATCTGCCATGCATCTGCCCACTCCCCCAACCTGTCCAATTCACCCTGCATTCTCATAGCATCCTCCTCACAGATCACACTGCCACCCAGCTTTGTGTCATCTGCAAATTTGCTAATGTTACTTTGAATCCCTTCATCCAAATCATTGATGTATATTGTAAATAGCTGCGGTCACAGCACCGAGCCTTGCGGTACCCCACTAGTCACTGCCTGCCATTCTGAAAGGGACCTGTTAATCCCTACTCTTTGTTTCTTGTCTGCCAACCACTTCTCTATCCATGTCAGCACTCTACCCCCAATACCATGTGCCCTAATTTTGCCCACTAATCTCCTATGTGGCACCTTATCAAATGCTTTCTGAAAGTCCAGGTACACTACATCCACTGACTCTCCTTTGTCCATTTTCCTAGTTACATCTTCAAAAAATTCCAGAAGATTAGTCAAGCGTGATTTCCCGTTCGTAAATCCATGCTGACTCGGACTGATCCTGTTACTGCTATCCAAATATGTGGCTATCTCATCGGGAGTAGGAGAGGGGCCGGGCTGGAGCAGGCAACCCCCCCCCCCCCCCCTGCGCAGGTCTGTGGGCCGCCGCTCCAAGGTCGCCCCCTGGGGTGGGACACCCGGGGGATGGGGGGGGGGGGTGGTCCAGCGGCAGCTCAGCAGCACCCGGAGCCAGGGATACGGGCTCGACCCAGGCTGCGTATGAGGCGCAGGTCTGTGCGCGCTCTCCCCTTTCCCACTGGCATCTGCACACTCTCTCGCTGTTACACCCGTTCTCCCGCAACCTGGTATCCCCGTTCCTCAGATTAAATATATTTTTACACATAAATCACAAATAAAAATAAGAATTTATATACAGTTTATGCAGCCAGCGCTTGGTTTGCTTTTTCTTTATAGCCAGTGACCTTTGACAAATCCCCTGATTCCTTGCGTTTTTCGGAATACCAAACTCACTTATTGGGAAGTGAGCTTTTAAATTAATATATTTGCTCTAGAGTTGGAAATAACCATCTGTAGTAAAAAAAAAACAGCACTCTATGAAGCAATATTCTTGAAAACTGTATATCCAGATGATTTATCAGCCATGAGGTGAAGATGATAATTGGGTTTGTGATGTTTGTGGGTTTTCTAGTTTGAGCCCATATATTATGTACTAGCAAAGATAAATTTGTGTATCGACAGCTGCAGAAGAGTTGGATACTGAGGGTGATTATCTGTTACCTCCAGTGTTTGGGGAAGAATATGAAGAGCAACCCAGACCTCAATCTAGAAGAAAGGTATGAGGTTATGTTTCTTAACTTAGTCATAGAGTTATACAGCGTGGAAACAGGCCCTTTGGCCCAACTTGCCCATACCGGCCAACATGTCGCAGCTACACTAGTCTCACCTGCCTGCGATTGGTCTTAATCCCTCCAAACCTGTCCTATCCATGTACCTGTCTAACTGTTTCTTAAATGATGAGATAGTCCCTGCCTCGACTACCTCCACTGGCAGCTTGTTCCATATACTCATCATCCTTCATGTGAAAAAGTTACATGATTCTTATTAAAACTTTCCCCCTTCACCATAAACCTATGTCCTTTGGCCCTATATTCACCTACTCTGAGCAAGAGACTGCAACTGAGGCAGCATATTTATTGATTTGTGCTCAAACAAAGTTTAATTTTGCATTCTGCACTTAGTATATCATTCAATATTGGATGCAAGTTTAATTATAAAATGAGCTTAAATCTAACTTAATGAAACTTTTCATATTCTTTGGTGTAAATATTCAGATTTTGTCCTCCTCATCAACTTTGCCTCATTATTTTACTAAGTTAACATCCTGTGACCATGTGATTAAGTTTTATTTTCCTTGACTTCCTGCACTTTTTTGTTGATAAGGTTGTTTCCTTAAGGGCTAACATTTCAGCACCTGCCTCTGACCCTTCTGTTTCGGTCCCTTGCCTGGTGGTATTCGACAAGTTTGAGCCTGTGACTATATCGTATTTAAAGGATGTGGTTTCCCATATTAAGCCATCGGGTTCTCCTTGTGATGCGGTCCCTCCACATCTTTTTAAGGAGGTTTTCCCTAGTATAGGGCAGTCGGTTCTTACCATTATTAACAGCAGCTTGTGTTCTGGGGTTGTCCCCGTGAGTTTTAAACATGTGGTAGTGCAACCACTACTTAAGAAACCTGGCCTGGATCAATCTGTTCTGGCCAATTTTAGACCCATCTCGAAATTGCCTTTTATTTCTAAATTACTGGAGAGAGTTGTTTATGCTCAGCTAAACCTATTCCTGGAGGAGCATGATATTCGGGAGATCTTCCAGTCTGGATTTAAAACCATGCACAGCACGGAGTCAGCATTGCTAAGGGTTTTTAACGACATCCTCCTGGCTAATGATTCTGGGGATTGTGTGGTTCTTGTTCTGCTGGCTTTTGACCATGCCTGAGGCTTTGCTTCTGTTTGTGGTGTTTTTGATGTTTCTTTATTTTACATGTCTTTTCCTACTATTTCTTTTGATTGTTATTTTTGTCAATGATTAGTGATGTACAGCACTTTGTTGCAGCTGTGTTTGTATTTAAAGTGCTCTATAAATAAAATTATTATTATTATTATTAACCAACTTCCATTAAAGTCTGGAATTGAAAATATCTTGATACTTTTGTATAAATAAATAAATTACAGGTTTCTAAGGGATATTTATGGTTATTTACTAACTAATTACAGGATTCTAAGGGTTAGTAAATAGTTATTTACTAACTAATCTACAAATTATGCATTCTATCTATGTTACTACTTAAAAATATCACTGACTTATGTTACTTTCATAGGGTACAAAGCAAAAGGCACTTTCTGATAATCATTCCCAAGATGGTAGTGTCTCCACTCCTGAAATTGGATTCACATTAAGTTGCATTTATGGTATAAATGCATGGAAGCATTATATTGAAACCAAGAAAGCAAAGCGTGAAGATACAGTCAAAGTAGATGGATATAACTCTGCGTGTAAGTTGATTTTTTTTTTTAAATCAATACTTTGATAATGGTATAGTTCTAAATCTTTGTTGTCACTGAGCAGGATAAATAACTGTATCTCCATTAGCTGATTGGTCATCTTCATTTGTATTCTCAAGCAGAATTTGATGCCAAGTTACATAAGGTAATAATTATTAGGATAGATTGTTAAAAACAAAAGTCAATGGGATAGGCTGTAAATAACAATCTGAATGAGTAGAAAGTTGATACCAGTGATTAACCAATTAAAATTAGGGTATGGAACAAGATGCAACAAGAATAGGACATAGAAATTGGAGGAGCAGATAGAGACAGGGAAGGTGGAATAATTGAAGTATTTTAAAATCAGAACATTGCCACTGAGCATTGAAATAGTCAAATATATAACTGATTTCCCACTTTCCTTTCAGTGCTGGCAAAGTCAACACAGTTTAAAGAGGACTTATTATCATGTACAGCAGCAGAACTTGATTGTGAATTGGCAAAGTTTGTAAAGGAAGTTCGAAGGCCGAATGGGGAATGCTATGCAGCAGATAGTCTATATTATCTATGTCTTGGAATCCAAAAGGTTAGTTACATGTACTAATACATATTTATAAGAAAATCTGAGTAGCTGATATTTTCTTTGTCTTTCATTTGCTGTTTTAAAAAGGTCACTCCATGTTCCAGGGAAGGAATAGCATTCCTAGAAAATGGTCAACATCACGATTTTCATACAAGCTATAACACTATCTGTGTGTGTTTCAATGAACGCATGCTCAAAGAAATTAATTTTTGTCTTTATTTTTCTCACATAAATTTTGTAATTGCGTGCATTTTGGTCCATCTCTAAGAATTTCGGAGAGTGATTTGTGAATTCTGCAAGGATGGATTTCGGTAACCTGAACAGCCAAAACACCAGGCTAGCCAGTAATATGAACTGTGTTTTATAATTTTCTTTGTTTGAATGAGTCTCGATGTTTGCTCCACGTGCAACATTTCAGTGGATTCATTAAGTAGTGATCCAGCTTGGTATACTGCATTTTGATAAATGCAGCTGGAATTTGGCTACCTTTGCTCAATTTTCTCCTTAGTCAATTTTTATAATTCATTACAGCATAAAAGAAGGCCATTTGACCCACTGAGTCACTGCCAGCTCTCAAAATCATCACATCGATCCCACTGTGCCAATTCCAACATGTTCTGTATGTAGGGCATCTTTACCCAACTTAGTTCTAATTTTAAATGTTCTGTATCCTACACTGGAATGCAATGGTTCATTGTCTACCCAGGCATAACATAACTTTTGGGAGATATCACCTATGTTACATCAGTAGCCAATGGAGCTTTATTTGTCATATGCAACTGTACAGTGCAATTCTTTTTGCATATATTACACATGCGGGCGCCGCTATTTTGGCGCCGTTATTCAAAGTCCCACAAACCGACTTCCCTCTCCTCTCCTCCCCCAGCCATCATTGTTTCCTGGTGGCACCTCCTGCAGCCTACGTAAAGGCACTGGAGGCATTACTCTGGTTCACCCACCATGTTCCTCGCGTCTGACTTCTCCAGCTCCCAATGCTGATTTGGGGCAGAGTAGAACGCCAGCAAGGTTGCATCCTTTGTCATAAGTGTTAGGAGAAGAATCAGGCCCATTAAGTATACTCCGCCATCCAATCATGGCTGATCTATCTCGCCCTCCTAACCCCATTATCCTGCCTTCGCCCCATAACCCTTGACACCCATGTTAATCAAGAATCTATCTACGTCTTAAAAATATCCATTGGCGGCCTCCGCAATCTTCTGTGGCAAAGAATTCCACAGATTTACCACCCTCTGACTAAAGAAATTCCTCCATCTCCTTCCTAAAAGAACATTCTCTAATTCTGAGGCTATGACTCTCCCATTAGTGGAAACACCCTCTCCACATCCACTCTATCCAAGCCTTTCACTATTCTGTACATTTCAATGTGGTCCCACCTCATTCTTCTAAACTCCAGCGAGTACAAGCCCAGTGCCGTCAAACGCTTATCATATGTTAACCCACTCATTGCTGGGACCATTCTTGTAAACATCCTCTGGACCCTCTCCAGCCAGCACATCCTTCCTCAGATATGGTGCCCAATATTGCTCACAATACTCCAAATGGCCTGACCAGCAGCAACTTATAGAGCCTCAGAATTACATCCCTGTATTTGTATTCTAGCCCTCTCAAAATAAATGCTAGCATTGCATTTGCTTTCTTTACTACTGATTCGACTTGCAGATTAACTTTTTGGGAATCCTGCACCAGCACTTCCAAGTCCCTTTGCACCTCCAATTTCTGGATTCTCTCCCCATTTAGAAAATAGTCTACACCTTTATTCCAGCTATCAAAATGCATAACTGCACACTTTGCTACACTATATTCCATCTGCCACTCCTCTGCCCACTTTCCCAATCTGTCCAAGTCCTTTTGCAGAATCTCTGTTTTCTCAACGATACCTGCCCTTCCACCTATTTTTGTATCATCTGCAAACTAGACCACAAAGCCTTCAATCCCCCTCATCCAAATCATGTATATACAACGTGAAGAGTAGCGGCCCCATCACTGATCCCTGCGGAACTTGCTCGCCACTGGCAGCCAACCAGAAAATCCCCCTTTATTGCCTGTTGTTTTGTTGCGGCGGTAGGTGATTTATAGTGGGTCCAAGTCCTTACGAAGTCAGCAGTTGATCTGGGTCATCACCTCAAATGTTATTGCCACCGGTCGATGGTTATTGAGGTATGTCACCTTACAGTTCATGGGCACCAGTATTATTGATGCCTATTGAATAGTTACATTTCATTCTCAGTGGAGCCAGAATGTTTTTGTCGTGAAAATTCTCAATATTCTGGAGTTAATAAACTTGGATATTTAGTTTAGTTTATTGTCACATGTGCGGTGTATACAGTGTGTACAATATGTACAGAACTTAGAAAGGACACAAGGAAACACTTTTTTAGAACGGAGACGAGGAAACACTTTTTAGAACGGAAACGAGGAAACACGTTTTTTCACAGAGAGTGGCGAGTCTGTGGAATTCTCTGCCTCAGAGGGCCGTGGAGGCAGATTCTCTGGATGCTTTCAAGAGAGAGCTAGATAGGGCTCTTAAAAATAACAGTCAGGGGATATGGGGAGAAGGCAGGAACGGGGTACTGATTGTGGATGATCAGCCATGATCATTGAATGGCAGTGCTGGCTCGAAGGGCCAAATGGCCTACTCCTGCACCTATTGTCTATTGTCTAACTCCTAAGCTTACTGCTGTCTGTGCAATAATACAAGCTGTTGGGGCATCTCCAAGTTTGAGGATGACACAAAGCTGGGTGGCAGAGTGAGCTGCAGGGTGACTTGGTAGGTTGGGTGAGTAGGCAGATGCAATATAATGTGGATAAATGTGAGGTTATCCACTTTGGGGCAGGAACAGGAAGGCAGAATATTATCTGAATGGTTAGGAAGGAACTGCAGATGCTGGTTTAAATCGAAGGTAAACACAAAATGCTGGAGTAACTCAGCGGGACAGGCAGCATCTCTGGAGAGAAGGAATGGGTAATGTTCCGCTATCCCGCTGAGGTACTCCAGCATTTTGGGTCTATTATCTGGATTGTGTCAGATTGGGAAAGGGGGAGGTGCAATGAGAACTGGGTGCCCTTGTACACCAGTCACTGAAAGTAAACATGCAGGTACAGCAGGCAGTGAAGAAAGCTAATGGCATGTTGGCCTTCATTGCGAGAGAATTTGAGTATAGGAGCAAGGAGGTCCAACTGCAGTTGTACATGGCCTTGGTGAGACCACATGTGGAGTATTGTGTGCAGTTGTGGTCTTGTATTCACTGGAATTTAGGGTGAGAGGGGATCTTATAGAAAGATATCAAAGGTATTTTATTAGTCACATTCACATACACCTAGGTGTAGTGAAGTGAAATGCTTTTTGCCATTTTGCAGCACACAAAAAAAGAATACAGACATAACACCAATGAGAGTCTTAAACACATAGAACATCCTCCCACAATGGCTCCCACCATGAGGGTAGGCACAAAGTCCAGTCCCCAACCCCAGTTCACCCATAGTCGGGCCCATTGAGGCCTCCACAGTTGCCTCTACGGAGGCCCGATGTTCCTGGCCGTTCTCGCCGGGTGATGTTGCTCCGGCGTCGGGAGAGTCCTACCAGCGGCCTGGGAACCCTGGAGCGGCCGCTTCCGCACTGGAGGCCGCGGATTCGGAAGCCGACAAGGGCGCGCCGGTTGGAGCTCCACAACTGCCGGTCTCGTCGCGAGATCCCAGGCTCCCGGTTTAAAGTTCAGCGCCGCAGCTGGCCGCTCCACAGACCCGCAGCTCCTCGATGTTGTTCCCGGCGGTCTCAGCTCACCAGAGCTCCAGCGCGGTGACCCAGGCAAGGCATCGCCCGCTCCGCGATAGCGCTCCAGCGCTGTGCCGCCGCTGAAGCCGAGGTTCTGGGCGGTTCCCTCAGGAAACGCCGCTCCAGGCCCGCTGGTAGGCCGCGAGGACGGGTCGAAGCTGCAGCCCGGAGAAAAGCCGCCTCTCCGACCAGGTAGGGACCCTGAAAGGTAGTTTCCCCCACCCCCCCCCCACCCCCCCCCCCCCCCCCCCCCCCCCCCCCCCCCCCCCCCCCCCCCCCCCATCCCCCACATAAAAAAAGTCTAGACCTCCAACAAACCACTTTAACTAACTTAAAATAAAAATAAAAGGTGAAGAGACAGACAGCTGCTGGCTGGGCAGCCGTGCACAGATATAAGAGGACAGGCTAGATGCAGGAAAAATGTTCCCCATGTTGGGGGAGTCCTGAACTAATCACAATCACAATAATACTTTATTATCCAAATATGCTTTGCAACATGCGAGGAATTTCATTTGCCAAGTCAGTCATACAAACAAAAAGCAACAGACACACAAAACGCATTTTAGCATAAACATCCACCACAGAGACTCCTCCACATTCCTCACTGTGATGAAAAAAAGTTCAATCTCTTCCCTTAGCTCGCCCACGGTCGGCGGCCTCGAGCCCTCCATTGACGGGACGATCTTGACTCCCGTAGTCCGGGCATCACAATGCACTCGCAAGGCAGGATGGGACACTCCGGGGTGGGAGGGCAAGCCGCCGCTCGCGGTGAACGAGGAGTAGCGGCGGCTGCCGGCCGCGCGGTGCCTGGTGGGGAGGCTGCTGCCATGGGCCGAGCCCAGCAACTGGGCCTGGGCTGGAGCCAATCAATCAATCAATCAGTTTTATTCGTCACTTGCACATAAAGTTTGATGAATTTGCCAGCAGCGGTACAAAGATAAAGAACACACAAAAACACAATAAAAATTTGACACAAACATCCACCACAGCATTCATTACTGTGGTGGAAGGCACAAAATGTGGCCAGTCCTCCTCGGGTGGAGGAGGGAGATGCCCCCTCACTATCTACCCTCACTCCCACCTTCTCTACCCCCCTCCCTCTCTACCCCCCAGCCTCCCTCTCTATCCCCCTGCCTCCCTCTCCCTCTCTACCCTCCTCTCTCTACTCCCTCTCTAGGGATTGAAAAGGGAGGTTGAAGAGGAGGAGGGAATGCTGTGGGATGAGGAGAAATGAGCCGTGCCTGTGCAGTTGGGGGCTAAGCGTGAGTGGTGCAATATTGTGTTGGAACGGCTTGCGTTGGGGGAACGGGTGAGTGGTGGAATCTTGTGTTTAGGGAGCAGACCCAATGGGCCTGCACTTGGTCTAGTGTTCTATATGTTTCTATGTTTACTGATTTATATAAAGGGAAATAAAGATTCCTAAAATTAAAGAGCTTCAGGACTGTTAGAAATCTGTTCTGACTGGTCATGCTTTTGTATTGGCTTAGCAAGCCGACTATTAAGGATCAATTTAGTTCTAATCTCTCATCACATGATCGGAGTGGCGGCGCGGCTCTGGCTGCAGCGGCTTACCGGCGGTCCCGTTGTCTTTGTGTTTTTTATGTTGTTTATTTTGTTTGGTTAGTCTAGTTTTTTGGTTTTAGCTTGTGTTTTTTTTGGGGGGGGGGGGGGGGTTGAAACGGGGTTTGCAGTCTCTCCCTGCGGGGGAATACGACCTTTTTGTCGTATTCCCCTTCTCTGCCTCCGTCTGCGCTGAGGCCTAATGGAGCTGACGACCTCGAGGCTCCGGAGGCAGAGCACCGTCAGGACTCGCTCTGAGCTCGCTCCCGTGAGGGTGGTCCGGCTCGGGGCTCAGGGCTGGAAGAGGTTAGGAAGCTCCCGTGAGGACGGCCAGCCCGAGGGTGGAACGAGGCTCCCGTCGGAGTGGCCGAGCTCAGGAAGGTGCGGCGCTGGCAGCCCGAGGGAGGTTCGGCGCCCAAGTCGGGGCAGCCCGGTCCGGGGGGAGAAGCGACGCCCAAGTCGGGGCGGCCCGGTCCGGGGGAGAAGCGACGCCCAAGTCGGGGCGGCCCGGTCCAGGGGAGGTTCGGCGCCCAAGTCGGGGCGGCCCAGCCCGAGGCTGAAGACGGCACAGTACTCACGTGAGGGTGGCTGGGACGGTGTTCGGGCGGCGGTGGCCTGAGTCCGGGGTTCGGCCGCGGGCCAGCAGCTGCTTCTGCAGGACTGGTAGGCGGCAGCTTCAACCACCCCGGGCCGCGGTGTTTGAGCCGCGGGACTGTTCTTAACATCGCCCGGGGGGGGGGGTGGTATCGCCCCAGCGCAGAGGGAGAAAAGGAGGGAAGAGACTGCGACCTAAGACTTTTGCCTCCATCACAGTGAGGAGATGCTGGGTGGACTCACTGTGGTGGATGTTAATGTGTGTTTATTGTTGTTTTATTGTATGGTATTATATGTATGACTGCTGCAATTTCGTTCAGACTTCGGTCTGAATGACAATAAAAGGCTATCTATCTATCTATCTATCTATCTATCTATCTATCTATCTATCTATCTTGCCTTATTAAACATTTCTACCCAGAGTTTTATCACTAATTCTATGCCGATTTGATTAAAAGTACCAGTACCAGTGAAATGCTTTCAGAGCACTACTATATATGCTTCAGATATATGCGTAATTTTCATTTTAGCTAGAATTTGTGGAAGTGGTTCTCAAGAATACAACAGCAGAGATTAGGAAAGTTTGAATTCTTTTTTTATTATAATTTAGAAAACAAATATTTTCTATTCTAATGGAAATGTAAAGTATGCTCCTAGTTTGCACTTCAAAGATCACTTGCTTTCAAGATTAAAATTTTCATCATTATAAACTGATTATGTACGAGAATAGCTCTAGTTAAAAGAATGTTGAGGGATAAACTCTTAATGCAAGCACTTAAACATCTTTATCACTGACGAGGTCATCATTGTACTTTCTAATAACCGCCTGTTTACTGAGATAATTGTGAAGTGGTATGTTTAAGAACCCAGGCATGCAATTTCTTAGAATCGGTTCTCAGAAAGTCATTATCATTTACAAGAGCCATCACTCTTTGCTCAAGTTCAGAGATGATCATCAAACTGGAAAAAAAAAGGAAATGGACAGCCTTCTGGTTAGCTTATGCCCGATTACCCAACATAAATTATGTTTTAAATATGATATATTTCAGAATCTGGTTTCATGTTGAATATGAATAGTTGTTAATTATTGGTGCACACTTTTAAAATAACAAAACTATATATATTTTAATGTGGTTACTTTGACTGTGTGTTGCTATGGGACTTGGGCTCTGATGCATTATAGAACTAAGTTCTCCACTAATCAAATATTATTTTTTATGGATGGAATTAAATAATATTGATCCATTTATGGCATTCAGGTAAGCGGTTCACAGGATTTAATAATTTTGTTTTTCCTTCTACAGTATCTTTATGAAAATAATAGGAATGAAAACATATTTAGTGACCCCTGTTACCAAGTCTTTAATGAAGAGTTCAACACAATCTTGAGAAGTTGGCGACCAAGTATACTGCCAAACGGTAATAAATGTTCGTATACATTTCTCTAGTCACTGTTTATCTAAATAAATCTGATTACTCCACCTTTTCATGTACTTTAACTTTGTTGTACAGGTTTAAAAACATTTATATATTTTGTAAGTGGCTAAGATATAGTATTATTTAAATTAACATGCTGGGTTACACTTGCACATCGATTAATTCACAATCCTAATTTTACTTGTATGTAGTTCAATATATATGCGGCATTAGAGATTACAATCAAAACTAATGAAATATCTTCATTTCAAAGATGTGCTGAGAGATTCAATGAAAGAACTAGAACTAGAAAGAACTAGGGCAACACAGTGGCGCAACGGTAGCCTTACAGCACCAAATTCCCAGGTTCGATCCTGAGTACGGTCGTTGTTTGTTTGGATTGTGCACTTTCTCCTTATGAGAAAACCTTTTCTCCAGGTGCTCCAGTTTTCTTTCACATTCCAAAGACGTGCAGGTTTAAGGTTAATTGGCTTCTGTAAATTGTCCATAGTGTGTAGGATGCAGCCATGTGCCATCAGGGTAGGCATGGTAGGCAGTGTCTACCCTGATTAAAATTATAAAATGGTAATTATTAAATATAAATAGTAAAGGCGCGGGAGAATTATGCCGACCTAAGAGATCAATCTCTTAGGTAGGCATAATTCTCCCGTGCCTTTCGTTCGCAGTGCATGTAACACGCAAATGTACGTGTAACTCGCGTGCCGTCGATGCTGCTTCAAGCCTTCAATGACAATGGTCTATAAAGGTAGCAATGTTACAAAATTTTGAGATTTAAAAAATCAAGTCTGCAATTTATCCCATCAGATAAAGCATAACAATAAGTTTAATTTGACACCTAATTCACTTTCATATCTCAAGTAATAAAAAAGTTATGGCCATTTTCATACTCAGAAATTAGCATCTTGTTCCCTATTGATTTTCTATGGACATAACAAAAAAGCTGTGATCGTGGACAGTCAAAAGCCCATAACCTTCTTAAAAATTAAGAGAACTGAATGAAATGTTCAGTTATCATAGATTGAAGCATTCTGAAACAAATATAAAATAATCTTACTTGGATGACCTGAAATTAAAGCATATAATTAGTTAATTACCCAATTGTAGCTAATTTCAAACTTCAATTACTAGATCTAAACATCTATCCATTTCTTAATAAATGATTAACATTTTTAAATAGCCCAAGTGTCCAAATAATATTCACAAATAATTCACAATAAAACATGATTTTTAAATCTCATTTACATCAATTTATAGGCCAAATGGAAGGAATTTAGTGTTCAATTGCTGTAAATTAAAGTCAATTTAAATCAGCTTTCTAGTGGGTTCCTGTGAACGCGCTGGTTTAGAACGTTCACATTGCGCTGGATTTGTGCCCTCAAGTGCCCAGAAAAATACTGCGGGATATAAAGAGCCCAAAATGAACTACTCGCTATAGAAAACTTTAATAACAGGGTTATATACAAGCCCCATTTCATGTAAAAATAAGGTACATACCTTTAATTGTTTGCTTTATAAAACCCTGGGGCTGCGAGATGTTGCGGAGTGAGAGAGTGATTTTTAAACTACTATAAATATTATACAAGGCCATGAAAACTAATAATACCTTTTGCGATGGGGTCTTTCAGCGATTTTCCGTTAATGATTTACTAGGCTGAACATTTTCGATTGGAACAGCCTAGTAAAAATCGCGTTTTAAACCCGCCCCCTCTAAACAGCGCCAAAATCGCGCACACGGGGTAGGGCAGATGCTCAGCCACGATTCAGGTAGGTTTTGTAACATACCTAATAAAGGCAGCTGTATTTGCACCGTGGACTGCATGCATGTGCTGCGCAGCGTACTGCGCATACGCAGCGCAGGTTTCTTGGTGGGTTTTTCGAACATGGATTGTCATTATCTTAAGAGTATTTTGAAAAAGATAAAAGAATGGAGTTCATATATAAATAATGTGGTAAGTAAATTTCTTTGAGCGATATGTTTTTAAATACTTTATTAAGAGATAAGGCTTTTGAAAAGTTTATTAAAGTCGACTGACAGCTCACCGGAGAGTAGAACAATCTGCGCATGCGCGGTTTTTAAGATTTTTTTTAAAGCTGGCTGACCGCTTACTGAGTGGAGAACAACCTGTGAATGAGCGGTTTTCAAATTTCTCCCATTCGTCTCTGCTGATCCTCTCAAGCTCTGTCAGGTTGGATGCGGAGCGTCAATGCACAGCTATTTTCAAGTCCCTCCAAGGATGTTCGATCGGGTTCAAGTCCGGGCTCTGGCTGGGCCACTCAACGACATACGCAGACTTGTCATGAAGTCACTCCTGTGCTGTATTGGCTGTGTGCTTAGGGTCGTTGTCCTGTTGGAAGGTGAACCTCCGCCCCAGTCTGAGGCCCAGAACACCCTGGAGCATGTTTTCATCAAAGATATCTCTGTACTTTGCTCCGTTCCTGACTAGTCTCCCAGTTTCTGCCGCTGAAAAACATCTCCACAGCATGATACTACCACCACCATGCTTCACCATAGGTATGGTATTGGCCAGGTGATGAGCGGTGCCTGATTTCCTCCAGACGTGACGCTTACCAAAGAGTTCAATCTTGGTTTCATCAGACCAGAGAATCTTGTTTCTCATGTCTTTTGGCAAACTCCAAGCAGGCTCTTCATTATGCCAATTAATTCCGTCTGGCCACTCTACCATAAAGGCCTGGTTGGTGGAGTGCTGCAGATATATTTGTCGTTCTGGAAGGTTCTCCCATCTCCACAGAGGAATTCTGGAGCTCTGTCAGAGTGATCATCGGGTTCTTGGTCACTTCCCTGACCGAGGCCCTTCTCCCCCGATTGCTCAGTATGGCCGGGCGACCAGTTCTATGAAGAGTCCTGGTGGTTCCAAAGTTCTTCCATTTAAGAATGACGGAGGCCACTGTGTTCTTCGGGACCTGCAATGCCGCAGAAATTGTTTTATACCCTTCCCCAGATCTGTGTCTCGACACAATCCTGTCGTGGAGGTCTAAGGACAATTCCTTCGTCTTCATGGCTTGGTTTTTGCTCTGACATGCACTGTCAACTGTGGGACCTTACATAGACATGTGTGTGCCTTTCCAAATCATGTCCAATCAATGTATGTCCAATGGTGGACTCCAATCAAGCTGTAGAAACATCTCAAGGATAATCAATGGAAACAGGATGAACCTAAGCTTAATATTGAGTGTCATAGCAAAGGGTCTGAATACTTATGTAAATGTGATATTTCAGTTATTTCTTGTTAATTACTTTGTAAAAATTTCTAAACACTTGTTTTCACTTCTTCATTCTGGGGTATTGTGTGTAGATTGATGATTTTAAAAAAAAATTACTCCATTTTAAAATATGGAGTAAATTACATAACAAAAGTGAAGGGGTCTGAATACTTTCTGAATGCAATGTATACTAGCTTTCAGGTATAAGGTAGCATTGCAGTTAAGTTACTGATCTTGTATCCAGAAGGCTGAGCTGTTGATCTGAGGCAAATGTCTGAATCCAAGAATTTAAATGTAGGTAATTCTTATCTAGAATAAAAATATAGTATCAGTGGAAACCACAAAGCCATCAGATTGTTTCAATAATAAACTGATTCATTAATGCTCAGGTGAGGAAATCAGTCGATCTTATTTAGTATGGCCAATGCATGACTCTAAAACTATGAATTTGATAGGCTCTTAAATGCCCTTTAAAACGTCAGCGAGCTAATTAATTCAAAGGGCAGTTTAGAATGGACAGTAAATGCCAACTTTGCCCTAATCCAAACCATAATCAAAGGTAATTAAAAACAAAGTCCATCCAAATATATGTTTTTATATTTGAATACCCGACCATCCCCTTCTCAATAGTTTCTTCCATATGTGTCTATCTCAATGAAACTTGGGTCTGTTCTTAGCAATCCTATTGCAGGATATCATGAGGAAAGGCTCCACTTTCTGCCCTCGATAGCATTGCCTCAGAACTCTTCCTCCTTATATCTAAGGGGTCTGACTTTACTCAAGGATGTAGCTCACTATTCACATATGCACTGCACTACCTCTCCATTACCTTTCTGCCTCAGTTTCTTTTGTTTAAGCATTGGGAAGATTGTTTAACTTTGGGGTAAACTTAATCTGCAGTTGATTCAATATCCCTCTTTCCTCATTGCAGACTGAACCCGACTTTTCACAACCTAAACCTCTTTTGTAACTGAGAGATCTTTGCATCTCACATTCTGTCAGTTTCCAAAACTCAGCTTGTTCTTACTCTTGCCCTCTTTCAACTACTGCTGAAACTTTATGTTAAACATTCCAATGCTTTTGGGTCAGATTGCCATTGTTTGGCCTCAATCATTTTCGTGCTTGCTTCCGCCTGCTACCAAAATACATTGTATAAACTTATTCCATATTCTGGGATTTGTAACTAAATATTTCCTTTGTCGTTTTGTTTTAGGATCAATATTTTCACGAGTTGAAGAGGATTATCTATGGAACGGCATGCAGCTAGGGCAACAGTCACCATGTATACTTCTTAATACTTTGCTCTATTTTAATACTAAACACTTTGGGTTAAGGACCATTGAGCAGCATTTGAGACTTTCATTTAGAAATGTTGTCAAAAGATGGAATAAAAACTCTGACAATACAACATGCATTCAATACGAGGTACCTGCTTTGTGTACAAATGACAATCAAGGTAAGGAATTAATTGGCATAATGCAGATCATATTTTATTTACCCCTTATACTCCCACCAGTACATTGCTGAGCATTTTTTCCTTTGCCTCATGCTAGCTATTTTAGAGACCTGCATGTGTGATGTAGATGTTTTCCAAGTTTATTTTTAATTTAAAAAAAACCCATAGTTTGCTCGCTGATCTGAACAACACAAGTAAATCATACTTCTTATATACAAGTGGGTGTCAATTCTAGCTGTGGGTGAATAGCTGGAGCTATCAGTCAATGACCACCTATCTGCCTTGGACTATCAGTCAATGACTACCCATCTAAACTGGGACACTTAGCCATTTCCCCCCCCCCCCCCCCCCCCCCCCCTCCCCTAACCTGTATCCACCTGTGCCCCTTCCCACCTCTCTTTTCGACTCCATGCCTGTCTCTTGTGTTTACTTATAGAGCTTTGAATGCTGCTGTATCTTAGGAATCCATTTTACAAACAACAGATGACCATCTGGATGCATATATAAATATTGTTTTCTTGAACTGGGACACTTAGCTACGGGAATTCTATTTTTATAATGGAATAATGTGATGCATGTTCAGAAAGTAAGCACCACCAGATATATGTGGATTGGTGACGTTTTGCGATGGGGACCCAGAAGGATCCCGACCTGAAATATCCCCCATCCGTTCTCCACGGATGTTGCCTGACCCGCTGAGTTAATGCAGCATTGTGTGTCTTTCCTTGGCAAACCAACATCTGCAGTTCCTTGTTTCTACCACCAGATATACAATTGTTTAAATGGTTTGCTTCTTAAAGACATGTTTCATCCATACAGCAAATTGAAAGTGATTAAATTGTATTTTCAGACAAAATTACACCAGGAAAACGAAAACGCGAGGAGGATGAACATATATTTGAACAAAGAGAAAATGCGGCTAATCCATCAAGATGTCCTGTAAAAATATTTGAGTGCTACCTCGCAAAGTGGTAAGGTTAAAGCTAGCAGATTTATACCAACTTTTATTGATTGCATCTGATTACCTTTGCAATGAAGTGCATTGTTTCTTAATTCAATCTCAGGATATTTAACTCTGGCTGGGCCAGTATTGTTGCCCATCAATATTTCCCCAGAAAAAGTACAAGTGACCCCTGCGTAACGGAGTGGTTGCATTCCAAGAAAAATGTCCGTATTGTATTTCCCCTTTCCCATTGAATCACATGTTATAGGCAAAGATGTGGTGCAAAGAGTTCTCCCAAGTTAAGTCATTATATGGTGATGATAAAGTGACCCATCGCCATTATTTAACAGCTGAGGCCAACATTACACTTGGGGGTAGGCAAGCTTCATGCAAAATAAATGATACATTTCGCCCTTTTTTACTTTCAATAAGATGTGGATATGGCGTCACCATGTTGAGTGAGTTTGTAGTCGCTCCCAAGTCCCTCCTTTATCACACCCTGTCCAGTCCGTGGAAATGTGAACAGACTGTAGCACTGCAGCGCTCTTCATCTGCACGACATTTTCTCTGATACGCAAGGCTTCAGGATTCAAGCTTTAGGAAGTGGCATTATCAAGGAAAGCGATGGAATTTGAGAATCAAGGGGAAAGGTGGTGCAGAAGACCTTTTGGGGTAATGGGTTAAAGCGCAATGACTTTGTGGAATTGGACATAAATCTAAATCTTTAAGGACTTGGCCCCAGCTTCTGGAGCTCCCCACAATGCAGCACTTCAAAGAAAATGCCTCACAGTGAAGAGCGCTGTGATGCCATGTCCAAATCTTATTGCCCCACAGTATTGTCTGACTAAATTTATTAACAGATGTAATTTGTTGTTTGTTTTGCATTTTGTCCTTATTTATTTTTTCCTAAGTAAATGCCTTAAGAGCGACCTTTATTCTGTATCACCAATTTTTAAGTAATGAATTTTGAATTCCGGAAGGTCTACTTTCTGTAACCCAAATGGCCACAATGCGGGGACACCTGTAATAAATAACTAAATGAATACAGGCTGCAGCTTAAAGTCCAGGGGACCTCCATGTTACAGCAGTCCAGGTAATGGGACTTCAACGTTGCAGAATTCACCAATCACTAGAAAAAACTCTGGGACACGTGAAAAAATTGTCTTCTAGTAAATTTATGTGAGGAAAAGTAAATGAGTGACCTCAATTTTTTTTTTTTTCACAATTCTCATTTCTTGACACATGCACAGATGACACAGCTTTGCATTTTGAAAGATGACAATACTGACTGTTGCCTTGTAAAACAACTCCACTATAATGTGGGGGGGTCGTCTGTACTACAATAATTTCCATTTATATTAATTTGATTTATATTAATCCTGTCATGAATGTCTCAATTTATAGCAACACTAGAGAAAACAACATTGTACTAACATAGTTATAAATAGCATTAAATGTTAAAATGTTGACACTTAAATAGCATTCAATGTTAGTACCTAACAATCACTTCACAGATTAATTAAAATATACTTGTAGGTTTTAGATAATCCAGGCAAAAGCATTGCCTGGGACGATAAGAGATGAAGGGAGAAAGAAATAGGCTTGCTTCTTCAAAATCCATATGATTTTAGGGTACTATTTGTAAATAGACATGAATACACTTCCGTGAGAATGCTTTATCACAATACCACAATTTGCTTGTATTTGTTTCTCTAGCGGTCTTAGTCTTCTTCTTATCGCTCTTATCGGTCAAGGAAACGCTCTTTCCTTGACCCCAGCGGTCTTAGTGTATACCACAATTAACAGAATGAGTAATGAAATAATAACCAATATGTTAATACTAAAATAACAGGCTGTTTTATTCTAGTTAGGCTGCTGGTCCGAGTGGTATTGTGCTGAAGAACCAGTGATCATATTCACTCAAGCTCCTAACTAAGATTTGAATACTAAATTTGGAATAGATATAGGGTGAATGAAGACTCCCTATACCCAGGATAGAGGAATCAAGAACCAGAGAACATAAGTTTAAGATGAGAGGGCAAGATTTAATAGGAACCTGAGGGGCAACGTTTTCACTCAGAGGGTGGTGGGTTTATGGATCGAGCTGCCAGAGGAGGTGGCTGAGACAGGTACTATAACATCATTTAAAAGACACTTAGACAGATACATGGATAGGAAAGGTTTCGAGGGATAAGGGCCAAACGCGGGCAAGTGGGATGAGCCTAGATGGAGTATCTTGGTCGACATAGATGAGTTGGGCTGAATGCCCTGTTTCTGCATTGTAGGATTCTTAACTCTAAAGGAAAAGTATTATTATGTCAACAAACTACTATTTTTATTTTATATTTTAGAATCTAAAAATGTTACTGATCTGAAGGAGCAGTTTGACTCATCGCATCAACACTGATTCTTTGAAAACAATTCTGTTATTCCTACTTCTGTTGATCTTTCTCCATAGCCCTTCATCATATATCCAATTCCCTTTTGAAAGTTGCTATTGAATCTATAGCCACTAACCTCAGACTATGTTGTTCTTTTCACTTTACCTTCACCAATTGCATCTACCACAGGTGGTGCATTATATGAAAGGAATGAGGTAACTACATTTTATTCTGAATTTATTCTACACTTGACTTTGTTTTACGCAATTATTTTGTTCTCTAGTCCTCCAGATCTACAACAGAGAAGCGACCTATTTTATCTACAGCCAGACCACTCCAGTGCCCCTGATAGTCCGATTTGGTTCTCCAGTATCCCTTTGGACCGCAACGTCTTAGAAAATATGCTTGTGCGGATTCTTGTGATTAAGGACATATATGAAGAGAATGAAAAGGACAGTTCAGAAGTAGATGAAGATGATGTTGATTGAAATTTCCTTACAATAGTGACACTGCAAATGGGCAAAGAATTATGACAACGTAATGTCAGGCCACTAGAATTTCACACAGGAAAACTATGATGTGGATTTGCTGGAACGACCTCTATAATTGAGTTTGTATCAATATACCCAGATTGGGTATCATGTAAATAACTCTAAATGAGAGGAAAATAGGAGATGTTAGCAGTCTCCTTAGTGACTTTTAGGATATGTATACTTCAAAACAACTGCTCTCATTTTTTTTAAATTATTTATTAAATTGGTTTCTCGTCAGAATGCATTTCCATTTGTAACTTTTTACATTACAAACTAAGGATCTCAAATGTGTTGTGTAATTTTTGTTTGAATTTAAGAAATTTGCATTAAAACAAACTACAGTGTTTTGGAATTTCCCTTACTAAGGAAGGGGTGGTTTTAATGGGTGCTATCTCCACCAGATAGGTTTGCATCTACATAATTAATATAGTCTTAGCACTATAATTCAATTCCTGATGGTTGTCCTTTCGCAAATGTACCATTTGGTGGAGTTTTCACCACAGATTCTGTAAGCATTAATTATTTGTTATGCTGATGGATGGTGCAGTCTATTTTAATTCTGTGTAAAATAACTGCTTTTATGGAAAGAAGTCCTGAAATAAAGAATTAAGAGGATTACTGAAATCTGGCTGAATGGTATAATAGAAGAAAAATCTGAAGAACCAGAGAAGTAATCTCCCTGAATTCAAGGCACTGGAGAGGAAAGTCAATGTTTTTAGTTAATACTGTTTAGTTGCTTGAAGAACACTAAGATTGCAATGCAAAGCCAGAGTATTATTATTAGCAGCAGGTCTGAGGCAGCAGATACAGTGCATTCAGAAAGTATTCAGACCCCTTCACTTTTTGCACATTTTTACAATTAACCCCCATGTACACAGTAAACCAATTGATGGAATTTGAAAAAGTGTCAGAAATCCCATTGGATGAACCCATCACGCAACATACTAAGTCGACGTGTATCATCATCCTTTCATTGTTGTTGGGTCTTAATCCTATAGTTTGCTCCCCAAGAGCACAGAAGAACTATTGCACAAAAGTAGTGGATCAGTTGACACTAGGTATATGTGAAAAAAGGTAGGTCTATACCGAAATTAAACATTCAGCTTTTGACAGTACTGTCTAAACCTCATACAAGAGTAATAGGTTTAAAATAAATGTTGCGCTACCTTTGGAACCCGATAAAACAGAGAATTGTGTGTTTCTGCAATGATTATTCATCGTGGTCTGCTTGCAGAGTCTGACAATGCTCAACAGCAGTTCCTTACATACCTGGTGTGTGCTACACAGCCACTCAAATCACCATGCCTAAACTTTCTTTACCAGCTATAAGGGGAGCTAGAAGATGGATAGAAGGAAGGAAGAAAGCTCCTTTCAATCTGGACTTTCAAAGCACATTCCCATTTCACCATTATAGCAAAATAAATGCCAATGCAGTCAGCCGATTTTAAACATAAAACCATGTCAATGTTTTTGCACAGACATTGTGGGCCGAAGGGCCTGTTCTTGTGCTCTACTGTTTTGTGTTGTATAAATACTATATGAACAAACTTACCAGCCTTGGGTATTCCCTTAGTACTAGTCTGCCTGATACATTTGCTCATGCTAGCTTCCAGTTGGTGTTAAAATAAAGACAAACTTCATTATGGAGAAACAAGAAACTGCAGATGCTGGATTACCAAGGAAAGATACAAAATAACTCAGCAGGTCAGGTAGCATCCTTGGAGTTCATGGATAAGTGACGTTTTGGGTCGGGACCCTTCTTCAGACTTCTTTCGGGTCGGGACCCTTTAGGCCAAGAAGGGTCCGACTCGAAAAGTCGCCTGTTCGTGTTCTCCAGGAATGCTGCCCGATCCGCTGAGTTAGTCCATCACTTTGTGTCTTAACTTCATTATGGATGTGGGAGGCCCAACTTTGCATTGCACCATCTTGATACGCATTGCCATTTTGGTTAGTCTTTCTCAATTATAAACGGGAGTCATTTCCTGGTGGTGGAGGGAATGATGGTTGATGGGGTGTCAGTCAAACCCTCTGCTTTGTCCTGGATTAGCTTGAAAGTTGATGGCACTGAACTCATCCAGGTGAGTGGACACTTCAATCACATTCCTGATCTGTCCCACGTGGATGGTGGAAAGGCTTTGAGTTGCCATTGAATGTAAAGGATAGGTTGTCAGACTCTCTTATTGGAAAAGGTTATTGCCCACATTTTTGGCACAAACCTTGCTTGCCATCAATCTGAGGCTACTTCATTTCTCAAGAGGTTGCAAATGGGATCATTATGTAATCATCATCAAACATCTCTACTCCTGGCCTGATGATGGAGGTATGGTTATGAAGCAGCTGCTAACAGTTGTGACTAAGATGCTGCCATAAGAATAATATTGGACTTGATAGAGGTCTTTAAAATTATGAGAGGGATAGACAGAGTTGACGTGGATAAGCTTTTTCCATTGAGAGTAGGGAAGATTCAAACAAGAGGACATGATTTGAGAATTAAGGGGAAAAAGTTTAGGGGTAACATGAGGGGGAACTTCTTTACTCGGAGAGTGGTAGCTGTGTGGAATGAGCTTCCAGTGGAAGTGGTGGAGGCAGGTTCGATTTTATTTAAAAATAAATTGGATAGGTATATGGACTGGAAAGGAATGGAGGGTTATGGTCTGAGTGCAGGTAGATGGGACTAGGTGAGAGTAAGTGTTCGGCACGGACGAGAAGGGCCGAGATGACCTGTTTCCGTGCTGTAATTGTTATATGGTTATTAACTGCCTTATTTTTAGTGTGTTTAAAGCAGCTCCTCTCAATGGTGGAGACATCAGCACCAGTGATGGACCAGGCAATGTCTACCACATTCTGCAGCTTCCTTTGTTCCTGGACCTTCAAATTACCAAACCAAGCCATGATGCAACCAGTTAATATACTCTCTACGTACTTATGTAGAAGTTCAATACATGCCAAATCACAATTTTCTAAGGAAGTGGAGGCTTTGTTGAGCTTTTTGTGTGTGATTGTTTCAGTGTGCAGGGCCCAGGACAGATCTTCACAGATCCTCAGATTTCAGTTCTTGGGTCGATACATGGATAAGGTCTGGAACTGAGATTTCCTGGCAAAGCCCAAAGTGGATAGCTGTGAGCAGATTGTGCGTAAAAAGCCACGTGGCATCAGTTCAGATCGTTCCATTTTCATTTCTTCTCTGTTTTTGCAGCGCAATATTGGCACAACTGAGTAGCTTGCTGGGTCACTTTGAAACCTTAAATGACAATCCATGAAGAAGAAAGTGCTTGCAGTAGCCTTTTTTAAGCAAATGTCCACTATGCTGTTCTTATTTCTATATAATTCCATTTATATTTTGCATATACCAGATTTTGTTATTGAATGAAATTCTGATTTCTTTAATATCTGACGCCGCTATTACATTTAAATTCATCATCCAAAATGTTATTTACTGTGGTCCTTTGATTTGAATTGCTTTTACCTTCTTCCTTTAAATCGAATACACATTCTCACCAAATTTCTAAACTAAGCTGTGTTTGCATTAGAAATATTATAGTTCGTACCCAAAATAATGCTTTTATTTCAATGTATAGAATGTTATAAGTGATGCTTTGTGTTTTATTCATGAATCGTAACTTTTTATTTCACTGCATGCTTGCAACCTTTTACAAGTTTTGTACATGGTGTATGTTGGATCATGGTCAACATCAGTAGCTTTAACTGCATCACAAGTCAGTCATTAAAATGTCCACCCATTCATCAACTGGTTTAAAATATCTCACTGATCGAATGGACTGCTGAGTTAAAGCATTAACATGTATTGAGTCAATACAAAACACATAAAGAATAACAGATTGATTTAATAATGCATTTTGGAAGTAAGAGCCAGGGAAAGAAAAGCAGTTTAAATAGTAGAGATTTGAGTAATGAGAACATGGAACCTGTTCCCCCAGGAATAGTGCAGCCTATTAGTGTAAATTAATATTGCTGCAATCTGAACATGTAAATACATGAGAAAAGAATATGAGGAAATGTTGATAGGATTGGATGAAGTAAGGAAATAGGTTCACAGAAAGCATGAATACCAGCATACACATGGAAGAATGACTTCATAATGTACAGGTCATCAGAACAGAGTTTTGGGCTAAACAGGCTATTTTTATATTGTAAAATTATTTGGAGGCCAAATGGACAAAAGACACTGAACATATTATGACCAAATATTTGTTTTTATCAATAATGGATTTATTACTGAATGTATAACCTAGTGGGATACATTAGAACTGGTGTGAATGGGTGATCGATGGTGGCATGGATTATGTGGGCTGAAGGACCTGTTTCTGTGCTGTATTCCTAAAACTCAAATACTCTAGTCTTAATTGGCTCAGGAACATTCAAAACGCAATAAAGTCTATCATAAAGTATCACTCATGAGAACAGAATTCATTTAATCATTTTTAGAACCTTTTGAGGGCACATAAATAACAGTATTTACAACATTTGCAACAAATCTATAACATGGCTAGCAGATCAAGTGATAGTGACCTTAAATGCTCTGCCAGCTTTTATTGATTAAAACTTGTCGACATATGTATTTGATGTTGGTATCAGTACCTTTGTTTAGTTTACTAAAAAAGTTGGATACCAAGATGCAGCTTTAGATCAAAACATCCTTTGTTTTGCATGCTTGGGTTTGCATGTGCCTTTTATCCAAGCTAAATTACAGGTTTTGCCCTTCTATGAGTACATCAAAAGTAGAAGCAGACCATCAAAAGAGAACATAAAAAAAGAATGAAAGAATATAGTTACAAAAGCTGCGTGGCTGAGCATCTGCCCCAAAGAGGGGGCGGGTTTAAAACATTCTCCAATGTGATTGCTGTAAATCATTATGGAAAAAGGTAGACGTGGAATTCGTTTTTTGGGGTGGATCCTTGGTTTATGAGGGGTCTGTTCAAGAGTCTCATAACGGTGGGAAAGAAACTGTCCTGAATCTTGTGGTCCATACTTTCAAGCTTTTATAAATTCTGTGCATTGGGAGAGAGGAGATAAAGGAATGACTGGATTATATATGATCCTTGATTATGTTGGCTTCCTTCCTGAGGTAACAGGATGCTGAGTTCACAGCTGTCTGCAATTTCTTATGGTCTTGGGCAGAGCAGTTGCCATATGAAATTCTAGTGCATCCGGAGACGGTGCCTTCTATGGTGCATCTAGAAATTGGGTAGAGTCATTGGAGATATGACAAATGTCCTTAAACGTCTGAGGAAGTGGAGGCATTGGTGTGCCAGCATTGTGCTGAAAGTTTATTTATAAAAGGAGGAGATTGGCATTTTGGGACTTGCAATGCTAGGTCCTAAACAAAACGGACATTAAAAGAACTATTCACACATTTGAACTAGTGTAGCCAAACCATTAAGTTCATATCACCATGGTCAAATCAAGTGATAGTGGTGATATTTACAACTAGGACAACATGTTGGTATCCGATCCTTACCACAGAGGGTGTTTTTACTGGAGCTTATCAAAGTAAAGCAAAAGAGAGAAAAGAATGAAGAATATAGTTACAGCTGCAGAGAAAATGCAGATAAAACATTCTTGCGATTGCTGCCACAAGTTAGACTGGAACATTTGTGGGTAGATCCGTGGTTTGAAAGGGGTCTGTGTTCATAACGGAGTTTGGATGGAACTATGGCATTGAAGGGGGTGGCATTGGACGGTAATCATTAATGCACACTGTCTGCTTTTCTTTGGTCTTGGGAGCAGTTGGAATGATAATGGTCCTCGGTAAAGCATGGTGCGAACCTCAGATTGGGGAGTCATTGGAGATATGGTTAAACATGTCCAGTGGAATATTTATGCCAGCTGGTCATTGGCTGTTGGGATATTTACAACTGGAACATGTTGTTGACTTACCACAGAGGGGTTACTGGAGGAGATTGGACTATGGCATTGGGACTGGACGGGACAGGATGCACACTGGGGATTTTCTTTGGGACTGGGAACTGAATGGTCCACTAAAGAGGTGCGAACCTCAGATTGGCTAAGGAGGACTGTCAGGAAAATTCCACTGAGCTGGATGAACGGACACTGGGGACTGGGTGGACACACTGGGGATGACTAGTGGGACTGAATCACACTGAATGCACATGCATTAACTGACTCCTCGCGCCTCTGTGTAGACGGCACACAAATGTCATGCTCCCTCAATTAACTGCAGTGTTCATTGGCTCATCATCTCAGCAAGAGACAGTCATTGCATAAAGCTAGCCCAGCCTCTTAAATGAAAGCTATTGTAGCTGTAGCAACTACTGCGGGGCATTCTTGCACTCACTTTGATAATGCGACATCAAGGATGGTGTAACAGTGGGGATTTTGTAGGCTCCCTGATTTTCCAAAACTGCACTGGAAAATTTAATAGAGGAAGCGTAAAATTGGAATGATGTCTAGTTTCCACTTAGAATCAGGAGACTGCATTCACACTGCAAAGGCAGACACTCCTCATGAGACGTCTGGCATGACTGAGGTCAGTAATCCGCCTGCAAATATAATTTTCTATCACCTACACTAGTAGTCTCACATTCTGCTCAATATGCCCCACTCCCATCACTAAATTACCATAAATAGCTATCAAACAGGACCTATACCAAATATTAAATAATAGGTGCCAGGAGTAGACCATTCGGCCTTTCGAGCCAGCACCGCCATGCAATGTGATCATGGCTGATCATCCACAATCAGTACCCCGTTCCTGCCTTCTACCCATATCCCCTGACTGGGTCCGGCCTCCACTGCCCTTTGTTTGGTTTGGTACAGTCTGCCTTGTCCGTTGAGGACTGCTGCAAGTCCCAAACGCCATCTCCTCCTCTTGATTGGCAGATGCTCACAGTTCAATTTATAGATACAGCATGGAAACAGGTCCTCCGGTGGAAGGAGGGGAATAACTAAAAACGGAAAAAAGTCAGCATAAATGATAATTTTAACGTTGATGACCTTACCAAACCATGCCACCCACATGCAAACTGCTACTCACTTCACACACCCAATAGGATGATTTGATATTCTGTCAAAGCACCAACATTTGGCCAATCAAAAGTCAATGGCAATTTTGTTTTTTGCAGTGCAGGTTGTTTTAAAGGGAAGGGAATTCCTCCCAAATTTATTCCAACACGTTAGACATTACAATTAAAGATTATTTGCAAATTTATCAGCATTGACATAAGTGCCCCCAATTGACCTGAGTGATGATGGCAGAGTACAGAGGAGGAGGGGCATACGGAAAGAAGGTTAATTCTCTAAATAATTTAATCTGGTTTAAAGGTTAAATGAAAGTCATAGAGGCATGTCACCTTACAGTTACTGAGCACCAGTATTATTGATGCCTATTGAATAGGTACATTTCATTCTCAGTGGAGCCAGAATGTTTTGTTGTGATCATTTTCAATATTCTGGAGTTAATAAACTTAGATATTTAGTTTAGTTTATTGTCACATGTACCGGGGTACAATGTATACAATATGTACAAAATTCCTGAGCTACATAGAAAATAGGTGCAGGAGGAGGCCATTCGGCCCTTCGAGCCAGCACCGCCATTCATTGTGACCTTGGCTGATCGTCCCCTATCAATAACCCGTGCCTGCCTTCTCCCCATATCCCTTGACTCCACTAGCCCCTAGAGCTCTATCTTAAATCCACCCAGTGACTTGGCCTCCACTGCCCTATGTGACAGGGAATTCCATAAATTCACAACTCTCTGGGTGAAAAAGTTTTTTCTCACCTCAGTCTTAAATTACCTCCCCTTTATTCTAAGATTGTGGCCCCTGGTTCTGGACTTGCCCAACATTGGGAACATTTTTCCTGCATCTAGCTTGTCCAGTCCTTTTATAATTTTATATGTTTCTATAAGAAACCCCCTCATCCTTCCAAACTCCAGTGAATACAAGCCTAGTCTTTTCAATCTTTCCTCATATGACAGTCCCACCATCCCGGCGATCAATCTCGTGAACCTACGCTGCACTGCCTCAATCACAAGGATGTCCTTCCTCAAATTAGGAGACCAAAACTGTACACAATACTCCAGATGTGGTCTCACCCTATACAACTGCAGAAGAACCTCTTTACTCCTATACTGAAATCCTCTTGTTATGAAAGCCAACATTCCATTAGCTTTCTTCACTGCCTGCTGTACCTGTTGTAAGCCAACTTTCAGTGACCGGTGTACAAGGACGCCCAGGTCTCGCTGTACCTCCCCAAAGTGGATAACCTCACATTTTATTATACTGCATCTGCCACGCATCTGCCCATTCACTCAACCTGTCCAAGTCACCCTGCAACCTCCTAACATTCTCTTCACAGTTCACACTGCCACCCAGCTTTGTCATCCGCACATTTGCTAGTGTTGCTCCTAATTCCCTCTTCCAAATCATTAATATATATGGTAAACAGTTGCGGCCCCAACATCGAGCCTTGCGGCACTTCACTCGCCACTGCCTGCCATTCTGAAAAGGACCCATTCACTCCTACTCTTTGCCAACCAATTTTCTATCCATGTCAACACCCTACCCCCAATACCATGTGCTCTAATTTTAGTCACCAGTCTCCCGTGCGGGACCTTATCAAAGGCTTTCTGAAAGTCTAGATACACTACATCCACTGGCTCCCCTTCATCCATTTTACTTGTCACATCCTCAAAAAATTCCAGAAGATTTCCCTTTCATAAATCCATGTTGACTTGGACTAATCCTTTTACTGCAATCCAAATGCCCCATTATTACCTCGTTAATAATTGACTCCAGCATCTTTCCCACCACCGAAGTCAGGCTAACTGGTCTGTAATTCCCCGTTTTCTCTCTCGCTCTTTTCTTGAAAAGTGGGATAACATTAGCTATCCTCCAATCCACAGGAACTGATCCTGAATCTATTGAACATTGTAAAATGATCACCAATGCGTCCACTATTTCTAGAGCCACCTCCCTGAGGACCCTGGGATGCAGACCATCAGGCCCAGGGGATTTATCATCCTTCAGTCCCATTAGCCTACCCAATACTATTTCTCGCCTAATGAAAATCTCTTTCAGTTCCTCTACCCCCTTAGATCCTCTGTCCTCCAGTACATCTGGGAGATTGTTTGTGTCTTCCTTAGTGAAGACAGATCCGAAGTACCTATTCAACTCTTCTGCCATTTCCTTGTTGCCCATAATAATTTCACCCGTGTCTGCCTTCAAGGGACCCACATTTGACTTTGCTACTCTTTTCCCCTTAACATATCTAAAGAAGCTTTTACTGTCCTTCTTTATATTCCTGGCCAGCTTCCCTTCGTACTTCATCTTTTCAGCCCGTATTGCCAGTTTTGTTTCCTTCTGTTGTCCTATGAAAGTTTCCCAATCCTCTGGCTTCCGGCTACTCTTTGCTGTGTTATACATCTTTTCTTTTAGTTTTATTCTATCCCTAACTTCTCTTGTCAGCCACAGTTGCCTCCTACTCCCCTTAGAATCTTTCTTCCTTTTTGGAATGAAATGATCCTGCGTCTTCCGGATTATGCCCAGAAATTCCTGCCATTGCTGTTCCACCGTCATTCCTGCTAGGATCCCTTTCCAGTCTACCTTGGCCAGCTCCCCTCTCATGCCTTCATAGTCCCCTTTGTTCAACTGCATCACTGACACTTCTGATTTAACGTTCTCCTTCTCAAATTGCAGATTAAAACTAATCATATTATGATCACTACCTCCAAGCGGTTCCTTTACCTCGAGTTCTCTTATCATATCTGGTTCATTGGACAACACTAAATCCAGAATTGCCTTTTCTCTGGTCGGCTCCATTACAAGCTGCTCTAAGAATCCATCTCGGAGGCATTCTACAAACTCTCTTTCTTGGGGTCCTGAACCAACCTGATTTTCCCAGTCTACCTGCATATTGAAATCCCCCATCACCACAGTGGCATTACCTTTGTTACATGCCAGTTTTAACTCCTGCTGCAACTTACACCCTACATCCGGGCTACTATTTGGGGGTCTGTAGATAACACCAATTAGTGTCTTCTTGCCTTTACAATTCCTCAACACAATCCACAGTGACTCTACCTCGTCAGTCCCTATGTCTTCCCTCGCAAGGGACTGAATTCCATCCCTCACCAGCAGAGCTAGAGCAGAGCAGAGCTCCTCTGCCCAACTGCCTGTCCTTTCTATAGGATGTATAACCCTGAATAATAAGTTCTCAGGCCCGATCCTCCTGCAGCCACGTCTCAGTAATCCCCACAATGTCATATCTACCAACCTCTAACTGAGCCTCAAGCTCATCTACTTTACTTCTTATATTTAGCTCATTCATAAACAATACTTTTAATTCCTTATGCATCTCACCTTTCACATCAATCCCTATTACACTTGGCCATACTCTCCTATCCCTTTGTGAGCTTCCTTTCCTGGTAATTCTGGGGGTCATTAACCATCCCTTTACTCTCTTTCCCATTAACTCCGTCCTCGACTATCCCATTTGACACCCCACCCCTCCTTATTCAGTTTAAAACCATCCGTGTAGCAGCGGCAAACCTGCCTGCCAGAATGCTGGTCCCCCACCTGTTTTAAAGTTGCAATCCGTCCCTTTTATACAGTTCCCCCTTACTCCAAAATGGATCCCAGTGATCTAAGAATATAAATCCCTGCCCCCTGCACCAGTTCCTCAGCCACACATTCAGGTCCCGTATCTCCCTGTTCCCACTCTCGCCAGCACGATGAACTGGAAGCAAACCGGAGATAACAACCCTGGAGGTCCAGCTTTTCAGCATTTTTCCGAGCTCTCTAAAGTCACGCTGCAGAATATTCATCCCCTTCTTTCCGACATCATTTGTGCCGACATGCACTACCACTTCCGGCAGTTCACCTTCGCCCTTGAGGATTTTCTGCACTCTGTCCGTGACATCCTGGATCCTGGCACCGGGAAGGCAGCACACCATCCTCGAATCCCGTCTGTTGCCGCAGAAACCCCTGTCCGTACCTCTCACAATGGAGTCTCCAACTACAACGGCGTTGCCTGACGTTGGCCTCGTTGGTTTTGGCTCAACAGCCCTTCTTGCTTCGCGAGCCAGTCCGCCGCTCAATGTGATAATGTCTTCTGTCCCGACAGCTTCGAAGTGGGTGAACTTGTTCACAAGAGGTACAATACCCGGGGATGTTTGCATTCCATGTTTCCCTCCCTTTCTCACCGTCACCTACCTTCTCTCTTCCAGTACCTTGGGTGTAACAATCTTACTGTAGGACTTGTCGAGGAACGACTCCGTTTCTCGGACGAACCTGAGGTCAACCACTTGCTTCTCTTTCATAACAAGAGGATTTCAGTATAGGAGTAAAGAGGTTCTTCTGCAGTTGTATAGGGCTCTGGTGAGACCACATCTGGAGTATTTTGTACAGATTTGGTCTCCTAATTTGAGGAAGGACATCCTTGTGATTGAGGCAGTGCAGCGTAAGTTCACGAGATTGATCCCTGGGATGGCGGGACTGTCATATGAAGAAAGATTGAAAAGATTAGGCTTGTATTCTCTGCAGTTTAGAAGGATGAGGGGTTATCTTATAGAAACATATATAATTATAAAAGGACTGGACAAGCTAGATGCAGGAAAAAATTTCACAATGTTGGGCGAGTCCATAACCAGGGGCCACAGTCTTAGAATAAAGGGGAGGTAATTTAAGACTGAGGTGAGAAAAAACTTTTTCACCCAGAGAGTTGTGAATTTATGGAATTCCCTGCCACAGAGGGCAGTGGAGGCCAAGTCACTGGATGGATTTAAGAGAGAGAGTTAGATAGAGCTCTAGGGGTTAGTGGAGTCAAGGGATATGGGGAGAAGGCAGGCACGGGTTATTGATAGGTGACGATCAGCCATGATCACAATGAATGGCGGTGTTGGCTCGAAGGGCCGAATGGCCTCCTCCTGCACCTATTTTCCATGTTTCTATGTTTCTCCAGTTCCCCAACACGGTCCTTCAGGAGCTGTACCTGGATGCGCTTCTCACATTTGTAGCAGCCAGAGGCACCAGCAGTGTCCTTGACCCCCCCACATACAGCTACCTCAAGTCAAGTCAAGTTTATTCGTCACATACACATACGAGATGTGCAGTGAAATGAAAAGTGGCAATGCTCGCGGACTTTGTGCAAAAAGACAAACAAACAAACAACCAAACAAACTACCAACAGAATGGAACAGAATCACATATTATTTTACATATTAAATATTGTGGGTGGAAGGAAAAATGGAAAAAAACAGCACTTTAAAAAAAAGCAGTAGAATGGTACAGTAAAGTTAGGCCCTGGTGAGATAGGAGTTTACAGTCCTAATGGCCTCTGGGAAGAAACTCCTTCTCAACCTCTCCGTTCTCACAGCATGGCAACGGAGGCGTTTGCCTGACCGTAGCAGCTGGAACAGTCTGTTGCAGGGGTGGAAGGGGTCTCCCATGATTTTATTGGCTCTGGAGTTGCACCTCCTGATGTATAGTTCCTGCAGGGGAGCGAGTGAAGTTCCCATATTGCGTTCTGCCGAACGCACTACTCTCTGCAGAGCGTTCTTGTCCTGGGCAGAGCAATTCCCAAACCAGATGTTAATATTTCCGGACAAGATGTTTTCCACAGACGCTGAGTAGAAGCTCTGGAGGATCCTCGGAGACACTCTGAATTTCCTCAATTGCCTGAGGTGGTAAAGGCGCTGCCTTGCCTTACTCACGAGTGCTGCGGCGTGTGATGTCCATGTCATATCCTCAGAGATGTGGACCTGCTGTCTGTCCTATAATCCAAGCTGTTAGGGCATCTCGAAGTTTGCGGATGACACAAAGCTGGGTGGCAGTGTGAGGAGGATGCTATGAGCCTGCAGGGTAACTTGGGTAGGTTGGGTGTGGGCAGATGCACAGCAGATGCAGTATAATGTGGATAAATGTGAGGTTATCCACTTTGGTGGCAAGAACAAGAAGGCAGATTATTATCTGAATGGTAGATAGACACAAAAAGCTGGAAAAACAGCGGGACAGGCAGCATCTCTGGAGAGAAGGAATGGGTGATGTTTTGTGTGAGACCCTTCAGACTGGTTAGGGATAAGGGAAACGAGATATATAGACGATGATGTGGAGAGATAAAGAACAATGAATGAAAGATATACAAAAAAGTGACAATGGTAAAGGAAACAGGCCATAGTTAGCTGTTTGTAGGGTGACAATGAGAAGTCAGTGCGACTTAGGGATAGAGAGAGAGGGAACGCCGTGGAAATCAATATTCATACCACTGGGCTGTAAGCTGCCCAAGCAAAATATGAGATGCTGTTCCTCCAATTTGCGTTTAGCCTCACTCTGACACTCTGAGGGGACTTAGGATAGAAAGGGTCTCGACCCGAAACGTCACCCACTCCTTCTCTCCAGAGATACTGCTTGTCCCGCTGTGTTACTCCAGCTTTTTGTGTCTATCTTCAGTTTAAACCAGCATCAGCAGTTCCTTCTTACACTTCATCAGAATGGTGTCAGATTAGGAAAAGGGGAGCTGTAATGAGACCTGGGTTAGCTCGTACATCAGTCACTAAAAGTAAGTATGCAGGTACAGCAGGCAGTGAAGAACGTTAATGGCATGTTGGCCTTCATTGTGAGAGGATTTGAGTTTAGGAGCAATGAGGTCCTACTGCAGTTGTACAGGACCCTGGTGAGACCACACCGGGAGTATTGTGTGCAGTTATGGTCTCCTAATTTGAGGAGGGACATTCTTGCTATTGAGGGATTGCAGCATAAATTCACCAGGTTAACCATCTGGAATTTAGAAGGATGAGAGGATATCTTATAGAAACATATAAAATTCTTAGAGGATTGGACAGGGTAGATGCAGGAAAAATGTTCCCGATGTTGGGGGAGTCCAGAACCAGGGGTCACAGTTTAAGAAGGTAAGCCATTTAGGACTGAGGTGAGGAAAGGCTTTTTCATCCAGAGAGTTGTGAATCTGTGGAATTTTCTGCCACAGAAGGCAGTGGAGGCCAATTCACTGGATGTATTAAAGAGAGAGTTAGTTTTAGCTTGTAGGGCTAACGGAACCAAAGGATGTGGGGAAAAAGCAGGAACTGATTTTGGATGATCATATTGAATGGCAGTGCTGGGTCGAAGGGTCGAATGGCTTACTCCTGCACCTATTTTCTATAATCAAGACACCTGAAGAACTAAACATGCAGAGTAGACTTGATGGGTCAAATAGCCTACTTCTGCTTCTCTGACTTATCAAGATACAAAAAATTGCAGAAAGGTACCAACCCGAAACATCGTCTATCCTTCCCACCCTAGATGCTGTCTGACCCGTTGTGTTCCACCAGCTCTTTGTGTGTTGTATCTGAAGGCACATCGACTCCTATTTAAGTTGTAATTGTTTCTTTGGCAATACAACTGCAGCAATATATATCATTTGTGTCTATCAATGGTTCATGTGCTGCAGTTTCAAGAGATCAAGAGAGTTTTATTGTCATGTGTCCTTGATAGGACAATGACATTCTTGAGCACACCAGAACATAGTAGGCACGAATACTGAACAGATCAGTGTGTCCATACACCATTGCATAAATATATACACACACATGAATAATTAACCTGATAAAGTGAAAATAAACAGATTATTGGCTATTAATGTTCAGAGTTTTGTCCGAGACGAGTTTAATAGCTTGATGGCTGTGGGGAAGAAGTTGTTCCTGAACCTGTTCCTGAGCCTGTTTGTGTACTTTTGTGAACGAACTGTCACTCGATGGTCAGCAAGGACTCAGTTTCCATTTAGTATCCCACTATGACTCTTTGCATACACCAATGGAGCACACTGATAGGTATAGAACTGCCACCATATTTCACTGGGTTGCAGGACTGATGGGGATGGATCTGATGTGGTGTTTCAATGAGGTACAAGGCTGATGGGTATAGATTGGTCCGTCATTATATAACCACTCATGTTTAGTAATTTTACTACGTCCTCTGGCTGCTCATTCTATATATAAAACATTTCCCCTCAGCTCCCTATTATATTTTGCCCCTTATAGCTATGCACTCTGTTTTCGAATTCCCCTATTTTGAAGAGAAAAATACCAGAGGGCATGATGAAGAAGGGTCCTGACCAGAAAAGTTATTTGTCCATGTTCTTCAGAAATGCTGCCTGGCCCACTGAGTTACTCCAGCACTTTGTTTTTTAACTGGAAAAGCTTATGCCAGGGTCAATTTAAAATAGACTAGAGTTGATGGGGCATCTTGGTTGGCATGGGCAAGTTGGGCCGAAGGGCCTGTATCCATGCTACATAACTCTGTGACTCTGCTGGCATTCAGACATTCAGCAAGTCAGGCAGCATCAGTGGAGGGAATGGACAGACAACGTTACAAGTCAGGACCCTTTTTCAGACACTTTTGCAAAGATATCTAACTTTTTAGATTTATAGATGGTGGCATAAATTGAAAATGCTGGTTATAAACAAAGGGTGGTCCATCTGAAGTGGTGAATACAGGCCTTGACATTTTACACAATAAGTATTTTCATGGAATTAACTCTCTTCCTTATGAGCTGACTTTGGGCCAATTTTCCTGCCGATGCCTCTCCTGATTTTACAAGAGTAGACATTTATTTCTATCACTAGATGGAGCTGCAGAGAGTATATTTACATTTAATAAACCTAGCCAATGTCTTGAAGTCACAAAGTGATGGAGTAACTCAGCAGATCAGGCAGCAACTCTGGAGAACCTTGATAGGTAATGTTTCGGGTCGGGACCTTTCCTCAGACTGATTGTGTTGAGCTGGAAAGAGGAGTAGCAGTACAAAGCAAATATCCTATAGTGGAGCTCTGCTATAGGATCTTTGGTACAAAGCCTGACAAATGATAGGTTATGTTGGGGGGGGGGGGAGGTGTGATGGTTAAATGGTTGGACAAAGACTAGAGATGAAAAGACAAAAAAGTGTGTGATTAGGATAGAAAAGGTGTGAATTATGAAACCAAATGTAGGAATATAGGTGGCAGAGGAGTTACTCCTTGTATAAGAAGGAACTGCAGATGCTGGAAAATCAAAGGTACTCAAAAATGCTGGAGAAACTCAGCGGGTGCAGCAGCATCTATGGAGCGAAGGAGATAGGCAACGTTTCGGCCCGAAACGTTGCCTATCTCCTTCGCTCCATAGATGCTGCTGCACCCGCTGAGTTTCTCCAGCATTTTTGTGTACCTTCGGTAGTTCCTTGTATCTACTATCTTGAAGCCATTGTGCCTATTTCAATTTGTTACTTCTCTTTACCAACAGAACATTTTAAAAAAGTGAAAGAAGACCTTTATTCCTTGGAGCACGGGAGGATGAGGTGTGATCTTATAAGAGGTGTATAAGACTATGAGAGGAATAGATTGGGTAAATACAGTCTTTTACCTAGAGTAGGGGAATCAAGAACCAGAGGACATAGGTTTAAGGTGAAGGGGGAGAGATTTAATAGGATCCTGAGGGGCAACTTTTTACACAAAGGTAAATGGGAAATGGAGTGGGTGGCCAGATGAGGTAGTTGAGACAGGTACTATCACAACAATAAAAAAATGTTTGGACAGGTACATGGATAGAAAAGGCGCCAATACAGGCAGGTGGGACTAGTGTAGATGGGACACTTAGGTCAGCGTGCGCAAGTTGCACCGAATAGCCTGTTTCCGTGCAATGATTCTATGACTCTAACCTCTTTACATGACACACCTATAGTCAATGCAGTTCAGTAACCCATACAGTCCTTTTTGAGTTTGACTATAGACTTAGAGTGGTATCCCTAAATTTCCCAGCTTTGGTTCTGTGGTAATACTTTGTTTCTGAGTGAGATTTGACTGTGGATTAAAGGCCAACTCTGGAGAATTAACCAGTCATCATTTTACTGCTGGAGGGTGTCTTTTTGCTTAAATATTCCTGCATATTTAGGCAGAAAAGAAGCCGCAAGTCCGCTGTGCCAATGCTCTGTCTTTGAAAGAGCAATCAAATTAATTGCACACCCCACTTCAACTTCACAGGCTGCAGTGTTTTGTTTTTGAAGAGAGCATCTAAATCCTCTTTATCAGATACATCTTCATCTGCTTTTCCATCCTTTCATGCAGTTCCTTGCAGTTTTAACCATGGGTTGGGATTGTAAGAACATTTCTTAATTTCCTCCCCCTGGGACTTTTATCATGTTATAATCAGAAAATACCTCCGTGACAGACAGCATCTGAAGTCAGGATCGATCCCTGGTCTCTGGTGCAGTGAGGCAACGGCTCTACCAGTTGCATCACCGTCACAATGTTCCTCCTTTGTGTTTAGTTCAGTGTAGTTTAATTTAGTTTATTATTGCCATGTCTACAGAGGTACAATGAAAAGCTAATGTTTGCGTGTTATTCACAAAGAAAAGACTATACATGATTACAATCAACCCATCTACAGTGCGCAGATAAAGGGTAAAGGGTACAACATTCAGTGCAAGATAAAGTCCGTTTCCAACACGTTCTGTTTTTGTTTCAGATTTCAGCAATTGCAGTTTCTTTGGTTTTGAACTCCATGAGCTGCTTGTACTTGTTATGTGGTAGAGGCTGTTGGACCTGTAGGGGAAGATGCTCTGAGCTTAGTTTAGTTTATTATTGTCATGTGTACCGAAGTACAGTGAACAGCTTTTGTACGCTTGCTATCCAGTCAAAGCAAAAACGATACATGATTACATCAATTACGAATAAAAGACCCAGGTCATCCTGGCATTTTGAAATTGTGAGTGGACTTGGCAGAAAACTATAACCATATAATATAACCATATAACAATTACAGCACGGAAACAGGCCATCTCGACCCTTCTAGTCCGTGCCGAACGCATAATCTCCCCTAGTCCCATATACCTGCGCTCAGGCCATAACCCTCCATTCCCTTCCCATCCATATAACTATCAAATTTATTTTTAAATGAAAAAACGAACCTGCCTCCACCACCTTCACTGGAAGCTCATTCCACACAGCTACCACTCTCTGAGTAAAGAAGTTCCCCCTCATGTTACCCCTAAACTTCAGTCCCTTAATTCTCATGTCATGTCCCCTTGTTTGAATCTTCCCTACTCTCAGTGGGAAAAGCTTTTCCACGTCAACTCTGTCTATCCCTCTTATCATTTTAAAAACCTCTATCAAGTCCCCCCTTAACCTTCTGCGCTCCAAAGAATAAAGCCCTAACTATTGGACGGATGGATATAAAGAACTGGAGTAACTCAGCAGGTCAGTTAGCATCTCTGGAGAACATGGATAGGTGATGTTTCAGGTCAAGACCCTTCTTCAGACAGGCTGTTCGAAGAAGGGTGCCAACCCAAAATGTCACCTATCAATGTTCTACAGAGATGACCCACTGAGTTACTCCAGCATTTTGTGTCTTTTTGCGCATTAACTATCTGGAGTTCCTTGTTTCTACATAATAATTGGACGGATCTTGGGTTATTTGGGCCACGGAAATCATTTGTCTGCCATGAATTTTAAATGTGACATTTGCTCCAGGAATAGCCTTGTTGGGCTAAAACTGGCCTCCTTCTATGTGAAATTTCTAACAGTGTGATTGATTTGATGCAAAAATGTTGTGAGTGAGGAGCAAAGGATAGATAAAGGATAGATAATTTTGGTTTGACCATCTGCGGGGAGAGTTTTGTTCTAGGGTTGGACACAAAGGGAATGATGGGGAGAAACATGTTAATGCAGAAGGTTACAAGGAGTGATGGTAGATAGTGATGATAGATAGATAGATAGATAGATAGATAGATAGATAGATAGATAGATAGATAGATAGATAGATAGACAGATAGATAGATAGATAGATAGATAGATAGATAGATAGATCACAGACAAGGAGTGTGAGTGAGTTAGCTGGCAAGGAGGGAGAGAGAGTGATGAGGTCAGACAGAGTTGAGATGACGAGGATGAGAAGTTACTCGTGCAGATGAGGAAAAAATGGAAAGGCTGGGCTTGTATTCACTGGAATTTAGAAGAATGAGAGGGGATCTTAAAGAAACATATAACATTATAAGACTGGACAAACTAGATGCAGGAAAAATGTTCCCAATGTTGGGGGCATCCTGAACCAGGGGCCACAGTCTAAGAATAAAGGGGAGGCCATTTAAAACTGAGAAGATAAAAAACGTTTTCACCCAGAATTTGTGAATTTGTGGAATTCTCTGCCACAGAGGGCAGTGGAGGCCAATTCACTGGATGAATTTAAAAGAGAGTTAGATAGAGCTCTCGGGCCTAGCGGAATCAAGGCACAGGTTACTGATTGTGGATGATCAGCCATGATTACAATGAATTGCGGTGCTGTCTTGAAGGGCCAAATGGCCTCCTCCTGCACCTATTTTCTATGTTTCTATGATGGGGAGGGAGGGGAGTGACTGGCGGGTATAACTAGCCAAGATTAAAGATCAGACATGACCTAGTTTAGTTTAGTTTGTTGTCACGTGTACCGAGGTATAGCGGAAACCTTTTTTGTTGAGTGCTATTCAGTCAACAGAAAAACGATACATGATTACAATTAAGCCATCCACAGTGTACAGATACAGGACAAAGGGACTAAAGCTGTGCAAATCAATAAAGTCCGATTAAAGATAGTACGATGTTCTCCAACGAGGAAGATGGTAGGCCAGAACCGCTCTCTACTTGGTGATAGGAAGGTTCAGTTGCCTGATAACAGATGGGAAGAAACTGTCCCTAAATCTGGAGGTGTGCTTTTTCACATTTCTGTATCTCTTGCCTGATGGGAGAGGGGAGAAGAGGGAGTGAGAGGGGAGAAGAGGGTGAGACATCCTTGATTATGTTGGTGACCTTGCCGAGGCAGCGGAAAGTGTAGATGGTGTCAATGGAAGGGATCTTATTAAATGTGTAATTGAGAAGAAAGCTGTCTTGGGAAGGTTGGCATGACTCTTAGATGGCTGGTAAAGAACAAAAATTGAGTTTGGGGGTGCCAGTGGGGGGGTTTGTGGTGCCGGTGCAGAGCGGTCATTGACTTTGTGTGGGTGGAGGGACCAGACTATCAGACCGAAGAACAAACCTGTGCAGCTGACGGGACGTTGCCAGGTGGAGTATCTTGGGGGGAGGGGTGGGGGTCGGGAAAAGGGGGGGGGGGGGGGGGGGGGGGTTTGGTGGGGTGGGGGGGGGGGGGGGGGGGGGGGGTGCTCGATGGGGGGGTTTGTGGTGCCAGTGCAGAGTGGTTAGTGACTCTGTGTGGGTGGAGGGACCAGACTGCTGCAACTGACGTGGACGTTGCCGGGTTTTTGTCCGCGTGTGTCCGCTGCCCGGAGCCGCAGCCCATTCCATCCGGCCCTGAGTGTGGGCGCTGCCGACCCACAGCCCGTGACAGTGCAGCTCACAGGGGGAGACGGGGCGGAGGACGGCCGTGGCCGGACAGCGCTGACCCTGAGGGGAGAGTGGGGGCTGTCCCGAGGGATGCGCTCCTTCAGCCGCTTACACCTTGGTGCTCGGGTTTAGAGGAAAGATACTATTTCGGTGGTTTTTAACAGGTAAGAAAGTACGTGTTTCGTGTGTTAACAGTGTTTGCCAGAGGCTGCCATGTCCTCCAGAAGGATTGAACTGCTCCATGCGTCACATCCTTTCACCCAATGGCCATATGTGCAACCCCCTCTATTCCAGCACTTTGTGTGGTTTTTCTTTAGCAAATTCTTACCAAGTTGCAATTCATCATCTTTATTATTCCACACATAAAAAACCATATGAATATTTTCACCTATTGAAAACTATGACACAAATTAATCTTCGGCTGGATCAAATATCAAAATGTTATTAATAACCTGCTATAAATTAGCACAGGAATAACAAAATGTTAACAGTGGGAGATCTCTGCAGCCTAGCGACAAAGGGGAGGAACAGTTTACAGTTTTGCAACTGCACAAGGCCAACAGTTTCACACAGAAATTACAAGACGGTTCAAGACCCAACGAGAGACATTGTTTCTCTTTTCCACTTCTCATTAGTTTGCCCTCTTGCTTCATCTTCAATTTCAATCTCTGTTGCTTGTTGTGGATTTTACATTTTCCCTGAGCTCTCTCAACCCATCACTGTCCCTTATTTCACTCTGATAGGATGTTCTTCTTTGCAAAGCAGATTCTGCCAGCAATACGTACTCTACCATCAACACAGTACTCACTTTATATAATATGCCAGCTACTCCGCCATCCACTGCAGACCCACAAATTAAATCAAACTTAACATAACGCAAGAACTGGATGCACAGTAGACCATTCAACCCCTCGTGTCTGCTCCACCGCTCGTAATTTCATAAGTTCCATGAGCAAAATTAGGCCATTCGGCCCATCAAGTCTACTCCGCCATTCAATCATCTGATCTATCCTTCCCTCTCAACCCCATTTTCATGCCTTCTCCCCATAACCCCTGTCAATCTCCACCTCAAAAATATCCATTCAATACAATCATGACTGATCTTCAATAGCAGTGCCACTATTGATTGATGTCGAAATATAGCATAGAAACAGGCCCTTCAGCCCACCGAGGCCACGACGACCATAGATCACCCGTTCACACTAGTTCTGTTATCCCACTTTTGCATCCATTCCCTACACACTGGGGCAATTTACAGAGCCCACTTACAACCCTGCACATCCCTGGGACGTGGGAGGAAACCAGGATACCCAGAGGGAACATGCAAGGGAAAACGTGCAAACTCCACACAGAGAGGACCAGAGGTCAGAATTGAACCCAGGTCTTTGGCACTGCAAGGCAGCTGCTCTGCCAGCTTGGCCCCCTGTTTCATCCCCTCTCACCACCCTTTATCAGCACTAACCCCACATTCCATGATTCCCAGAATATCTAAATGTCAAACGCAAGGCGTTTGTTGAGGGCATGGATCTGGTGTTGGGTAAAGGCATTTGTTGTGTCTGGACTACACTTCTTCCCACCCTGCTTCCTGTAAAGACTCTATCCCCTACTCCCAATTCCTCCATCTAAGCCTCATCTGCGCCCAGGATGAGGTGTTCCATACCAGGGCATTGCAGATGTCATAGACACATAGAAAATAGGTGCAGGAGTAGGCCATTCGGCCCTTCGAGCCTGCACCGCCATTCAATATGATCATGGCTGATCATCCAACTCAGTATCCTGTACCTGCCTTCTCTCCATACCTCCTGATCCCTTTAGCCACAAGGGCCACATCTAACTCCCTCTTAAATATAGTCAATGAACTGGCCTCAACTATTGTATTGTATTGTATATCTTTATTGTCAAAACCTGAGTATTCACATACCCAGAGGAAACAAAAAAACTACATTCTGTGGCAGAGAATTCCAGAGATTCACCACTCTCTGTGTGAAAAATGTTTTTCTCATCTCGGTCCTAAAAGATTTCCCCTTTATCCTTAAACTGTGACCCTTTGTCCTGGACTTCCCCAACATCGGGAACAATCTTCCTGCATCTAGCCTGTGCAACCCCTTAAGAATTTTGTAAGTTTCTACAAGCCGAGTCTATCCAGTCTTTATTCATATGAAAGTCCTGACATCCCAGGAATCAGTCCAGTGTACCTTCTCTGCACTCCCTCTATGGCAAGAATGTCTTACCTCATATTTGGAGACCAAAACTTTACGCAATACTCCAGGTGTGGTCTCACCAAGGCCCTGTACAACTGCAGTAGAACCTCCCTGCTCCTATACTCAAATCCTTTTGCTATGAATGCTAACATACCATTCGCCTTCTTCACTGCCTGCTGCACCTGCATGCCTACTTTCAATGACTGGTGTACCATGACACCCAGGTCTTGTTGCATCTCCCCTTTTCCTAATCGGCCACCATTCTTCATTCTTTAGGAAACGGGGATTACCCTCTTCCATTATAGATGAGGCTCTCACTAGGGTCTCCTCGATATCCTGCAGCTCCGCTCTTACTCCCCCTCCCCCCATTCGTAACAAGGACAGAGTCCCCCTTGTCCTCACCTTCCACCCCATCAGCTGTCGCATACAGCATATAATCCTCCAATATTTTCGCCACCTCCAACGGGATCCAACTACTGGCCACATCTTCCCATCTCCACCCCTTTCTGCTTCTGCAGAGACCGTTCCCTCCGAAACTCCCTGGTGAATTTGTCCCTTCCCACCCAAACCAACCCCTCCCCAGGTACTTTCCACTGCCATTGCAGGAGATGCAATACCTGTCCCTTTACCTCCCCCCTCGACTCCATCCAAGGACCCAAACAGTCTTTCCAGGTGAGGCAGAGGTTCACTTGCACCCCCTACAACCTCAACTATTGTATCCACTGTTCTGTTGTCAACTTCTCTACATCGGTGAGACCAAGCGCAGACTTGGCGATCGTTTCGCTGAACATCTCCACTCAGTTCGTATTAACTTTCCTGATCTCCCGGTGGCTCAGCACTTCAACTCTCCCTCCCATTCCCAATCTGACCTTTCTGTCCTGGGCCTCCTCCATCGTCAGAGTGAGACCTGGCGCAAATTGGAGGAACAGCGACTCATATTTCACTTGGTTAATTTACAACCCAGCGGTATGAACATTGACTTCTCTAACTTCAGATAGCCCTTGCTTTCTCTCTCCATTCTCCTTCCCAGTTTTCCCACTAGTCTTACTGTCTCCGCCTACATTCTATCTTTGTCCCGCCCCCTCCTATGACATCAGTCTGAAGAAGGGTCTCGACCCAAAACGTTGCCCATTCCTTTTCTCCACAGATGCTGCCTCACCCACAGTGTTACTCCAGCATTTTGTCCAAATGTCAATCTCCATACTGAATGTGTCAAGTGGTTGACCTTCCACAACCTTCTTGGTGACATTTTCTAAAGATTTACTAGAGTCATAGAGTCTTACGGCATGGAAACAGGCCCAACATGCCCACACCGGCCAACATATCCATATCTACACGTCCCACCTGCCTGTGTTTGGTCCATATCCCTCCAAAGCTGGCCTATCCATGTACCTGCGTAAATGCTTCTTAAACATTGCAATAGTATCTGCCTCAACTTCCTCCTCCGGCAGCTCGTTCCATACACCCACCTCACTTTGTGTGAAAAAGTTACCCTTCATCCCACAAGTAATCCTATGTCCCCTAGTTCTCGATTCACCTAACCTGGGCTTGAGACTCTGTGCATCTACACAATCTATAGCTCTCATGATTTTGTACACCACTATAAGATCACCCCTTATCCTCCATCACACTAAGGAATAGAGTCCGAGCTGGCCCAACCTCTCCCTGGAGCTCAGTTCCCCAAGTCCTGGCAACATCCTCGTAAATCTCTACACCCTTTCCAGCTTGCACTACCCTCTGGCTGAGGACATTTCTTCTCTTCCCAGCCCTGAACAGTCAACTGCCTATATTGAGACTCCAGTTCTAACTGCTTCAACTAGGAAAACATCAGCTCTGTATTTACCCTATCCTGCCTTGTTAGAATTTTATATCCTTCAACAAATTGACTTTAATTTTCAAAACTCCAGAGTAAAGCTCCAGTCTCTCCTCCCAGGGCATCTTATGGAACATTTTACACTGTGATTTACCCAATGGCCATAGTTGTTTAATGGTATTCAACTATTAGCCTTGCCAAAGTGGAATGGAGGCTAATAGTGGAGTTTCATGGAGTCCCTTTGAACAATCAAGAGAATATAATTCCCAGCGGCACAGCTGGTCGAGCTGCTGGCTCACAGCGGCCCAGAGCAGGATTCTATCTTGAACTCAGGTCCCCTTCGTATGGGTGGGATACCTCAGTCTAAAGGGTGGCTACTGTTGGACCTTTATATAAGGGACTGCAAGGACAAGCCATGAAGTACAGGCCAATGAACCCGATAACAGTGGAAGGTAAGCTTAAAGTCGTTTTTTAAGTTTAATTTAGAGCTACATGGCAGAAACAGGCCCTTCGGCCCACCAAGTTTCTGCCAACCAGTGATCCCTCATACTAACACAATCCTACACACTAGGGACAATTTGCAATTTTATCAAGCCAATTAACCTACAAACCTATACGTCTTTTGGGTGTCGGAGGAAACCGAAGATCCTGGAGAAAACCCACGCAGGCCACAGGGAGAACGTACAAACTCCGTACAGTCATACCCATAGTCAGGATCGAATCTGGCGGTGTAAGGCAGCAACTCTACCACAGCGTCTGAGGAGTTGAGTTGTACAGAGAGAATAGAAAGGTTGGGATTCTTTTCCCTGGAGTGTACGAGACTGAGGGAGTGACCTTATGGAGATACCCAGACACAAGGCCAGCAGCATAATCAAGAACGAGTTGCATCCTGGCCACTCCCTCTTCTCACCTCTCCTATTAGGCAAAAGGTGTAGAAGTGTAAAAACGCGCACCTCCAGATTCAGGGACAGTTTCTTCCCAGCTGTTATCAGGCAACTGAATCATCCTACGACGACCAGAGAACAGTGCTGAACTATTATCTGCCTCATTGATGACCATTGAACTATACTTGATCGGGCTTTACCTTGCACTAAACAATATTCCCTTATCATGTATCTATACACTGTAAATGGTGATTGTAATCATGTTTTGTCTTTCTGTTGACTGGTTCGCAAGCAACATAAGATTTTCCTCAGTACATGTGATGATACATGTGACAATACCTCGGAACACTTGACAATAAACCAAACTAAACTATGCACAAAATCATGAGAGGCATAGTTAAGGAGAATGATCACAATCTTTTTCCAAGGGTAGAGGAGTCTAATATTAAATGTTATAGTGATAGAGTCATAGAATCACGCAGTGCAAAAATAGGCCCTGCAGCCCAACTTGCCCATGCCGACCAACATGCCCCATCTACACTAGTCCACCTGTCTGCGTTTGGCCCATATCCCCTTAAACCTATCCTATCCATGTCCCTTTAAAATGCTTCTTAAACATTGTGATAGCCTCAACTACATCTTTCAGCAGTTTGGTCTGTACACCCACCATCCTTTGTATAAAAATGTGACCCCTAAGGTTCCTATTAAATCTTTCCAACCTCACCTTAAACCTGTCTCCTCTGGTTCTCGATTCCCCTACTCTGGGCAAGAGACTGTGCGTTTACCCGATCTATTCCTCTCAAGTGCAGGTTTAAGGTGAGGGGGCAAAGATTTAACCAACACTGAGGAGTAATTTCTTCATGCAGAGGGAAATGCAAATATGGAATGAGCTGCTATAGGAAGTTGTAGAAGCAGGTACAATGGTGATGTTTGAAAGACATTTGACAGGTTTGTGGATATGAAAGGTTTAAAGGAATGTGGGGCAAACACAGTAAATGGGATGAGTTTAGCTGTAAAATATAGTGGGCATGGACAAGTTGGAGCGAAGGCCGTTTTCTGTTGTTTTTTATAGTATTTACAGAGTACTATGTTTACATATCTGGCGAGCTGCTGAAAGTAAGAACTTAATTTTTCAGTTTTCAGGAGACATGACAATAAAACACTCTAGTCAACTGATAATGCATTTGAGCTTGTGAGATCATGAAACCTTTTCTTTGTCTCGTAAGTGGGCAGTTTGAAATTTCGCTAAAACCAATGGAAACCTGTGTATGGTTCTGATGCATGATGGCTTCTTCGAACAAACGTTTCACCCATTTCCCTAATTGAAGACTGCAGTCTTTCCATATGCCATTCTGAAAAGCGGTCCGATTCAGTTGCAAATGGCTTTTAATTCCCTATTGCATGGGGATTCTGCACATGAAGATTGTATCCTTGTGATACCATGTTCTTACAATTTGCACCCCTTCAAGCACGCTGTGCGCCTACCAACGTGAAAGAAATGATCTTACCACAGGGGGTTCTGAAAGGTTCCCTTTTCATTTCACCAGACGTAAGGATGCTATAATTCCAGGGCTATTGAATGACCAGAAATATTTAACTGAGGAAGTGAATCCCTTGCTGATTCTCCATTTATGTTCATAAAAAATGTTCCACGTTGTGTCCTTGAAACACTCTGTCCTGTCTAAATGTTATTAGTCACAGAGTTGCTGGTTGTTCTGTGTATCTTTTTTATCAACTTTGAGCATACATATAAATATGCACTTTGTCGAAAAAGCCCAGGTCTCAGTCGCTGAAGGCTAAATCTTGTCTGGATTATTTGATTGAGGCAAGAATAGCCAACAGTGTTATTCATTATTATCTTCCTTTGGCACAAGAACCCCCTTTGATTAAGATTTGGACATCTCTTCAGTTTTATCCGTTGTAAGCAGTTGCATTAAAACCGTTGAGCCTGTTCATTGTTTTCTGTGAACTGTCAATTAAGATATAAAATTGGACAATCCTCCCTCTCTGATCCTCCTTCTTTTTTCTCCTTCCCTGTTCTGGTCAAACATCTTTGATCTGAAACATTAGCTGTGTATTTCTTCCCACACATGTGGCCTGACCTGTTGAGTATCTCCAGCATTTTCTGTTTTCATATTGGACGAGCCAAAGACTTGAGAAATCTTTTGTCACTTTTTGTCATTTTTGTAAATGTTTTTAAGAAGTACAGCCCAGCACAGCCAGGGCACGTTAGAATTGTTATCTCGTAGCACCAGAAACCCTTGTTCGATCCTGACTATGGGTACTGTCTGTATGGAGTTTGTGCGTTCTCCCCGTGACCATGTGGGTTTCCTCTGGGTGCTCCAGTTTCCTCCTGCACTCCAAAGACGTACCGGTTTGTAGGTTGGTAGGCTTCAGTATGAAATGTAAATTGTTCCCAATATGTAGAGTAGTGTTAGTATAAACATAAACATAGAAAATAGATGCAGGAGTAGGCCATTCTGCCCTTCGAGCAAGCACCGCCATTCAATATGATCATAGCTGATCATCCATAATCAGTACCCCATTCTGGCTTTTACCCCATACCCCTTGATTCCCTTAGCTCTAAGAACTCTCTAACTCTCTCTTGAAAGCAGGGATCGCTGGTCGGCGTGGACTCGGTAGGCCAAGGGGTCTGTTTTCGCGCTGTATCTCTACACTGAACTAAACTTTAAAAAGTGAATTCAACGTCCCATGCTCACCGTAAACCTTTCTCTTCTTAAATCACGTATCTAATTTTCTCTTATAAAAAGTAATTGGATCAGCTCCGATCTCTCCTTTAACTGCAACTGTTTATTCACAAGTAAATTTCTTCCCTATTCCTGAAACTAAAGGACATGTCCTTCCAGCCTCACAGACTACCTCGAATGAAATCACAACAACATACCTGAGCTCCCAGACACCCCATGATAGTTCTCTATCATTCTCTATCAGGCCGACACAGAGGCACAGTTGGTAGTGCCGCTGCCTCATAGAGCCTCGTAGAATCAGGCTCGACCCTAATAGCTATAGAAGAAATTTAATGCAGATATCAATTTTTCTCACTCCAAAATCTACCTTTCCCACCATCTGAAAGATGCAAGACATCCGAATGCCATGGTCTAGCTGGTAGAGCTACTACCTCACAGCGCCAGAGACCCGGATTTGATCCTGACCTCGGCTACCGTCTGTGTGGAGTTTGTATGTTTCCGGGTGTTCCAGTTTCCTTACACAGCCCAAAGATGTGCAGGTTTGTAGGTTAATTGTCCTCTGGAAATTGCGTGTAGGGAGTGGCTGACATAGTGGGATAGTATAGAACTAGTATGAACGGGTGATCGATGGTCGGCGAGGGTTCAGTTTCAATGCTATATTTTTCAATCAACCCATCACTGTTCTATAATCAGCAGACTGTTTCCGTACATCATTAAACATGAAAGGCATCCCCGTGTTGGGGAGACTTGTGTCCCTAGAAAACGGTCCATATCTCTATTTTCTGTAATGTGAAACTACATAATCGACAGATGTGTCAAGAAATGTAAGTTAAAAATATATAATTTTTATGATTTAAAAGGGCACAAAGTGCTGGAGTAACCTAGCAGGTCAGGCAGCATCTCTGGAGAACAAGGATAAGTGATGTTACATGCGAAATGCTGGAGTAACTCAGTGGGTCAAGGAGCATCTCTGGAGAATAAGAATAGGCGACATTTCAGGTCAGAACCCTACTGTCTTCTTCACACTTGAGTCTGAAAGGTTGCAACCGAATCGTCACCTACTCTTTTTCTCCAGAGATGCTGCCTGACCTGCTGAATTACTCCAGCGTTTTGTGTTTATCTTCGGTATAAACCAGCATCTGCAGTTCCTTCCAACACATGGATAAGTGATGTTTCCGGTTGGAACCCTTTTTCAGACTGATTGTGGTGTGGGGAAGTTGGATAGTTATATGGATGGGAAGGGAATGGAGGGTTATGGTCTGAGCGCAGGTATATGGGACTAGGGGAGATTATGTGTTCGGCACGGACTAGAAGGGTCGAGATGGCCTGTTTCCGTGCTGTAATTGTTATATGGTTATTATATTATATGGAAGTGGGTGCAGAAAGCTGGAAGAGAGGAAGGGCAGGACAAAGCCAGGCAAGTGATAGGTGGGTACAGATGAGGTGGGGGGGGGTTGATAGGCAGATGTTTGGGCAGAGGCTAGATCTTGACGCATTAAAAGGAAATGAGTAGGAAATGTATTGCATCAATGACCAAAATGACACAAAGGAATCAGAGAGTTGGCTGAAGGCACAAGCCTCCATATATCTGGTAGATGAAAACCAAGACCATGAAGAGGTTTTACCTGATTTTAACAGGTGTTTGCGAACCAAAGGACATAGGTTTAAGGTTCAAGGGGTGAAGTTTTAATCGGAACCTGAGGGGTAACGTTTTCACACAAAGGGTGATGGGTGTATGGAACAAGCTGCCAGAGGAGGTAGTTGAGACAGGCACTATCGCAGGATTTAAGAAATAATTAGACAGTTGCATGGAAAGGACAGATTTAGAGGGATATGGGCCAAATGCAGGCATGTGAGACTAGTGTAGATTGGGCATGTTGGTCGGTGTGGGCAAGTTATGCCGAAGGGCCTATTTCCACTCTGTGTGACTATGATTCTATGACTCTATGTTCTTTCTACCTCCACGGGAGAGCAGGTGAATTATGCTTCTGGTCACTCCAATTCCAGAAAGCGTTTTGAGTGACTTTGCTGCCTAACATCTGATAGGTAAGATCACAATCCGACTGTGTGGGTGATTTGAAGGCGAGGATTGCTGGAAAGAATGAAGATTGCAAAGATGGAAGGTGAAGGGAATGCAGGGTGGCGGCTGTGGGGTACAGATCATGTTGCCTTAATAGACCTCAACGTGGTCGGTTACTTGTGCCCTACTTCTTCCACATCTGGTGTACTTTTGTGTGAAGTTTAATTTGATCTGAATGAAAATAATAAAATGCTATATTTAAAAAACATAGGGTGCAATTTTATTTTGGATTAGTACATTGGCCTTGAGGCTCTGTCTTGGTAAGGAATTTGTTTTCTGCATGAAAAACTAAACAGATAATACATTCATTGTTAGTGATTAATAAATTGTGCCTTGGAATTCTACATGCTGTCAAAAGAAAGTAGCTTTGTACACTATAACTACACCCCGAGACCATTTTCTCCAGCAAAAGGAAAAAATAAAGGGGTGGTTGGTGAGGGTCCAGAGGAGGTTTACGGGAATGATCCAAGATGATTAGGTCAGGGTGATGGGTGTATGGAACAAGCTGCCGGAGGAGCTTTTGAAGACTGTAACTGTACTCACTGAAGGATGAAACCACATTGAAACCTCATTGAAAATAGTGAAAGGCCGAAATAGAGTGGACAGGGAAAGGATGTTTCCAGTAATGGGAAAGTCTAGAAGCAGAGGGCACAGCCTCAGAAAAAAAAGGACATACCTTCAAAATAAAGATGAGGAGGAATTCCTTTAGCCAGTGGGTGGTATATCTGTGGAGTTCATTGCCATTGGGTATTTTTAAGGCAGGGATTGATTAGGAAAGTTGTCAAAGGGTTGAGTGGGAAAAATAGATCAGCCATGGTTGAATGGTGGAGTAGACTCGATGGGCTGAATGGCCTAATTCTGTGCCCATGTCTCATGATCATATGATTAGGAGCAGGCTTTGGCCCCTCAAACCTGATGCACCATTCATAAAACCCTCGACTGATGTGACAATCCTATTGGAGTTTCTTGTGGGTGTAAGTGGTAGAACAGATAAAGGAGAATTTGTAGATAGAAACATGGAAACATAGAAATTAGGTGCAGGAGTAGGCCATTCGGCCCTTCGAGCCTAAACCGCCATTCGGATCATGGCTGATCATCCAACTCAGTATTACCTGCCTTCTCTCCATACCCCCTGAGGGTTTAGCCACAAGGGCCACATCTAACTCCCTCTTAAATATAGCCAAGAATTTGCCTCGACTATGTGGAGAGCATTTCCAGAGATTCACCACTCTTGTGTGAAAAAAGTTCTTCTCTTTTTTTTTAAAGGATTTCCCCCTTATCCTTAAAATGTGACAAGATGTGGGGCATTCTGATTTGCAGAAGTCCTTTGATAAATTCCCTCACAAAATGTTAGTTCACAAAATTGGACATAAAATGCCAACAGAGATTGAAAATTGGTGGATGGACAGGAAACAGAATCAACGAGGCAATCTCAGGATGGCTGGTGTAGTCATTCAAAATGGAAAGAACCAAGGTTCAGCCAAGAAATAGAGAGCATAGGTTTAAAGTGAGTCTTTACTTTAGCCTTTAGACATGGGATACACTGCGGAAACAGGCCCTTCGGCGTACCGAGTCCACATCGACCAGCGATACACAAGCACTATCCCACACACAAGGGATAATTTACAGAAGTAAATTAACCTACAAAACTGGACGTCTTTGCAATGTGGGAAGAAATTCTCACACATTCACAGGGGAACGTACAAACTCCATATAGACAGCACCTCTAGTCAGAATTAAACCCGGGTCTCCGGCGCTATAAGGCAGGAACTCTACCGCTGCACCACTGCCACCCAATGTGCCTCTCACTATTGTCTCTTCACTCTGCCATGAGAGAGAAAAGATTAATAGGAACCTGAGGGACAACGTCTTCACACAGTGCGTGGTGGGAACGTGCAACAAACATATACACACCATGCCGATCAAGATGCCGTCTAAGCCAATCCAATTTGCCTGCATTTGCCCCATATATCGCTCTAAATCTTTCTTATCCATGCATCTATCCAAATATCTTTTAAATGTTGTTATTCAATTGCTTATTCCATATACCCACCATCCCCTGTGCTTCACTATTCTCTCCTAGGAAGTGTTTTCACATTCCTATTACAATTCTATCAAATCTCCTCTCCTTTCTCTCGAAGGCCTTGACATTGATCTTAAAGTGTGCCATCTAGAATTAGACATAATAGTCTGTCTGAGGTCTGAAGATAATTGCATTCCATGCTTTCCAAAACATTACAATATAAACCTTGATTCATAGAGCAAAGGAGTCATAGAGAGATACAGCATGGAAACAGGCCCTTCCGTCCACTGAGACTACATAAACCATCAGCTACCCATATATGCTAATCCTACATGAATCCAATTTTATTCTCCCCAAGTTTTCTTCAACCTGCCCCAGATTCTACCACCCTTCTACTCATGAAAGGCAATTTGCAATGGCCAACTAACCTGTTATATGTCTTTTGGACTTGGGAGGAATCCGAAGCATTTGAAGGACTCGTGTGTGGTCACAGGAGAGTGTGCAAACTCCACATAGACCTCCCGGTGGCTCAGCACTTCAACTCCCCCTCCCATTCCGTATCCGACCTCTCTGTCCTGGGCCTCCTCCACGGCCAGAGTGAGCAACACCGGAAATTGGAGGAACAGCACCTCATATTCCGCTTGGGGAGTCTGCATCCTGGTGGCATGAACATTGAATTCTCACAATTCTGTTAGCCTTTGCTGTCTCCTCCCCTTCCTACCTCTCCCTCAGCCCTCGGGCTCCTCCTCCTCTTTTTTCCTATTTCTCCCCGCCTCCCCCCACCCCCATCAGTCTGAAGAAGGGTTTCGGCCCAAAACGTTGCCTATTTCCTTCGCTCCATAGATGCTGCTGCACCCGCTGAGTTTCTCCAGCATTTTTGTGTCCCTTCCACACAGACAGTGTCGGGATTGAACCCAGGACCTTGTGGAGTGAGACGGCTGCCCTCTCGAGCCAAAGATCCCAACTGGTTTTCACTTTTGCTACCAAATCCCTTCCTGCATCTCTTTGGCTCCATCTCAGGAAATAGGCCAGCCCCTAACAGCTTTTACAAGCTGACAGATTCCCACCTTGACTACATGCATCTTCTTACCCTGCCTTTTATAAGGACAACATTCCATTTTCCCAAAGATAGACTCAAAATGTTGGACTAACTCAATGGGTCAGGCAGCAGCTCTGGAGAACTTGGATAGGTGACGTTTTGGGTCGTTACCCTTTTTCAAATAGTTTGTAGTGGAGTGGAATTGGAAGTAAGAAAAGTTGCTGTTCTTGCTTCCAGTTCCTCCCCCCTACAATCAATAGGCGGCATGGTGGTGTAGCAATAGAGCTACTCTCTTACAGCACCAGAGACCTGGGTTCAATCCTGACTACGGGTGCTGCTTGTAAGAAGTTTGTACGTTCTCCCCGTGACCGCATGGGTTTTCTCCCAGATCTTTGGTTTCCTCCCACACTCCAAAGACGTACAGGTTTGTAGGGTAATTGGCTTGGAATAAATGCAAAATTGTTCCTAGTGTGTGTAGGATAGCATTAGTGTGCAGGGATAGCTGGTCAACACTGTATCCGCGCTGTATCTGTAAACTAAACTAAAAAGGGTCCCAATCCAAAATGTCACCTACCTACAGTATTTTCTCCAGAAATGCTGCCTGACCCGCTGAGTTACTCCAGAATCTTTGTGTCTATCTTTGATATAAACCAGCATCTGCAGTTCATTATCATTCCGTTTTCCCACTCTGTTTCTGGCACATTTATTCCAATGAAAAGGCCTTCGTCACATCTGCCTGCGAAATGTCCGCCTTCTCTTTGTAATGTGACATCCCCTCTGTAATAATGGATAGAGCTCTTAAACACACTTTCCCCATTTCCCACATGTCTGTCCTTACATTCTCTCCACTGGGAAAGGACAAAGGCAAAGTCTCCCTGGTACCTAACCTCCACATCTCCAGCCTTCCAAAGCAGTGCAGTATTATTTGCTGCCTTCACCAGCTCCAACATGATCCCTTCACTTGTCACATCCTTCCCTCTGCCAAAACCAAAGTGCTGGAGGAATTCAACGGGTCGGGCAGAGTCTGTGGAGGGAATGGATAGACCACATTTTTGGGTCGGGATCAATCCTTCAGCTCTGTCTGAAGAAGGGTCCCAACCTGAAACATCGTCTGTCCATAGCCTCCTTACGTGCTCCTTATTGTCAAAGGCAGTTATTTTCAAAGTACACTGTCGGGTCAGTTGTATTCCTTTGTTTTCTTTAAACTATTTGAAATAAAAACACAGAGGAATAGGCAATCAGATTGCAGACATTCTGATGATGATTCTATTTGACATGTTTTCTGTGTATGCTTTATGAGTTGACATTCCACTTGTAACAGCAATGTAAGAGTCCCAAGGTTTATTTTATATAGATTTTTACATTCTCTTCCCTCAATAAATGCATCCTCGTGCTTTCCAGAATAAAAAAAAAACATTTATATACCAGTAACTATCATTTAAATGCAACAACATGGATAGCACTCATAGATGGAGATCTTTGCTGTGAGACACAGTAGTTATAAATCAACATTGGCCAGACTCCAGCTTGCTTTCCATTGATCTAGAGCTACAACAGTACTCATTTCACACAGCCATGAGTGTGAAAACAATTTTCACCCCTGCATTTTTGTTTCTGTTCAATCCCATGTCTTTCTCCCGACATAATAAAAGTGCAGCAGTAAGCAGGGTCAAGTATGATACATCAGTGAGAAACGTGAAAGTGAGACTATAGGCTGTGATTATGGGCTCAAATGTGTGATGAATCCTTTTTAATCACATGATATGAACTAATGTCGCCATTTATTTATAAAACAACAAAGTGTTCTGCTAGGGGAGGAAGAGAACGATGACAACCGCAGTTTCTGATGTTTTGTTTAAGCATTGGCATGATAATCTTTCAGAGTTACTTTCTATATTGAATACAAAATACACACAGATGTAAAACAAATTAAATGTACGAGTGGCTTTGAAATGTTAATTTTTTTAAATAGGCCTTTTCCCAAATCAAGAATGGCTCGATCATTTTGCAAACAGCCACATTAGGGCTTTTCTACTTAACGATGCAAACATGTGGAAGGGCTGAGACATTTTAAATGCTGTTAATGTCCAAGAGAAACCCGGAATAATACCAAGTTACATTGTTTTCAGTGTTCAGATCAGAACATCACTGAACACGAAGAAATATAGAACATGAAGCACAGAACAGTACAGCACAGGAACAGGCCCTTCGGCCCATAATGTCTGACTGTGCCAAACATGATGCCCGAGTCTCGAGGTCGGGCCGAGGTGAACGGGCTGTGTTGCTGAGAACAAAGGGGTCGCAGCGTGGTGGGGGGGGCAGCGAGAACAAAGGCGTCCTTCATGGGGGGAGGAATGAAGAATGGATGAGTACTTTCTGTACCTATGTCGGCGCCTTTGTGGCAATTTTTTTGTGTACTTTGTATGCAAAAACAAAGAATTTCACTGCACCTAGGTACCTCCCTACAAGTGACAATAAAGTATCATCATCATTACTAACTCTTATCTGCGTGCACATAATCCATATTCCCCCATTCCCTGCATTTGCATGTGCCTATGCATTAGTCTCTTAAATGCCACTACCGTATCTGTCTCCACCACCACCCCTGGCAATACGATCCAGGCACTCACCACCCTCTTTTTCAAAAACTTGAAACCGCACACTCCTTTAAACTATGCCCATCTCACCTTAAAACTATGCCCTTCAGTATTTGATATTCCATGTTGGGAAAGAGGTTCTGACTGTCTACCTTATTTATGTTTCTCACAATTTTATATACTTCCATTTGGTCTCCCCACAACATTCGGCATTCCAGAGAAAACAATCCAAGTCTGTTCAACTACTTCCTGTAGCTAACATAGAAACATAGAAACATAGAAATTAGGTGCAGGAGAAGGCCATTCGGCCCTTCGAGCCTGCACCGCCATTCAATATGATCATGGCTGATCATCCAACTCAGTATCTCGTACCTGCTTTCTCTCCATACCCCCTGATCCCCTTAGCCACAAAGGCCACATCTAACTCCCTCTTAAATATAGCCAATGAACTGGCCTCAACTACCCTCTGTGGCAGAGAGTTCCAGAGATTCACCACTCTCTGTGTGAAAAAAGTTCTTCTCATCTCGGTTTTAAAGGATTTCCCCCTTATCCTTAAGCTGTGACCCCTTGTCCTGGACTTCCCTAACTTCGGGAACAATCTTCCTGCATCTAGCCTGTCCAACCCCTTAAGAATTTTGTAAGTTTCTATAAGATCCCCTCTCAATCTCCTAAATTCTAGAGAGTATAAACCAAGTCTATCCAGTCTTTCTTCATAAGACAGTCCTGACATCCCAGGAATCAGTCTGGTGAACCTTCTCTGCACTCCCTCTATGGCAATAATGTCCTTCCTCAGATTTGGAGACCAAAACTGTACGCAAGTCCGCATCCCCTACTCCATGCTGGGTCCCTAAACTAAACTAAACACAAGTCAAACTCAAAAAATGGTTCTGCTGAGGGAGTTGAACAGACCCTCACTGGTGACAATCCATAGATGGTTTGCTGAGTTTCATACAAACTAGCATTAAAATCAAACCGATGCAACAGATGAGTCCATTAGAAAAAATAGGTGCAGGAGTAGGCCATTCGGCCCATCGAGCCAGCACCGCCATTCAATATGATCATGACTGATCATCCAAAATCAGTACCCCGCTCCTGCTTTCTCCCCTTGATTCCGTTAGCCCTTAGAGCTATATCTAACTCTCTCTTGAAAGCATCCAGTGAATTGGCCTCCACTATCTTCTGTGGCAGAAAATTCCACAGATTTACAACTCTCTGTTGATCAAAGGTGGTGTGGAGAATAGAGTATAGATCTGTCAACCCATCCCACTGATGGTGGGGACATAGAAACACAGAAAATAGGTGCAGGAGTAGGCCATTTGGCCCATCGAGCCAGCACCACCATTCAATATGATCATGGCTGATCATCCAAAATTAGTACCCCGTTCCGGCTTTTTCCCCATATCCATTGATTCCCTTAACCCTAAGAGCTAAATTTAACTCTCTTTTGAAAACATCCAGTGAATTGGCCTCCACTATCTTCTGTGGCAGAGAAGTCCACAGATTCACAACTCTCTGGGTGAAAATGTTTTCCTCATCTCAGTCCTGAATGGCCTCCCCCTTATTCTTAAACTATCTACCCTGTCCAAGCCTCTAATGTTATATGTTTCTATAAGATGCCCTCTCATCCTTCTAAATTCCAACGAATACAAGCCTAGTCGACCCATTATTTCATCATATGTCAGTCCCGCCATCCCGGGAATTAATCTGGTGAACCTACGCTGCACTCTCGCAATAGCAATAATGTACTTCCTCAAATGGGGAGACCAAAATTGCCCACAATACTCCAGGTGCGTTCTCATCAGGACCCTGTACAGCTGCAGTAGGACCTCATTGCTCCTAAACTCAAATCCTCTTGCAATGGCCAACATGCCATTAGCTTTCTTCACTTCCAGCTGTTCCTGCATGCTTACTTTCAGTGACTGATGTCCAAGCACACCCAGGTCTCGTTGCACCTCCCCTTCTCCTAATCTGACACCATTCAGAGAATAATCTGCCTTCCTGTTCTTGCCAACAGTGTGGATAACCTCACATTTATCCACATTATACTGCATCTACCATGCTTCTGCCGACTCACCCAACCTGTCCAAGTCACCCTGCAGCCTCATAGTATCCTCCTCACAGCTCACACTGCCTCTCAGCTTTGTGTCATCCCCAAACTTAAAGGTGTCACATTTAATTCCCTCATCTAAATCTTTAATGTATTGTAAACAACGGGGTTCCAGCACTGAGCCATGCGGCACCCCACTAGTCGCTGCCTGCCATTCTGAAAAGGACCCGTTAATTCCTACTCTTTGCTTCCTGTCTGCCAACCAGTTCTCTATCCATGTCAATACCCTACCCCCAAATACCATGTGCTCTAATTTTGCACACTAATCTCTTGCGTGGGACCTTGTCAAAGGCTTTTTGAAAGTCCAGATACACCACATCCACTGATTCTCCCTTACCCATTCTACTTGTTACATCCTAAAAAAAATCCAAAAGATTAGTTAAGCATGATTTCTCTCTCATGAATCCATGCTGACTCAGACCGATCCCGTCACTGCTTTCCAAATGCGCTGCTATAACATCTTTAACAATTGACTCCAGCATCTTCCCCACTACCAATATAAGGCTAACTAGTCTATAATAGTAAGGTTAAACGAGAACTTACCAGTTTGAATTTTGATCGTTATTTTATGAGGAGTAACGTTGAGGGAATACGTGAAGAACCCCGCCAGGACGCATAGTGTCATTCTTCAAAGCAGCGGTGTGAAATCACAGATAACTGTAATGACTAAACATAGTAAGATTAGAGAAGAGATACCAGTTGAGTATATGATCAAGGATGGGAGCGGAGGGCACGTTACTCCTCATAAAATAACGATCAAACTTCAAACTGGTAAGTTCTCGTTTAATCTTACTATTTTACTTCGGAGTCACGTGAGTGACTACGTGAAGATTTTAAAGCTCTGTGATTTCATGCCGTGGAAACGAGTCCATGCATCACATCTGCCTTGATTATGGGGAGAATAGTGTTAACATCATTAGACATCAATACGATATTGAAAACCCAACGATAAATTTATTAACACCAAATTATAGCCCCTATTTATGGGGTAAAATTATATTACAGAACTTAAAATTGTTTCTGCAAATGTTCCAGGTTCAATGACTGGTTTGTTATAAAATCGTTGGAAAGTTTTCTCCGTTGACCATCCTGCTGTCTTGAGGATTTGGTCCATAGGAACATCCAACGTCATAGCTGCCGATATAGCTGCAGCCCTGGTGGAGTGAGATTTAAAAATGCTAGTGTCTACTCCAGCCTTTATTAGGACCTGTTTTAGCCATCTCGAGATGGTCTGGACTGTCACTTTTTTGTGTGGCAGTTTGTAGCTGATTAAAAGTGACATTTCTTTGCCTCTGATGATCTTAGTATACTCCATATATAATAGTAAGTGTGTTACAATATAGAGACGATCATCTGTCGGGTAGGCCCTGAATTCTGTTTTTAGGCCTGCTGACCCCTCCCTGTCTGTTCTGTTTGACTAATTCATTGATGTAAAAAGTTAAATTTCCAGATGAAATAGTCATGTTGTCCAGCCTTAGTTTCTGTAGCGACTGGACCCTTTGTGCCGTGACCAAGGCCATCAGCATGACTGTTTTCATAGTCAGTTTCTGTAGGGACAGAGCTGTAGCTGGAGACCAGTTTCTTAACATGGTCAGTACAATGCTCACATCCCATATTTGGGAGTACCTGGTTCTTGGGGGATTAACATTAAAAATGCCTCTCATGAGTTTGGTTATCAGGGGTGTGTCCCAATAGAATGCCGCTCTGTTCCTTGCCACAGGTATGTTGACAGAGCACTTCTGGCGCAGTTGATGGCACTATAACTGAGCCCCTCATCGTAATGGAGGCTTGCCAGGAATTCCAGAACAGAAGGGATGTTCATGGTTCTGTGGGTGATGTTATTGTTGTGACAGTACTTTTCCCATTTCTTGATGTACACCAAGTACTGTTTTTTGGTGAACTGTCTGTGGGCCGCTGAAATAATATCCACTGTTCGGCCGTCAGTCCCAGGTGTAGAGGTGCTTTCAAACTCTACAAAATAATAGGTTTATATAATTATGACATGGGTAACTTTCCCTTGTTGCGGGATGAACCAGTAAATTAGGTCTATGATGGATGGTGATGCATGGTTCTAATACCATGTCGAGTATCACCGGGAACCATGGTTGAGTAGGCCAATCGGGTACTATCAAAATACCAGACGCAGAGTCTTGCTGTATTTTCCTTAATACCCGACTGATGAGGCAGAAAGGAGGGAATGCATAAATAAACAATTTCCCCCAATGCAGCAAAAATGCATCTGTTGCCGCTGCCCCAGGGTCTGGTTCCCATGAAACATAATTCGATAACTGGTGATTGAGCCTGGATGCGAATAGGTCGATATCTGGTGTTCCATACCATGCTGTAATTTCAGCAAATACATTTTTATCCAACATCCATTCAGTGTTTTCATTGAATTTGCGTGACCTGGTGTCTGCCACTAAATTTAGTTTACCTGGTAAGTAGGAAGCTGATATCCAAATATCACTCTGGATACACTATTGCCAAATTGTGTTGGCCAGATTGTCACATGATGTCGATTTGTTTCCACCCATATGGTTGATATATGCTACCACGGTGGTCTTGTCAATTTGTAGTCTAACATGCTGGTGATATAACCCAGAACAATATGACTTAAGGCCATGGAATGCACTTACCATTTCCAGGTAGTTTATGCCCAGTGTTTGTAATAATGATGCCTCCTGTGCATTCCATCTCCCCCACAGCTGGAGATGGTAGCACCCCAACCAAGTGCACTGGCATCAGTTTATAGTACCATAGACGGGTTGCTGATAATGATTGGATCGGAACAATGCCTAATGTTATCTTTCCACCATTTTAGTTCAATTATGGCCTCTGTTGGTAGCTTCATTGGTCTGTCAAAGTGACCACCATAAATTTTTGAGTGCTCGTATTTTAGCCCTCTGTAAATTTCGATAATGTAAACGTCCGAATTGTGTGGATGGAAACGCAGCCACTATTTTGCCAATTATTCTTGCTACCAGTCTGATGGATGGTTTAGTGATGTCAATGATTTTGCTGCAAGCCTCTATTAAGGCTATAACCTTTTCTTTCGGCAAAGTCACTGACATGTGAACTGAGTTAATGGTGAACCCCAGATAATCCATTGTGTTAAATAACATCTGTGGTCACCTCTTATGGGTACTGTATAGTAAGCATCTTTTAAATCGATGCTTGCCATGTAGTAACCTTTGGAAATCAATTGCTTAGCAGTAACAAAGGTTTCCATCTTGAAATGAATATATTGTACAAAAGTATTCAAATTAGTCAAATCTATGATGATGCGGCAACCACCATCTTTCTTGTTTATGATAAAGATTTTGGACACAAATTCCTGTGATTCGTGTTGGGTTTTCTCAATTACTCCTTTTTTATAAAGCCGCTGTAGTTCAGCATGCGCTTTTGATTTTTCTTTGCCTGTAAGCACGAACATTCGGTTCGGTACATGCTGAACTGGAGGGTTATGTTTTTGTATAAATTCTATGGTATAACCCTATACTGCTTAAAATATAAATGTCGGTAGTTAACTTATTCCATGCATTCAGATAGAATTGTAATCTCCCACCAACCTCCATGCTCCCTTTAATTCGTAAGGAACCAGACCCACCTACCTCCATGGTTACTAGTGGTAGGTTTGTTACTTTTTCGGCATCCTCCGTGGACGTTGAGGCGCCGGTGTCTGGGTCTGTAGTTGGGTCGGTGTTGAGGGTTAGCGCATTTCCCAGGAAGGCCGGTCTGGGCCATGGCCTAAAAAAGACCGATGTTGAGTGTTCCTGGCCTTCGAGCTTTCACCAGTTTGTCTTGGCCGACTGGTGGGTGCGTAGGGGTGCTGTTTCTGGCCGAAGTAGTTTTTAGACGTTGCTTTAATGAGCCCCAGGGTTTTAGCGTCTTCGTCAAGTTCTTTTACCTGTTTGGATAAGTCACCTCCAAATAGTAATATTGGTGGTTTGGAGGTTCCAGGTTTGCACAGGCCTGCAAATTTGGGGTCTAAAGCCAGTTGGATGGCACTCTTCCTAATACTATTTAACTCGTATTGGGAGTTGCAAAATAAAGCCAGTGCATCCTGGTGATCTTGTGTCATGTCTTTTTTGTTTATTGTGCGGGCGAAAGCCGTAATTCCCGCTGTTAGGACTTTCAGAACTTTCTGTAGTTTCAAGTCCCTGGCTCTGATTGAGGCTCCGACATGTTTCCAAATACACTGGTTGACACTGGGAACATTCAGTGATTTGCAATTCCCTGGTGGTAAGTGTCTTGCTGTGGTGTCCAATAATGCCTGTCCTTATAGCTGGTTGAATAACATGTAGTCGATACTTGCAGCTATTTTAGGCTCCAGGTTTTGGCCAGTTTGGTCGGGTTGAATGAACTGGGACACCATATCCAATAGGTTTTCTTGCACCCCATGCACACTAGGGGTATGTTCTGCACACCCCTCTTCAGGGTCAGCCCAGAATTGACCCCCCGTACTCCCCTCTGATGAGGGAGAAACACTGTGCAGCCCTACAAGAGGTACTGCTGTAGGACTTACTAGCTGCCCACTGTGACTAGTCTCCCTCTCCCGGAGCCTGCCACTTTGGAGTATTTGCTCCAACAGCCGCTCCAACTGGCTCCAATGCTCTCGGGCACTGGCCACTCGCGGCTGCTCCTGTTCCTCAAGCCGCTCCAACCGGCTCCAATGCTCTCGGGCACTGGCCGCTCGCGGCTGCTCCTGAAGCCGCTCCAACCGGCCCCAATGCTCACGGGCACTGGCCGCTCGCGGCTGTTCAAAGTCGGACTCATCGGAGTCAACGACTCTGTTAGTTTTTTGCTTCGCTTTACCGCCTGGCCGTGGCCGGTGAGGGAGCGAAGTCGGGCACAGCTGTTCCCATTACGGGAGATTGGCGTGCCGTTGGCTGCTGCTGCTGCTGGCTGCCCGCAACTCCGCGGTTCTCCCCCGCCAGCTTTTTCGCAGCCTTCTTGTTTCTCGTGGATCTGTCCATGCCTCCACCTGTGAAGTAAGTGGAAAGAACACAGAGTCTCCTTACCTGCTGTTCCCGGCTTTCAAATTCTGCCGCTAAGGGGAACGTCGTTCCCCCTGCTGTGACTCGTTGCAATGTGTGTAGCGATATGACATGCATGCATCCTGGCGGGGTTCTTCACGTAGTCACTCACGTGACTCCGAAGTAAAATTCCCCATTTTCTCTCTCCCTCCTTTCTTAATAAGTGGACTTACATTGACTACCCTCCAGTCCACAGGAACTGATCTAGTCGAGAGAACATTGGAAAATGATCACCAATGCATCCATGATTTCTAGGGCCACCTCCTTGAGTACTCTGGGATGCAGACCATCAGGCCCTGGGGATTTATCTACCTTCAGTCCCAACAGTTTACCTAACACCATTTCCTGACTAATGTGGATTCCCTTCAGTTCCTCCCTACCACTAGATCCTTGGTCCCCTAGTATTTCCGGGAGATTGTTTGTGTCTTCCTTAGTGAAGACAGAACCAAAGTACTTGTTTAACTGTTCTACCATTTCCTTGTTTCCCATTATAAATTCACCAGTCTCTGACTGTAAGGGATCTACATTCGTCTTCACTAATCTTTTCCTTTCTACATACCCAAATAAACTTTTACAGTCAGTTTTTATATTCCCCATTAGCTTTCTTTCACGCTCTTTTTCTCCCCTCTTAATTAAGTCCTTTGTCCTTCTCTGTTGAATTCTAAATTTCTCCCATTCCTCTGGTTTGCCGCATCTTCTGGCCAATCCTAGGAATGTCTCTTCCTTGGATTTAACAATATCCTTGACTTCCCTCATCAGCCACGGTTGAGCCGCCTTCCCAGTTTTATTTTTTCGCCAGACAGGGATGAACAATTTCTGGAGTTCATCCATGCGGTCTTTAAATCTTTGCCATTGCATCTCCACTGTCAACCCTTTAAGTATAATATCCCAGTCTATCCTAGCCAATTCCTGTCTTATACCTTCAAAGTTTCCTTTATTCAAGGTCAGGACCCTAGACTCTGAATTAACTGTGTCACTCTCCATCCTAATGCAGAATTCCACCATATTATGGTCACTGTTGCTCAAGGGGCCTTGCACAACAAGATCGCTAACTAATTCCTCCTCATTACACAATACCCAGTCTAGGATAACCTGCCCTCTAGTCGGTTCCTCTACATATTGGTTTAAAAACCCATCCCGTATACATTCCAGGAAATCCTCCTCCTCAGCACTGTTACCAATTTAGTTAGCCCAATCTATATGTAGATTCAAGTCACCCATAATAACCGCTGTACCTTTGCTACACGCATCCCTAATTTCCTACTTGATGCTATCCCCAACCTCCCTACTGCTGTTTGATGGTCTGTATACAACTCCAACAAGCGTTTTCTGCCCTTGGCTATTTCACAGTTCAACCCATACCGATTCTACAGCATCCAAGCTAATGTTATTGCATTAATCTCCTCTTTAACCAGCAATGCCACCCCACCTCCTCTTCCTTTCTGTCTATCCTTCCCGAATATTGAATACCCCTGCATGTTTAGCTCTCAGCCTTGGTCATGCTGGAGCCATGTCTCTGTAATTCCAACTATATCATATCCTTTAAATACTAACTGCGCATTCAATTCATCCACCTTATTTCAAATACTCCTCACATGAAGGCACAAAGCTTTCAGGTTAGTTTTTTCTTATCTCCCTTCTACCTTATCTCCCTTCTTTCCTTTTGCTTCTGTACTCCTTTTACGATCCTCTGTCTCCTTGCACTGGGTCCCACCCCCCTGCCCTGTTAGTTGAAACATGACCTTCCCTACACTTATATGAAGGGTTAAGTTGAGTAAAACTTGCAGCACGTGGCGCAGCGGTAGAGATGCTGCCTTATATCGCCACAGACCCAGATTCGATCCTGACCATGGGTGTTGTCTGTACGGAATTTGTACATTCTCCCATGGGTTTTCTCCGGAAGTTCTGTTTTCTTCCCATATTGCAAAGACCTGAAGGTTTATAGATTAATTGGCTTTGGAAAGTTGTAAAATTGCCCCTAGTGTGTGGTGGGAGTGTATGGGGTGATGGCTGGCTGGCATGGACTAGGTGGGCCGAAGGGCCTGTTTCTGCACAGTATCTCTGAAGTCTGAAGTCTAAAGTCTACCAGACCAAGTACAGACCCGTTGGGTCTGCTCTCCCAACGCAATATTCCAGCACTCACCAGTTCCCCCAACGCAACCGGTTCCCCCAACGCAACGCAGGTGCTGTGGGGGGCAGGGGGCGGTGGGAGGGAGGGGCAGTGAGGGGGAAGCATGGCACTGTGGGAGGGAGGGAGGGATGGGAGGTGAGGAGGGAGCACTGCACTGTGGGAGGGTGGGAGGCAGAGGCCGTGGGCGCTGATCAGAGCCAGGCCGCGGGCGGGCGTGGTCCCGAGGACCCGAGCTAGGTCATGGGCGGGCATGGACGGGAGCGAGGCGGCGGGCTGGCGCTGACCCGAGCGAGGCCACGGGCCGACCCGAGCGAGGCCGCATCTTCTGTGCAACTGGGTCAGGGGCATTGTGACATCATTCGAAGCTGCTTGTAGAAACTGTGAGTTGTTTGAAAGGCCATTTTTGGCTTTTTAAAAAAACTTTAATGATGAATAACTTTTGAAATATAGCATGAAATGTGAAGGGAACCTGTTTATTGCGTCGATCGGGTTAATGTGAGTAATAATCTGTAAAAATTTCACCTCTAGCGTGTAGCGTTTTGATGAAGGTAGAAAAACACATGCACATACACGCACACATGCACACACACACATATAACCATATAACCATATAACAATTACAGCACGGAAACAGGCCATCTCGGCCCTACAAGTCCGTGCCGAACAACTTTTTTTCCCTTAGTCCCACCTGCCTGCACTCATACCATAACCCTCCATTCCCTTCTCATCCATATGCCTATCCAATTTATTTTTAAATGATACAACGAACCTGCCTCCACCACTTCCACTGGAAGCTCATTCCACACCGCTACTACTCTCTGAGTAAAGAAGTTCCCCCCACACGTTACCCCTAAACTTCTGTCCCTTAATTCTGAAGTCATGTCCTCTTGTTTGAATCTTCCCTATTCTCAAAGGGAAAAGCTGATCCACATCAACTCTGTCTATCCCTCTCATCATTTTAAAGACCTCTATCAAGTCCCCCCTTAACCTTCTGCGCTCCAGAGAATAAAGACCTAACTTATTCAACCTATCTCTGTAACTTAGTTGTTGAAACCCAGGCAACATTCTAGTAAATCTCCTCTGTACTCTCTCTATTTTGTTGACATCCTTCCTATAATTGGATGACCAAAATTGTACACCATACTCCAGATTTGGTCTCACCAATGCCTTGTACAATTTTAACATTACATCCCAGCTTCTATACTCAATGCTCTGATTTATAAAGGCTAGCATACCAAAAGCTTTCTTTACCACCCTATCTATATGAGATTCCACCTTCAAAGAACTATGCACGATTATTCCCAGATCCCCCTGTTCTTCTGTATTCTTCAATTCCTTACCATTTACCATGTACGTCCTATTTTGATTTGTCCTGCCAAGGTGTAGCACCTCACATTTATCAGCATTAAACTCCATCTGCCATCTTTCAGCCCATTCTTCCAAATGGCCTAAATCACTCTGTAGACTTTGGAAATCCTCTTCATTATCCACAACACCCCCTATCTTGGTATCATCTGCATACTTACTAATCCAATTTACCACACCTTCATCCAGATCATTGATGTACATGACAAACAACAAAGGACCCAACACCGATCCCTGAGGCACCCCACTAGTCACCTGCTTCCAACCCGACAAACAACCATCCACCATTACCCTCTTGCTTCTCCCATTCAGCCACTGTTGAATCCATCTTGCTACTCCTGCATTTATACCCAACAGTTGAACCTTCTTAACCAACCTTCCATGAGGAACCTTGTCAAAGGCCTTACTAAAGTCCATATAGACAACATCCACTGCTTTACCCTCGTCAATTTCCCTAGTAACCTCTTAAAAAAAATTCAAGAAGATTAGTTAAACATGACCTTCCAGGCACAAATCCATGCTGACTGTTCCCAATCAGACCCTCCCTGTTTATCCAGATGCTTATATATATTATCTCTAAGTATCTTTTCCATTAATTTGCCCACCACTGAAGTCAAACTAACAGGCCTATAATTGCTAGGTTTACTCTTAGAACCCTTTTTAAACAATGGAACAACATGAGCAGTACGCCAATCCTCGGGGACTATTCCCGTTTCTAATGACATTTGAAATATTTCTGTCATAGCCCCGGCTATTTCTACACTAACTTCCCTCAATGTCCTAGGGAATATCCTGTCAGGACCTGGAGACTTATCCACTTTTATATTTTTCAAAAGTGTCAGTACTTCTTTTACTTTGAAACTCATAGTATCCATAGCTACTCTACTAGTTTCCCTTACCTCACATAATTCAATATCCTTCTCCTTGGTGAATACCGAAGAAAAGAAATTGTTCAATATCTCCCCCATCTCTTTTGGCTCTGCAGATAGCTGTCCACTCTGTCTCTCCAATGGACCAATTTTATCCCTCGTTATCCTTTTGCTATTAATATAGCTGTAGAAATCTATACATACATACGAGGTGAGACTTTTATAGGTATATAGATAGATTAACCTGCAAGCTGTCCCTAGTGTGTAGGGTAGAACTAGTGTACGGAGTGATCGCTGATCGGCACATGGGATGAAGGGTCTGTTTCCACGCTGTATCTCTAAACTAAACTAAACTAAATTATACATTTATAATAAAAAGTTAAGACCTTGGATCTGTGAAGTGTTTTAGACAATAATAAGCCTTGTGTAACAGAAAAGGAGTTCAGGTCAGCATTGATCAACCATGATCACATTGAATGGTAGGGCAGATGTAAAGGGCCTGGTGACCAATTCCTGCCCCTTTTTTCTTGGGTTCCTGTGTTCTTGGTGCAGTAAATTTAACTAAACAAGTTTATTTTTAAAAAGTCAAGAAAATCTTCTGGAACATCATGGACGCACAAGGGTAGAGGTTATTTTCAGTGATGACATTGGATAATAAAACAAGTAATTAGTAGGGTGACACAGTGACGCAGCTAGTACCAGGATTCGATCCTGACCCCCCCGGCTGCTGTCTGTGTGGGTTTTGCATGTTCTCCCTGTGAAGTGCTCGTTTTTTTCCACATTCCAAAGACATGCGAGTTTGTTGGTTAATTGGCCTCTGTAAAATCGACCCTAGTGTGTTGGGAGTGGATGAGAACATGGGATAATACAGAACGTGTGTGAATGGGTGACTGATCATCGGTGTGGCCTCGGTGGGCCGAAGGGCCTGTTTCCATACTGTATCTCTCAACTAAACTAAACTAAAACTAAACTAAACAAGTAATCGGGAGACACCAGGAACTGCAGATGTTGGAATCTTGATCAAAGCACAAAATGCTGGCGGAATTCAGCAGGTCAGGAAGCATCTGAAGAAATGACCCAACTCGAAATATCGTATGTCCATTCTCTCCACAAATGTTGCCTTGACCCACTAAGTACCTCCAGCCACTTTGTGTGAAAATTGGTGAATTTAATAGTTTGTAAACCTAAAAAGGAATGATTGTGGTTTGATAACACTGAGTTCATGAGTGACATTCCTGAGAACAAAATTATTGTCTCAAATCTAAATAAATACGATTCCTTTTTTATAAGAGGTATATGGGCATGATAAATTGGGAAATTAAATGAAAAGTTACATTGGGAGATGTGACATGTGAAAAATAATAATTCTGAAGGACAATGATCTGTCCATGTATTACTGAAGAGATCAAGGATGGTCATTTAGAAAATGATTCTGAAATGTTATAAAGAAAAGTAATATTCCTGATGGGCAGAGGTTTAGAAATCAGAAAATAATAATCAAAGAAATGTATAAAAAAAGAGAGAAAAAGAATGCGAGGGGAAACTAGTCAGAAATATGAAGACAAATTTTAATAATAATAATAATAATCTTATTTATATAGCACATTTTTAGTCAACTTACATTGACCCCAAAGTGCTTCACATAATTACATTTACACACAGGCAAAGGTGGGTGAAGTGTCGTGCCCCAAGGACACAACGACAGTATGCACTCCAAGCGGGATTTGAACTGGCTACCTTCCGGTCGCCAGCCGAACACTTAGCTAAACCATTGTGCCATCTGTCGTCCCTTATGTATGGGTTTCCTCCTTATCTAGCATGCTTTTAGTTTAGTTTAGATTAGTTTGGTTTAGTTTAGTTCAGAGATAGAGTGTGGAAACAGGCCCTTCAGCCCACCGAGTCCACACTGACCAGTGATCATCCATACACTGGTTCTATCACACACACTGGGGACAAATTTTAAGAGCTCTTCCAAGTGTGTAAAAAGGAAGAAGCTGCGCTTGGTCTTATCAGGAACTGAGAGAGAAAAAAGTAGCCCGAAGTTAAGGAAATGGAGCAGACAATAAATGGGTACCTTTTGGTGGAACTTCGGTGGAAGGCATTAGAACATACCAGAAGTAATAGGGAAGCAAGGGCCTGTTATCGGGCAACTGAACCGTCCTCTCATCAGCAAGTGTGTGTTCTGATCTCCCATCTCCTCATTGAAGATTTTTAATCCGACGTTATTTTTTGCACTACATTCAAACAAAGAACTGCAGATGCTGGTTTATACCAAAGAGAGACACAAAGTACTGGAGTAACTCAGTAGGTCAGGCAGCATCTCTGGAGAGAAAGGAGGGGTGATGTTTCGGGGTAGGGACCTTTCTTCAGACTGCATTATATCTTGCACTAAATGTTGTGCCCTATATCCTTTATCTGTACACTATCCTTTATCTGTGCACTGTCTTGTTTTTGACTGGATAGCAAGCAAATAAATGCTTTTCACTGTACCTTAGTACATGTGGCTATAATAAACTAAACTAAACTACTGAGAATGAAGAGGAGAAACTAAACCTACTAAAGAAATGTATTGGAGAAATGAATGAGACTAAAACAAACATATTCCTTAATGTGATGAGGTTCATGCTAATGCCCCTGCCCCACTTAGGAAACCTGAACGGAAACCTCTGGAGACTTTGCGCCCCACCCAAGGTTTCCGTGTGGTTCCCCGAGGTTGCAGGTGGTTGCCGGAGGTTGCAGGTAGTGAAAGCATGTAGGGAGAGTGACAAAAACCTTCGGGAACCTCACGGAAACCTTGGGGAATCTCTGGGAACCGCACGGCTTCTGGAAATAGTCCCCAGTGTGTGTGATGGAACTAATGTATGGATGATCATTGGTCAGTGTGGACTCGGTGGACTGAAGGGCCTGTTTCCACACTCTATCTCTGAACTAAACTAAACCAAACTAATCTAAACTAAACTAAAAGCAGGCTAGATAAGGAGGAAACCCATACATATGGTACACTTTCAAAAGACATTCAACAGGATACCACTCACTAATTTGCCAGACAAAATAATGACACATGTGTTTCTATAGAGGATAATTTAAAAGACAGAACATTTTAGGGAACTAGGTCTCTGCCCCACCCTATGAAACTTGATTAAACCTGGATTTCATTGTTCCTCAATCCTTCTACAGTTAACCTTATCAACTTATTCTATATTTTCTTCTCTGTCCAGGATTTTTCCAGTTTCCCTTTAAATTCATCACCACCACAACTACTCCTCCCAATAAAGAGATTCACTTTCTTCTACTAGTGCACCAGAGAAAGCCTACAGTTGGCTTGCATCACAACTTGTGTTGGGGAACTGCCCAAGATCTCAAAAAAAACATTAGAGCCCAGAGTTGTAGATGTAGCCCAGTTCGGCCCTTCGAGCGCCATTCAGAGATCATGACTTTCCACTATTCCTGTACCTGCCATCTACACTTCTGCTGCCTTGGAAAGGCACTCCCCTTAAATAACATGATCAAAGAGACTTGTCCCACTCCTGGTGAAAAAAGTTCTCCTCATCTCGGTTTTAAAGGATTCCCCCTCCTATCCTTAAGTGGCAGGTACCGACTTCAGCTTGGAAAAGCACGATCAAAGACTTGCCACCCTGGACTCTGGCAGGTACAGAAGCTTGAAAGCACGCATTGCCAGACTCTGGAACAGCTTCTTCCCCTCTGTTATCAGACTTCTCAACGGTCCTACCTTATGTTAGGCTACTGTCTGATTCACTATCCCATTGTGGACATTGGACTTTATCAGTGAAACTTCTGTGCTACAATGCTGAAAACCAGTTTCTGCCTCTGTATCTTCCCCTTTGTTCTATCTGTTGTTCTTGAGTTTGGTTTGATTGTAATTACCTACATTATTATCTGATCTGTTGAACAGCATGAAAAACAAAGTATTTTACTGTACTTGTGACGTGACAATAACCAAACCTAATTCCAAACCTAACCATTTTCTGGGAAAATAAGTGTTTCCTGCTTTTCCTGAATTATTGGGGATTATCTTATTTTTAAGGAGATAAAAGGAACTGCAGTTGTTGCAATCTTGAGCCAAACACAAAGTGCTGGAGTAACTCAGCAGGTCAGACAACATCTATGGAGGCAATAAATAGGCAATAAATAGGCAACTTTAGACTTTACTTTAGGCTTTAGAGTAAGAGTGCAGCCACAGACCATCCTACAGAGTCCATACCAACCAGCGATCACCTTGTACACTCACACTATCCTATACACTCAGGACAACTTACAGTTTTTTTAACTAAAGCGAATTAACCTATAAACCTGTACATCTTTGGAATGTGGGAGGAAACTGGAGCACCCAGGGAAAACCAACCGGGGAGAACGTGACAACACCTAGGTCTCTGCCTCTGTAAGGCAGGAACTCAACCACTGCTCCACATTGCCACTTGTTTCAGATCAGGACCCTTCATCAGATCCAAGAAGAGTATCGACCTGAAATGTCACCTATCCATTTCCTCCACAGATGCTACCTGACCCCCTGAGTGACTCCAGCACTTTGTGTTGTGATGTTAATTTTCTGATGGCTGGGTCTCCAAATTGTGATTTAGTCTTCATTTCTTTTCTTGTTCTTTTTCCAGAAATGTACCGCTTTGCGTTTCTATGTACAACAAATACATCTGGCAATATTTCTTCATTCTTGTGCTAAAATATTTGGAAATTCATTCTCACGGTTTGTCTTAGCCCATAATCAACATAGTTTTCATTAAGAAGTTATTAATTGTAAAAATATTATGTAACTGGAATGTAAAAATGTCTGAATATGGAAGAATAACAGCGGCGCAGCTGGTAGAGCTGATGCCTCAGCGCCAGAAACTTGGGTTCGATCCTGACTTTGGGTGCTATCTATGTGGAGTTTGCACGTTCTCTGAGCAATTTCGTAACTCTTCTGCTGAAGTTGCTGAACAACAAGGATACATATCATGGAAATATAGTCATAGAGTCATACAGCCAACATGCCCCATCTACCCTAGTCCTACCTGCCCATGTTGGCCCATAAACCTCTAAATCTTTCCAATCCAAGTACCATGAACTCTGTGGACACATCATTTTAATCATAGGATATCAGAAAATAAAAATCTGGATATGTTCAACAGGTCAGGAGCTACCCGTGAAGAGAGAACTAGTTAAGATTTTGGATATGCATCCTTTCATCAGAACATGGATCTTATGCATATATTTGTTTGAGCAAATCAAAAAAAAAAACAAAAGACAATAAGTTATAGGAACAGAATGAAACCATTTGGCCCATCCAGTCAACTTTACCATTCGATCATGGCTGACCTATATTTCCCTCTCAACCCCAATCTCCTGCCTTCTCCCCGTGACATTTGACGCCCTAAATAATCACTACCACCCATGATCCTTCTCCACCTCAATCGTCGACAATTCCTACACCCCCACCACTGACTCTGCTCAACCCACTGTGTATCTCCAGCTGTTTGTTTTTATGCCCCAGTTTCCAGTATCTGCAGTCTCTTGTATCTCCATCTGTCACCTTATGTGTACTCAGTGTCTTTTTTATTAGATGCAAGTTTTCACAACTCACTGTCGCCAAATGATGTATGGAGCGGCAGCTGAAGTTGGGGCATCTTGGTTGGCATGAACAAGTTGGGCAGAAGGGCCATGCGTTATGATGCTATGACTGTAAGGAATCACAAGAAATACTTTTTTTTCCCCATTGTGACTTTAGTAGGATTCAATAGACATTAGACAATTGGTGCAGGAGTAGGCCATTCAGCCCCTCGAGCCAGCACCGACATTCAATATGATCATGGCTGATCATCCACAATCAGTACCCCGTTCCTGCCTTCTCGCCATATCCCTTGACTCCGCTATCTTTAAGAGTTTTCTCTAGATCTCTTGAAAGCATCCAGAGAATTGGCCTCCACCGTCTTCTGAGGCAGAGAATTCCACAGATTCACAACCCTCTGTGTGAATATGTTTTTCCTCATCTCCGTTCTAAATGGCCACTCTCCCCTTATTCCAAAACACCCTGTATCCCATAGCTCCTCCTCACTGGTTCACCCAACAGCCCAGCTTTGTGTCATCTCTAGCGTGTCTAATGTTGCTTAATAATCTTATATGTTTCTAAGATCCTTAATGTCCTTGTAAATAGCTGTGGTCCCAGCACCGAGCTTTGCAGCTCCCATATGACAGTCACTGCCATGCCCTTCTGGAAGGTACCCGTTTATCCCCACTCTTTGTTTCCCTCAATGGCAACCAATTTCCTTCCTCAAATTTGGAGACCAAAACTGCACACAATACTCCAGGTGTGGTCTCACTAGGGCCCTCTACAACCACAGAAGGACCTCTTTGCTCCTATACTCCACTCCTCTTGTTATGAAGGCCATCATGTAATTCGCTTTCTTCACTACCTGCTGTACCTGCATGCTAACTTTCAGTGACTGATGTACAAGGACACCTAGATCTCGTTGTATTGCCCCTTTTCCCAATTTGACACCATTCATATAATAATCTGCCTTCCTGTTTTTACCACCAAAGTGGATAACCTCACATTTATCCACATTACATTGCATCTGTCATGCATCTGTCCACTCTCCAAACCTGTCCAAGTCACCCTGTATCCTCATAGCATCCTCCTCACAGTTCACACTGCAGCCCAGCTTTGTGTTGCTTTTAATCCCTTCATCTAAATCATTAATGTATATTGCAAATAGCTGTGGTCCCAGCACCGAGCTTTGCAGCACCTGACTAGTCACTGCCTGCCCTTCTGAAAGGTACCCATTTATCCCCACTCTTTGTTTCCTGTCTGCCAACCAATTTTCTATCCAAGGTAGATAAAAATGCTATAGAAACTCAGCGGGAGAGGCAGCATCGATGGATGTTTCAGGTCCAGACCCTTCTTCAGACTGATTTGGGGTGGGGCGGGAAGAAGAAAGGAAGAGGTGGAGACAGTGGGCTGTGGGGGAGCTGGGAAGGGGAGGGGAAAGGAGGAGAAAGCAAGCACTACCTGAAATTGGAGGTCAATTTTCATACCACTGGGGTGTAGATTATCCAAGCAGAATATGAGGTGTTGCTCCTCCAATTTATGGTGGGACTCACTCTGGCCATAGAGGAGGCCCAGGACGGAAAGGTCGGATTCGGAATGGGAGGGGGAGTTGAAGTGCTGAGCCACCGGGAGATCTGGTTGGTTATTGGGAACCGGAAGAAAATCCACGCAGGCCATGGGGAGAACGTACAAATTCCGTACAGAGAGCACCCGTGGTGAGGATCAAACCCATGTCTCTGGCTCTGTAAGGCAGCAACTCTCCCACTAGACAACCATGCCACCCTTGAAAAATGGAGAATGTAGAAAAATGTCTGATTGTTACTTCATATAATTGTTACTCTGCTGCTTGTAAACTGGAAGTTATAATAGAATGCTAATATTCTAAAGTCACGGCAACCATTTCAAATGAAATACATTCCTCCCGGTCCCATCGCTCCCACAGCCCACTGTCTCACTAGGGACGTTTACAATTTTACCAAAGTCAATTAACCTGCAAACTTGTACGTCTTTGGAGTGTGGGAGGAAACTGGAGCACCGGAAGAAAATCCACGCAGGCCACGGGGAGAACGTACAAATTCCGTACAGAGAGCACCCGTGGTGAGGATCGAACCCATGTCTCTGGCTCTGTAAGGCAGCAACTCTCCCACTACACAACCATGCCACCCTTGAAAAATGGAGAATGTAGAAAAATGTCTGATTGTTACTTCATATAATTGTTACTCTGCTGCTTGTAAACTGGAAGTTATAATAGAATGCTAATATTCTAAAGTCACGGCAACCATTTCAAATGAAATACATTAACTCGGTCATCGTCTGAGGCTTTATATATTGCAATGGAAGAAGATGGTTGTTTTAAATAGAATTCTTTTTTTGTTCTTGTTCCTGTTCTCTCTCTCTAGTGATGACAGCAAGCCGGGTTCACAACTAGGACAGAGCTTTCTGCAGGCAAAGAAATAGTTTCACACACTCTTGCTGATAGGGGGGAAGGGAAATGGGGGCTAAACATGAAGGTAGTTATTTTATAGCTCTGGAGTTTGAGGAATAATTTCAATGCAATTGCACATTTTGTTTAACAGAATCACAATTTCACATTCCTTTAAAGCACCATTGTTCAGATTGGAATAGTGCTCTGTCAGCAGTTTCCCAGTGGAAGTGATATTTGTACTGGCTGCTTTTGTTCATTAGTCTCCTGTTGATAATGCCTGACCTTGGAATCTGTGAACATCTCTCAATTTCTGCCAGCAATGGCTTACAATCATATGAAGCAGACAGCTGTGCGTGTGTTGCAATCTGAGATGTTTCATACTAAAAGAGACAGTCTTCAAAATAACATTATACACAAGCTTTTGAGGAAAAAATATTTTGTACCAGATTAATCAACAGTGTTAAGAAATTTTCAAATTTGAGTTGAGTTTACATGAGTTTACCTCAAATATAGACACAAAGTGCTGGAACAACTCAGCGGGTAAGGCAGCATCTCTGGAGAAAAGGAATAGGTGACGTTTCAGGTTGAGACCCTTCATCTATTCATTTATTTTCTGCTTTTCTGCAAGTTGCTGTGAATTGAATTTAACTTGAATATTAAATTTCAACAGAGCTACCCAATCTGTCAATATGAGGTAAAAGCATAAATTGGAAATGCTCAGCAGGTCAGGCAGCATCTGTGGAAAGAGAAACAGTAATGGGCCTACCCCACGAAGGCGATTTTTTTCGCCGACTGTCGCCGATTGTCATAGTCGTAGCAGGTCGCCAAAAAAACGGCAACTGGACCTCCCACCCCCCCATGGCAATGTCTACAACAATGTCTACAACAACCTACCTCCTAGTTGACCTCAAGCTACTGCAAGCTACTGACAACCAGCGACCATTAGGACGTCCACCTACGACCACACCTACGACAAAAACTTGAATCTGTGCTGCATCATGCAGCAGGGAAACAGGCCCCTCGGCCCAACTTGTCCATGCCAACCAACATGTCCCATCGACGTTAGTCCCACCTGCCTGCATTTGGCCCACATCCCTTTAAACCTTAATAACATCCTCGTACATCTTCTCTGCACTATTTGCAGCTTAACAACATCCTTCCTATAGCAGGGTGACCAAAACTCTAAGTGTAACCTCACCAATGTGTAGTAACATAATATCCAAAATTCTTTCAGTGTGAAGAAGGGTTCCGACCCAAAACCTCACCTATTCCTTCTCTCCAGAGATGCTGCCTGACCCGCTGAGTTACTCCAGCATTCTGTGTCTACCTTTATTATAAACCAGCACCTGCAGTTCTTTCCTACACATCCCTACTACGATCATCAATACCCTGACTGATGAAGGCCAATGTACCACAAGCCACTTTCAGCGTGCCATGGACCTGCAATGCTAGATCCCTTGAGATCTTCGGATCTGACCGTAGTAAAGAAAAATGTCAGGATTCAGGAATGGCAGACTAATCCTGTGGATTGGCAGAAAGCGGGTAGATACTGGACTTTGGAAGTGACAGTGGGTGAACTGGCAGAAAGAGACACTTCAAGCAAGGAAAAGGGAGACCAGAACAGGATTGGTGTTCCTTTGTACAGTGCCCTGTAGGAACAGCTAAACCCTTTTATTTCACCTTCTTCTTACAGCTCCCATTCTGAAAGTATTGACTAACTCTTTGTCCTCCACCAACAGCCATCTTTTCCATTAGCCTCAGGGGGAAAATAATCTGCTCCGCTTTGTTTCTCTAATAACAGGATATGCAGTTATAATCGGCAGTTTAAAATCCTGTTTGTAACTACCTCTTTTTCTATGTTTTCCCTTTCTTTACCATTTCTCATTTCTTTACCATTTCATTTTTCATGCTTTCTTATTTTCCCCACCAACTTGACCTTCTACTTTCACTTGCTCTATATATTAAATTTAACTACAGTATTTTTCACTACTTTTTAATATTCTCTTCCATGTTGTTAGAAAATCTTACCAGCTTTTAAAATGGCCCTTCCTTCAGTCACACAGTTTCATTTAACCTTTTTTCTTCACAAATCTATAATGCCTCTTTTCTTTTCTTTGCTACTTTTCTTTATCCTGCCCAGATTTTTTCATCTGATCACATTTCTCATCATTTACTTTATCATTTTTTTTTTTAGCTTATCATACTTCAATGTACTATTTTTTCCGATGTTCACATTCGTACTCTGCATGAACAAATCCCACAATTGGGCATCTTCATCTCTTACTTACACTTTCCTTTCCTGTTTCCCCCTCTCATTTGTCCCGCCTTTCAAACCAGCTATGTTAGAATAGGACTACCCTTCAAAAATATCTTCATTCCAGTAAAGCATTGTGGCATGTTCTGAAGTTGTTAAAAGTGCCGTAGGATATGGTCATATGATACTCAGATGATCGCCATTCATTCTGTTTGTTTTGCATTTTTTACCATTTCATTCTTCAAATTTTAATGCTCTCATTTACTCCTTAAAAATTGCCTCTTTGAAGGATTTTTTCTCCCATTTTATATTCCTCACTGATATCTCTACTTATTTTTCGTTTTTTGTCTCTTTATTGTTTGAATCCTGCTTCATTTCCCTTATTGTTGCCATAATGCTCTCATTATAACTTCCATTTATAGTTTTGAACCTCTCTGTTCTTATTTCTGACTGCAGTGACTATTCTTCCCCAATAGGTTGTTTACTTTATACTGATGTTTTGTACATTGTGCTCATGTTCTTTATTTACCTTCAGCATATCTTACATGTGTTCTTTACATCTGTGTATGTAACTACCTTCGGAGGAGGTTTTCCAGAATGACACCAGGCATGTTGCCCGGATTAGAGGGCAGTTAGCTGCAAGGTTGAGAACTATATTCTATACTCTGTATCTTCCCCTTTGCTCTATCTATTGTACTTGAGTTTGACTTGATTGTGTTTTTGTATAGCATACCTGAAGGGTCTCGACCTGAAACGTTGCCAATTCCTCCTCTCCATAGATGCTGCCTCACCCGCTGAGTTACTCCAGCATTTTGTGTCTACCTATAGCATATCTGATCTGTTTGGATAACAGGTAAATCAAAGCTTTGCTCTGTACTTCACTGTACTTCAATAAACTTAAACCTAAACCTAGAACCTAAAAAAAACCTTGTGAATGATTGGCTGCTTCTCTATCAGGTGCATAGAGGGAACTGGGTTTGGTGTCATCAGCTGTATTTGGTACATTGTTGAGAATTGTAGACGTGCTGCCTCACAGGGACAGAGACCCGGGTTTGAATCTGACCTCGGCTGCTATTTGTGTGGGTTTTGCATATTCTCCCTGTGTGACCGCGTGGGATTCCTCAGGGTGCTCCGGTTTCCTCCCACATCCCAAAGACGTGTGTGTTTATAGATTGATTGGCCTGTGTAACATATCCCCTACTGTGCAGGGAGTTGATGAGGAAGTGGAATAATATAGAACTAAAGTTTTAGTTTAGTTTAGTTTAGAGATACAGCGCGGAAATAGGCCCTTCGGCCCACTGAGTCCACACCGACCAGCGATCCACGCACATTAACACTATCCGACACACACTAGGAACAATTTACACATACACCAAACCAATTAACTCCACACCTGTATGTCTTTGGAGTGTGGGAGGAAACTGAAGATCTCGGAGAAAACCCACGCAGGTCACGGGGAGAACGTACAAACTCCGTACAGACAGCACCCGTAGTCAGGATTGAACATGGGTCTCTGGTGCTGCAAGCACTGTAAGGCAGCAACTCTACCACTGCGTCACCATGACCGCCGTAAAGTTAACAGTAGTCAGTATGGACCTGGGCTAAATTGCCTCTTTCCATGCTGTATCTCTAAACTAAACTAAAACTATACTAAGGAGAGGTTGGAAACACTTTCACTGTTTTCTCTGGAACGATGGAGGTTGTGGGAAGCATGTTGGTCGGCGTGGGCTTGTTGGGTCGAAGGGCCTGTATCCATGCAGTGTGACTTTATGACTCTATGACCCTATCAATGATATTACATGGTACCTATTGACTACAACCAGCTCCTCAATGCTCAGCTTGGTTACCAATGGAACAACATCTTCTGCCTTCATAGAACTCTAATCCAAACATGGACCAGCGTTCCTGAAGAGTGTTCTTACAGGCCTAACATTAAGGCATTATTTAATCATATAAAGAAACAAAGAATTCATACAAAACTAAATGCAATGATGATCAGTGGGAGATCTACCGATGGAGTCACATGTAGCATTAATAGGAAATTATGACGATGGCTAAAGGGATCAGGGGGTATGGAGAGAAGGCAGGTACAGGATACTGAGTTGGATGATCAGCCATAATCACATTGAATGGCAGTGCAGGCTCGAAGGGCCGAATGGCCTACTCCTGCACCTAATTTCTATGTTTCTATTAGGGCACAGAATGTACTCTGCACCGCCTAACTCAATTTTCACCCAAAGGTAGACACAAAATGCTGGAGTAACTCAGCGGATCAGGCAGCATCTCTGGAGAAAGGGAATGGGTGATGTTTTGGCTCGGAATCCTTCTTCAGACTGAAAGATAGAGAAGGCCAGAAAAAACCCAATGACCTCAGGAAGGGTGGAGTCCATAATGGCTCATCGTTGGTTGGGGAAGATGTGCTAACAACAGGGATATTCTCGTCGTCGTTAGCCATCGGCATCTTCTAGTGGCATGGGAAACACTATCTGGTTCTTGTTGACTCTTACTCGGGCTGGTTTGAAACGGACCTACTGTAAACAATTTCTTCTGAGACAGTGATCGAGAAGTTGCAGCATCACCTCTCCGTGCGTGGCTCCCAGCACGTATCCAGTCCGACAATGGCAGACAGTTCACCAGCCAAGCTTTCAAACACTTTGCTAAACGATGGGACTTTCAACACGTTCAACAAGTTTGGCAAAAACAGGAAAGCAGACTATTATCTAAATGGTGGCCGATTGGGAAAGGGGGAGATGCAGCGAGACCTGGGTGTCATGGTACACCAGTCATTGAAGGTAGGCACGCAGGTGCAGCAGGCAGTAAAGAAAGCGAATGGTATGTTGGCTTTCATAGCAAGAGGATTTGAGTATAGGAGCAGGGAGGTTCTACTGCAGTTGTACAGGGTCTTGGTGAGACCACACCTGGAGTATTGCGTGCAGTTTTGGTCTCCAAATCTGAGGAAGGACATTGTTGCCATAGAGGGAGTGCAGAGAAGGTTCACCAGACTGATTCCTGGGATGTCAGGACTGTCTTATGAAGAAAGACTGGATAGACTTGGTTTATACTCTCTAGAATTTAAGAGATTGAGAGGGGATCTTATAGAAACTTACAAAATTCTTAAGGGGTTGGACAGGCTAGATGCAGGAAGATTGTTCCCGATGTTGGGGAAGTCCAGGACAAGGGGTCACAGCTTAAGGATAAGGGGGAAATCCTTTAAAACCGAGATGAGGAGAACTTTTTTTCACACAGAGAGTGGTGAATCTCTGGAACTCTCTGCCACAGAGGGTAGTTGAGGCCAGTTCATTGGCTATATTTAAGAGGGAGTTAGATGTGGCCCTTGTGGCCAAGGGGATCAGAGGGTATGTAGAGAAGGCAGGTACGGGATACTGAGTTGGATGATCAGCAATGATCATATTGAATGGCGGTGCAGGCTCGAAGGGCCGAATGGCCTACTCCTGCACCTAATTTCTATGTTTCTATGTCTATGTTACCAGCTGTCCCGAGTTCCCGCCGTCCAACTGGCTCATCGAACGCGCCGTTCGGAATGAAAAACAACTCATGGAGCGATCATACCTTGCCAAATCAGACGTATACCTGGACCTGCTCAATCTAAGGAACATTGCACGGGATCCCTTACTAGTTTCTTTAGCCCAACGACTGATGTCTTGCCAAACCCGTGCTCCCTTGCCAGTCTCCCAGCAGCTGTTGCAGCCACAAGTTAGTTCCCCGCCTGCGTTTCAGAAATCACTACAATTTAAACGTGACCCACAGAAATGGTTCTTTGACAAGTCCAGCAAGCCACATAAACCTCTTGCACGTGGACAAGAGGTTTGTCTGCAAACTGACAAGGGCCATGCACGCCTGGGAAACATCCACGGCCCTGCCAAAGAACCACGATCATACCTGGTCGAAGTGGACGGAGTTATCTACAGACGTAACCGTCAACAAATTCTTCCAATGAAGGAACCGCGTCCAACGACTCCATATCCTGATACCCTGCGTCTCGTGCTCCCTCCCACAGTCAGTCCCGCACCCCCACCACCAACCGTCGCTCCTACCGCGGTCTCCCCGCATCGTTTGGCGCCTGGCTCGCCTATCTCGTCTCCCACCCTGCCTATCGGGTTGCCAGTTGTTTTCCCACTCCCCTCCCCGGGATCTTCTCCAGTGAAAGCAGGTGAGGCGGTCTCGTACTGCACACGGGCCGGACGGGTTTGCAGGCCACCCGTTAGATATGGCGATTTTGTGTAACTTTGCAAATGTATTCTTAACATTCTGCTTATATTGCTTAGCCACCGATGTTTCTTTTTTCCTACAAGAAGAGATGTAGATTGGCTATTTCATACTAGCCAATTATAGTGCTTGTTAATAGTAACCATATAACCATATAACAAATACAGCACGGAAACAGGCCATCTCGGCCCTACACGTCCGTGCCGAACAATTATTTTCCCTTAGTCCCACCTGCCTGCACTCATACCGTAACCCTCCATTCCCTTCTCATCCATATGCCTATCCAATTTATTTTTAAATGATACCAACAAACCTGCCTCCACCACTTCCACTGGAAGCTCATTCCACACCGCTACCACTCTCTGAGTAAAGAAGCTCCCCCTCATGTTACCCCTAAACTTCTGTCCCTTAATTCTGAAGTCATGTCCTCTTGTTTGAATCTTCCCTATTCTCAAAGGGAAAAGCTGATCCACATCAACTCTGTCTATCCCTCTCATCATTTTAAGGACCTCTATCAGGTCCCCCCTTAACCTTCTGCGCTCCAGAGAATAAAGACCTAACTTATTCAACCTTTCTCTGTAACTTAGTTGTTGAAACCCAGGCAACATTCTAGTAAATCTCCTCTGTACTCTCTCTATTTTATTGACATCCTTCCTATAATTGGGCGAACAAAATTGTACACCATACTCCAGATTTGGTCTCACCAATGCCTTGTACAATTTTAACATTACATCCCAGCTTCTATACTCAATGCTCTGATTTATAAAGGCTAGCATTCCAAAAGCTTTCTTTACCACCCTATCTATATGAGATTCCACCTTCAAGGAACTATGCACGGTTATTCCCAGATCCCTCTGTTCAACTGCATTCTTCAATTCCCTACCATTTACCATGTACGTCCTATTTTGATTTGTCCTGCCAAGGTGTAGCACCTCACATTTATCAGCATTAAACTCCATCTGCCATCTTTCAGCCCATTCTTCCAAATGGCCTAAATCACTCTGTAAACTTTGGAAATCCTCTTCATTATCCACAACACCCCCTGTCTTGGTATCATATGCATACTTACTAATCCAATTTACCACACCTTCATCCAGATCATTGATGTACATGACAAACAACAAAGGACCCAACACAGATCCCTGAGGCACCCCACTAGTCACCTGCCTCCAACCCGACAAACAGCCATCCACCATTACCCTCTGGCATCTCCCATTCAGCCACTGTTGAATCCATCTTGCTACTCCTGCATTTATACCCAACAGTTGAACCTTCTTAACCAACCTTCCATGAGGAACCTTGTCAAAGGCCTTACTAAAGTCCATATAGACAACATCCACTGCTTTACCCTCGTCAATTTCCCTAGTAACCTCTTCAAAAAATTCAAGAAGATTAGTCAAACATGACCTTCCAGGCACAAATCCATGTTGACTGTTCCTAATCAGACCCTGTTTATCCAGATGCTTATATATATTATCTCTAAGTATCTTTTCCATTAAATTGCCCACCACTGAAGTCTGAATTATAGACCTGAACTAACAGGTCTATAATTGTTAGGTTTATTCTTAGAACCCTTTTTAAACAATGGAACAACATGCGGAGTACGCCAATCCTCGGGGAACTACTCCCGTTTCTAATGACATTTTAAATATTTCTGTCATAGCCCTGGCTATTTCTACATTAACTTCCCTCAATGTCCTAGGGAATATCCTGTCAGGACCTGGAGACTTATCCACTTTTATGTTTTTCAAAAGTGTCAGTACTTCTTTTACTTTGAAACTCATAGTATCCATAGATACTCTACTAGTTTCCCTTACCTCACATAATTCAATATCCTTCTCCTTGGTGAATACCGAAGAAAAGAAATTGTTCAATATATCCCCCATCGCTTTTGGCTCTGCAGATAGCTGTCCACTCTGTCTGTCCAATGCATCAATTTTATCCCTCGTTATCCTTTTGCTATTAATATAGCTGTAGAAACCCTTTGGATTTACTTTCACCTTACTTGCCAAAGCAATCTCATATCTACTTTTAGCTTTTCTAATTTCTTTCTTAAGATTCTTTTTACATTCCTTATACTCCTCAAGCACCTCATTTACTTCATGCTGCCTATAATTATTGTAGATTTCCCTCTTTTTCCGAACATAGTAGCTCCGCCTAGTATGTGCTTTATAGTATCAAGAGCTCGCTTACGTTAGCTAGTAGCAGTGGCAGCTCGGAGCTGTAACGTCTGCAGATCCATGCTGTAAGTGATTTAATAAATATGTGTTGTATCTTAATGTGTGTTCGTGTCACATCGTTACATTGAATGTGTCATGTTTTGGGTTGAGACCCTTCTTAGAATGATTGTAGGGGGAGAAGAAAGCTGGAAGAGGGGAGAGGCAGGACAAAGTGTGGCAGGTAATAAGAGGACAGCGAGGAGGGGGGGGTGGTTGATAGGCAGAGGGTTGGAACAAAGTCCAGAGATAAGAACAGAAGGTGTGAGATAAGTTTGAAGGGTTGTGTATATGAAGCCAGATAGAGGTGATGCTGAAGAAATGTCCCGGCACAAAAGATACCCAATCCATGTTCTCCGGAGATGCTGCCTGACCCGTGGAGTTACTCCAGCACTGTGCCTTTTGTATGGGTAAATTGAATTGGCCACTGTGGAGTCCAATCTACCTCCGTGTGAGGATCATTTTTCCTTCCTCAATTGCAAACATCAGACATCATCAAAGTACACAACACTCATCTCTGTCCTATTGGATCAACATGTGCTATCAAAAACAAACTTCCAAGTAAAAATGAACACTGCAGGAAATCACATCCTAATACAAAGTAAACTATGTTCATTCGAACATCGAATAAATCAGTGGGAAAACTACCCTAACAATTTCTCCGCTGAATTTTGACCAATTTATCAATTTTTTTTGGGTCAACGTTTTGGGGGCGGCATGCTGACGCAGTGCTAGAGCCTTACAGTGCCAGAGAGCTGGGTTTGATCCTGACTACGGGTGCAGTCTGTGCAGAGTTTGTACGTTCTCCCCGTGACCGTGTTGGTTTTCCCTGGGTGCTCTGGTTTCCTCCCACACTCCAAAGATGCACATGTTTGTAGGTGAATTTGGCTTTGGTAAAAATCGTGACGGTAGCCAGTGAGAAAGCTCTAGCCCATTTGCTTTCTGTGGCCATGTAATTAAACAAACGTCGAAGAAATTTAGACAGAGGATACTATTGACTAAAATTGGATTGTACCCTTTTTAGGTACACAAAACATATGTTGCTCAATTATTGAAGAATATGGATCGCATTCAGGGAGATGTGATCAGTTTAACTTGACATCATGTTTCAGATTCAGATTCAGATTCAATTTTAATTGTCATTGTCAGTGTACAGTACAGAGACAACGAAATGCATTAGACAGTTTGTCTATGTTTGACAGAGACATTGTGGGCTGAAGGGCCTGTTCCTGCGCTGTCTGTTCTATGTTCTATGTTCTATGTTCTATGTTCTATGTTCTATGTCAGTCTGAAGAAGGGTCCCGACCTTAAACTTCGCCTATCCATGTTCTCCAGAGATGCTGCCTGACCCGCTGAGCTACTCCAGCACTTTATGTCATCAGGAGGGCGTCAATCCCAAGCACAAGGAGAGCATTGTTACAGTACCCCATGGCAGTCTCTCCTGTTGCTGCATTATGGCACCCACACAGAGAGTTCCTTCCCAGAGGAACTATGTTCTATGTTCTATGCTTGTAGCACTAACATCCACCTAGAACCAGTGAAATAAAGTGGCTAAATTGGGCAAAGTGGCTAAATTGGGCAAAGCTATATTAAAAATTGCACAAAGGCATATTTAGCACGCAGGTTCATGCTCTGAAATCGAAAAGCACTGCTGTTGGGAACTGCATGCAGGGCGCGTAACTGGTTCAACATTATGCGTCGGCCTCTGGGAAGGGGGTCAGTGAGTGAGGAACTCTCTGTGTGGGTGCCAGAATGCAGCAACAGGAGAGACTGCCATGGGGTACTGTAACAATGCTCTCCTTGTGCTTGGGATTGACTCCCTCCTGATGACATAAAGTGCTGGAGTAGCTCAGCGGGTCAGGCAGCATCTCTGGAGAACATGGATAGGCGAAGTTTAAGGTCGGGACCCTTCTTCAGACTGACATTTCAGGTCGAGACCCTTCTTCATTCTCGATCCGAGAAGTCAACCTATTCATGTTTTCCAGAGATGTTGCCTGACCTGCTGAGTTACTCCAGCACTTTGTGTCCTTTTGTGTACTAATCAGAATCTGCAGTTCTTTGTTTCTACCCCTCATCATTGAAGTCGCCTGATGTGGCCATTCATGGCAAGAGAGCTCACACCACTCAGAGCTAGAGGCAGATCAAAGGGCCATTGATTGCAGCGCGCAATTGATTTTTAGAAACTGTTGCAATCAGTGAAAGGATTGATTAACCACTGATTAATTCTCCACAATACTGACAACAGGGTTATGCTATGTGTGTGAAACATCGATGTGACAAGAGAGACCTTTTAGATGACATCTCATTCACAACCTTGCGTGATGTGCTCATGATTTTTATCCTTGGGTATTAATGAACAGCAAAGATCATGTGTTTCTACCGAAAGCTCCAATTTTTGTCGGATGCACAGAAATGTGAGCTGTGTGACCCATGAAACATCGTTCATACCAAAGAGAACTGAATTTTTGATTGGCACTAGGTGACCTGGAAATGATTGCTAGTGTGATCTGACGTGCAGACAACTGCTTTTATGTGCAATTTTCACACAAAAACACGTGCACAAAATAAGTCCAATTTCTAGGCATACATACTTAAAAGCACTGTAGCAAATTGAATTATGTGCGTGACTGTTCAGTGGAAGAACCCTTTAGATTTTTTGAGTGGTGGTATTGTTTAGAGAACATCTCTATGAAATTATTCAATCTAAAAATTGGATGTCACATGTTTAACACGTTCTACCAATTTGTACATTTTAAAACACTTGTTTTAAATCGAAGGTAGACACAAAATGCTGGAGTAACTCAACGGGTGAGGCAGCATCTCTGGAGAAGGAATGGGCGATGTTTCGGGCCGAGACCTTTCTTCAGACTGATGTCAGGGGAGGGGGTGGGACAAAGATAGAATGTAGGCGGAGACAGTAAGACTAGTGGGAGAACTGGGAAGGGGAAGGGGATGGAGAGAGAAAGCAAGAGCTATCTGAAGTTAGAGAAATCAACGTTCATACCGCTGGGGTGTAAACTACCCAAGCGAAATAAGAGGTGCTGTACCTCCAATTTGCACTGGGCCTCACTCTGACAGCGGAGGAGGCCCAGGACAGAAAGGTCAGATTGAGAATAGGAGGGGGAGTTGAAGTGCTGAGCCACCGGGAGATCGGTTAGGTTAAGACGGATTGAGCGGAGGTGTTCAGCGAAACGATCGCCGAGCCTGCGCTTGGTCTCGCTGATGTAGAGAAGTTGACACCTAGAACAGCAAATACAGTAGATGATGTTGGAGGAGGTGCAAGTGAACGTCTGCCTCACCTGGAAAGACTGTTTGGATCCTCAGATGGAGTCGAGGGGGGATGTAAAGGGACATGTATTGTATCTCCTGTGGTTGCAGGGGAAAGTACCCAGGGAGGGGGTGGTTTGGGTTGGAAGGGACAAGTTGACATGGGAGTTTTGGAGGGAATGGTCTCTTCGGAAAGCAGAAAGGGGTGGAGATGGGAAGATGTGGCCAGGAGTGGGGTCCCGTTGGAGGTGATGAAAATGTTGGAAGATTCTATGCTGTATACGACGGCTGATGGGGTGGATCATTAATATCTGTTACGTCAACCTAATCGACATAATCCTATCCTACAGACTTGATTCACATGTCTTTTGGGACACTAAAACCTTCTTGTAGTTTGTTGTTGGGGAAAGTCACAAAAAGAATAACTTCAATTGCAAGGTTCTTGGGATTTCAACGTTTGCACAAAAAAAATAATACTTTGGGTTGTAGTGTAGATTTATGCATGGATGTGTTAGGTTGTTATTTCTAGGTTGTCACCATGTGATCCGCCAGGTACAATCTTTGCAGGAAGCTTGTAGACAAACTGGTAGAGCTGCTGCTTCACGGCACCAAAGACCTGGTTTCGAACCTGACCTCGGCTGCTGTCTATGTTGAGTTTGCACATTCTCCCTGTGACTGTATGGATTGCCTCCGAGTGCTCCGATTTCCTCCTATGTCCTAAAGACGTGCGGATTTGTAGGTTAGTCTTATAGAAACTTACAAAAATCTTAAGGGGTTGGACAGGCTAGATGCAGGAAGATTGTTCCCGATGTTGGGGAAGTCCAGAACAAGGGGTCACAGTTTAAGGATAAAGGGGAAATCTTTTAGGACCGAGATGAGAAAAACATTTTTTACACAGAGAGTGATGAATCTCTAGAATTCTCTGCCACAGAATGTAGTTGAGGTCAGTTCATTGGCTATATTTAAGAGGGAGTTAGATGTGGCCCTTGTGGCTACTCAGTCTGAAGACGGGTCTCGACCCGAAATGTCACCTATTCCTCGTGTCCAGAAATGCCACCCGACCCGCTGCATTTTGTGTCTATCCTTTTATCTCTCAGCTTTGCTTTGGAGTAATGTACTCTCGGCTCGGGTAGATCTACCCCGGGTGGAGGGGGGAGAGAGGGGTGGAGGGGGGAAGAAGGGGTAGACGGGGGGGGGGGTGTGAGGGGGGTATGGAGAAGGGGGAGGTGGGTCGGTCCCTCACGGTCCCAGGGCAGCGCTCCCGCTCCTCCAGTCGCCGTGCTTCACGCATTCAGCCCCGGCTCCACCCCTCTCTCACCCCGGGGAGACGCAGTAAACGTTTACAAACCTTGGCCTCAGCTCACCCCCGTCCGCCCGGACCCCGGCATCCGCTCCTGCCGCCGGCCCTCTCCCTCCCTTCTCTCGTTCCCTTGCCTCCCTCCCTTCCCTTCTTCCCTTCCTCCCTTCTCTCCTTCCCTCCCTCCTTCCTCTCTCTCTTTTTCCTTCTTTCCTTCCGTCCCTCCCTTCTTTCTCTCCTTCCTCTCTCTCTTTTCCCTTCTCTACTTCTTTCTCTACTTCCCTCACTCCCTTCTCTCCTTCCTCCCTTCTCTCCCTCCCTCCCTTCCTTCTCTCCCTCCCTCCCTTCTCTCCTTCTCTCCCCACACACACACACATAACGCACAGCCAACTAACACACACATCACGCACAGACAACTAACACACACACAACCAAGACACACACACAGACAACTAAGTTTAGATAGGGTAGAAGCCCAAAGGGTAGGATGGGGCTGAAGCCCAAAATGTAGTGCCTGGACTGTATTTTCTCCAACAGTTATTGGTTTTCCAGGATCTAGTTATTTTTTTTTTCATGTCACAGTCACTAAAACAAGTGGTATTGTAACTATGTACTTTTCATAGGTGATCTACACATTTTGTTTGTTACTTGTAGGCTTACATGTATGCAATTTTATATTAAAATGTAGCTTAGATCTATTTGGTCCATTATCTTGCAGGCACTTTTTAAGCGCAAATTTTGATTACTTTCCTTTCTACCACAGAGATATGAAGTCTATATATTTCTATGACTCTACAGACCTTGGCTGGGAAGTTGGGGCTCACCAAAACTGATCCAAATTGGGCCCCGCACCTCCTAAGGCCAGTCCTGATTGAATCCATCTACACTTCATGCTGCCTCGGCAAGACCACCAGCATAATCAAGGACCAGTCTCACCCCAGTCACTCCCTCTTCTCCCCTCTCCCATCAGGCAAGAGGTATAGAAGTTTGAAAAAGCCTCCAGATTCAGGGACAAGTTTTTCCCAGATGTTAGCAGTCAACTAAGCCATCCTATCACCAACTAAAGAATGGTCCTGACCTCCCGATAAACTTTAGGAGACCTTCAAACTATCTTTAATTGGACTTCACTGGACTTTATCCTGCACTAAAAATTATACCCTATGTCCTGTATGTGTGCCCTCTGGACGCTGTGAGATTGTAACCATGTATCATCTTTTCACTGACTGGATAGCACGCAACAAAAAAGCTTTTTACTGTAACCTAGTGCATGTGACAATAATAAACTAAACTCAAGTAAAAGATGCGGTGGAGACCAGTTGTAACAGCTCTAACAGTAATAAATCTAGCTAGAAAGATGAATGTGACTGTAAGCCTGATGGCCAAGGTAGTTAAGGCAGTTGCGCCATTATGTGTGTGGTGACATGGCGTTTCAGTATGGAACATACAGTGGTTTAAGTGTTGGCTCTTTGAATTGCAAATTTTCAGAGGAAATTGGTTCAGTAAAACCTAGCTGCACTGTGACTAATTAAGAATTCTCAGACAAATGATGTGAAAATGATCTCTGCAGATGAATTTTCCTTGAATTTTGAGGTCAGTTGGAAGAATTGTACGCAAGGTTTCCTGGGATAGGGATATGAAGAGAGATTAAGTAGACTGAGGTCATAAGAGATGCAGGGATCTGGAGTAAAAAAGCAAATTGCTGGAAGATCTCAGTGGGTCGTGCAGGATTTGTGGAGAGAAAGGTCATGAGGTCATGTGATAGGAACAGAATCAGGCCATTAAGCCCAATAAGTCTACTGCCATTCAATCATGGCTGATCTACCTCTCCCTCCTAACCCCATTCTCCTGCCTTCTCCCCATAACCCCTGACATCTGCATTAATCAAGAATCTATCTATCTCTGCCTTAAAGTCATCCATTGACTTGGTTTCCACAGCCTTCTGTGGCAAAGAATTCCACAGATTCACCACTCTCTGACTAAAGGAATTTTCCTCAGCTCTTTCCTAAAGGAACGTCCTTTAATTCTGAGGCCATGACCTCTCGTCCTAGACTCTCCCACCAGTGGAAACATCGTCTCCTCATCCAATCTATCCAAGCCTTTCACTATTAGGTACGTTTCAAAGAGGTCCCTCCTCATTCATCTGAACACCTGCGAGTATAGGCCTAGTGCCGTCAAATGCTCATCATATGTTAACCCACTCATTCTTCAGATAATTCTTGTAAACCTCCTCCGGACCCTCTCCAGAGCCAGCACACCCTTCCTCAGGTATGGTACCCAAAATTGCTCACAAAACTCCAAATGCAGCCTGACCATTGCCTTACAAGAGCCTCAGCATTACATACCTGTTTTGTATTCTAGCTCTCTTAAAATAAATGGTCGATGTTTCGGCTTGAGACCAGCATCAGGACAATTAACCTACAAACGCACGTGTCTTTGAGATGTGGGAGGAAACCGGAGCACCCAGAGGAAACCCACACAATCACAAGGAGAATTGTACAAACTCCACACAAACAGCATCCAAGGACAGGATCGAACCTGGGACTCTGATGCTGAGGCAGCAGCTCTGTCACCCGGGCTATTCCAGTCATGTATGTCTGGCAGCTTTCAAATGGTGAGAAAGATAGATTTTGGAATGAGAACAATTAATATATGTATTACATTTCTTCTATAACTCTTAGAAATTTGTATTTTCCAATATTTATTAACTGCAGAAAAAGCATAAAAATACAAATTAGACAAGGAGTCTTAAGCACCACATTTGAAAGCTTTGATCCAGATATAAAAGTTTTCATCAAAGAAGAGTGGCGAAAAGTCAAAGTAGTAGACCATGGAGTTTGATTTTCCGCACTTGTCTTACTTTGCCTTATATCAAACAGCAGATAAGTAGAACAGATAGCTAACTAAATATCGAGAAGGCAGAGGCTGCTGTCCTTGTCTCCAGTCTCAAACCTAGTTTCCTAAACCCAGTCCGTCTCCAACATCTGTCTGATGCCCAGCCAGAGTGTTGTATTTTGTTTCCCCGTTTATCTGCTCCATCTCCAAAGCAGCTGGTTCCACCTCTGCAACATTTTTAACTCTAAAAATAAGAACACAAAATGCTGGAGTAAAGGGCCTGTCCCACTAACGTGACCTTTACAGGCGACTGCCAGCACACGTCATAGGTCGCCGAAATTTTCATGTTGAAAATTCAGGCGACCAGAAAGACGCTACGACTCTTTGGAAACCTCTCACGACCATAGGCTGTATGGTCATGAGAGGTCTCCCATGGTCGTGAGAAGCCACCCGCAACTTGTCACCAGGGATCGCCTGTATGGTTGTGAGAGATCTCCTATGGTCTTGAGAGGTCTCCAAATAGTTATAGCGTCTTTCTGGTAGCCGCTGAATTTTCAACGTTGAAAATTTTGGCGACTTATGACGGGTGCCGGCAGTCGCCTGTAAAGGTCGCGTAAGTGGGTCAGGCCCTTAACTCAGCGGGTCTGGCAGCATCCCTGGAGAACACGAATACGTGATTTTTTTGGGATGGAACATGTCTTCAGGTCCTGACCCAAAATGTCATCTCTCTGTGGTCTCCAGAGATGCTGCCTGGAGGAAACCCACTGTATACTCTGTCCTAATATTCAACTTCCCAAAGTGTGACACCTCACACTTGCTCGGGATAAACTCCATCTGCCATTTCTCCGCCCATTTCTATAATTCCTTCCCTGAAAACCATTAACCTGTCACTCCTTCAAAATAATCCTTGGCCTACTTCTACATTTCATACACACCACCACCAATCCCTTGAAACATCATCTTAACGTCAAATGGATGAACTAGAAGTACACCAAGCTTTCCGTTGGAGGACCAGATTGATGATCCACATCATGGGTGGCATGGTGGCGCAGCAGTAGAGTTTCTGCCTCACAGCCCCAGAGACCCGGGTTCGATCCTGATTACAGGTGCTGCCTGGACGGAGTTCGTACTTTCTCCCTGTGACCGAGTGGATTTTCTCTGAATGCAACAGTTTCCTCCCACATTCCAAAGACATACAACTTTGTAGGTTAATTGGCTTTGGTAAAATTGTAAATTGTCCCTAGTGTGTAGGATAGTGTTTGTGCACGGGGTGATCACTGGTCAGTGTGGACTCGGTGGGACAAAGGTCCTGTTTCTGCGCTGTATCTCTAAGCTAAACTAAACGAGTGTGAAGGTGCCATACATGAAACGATGTAAAACTAAGACACTGATATTTTACAATAACCCCATTATGAAGCCTCAAAATTTGGAATTTGTATCCAGCCTAATTTCAGCTTAGATTATGACAAATCAACAGGAAGCCAATAAAGTGGAAATATTGACGTGATTATACAATTCGATGGAAATCAGTTTTTAGGTTCCCCCAGCCTGTGAAATTCAATAGCTGGGTTGGGTCATAAGGAAAATAACATTTCATCAAAGATTTTAAAATATGTTCTGCTTTACAAATTAGCTTAAATATTTGTTACTAAAGCAGTGCAGGTTTCTGTACTCCTTAAACCTCCTTAAACCTTAAACGGTAGCTGCATCACTTCAAATAGTGGCAGACAAAACTCCTGATAACCACAACATTTTTATAGGGTGATTTCACGAAAGGTCACTGGAGCGTAGATCCGCACACACGTGACCGAAAATCTGAAGTGGAGTACATGCTATACATCCGGTACATGTTAGTGAATGGGAAAACACGCACTTTCCCACCCATTAAAAACATCGATAACGGCCAGTTTTTGAGCTGCAATTTACTGTACCAGTCGGGGTGACCGTGAGGCACAGCTACCTAGATTTACAGTCCAAAAAAAAGATAGAAACTAAGGTAAATTAAAGAGGGAGCTGAAGGTGCCAATCCAGCGGAAGTGAACAGCGGACATTTGCCGTGGAGATTTAAAGGTCCAAAGTATCGGGAATTATCGCGTTTGCTCGCTGAATTTCATCAAAAGTAAGGCATTATTGACTTTTTTAATCTTTATTCATTTGTTATATGAGAAGTTTTAAAAGTGAAAAATCCCTCAGTAAAATTGCAAAATCGCCCATGGTTCTCAGGTGGGTTTTAACATGCAAAATGAAAACGCTTCTGAAGCTTCGTTTACCATTTAAATAATGGTAAACTATCAATGCATTTTGAAATAAATTTTACTCAGATGCAAGCTAAGGAATGGGATAATTGTCAGCTGTCAGTTGGACAAAATTAGGACATTTTATTATTTGCCAAAATGTATGCCTGCACATTCACCCAAATTTATAAAATCTATAAAAACTTTTGCAGTCAATTTTTATGTTCCCTGCCAGTTTTCTTTCATAATCTATTTTTCCTTTCCTAATTAAGCCCTTTGTCCTCCTCTGCTGGTCTTTGAATTTCTCCCAGTCCTCCGGTATGCTGCTTTTTCTGGCTAATTTGTACGCATCATCCTTCGCTTTGATACTATCCCTGATTTCCCTTGTTATCCATGGATGTACTACCTTCCCTGATTTATTCTTTTGCCAAACTGGGATGAACAATTTTTGTAGTTCATCCATGCAGTCTTTAAATGTCTTCCATTGCATATCCACCGTCAACCCTTTTACAATTAATTGCCGGTCAATCTTGGCCAATTCACGTCTCATACCCTCAAAGTTACCTTTCTTTAAGTTCAGAACCATCGTTTCTGAATTAACAATGTCACTCTCCATCCTAATGAAGAACTCAACCATATTATGGTCACTCTTGCCCAAGGGGGCACGTACAACAAGATTGCTAACTAACCCTTCCTCATTACTCAGTACCCAGTCTAAAATAGCCTGCTCTCTCGTTGGTTCCTCTACATGTTGATTTAGATAACTATCCCGCATACATTCCAAGAAATCCTCTTCCTCAGCACCCCTGCCAATTTGATTCACCCAATCTATATGTAGATTGAAGTCACCCATTATAACCGTTTTGCCTTTGTCGCACGCATTTCTAATTTCCTATTTGATACCATCTCCAACTTCACTACTACTGTTAGGTGGCCTGTACACAACACCCACCAGCGTTTTCTGCCCCTTAGTGTTTTGCAGCTCTACCCATACCGATTCCACATCCTCCAAACTAATGTCCTTCCTTTCCATTGCATTAATCCCCTCTCTAATCAGTAACGCTACCCCACCTCCTTTTCCTTTCTGTCTATCCCTCCTGAATATTGAATATCCCTGGAAGTTCAGCTCCCAGCCTTGGTCACCCTGGAGCCATGTCTCCGTGATCCCAACTATATCATAGTCATTAATAGCTATCTGCACATTCAACTCATCCACCTTATTACGAATGCTTGAAATGTCTTATCTCATTGTTCCAAAGGAATGTGATACCATCACGACTTGTTCACGAATGGTTCACGACAGCAGCTTCTACTCAAATGTTATGGAGCTTAAAAAGTTACAATGAAGAGTAAAACATTCATGACTGGAAAATGGCATTTATTTCTTCTGTTTATTCACAAACAGAAAAAGTCAACTCCAAGTAAGGCATACTAAATACAATACAGAACTCTTTCAATGCCCTGTAATTGGAATGAGTACAGGGTGGCACAGTAGCGCAGCGGTAGAGTTGCTGCCTTACAACGCCAGAGACCCGGGTTGGACCGTGACTACGGGTGCTCTCTGTAGGAAGTTTGTACTTTCTCCCTGTGACCATGTGAAACTTCTCTGGGTGATATGGTTTTCTTCCACACTCCAAAGACGTAAAGGTTTGCAGGTTAATTGGCTTTAGTAACATAATAAAATTGTCCCTAGTTTGTAGGATAGTGTTAGTGTATGGAGATCGCTGTTCAGTGCGGACTTGGTGGGCCAAAGGGCCTGTTTCTGCACTGTATCTCCAAAGACTAAAGTCTAAAGCATGGCATAAGGTTACTACTTAAAATTTCACTGCAATAAATCAATAGAACTCTAGCGATCAATCACAATCAGTTTGGTAATGACACATAATGCATAACGTACTGATATGTGTTTGCATCGGAGGCAACCAATTAATAAAATATTGGCGGGGCACATATTTATTACAAACTATTCAACATCTAACTTACAAAAAGTCAACTGCACCTCCTGTAGATCAACTACCTTCCATATTCCTTTCATAAGATTGATCCATTATTGGTGTATTTTCCCTTTTGCACTCCCGAATACATGATCTGACTGGATAAGACGCCAAGTGTTTCACGGTTTCTTGGTATAAGTGACAATAATAAACCAATACCAATACATGAGGGTAGACATAAAATGCTGGAGTAACTCAGCAGGTTAGGTAGCATTTCAACCAAGATAGACACAAATTGCAGGAGTAACTTCAGAACCAGCTATATCACTTGCTGCAGCTTTGGCATTTTAGGCAGCAAGAGGAAAGTTATTTTTTTAATTGAAATCGTCCAGCAACTATTTAATCTGTTTAAATAATGCTGCATCATCGCTGAGTTACTCCAGTATCTTGTGTCTATCTTTGGTATAAACCAGCATCTGCAGTTACTTCCCACACCAATAAGTGAGGGATTGGTTGAAGAAGGTACTACTGGAAATGGCTTGGAATTCATCAAGATGGGTTCATATTAAGGACAAGGAGTTCAGTGGAGGATAGGGAATGGAATGAGTTGCTAGTGAGGAATCTTACCAGCAACTTGTTGGCATCTTTGACACTCTAACTAGCAACTTGGAGGCCACATGGTTGAGAAAACAGCAGTTGCAATAGAGCACACATTTGTCCTTTCGGTCCTAGGACCTAAACAAAAATAATGAAGTACATATTATGCATTTTATGCACATCATCACTTTTGTTACCTCTGAGTTGGCAGTGGTTGTAGAATGTCACGTTACCATAGAATGGAAACTGCCTTTAATACTTTTAGAGTTTAACAACTCAGGAAAAATAATCAGAGATTTTTCTTTCTTTGGACTTTAGACTTTAGACTTCAGAGATACGGCGCAGAAACAGTTCCTTTGGCCCGCCAAGTCTGCGCCGACCAGCGATCACCCTATACATTAGCACTGTCCTACACACTAGGAACAATTTACATTTTTTACAAAGCCAATTAACCTACAAACCTGTATGTCTTTGGAGTGTGGGAGGAAACCGGAGCAGCTGGAGAAAACCCATGCAGTCACAGGGAGTACGTACAAACTGTGCAGACAGCACCCATAGTAAGGATCGAACCTGATTCTCTGGCACTGTAAGACAGCAACTTTACCACTGCATCAGTGTGCCACCCCTTTCCTGGTGGTTTAGTGTAAGAACTGTGGAAGCATCAGAAAAATATATCAGTCTGAAGAAGGGTTTCGATCCGAAATGTCACCCATTTCTTCTCTCCAGAGATGCTGCCTGTCCCAGTGAGTTACTCCAGCATTTTGTGTCTACCTTCGATTTAAACCAGCATCTGCAGTTCTTTCCTACACAGAAAAATGTAGCTATTGGCTTTAATCCCACAAAATCAGTGAAAAATAGACATTTTCAAGCTTCAGAGTGAATCATTATAACTGTGTTTCACAGAAGAAATACAGATCATACGACTGCATTTCTAGCCTCTGGTAACAGCAGTACTCAAAGATAAACAAAGCAAAAGCTGTAAATCGAACAAATACTATCTTAAGTTCCGGGTTCTAAATAAACTGAGAGGATTACATTCATTCATTTTTTGTGGATACATGTACAGATGTGTTATGATCTAGAAAATGCCATTTTCATAACTTACTGCCAAAGGAGTTCAGTCCTCTGCAATAAAAGCATGATGTCACTGCTTTCATTAAAGATGAACAAGAAGCTTATTATCATGACATAGATGTACAGCACATTGATTCTTTCGTCTTATGGTTTCTCTTACACAAGATAGAATTCTGCTCATAGTCTATGTTTTAAAAATCAGTCTATTCTGACAACTCGTTTCACCATCCCTATAGGACACTTGTTTATTTTTTGCTCTTACACAAAAATAGTACCGTATAAGAGTTGACGTTTCGGGTCGAGACCCTTCTTCTCGACCCGAAACGTCATTCCTTCCCTTCAGAGATGCTGCCTGTCCTGCTTTTTGTGTCTTTCTTCGGTGTAAACCATCATCTGCAGTTCCTTCTTACACAGTAAAAGAGGTACTGGAAATTGGCCCTCCGGAAGTGACGGCACTGCCCAAGCAGCTGCTTCGACCGTCCCGGGCCGCGGAGTTTGAACCAGCCCGTTCGCGGAGCTCGGATGCGGCCGCTGGACTTACCATCACACGGCGGGGGGGCTCAACACCGGAAGCCTGGATCGCCTCAATGCAGAGGGAGACGAGGAGGGAAGAGACAAGGAATTTAAGACCATCACAGTGAGGAGGTGCCTGGTAGACTCATGTGGTGGATGTTAAACTGTGTTAAGTGTGTGTTTTGTTATTTTATTCTATGTTATGACTGCAAGGTATACAATTCCGTTCAGACTGAAATGTCTGAATGACAATAAAGGATACTTCTACTTCTTCTATGAGATCAAAAGTGAGAATGCTTCGTTGCTCAGCGGTTACGGCTGTAGTCATTGGGAGAGAAACAGGTAAATTTATTGCTAATATTCAAGTGTGCGAACAAAATACAGACAGTGTAGGGCTTGAAAGATCAGCATGCCTGAAGAAGGGTCCTGACCCGAAACATCACCTATACATAGAGAAAGAAGAAACTGCAGATGCTGGTTTATCGAAAAAAGACAGAAAGTGCTGGAGTAACTCAACGAATGGAAACAGGCCCTTCAGCCCAACTTGCCCACACCGACCACCATGCCCCATCTACACTAGTCCCACCTGGGAGGAGGAGCCATCCTGGGAAACGGCTGCTAACCTGCAGCTGTCCATTCAATTCACTTTTTTAAATTAGTTTTTAGTGAATTTTGTCCTAATTAAAAAAAGTGAATTGAATGGACAGCTGCAGGTTTTTGGGGAATTTGACTTCTTTATGTGGGGTGGAAGGGGGAAACTATTTTCTAGGTCCCTAACGGGTCGGTGAGGCAGCTTTTTCCCCGGGCTGCACCGTCGACCCGTCCTTGTGGCCTACCAGCGGGAGTGGAGCGGCGTTTTCCTGGCGGGGACCGCCCAGCATCTTCAGCTTCGGTGGCGGCACAGCGCTGGAGCGCTATTGCGGAGCGGGCGATGCCTTGCCTGGGTCGCCGCGCTGGGTCGCCGCGCTGAAGCTCCGGTATGCCGTGATCAACACCGTCGAGCTGCGGGACTGTGGAGCGGCCAGCCGTGGGCGGCGGCGCCGACTTTAACATCGGGAGCCTCGGAGCACCAACCGACGCGGCCCTGTCGGCTTCGGAATGCCACGGACTCTGGTAGGGAATCGGCCGTTCCCGCCGTCCCAGCCACTGTGAGGACTCTCCCGACGCCGGAGCAACACCACCCGGCGAGAACGGCCAGGAACATCGGGCCTCCATAGAGGCAACTGTGGGGGCCTCAATAGGCCTGACTATGGGAGAACTGGGGATGGGGACTGGACATTATGCCTTCCCCCACAGTGGTAACCATTGTGGGGGGATGTTTTTTTGTGTGTAAATGATTATTTTATTCTGTGTCCAAGATGGCTGTCGGAAGGGAGAGTGGACGCTGGCGAGCTTTAGCTGCCGCTGCTCTCTCTTCATATTGTGTTTTTGATTTTTGTCTTTGGATTAAATTCTGTCTTTAATTTGTGTACAGGTGATGTCTTTACTATTTATTTCATTCCGCTTACATGTTTTTACTCTATTTGCTAAATTTTGTAAGGTGTCCTTGAGACTCTTGAAAGGCGCCCATAAATAAAATTTATTATTATTATTACCTGCTGTCCTTTGACCCGGGCGTTTCTGTCAGGCAGCATCCCCTGGTGAACATTTGAAGAAGGGTCGCAATCCAAAACGTCACCTATCCATGTTCTCCAGAGATGCTGCCTGACAGACCCGTAAGTTACTCCAGCACTTTCTGCCTTTTTTTTGTAAACCAGCATTTGCAGTTCCTTGTGTCTCCAGAATGCTTTAATGCTTTGGGTAAAACATATTGGAGAACTAAGTCCATACCTGTGCAGCTCTTGAGGCGTATAACGAAGATGACATCCAGGGATCTTTATCTGACGGACCAGATGTCTCTATATGTTCCAGGTAAGACCTTCTAGTTTCTCAGCCGCATACACTAATCCGGTGTCAAAGAATGTCTTATGGCATCTTAATACTCCATGGGTTTGTATCTCCAACCCAGTCACACCGTGTGCAGCAACTATTCCACGTGAGAACGTTGCTTTCAGATTTGCTTTCCATGGCTGAACACGTTGTGTCCACCACTGCCCAGATTCTTACTTGGACTGGTTGCAAAATTACTTTGGGTCCAAGTTCACAAAAGAATGTTCACTGTACCTTGCTACACATATTAATAAAGGAACCATTGAACCGTTGAACACCAAAGACAGGGCAATTTGTGATGTAGAACTCAACACCACAAATTCTTTCTACCATAAGTACAGTTCAAGACTATGATGAAATATCCTCTAATTAGTTGAATGAATATCACGCCAGTGACATTTGGGAGTTTATCACATCCGAGACAAATAGCTTGTGGGCACATGGACACTTAATTTAGTATTATGAATATCTGCTAGTATATCCGTTTCAGTTGCAAAATGTACAGCAACTACATGGCAATTTATTTTGGCAAAGCTGGAATACTTATTATGACCTTTACCACCAACAAGGTAAAGATAGCAAGCATCGTGTATAAAAGTGAACTTTATTAAGAGAATGTTGGGGACCTGGAATGGTGGTGAATGCAGGTACAATAGTGAGATTCAAGATTGGCACATGGATATGCAGGGAATGGAGGGATATGGATCATGGGCAGGCACAGGAGATTAGTTTAGCCAGGCATCATGTTCAGCACGGACATTGTGAGCTGAAGGGCCTGTTCTTGTGCTGTACTGTTCTATTTTTGTATGCTCCATGTACTATACTCTAACCCAAGTTAGATTGTGAGTAAAGATGGATTGTTCCAGAAGGAAAATCCAGGGACAGAATTAGTAGTAATTGGGCTTTTCCTGATGGCCAATCTGGCATAATTGATGATAGTCTTTAGATCCAAGAACAAAATGTGGATTACAGCGCCAGAGGCCAGGTTCGATCCTGACTACGGGTGCAGTCTGTACGAAGTTTGTACATTCTCGCTGTGACCGCATAGGTTTTCTCCAGGTGCTTCAGTTTACTCCCACACTCCAAAGATGCACAGGTTTGTAGGTTAATTGGCTTTGGTAAGTTGTAAAATTGCCCCTAGTGTGCAGTGCGAGTGTACGGGGTGATTGCTGATCAGCACGGATTCGATGGGCCAAAGGGCCTGTTTCTCTGCTGTACCTCTAAAGTATGAAGTCTAAAGTCTAAAGGAGCAGACATTGGGCAAATGGTTCAGGCACTTTTGTGTGCCATTGACATTAATACACACAATTTATTTCTGGTCTCAGTAACACTCTAATTATATCTCAAGCCGCAGATCGCAATTTTCCTCTCTTGGAAGCTTAAAATGGAGCTTCTCAGTGCAACCTACTACCTTTGTCGACCAGTTACAAAGAAACTGGTAGCACATTGTAGCTCCAACCAGTGCTCAGGATATTTGAAACCCCATCACTGATTCTACCCTTTGTGTGCTGTGCACATCCTAGTTACACGTTGTCATCTCAGCCTCATTGACCACCCTGGAGTTTATCCTGGCACGGAGCACTCACAGAGCACGACCTTTCATGGCAGGTGACAATCTGTGGTTCTCCACCTGTATTTTCAGGCGGCACACAGTGGCGCAGTAGTAGAGTTGCTGCCTTATAGAGAGCCAGAGACCTAGGTTCAATCCCGACCTTGGGTGCTGTCTGTATGGAGTTTATATGTTTACCCTGTGACTGCGTGGGTTTTCTTCTGATGCTCCAGTTACCTCCCACATCCTCATGATGTGATGTTTGGTGGACTGTGTGGAAGCCGCATTCCTCCAGCGAAGACTGCGCAGAACCTGACCAAAACCCAAGCAGTCGGACACCCCGGTGCCGAATTGTGTGGATACTGGAGTGCCTGATTTTGACGAAGTTCCGCCAGACAAACTCCCCGCCTATCTGCCTGTAGCCCTTCGTCGATTGACATGTTGCAATCATGGTATTCCCCCAAGGCGACTCATTCAAGAATAGAGATGTGCAAACAGGAAATGGGGAGTGTGATGTTTGTGTGGGGTGGGAGGACCCATTGCTAGCTGGTGCCAGGAAGTCTATGTCCCAGATCAGTACCTCACATAAAGAAGGTCTATGTATCTTTGCAATTTATGTATTTTGCAATTGTTAGTAAGTATGAGAATCTTGCAGAGGAACTCCAAGGTATTGTAATTGCATGAGTTTGATTGGATTGCTGCAAAGGAATTGTAAATAATGTAAATAATGTTGCAAGACAGTTACCTTGCTGTTTGTTGATTAGCCAGAGTGTTAAGCACTGGCAGAATTGTTTTGTGTTCCAGGGTAAATGTTGCATTATTCAGTGAACCTGACATCCTTCCAGAAGCTTCTGTAAGAAACATTGTTTAAGACTCTCTGTAATTGGGTTGGGAAACTGTCAATACAGTATTGATGTAATTGATATGTATGATTGAATTGTTTGCGGAACCACCCCTATGTAGTTTGGCCCCTCAAGGTTTGTGGACCTATAAAAGGTAACACCATTTTAGATCGGTGTTGATCATCTGGAAGGGCACTTGGGAGCTTTTGGGTAGTGTCTGCTTGCACGAGGCTGAAGGGCTGAAGGATCGAACCTATGGTGGTTTAGGTATTGTATAGGGGAATTTGTGCGTGTTCTAAAAATAAAGTTTAGTTGGTCCAGTGCTTGAGTCAGTGTTTTTACTGAACTAGACTAGGGGGGTAAGCTTTAGGAGCGTATTTATATGTTCATTAATAAAATAGACACACTCAGGCAAATAGAACACCTTTCCGTTAAAAGTAAATAGTTCCTTTTTTTTTGTTCTTGAAATAATTTATAGTCTAGTTCTACTAAGGCCATAGATTCCTGGAATGTTTCAATATAAATATATTTCTATATATCTGCATTATCTTATTGTGTAAAGTAAATTACAAGGTGCAATACATTGACAAATAACTAAATATAGATATTTAAAGTGACTTTCAGAATATTTAACTCCTGACTTTTAACTTCTTTCTAAACAATGAGAAAGCTGTTCACAGTTCACACCCTTTTATACACTGTTTGTTCAATGGTTTCAAATCAAAGAGTCATGCTCTGAGAAAACTGATCACACTTCATAGTGGAATTTTAAAGAAAGTTACTTCATTAGGGCTGGAGTTTAGCTACATATGAAGCTCAGAAACAGATTTACCTAAATAAATAACTGGTGATAGAACCATTTAAAGGAATTCAGATCTGTAGATAGATGAGATCACACAAAGTGCTGGAGTTACTAAGTGGTCAGGCAGCATCTCTGGAGAACATGAATAGTTGAGTGTTCAGCTTGAGATTCTTCTTCAGGCTGATCAGTCTGAAGAAAGAGGTCAATCCTAACCATCACCATATTCCCCAAAGATGCTGCTTGACCCGCTGAGTTATTCCAGCACTTTGTGTCTTCTTTTGCAACCAGCATCTGCAGTTCCTTTGGTAGGAAGGAACTGCAGATGCTGATTTACACTGCAGATAAACACAAAATGCTGGAGTAACTCAGCAGGTCAGGCTGCATCTCTAGAGAAAAGGAATAGGTGACATTTTGGTTTGAGACTCTTCTTCAGACTGAGGGTCAAGGGAGAGGGAGAGGAATGTAAAGGTAAATAGATGGTATGGTAACTATTAGTACAAAAATGTTCACACAATTAAGAAGACCCGAAATGTTGCCTATTCCTTCACTCAATAGATGCTGCCTCACCCTCTGAGTTTCTCCAGCATTTTTGTCTACCTTCAATTTTCCAGCATCTGCAGTTTCTTCTTAAACACAATTAATCATAATAACTTTATTTGTTTTACCCTGAAACGTATTATTTTATTTTCAAATCGGTGTCCCTACCTACATTTGTTCAGGGTGGATTATGGCAATATAAACAGGAACTTTTTATCTTTAAATACAGAAAACTTTTAGTATGAGGCAAATAAATTGATTTAATTTTGCCTGTATATATTTAGTCCCAATGTGCACTCTCCTTCCTTTGTACATGGAAAGGGTACAGATTTCAGCTGATCAATGATAGTTCTCCACAGTAAACTAGAGAAGCACAAATGTCAAGGTCAATGCACTATTACCATCAGCACAAATTGCAGACAATAATATTATCATATGAGTTGCCAACTCAATTTAGATTTATTCTTTAGGAGTTTATTAGTTAATGTCCAAAGGACATAGGTTCAATTTTATTAGGAATCTGAGGGGTAACTTTTTCACACAGAGGGTGGTGGATGTATGGAACAGCTTCCAGAAGAGGTAGTTGAGGCTGGGACTATCCCATTGTTTATGAAACAGTTGGACAGGTACATGGATAGGACAGGTTTGGAGAGTTTGTTTGCAGGCAAGTGGGACTAGGGTAGCTGGGACATTGTTGGCCGGCGTAGGCAAGTTGGGTCGATCGGCCTGTTTCCACAATATGACTATGACTATAACGTCCCAATGATGGAAACATAAAACTAATTTTCTTGCAGGGGTGATATCCTGGAACTGTTAATATAGTCATTTGATGTTTAATAGTAAGGAATACATGTCAATTGTGTATTATGTTGGTGGGGGGGTTTGTCATTGTTTATTGTGTAAATATCATTGTAAATAATTGATTCGATTAAATTTTGATTTTTAAAAATCTAATTTTCTCAATTCTGATAAGGTGAATGAAAACGTAAAATACTAAAATACTTGGAAAATAAAATTACGCAGCATTTATTTTTTGCTTCCCAAGTATCTGCATGTGGCTTGAATCATGAACTAATCAGCTATCAAGGAGTGATATTCTATTGCAATTTAACCAATCATTCTATTGGAAGGCAGGACCCCTCAATTAATTTCTGCATAATTTTACACTGTGCTTGTGGTTCAAACTTCGGAAAGCTAGGAGATGGAGTTTGCCTGTGCCATTTGCAGTTGGCAAGAGTGTTGGCAATGTTTAAAAAATAAATTCTGAATTGAGTTAATTAGTAGGTCCAGCAAATCATATGAACAATTCATATGAACAATGCCACAGAGCGGCACAGTGGCGCAGCGGAAGAGCTGCTGCCTTACAGTGCCAGTGACCTGGGTTCTATCCTGACCACAGATGCTATCTGAACAGAGTTTGTATGTTCTTCCGGTGACCCGCGTAGGTTTTCTCTGCGTGCTCTGGTTTCCTCCTGCATTGCAAACACATATAGGTATGTAGGCTAATTGGCTTGGAATAATTGTAAATTGTCCCTGTTGTGCATAGGATAGTGTTAGTGTGCGGGGATTGCTGGTCGATGCGGACTCGTTGGGCTGGTGGGCCTGTTACCGCACTGTATCTCTAAACTAAAATAAAGTAAATTTTAAAATCGGAATCACACCATATTTGATTTGTACACTGTACAGTTTCTATCTACAGCTGTTCTGAAGCTGTAATTCCAGATGTTGAACATTGTCTCTAGAATGTTGCACTATAATGGTGAGAACTATATTCTGCACTATGTATCTTCCCCTTTGCTCTACCTATTGTACTTGAGTTTGGCTGATTGCATGTATGTATAGTATCATTTGATTTAATTGGATAGCATGCATCACAAGCTTTTCACTGTAACTCGGTGCAAATCACAATAATAAACCTAAACCTAAAGCTATGGCTTTTCACTAAAAGCTGGAGTAACTGGAGTGAAGTTTCGGGTCATTAAACGTTATCCATTCCTTCTCTCCAGAGATGTTGCTTGTCCCACTGAGTTACTCCAGCTTTTTGTGTCTATCGGTTTAAACCAGCATCTGCAAATCCTTCTAAAACATTATGTCTTTTCACACCACCCTATAAATGTTAGTGTCACTGTGACACATGTTTCTTTGTGGCAATAAGGAAGGACAAAAACCTAGATCATTAGAGCTTTAAAGGATAAATAAACTCTAACTACAATTAAAATTAAATTGAAAATATACGACTATATGGATTTAATTTTTAATCTAAATATGCCTGGAAATTAGAAATCCCCTTTATTTAGATGTTAAACAGATGCTGTACCAATACTAATGTGGATAATTGTGAGGTTATTGAGTATATGCGATCGAGTTGTGTCATCTATCACCTATCCATGTTCTCCAGAGATGTAGCCTCACCTGATGAGTTACTCCAACACTTTGTGTCTTTTTTTGTAAACAAGCATCTGCAGTTCCTTGTTTCCACAACTTGGTCTGCTCATCTACAAAGCACTGCACTGGAAGCCGTACTTAACATCTCTGAAGTGTCTACATCAAGCACTCGTGACTCCAGAGAATCTGCCCTTCACGTAGGCCTTATGTACATTTGGTCGGGAATCCTCCTCTATAATTGTTACAATAACATAGTTATCACCATAAGTTTGAACGCGTTGCTGTACAACATTTACGTTGACTTTTAACAATTCGAAATAATAAAAGTAATTGGTAAAATAAGGTGAAGAGGTTGTGGTGAGGTGTTTAAGGCAGGGTGCTCAATGAGAGACAGTGGGTGAGTGAGGCTGACTCTGAGAGACGCATGGAGTGAGGCTGGCGCACTGGTGAGTAAGGCACATGGTACAGCACTCGTGAGTAAGGCAAGGCAGCGCCTTTACCACCTCAGGCAATTGAGGAAATTCATAGTGTCTCTGAGGATCCTCCAGTGCTTCTACTCAGCGGCGGTGGAAAGCATCTTGTATGGGAACATCACAATTTGGTTTGGGAACTGCTCTGCCCAGGACAAGAAGGCTCTGCAGAGAGTAGTACGTTCGGGCGAACGCACTATGGGAACTACACTTGCCCCCCTGCAGGAACTATACATCAGAAGGTGCAAATCCAGAGCCAATAAGATCATGGGGGACCCCTTCCATCCCAGCAACAGACTGTTCCAGCTGCTACGGTCAGGCAAACGCCTCCGTTGCCATGCTGTGAAAACGGAGAGGATGAGAAGGAGTTTCTTCCCAGAGGCCATTAGGACTGTAAACTCCTATCTCACCAGGAACTAACTTACTGTACCAATTTACTGTTGTGTGGTGTCTTTTTTAAATTGCTGTTTTTTTATTGTGAATATGTGATTCTGTTCCATTCTGATTTGTAGTTTTGTTTTGCACAATCCGCAAGCATTGCCACTTTTCATTTCACTGCACATCTCGTATGTGTATGTGACGAATAAACTTGACTTGACTTGTCTTGACTTGGGTCAGTGAGTTTTGTTTAGTTTATCGTCACGTACCGAGTTACAGTGAAAGTTTTTTTTGCTGCCTGCTCTCCAGTCAGCGGAAAGACTATAGATCATTACAATCAAGCTGTCCACAGTGTACAGACACATGATAAAGGGAATAACAGTGCAAGATAAAGTCCAATAAAATCTATTCAAAGACATTCCGAAGGTCTCCAATGATGTAGATCGTAGCTCAGGACCGCTCTTTAGTTAGTGATAGAATGATGATAGTGATACTGGGAGTGAGAGACATTTAGTGCGGCTGGGAAAGAGGGGCATGGGGCATGAGGCTGGGAGTGAGAGCATCTTTGAAGAACATGAATAGGCGACACTTTGGTTCGGGTCCCTTATTTCTACTTCCTGACCCGAAGCGTCACCTATTTTGAGTATAGGAGCAGGGAGGTTCTACTGCAGTTGTACAGGGTCTCGGTGAGACCACACCTGGAGTATTGCGTACAGTTTTGGTCTCCTAACCTGAAGAAGGACATTCTTGCCATAGAGGGAGTACAGAGAAGGTTCACCAGACTTATTCCTGGGATGTCAGGACTTTCATATGAAGAAAGACTGGATAGACTCGGCTTGTACTCGCTAGAATTTAGAAGATTGAGGGGGGATCTTATAGAAACTTACAAAATTCTTAAGGGGTTGGACAGGTTAGATGCAGGAAGATTGTTCCTGATGTTGGTGAAGTCCAGAACAAGGGGTCACAGTTTAAGGATAAGGGGGAAATCTTTTAGGACTGAGATGAGAAAAACATTTTTCACACAGAGAGTGGTGAATCTCTGGAATTCTCTGCCACAGAAGGTAGTTGAGGCCAGTTCATTGGCTATATTTAAGAGGGAGTTAGGTGCGGCCCTTGTGGCTAAAGGGATCAGGGGGTATGGAGAGAAGGCAGGTACAGGATACTGAGTTGGATGATCAGCCATGATCATATTGAATGGTGATGCAGGCTTGAAGGGCCGAATGGCCTACTCCTGCACCTATTTTCTATGTTTCTATGTTTCTATCCATGTTCTCCAGAGATGTTGCCTGACCAACTGAGTTGCTACGCACTGGATCTTTCTTCTTCCAGCTGCATTGATATGCAGCAACATTCCATACTCAACATCACTGTCGTGTCTGTGGTATGTTTGGTATTGACACGAGTACTATGACTCCAACTAGACAGGACAGAATATCTATTATTGAAGGCAGCCATACCAAAATGGAACAGAAATGTCTGGTATGACAATGCAGTTATCTTATACCCTGTGGTGCACTCTGTGCTTTAAGGCACTGTTACAGTCATGCAAATTGCACTGAAAGCATTTAAAAGCAGAGATGAGGAAATTAGAGAGGAGACCTTGCTGAAATTGGCTAGCTGATGAGTGGCTGTTCTACGAGCTTACGCTGAACTTGTTGCAACAGTATCAAAGACAGAGGATAAAAGGGGAATGAAAGGCAAAATAACAGATGCCTAGAAGTTCAGGACTACACTTAAGTGAAGATGTTCATCAACGTGGTTATCTGCCCTATAGTTGGTGTCTACAATGTAAAGACCACATTGTTACCAGTGAATACAAAAAGTAACTGAGTGAATACGTCAAGGCAACTGAACCATCCCATTACCAACTAGAGACTGGTCCTGACCTACCATTTACCTCATTGGAGACCCTCGGAATATCTTTTAGTTTAGTTTAGTTTAGTTTAGAAATACAGCAGAAACAGGCCCTTTGGCCCACCGGGTACGCTCCAACCAGAGATCCCTCCATACACTAGCACATACTTGGGACAATTTACAATTCTTGCTGAAGCAAATTAACTTACAAACCTGTATGTCTTTGGAGTGCGGTAGTAAACCAGAGTACCCAGAGAAACCCACGCGTACAAACTCTGTGGTCCCATAGTCAGGATCAAACCAGGTCACTGTGAGGCAGCAACTCTACTGCTGCACCACTGTGGGACTGTCACATGTTGATAGAATCGAGCGGCTGGGCTTGTATACATTGGAATTTAGAAGGATGAGAGGGGTTGTTATTGAAACATATAAGATTATTAAGGGTTTGGACACGTTAGAGGCAGGAAACATGTTCCCGATGTTGGGGGAGTCCAGAACCAGGGGCCACAGTTTAAGAACAAGGGGTAAGAGATTTAGAACGGAGATGAGGACATACTTTTTCACACAGAGAGTTGTGAGTCGTGGAGGCCGATTCTCTGGATGCCATGAAGAGAGAGTTAGATACTCTTAAAGATAGCGGAGTCAAGGGATATAGGGAGAAGGCAGGAACAGGGTACTGATTGCGGATGATCAGCCATGATCACATTGAATAGCGGTGCTGGCTCGAAGGGCCAAATGGCCTTCTCCTACACCTACAGTCTATTGTCTATTGTGCCACCTTTTTATCAGTCTTTACTGGACATTATCTTGCACTAGGGTAGACAAAAATGCTGGAGAAACTCAGCGGGTGAGGCAGCATCTGTGGAGCGAAGGAAATAGGCAATGTTTCGGGTCGAAACCCTTCTTCAAACTGATGTGAGGGTGGGTGGGGTGGGAAGAAGAAAGGAGGAGGTGGAGCCAGTGGGCTGAGGGAGAGCTGAGAAGGGGAGGAGAAAGTAGAGACTACCTGGAATTAGAAAAGCCAAAGCGGAGGTGTTCGGCGAAGCGATCGACAAGCCTACGCTTGGTCTCACCGATGTAGAGCAGCTGACATGCACCTTGCACTAATTGTTTTTCCCTTATCCTGTACCTGTACAACCATGGACGGCTTGATTGTAATCATGTATCGTCTTTTGCTGACTGGATAATACACAACAAAAAAGCTTTTCACTGTACCTCAGTACACATGACCATATTAAACTAAAATAAACGTCAAGTGTACATAAATAATTGCTTCATGTGGACTGTCTTATGAAGAAAGACTGGATAGACTTGGTTTATACTCTCTAGAATTTAGGAGATTGAGAGGGGATCTTATAGAAACTTACAAAATTCTTAACGGGTTGGACAGGCTAGATGCAGGAAGATTGTTCCCGATGTTGGGGAAGTCCAGGACAAGGGGTCACAGCTTAAGGATAAGGGGGAAATCCTTTAAAACCGAGATGAGAAGAACTTTTTTCACACAGAGTGGTGAATCTCTGGAACTCTCTGCCAGAGAGGGTAGTTGAGGCCAGTTCATTGGCTATATTTAAGAGGGAGTTAGATGTGGCCCTTGTGGCTAAGGGGATCAGAGGGTATGGAGAGAAGGCAGGTACGGGATACTGAGTTGGATGATCAGCCATGATCATATTGAATGGCGGTGCAGGCTCGAAGGGCCGAATGGCCTACTCCTGCACCTAATTTCTATGTTTCTATGTTTCTATGTTTAGTGAGGTGGAGGTAAAATGGAAGGCATTGAATCTCCTGTAGTTGCATGGGAAGGTGCAGAGAAGAGAAAATTGGTATTATTTATGTTTCGCTCAAGCTGCATGGGATGTATTTATTTAGAACTTAGCGACTTTGCAAAGAATGGAAACAGCTGTGAATTGCAGCTTGTTCACTGAGAATATTCATCTCTTCCAGATCTCCCAACTGTATATCTGAGCTGCCGCAATCACATAATAATCTAAATGTTGAATACATGGATCATACTTCAAAAAACTATATCTTCACTCCCCTCTGCAACACTGAATCCCTTAGCACCTTCTCAGATTGGAAGAATTAATTGAGTAGCTGTTCAAGGATATTAACCAAAACTGAGGCAATTAAAAGGTTCCTGTTGCCATTTGCTCATTCACATGACCATAATTCTTGCAAGTTTCAACAGTTCCTAGATCGTTTTATTTTAATTCACAACCACTGTTTCATCTATCTTCACTCTCTTTCCACCTGTGTAATTAGTTCTCAAATTACCTTATGAGCCTGACATTCAACAAGTTATAGTCTATTGATAAACACCCAGCTTTGAGGAGAAATCTATCTTGTTTGTCTGTATCTTCCAACAATTTTTTCTCCCTTTTCCTATGCAGGATGATGTTCCAGAGTTTTGATTCCATAGTGAATTGATTTGTTGTAAGAGGGTATATCCACAATCTTCAAAAGAGGTATTCTTCATTTTCACAAGAAAACCTAAAAGCCCTGTCCCACGGTACGAGTTCATTCCAAGAGTTCTCCCGAGTTTGCCCTGATTCGAACTCGGAGATTTACGGTAATGGCCACTCGTCGGTACTCGAGGCTCTCGTGGACATTTTTCAACATGTTGAAAAATCTTCACGAGTCTTCCCGTGCTTACCTGCCATTAGCGAATCATCCAGAGTACCAGCCGTTAGCGTTACGAGCCACTAAGAGACATCCCCGAGCGCCAACGTACCCACTACGTTCATTCTCCGTGCTTACCACGAGTTTGATTTTTTTTTAACTCGGGAAAGCTCTTGGAATGAACTCGTACTGTGGGACAGGGCTATTACCATTCTTGGTCCTGCTAATAACAGCATAAGCTTAGCAATGCAATAATATATAAGCAATTGTGCACCTACCTCTTGTTCCCTGCCATCTCTACTTTCAGTCTGAAGAAGGGTTTCTGACCCGAAACATCACCCATCCTTTTTCTCCAGAAATGCTGCCTGACCCTTTCTTTAAGTTGCAACGTTTTTACTTTTTTGTCATTGTTACCACTATGAGTGAATTTATATTTAGATATGACTTATAATGCATTTTAACTGTATTTCTTTGTTTTACACACCCAGATTGTAAGACAAGGGAGGACAAAATTAAGGCAAGATATCTTAAAAATAATTATGGTACAAAAAAGTTTATTAGGTAACACATTTGTAAACATTTGAGGTAAAGTAACATTTACATCAATTTGCTCTTACAGAGTAGAATACAAAGGCACTTCTTTAAAGACAGCACTTAGAACAGCTTTGTTGCTTTCGCTCCAAATCATTAAATGTCCCTGACTGCCCAGCAAGTTCTTTACCTCTAGTGAGAACTGATATTTGGTAAATAATAGGTTTCATGGGCAACAAGCAGGCTTTGAAGCCTGTAAGCAAGACTGGCTGTTAACAAGGCATGGTATGAAGCAACAGATATTGAATTAAGAAACCTAATCAGTTTGATTCAAATCCCATGTATAAAATAATTTATCTCGCTTAATATCGTCTTTTGGTCAAGTACATCTTTTTATAACTAATTACCAAATATGGTACATAGCTCTCATTGCCATGGTAATATATTACAAAGCGAATTACTCTGTTACTATAGCTATGTAGTCCTCCTAATCAGTAAAAATAAAGTGTATACAGTAACAACCTAAATAACTTCCATTTGTATGCTGTACTGCCTTTTTTGTAAGAGCTCTAATTTTGTATTAAGACATTACATTTGGGATTTGCTGCATAAGACCAGGCCCATTTTCTTAGAATTTGCTGTCTAATAATGTAAACTTTATTTTGTTGAGATGTGCAATTTTTGATAAGGTAAACTTTCAGGAACCAAAACAAAGTTACAAAGATACAAAACATTGTACAAAAAAATGAATGGGAAAAAAACGCATTAAGAAAATACACCTACAAATTGATTCCTTGATTTGTTCATTATCAATAGGGTTTCAGTAATTAATATCATATCAAGCTCGAAACCTAAATCAATCTGAGGAAAACATAAAAGTTAGCTTATGATTTCTTAATTCAAGGGATACATAATGTTTACATGTATTTAGTTGGCTAGTTCTCTAGTATATTCATCAAAGCCAGGGCCACTTGTTTAAAATGAGCTATGAAATAATTTTATTCATAACAGTTGATTTGTTTTGTTTCAGTGCATTTTTTTCAGTGTAGCTAAACAGAGGGCTACAAATAAACTTGTTCTAAAGTGAATTGCTCTCAAGAATCTCAGGCAAGAAACTATACTTTGAAAACAGTTCCTGCACAAAAGTAACCAATCGGAGAAAATAAACATTTCTTGATTTAAAAGATATGAACATTTTAGTAAAACGTGTTTCCTTCTCAACCAATATGCCTTAAAAAATGAAACCTAGATAACTTCCAATATATAGGAAAGTCTCCATAGATACGTAATTCATTTCTAAGCATTCACACTTTTTATTAAAATGTTTATGTCTGAGAAAAAATTGACATTTATAGTCTTTGCAACTTTGTGTCAGATAATTTGCAAGATTTAAACCGAAACTGCCAGTAAGCAAATTATACTTCATCACTTTGTTTTCCTGATATTAGCCAAGATAATTAATCTTGGGAAATACAGCAAAATCAAATGCCAAAGGAACGAAATGAAACTCACTTTCCCTCTGGTTCCACATCCCTACTCCCAATTCCCCACCCAACCTAATAACAGGTTTGAGATTACACTACCATGCTCTGAATTATATATAGTCTGGTACATATACTCTGGAATATTAGTAATATTTGCTCGGAACATTTACTGCAATGAGTACAATTATTTAGAACTTCCAAACCTAATTGTGTTTAAAAGGTAGTGTGTGCAAAAATGTTATGTTCTTGAAGAAACACTGGGACCATTTCAATTTCACCTAAAAACTTTTTTTCTATGAAATATAACAACGTTGTTCTATAAACGTTTTTCTTTACTGCAAACCATACTTTTATTTTACTTCTTGGTGCTTCAAGCCATCTTTTCCTTTGATGCGGCAGTGCCCAATTTGTTAGAGCACTATTGTATCTACTAAAACACACAAACATGCCCTCACACATAAATAAACTGCAGTGCATACCCCTTTAATTTATAATTGGTTTGAGCATATTGCCTAGCTTTGATGCTTTTTATGAATAAAAGGCATTCAAAATCATGTTCCGTGCTTATCTCTCAGTCCTTCTACTTTAGTTTGCCATCACGTACAGTGTAATTTGAAATCTGCTCTGATAAGTGGAACAGTGGAGATGGATGAAAACCAAGAAGTTAAATATTGATAACTGCGATAGCACTAAATTGAGGATGTGTCATGCATAACGCATTCTGTGATTTGATGTTCAGCTTTAGAGATTTATTTTACCCACGGTATTAGTTTAAAGATGACTGCTTAGCATCACAGAGTGCATATGTCTAAACAGGAGCAGCTTTCAATGAGTTGAATAAGACATTTAAGGAGTTGTGTTACTGTAGACGTCTCACCTTGCCATGAAATAATTGACATATTAAAAAAGTACAGTTCTTAAGTCAACTTGTGGTGGTGGGTTTGGTAAAATGAGTGTTTAGAGGTGCAATTAATGGCCATGCATCAATTATGATTACAACATGCTAATTCAGGCATGGGTCCAACATGATGGGAATTGGAACCATTGTTTTAATCCTGCGGCCTCCGAATTAAGTTGTCTATATGTTTTTTCCCCATTTATTAAAAGTGATAAAATAGCGCATGTATAAATGTTAAGGCTAATGGGTATGTAACCCAATTTTAACAGAAGAATCGTCATATCTGTGCAAGCTACAACTCCCAGAGCGCATTGCAATCATCAGCATTCCAATACGGATGTTTTTTCCCACCCACCCGACTTCTTTTTTTGCATTAAAACCTTTGCACTGCTTTTTGGAGGAGGGGAGGGAATGGGAGGAGGGCAAAGCCGGCGCTAAACGGCCAGATCGTCGGACCTGGCTCTGGCGCTGCCGGCTTTGCTGGCGCGGCTCAGGCGGCGCGTGTCGGCGCCGGGCGGCTCGTGCATCTCCACCGTGGCGGTCACGTGGCCGTCGCTGTCCTCATTAGTCGGCGTGGGAGGCGCCGGCGCGGCAGGAGGGGGGGTGCTGCCGCCGCGGCCTCCATCACCATCTCCTCCTCCCCCTCCTCCTCCTCCTCCTCCTCCACCACCCTCCACCACCTCCTCCATCTCCTCCATCACCTCCTCCACCATCTCCACCACCGGGCTTCAACTCGCGGGTGTGCTCGGCGGCGAAGTTGGCCCAGTTCTGCTCGGCCGCCAGCTTGTTGTTGTTGTAGCCCGCACAAGGCGGCCGGTCCTCGGGCAGCGCCGCCAGCTTGTAGTCGGCGGACGGCGCCCCCGGGTAGGGGTGGGGACCCTCCGTCGTGTCGGGGAAGTAAGGGTAGGTGAAGCTGCTCTGCACAGTCCTGGCCAGCGGGGTCACCGGCTCGGCCTTGTGTTGCATGTCCACGGGGTGCCGGTTGGTCACTCCCTGCCGCAGCTTCTTCCAGCCCAGGTGATAGATTTCCAACAGATTCAATAAAAGGGACACGCAAGCCACCACAAGCATAAATAGGATGAAGATAGTCTTTTCCGTTGGCCGTGAGATGAAGCAGTCCACGGTGTTGGGACATGGCCATCTATCGCACCTGTACAGAGGTCTAAGCTCAAAGCCATACAAGATATACTGACCTACAATAAATCCAATTTCAAACATCGCCTTGAAAATTATATTGAAAACATAAGTGCGTAAAAGGGCGCCTCGGATTCGGATTTTACCATGTTCATCCCTAAAAGGAAGTTTGCCCTTCTTGCCATTTTGAAGCAGCAGTTCTTTGTCTCCTTGATCCTTGACTTTCCTGATCTCCTCTTCCCTCTCTTTCCTCTTGTCTTCCATCCGCACGATGTGCAACACGTGGCCCAGGTAGATCAAGGTGGGCGTGGAGACGAAGATGATCTGCAGCACCCAGAACCGTATGTGGGAGATGGGGAATGCCTTGTCATAGCAAACGTTCTCGCAGCCGGGCTGTTGGGTGTTGCAGGTGAAGTCGGATTGTTCATCCCCCCAGACCTCCTCGGCCGCAGCACCCAGCACCAGGATCCGGAAAATGAAGAGCACAGTCAACCAAACCTTGCCTACCACAGTCGAGTGTTCCTGTGCATTCTCCAAAAGCCTTCCCAGAAAACTCCAGTCACCCATTGTTTTAAGTCTCTACCCTAGAAAAGCAATCCATATAACAAAGGGCCATTAGATACATAGCAAATGGAGCCCAAAATCTCAAAGGAATTAGATATTCGGTCCTGAAAGCCGACCTAGTAGAATTACCCGGTTACGTTCGTTTTAAATCTCTGCCCTACAAAAGCAATCAATATTTTTTTTTAAAGTTCCATTAGATACAGAGCATATGGAAAGCCAAAAATCGCAACGGAATTGGATATTCGGACCTGAAAATGGACAGTGGAATTACCACCTTATGTTACAAATAGTTGTAGACATTAAAATATGAGCAATCGCAGCAAGCTTTGTTGAGTTGGAAATTAATTGCAATATAAGTGTGCCGAAGATATTCCATTGAATCAATTATATATTGCAAATATTTGTCAAATGAAAGGCAATAAATTCAGCAGAAAATAGAAATAAGGAACTGCAGATGGCAGGGTACAAATAGAAGACACAATGTCTGGAGTAACTTATCGGGTCAGGCAGCATCGCTGGCAGTTTGAAGAAAGGTTCAGACCGGAAACGTCACCTGGACATGTTCGCTAGAGATGCTGCCTAACCAGCTGAGTTACTCCAGCACTTTGTGTGGTTTTACTTGCAATAAATTGACGGTTGGAATCCTTTACAAATCTTTGTTATAATGCATCGTTTCCCTGATAAATGGTTGACAGATTATGTTTTCCATATTTAATGATTATTTAATGTACTCAAGATGCATTTCGTTGTCTCTACTGTACACTGACAATGACAATTAAAATTGAATCTGAATCAAGATGGCAATTTCTCCCTTTACTTATCAAATACTGGGGACACTGGAATTGGCTGAAAATTTGAAACTAAATAGTGAGTCCTTGCAACTGATCGTCCACCATTTGCAAAACTGCACACGAATGAATAGTGAATTTGTCTACAATTCATATGTATACCCATAAAAAGCAGCAACTGAGTTAGTGCATAATAATTAATAGATAATGCTACGAGATTTTCATTTTGGAGTTGTGCCCAAACGTTTGTTAAGAAATATGTGCCAAATGGATGTAAACAAATATCATTTTAGAATATAGATATCTTACCGAAAAATAACCCATAGGAAAAGTGAATAAAGAAAAGAAAATCGGAGTCAATAATGTTGCATAAGATTGCAAATTTCAGAGGTTCAGCACAGGTCAAATAAATGTGGCAATGTAAACAATATGAACACACACTACAGAAGTCCTAATTCCCTCTGCTACACATTTTAATTTCCAGGTAAATTGTCCATAAATGGGTACCCGAGGAATGCAACTAATATTACGCAATGCCTATCTCAGAAATCCAGTAGCCTGAAGGATCGATCAAATGAAATACTGTAGTTCACTTGATTCAGTACTTTTATTTTTCATCTTTGAATTTAGTAATATTTTAAATCGTTTATTTATACTGATTACACCTGCTCAGTAAATTATCTTATGAGACAAACATATCTCGCTGAAATTTGTCACATTGATCAATGGCTGATTCACAATTCACTGCGATAACACTATATTTTGTTATGTTTGATCCATAGAAACATTCACATAGCAACTAACTAACTATTATTGTGTATTAGCCAAAAAATACTCGGACTGCATTTACACATTCCTTTTAATTTTTTTGCATGTAATCGATCAATCTCGAAATAACGAACTTCACATATATATTTCATTTATTTATTGCAGTGGTGTTCTAATAAACACCAAGTTCTAATGAATATAGTGCGTAAGAATATAGTGTGTAAGAAAGAACTGCAGATGCTGATTTAAATCGAAGGTAGACACAAAATGCTGGAGTAACTCAGCGGGACAGGCAGCATCTCTGGAGAGAAGGAATGGGTGACGTTTCGGGTAGAGACCCTTCTTCACGTCACCACCCGAAACGTCGCCCATTCCTTCTCTCCAGAGATGCCGCCTGTCCCGTTGAGTTACTCCAGCATTATGTGTCTACCTTCTAATGAATATTGTTTGGAAGCAGCCTTTTAACACAATGGGCGTGTTCACGACTTGTTAGAAAGTAATAACTGCTGTAATTTAAACATTATTACGTTAACTCAGTTTTATACTCCCCTCCCCCCGTACCATTTCTGAAATAATGTATTTTTCAATTTTCCCATTAAAATTATTGCTATTTCATTTATCTAATTTGCTCAAATATATTGTTTATTTACACTTATTTGTTTGATGTCGCTGGTATTTTAAGAAAGATTTTCCTGTTTTATTTTACACATTCGTGGAATTAAAGTAGGGGTTGTTGTTTTAGTTTATAAATGCGGCAAATTACCATCGATTAGCAGATTATGGAGTAAAAACAAACAAACTGAAATGTTTGGATCCGTTTTCATTAAAACCGATCAGTGGTAATCATTGCATGTCAAATGGCTTTTATGGCAAAGAGAATGGCGTTACAAGTGTAACCTTACCAGACTGAAATCGCCCTGCATCACATATTAAATTCAAATGGGCATAATCCACACCAGTGATTCAGTCTGACAGATACTGTATTATAAAAAAAAGCCACAAGGAAATGAATTAATATAATTTGTTACATACATAGAGTATACACATACAATGCGTTGCAGATAATCAAATTACGAAGGCATTATGTTTTGAATGTATCACTTGAGAACGTGTATCCATCAGTCTCGTTTCAATCTTCATTAAATGGACATTTAAAGCACCCGTTTGAGACCTCCATCCTGTTTGTAACTAACACGAGTTTGGAAACAACGTTGGGATTCCCACTGCATTTTGTGACGTTTTTAAAATTCCCCACAAACATGCTCCCACCAAATCAGTCTGAAGAAGGGTCTCGGCCCGAAACGTCACCCATTCTTTCCCTCCAGAGATGCCGCCTGTTCCGCTGCGTTACTCCAGCATTTTGTGTCTATTGGTCTGCTCCCACCAAACCTTGGTATAATGATGCACGGCAAACCAGCTCCCCGTGAGGAAAGTGAATCAGATTTTTTTTAAATATTGGATCTTTTTTATTCATCGGCAACTATATATTAACGTTAAAAATCGCTTTTAGTCTTAACTTAATTAGTACTGGTCTAATATGATTAGATTGAATTAAGATATCAGCATTCAAGCTAATATTTATATAGGGAATATAAACCACATAGTTTTAGTGGAGTTAGGTGGTCGAAATCTATCAGCTGCCTGTATACCAATATCCAAATCAGGAAATATAAAATTTATCATGGTGACAATTCAGCGGACTCGTGGTTTACTTTCTACAGATGCTTACCTCATCACTAAACACTTCGCTGAACAAGGAGAAATTAGCTTACTCAGCTTCGTGGGCAATCAGCAGGTGGTCGACACAAAATATAAAAAAAAATATTCATGTACTTTCTCCCACTGTGTGTTCTTTTTTGCTTACGTCTATTTGCACTCATTTCACGGAGACTGGCATGATTAAGTAGTAACAGGACCCTAGAATTAAATAATGATGATCTTTCTGATTATAAAGTTAATTTCTGATAGATTAAAATGGTTAGGAAATTTAAAATCAGCTTCTGAAACAGCAAGGTTATAAATTGCCTCCGTTTCCAAAGCTTTGGTTGTTTTTCTGGATTTGTAGAAGAATTTTGTGCTTCTAGAAAATGAAACCAGATGTAATGAAGACATTATGATGCTATTGGTAACATTTATTTTTATCATTGTTTAATCCTAGCTCTCTCGTCAACTTCGTGAAAATCATTACTCTTAAACGGCGAAATTACAGCTTTTTTTAGTTAAGCCATCATCTTGTAATTGTCATATCGGATGTTTAGGATGGCTAATTTTTAATTGACATTAAACAAATATTTTTTCTTTCCCAAAGTAATTTTGAGGATGATTTGACACCAACCGAATAAAGATAGCCTAAAGGCCCACGCAGTATCCAAATTTATTGCAGATCAGTTTTTGTTCATTACAATCACGTCAATTTTAAATTGAACTATAGGATTTACGTTTCAGAATAAAAGCGCAGCCTGTGGTTTCATCGGGAAAGTGCCAGATTTGTAAAGTCAGGAAAGTAGCTCGTCTCTCACTATCACACACCGCTCCTTTACTACAAAGTTGCACCAAACGTCGCTCACCTGAAACTTTATCTTAACATCTAACAACGTAGACATAACCCTGTTTATTCTGGAGGGGAGAAAAGTAAGGAAAGTCTCACATTTTTGTACCCGCTACCTTCACCAACTCGCGAGATAAATAAAGTAGCTGAATGTGAAAAGATTGCTGTCTCAAGATTATTGGCGATACCAACCGTACCATACCTCAAGCTGGAGATGACAAAACCAGCCAGCTAGTGAACAGATCCGGCTGTCAGAGATGCCATATTTTGAGTGCGCTGGGGACATGAAACAGACTTGTCTGGGTAATAACCCTACCCCTCCCCGCTTACCCAACGCTTCTGACCGCTGTCAGCCAGCACAGTCGCTTTCTTCACACATAGATCTCCAAGCCAGTCTTTCGAGGAGGAAGGGGGGGGGGGGGGTGGGGGAGGGGGGGGGGGAGGGAAAAAAAGTGATTCAGAAGTCCATTAAACGTGCAGACTGGATCGCACGGAGTCCCTGCTCACCCCAGCCATCGATGCTGTCACATTGTGTGAGAATGCATGGTTGAACCTCGCTTGTCACCAGGGGGAGGGTAACGCCACGCCTCCGCCCACCAAAAAAACTCCTCACTCTGGGTGCAAGATGCGGATGGAGAGCCCGCAAACTCCCCTTGTCTGTTTAAAAACAAAATCAGAAACTATCTTTCTAAAGCCTTTGCCCAGAAACAATCGGGATGATGAGTTGTAGTGCACGCTGTTCTTGTAACTTTGCTAAAAAGATATGTTTAAAATTTATCATGTACAGTTTTAATTTTAACAATATGGAACTCGAACGGCGGGTGCAAGTGATTTTTAAAATATATTTCAGAATTTGTTTAGACAATTACGGACTCATGTTGCCGGCGTGCGCACGCAGATGGTGAAAAACAGTCTGTTTTAATTTCCGATTTATATCGTTTAATGTCATTCAAGATTTACAAAGCATGTCAATTGTTCCAAATATCAGCCTAAGGTTACATGTCAACATTGTTTCAGCAACTTACTATGAATTACCATTTGTTTTACAATCGTAAAATATAGATTAAATGTAATCATAATGAATTACATCAAAATGCCCTTTCAAAGAGGAAAAAATTACACCGTGTTCTGATTACCTCTCAGTGTTGCTATACGTGTAGTTCAATTTTATTCATTATCCGTACCTAATAGCATGTGCTTTACATAATTCCATCAGGAGTCACACAAATTGTTACAGATCACATGATTTGTTTCACTTTCCACGACCCTGTCCCGATGAAGAACTATAACCAAAGCATTTGATTTAGATTATTGCTGTTAAAAGTGATCAGAATTGTACATATTCAGGATTTTATTGTGCATTGCATGATCTAAGAGAGCCAATGTAAGTTTAGCGTGTCATCATTTGGACAGGGGGGACTATGTATAAATTGAATGATATATTTGAAATGGGGGGACTATGAATAAACACAGCTGTAATTTCTACATGGTGAAACCAAAATGTATAAAAATGGCCTTTAGTAAAATCTGACAATGTGCTCTTTAACCACATGATTTTTTTCTTATTACAAATCTCAAATTGTGGAGTACAGAGGCAAACAAATAAATGATGGGTCTGTCCCAAACATTATGGAGGGCACTGTATATCCCTACTTCTGACTACATTTCACTCTGCCTCTTCTCTCATTATCTGACACCCTTTTCATCCCCAGCCTTTGCTGCTTACGGCACCTTTCTGACTATCAATTCCTCTCACCTGTATCCACCAATCACTTGTGTAGGAAGGAGCTGCAGATGCCAGTTTACACCAAAGATAGATACAAAATGCTGGAGTAACTAAGCGGCTCAAGCAACTCTGGAGAAAAGGAATAGGTGATCGTTTTGGGTCAAGACGCTTCTTCAGACGCTTCTTCAGACCTGCCTTGCCTGCTGGGTTACTCCAGCATTTTGTGTCTATCTTCCACTTGTCACTTCCAGGGCTTTGTCCTGTCCCCACCTCTCTTTTCCAGCTTTTTCCCCACTACTCCAATCAGTCTGAAGACAAACCATCATCTGTCCATTCCCTCCACAAATGGTGCCTGACCTGCTGACATTCTCCAGCACATTTTTTTTTGTGAACCAGCATCTGCAGTTCCTCGTTTCTGCAGCAGTTTTGCTCAAGATTCCAGCATCTGCAGTTCCTGGCATCTGTGTTTTATCTAATCTGCCTTAAACTATCTCCCTCCCCAAAGCATGTACATCCACACCGAGGGAGAGTGGGAATGCAAGTCATTGACAGTTCAATCAATGGTTCATGAGCAACCTAATAGGAGAAAAGATGGCAGTAACTGAATAACTCTATAATTGCATAGTATGTAGTCTGAAAGAAAAGAATACGTAAAATAGATGTTTTAAGAACATTTAGGCAGGTACATGGATAGGACAGGTTTAGAGGGATATGGACCAAATGTAGGCAGATGGGACTAGTCTAGATGTGGCATGTTATCAGCATGGTCAAGTTGTGCTGAAGGGCCCATTTTCACGCTGTATGACATGTGGTCTGATAAGAATGCTCATGAAACTAATAAGATTGATTTAGCACGGAGCCGTGCAGAAATTCATTTCAAGGCATAGAGAGAATGGAGAGTGGATTAGGATACAAGAGCTCATTGTATTCTAGAATTTGTGATGGAAAAGAGTGGTCAGATGAGTGATTGTTTTAAATAACAGAACTACCATTTTATTTATTTTTTCCCCTAGTTTATTCTATTCAGGTCATTTTACGCAGGCTATTGCTCCTGGTGTTGGCACATCTTTTAAAGTACCATGTGATACTGTTGACGTGCTCCGGAGGGCACCATGTAGTGAGGCATTATAGGGCCTGTCCCACTTGGGCAATATTTTCAGCGACAGCCTGAAAAGTGGTTGCCGCGGCGTGTTCGGGGCGTGACGCATGTGGTGATGTGCAGTGTCTCCCTGACACCCCTGGATTTTGGAATATTCAAAATCGTCAGGCAACATCTGAGTGTCTTATCATGTCGTGCGCCCTGTCCCACGCTGATGTAAGCTGTCCTGCGGGTGACGCCCGGTGACACGGGTATATAAAGCGCCGACTTTCAAAACTTTATAGATTTGGCTGAAGATAGCCGGTGCACAGTGTCCATGAAGAATGAAAAGTACATAAATGCACAAAGTACATTAAGAGCATCTGAAATGATGTGGTGAAAAAATAAAGATCTTTTTGTCTTATTGAAGTTCATTGGAGTTGATGTAATTGTAATGTTATTGGCTGATCTGACTATTGTTGAATACATTTTTTGCTTAAGTTCTTTGAACTATGCCATTAAATATATAGTTACTTTTGTTGAAGTTAAACTTTCCTTGTTAACAAATTTTTCAATATGATGTTATTTTTAAGCAGACGTTCCTTTTAAGAAATAAACAATTTATTTCTTAAAAGGTTCTTGGTCCTTAGCTTTATTGTAGATAAGTTTGTTTCCAATATGATTATTATACTTCAGTGTAACCTTCTTGTGTTGTGAAGGTGGGTGACGTGAAGGTGGGTGACGCGAAGTATCGTAGCCTGTCGTACAACTTGACGGTTTTTAGGGGCGACTACTGACGCTCGCAGTCGGCAAAAAAAACAAAAAGAAAACACAACATAAAAACGCAAAGTGGGACAGGCCCCTTAATGTTATTGCCCTACAGCTCCTGGGATCTGGATTCATAGAATTTATTGGCGGGAACAATCTTCTGCAGGTTTTTAGACTAAATTTCTTCCCATTCTTCTTAAAAATCCCTAACATCGGGAACAATCTTCCTGCATCTAGCCTGTCCAACCCCTTAAGAATTTTGTAAGTTTCTATAAGAATCTTCTAAATTCTAGAGGTATAAACCAAGTCTATCCAGTCTTTCTTCTAAGACAGTCCTGACATCCCAGGAATCAGTCTGGTGAACCGTCTCTGCACTCCCTCTATGGCAATAATGTCTGTCCTCAGATTTGGAGACCAAAACTTTACGCAATACTCCAGGTGTGGTCTCACCAAGACCCTGTACAACTGCAGTAGAACCTCTGCTCCTATACTCAAATCCTTTTGCAATTAAAGCTAACATACCATTCGCTTTCTTTACTGCCTGCTGCACCAGCATGCCTACCTTCAATGACTGGTGTACCATGATGCCCAGGTCTCGCTGCATCTCCCCCTTTCCCAATCGGCCACCATTTAGATAATAGTCTGCTTTCCTGTTTTTGCCACCAAAATGGATAACCTCACATTTATCCACATTATATACTGCATCTGCCAAACATTTGCCCACTCACCCAGCCTATCCAAGTCACCCTGCAGGGGGGGGTGTCATCCGCAAACTTGGGATATTGGGGATCATTAATACATTGTAATAGCTGGGCTGCAGGGACTCATGCAAATTTGTGAGACCCGTTTACTCCTATGGTTTTGCTTCCTCTTTGCCACCAGATGAGAGTTCCTACTGTAGCCTACAAAGTATACTAAATGTATCGAAAGCCTTTGATTTAACATTCATAGTAATGCAAATGCTTTGTGATTTCCTAAGCCCATAATTATTATGTTCTAATTTCATGGTCTTCAACTTCCATTATTTTTTATAGATAGATATGGATTGATAGATTTGGCCAAATGCTGGATACCTTCCTATTGTGTTTGCTTTGATGACTTTCAGCTGAAATACTATAGAAATGACCAGTATCAGAAATATAACAGGCCTTTACAAATTGAAAATACCACCCACTTTAAGTATACTTTACTTGACCTGTTAATATTAGAGCTAATTAAAATACTAAAAGTGCAAATAGAACTTTCGACACTAATTAAGCCCTTTGGTTGCTTCTATTCCAGTCCTCCGGTAACAGCCCTGTCTGGGACCTGGAATCAGAAGATCCCAATGATTCAAGAGCCAATTGCTTGCCAGACCAGGGATTGTACAGAGAATGTGCACTCAGCCAATGGTTTTCTGGGCGAGGGGCAGTTGATTTAACATTCCCCACCTAAGCCCATAATTATTACCAGTCTTCCTTCCATTATTTTTTATAAAGATATGGCTATGGGAATGCTGGATCTGCATTGTGGCATCAGCCAGGACAGAAATATAACAGCCCAAATTGAAAATACCACCCACTTTGGCTAGAGCTAATTAAAAACTTCACTGACCTGCCAATTGGCATGGAGGTCCTGATGAGGTAGAGTGCTTCACTGGGCCTAGGTGCCACTTTTTCTGGGGGGGAAGGGGGGGGATCAATTTTGTCTGGATTTAAGGAGGTGCCAGATTACTAGTTGCTGGGAAATCGGTGGTGGACCTGTACAAACAATTGACCAAGCCAAATTTGTCAGAAAGACAAAGTTTGAAAATAATTTATTTTGTATTTAACTCTAACCAACATTTAATTTCTGCTTGGGTTAAATTTGGGTGCTTCTAATCATCTAATTGTACCAAAAATCCACACATGCCCTTGTCTGGATGATGCGTCAATCCTATTGAAGGACATGTTCTGGTTTCGAATCCCATTCGTGAGCAAATCAAATTAGTAGTTATGCAACTGGCCCCAAGTAGTCACTCGTGCTGTCAAAATCATCCTCTTCCAAGGAATTGAAGCAGATGCAGATTTTTAGACCTAGTGAACCAAACCTGCTATCCGTGGTGTACAAGATAATTGTGGAACTATTGGGGCAGCGTTGACCGAGTAATAACATAACCTGACGGGAAAATGTATAATCTTGACCCATTCATCGAGCGGCGAGGAATGCTATAGTTGAAAGTCAACCCCAAGACATCCGTGCACCTAAACCTACCCTGCACGACCCAAGCCATTGATAGCTAGCGACTGCAGCGACGTCAACCTCGTCCAATATTTCTCCAGTTTTGCAGCCCAATTTAGTTACCGGAGGTTCGTTTTTCGTTTTGTATTCCTACCACGCGGGGTAATAAAAGAGCGAAGAGTACGTGGACGTGATGAGTTTTATTGTTCAAAAAAATAATCTAGATTTGCAAATGGCTGTGAGAGTGCGCCCTCCGCTGGCCGCCGCTCCGCAGTGTTTAATTACTGACCGGCTCATGTAACGCCACAGTTCTATTTAACTGCAAATCCACACATTAAAAGAGGCAAAATCGCCCTACTTCGCGCGAGTCTCGGAGCTAACCGATTACAGGTAGTCCATTATCCGTAACATATTAAACACGAAGGGGGAGGGGGGAAATAAATCTGCAATAAGTCTCCCAGTTGCTATCCACCACCGCTTCTGCACATTAATACTGGAACTGAGCGGGAAATGCAAACGCACCCCGAATGAAACATTAAAAAAAAAAGTGTTAAATTAGTGTCTATTGTGCGCTCGGAGCACCTGCCGGGTACGTTGACTGTTCGCGTCAACTGCAAGTTCAAACCAAGGCGGCATCAAACTCTTGGAAGGTGAAAGATGCAACCCTTGTGCCCCGCTGTAATCACCCACTCACCCCGCTTAGTCAGTGCAATGGGTGAGCGGAGGGGGCTTGGTCAGCTCCAAGGTCGCTTTCTGTCGGTGGGCATCGATGGAGAGCAGTTCGTTCACCTCGTTCTGTTGGTTCTCTTGCCTCCTGGACAGGTGGCTGGGGTGGTGATGCCTGCTGGCGCAGCAAGCCTGCCGAGAGCACGCCTTAGCCATCAGGTACAACAACTCGGCCACGTTCAACAGCACGCAGACGCCAGAAACCACCACCATGAAAATGGTGAACACAGTCTTCTCCGTGGGCCTGGAAATGAAACAGTCGACGATGTTGGGACAGGGCCAGGAGCTACACTTGACCAGGCGGGCCATCCGGAACCCACCGTACAGGAAATACAACATGTAAGTGAAGACCGTCTCGAAGATGATGCGGAAGAAGATGCTGGTGACATAGGTCCACCAGAAAGCGCCAACAATCCGCAGCTTCCGTTTCCTCAAGGCATCCACCTCCTCCTTCTTCAGGTACCCTTGCCGTTTCTCCAGGGACCTCTTCTCTTCCTGCTGCTTGTAGGCGACGTGCAGCGAGACGAGCAGGGCGGGGGTGGAGATGAAGATGAGTTGCAGGCACCAGAGTCTGATGTGAGACATTGGGAAAAACTGGTCGTAGCACACGTTCTTGCAGCCGGGCTGTAGGGTATTGCAGACGAAGTCCGACTGCTCATCACCCCAAACGCTTTCCGTCGCCACCACCAGAATCATGATCCTGAAGACGAAGATCACCGTGAGCCAGATTTTTCCAATGCTGGTCGAGGATTTGTTGACTCCTCCCAGAATAAGGTGCAGCTGTCCCCAGTTCATCTTCCTGCTTTAGTCGGGCCTATATTGAAACATAGAACATTTAGAGGCATACAGTATCATGCAGAACCATACAGCACGGAAACTGGTCTTTCAGCTGAACTCGTTCATGCCAACCAACGTACCCCATCTAAGAGTCCAATTTCCCAGCGTTGGGCCCCGTGTCCCTCCAAACATTTCCCATCCACACATCTGTCCAAATGTATTAAATGCTGTTGTAAGTGGTGGTGCCATATGCCCACCACCCTCCGAGTGAAACTCTACAACCCCCCCCTCCCCAACCCAAACCGAAATTATAAGGACAATTAAACAATTTTGTACACGTCCAATTTACTCTGACCGTCAGGACCCATGAGCCGCGTTGCGTCAACGAGCCCACAACAGCTTGGTTTCACGAACCCCAATCTCGGCCTTTATTCATTGATACAGCTTCGAAACAGCCCCATCGGTCCACGCCGACCATCGATGACCCGCTCACACTAGTTCCATCACATCCTACTTTCTCATCCACTCCCTGCAAGAGGCAATTTTACTCAGGGCCAATTACCCTACAAACCCGCACGTATTTGGGATGTGGAAGGAAACCGGAGCAAACCCATGCGGTCACAGGGAAAACTTGCAAACTCCACACAATCAGCACCCGAGATCAGGATTGGAAACGGGTCTGTCGCGGAGAGGCAGCACCTCTACCAGCCGCACCACCCATTTATCCAAAAGATCTCTCCTACCCGAAAATACTCCTGTCCATTCCCTCCACAGATGTTGCCCGAGTTACTCTAGCACCTGTAATCGTGTTTTATCTTAACCCATAAAGCATAGAAGCAGAATTAGGCCATTCAACGTATCGAGTCTGCTGCGCCATTCACACATGGCTAAACTATTTCCCCCTCAACCACATTCCCCTGCCTTTCCTCGCAACTTTTGACACCATTACTAATCAAGAATCCATACTTTAAAAATACCCAGTGACCTGGCTTGTACCGATTCGCCATCCCCTGGCTAAAGTAGCTCCTCCTCAACCACATCGTTCTTTTATCCTGAAGCTGTGCGCTCTCGTTCTACACTCCCATAATTGGAAACACCCTTTGAACCTCCGCTGGATATCTTCCCACCTGGCAGATTAGCCGAATTGGTTATATCCATCATTCTCCCTCCGTCGTCCCCACCCACCCACACGGTTAGTTCTACCCCCCCCCCCCCCCCCCCCCCCCCCCCCCCCCCCTCCCCCCCCCCCCCCCCCCCCCCCCCCCCCCCCCCCCCCTCACCCCCCCCCCCCCCCCCCCCCCCCCCCCCCCCCCCCCCCCCCCCCCCACACACCCACCCACACCCTCCCACCCACCCACTCTCCCTCACACACACCCTCCCACCCACCCCCACCCCCACACACACACACACGGTTAGTTCTACACCCCCAAGTTGTTATCAGAGATGGAAGTCGCATTAATAGCGCTATGTCAGAGATAAATCTGATTAAACTAAATCTTAAACAACCACAAGGCTATTTTTTTAATTAATTGTTTTACAAGTCGGGGGTGGGGTCAGTTAACAAGTGTTCACTTCGAACCCAAGCATAAAGTGGCCGCATTCACGGGTTAGTTATTCGCCACCTTTGGCCAGAACCAGCGTCCAGGAACACCAATTGGCCACAGCTTTGCGAGTTAGTCGACCCTGAATGAGACAGGTAAAAAAAAAATCCAATCTGTGTCGGTCAAAGTCCGAGGGTGGCTAAGTGGCGGCACACTATTGTTCAAAGAAACGAACAGATTAATTATTTGCTCAAATCCAAAACTCTTGGGTCTGGTAAAGATTTTGAGAAGGAAGTTTAGCTTTCGAAGTTGCCCAACTATTAGAGGTCTTCATTACTAAAATTCAGTGCCTCTGCTAATTTGTGCACAGCTTTCGTCAAGAACCTCAAAAAACAACTGCAGTCACCGTGCACCATTAACGCTACCCACTCAAGTTAATTGTTTTTAAACTAATAATCGAAAGTTAATTGGCATTAAACCGCCTATGTTCAAAGTAATCCAACTAAAAGTGCCATTTATGACTGGCCGTCAATGTAAACCAGACAATTTAACTGCAAGGAGATAAAAATCAAGTTACTTACCAATATGGAAATCCAGTACAGAGAAAGTTTGGAATAGAATTTAAAATAGAAACCAGTCTAAACTTCACCCTCGTGTTTAACACCGCTACTGGTGTGTATATTTATAAAGATAAGATTATAAAGTGCCCGGAGCCAAAGTCAAGCGGATTTGAAGACGTTGGGAAGTTTTGAGTGGGCATCACGTTACATTGACTAAATATATTAAAGCAAAGTGAACCTGTTAAAACTTCATCTAGGGGTTCCTGCTTTAGCCACAAGACCCAGGAGTGAGTATACGCGTAGAGACTTAGCACACTCCTGGTATAACCTCACCATAAGTTAGTTACCATTTCCCCCTAAAGAAACAACTTACCGACTTCCTGTCCAAAAATTAGTGCTTACTCGCGCAATCCTATAGTAAAACTACAAGTCGACTTCGATGCTTGCTTTATAGCCGTTCTTTTCTGTCCTCCCCTTTCCTGCTTCCTTCCCTTCCTTCTCTCCCTTCCTCCTTCTCTCTCCCTCTCTCTCTCCCTCCTCTCCTCCCTCCTCTCCTCCCTTCCTTCCTTCCTCCCTTCCCTCACCTCACTCCCTTGGTGGCCACTCACCTGAATGACGCAACACTGAGAGGGAGTGTAACAGGGGAGCTTTTATAGGGCGAGCGGAACCCCGGGCACAACACTTGAAGGAAATCTGCGCATCATGTGCAGGCAGATCAGCTGAAAGCGCCAATTGCGCGGAGCCAATAAGCGTAAAACTGGCTCCAAACGAAAACAAAACAATGTGGCATATGTCAAAAGTCATTCACCTTAGAAATTTGCCGTCTATCTATAGATGTTGCCTCAGCTGAATATTTCTGTAATATCCTGTTATTTTCACAACTTGAGGGACCTGTTAAATAACCAATAGATGAAAGTAGAGAAACATACAAATAAAGTAGAACTACATTTTAAATATTGATCTTGGTGTATACAATGCACCGCATACCTTTGTAACGTATTGTGCACTTAATTAAAAATTTCAGTCTATATGACTGTCTAGTCTTCCACAATTTATCATTTACAATTGTTAAATTATGTTTTTATCCCCATCTCCTCCCTTCGTTCTACCAGGTGTCTGCCCAATTAGTGCTGACCCAAAACATGGTCTGTCCGTTCACAGATGATGTCCACTGAGCTGTATACAAAATTGAATGTCACTGTACCTCAATACATGTGGCAAATAAAGTACCATTGACCCGCTGAGTTCTTCCAGCACTTTTGCCCAAGTTCTCAGCATTTGCAATCTCTTATATCTCCATTTATTGTATTTTGTTGGAGACAGTTGCACATTTTGACCAACCAGTGTAAAGTAGTAATTGCTCACTTCACCTCTGAATGGACTGGGTCACAAGCAGTGAAGAATAGAGAATCCACTCGCTGAGTCCCTGATTCTGCATTTACAGATCGCCTCTCATTGGTTGAATTCTTCACCACCTGATTGTTCTGGATTCTCCATTCCCTCCAAATGCCCCCCCCCCCCCCCCCCCCCCCCCTGCATGAAACCCATAAGCAGACAAGAATGAAATGTGTTGGTTTCAGTTGACATGGCTGACTGCTTTATTGTTCTACGTTCCTACTCTTCGCATCTTATGGGTGCATCAGGGAGACTATTTCAGTGGATTAGTCTACGGCATTGACCACTTGGTTGATAACAGGCTGCACACAGTGGTGCAGCTGGTAGAGCTGCTGCCTCACAGCACCAGGTACTTGGGTTCCATCCTGTCTGTGTGGAGTTTGCACATTCTGCGATCGCATGGATTTCCTTCAGGAATTCTTATGCATTGATGTTGCAGCTCAGAGCACACATAAAAGAGTTCAGAAAGATTGAACTGTTAGTACCATTCTCAAGCACAGCTTGAAAGGTCAGCTTAAGGACTCTGACAGTTACTGAGCTTAAGAATTCATGAGGAACCCTCCCCTTAACTCAGCTTCTCTAGATTTGACAAAACTCATTATTGAAACACATTGATTAGCAATGTTACAAAATTTTGAGATTTAAAAAATCAAGTCTGTAATTTATCCCATCAGATAAAGCATAAAAAGAAGTTTAATTTGGCACCTAATTCACTTTAATATCTCAAGTATTTAAAAAGTTATGGCCATTTTCATACTCGGAAATTAGCATCTTGTTCCCTATTGATTATCTATGGACATAACAAAAAAGCTGTGATCGTGAACAGTCAAAAGCACATAACCTTCTTAAAAATTAAGAGAACTGAATGAAATTTTCAGTTATCATAGATTGAACCATTCTGAAACAAATGTAAAATAATCTTACTCGGATAACCTGAAATTAAAGCATATAATTAGTTAGTTACCCACTTGTAGCTAATTTCAAACTTCAATTACTAGATCTAAACATCTATCCATTTCTTAATAAATGATTAACATTTTTAAATAGCCTAAGTGTCCAAATAATATTCACAAATAATTCACAATAAAACATGATTTTTAAATCTCATTTACATTAATTTATAGGCCAAAGGGAAGGAATTTAGTGTTCAATTGCTGTGAATTAAAGTCCATTTTAAATCAGCTTTCTAGTGGGTTCCTGTGAACGCGCTGGTTTAGAACGTTCACATTGCAGTAGATTTGTGCCCTCAAATGCCTAGAAAAATACTGCGGGATATAATGGGCCCAAAATTAGCTGCTCGCAATATTAAACTTTGTATAAAGTGATCTTAAGAAGTCCGTTTTAATGTAAAAATATACTGCTACCCTTCAGATTTCTGCTCTATAGACCCAGCTGGTTGCGAGCCGTCGGGGGTTTAGAGGTTAATTTTTAAACTACTATAGCACTTAGGAAAAACTCGTAAAACTAATAATAGCTCATGTGAGGGAACCTACCAGCGAATTTTCGTTAATAATTAACTAGGCTGAACAAACTCGATTTGAACAGCCTAGAGAAAATCGTGTTTTAAACCCGCCCCCTTCTAAACGGCGCCAAAATGGAGCACACGGGCTGTGGCAGATTTTCAGCGATGCTTCAGGTACGCTTTGCAACATACCTACATTGAACATGGAACGGTGAGCATAGGAACACATCCTTCAGTTCACAATGTCCATATCATGATGCCGTTAAACTATTCTCCTCTGCTTGCACTTGGTCCATTCCCCTGCATATCCATGTGTGTATCTGAAAGCCTCTTAATTAGCGCTATCATATCTGCTTCCACCACCACTCTTGGCAGTGTGTTCCAGGTATCTACCACTCACTGTGTAAAAAAACTGTCCTGCACATTTTCTTTAAACTTTGCCCCTCTTACCTTAAAGCTATGCCCTCTAGTCCTGGGTATTTCTACCCTGGGGGAAAAAAAACCCTGACTGCCTTCCCTGTCTATGCCTCTCATAACTGTATATAACTGTAACCATCTGTGGAACCATCTTTTGGAGACACAGTACAATGTTCTACCACTACTATATGTAAGATGTTTAGCTCTACCAATCATGGATGAATTTCTGCAGTTACGGGATCAGATTGAAAGACCCATAAAGCAAGGCTTCAAACAATTCATTGGTGCCCAGTGGAATAGGGATAGGAAGCTCTGCTAAAGGTAATGAAGGATCACATTCACACCTCCTGCCTGTTTATCAAAGATTTAAATGAGTAGGCCCTGGTATTGTTATTGATTTAGCATCATTACATGTACCAAGATACAGTGCAAACTGCTATCCAGGTAAGTTATCCACACATGAATAGAATCAAACTCCATGCAAAATATACAGTAGTACAGCCACAAAAAAAAGTGCAAATAAAAGAAAAAGTGCAAGGGGTAGGTTGGAGATCAGGAATCCATCCTTCATGCAGTCTGTGTAACAATAGCAGTACCATTTACAGAGACATCTCCTGACCCATACTGAGTATATTTGAGTGGCTCCATGCAGAGTCTTTCCTTCCAATATAATAGATGAGTGTACAGCTCCAGGAACCAGGGTTTGATGGCCTTGGAACGGGCAATACCTGGTTCTGATCTGTTTCCTCTGCATTTTAAAGGAGACAGAAGACTACCACAACATGGCTCAGTTGGGAGAGTCACTGGCTCACAGCGCCAGGGACCCAGGCTCCTGACAAGTGATAAGTGAACACAGATGAGGGGAGTTTTTGATCAGCAGATAAGTCCAATGTGTTTGCTAACCTGTCAGGTGGAAGGTATACAATGGATTAAGGATGAGGCACAAGGGATTGTAAAGGCTGGACTCTTGAGCAAAAAAGCATTGGAACAACTAAGGCAGCATCTGTGGAGGGAATGAACATGCGACATCCCAATTTGGGGAGACTTTCCTTTGGATAAAAGGGTAGCACAGCTGGTAGGGAAGCTGCCTCAGAAGGCCAGAGACCCAAGTTTGATCCTGTCTATGTGCAGTTTGCACTTTCTCTCTATGACTGCATGGGCTTTCTCTAGATGCCTCAGTTTCTTCCCACATCCCAATGACGTGCAAGGTTGTAGGTTAATTGGCTTCTAGAAAGAATAAGAATATTTCACAGATATTTTCCAATGCTTACCACAGGAGTTAGTTTTTAGTTAGTTTAGTTTATTGTCACGTGTTAGTTTAGTTTATTGTCGTGTTAGTTTAGTTTATTGTCACGAGATACAGTGAAAAGTTTTTGTTGCATGCTATCCAAGAGCGGAACTCGCTATCAAAACATGGAGGGGACCGGGGGACACAATTTTCTGGCGGCCATGCATGCATGCACAAACTCACACGCGCGAGGCTTTGGAGGCTCAATCCAGTGCTAAATGCAGCTCAACTCTGCCTGTCTCACCGGGTTAACTACAGCCCTGTGTGGACTGACGGGACACCAGCGCTGCTTCTCCGCGCTGGCCATATTTCCCCCAAGTCCAGGAAGGGCTGCAGGCTCACCTGGCGGGACAGGCAAAGTTGAGCTGGGCTTAGCGCTGCTTCTCTGCGCTGACTGTGGGCCTGGAGGCATCGCGCCCGTCTGACTCCCGACCAAAGATCCTATAGCGGAGGATCTTTGCTGCCGACCTCTCTGGCTACCCGTGCAGGGGGGGGGCACTCGGGTACGGACGGGACAGCGCCGGAGACCCGTCCGGGATTATCCTGGCCCCGGATGAAGCGCAGGTCTGTGCCACGTCTCTCTCCTCCAATCACCGCGCTCTATCCGTAGTCCCAACCCCCCCCCTCCTTCCTCCAATCATCGTGCTGAATCATCATGTCCCACCCCCATTGCCTGCTGACCGACGTCTCTCTCGTCCAATCGGTGCCCTCGATCATCAGTCCCACCCCCACTGTCTCGCGGAAAGCGGAGATTTCACAAAACGGAGGTTTTGTATACCAGCTGCTATAAATAATCCGATTACAAAATGTCTGTCTTGAAGCTGGGGGATCGTCTATTCCCACCTCTCAAAACATGGGAAAGGGGATTTGATGTCCCCCCTAAAAACATGCGGGAGGGGGCATGTCCCCTCCCCCCCCCCCCCCCCCCGGACTTTCCGCCCCTGAGGCTATCTAGTCAGCGGAAAGAGTATACATGATTACAATCGAGCCATCCACGGTGTACAGATACATGATAAAGCGAATAACGTTTGGTGTAAGATGAAGTCCAGTAAAGTCCGATTAAAGATAGTCTGAGGGTCTCCAGTGAGGTAGATAGTAGCCCAGTCAGATAGTAGCTTAACTCGGAGTTGCACTTCCTTTCTCAAGTCTGGGTGGGATGTTGCCTCCTCAGTATCATTTGCCACCTGCTGTGATCTGGTATTTTATACGCCTGCTGTGTATAAAATAATGAGAGGAGTAGATCGGCTAGATGCACAGAGTCTCTTGCCCAGAGTAAGGAAATCAAGTACCAGAGGGCATAGGTTTAAGGTGAAGGGAGCAAGACTTTGTAGGAATCTGAGGGGTAACTTTTTCACACAATGGGTGGTGGGTGCATGGAATGAGCTGTCGGAGGAGGTAGTTGAGGCAGGGACTATTGCAAAGTTTAAGAAGTAATTAGACAGGTACATGGATAGACACAAAAAGCTGGAATAACTCAGCGGGACAGGCAGCATCTCTGGACAGAAGGAATGGATGACATTTCGGTCAAGACCCTTCTTCAGACTGGATAGGACAGGTTTAGAGGGACATTAGCCAAACACAGGCAAGTGGGACTAGTGTAGATGGAACATGTTGGTCGGTGTGGGCAAGTTGGGCCGTAGGGCCTGTATCCACACTGTATGACTATGACCACTTCTACTCCTCCTCCCACTTCCTCTGAATTGTTGAAGTGCTGAGATTGCAAATCATATTCTATTCCAAGAAAATGCTGACAAATGGATCCTAGTCTGGGACTGTCCGTTCTGTGCTGAGGGCTTGTTTGCAAATCACACTGTACTCAGAAGGAACACCTATTGATGGACCCATGGCTGGGAGTGCCAGGTTTGTGCAAACGGCATTCATTCAGCAGAAGGTCACTCAGCAACTAGAACACCTGTTGTAGACTTTGGCTACTCAAAAAAACTGCACAAGGCATTGAATGCTAAACACCATCTCCTTCATCTGATATTAAATCTGCTCACTGATCAGGATTAGTATTATTTGCCAGAGGAAGTATGAAAATAGCTGGTAATTCTTGATTATTAAGGGTGTCAGGGGTTATGGGGTGAAGGCAGGAGAATGGGGTTGAGATGGAAAGATAGGTCAGCTATGAAAGATAGGTGGAGTTGACTTGATGGGCCGAATGGCCTAAATCTATTCCTTGAACTTATGAATACTAGATGTAGAACTGTTGTCCAAATGAAATTAACCAGTAACTAACAAATATTTAAATTTTCTTAAATAGACCAGTACTTAAGATTTAATAGCGCAAGAAAGGCTAAGCAGACACAACACAATCAAACTTCCGTTGAATATATTAATTTGTTTTGATGGTGAATTTCCCCATTAATTCCCATTTTGATTGTATGCTACTCACCTTTTTTTATTACTTCCTAAATGTTACTGGTTTGATTCATTGGGAGAATTTACTGTACAAATCTGAAAATTAATAATATTTTAAACAAACATAAGAGGTTCTCTGACAATCTACATTTGATGAAAAACCAGAATGCATGTAACCAAAATGAAAACTACTTTTAATACATGGATGTATAGCAATAAAAATGTTAATTGGATTAGACCGAAGGCTTCTCTGATTTATTGGGCAAATATTTAATTCACTATTTATTCAGTTTACCATCACTTTCAGAAAATAATGATCTTGGCCATTATTGGTTTTATTTAAAAAATAAAATCTTCTTTAGTCTCGAATTTTTTATGCAGTAAATATTTAAATTTACCAGAGCATTGTCCTATCTGGGAAACATGACAATAAACTCTCTTGACTTGGCATTTGTAATTTTTGATACTTAACTGCTGCAGTCTTAATCTGTACCTATTGCTTTAAGTACTGGTTCGGCATTGAAATTCTTTAAGAAATTCCTTAACTGCCTATGATTTGAAAAATGGCTTCAAAATATTTTAAGAACAGTTGCAATCTTGGATTAAGTAATTTGCAAATTAATCCATTCCGTTCTAAAAGTACACAAATGAAAACTTATGTTATTGCAAATATTTTATGATGGTATATTAAGCGTTTGCTATTTTCATGCCAATCACAAATCATGTGATTTTATTAGTACCCTGGATGAATTTTGTGAATAAATCATAACTTTTCAGATTTAGATTTCATTTTGTGAGACAATAATCTTTAGAAACTATCTAAATGTCATCGTCAAACAATAGATATTAATTACTTTGTAAAATTAAGTTACTACGGAAGTACTTTCCATTAACCACACATCTCTCTGCACCATACAAATCATAATGTGAATAATTAAGGTATATGCTATGATCAAAATCCGTAACCAGATCAAAGTTGTAAGCAATAAAAGGATGCAATGACTATAAGAGCATAGAGACATTCACACATTAAGGGGAGTGAAAAGTGAGTCAGGTAAAGGATGAATGGCCAGAAATGAACTTTAGTTGCTTTTTAGGTTTAAACAGTATGAATCCACTGTATCACTTCCATTATTAATGTAATCCTTTGGCTTCTGGAAGCTGTTGAGAACTCCCTAGGCTATTTAACAATATTTTTAGCCCATGCACGGTGATAATGAAATCTAAATATTAATCCTAATGTGTAAAGTCAGCTTCATTATCGCTGTATGGATTACATTACTGAAATAAATACATAAATATGACATCATGTATGGGATCTCATATAATAAGTCGGAGAATTTAATATTGTTTAGGTTTCAGGAAAAGTGGCAGTGCCTCTTTCACTCAGGGTTAGCAAAGATTTCATGCCTGGGTGTCCCACTCAATGTTCGTTGATATTACTAAGTTCCAAGAAGGAGTCTGTCAGTCAGTGCTGCTACAGACTTTCTCACTCAGTTTCGGTCTTTCACCAACATAATGCCGAGGCTTCTTTCACGGTATCAGAACCTTTTTTGTCGAGCATTTGTACCAGGGTCTTGGTGCCCATCTCACAGTTGCTCGGTCTTTTATTCCTGGTAGGGTCAGGGTCTCTTACTCTCAGTGCCAGAGCTCTCTTAGTGCATTTCATTCAATATGGGAGCTTTTGCTTGCACTAGTGAATTACACAAATACCTCAATATATTGTTTAAGAAGGAACTGCAGATGCTGGAGAATCGAAGGTACACAAAAAAGCTGTAGAAACTCAGCGGGTGCAGCAGCATCTATGGAGCGAAGGAAATAGGCAACGTTTCGGGCCGAAACCCTTCGGTTTCGGCCCGAAACGTTGCCTATTTCCTTCGCTCCATAGATGCTGCTGCACCCGCTGAATTTCTCCAGCTTTTTTGTGTACCTCAATATAGTGTTCAGCTGCTATAGCTGCTGCCTCAGAGTCAGACACCAGGGTTTGATCCTGACCTAGGCTGCTGTCTGTGTGAAGTTTCATGTTCTCTCTATGACTACGTCGATTCCTCCTGCGTGTTCCCACATCCCAAAGATGTACAGGTTTGTCAGTTAATTGGCCACTGTGAAATTGCCCCAAGTGTGTAGGGAGTGGATGGGAAAGTGGGATAACATAGATGTAGTGTGATTGATAGTCGATGTGGAATCGGTGGGCCGAGAGCCTGTTTCATGCTGTATCATTCAATCAATTCAATCAATCAATCGCTCTTGTTGGATCACTCCTCTTGTCTCAGTCATTATCAAATTTAAGGTTTAAAATATTAAATTGGTACCTGTCCACAAAAGGGAACAAATTTCATTAGAATCACCAATCTATATTCTGAAGACTACAGGCTACTCAATAATCCAGCCTCAGACGAGAATGCAGACGTTCCTCAAATCAATATCCTTTACGCAAATATCTGTTAGTGGCTTCCATAATGATCATCCTTCCATCATCAAGATCGGAAATACAGATGTTTGAAGGTGAATCCGTGGCATGAATGGTGAGATTTTCGTTTTACACCCAGTATTACTTAGACAAGAAGTAGAGTTGCTTAACTGATACGACAATCAACATCCACAATAATGGAGACACAAGGAACCACGGATGCTGGTTTACAAAAAAAGACACAAAGTGCTAGAGTAACTCAGTGGGTCAGGCAGTATCTCTGGGGAACATAGATAGGTGACTCCGGAAATTCTGCAGTCAAGTAGCACCAATGAGCATTGGGTGGGACAACCAGCCAAGCAATCAGACTGTTATTGTATAACAGTAATGTACACTACCATTCCCACTAAAGAAACCTCTTCTGCAAGGCACTGTGAAATGTTATGAAGGACTCTGGTCATAACTTTAAAATTGTCCACATATACTTCTATTGTTAGACAAGACTCAAAGAGGTTGACCAGTGGTAGACTAATCAGTTAGTCTGTAAAATGATCCTGATAACAAACGTTCATTGTGAAGTGATAAATCTGCTCAATCATTTCTAATGTCCCAGGCTAGTCTGTGAATTATATAAAAGGGACCAATGTGCAATGTGAATGAATATGCGGACACAGGAACTGCAATGTTGGTTTACCAAAAAAGACACTGAAGTCCTGAAGTAACTCAGTGGGTCAGGCGTTGCCATCGAACTAGTGTACAGGGTAATCGTTAGTCGGCACGGACTCAGTGGGCCGAAGGGCCTGTTTCCATGCTGTATCTCTAAACTATACTAAGATCTGTGAAGTAGAAACCTAAGCTGCTGTGATCAGTGGTGTACCACAGTGATCTGTGCCAGTGATCAGGCTATCCATAATTTATATCAATGATTTGAATGTGAGGATCGTGCATATCCAAGTTATGCTGCTGATACAAAACTTGGTGGCCATGTGAGGCATGAGGAGGAAACAAATAGACTCCAGGGAGAGACAGATGGGCGAAGTGAATAGTGCAGGAAGGAACTGCAGATGCTGGTTTACAACAAAGATAGATACAAAATGCAGGAGTAACTTAGCGGGTCAGGCAACATCTCTGGAGAAAAGTAATAGGAATAAGGATTTAGGTTGGAACCCTTCTTCAGACTCCTAGGCTAAATGAATATGCTGGAATACATCAGATCAAATGTAATACAAATGTGAGTTATCTACTCTTAAAAAATAATAATTGAAAGGCAGATAGACACAAAATGCTGAAGTAACAGCGGGCCAGGCAAAAGTAATGGAAAGGAGTTTCAAGTTTTCAGGGGGACCAGAGTCCTTATACATGGATCATTCAAAGTTAACACTGCTGGCTTGGCAAACAATTGGGAAGACACATGGCATGTTATTACACCTTATTACAATTGTCCAAATCCCTGGTGATACTGCCTATGGATAGATCTTATCTATCTCCCTGTCTGAAGATGGACATAGATATGATAGACAGGCACAATGAAGCTTCACCAGATTGATTTATCACACGGAACATTTGTCGCATGAGAGAGATTTAGCAGAGACTGGACCCTTATTTTCTAGAGTTCATAAGAATATGAGTAATCTTATTGGAACATGCAAAATTCATACTTAACAGCTCAGTTACTCATTTCAGAAGAGATTTCTTCACCCAGAATGTTGTAAATCTTTGGAAATTTCCCACTTAAGAGGCTCATGTGAGCTCATTAACTCGGTATATCTAAGACAGAAAGAGGTAGTGTTTTTGAAATTAAGAGAATATGGAAGTGTAGAAAAAGGCAAATGACCTATTCCTGTTTCTAATTTGAACACAGATATGTCAGGGCTGCCAACTCTCACGCTTTGAGCGTGAGAATCACGCATTTGAATAAACTCTCACGCCCTCACGCTGATCAGAAATTTCTCACGCTCAGTGGTGAGAAATTTTGTGATCAACGAAAATTTCAAAACTCGGATAAACTGCATGGTCCGCGGGTGTTGGAGAGCCGGGGCTGCGGGAGGGATGGGAGCAGAACCAGCGGCGGGAACAGATGTGGGGAGCCGGGACTTGCGAGTGTTTGCGGCGCTGACGCTGCAGCTCCGGCCATGGAGAACTCCGGACAGTGCGAGTGTCCCGGGCCGCGGAGCCGTCGGAAGCGCCGCTGCCGCTGCCGCGAGAGTCTCTGTGCCGAAGGGACAGACTCTCAAAGGGAGGGGGAGAGAGAGGGGAACGAGACAGGGAGACAGTGGGGGGAGAGAGAGAGGGTGAGAGGGAAGAAAGAGGGCAGAGAGAGGGGGTGAAGAGGGAGGAGAGGGTAGGAGAGAATGGGAGGGGAGAGAGAGAGGGGGAGAGAGAGAGAGGGGGAGAGAGAGAGGGTGGAGAGGGAGAGAGAGAGTGAGAGAGAGAAGGAGAGAGAGAGAGAGGGAGAGAGAGAGGGGAGAGAGAGAGAGAGAGGGGGAGGGGAGAGAGAGAGAGGGGGAGGGAGAGAGAGGAGGGGGAGGGGAGAGAGAGGGGGAGAGAGAGAGAGAGAGAGCAGAGAGGGAGAGAGAGAGAGAGAGAGAGAGAGAGAGAGAGAGAGAGTGAGAGAGAGAGAGAGAGAGGGAGAGAGAGAGAGGGAGAGAGAGAGAGGGAGAAAGAGAGAGAGAGAGAGTGGAGAGAGAGAGTGGAGAGAGAGGGGAGAGAGAGAGAGGAGAGAGAGAGAGGGGGGGGGGAGGGGGATAGAGAGGCAGGGCTGCCAACTCCCATGCATTGAGCGTGAGAATCACGCATTTCACCAAATTCTCACGCTGATCACAAATTTCTCTCGCTCTGTCGTGAGAAATTCTGTGATCAACAAAATTTTCAAAACTCATATCAACTGCATGGGACACAGGTATAGCAGAAGCAGCGGCAGGGACAGATGCGGACAGGGAGCGGGGCTGGCGAGTGTTTGCCGGGCTGGCGAGTCACTCACTGCAGCTCCGGCCATGGAGCAGCCTCAGTGCAAGGTGTCGGAAGCGTTGCGCCGCTGCCGTGAGAGTCTCTGTGCCACTGGTGACCGGCATGATCAGGCTGCGGCTTGGTGCATCCTGGAGGACAACCAGTGGCTGCTGGAAGTAAGTACCAAGCACTGGGTCGAAACGGTGGAAGATAGTGGACTTCAAATTGGGGGTGGTTGGAGAAAGCATCCTGCTTGCCTGCTAGATTTTCACTTACTGTAACTGCAGGAAAAATGTTCCCGATGTTGGGGGAGTTCAGAACCATGGGTCACAGTTTAAGAATAAAGGGGGGGGGGGGCAGTTAGGACTGAAATGAGGACAAACTTTCTTCACACAGAGAGTTGTGAATCTGTGGAATTCTCTGCCACAGAAGGCAGTGCAGGCCAATTCACTGGATGTTTTCAAGAGAGAGTTACATTTAGTTCTTAGGGGGGAAAACAGGAAAGAGGTACAGATTTTAGATGAATAGCTATGATCATATTGAATGGCAGTGAAGGGTGGATGGCCTATTCCTGCACCTATTTTCTTTGTTGCTATGCTTGAGTATATGGCAATAAAACTCGATCACTTGATTTTGAAGCATTCATGCATGGTGGAGGTATAATGTAGTCATAGAGTGATACAGTGTGAAAACAGGCCCTTCGACGCAACTTGCCCACAACCGCCAACATGTCCCAGCTTCGCTACCTGCTTTTGGTCCATACCTCCAAACCTGTCCTACCTATGTATCAGTCTAACTTTTTCTTAAATGTCGGGATGGTCCCTGCCTCAACTACCTCCTCTGGCAGCTTGTTCCATACACCCATCACCCTTTGTGTGGATAAAGTTACCCCGTAAAAAGTTACCTCTTAAAAATACTTCATACAAAAAACTTTGAAATCATACTTCTACAGTGCACTAAAACATGTTTTTAATACATCAAATTTCAAAAAGTCCCTACCCTGGGAGGGGGGACACCCCACTTCCACACCCTCTCACCACTCGGATGCTCCACTCCCTCACCGGGTACCCCGAAGGCCAGTGACCAGTGATCGCTCAGCCTCCCCCCTTTCAAAAACGCTCCATGGAGAACACTGCCAGATGTGAGCGGGGAACTGAGGCCAGTTGTCAATGATGTCTGGATCGCAATACTCAGCGCTTCATGTTTTGGAGTTGGCTAATGTTATTGATTTGTAATTAGCCTGATTTGTGTAATTAGTTGACAAAACCTTAATTTATTAATCCGGAATATCCAGGGGGATGGGATAAGTGTAATATTAAATGACATGAAAGGTGTCAGGCTGTCTGTCACAACATACAGCCCTGATAACCCATTATTTTCTTCAGTTGAATATTGGGCAGGTAGCACTATTGTCATTTGCCATTCAACTATTATGTTTGTTTACCTCACTGACTATTTCTAACCTCCCCCCCCCCCCCCCAATTCCTTTGACAGGTTGAATAGAAATGTCCCCAATCTCGTTGTTTTATTAATTGAACACGGAGACGAACATCCTCAAGGAGTGTAATCAGATGGAAACTGATTCAGATGCGATGTTTAAGAGCTTGTTCAAAGAAGGGGCATATTTTAAAGGAGTGACAGAGATACTTGCAGGGGAATGTGTGAGGAGATTATTATTTGTCTTTAGTTTTAGCTTGAACCAGGACATCTGAAGATTCAAAGTTTAATATAGTAATTGTGCTGATACTGACCCCAACCAACCACGTAATGAATATCATCCATTCTGGAGGTTTTACTTTTATGATGCCATTTAAACTTCACTTGGATTTCAATCACTTCAATGTAAAAGTAATTGGGAATGGGGAGCATTGGAACAAAAATTTGCCCTCGGTACATATTAACTGTAATATAATAATGTATGCATGTTGGTAGGTGCAATCAAAACAAAGATATTTTTTATCATTGTTGTGTTATGAATACCACAGAAAATATTATGTACTCTCAAGATCACATTTAATAGAATAATATTGCTTAAATATATAGTTATTGAACTTTGCATTTCGGAAAAGTCCCAGCTGAGAGGAAGACAGCAAAATACTGAAAATATTGGGGGTGAAAATGACTTCAGGACAGTTTGTTATGAAAATGAAAGAAATGGTATCAGAATACTTATGGGGCTTTCTCACGGGGCGACTTGACGCAAGATGTAACCAGAGTGAAGTGGTCGTGGTCTAGCACGATATCACACAATATAACGGGGGGTAGATAAAGAGTTCCCACGGGTACTCGGCATTTCTGTTATTTGTGCGAGTGACTTGTCCGTCTCCCGAGCTTTCCCGTTAAATCTTGAATGAACATTGTGAGCTGTGAAGTGTTGTTAAGTCATCACGTGGCACAAATGATGTCACTTTTTTTTTCACACACTATAAATATCCTCCCTTGGTTGAATTGGCTCATTTGGAGACATGCCTGTACTAAGTAGTTTCGAGTACAGGATGGTGGTGTTTTTCATTGACGCGCTGTATGCAGCAGCCCTCTATGTGAATCGAGGACGCTTGCCTGAAGGCAGAAGGGTGAGATTAATTAAAAAGAGAATTAAGAGGAAGTCTCACTGGGTGAAGCCCATCTTTCAACGGAGACCTCTATTTGGACAATATGATAAACTGTTTAATGTGCTGTGCGAAGAGGATAAAAGTGCATTCACTTACTCAACTTCTGTCCCCTCTGTCCAGCTTCCGGGTTCACCGTTCACGCAAGAGTTATTACGGATATCGCACTGGCCACTACGTCCATATAATGTTTCAATGTTCAACCACAAGTGTACAAGTCACTCTTGGAGAAATTCAAGCTTGCTTGAATTTTCTTCCGAGTCAACAAGTTACATGAGTACCTGCCGTTAGCGCCACGGTGGTCCATCGTGGTCCACGAATGCCGTACGATTATTGTACGAGGTTCCCACGATGTTCAACTCTGGTTACCTCTTGCGTCAAGTCGCCCCGTGAGAAAGCCCCATTATACAGCTGAATAAGTATAATTTTATGGATGGGAATTGTGTTCAACCAATTGATGACTTCTTTGACAAAGTAACTAGCATGTTAGATAACAAGGAAACCAATGATTGTAGCAAATTTTGTTATCCATAATTTGGTCGGTGAAGTGCCCCATAAAGGATCACTGCATTAGATAAGCACCTGTGGACTTGAACGTAATAGGTTAAGTCCAGGGGGTCAGATATGGGGCTTTATGTGTGGGCCAGATATATTGTCAGTGCAAAGGGGCTAGGAGCAAGGCCAAGTGTGCATCCAGAGTCAAGGTCTGGAATAGTACTAGGTGTGCAGTCAAAGCTGGGACCAGGGGAGTGTTCAGCACTGGGAACCTAAGCAGGTAAGCAGCTATGATCAGGGTAGAATAGGGGGCCAGGCTGGACTCAGGGTCTGGAATGAGAGAAGGTATGCAACTGGAGTCAGGGCCAGGAGTAGTACCAGGTGTGCAGTGAGACCCAGGTTGGTCAACATGGGCCAAGTGTTTGATTATAATCATAGCTAATCCAATTTAAATCATATATATTGCATTCAAGTGTAAGTTAAAAGACTCGCTACATTATTCACCATATTGCACAATCTCACTCCCAACTCTCACCCAATGTTGGCAGCCCTGGATATGTTCAGATGCTTTTGAGTGGTACTCTGCACTGTTGACTGGATCTGGTGGGCCTTTGTCATAAACCTAACAATGTCAGTGGGCTCTTCAGTTTGATTGATTTTTATTGCTTTTTGAATAACTTAAATAACTTTGACATGGGTTTAAGGGGGGAGATTTAACAGGAACCTGAGGGGTATCCTTTTCACATAAGGAATGGTGAGTGTCTGGAATGAGCTGCTGAAAGAGGTACTGTAGTTAAGGCAAGTGCTATCGCAACATTTCAGAAACATTTGGACATAAATATGGATACAGGACAGGTTTAGAGGGATATGGGCCAAGCACAGGCAGATGGGACTAGTGTTATAGACAATAGACAATAGGTGCAGGAGTAGGCCATTCGAATCTTCGAGCCAGCACCGCCATTCAATGTGATCATGGCTGATCATCCCCAATCAGTACCCCGTTCCTGCCTTCTCCCCATATCCCCTGACTCCACTATTTTTAAGAGCCCGATCTAGCTCTCTCTTGAAAGCATCCAGAGAACCTGCCTCCACTGCCCTCTGAGGCAGAGAATTCCACACTCACCCCACTCTGTGAGAAAAAGTGTTTCCTCGTCTCTATTCTAAAAGGCTTACTCCTTATTCTTAAACTGTGGCCCCTGGCTCTGGACTGCCCCAACATCGGGAACATGTTTCCTGCCACTTGCGTGTCCAAACCCTCAGCACTCTTATATGTTTCAATGAGATCCCCTCTCAACCTTCTAAACTCCAGAGTGTACAAGCCCAGCTGCTTCATTCTCTCAGCATATGACAGTTTCGCCATCCCGGGAATTAACCTTGTAAACCTATGCTGCACTCCCTCAATAGCAAGAATGTCCTTCCTCAAATTAGGGGACCAAAACTGCACACAATACTCCAGGTGTGGTCTCACTAGGGCTCTGTACAACTGCAAAAGGACACTCTTTGCTCCTATATTTGATTCCTCTTGTTATAAAGGCCAACATGCCATTCGCTTTCTTCTCTGCCTGCTGTATCTGCATGTTTACTTTCATAGACTGATGTACAAGGACCCCCAAATCCCGTTGTACTTCCCCTTTTCCCAACTTGACGTCATTTAGACAGTAATCTGCCTTCCTGTTTTTGCTACCAAAGTGGATAACCTCACATTTATCTGCATTAAACTTCATCTGCCATGCATCTACCCACTCCCCCAACCTGTCCAAGTCACCCTGCATTCTCGTAGCATCCTCCTCACAGCTCACACTGCCACCCAGCTTTGTGTCATTTGCAAATTTGCTAATGTTACTTTGAATCCCTTCATCCAAATCATTGATGTATATTGTAAATAGCTGCGATCCCAGCACCGAACCTTGCGGTACCCCACTAGTCACTGCCTGCTATTCTGAAAGGGACCCGTTAATCCCTACTCTTTGTTTCCTGTCTGCTAACCACTTCTCTATCCATGTCAGCACTCTACCCCCATTACCATGTGCCCTAATTTTGCCCACTAATCTCCTATGTGGGACCTTATCAAATGCTTTCTGAAAGTCCAGGTACACTACAACCACTGGCTCTCCTTTGTCAATTTTCCTAGTTACATCCTCAAAAAATTCCAGATTAGTTAAGCACGATTTCCCCTTCGTAAATCCATGCTGACTCGGACCGATCCTATTACTGCTATCCAAATGTTCGGCTATCTCATCTTTTATAATTGACTCCAGCATCTTCCCCACCACCGATGTCAGGCTAACTGGTCTATAATTCCGTTTTCCCTCTCCCACCTTTCTTAAAAAGTGGGATAATATTAGCTACCCTCCAATCCACAGGAACTAATCCTGAATCTATAGAACATTGGAAAATTATCAATAAATGCATCCACGATTTCTAGAGCCACTTCCTTAAGTACCCTGGGATGCAGACCATCAGGCTCTGGGGATTTATCGGCCTTCAGTCCCATTAGTCTATTCAACACCATTTCCTGCCTAATGTGGATTTCCTTCAGTTCCATCCTCTGGCCACTACTATATCAGGAATAATGTTTGTGGCCTCCTTAGTGAAGACAGATCCAAAGTACCTGTTCAACTCATCTGCCATTTCCTTGTTCCCCATAATAAATTCACCTTTTTGGGTCTTCAAGGATCCAACTTTGACAACTAATTTTTTCCTCTTCACATACCTAAAGAAGCTTTTACTGTCCTGCTTTATATTCTTGCCTAGCTTACCTTCACACCTCATCTTTTCTTCCCGTATTGTCTTTTTGGTTATCTTCTGTTGTTCTTTAAACATTACCCAATCCTCTTGCTTCCCGCTCATCTTTGCTACGTTGTACTTCTTCGCTTTAATTTTTATGCTGTCCCTGACTTCCCTTGTCAGCCATGGTCGTCCCTTTCTCCCCTTGGAATCTTTCTTCCTCCTAGGAATGAACTGATCCTGCACCTTCTGTATTATTCCTAGAAACACCAATCATTTTTGTTCCACTGTCATCCTTGCTTGCATCTTTCCAGTCAACTTGGCCGCTTTAATAGTCCCCTTTTTTTACTGCTGTCCCTGACTTCTCCCCTCCAATTGTAGATTTGTCAGCGGCATGGTCAAGTTGGGCCCTGTTTTTCTCTATAACATTGTCCCTTGGCCAAATCTTCCATTGACTCTCTAGGAATGAAATGATAATTATCTGCACCTTCTGTATTATTCCCTAGTCCAAGGAGTTCCCTGGTAACTGTTTTGCAACCAACTGTCATCCCTGCTTTAAAAGTGCAGTTCTTTCCAGTCAACTTTGAATTACAGCATAAACACCATCCCCCTCACCCCTGGCCTCAGATCAAGTCTCCCATAGTTCCCCTTTTATTCAAACTGCAACACATTGTTGGGTCTGTGGCAGCACTCTCTCCTGCATGTCAAAACACCATAGGTTCATGGCTCACTATGGAAACCTGAGATTGTTTTTATTTTGTTTTTGTTTTTATGCTTAGAGCTCTAATCCCACCATCTGCTTATGACCCCTCATGTTGATGCACGGACATTTTAATGTCTCTCTTGGTCATGAGTGTGGGCAAAAGTAAGGAGGGCCCAGACCATCTGTTATCGCTGTCGTTAGCAGGTCCCTGTTTCTGCACACTGTGATTGACTCTTGACCCTAACATTGTCAGCCTTTTTTTCAAAAGTCCTAGCCAATCGTACAGAATGGCCTTTTTGAACTCGTTTTGGAGTCCAGTCCGGGTTCCCGGGCACAAGAATGGGGTTTTTAATGATATTTTTTTGGCTACTGAAACGCTTTTAGATTGACACAGTATCAATTAATCTCCCGTTTGGACAGTGGGTGGGTATCAGGGGCATAGCACTGGAGTGGTTCATCTGGCTGCAGCAATCCTCCTCCAACGTCGTGTGGGCCATGGCCCTCTCCCTTTTCACTCATTTGGAGTTCCCTTAGGAAGCACGGTAACTGTTATGCTGATGACAGTCAGCTTTATGTGCCTCTGGGAAATGTACACTCTGTCGGCCTCTTGCTTGAGTGTCTCATTAAACTGATGTCTTGAACTTTTTAAAATTTAATGAGGACAAGCAGGAAGAATGATCTTTGGTGGCACCTCTGGGGCCCCCCCTGTTGATCTAGGCTCTTTGTCTGCATATCTCAAACCTAACATCACGAACCTTTGGCTCACTGATCTAGAATCTGGTTTTTCCATCTTGCAAAAAATAAAATTACAAGCACTTTGAGCACATAAACCACCATCCCACACACAGTCGGTCCCCTGGCCTACATCAGATCAAGTTCCAGTTCAGTATTACGCAAGACTCCATGGCTGCCCAGTATAGGGATTTTATTTACTTTTAAATCCCTAAGTGGTCTTGCCCCGTTACCTTTGGCTTCTTCACCCTTAATCCCGCTCATCAGGTTGATGATCAGGGTCCTGTGCCAAAGACTAAGCGGAAGCTCTCGTGCCTTTGCTGTGTCTCCGAGATTGTGGAATGAAACGTTAAACACCTCTAGGTTCATGAAGACATATCTATTCTATGGCCTTTGGAAACCTGTCGAATTGTTTATTTTTTATTTGCTTGGCTGCGTTGTTTGGGGGTTTTTTAATTTATTGTTTGGATTTTTGTATGTAATTTATGCGCCTCGTGTTAGTTGTATGTTCTGTTGTTCTGCCTGTTTTATGATGTCTTGCTTGTTTTCTTTTTTCTGTACAGCACTTTGGTCAGCTTTGGTTGTTTTTAAGGTGCTTAACAAATAAAGTTATTATTATTATTATTATTATTATTTTGGGTGGGGTGGGTGGAGTGAGGGGGTGGTGGTTTGGGGGTGAACAGAGCTGCTTATTTATTTCAACCAATGTTGAATTCCATTTGGCTCATAAAAACTAATTCATGTTCAAAGCAAAAACTGCAGTTGATATATTGATATATGCAGCTCAACCTCTGGCAAACAAAATCGTCTGTTTTTAAACTTTCATACAATGTATTCTATTGCATTCCATTTCATTTTGAAAATTTAGTTCCAAGATAACATTTCATTTAGGTAAAGAATGATTCAGCAAAATGCTAATTCTGTCCAATGGGAATCCTTCTTACAGGAGAGGCTTTATCTGGAGATCAACAATTAGGCTACAAATACTTTCTTTGAAAGAGACGGTGCAAAATTCTGATTCTTCATGTTTGATATTTGTTACTACTTGAGCAGGAAGGAACAAGGCCTTCCTCTATGCTCTGTAAAACGAGACACTTGCATGAATAGATCTTTTGTCATTTCATAATATTCAATGCTGAAGATTTCAGTTTAATAACATTGAAAGATGTGTGTGAGAAATGTTTACTATGATTGTTTTAGTTATAAAGTGTGTGGCTCTGTGAATAAAGAGTGAAGTTTAAATGTTATCAAACTGCTTCTAATTCTTTGCTTTGGTCCTGGTGATTAATAACAGGGTTAGTCCTTGATTCACTCGGAGGAGAAAAGGATTTTTCTAGGAGCCAAAAATGTTCTTTTACCACATTTATTGAACACCTGCCTTTCTTTAACAAAAGCAAATTTTTAATAGGTGATGCAATCAACATGAAATTGTTGGGAACATTTGGAATTTGAGATAGCATGTCAAAGGAGAGAATGAGCTAATCTTCAAACCAATTATTTTTTAAAATCAGTTCATTAATATAAAACATTAATTGTTTCACTCTTCAAAAAATTCCACCTGATCTGTTAATATTTCTGGTGTTTTCCCTTTTTCAATTGATCACATTTGGAGGTAACACTTCTTTGAAATGAGTTATTATATTGAAAAGGTGCTACATAAAGTGAAATTATTATCTGCACTGATGATCCTGGTCGGCGCTGACTCTGTGGAGCCGAAAGGCATGTTTCCTGGCTGTATCTCTAAACTAAACTGATAATCAATTTAAAGAGAAAGTTGTCAAATACTAATTGGCACCAGGCAAGCCAGTACAGTATGGAAATAAGTCAAAGGGTATGGCAGTGGAAGAGAAACTTGATAGCTTACAGAATGTTGAGAAATAGTCTCTACAGGATATGTAATTTTAGACGTTGTGTCACATCACATGCGTATGTTGTAGCCTCTCACATGATGAGCAATTGATGACTTTGACAATTCCACACTGTCTTCTGTGACATAAAACGATATTGAGTCACAAGGAACATTCTGGAGAGAAGGAGAGTTGTGGAGAGTCAACTTTATACATTGCCCTAACATGGAGAATTAATGCCCATTGATTGGTTTACCTGTAAACCTTAATGAAAGGTGTTGGAAGAGTCAACGAAATCAATCATTACTGGATAAAGATTTCTATCGAGCAGAATCAAAACACTTTTGAACTATATTTTCAGCTATATTCTGAAATAATGCTGTTTCTCGTAAAACGGTTCAACCACAGGTTATCAGTATTTCTGGTTGCTCATGGTAGGCAGATGGTTGGACAAATTGCTAAACTTTAGGTAACCTCTACAAATCATCCCCTACCCCTTTCTTTTCCCTCACTCCCTCCCCTCCACCTGGCTGACATTGCACCCATCTCTCCCCTCCACTCCTAAACAATTTGCACCTCGTCAATCCTCTAGTTACACAATTTGCGACTCTCTAATCCTTTTGTCTCTCACCTGTGTGCGTTCATCTCTGGCCTTTGTACAACCATCTGCATATCAACCCGCCCCCACGCCTGTGTTCACCTTTGACCTGCCATGCCTTGTCCTGCCTCTCCGCACTTCCTATGACCTACCATGCTTTGTCCTTCCCCCTACCCCGGCAATCAATCTGAAGAAGGGTCCCACTCCAAAACATCACCTATCCATGTTCTCCAGGGATGTTGAGTTACTCCAGCACTTTGTGTCTTTCCAAGCAGTTCAGTGGGATAGAAACAAAGAAGCATAGAAAATAGGTGCAGGAGTAGGCCATTCGGCCCTTCGAGCCTGCACCGCCATTCAATATGATCATGGCTGATCATCCAACTCAGTATCCCATCCCTGCCTTCTCTCCATATCCCCTGATCCCTTTAGCCACAAGGGCCACATCTAACTCCCTCTTAAACATAGCCAATGAACTGGCCTCAACTACCTTCTGTGGCAGAGAATTCCACAGATTCACCACTCTCTGTGTAAAAAATGTTTTTCTCATCTCGGTCCTAAAAGACTTCCCTCTTATCCTTAAACTGTGACCCCTAGTTCTGGACTTCCCCAACATAATCTTCCTGCATCTAGCCTGTCCAACCCCTTAAGAATTTTGTAAGTTTCTATAAGATCCCCCCTCAATCTTCTAAATTCTAGCGTGTACAAGCCGAGTCTATCCAGTATTTCTTCATATGAAAGTCCTGCCATCCCAGGAATCAGTCTGGTGAACCTTCTCTGTACTCCCTCTATGGCAAAAATGTCTTTCCTCAGATTAGGAGACCAAAACTGTATGCAATACTCCAGGTGTAGTCTCACCAAGACCCTGTACAACTGCAGTAGAACCCCGCTGCTCTTATACTCAAATCCTTTTGCTATGAATGCTAGCATACCATTTGCTTTCATCACTGCCTGCTGCACCTGCATGCCTACTTTCAATGACTGGTGTACCATGACACCCAGGCCTCGTTGCATCTCCCCTTTTCCTATTCGGCCACCATTCAGATAATAGTCTACTTTCCTGTTTTTGCCACCAAAATGGATAACCTCACATTTATCCACATTATACTGCATCTGCCATGCATTTACCCACTCACCCAGCCCATCCAAGTCACCTTGCAGCCTCCTAGCATCCTCCTAGCATCCTCCTCACAGCTAACACTGCCCCCCAGCTTCGTGTCATCCGCAAACTTGGAGATGTTGCATTTAATTCCCTCATCCAGATCATTAATATATATTGTAAATAGCGGGGGTCCCAGCACTGAGCCTGGCGGTACCCCACTAGTCACTGCTTGCCATTCTGAAAAGGACCTGGTTACTCCTACTCTTTACTTCTTGCCTGCCAGCCAGTTCTCTATCCACATCAATACTGAACCCCCAATACCGTGTGCTTTAAGTTTGCATACTAATCTCTTATGTGGAACCTTGTCGAAAGCCTTCTGAAAGTCCAGATCCAGGAGAAAGCAATCTAGTGGATCAACACTCCAGAAATAAAGTATACATTTACCACTAATGCCACCACATTACAGTACCTGCTTTCTACAACACCTTCTATCAAACGTCAACTTTGAAATGCACTGCCTAGTTTGGTAATTTCAAAACTGAAAACATCAGTATCCTCATTCTTCAACCATCCCGAAATTTGAGAACTCCCCATTTGATACCTCACTGGAACACGAGGAAACTAGGGGCTGTAAGAGTTCAAACAGAAATCCCCAACCGCTATTACAATTTTCCAAGGCAATGAGATACTACAGTTATATACCAAGTTAGGTGCTCTGATCAGTCAGGATATGCTATATAAAGTTTTGATAAATCAATTTCACAGCTTATACTGATGGTCATGGTAATCCGAATGAGGCCTTGTTCCACACCGACAACAGTGCTGGCTCTATTATGCTTGTCTTTAAACTGACACCATCTTTTCTATTCACCAAAAACATCCACTTCCATCTCAGTAATATTGCTCATGTGTACTTTAACGTCTCTGCTACCGAACCCTCAAGTATCCATGTATCTCCAGACTCAATTTCAGTGTTTTGAACAACTGATCAGCCAATGCAACCTAATAACTTTAACATCCAAATCCCGTGACCTGAAAATTTATCCCAGACAGAATAGCTATTTACTAAACACTGGCTCACTGTCCCAAAGTTTCAAAGACAAGACCATAAAACACAGCCTGGGCAAAATTAGGACATTCAGACCATTGAATCTACTCTGCCATTTGATCATGGCTGATCTATTTTCCCTCTCAACCCCGTTCTCCTGCCTTCTCCCTGTAATCAAAAACGAGTACTACTTAAAGTACTCTGTTCTGCATTTAAAATGCTCGAGACCTTGCACTTCTTTGTAAATTTGATCAGTCGTTTTAGCAATCCTAGATATTGGTTTCTCTAACTTTCATCTTGCACATCTGCCATCAGCAACTACAACTTAAGCATCCCAGATCCTACATTGAAATTTTCTTCTCAACTTTCCCACTTCCTGGTTATTCATCAAAACTTGGTTTAAAGCATACTGATCATTTAATTATCCATCGAGATAGACTGCTGCTGAGATAAAGAACATTTGACCAACTATGTTTTTGTGAAGCATCTTGGGCAACGTCTGTAGAAAATGTGCGATAGTAAGATCTAAGAGAATTCAATGCTGAACTCCAGAGACCTCCCTCACCTTTATTTACATTAAAAAGGCGGTTTCTGATATTCACATTCACCAAGGTTTTGTAGAAAGATGAACCAGTGTGACTTTAATTAACTGACCCTATGTTTTTACAAGATTTTTATTTATAATGCTGAATGAGAACATAGGAAACTTTCATCTGAAGAATCATTCTTTAATCCACCAAGGCGATAAAATATAGTTGAGTATATTTTTTGCAATATGCTAACTTTCGAGAAACCGTGAGCAAATATTCATGATTTAATCATCAAGCTCAAAATTCAAATACAGTAATATGTAGAAATAACCAATTTCATAAATTGATCTGCTTTACATTAAAATGCAACACAAACATAACACAATATGTTATTATCACATAGTTGCAGCTCAATGCTCTGTTAATCAATTGCTATACTAAAACATTTTTGAGTACAACAGGTAAAATTGTATTGACTAACATCTGTATCCAAGTTAAAACCAGTAATTTAAGTATATATAGGCATGTTTGCACAAGCTCGTAAAACTAAGATTTTTATCAAACTGCAAATGTTAAAATCAAAAATGTAATAAGGTATTAAATGAACAGACAATGTTAACATTTAGTTTTATATAACTGCAACTTATAAATGCAGTGCATCATTGATCATAGATACAAGATATCACTCCTGACAGAACCTTGAGGGGCATGTTTCATTTGTTGTCTGATTTCAGCTTTGCCAGAGCAGCCAGATGCGCCTCTCTCCACAGTCTTCGAGCATTGAGGCTTTCTGGATTCGGTGAAATTTTTTGAGACATTGTCTGTCGAAAAAATATACAAATTTGATTATATATTTTAAACATGTTGATTAGAACAAATTACCATTTCACAAATAAGTTTAACTTTTCAAATGTATGCTTTATTGTAAAAGTCAGTATCCAGTTAATTAAGTGACATAGACACAAAATGCTGGAGTAACTCAGCGGGACAGGCAGTATCTCTGGAGAGAAGGAATGGGTGACGTTTCGGGTCGAGGCCCTTCTTCAGACTGATTAATGAATTGACTAACTAAGTGACCTATTCTACTGAATTTAAAAATACAATGTCATATTTATGATCATTGGTTGGTTATAACAGACATTCAAAAGTGAGATATTTCTGTTTTTTTGAGCATTATCTCCCTTACATGCCATGGCCCACCTGGTAGACCCGAAGGCTTTGTGGTCAGAGTGATCTTGCCCAAAGGCCCGTCGGTAGGCATGGACCACCTGAAGGCTCAGCGGATGGCGGAACTGGGATGGAGCTGGAGATGCGAGGAGCAAGCGCCAGTAGAAGGGCGATCTGGGATAATGCCTCCAGCACCTTCAAGGTCGGTTGCAGGGGGCGACCCCGAGACACAAAGATGGCTGGACGAGGAGAGGGACACCAGTTCGCGAAAACTGCTCCAGTACATCGAGCGCGTGGGATGATCGGATTTTGGACTTTGGAAATGGTACCAAAACATGGCGGCACCTGTATATCTGATATATGTAAAACAAATTTCACTGTGCAGATGCAATTGGGACAAATAAAGCACCATTGAACCATGAACACACAGGTCAACATTCAACAAAGCATGAAAGTGGGTTCATTGCTCCAAAATGGGCGGTCACGGAGGCGCAGCAATAGTTGCTGCCTTACAGCGAATGCAACGCCGGAGACCCGAGTTCAATCCCGACTAAGGGTGCTGTCAGTACGGAATTTGTACGTTCTCCCCATGACCTGCGTAGGTTTTCTCCGAGATCTTCAGTTTCCTCCCACACTCCAAAGACATACAGGTTTGTAGGTTAATTGGCTTGGTAAATGTAAAAATTGTCCCTAAAGGGTGTAGGATAGTATTAATGTGCGGGGATCGCTGGTCGGCGCGGACCCGGTGGGCGAAGTGCCTGTTTCCGCGCTGTATCTCTAAACTAAAATCACTGCTATTGCTATTCAGAAAGCGCATAAAAAGTGTGTAAAAATACCAAAGTCACCCAAAAGTACAATTGCGGCATAATTTGAGGATTTTTTTTTCTACACCACTTCCTTAAAGACTGGTAGTGGAAAATTCCCCATTGCCATTTCTTAATAAAGATGCTTTCAATGCTTTGGATATAAGCAATACCTATGACAACCAGGGGAATTGGTTATTTTCCACCGTTAATTCGAGCTGTAGATTATAATATTATTCCAATCAAAACAGTTTAAAATACGTAGTTTCTTAAGGGTTCAAAGAAGAAAGCATCAAAAAGCACAAACAACAAAACAAACGACCACAACTTCTTCTTCTTGCGTATGGCGTGCACAGCCTAAAGTTGGAGGACAACTTGTTCTATTTGATCATATTTGATTGTGCGCACCATGCATTCGTCGAAACAGGGTGGACCACGTGAGGGTTGCAATCTTCCACCCCATGACCACAGCAGAGCAGCAGCAATGGAAATAGTAAATTTTAAAAAATCATCACAAAATGCTGGTGTAACTCAGCTGGTCTGACACCATCTCTGGAGAACATGGAGAGGTGATATTTCTGAAATGTCACCTATCCATGTTCTCCAGAGATGCTGCCAGAACTATCAATCAATCAATCAATCAATCAATCAATCAATCAACCTTTATTGTCATCTTGCAAGCAACAGTTGTACAGTGCAAAATGAAAAGACGTTTCCCAGTGAATAGCGGAGCATCGCACATAAAATTTAAAACATTTCACACATAATAACACTAAAAAACAATCCAGTCCCTGATGGAACAGTATAAATAGTTAAAAGCAGGTAAAAAACACAATGTTAAAATACAATAAACCAGTCATAAAAAAAATGTCCGGGGCCGCTGATTTGAGTGGCCAGTGCCAGTTATTAAAGTGTCCGTGCCAGCCGCAGAATCAAGTGACTGTGAGTGCAGAGTGACTGTTTAGCAGCCTCACAGCCTGTGGTAGGAAGCTGTTTAGCAGTCTTGTAGTCCGGGCTTTGATGCTTTGATATCTCTTGCCTGATGGCAGGAGATCCAGGTGTATGTGGAGGGGGTGCAGTTTGTCCTTAGCAATTCTCTGAGCTTTTTTCAGACAGCGGCTCTGGAACAGTTCTTGTACCGAGGGTAGGGAGACGCCAATGATCCTCTCTGCTCCCCTCACTACCCTCTGCAGAGCCTTCCTGTCCGAGCAGTTGCAGGTGCAGTACCACGTATTTATGCAGTACGTGAGTACAGACTCCACCGTGCCCCTGTAGAAAGTCCTGAGGATGTTGGTGGGGAGTGAGGCCTGTTTTAGTTTCCTCAGGAAGTGCAGTCGCTGATGGGCCCGTTTGACGGTCCCAGTGGTGTTCCTGGACCAGGTGAGGCTGTCCGTAATTTGCACACCGAGGAACTTTATGCTCTCCACTCTCTCCACTGCAGTGCCACTGATGTTGAGGGGTGTATGCTTTGGCTGCGCCCTCCTGAAGTCGACAACCATCTCCTTAGTTTTGTCGACATTCAATTCTAGGTTATTTTTGCCGCACCAGTCCACCAGTTGTTCTACTTCCTCCCTGTACATTGATTCGTCATCTCCACTGATGAGTCCCACCACTGTAGTGTCATCCGCGAATTTTATGATCTTATTGTCCCTGAATCTGGCAGCACAGTCATGTGTGAGCAGTGTGAACAACAGCGGGCTGAGCACACAGCCTTGAGGGGAGCCGGTGCTCAGCGTGATCGAGCCTGAAGTGTTCTTGCCAACACGGACTGACTGCGGTCTCTCTGTCAGAAAGTCCAAGATCCAGTGACACAGGGTGGTGTTGAGGCCCAGCAGGGTTAGTTTCTCCACAAGTCTCTGTGGGATGATGGTGTTAAACGCTGAGCTGAAGTCAATGTACAGGATTCTGGCGTATGTGTTTTTGTTTTCCAGATGCGTGAGTACTGTGTGCAGCGTGGTAGAGATGGCATCCTCTGTAGAACGGTTGGGGCGATAGGCAAACTGGAGGGGGTCTAACGATGAGGGGAGGCTGGCAGTAATGTGGGGTTTCACCAGGCGTTCAAAACACTTCATTATTATTGGGGTCAGGGCGACAGGGCGGTAGTCATTTAGGCAGGCAACCACTGGTTTCTTCGCTATGGGGATTATCGTGGAAGTTTTGAGGCATGCGGGGACAATGGCTTGACTAAGGGAGATGTTAAAGATGTCTGTTAGCACATCTGCTAACTCCTCAGCACATTCCTTGAGCACACGTCCTGGGATGTTGTCGGGTCCGACTGCTTTCCACGGGTTGACCTTAGACAGGATTCTCCGTGTGTCCATTGAGTCTATGGTCAGGACTGGCTGGTCGGTTTGTAAGCAGGGGCTGGCTCTCCCCTTGGGTGTGGTGTTTGCTGCATCAAAACGTGCAAAGAAGTTGTTCAGTTCATCTGGGAGAGAAGTGTCCGTGTCAGTTACCTGCTGCCTTGCCTTGTACCCCGTCAGTGTTTGGATTCCCTTCCACATCCTCCTGGTGTCTCCTGTGTCACAGAGGTGTCCCTGGATTTTCCCCGCGAAGGCACGTTTCGCTGCCCTGATTCCTTTTTCCAGTGCAGTCCTGGTAGATCGAAGAGCGGCTGTGTTACCGGCTCTGTAGGCTGCATCACGAGCCCTCAGCAGCGAGCGCACCTCTGCTGTCATCCATGGCTTTTCGTTTCCACGTGCAGTGAAGGTTTTCATGATAGTGACATCCTCGGTGCACTTGGCAATGTAGCTGGTTACAGTCTCTGCGTACTCCTCGATGTTGATGAGGTCATCATAGGATGCTGCTGTCCTGAACACATCCCAGTCAGTGTGCAGGAAGCAATCCTGCAGTGCTGAGGCTGCTCCCTCTGGCCAGACCCTGGTGTGTTTTCTCTCCGCTCTGACTTGTTTTTGCAGAGGTCTGTAGGCTGGTGTTAAAAACACTGAAATGTGGTCCGAGTGGCCCAGGTGAGGGCGTGGGGCTGCCTTGTAAGCCTCTGGGGTGTTGGTGTAAACCAAGTCCAAGATGTTCTCTCCCCTGGTCTCAAAATCCACATATTGCTTGAATTTTGGGAGCAGTCTTAAGGCTGGTGTGATTAAAATCCCCGGCCACCACAATGAAGCTATCAGGATATTTGGTCTGGAACTCACTGATGGCGTCATGCAGAGCTCCCAGTGCTTCGTTGGCCTTAGAATTTACATTTGCACTTGGAGCAACATATACAGCCACAACAAAAACAACGGAGAATTCCCTCGGCAGATAGAAAGGCCGACATTTCACGATGAGGAATTCTATCAGCGGAGAGCAGTGTTTCCCGGCTATCGTAGCGTTCACACACCAGTCCTTGTTTATGTACAAGCACAGGCCTCCACCTCGGCTCTTACCAGAGCTAGCTGCCTCTCTGTCCGCACGGAATGATGTCATTCCCTCCAGCTGTATTGCCGTGTCCGGGATATTGCCGTGGAGCCATGATTCCGTGAAAACAAACACACAGCAGTCTCTTATATCCCTATATGTTGTCCTGAGAAGACGCAGTTCGTCAAGTTTGTTGTCCAGGGAGCGGACATTAGAGAGGAGAAGCGAGGGCACTGCAGGTCGGGTGGGGTTGGCTGTTAGCCTAGCGTGAATGCCTGCTCTTTTCCCCCGTCTCCGCCTCGTGTAAGAGCCTGCTCTTTTACCCCGTTTCTGCCTCCTCTCACACCGCTTGCGTCTCCTCCTCCTCCTCCTCTCTCTCCTCTCTCTCCCCCTCTCTCCGGTCGTAGTCATATCTGCGGCCGATATGTTTGGCTTCGCATCCGGTAGTAGTAGTCCATAGCGGCGTATTTGGTCTAAATCGCACCAAAACGCGCCTGTACTACTACCGTGGTTTGCCCCGATGTTTAGGAGCATGTTCCTGCAGTACATATATCTTGGACAGACTGGACAAAACACACAACACTCACTTTTTAATGCTCCGACTATCTCCCGAGGGGCCGCTGCGACTGTGCGCGCCGCCATCTTGGATCCACTACTGAGATACTCCAGCGTTGTGTGTCTTTTATGTTAAACTAGCATCTGCAGCTCCATGAGTCCAAATGAAAATGGCCTTTTGCACACGGCAGATATTTTAAACTGGCCTCTTTGATAAAATCCAAATCCACTGGCTCTTCGGAGCGAAGCTTATTATCTGATATAACCCGAGATGTATAAATCTAAAAAGTTCCTTGAGAACCTACTAGCTATAATAAGTCTGATCTTCAAAAACTCAAAGGGTTTCCACTTACCTGGTTAATTTTCTCCATAACTTCACCAGAAAATTCAGGAACAGGTCCAAAGGATGATAAGACTCTTTGCATTCCTTCATCATACCGCTCACAGTAATTCTTGAGCCCTAGAAAATTATTAAAATTTAAAATTACTTTATTATATGCACCCATAAGGAAACTAGACTATTTAGCTCCTTCACAAATGTGGGGAAATCTACTCTATTCAAGGTTTCAAGGTCAGCTTATTGTCACATGTACCATTTAAGTAACAGCGAAATTTGAGTTACCATACAGCCATACGAAGTGAAAAGCAACAAGACACACAACCACATAAAAGTTACCATAAACATCCATCACAGTGGATTCCACCTTCCTCACTGTGATGGAAGGCAATACAGTTAAATCTTCTTCCTCTTGTTCTCCCGCGGTCGGGGCAGTCAAACCACCCGCAGTCGGGGCGATCAAAGCCCCCGCAACCATGATCGAAGCCCCCGTTGGGGCTGTTGATACTCTCTCGAGAGAGAGCATGGAGCTCTCTAGTCGGACTCTTCTTACCAGAGACCGCAGGCTTCACGATGTTAAAGTTCACAGGCCCCTGCGGGTGGAGCTTCGATCCCCGGCAAAGGGATCACAAACTTCCCGATGTTCCACAATGTTCAAGAGAAGGGAAGATACACTTGATCTCCTTAGGAGAAAGCTCCACCATTCTCTGAAAACTGTTTGGTGTGATAGTATTTTTGTGGGAGGTGGAGGGGTTAGAAAGTACACGCATAAGTTAAATTAATTAATAGATCAATATTTTGTTTCAGGTAATGGGTTTACTTTCTTGACTAGGACTAACATGAATGGATAAGAAACTAATTTGTCTCCTCAAGCAGATTTTGCTTCCATTGACATCCAAGAATTTAGAAGTAACATCATAATATGACTCATTCTTTAAAGAAAAACATCTGGTTAACTTTTCCCCAGACAGTTTAATACATTACAATGACACTGAAATAAACAATTATAACGTTGAAGGCCAACTAAACCAGTTGATACTGCTTTGCCATCATATCTCATGACCATCCAATTCTCACATCGCTCGACATCTGAGCATCCAAAATGTATTTTAGCGTTGAATTTATTGAATGACTGATCAAGGACAATTCTCTCCTGCAAGAAATTGAGCTTGTAATCTACATTGTCCCCATTCCAATGAGAATATATATTTTTAGGAACAGAGTGAAATTGCGCACAGTGCTGCAAGAATCGTGCTTGCAGCAAATTTTCTATGCTTCGTGTTATCTTTCTTGCAATAAACCACAATGTAGCATTTTCTTCCCAGTTACATGTTAACACTTGCAAGAACTTAAGAAAGTGAACATAATCTTTCATTACAATAAATATTATTAATATGAATACCTACACAATGGCCTTGGTTGGCCTATGTTTTATGTACATCTATATAACTAAATCTTTGATCTTGAACGCTTTTGGCCGGCTGTGCTGCGATTTCCTAGAGAACGCCGCCACCTACGGCCGTCATTTTTGGCCACCTCGCTCAGAGCCCCCCTCCGCTGTGTGAGTGCAAAGGATTTTTTTCCGTCGATTAAAAATTAGAGAGATATTAATGTTTTTACAAAATTACCCATTCTTTCTGCTGCCCCCGCTGGCGGCAGGGGAAGGGACTATAAAACCAGGAAGTGTCGTGCCTCACCCTCTCTGCCAGACCCAGGAAGCGAGAGGGTCACGGCTCTCTGAGCTGCTAATATCACTGAACGCACGTCTGCTCCACGGTGAGTCCCCTCAATGCGGCTGTAAAGTGGCTGCAGCCCAATTGTTTGCCTCGCCTTTTTAACAAGATTGTGTTCACAAAATGAATTTTGGTTGTCGGGTGTCTGCAGCCTAATTGTTTGCCTCGCCTTTTTAACAAGTTTGTGTTCACAAAATGAATTTTGGTTGTCAGGTGGCTGCAGCCCAATTGTTTGCCTTGGCTTGGCTTTTAAAATCGTTGCAACAGTTGGATGCCAGCCCAAGCATCCATACGGCCCACAATGTGTATACTAGCCCTCTGGAAACCAGTACCTTCAGCCCGCAACACCTATACTAGCGCAACAGACACCCCCCCCCCCCCGGCGAGCAATATTGGAATTGGTGGAGAGGTGGAATATTGCATTGGTGACCAGCCTTCCCGTGTAATGCTGGGACCCAACGGGTCCCACTTAGTCTAGTATACTACTGTAGGGAGACATTTCAGACCTGTGCATTTTTCAGGTTACTGTTCTCAGGGATAGAATACTGCAGTAACCCAGGGGGAACCTAAAATGAATTGTAAATGGTTGAGAACCCAGCATAAATCACCATTGTTGCACCCATTAATAATTACCACCGTAGGGTGGACCACACCAGCACTTACCTTCTGCATTGAGATGAATGGTTTCGAAAGGTCCCATAAAGGCATATCGCATTCCTAAACCAGCAGACATCACAAGGTCTACATCGTCAGGTGACAGTACACCATCCTGAAGTAAACAGAAGCATTGTTATACTGTTTAAGAAATGCAAGGGCTATCTGAATGGTCTGTTTAAAGGCACATTAGAAAATTGAACTATCACGAAAGTGAGAAAAATTAAAAAGGGCTCATGTTGAATTTTGAATATAGTCTATAGTTTAAAGATACAACGTAGAAACAGGCCTTTTGGCCCACCGAGTCCACGCCGACCAGCTATCACCCGTACACAAGTTGTATCCTACGCTCTAGTGACAATTTATAGAAGCCAAACCTGCACATCTTTGGGATGTGGGAGGATACCAGAGTACCCGGAGAAAATCTATGTGGTCACAGAGAGAACATACAAACTCCATACAGACAGCACCCGTGGTCAGGGTCAAACTCGTGTCTCTCGGCGCTGAGGCAGCAACTCTACCATTACGCCACTGTGCCGTCTTCAGGTAAGCCAGGCTTTTTAATGTCAAATGAAGTTAGAAAGTGGCTGTTAAAACCAAATATAATCCTTCAATAACATAAAAGAGACCACACCAATTTTATGTGCTAGAAAATTGTCATATTTATATCTACACAAACTTGGACAGGTCCAGACATTAAAACTTTGTACCAATATCTTTACTGTTCCAAATAGTCAACCCTGTGGCTTTGCTTGCAACCAGTATCAGTATTGGTAAAATTCCACACATCTGAAGTGTTCTCAGTTTCAGAACTGTATTATGCAACTTAAATTTAAAGGGCATTGTTAAAAATCAACAATTCAAGGCTTGCACAATACCCATTTGGTGATGTTTCAACTATCACCAGTCAATTCAATTATAAGCTTAAACTAACAATTATTAGAACAACTGCTGAATTAGCTTACTAGTGCAAGATTGTGATCAACAAATAATTAACTCATGGCATTTGAATAAGTCAGATCGTCATGCCTCTGTGGCTTATGTCACACTGATTAAACTGGCAAAAATACATTTAAAGCCGCAGCACCCATATTTTCACAAATTTTGCTTGAATTTGAGGGAAGGAAGGAAGAATTCTCCACAGAAGTTTCTGACTTGCTCAAGTATCACCAGTTTTAAATAACATTTGAAATGTGGTATTTAAGTACCAGAGGACACTCTTGTTTCAAAACATTTTGTTATTTTAACACTAATGAAATTATTTAGTTGCTGAAAACAAAAAAAAGATCTGGAAATTAGCAATAAATCAGAAAATATTGGAAATATTCAACGGATCAGGCAAGTATCTGTGCTGAGAATTCATTCTTGCGGGACACTGGTATTGAGAATTATCGAGAGGTTTTGTCACCTTTCTTCACTGATTGGGATCTGCAGGTCAGGAAGTGATAGATGCTGACTCCTGGGTCTATGACTTTGGAGATGGCCTTAGTTGGAATTATGGCATTGAAGGTGGAGTCAATAAATAAGAATCTGATGTAGGTACCCTTGTCACCCAGATGTTCATGGTGAACTCACAAATGTCTTACGAATCTGATTGAGTTTGTGAAGAAGTACCTAAAAAAGTTGACGAGGGCAAAGCCGTAGACTTTGTCTATATGGATTTCAACAAGGCCTTTAATAAGGTTCTGCATAATAGGCTGCTCTGGAATGTTAGATTGCATGGGATTCAGGGAGAGCTAGCTGACAGCATTGAAAATTGGCATCATGGAAGGAAGTAGCGGATGAAGCAGAGGGTGATGGTGGAAGGTTGTTTTTTGAACTGGAGGCTTGTGACAAGTGGTGTGCCTCAGGGGTCAGTGATGGGGATAATCCCAAGAGGTGGAAAATGTTGTACTATTCAAGAAAGGCTGCACGGAGAAGCCTGGGAACTACAGTCCAGTAATCCCAACATCTGTGATCAGAAAGTTACTAGAGGGTATTCTGAAGGGTAAGATATACAGCATTTAGATGGACATGGGCTAAGTGGTCTCAAAGCAGGTGGGAACCTCAGAAAGGAATATGAAGAGGTTAAAGATGTTCGCGAATATTCCTCTTTAGTTTTAGAGATACAGCGTGGAAACAGGTCTTTCAGCCCACTGAGTCCGCACCTACTAGCGATCGCCGGAGACAACACTATCTTACACATCAGCAACAATTTTAACAAAGCCAATTAACCCGCAAACCTGTACATCTTTGGAGTGTGGGATGAAACCGGAGCAGCCAGCGAAAACCGTGGCGATCACAGGGAGAATGTACAAACTCCGTATGCATACTCCTGACCCATAGTCAGGATCGAACCCGGGTCTCAGGCGGTGTAAGGCAGAAACTCTACCGCTGTGCCATCCTGCTGATTTATTGATGATGTTTACTGATTGCATTAAAAAATAATTAAATTTCAATATTTTCAAAACACCTAAATAAAGTTCTGTTGAAGTTTCTACAACCTCAAAGATTAACTGATGATTTAGTTGGTATGTTTAAGATGATGAAATACAGGAGATGTACAGGAACTAATCTTTTTAATTGGGAACACACAATCTTAAAAAGAGTACAAAACCACTTTGGAATGAAGTCAGGAAGCAGTCATCTTTTCAAACATAAGTCACACAAAGGGCTCAGTCTTTGGAATATTTTCTCCAAGAAGCAGTGGGTTGCAAGTTAAATTTTCAAGGTGTACATCAACTTTTTATTAGGTAAAGAAAACAAAGGGTAAAGGTGAAAGCTAGAGAAGCCATAATTTGATCTGAATAGCAGATCAAACTCAACAAGAGATTGACTGACTATTTTTGATATTGTTCTGCAATGGGGTACCAGTGTCCCAGCTACCCTATGGATTGCAGTTCAGCTTGAAAGTCAATATAGTCAGGGAAGAGTTCGAATCCCGCCTGCATGCATAGACAATACTTTGAAAGGGGCGAGGCTGTCATCACTGATCAGGTACCCGGTGAGGGCCAACAACCTTGGGTGAGGGAGTCCCCCCTCTCAGGGAACCTTTTTGAATTTGATGTATTGCATGTTTTAGTGCACTGTAGAAGTATGATTTCAATGTTTTTTGTATGAAGTATTTT